>NC_139503.1:1082500-2530163 GCF_008360975.1 Lichenostomus cassidix | reverse complement strand
AATCCCTAAAAGCCATGGCACAACTCCCTTTTATTCCTCTGCACCCCAGCACTGCTCAGGAGAGGGATTTCAATCCAACACCCACCATGGAAACACCACCTCTCCACCTCTGCCTCCCAGCTCGGAGCTGCTGCAGCTGTGTGCTTCCACTAACAACGTAAACAGATGGGGATTTATTCTGATGATCAATTAAAAAAGAAAAAAAAAAATCCTTGAATTTTTCATGTGTTTTTCACCTCGTGTTTTCCCTCCCTGTGCTGCACGAGGAGCGTGGGAGGCAGAGAAGGAAGCAAGGAGCCAGCTGGGCTGTGAATCCCAGGATCACCCTTGGCAGGGGGAGCAGCACCACTGCTTCATGCAACAGGCTTTGATCAAAAACACTGAGGTCTGAAACTCCTCACCCCTTCTCCTTTCCCTGAGTGGATTCCAGCTTTGATCCCCTCAAGTCTGATCCCTACAGGTTCCTCCTGTCTCTCCCCTGAGAACGTCCTCTAGCTGTGGCTGAAGGTGTGAAACTCCTCACCCCTTCTCCTTTCCCTGAGTGGATCCCAGGTTTGATTCTCCCAGGTTTGATCCCCCCAGGTTTCCCCTGTCTTTGCCCCTGAGAACATCCCCTCACTGTGGCTGAAGATGTGAAACTCCTCATCCCTTCTCCTGTCCCTGAGTAGATCCCAGGTTTGATTCTCCCAGGTTTGATCCCCCCAGGTTCCCTTGTCTGTGACCCCAGGGACATCACCCAGCTGTGGCTGAAGGTCTGAAACTTCTCGCCCTTTCTCCTTTCCCTTAGTGGATCCCAGGTTTGATTCTCCCAGGTTTGATCCCCCCAAGTTTAATCCCCCCAGGTTTCCCCCGTCTCTGCCCCCGAGGACATCCCCAGCTGTGGCTGAAGGTCTGAAACTCCTCACTCCTCCTTTGATCCCCCCAGGTCTGATCCCCCCAGGTTTGATTCCCCAGGTTTGATCTCCCCAGGTTTGATCCCCCCAGGTTTGATCCCCCCAGGTTTGATCCCCCCAGGTTTCCCCCTCTCTCTGCCCCTGAGGACATCCCCTAGCTGTGGCTGAAGGTCTGAAACTCCTCACTCCTCCTTTGATCCCCCCAGGTCTGATCCCCCAGGTTTGATCCCCCAGGTTTGATTCCCCCAGGTTTGATCTCCCCAGGTTTGATCTCCCCAGGTTTGATCTCCCCAGGTTTGATCCCCCTAGGTTTGATCCCCCTAGGTTTCCTCTCTCTCTGCCCCTGAGGATATCCCCAGCTGTGGCTGAAGTGACACCCCTGAGGTGGCTGATGCCAGCCCTTCCCACAGTCCCCTCCCAGCTCAATTCCTCCTGCTCCTTCCCCAGATCCCCAACTTCCAGATTAAACATGCAACAAAGGTGGGAAGCTCTGTGTGGGGAGTCCAAGAGAAAAGCAGCACCAACAGCCCATCCTAACTCCTTCAAGGGCTTCCTGAATTCCCACTTCACGTTTCTCCCTCAGAACATCAGTGCTGCTGAGCCACTCTGGGATGTGTGACAATTCCTCTGCTATTTCCATCAGCCCTGGGAGAAGAGTGGAGGATGGATTTGCATGGAGCTGCTGCAAAGTTTCCCAGCTCGCTGCAGCTCGGAATCACAAAAGAGGAGCTCGATGGGAGGTTGTTGAGACGGATAAGACACAAAACACTCCTCCTTTCAGGCAACAGATTCTCTTCCAGGCCCTGGGTAGCTGCAAAGAAAGAGAAAAACTGTTCTGAACTCTCCAGTGATTGTTCCATCAGCAACAGCTTCAATCCATCAATCAGTCTGAGTTTGGAATTCACAGTAAACCAAGACACTGGGAAAAACCCTGAAGAAATAGGAATAAAAAAAACCCCACTGCCAGGAAATCATCTCCTGAAGTATTTTTATCTGACCCCTCCAAACCCTGAAGGACAGAGTGAAGCTCTCCCAGCTAAAGCTGATGCTGCTGCTGGTGTTCTGATTGCTGCTCATGTCCTCGCCATACTCCAGCTCCTTCAGGATAAACAAACCTGGATTAAGTTTTCCACTATCATAATCATAATTGGGGAAGAAAATTAAAATCTCACTGCTATTTGTTCAGCATTATAAAAGTGACTGTGTCAGGCCTAACAAGCATCATTAGTTCCACTGAGGAGCCTTTCAGCTCCATGCAGGAACCAGAGCTTGGTTAAACACCCATTGAGATGTTGTTCCCCAACTCCGATTTCTCAGCTGGGTGACTCAACAAGCTTTCCCTAATTTGCCAGTGACCAACAGCAACCCCTAAACACCCAGAAAAGAGCACACAGAGGGATTTTTGGCAGCTCCCAGCACCTAGAACAGGGTTAGGGGGAGGTGATGTGCTCTCCTTATATTAAAAGCTCTGCACACAAGGGATGTTATGAAGGAAAAGCAATGTGGAACGTGATGAGGAGCCAGGTAAAGGAGCTTGGATGGCAAGAATTACACAGAATCTTCTCCCAAATGTTAACTTCGTGCAGGGCTCTCCAGGCTGGGGTGGTGACAGTGGCTGCACTCACCCTCCAGCTCTGAATTAGGGATTTTAAATTCCCTCCTCAGCTATGGGTTCTCTCCAGCTGCTCCCAGAGATCTGTTTTCCCTCACCCTCCCCAAAGCCTCGGCAGCAAACTGCCAGCCCAGGAGGATTTACGAGGAACACAGCAATCCCAAATCCCTCCCGTTAAAGTTTATCGCTATGGCAAATCTCTGCTGCAAAGGGAGGTTGTTGTAGCAACGCTTTGCCGCGATTTTAACTTCACCTCTCTCTTCTGCTGCCCCCAGAGGTGTCATTTCCCAGCTCGGGGCTGCTCAGGGAGGTGGCAGAGGCAGGGGATGCCCTGGACAGTTCCATCTCCATCTCCTGCTTCCCCCTGCATTCCACATCCATCACAGGCAGCTCAGCATCTTATCTGAGGATCCTTATTTTGGATCCTTATTTTGGATTAAGGTTTTTTTCCCCTTATCCATTATGAATTTAGGTTAGGAAGAAAGCTCTCCATGGACACCTGCCTAAATCCAGGTGTGTTTTGGCTGTGCCACATTTGTGGTGATCATTCAGTCTGTGGTACCCAACCAGCGCCAGAGCAGAGGGCACAGACCCTTCCACCACTCATGTTAGCGAGAATATTCCCTTTGGTCCTTCTAATCCTCAGGGGAATTTCACCAGAATCAGCCAGACAAGCCCACAGACCCTTTTTGTTTCACCTCATTCAGCCTGCACAAGAGCCCAGCACTCCCACCTTAACACAAGCTCGAAATAACATCTCCCCTTCCATTTCTCCCTCTGCTTTTTCATCTTTCCCAACTCCACGCTACATTTCTTCCCTGCAAACACCCAATTTAGATGGCATCAGGAGGTGCTAACAAAAAATGCTTCGCTGTCTTGTCAGCAGATTACAGAAAGGCGTCTCATTCAAGTTTATCCAGTTGGAAACAGAAGTAATTGATGTGAACTTGAAAAATATATGATTTGGAAGAGGGGGGTGGGGGAAGCTTGTCTCCAGCATGGCTGTTCCACCCAGCTCGTCCCCCAGTCACTCAGGCGGGGTTGGTTCATCAGGAGCTCCATTATCACCTCCCTTTCCCACATTTACCTGGAGCACAAGGAGCTGAGATGAGGACAAGGTGTAAATGTGCTCGAGCTGCAGGTCCTGGTGTGGCTCTGCTGTCTGGAAATGAAGCTGCAGGCAAGGGAAAACCGAGAATTCGATGAGGACAGGGACTGTGTTTGTTTGACGATGAGGGGACAACAATGCCCCTCCGTCGGTCACAGCCACCTCTCCTGACAGTGACAGCTTCAGTGCCAAGGGCAGGGGCAGCAGGGAAGGAAAATGGGTCAGGGGCACCTCTGATCAGAATCCCACGATTATTTGGGGTGGGCAGGACCTTAAATACAATCCAGTGCCACCCCTGCCCTGGGCAGGGACACTTTCCACTGTCCCAGGCTGCTCCAGCCTGGCCTTGGACACTGCCAGGGATTCAGGGGAGCAACAGCTTCTCTGGGAATTCCATCCCAGCCCCTCCCACCCTCCCAGGGAACAATTCCTTCCCAAAATCCCATCCAAACCTGCTCTCTTTCACTTTGAAGCCACTCCCCCATGTAAAAACCCACCCCTGTGGTGTCCTTGTAGAAAGGTTAGGGCATGGTGTTTCCTCAGCAGGGCTGAGACACAACTCCTCACTGATCCTCAGAGCTCCAAGCGTGAGCAATGTCCCAGCATTTCCCACAGCTGCACCAAACATCTGGCACAGCTAACTCAGGAGATGGGAACACCAAATCCCAGCACAGCACAGGAGTCCCAAATTCCCTCTGGATCTCCCAGGTCAGGACCTCACCCAGAGCCACAGGAGCAAATCAAAGCCCTTTTGCCCGAGACACAGAAGTACCTGGGGGTAACTCTGACATTTCCCTCGAGCAGCTGCACCACTTCATTAAAACCAGAATTACTCTGTGCAATCAGCTCTCCTCCCCCCTAAACCACCCCTCCCCAGCCCTGCCAACCGTGCAGCGTTGCACAAGTCACTCCAAACCACAATCTGAAGCTGTTGTTGTTATTATTTCTATTGTGCAGAGACCCCCCAGGTGAGAGTCCAACCAGAACAGGTGTTCCACATCCCTTATTTCAATTAAATACTCTAACAGGGAGAGCAGCCCAAGGCCACAGGGAGCCAAATTAGAAAATTGCATGGAAAACACAAATAAAAGGCATCAGATTCACTCAGGTGAGGCCCACAGAACGTGCTGGCTGCTCCTCTGGGCAGCTCTCTCAGGGAAAGAGCTTCTCACAGTGACATTTTCTGCTGGCACCATGGCCAGGAAGGCTTTTGCTGCAGGGGAAGAACAAATCCTGCCTCAGATGGACCTTCCAGCTTTGTCTGAGATTGTCACAGAGCTGAGGACTGAGCTCAGGCAGCTGCTGCTGAATGCCCAAGCTGTCTGCAGCACCAAGGTGAGGTGGGACGTAACCCGAGCAACAGAAGGTCTTTCTGAAGGATATTTTCCCCAGCAGGTTTTAATTTTGGAAAGGAAAAGCAGACTGGACTAGGAGCTCTCTGCTACCTGCCCAATACAACCACTGGGCATCACTTTTTCAAGGCAGCTCACCTGGGAATCCAGAGAAAGAGGTTTTTAAACTCAGCAAGAAGAGTTTGTCCTCCTCTGCTCCATGTTCTGGGGTCCTGCAACAAATCAGATCAATAAAACATCCAACTCCACACCCACGCTGCCCATAAACTGTGATCCTTTGCCTTGGGATGGAGCCATTCCAGCTTTTAAAAAAAGATGAAGTTGATTTCGAGAGAAATAGATTTGGAACAGTGGAAATGCAGCACTAAAATCCACTTCTCCTTTTCTTTTAAATTAAAACCCCAACACAACCCTTTTCTCAGATTCCTCCCCAGGAAGACGAAGCCAATTCTCCAGCATCCCAATGAATATTTCAAAGATGAGTGTTTCCTTAAGCTAATTGGTGCCCATTATAATGGAATTAAAAGCCAAATGGATCGCAGGCAATTGAGCCTCACCACTTTCATTATTCTCTTTTCCCCAAAGACATTCCCGATTTTTAACTCCACTGACCCTTGGGCTTTCAGACAGGTTTTCTGACAGGTTTGCTCACAGCACGAGAGCTCAAGGAAAGGTCCATAAACTGCAGAGGGCAGGAGGAACAGGTGGAGAGGCAGAATCCATGGTGAACAGCCCCAGAGGGAATTCCAGCACGCTGGGAATGTGCTCCCACCAGTTTGCATCCACATCCTGCCTTTCCCATTTGTAACCCACAAATCCCATGCTAAATCCCACAATTCAGCTTCCAATCCAACAGCCTGGATGCATCCCTGCTCCCCAAAGCCCTGCCTGGCTGGACAAACTGCTGGAGCAGGGCAGGTAAAACCTCCACCAGCAGAGATTCATCTAGTGCTGATCTCCAAACCACAACTGAACTGACACAAGCAGCAGGTGTCAGATTCTGCCCTTTCCTGTTGTCACAGCTATTCCACCTATCCAGAATGACCAGGATTTTTCTTTCAGGTCCCACCTCACTTTGTTTTTTGCCTTTTGCTGTGGTTGACCCCTCTTTCCAGGCAAACCAAAGCCCTGCAGGACAGCAGCACTGAGCTTGTTCACCCAGGAGCCCAAGTGTGCATTGGCACCTCTTAAACCTCGAGTTGGACCCTTGGGCTGACCCTGGCTGGGTGCTGGGTGACCACAGAGTCATTCCATCACTCCCTTTCCCTTTGGGACAGGGGAGAGAGTAAGATGGAGAGCAGCCAGCAGGGTGAGATCAAGCAGTTTTATTAAGAGTACAAGAAAAGGAATAAGCAGAGATTGCACATGCAAAAGCTAATGGGGAAAAAAAATTTTTTTTGGTCAATCCCTACTTCCCATTAGCAGCAATTTTGGTCATTTCCTGGGAAGCAGAGCTTCAGCATACATAATGGTTGCTCTGGAAGGCAAACATTGAAAACTCCCAAATGCCCTCTCTTCCTCCTCTCTCTCTGAGCTTATATATCTAAACTGATGTCACACGGTGTGGAATACCCCTCTGGTCAGTTTGGGTCAGCTGGCCTGGCTGTGTCCCCTGCCAGATCTTGCCCATTCCCATCCCTGTGATGGGAGAAGGAATGTCAGAAGGACAGCACTGTCCAGCAGCAGCCAAACTCTGCTCTGTTCTCAGCACCCTGCCAGCTCCTCATGCACAGCACAGCGCTGGGAGGGCTGTGAACTCTGCCTCAGTCAGACCCAACACACACTCAACTATTTGTTACTCAGCTGAAAAACTCCCAGGTAAGCTTTTGTGGCTGAAATGTGACTTTCCCCCTTTCCATAAAGAAGGGAATCACACCAAACCAATTCCTGCAGGCATCTTGCCATTTACTGCCACCTCCTCCAGCAGTGTGCACTGGGGACTGCTGTGAGGAGCCACAGGAACTGGGAATGATTTCCTGCTTTTGACACCCAGATTTAGGGACTAAACAGGACAAGGGACTAAAGGGACTGCACAGGGGACTAAACAGGACTGCTGGGCTGTGCTGGAGCTGGAATTCCCTCGGGGAAAGCTGTCAGTGCTTCATCACAGTCCCTGATGAGCACACAGATCTTTGAAGGAGAGATCTCAAGGAATTCCAGTCATGCCCAGCTCAGCCTTCCCCCCCTCCCACACAGGGCTTTTGTTCACTCGCTGTTTACAGCTCAGAATTATTGTCATCATAAATGTTGAATCACGAGGCTGGCATGGAAAGGGAAGGATTCCTGCTTTGTTTGTGGCTCCCTCCTTTGTTGCCCACCTTTCCCCCCAGCCGGTTTTGGTTGTGTTCCTCACTCAGTTTATGTGACACATTGAAGTCTCAGAGGGATGAAAGCTATGGCAACAGGAGTTGTGCAGCTAATCCCTGATGCAGAGTGCTAAAATCACACCAGGCAGCAGCACATCGATTCACGAGAGCATGCTGCTTTCATTCATGTTCAACCCGGGGAAAGAAGTCCCAGAAATTCTGGATGAGGGGAAGAACTCAGGTCCCACGTGGGTGAGGGAATTGGGTTTATAAAGGTGAAGCCTGGGCAAGGGGAGAGGTGGAAATGGGGTCTGGAGGGGTCAGAGCAGCCTGGAAACACAAGGCATGGCAGAGCCAGGAGAAATGGCTGGAAATTGGTGAAGACTCACTTCTGTTGCATTTCTGCTCCAGGTCACCATTTCTGCTCGTGGGCAGGGGGTGATCACTCAGTATCATCCCTGCACAACACTCCCTACACTTAAATTCCCTCCAGCTGCTCCCAGTCTGAGGCAGAACTTGCAGGGACAGCATCACAAACTGCTTTGACCCTTCCCTGGTCACCCCAGAGACCCCCAGGGCCACCCAGGTCCACTCAGCACCACCAGCAATGGGACACAAACCCCACAAACCCCACAAACCCCACAAACATTTCTATTTTTCAGAAAACCCCTCTGCTGCCTTTCCAGAAAGATCTCAGGGGTGTGGAGCTGTCTGTGCTGTGCTCCCCAGGATATCCTCATTCCCAGGGAATGCTGGCTCTGCACACCAAGGAAAACTCCCCAAAATCCCCACGAACTGCTCCTAACAGGACAACCCAGAAAAAAATGTGGATTAGACAAGCCTCCTGAAATACTCAAACACCTAAAATACTCAATACACATTGAAAAAAATGAATTAAAAAAGCAGGGAAGCAAAGCTCACTTGTGCTCTCCATTCAGCTCTGCACTGGGAATTAATCCATGATTCACAACTTCCCATCCGTGGGCTGGGAACCAACTGGGTATGAATGAATATTTCTGCAAACGGAAGAACGTGCAAGGTCTGCTCTAGGACAGCTTTTTTTACACCAAAACCACGACTTTACAACCACCAGCTGAACCCTAAAAAGAGGTGCACAGATTTATTCCAACCTTCACCACCTTCTAGGGGGGTTTGGGTGCTGCAGGGGGAGAGCTGAGAGCCCTGGACCCACAAAGAAATGGGATTAGGGAGCAATTCCTGTTCTGATCCACAGCCAGAGATAAAGGATGATGCCAGACAAGTGTGGGTTATGATGGAATTTGGGTGAAATTCAAGCCCCACCCTTGCTGTAATTAGTGAGGTGTAAGTGGAGGGCTGCTATGGAGGAAATGATAATTTATAATAATCCATATTCTTATCTAGATGGCGTGATTTATTGTAAATAAATGAATAAGTAAGTAGAAGCTTTTCTTTTTAAGGGGAAAAAAATACAGATTTGAGATTGGGCAATAAAAAAAATTAAAAAACTGGTGGAGAACCTTCAGGGTGCCTCCATTGCCAGGGATCACCTGAGCTGTGACTAAAATCCTCCCAAAACCATCAGAATAAATCAAATTCCCTATGAAGGTCTTGTGGTGTCAGTGAGTTAGCTGTTATTTTATTTTTGGGTGTGTGAGTGACAAAGCTCTGCTCTCCACACAGATCCAAAACTTCCCCACTTATTGATACATTTTTAGCAAACAAAGACATTAATGTTTGTTAGTTCTGAGCCACACAATTCCCTCCATCAATTCCCATCCTATTGGTTATTGATTTCTTACTTTTCCTGCCAGTCTGGCCCACATCCTTTATCCTTTTATCAGCAGGGAATTCCCAATTTCCAGGCCTTGATCTCCTCTGTGTTTTTAGTTCCCCAACATCCTCAAAGAGCCCTGAATTTAAAATCCCATTAGGATCTCTTAAGGCCATGAATATAAACTCTCAAATTCAATCTCCAGCTCCCTTTGGCCCAGTTTATTGCAGCTGGTCAGGTTTGGTTTCAGGAAAATTCAGGTTTTAAAGTGATTTAACGAGCAAACGAGGAGGGCCTGTGAGGAAACTCAGTTGGGCTAGCTGAAAGCAGGCACTGCTCACAATTAATTAGAAAAATCTCATCAAAAACCAGGGAATTATAGCATTTCCAACACTGTGGCTTTGTTGAGGCTCAGGGGATGAGATGGAAAAGGAAAAGGAATGAGAAGGAAAGGAATGAGAGGGAAAAGGAAGGGGAGGAACCTTCAGGAGGAACTCCACAACATTCCAGGCTCTCCTGGAAGCTCAGCAGCTTCACCATTCAGCTCCTCTGGACTCAGTTTATTGCAGCTGCTCAGGTTTTGCTTCAGGAAAATTCAGGTTTTAAAGTGATTTAACGAGCAAACGAGGAGGGCCTGTGAGGAAACTCAGCTGGGCTGGCTAAAGGCAGGCACTGCTCATAATTAATTAGAAAAATCTCATCAAAAACCAGGGAATTATAGCATTTCCAACACTGTGGCTTTGTTGAGGCTCAGGGGATGAGGAGGAAAGGAGAAGGAGAGGGAAAAGGAGTGAGAGGAAAAGGAATAAGAGGAAAAGGAAGGGGAGGAATCTCCAGGAGGAATTCCAGAACATTCCAGGCTCTCCTGGAAGCTCAGCAGCTTCACCATTCAGCTCCTCTGGACTGCTAAGGTGAGTTTTATTCTGTTTTCACTCCATTCTGTGCTCTCAGTTCCGGGTTAGGGGATGGTTTGGGAGGAATGGATGTGTGTGGTGAGTTTTGCCATGGAAATTGGCTGGAAAAAGGCAGCTTTGAAGTCAGAGCTTGAAATTTCAGTGTGCAGGGCTGAATTTGGAGCAGCAGGAGCTCAGCAGGTCCCTCTTGCTTTATTATTATTATTTATTATTATTTATTATTATTTATTATTATTATTATTTATTATCATTTATTTATATTGTCCCTCTGCACAGCCCTGGAGAATTGGTATTTTCTTACTATTATTTATTTTCCTTATTAATTCGGTGTTGTTTTTGCCAATTTTCTTAATTTAATTTAAAAAATTTACTTAATAACTAATTTATTTCTATTAATGATATATATTATATTTATTAATTATAGATAGTATTCTATATATATTATAGATAAAATATACTATTTTAGTACATATAATATTTATGTATAATAAATATATATTATAAATATAATAGAAATATATTTATTATATATCAATATATAACTATAACAGAAATATTTATATATAATAAATATAATATTTCTCAATTATATATTATTATAATTAATTTTATTAAATTAATAACTTAATGAAATTCAAATGGGGATCGGCTTTGCAACACCTGCCTGGTGCTGAGTTTTGCTTCTAGAAATCTCTGTGCTCATGTGTTGCTTACTGAGTTCTGCTTTAGGCTGGAAAATGGGAAGAGAAGCAAAGTTCTCCCCACTTTTATTAGGAAATAAAGCAGTGCAGTTTGGCTGATGGTGCTGGTGGAGACTAGTGGGAAGGAAAAGGTGTGAGCACCTGGAAAAATCCCTGCTGAGCCTTTCAGCTCGCACAGAAACATGCAAATCTAGTGGTTTTTGGAGCCTCGTGGAGAAGCTGGCTTTGTTCAAACTGCACCTCAACATCTGCTGGGTCCCTGGGATGGCAAAAACCACATTGTGTTCTCACAATTTGCAGTGTTTTTGGAAATCCTGCTGCTGTTTTCATGCCAACAGTGCCTGTGATGTGCTGGGTACAGGTTTAGGAATAAGTATAAAAAAAATGCAAAAGCAGGGGGGTGTAATGTAGAAACTCATTCCCTTAAAATCCTGATGGCATCTTCGTGGCAAGCTGGAATGAATTTAATTCCTTTGTGAGCAGAAATTGGGTGTGGGGGAAACCCAGGGATTCCTGAGTGTGGCAGAGACAATTTAGGGAAAACCAATTTAGGGTTTCAGTGGGGAAGCTGGTTTTCAGTTTCAGAAAACCAGTGGGGTTTAAGGAGAGGGATGAGGAATCCTAAAGTGGCTCCTTATCCAGCTCTGGTCAGGAATTGTGGAGTGTTCCTTGGAGAAGCAGCTTGTCCTTGGCTGTCTTCAGGACAGGAAAGTGAAATTTTCCAAAGTTTAATTCCTTTGTGAGCAGAAATTGGGTGTGGGGGAAACCCAGGGATTCCTGAGCGTGGCAGAGACAATTTAGGGAAAACCAGTGGGGTTTAAGGAGAGGAATGAGGCACAAAGCTCATCCTAAAGTGGCTCCTGACCAGCTCTGGTGGCTCTGAGGAATTGTGGAGTGTCCCTTGGAGGAGCAGCTTGTCCTTGGCTGTCTGCAGGACAGGAAAATTAAATTTTCCATGTGCTGCTGATAAACTGTGAGCTCTCTGTGCTATCACCTCGTGTGGGTCAGGATTTGTCACGGGAGGAAAGGAGATTATTGCAGATCCTGCAACCCCACTGTGGGTTTGGGATCAGTTCTGGGTGGGCATAGAAATCTGGGAAAGGGTTTTTTTGGCTGCCCTGAGCCTGAAAATTCCCCCACTGCTGGCAGAGAATGCTGTTGGTGCTTCAGACTGAGGCATGTCTGACACAAATTGGGAATTACCTCTCCTAAATTTCTAATTGCTGAGCAAAATGTGCTTCCTGGCCTGTGGGGAGCCTTTGTTAGGTGGAGCCAATTGTTGGGAGTGAGGTGTTGGTGATTCCACAGACCTGGCAGAGCATCTGCAGCCAACCAAAGTGGTGAATTCACAAAAACATCCCTTCTTCCCGGAAAAATCCATGCCAGGAAGCTTCACTAATCCAGAGAACCCCAGAACAATCTGAAGATCCCTTCCATGGAATAATTCCAGCTAATGCAATGAGACATCTTCAACCCAGAAACTAGGAACTAAATCCGACCATGGGAATTAACTGAGAGTATCTGAGGTAACTTAATTATTTACCTAATTCTGAGCTTTGGATCTACCTTGGGGCTCTCGTTGTTTCCCCATAAGCAAAGAGCAGCTTGGAGTCTGCCTAGAATTTACTTTAGACAGAGGGGAAAGGAGGATAAATAGAGCAACAGAAGTGAAATCTTTATTTCGAGCAGGTGTGCTGGGCTCCTCTCTGCCATGCCACATTAATCCTCTGTCCTGCAGCCTGCAGCCAGCACAGCTGCCCTGCCAGAGCTGGAAACTTCAGCAGCACAAAGGGGCAGGAGAAGGAAAGGATTTCCTGCTGGAAATTCGCTGTGGGTTTGGCTTTTGAGCTGCAGGTTTCATTTTAAAAGGGATTCAGAGCAGTTCCAGGTGACTTCAAAGCAACGCTCAGGGTGGAAATGTGGGTTTTTCCCCTCCTGGAGGAGGTTGGGGAGAGGATGTTCAGGCAGCTGATCCTGGGGGATACGGCAGGATTTTTAGTCTGTGTTGGGAGTGTTTGAGGAAATTGAGTTTGGGAAAGCTCAGCCCAGCCATCACCTCTCTTTTGGGGCTTTTATTGCCTCTTCTGAGGATGTTGCCCAATGCTGAGTCCCAGTGGTGTCCAGAAAATAAAGCAGAAAATGCTGAAATCCTCCAGTGCTGCTGGGCATGAAGCAGGAGCAGTGGTGCTTGCAGGGAAAAGGGATGGAGGAGTGAGGATGATTTCTTCTCCTGGTGGAAACCAAAACTCCTGGCTAGACTCCTGTTGGAACCTCCTAACACAAATCACTTATTCTAAGATACTTTGTTAACGTATTTTTAAGGAACTTTTTTCTTGTTCCAAGCTCCATTCAAGCTAAAATTTTGCCCTGGGAGGAGGAGGGGTTTTTCACCTCTGGTTTTTCTGACAATGTTTAAGCTGGTCAGTAAAAAAATTCCCTTTATTTCCCCTGTTTCACGTTATTCCTCATGCTCCAGCCTTTGGGATGGAGTTTGTTTCCTAAAAAGCAAAGATGCAGAAGGGCTTTTGGCTGCTGTGTTGTGATGAGTAATTAGAGCAGTGAGTGACAGAGCAAAACATGAGTTTTCTTGGAAGCACAAAGGGCTGGGAAAGCATTCCTGCCTGGGCAGGGAAGAGGAGGGGGATTGGAGAAGAGGTGAGTTTTGTTTACAGGCTCCTCAGCAAAGGTGAGAGATGTGAGCAGTGAAAAGTTCACCAGTGATAGACTTGTTAAGAGTTGCCCTTGAACTGCTTACAGGCATCAGTTTAATTTAAATGTAATAAAAACCTAAAAGGGAAAATTAAGATGCGGAAAGCACTTGAAAAGCCTGTCTGAAGACATCTGCAAAATGGTTTTATTCCGAGCAAATATAAGAGAACTGTTTGGGTTTTTTATTGTCAAACAATAATTGCGCCTCCATTTATATACAACGGCTTTTACAACCCCATCTCTTTCATAGATTGCTTCCAGAACAACACAGAAGTTGATTTATTTTTAAACCCTGTCCCCACAACCCTCTTCTCCCTGGTGATGGAGCATCTCCATGGTGGCAGGGAGCTGAGGGAATTTGGGGGGAGCAGAGCAAGGACCCCACTGAGCCCCTTGGCAATGCCCTGACCCTCCTGGGGTGCCCAGCATGGCACAGGATGGGTTAAGGATGAGGAGGATTGTTCTGCTCAGGACACCTTTTATCTCACTGGGTTGTTTCTCTTTTCCTTCCCCAGTCTCTCCCCAGCTGCTTCCCAGTTCTTTTCCCAGTCCAGCTCCCAGCAGAAGTGCTGCCTGTGGTCTCAGCTCTCTTTAGATCCTTTTAGCACAGACAGATCTGTTAATTCCAACTCACTTGCTAATCCACCCTGAAAATTATCTGCTTGCAATAAATACAAAACTGGAGGTGTCCATTTTCCATCCCCTCTGAAAATCCCACTGAAATTCCAGAGAGCGGGGAATGCTTCTGTCACACAGGCACAACCCTGATCTCTGGATCTGGGAATATTTGGGAATATTTTGAATCATTTTTCAGTGTAATCAGTAGTGATTGGTGTTGAGGTGCAGGAGTTCTCTCGGCTGTGCAAATCTCGTTGGATTCAGCTGGAGAGTGAAGCCACAGGCCCAGCTGTGCACAATCTATGGGATTTTCTGAGCAGGGTGAAATGGCCACTGCTCTAACGATCTGAATTTCTCTGTTCCCTGTCTGATGGGAGCTCAGAGTGCTGCGAAATGAGGAGCTTTTGACCTGTTTGTTTGGCTGTGTCTGATGTCAGGGAAGCAAAACAATGCCAGAACCTAAACCCAGAAGCCCCAAGAATCCTCACTTGAGCTTTGTGCTTAGAAGGCAGGAACTGAATCTTTCCCTGGGTGAGGAACTCGAAACCCACAGCTAATTAATAACTGCTGTAAAATGGTGCTTTAGCCTGGAAATGCTGACAGAGAATTTAGTGCACCTTCTGGAGGGCAGGGGGGTTACAGATTAATTAATTAAGTTTTGGAAAGTCTGTAATCCTTGGACAAAGGGCTCTGTCAATGTAATATGCAACAGCTATAACTGCAAGCTCCTCTGGTTTCAGATGGGCTGGGGACATGAGGTGCCTTTCAAAGAGAATCCCTGAGGTGACCAGGAGCAGCCTGGAGGTGTCCCTGCCATGGCAAGGGGTGGGACAGAATGGGCCTTAAGGTCCTTTCCAACCCAAATCATTCCATGATCCTTCAGAAAGGAGAGCCTGGCTCATGGTGTGCTCAAGCAGAAGGCTGGAAGGTCTCTTTGTCCTGGAGTGTGTGTGGAGATTTGGGATTTTGAGACCCTTCCTGGCTGCTGGGGTGATCAGGCTCCTCCTGCTGTTGGTGTCCACAGCAGTTCTGTCACCTGCAGGAACCCCAAAATCAGCCCCCCTGTCCCCAGCAGCCCTCACTGAGTGGGCTCAGCTTCACTGCCCCAGCACTGCACAGGTGAACTCAGCTGCTCAAGCAGCACCTCAGCCCTGAGTGTCCTCTGCCAGCTTTGTCACCTGCTGTCCCAGTGCCAGGGACAGAGCTGGAGCTGCAGGAGCCCCTGTGGGGCTGGCAGTGCCCCAGGCCAGGACTCTGTGGTGCTCAGGACAGCAGGGATGGCACAGAGACTCAGAGCTGTGTCACCTTGGTTGAGCCAGGGTGAAGGATGTGGCTGCTGTGACCTGCCTGAGGAGCTCCTTTGTCCCCTGGTTGGTGACTTTGCTCACCAGGACGAGTCTGGCAGTGCTGGTGGAACCACACAGGGCTTGGGATCCATCTGGAGAGGAGCTCTGCTGTCCCCCCATGGGTGGGAACATCTGTGCTGCTGTCCCACGGACTGTCCCTGTCCCCTGGGGGGGTTCAGTTGTCACCCCAGCGTGTTGGCCTGGCTGTCCCTGTCCCCTGGGGAGGTGGTCAGCCCTGTCCCTGCACCCCAGCATGGTGGTCTGGCTGTCCCAGGGGCTGTCCCTGTCCCCTGGGGAGGTGACCAGCCATGTCCCTTCACCCCAGCATGGTGGCCTGGCTGTCCTATCTCTGAGCACCACATGCTTCACTCCAGATCCTCCCAGCCCACAGAGGGATCCCAGGACTGGAGCATCCCGTGACCCTTGGCAGCTGGCAGGGACTTGCAGAGCCACAGGGCCACCACCACTCCGGGTGGCTGTTTTCCTGAGATGCCAGCGCTCTGAGGTTGGCTTGGAGAGCAGAGGGAAGGGCAGAGCTCCTCAGAGAGCCTCGCTGGCCCAGGCAGCAGCAGATGGACCTCGCATGCTTGGCTTGGCCCTGCCTGCTCCTGGAGTAATTGCTCGTCTGGCTGGGAGCCATTCCTGGTCAGATGTGGGAAAGGAGCTGCTGGTGACACTTCCCAGGTTTCAGTCTTTTCTCCCTCCCCAATCTCTGAGCTATCCTTATTAAATTTAATATTAAAGCAAAACATTAAAGGCATTATCACAGAGCTTTCATCTGACACACATAAGCCTCCTCCTAATTTGTTAGGTCATTAGCAAGGCAGAGTAAATCGAAGGGAGGCTCCAGGGGTGGCGAGTCAGCGTTTTGGGAATGTGGGGAGGGGGTTTGGGGGAGCATGTGCTGGGCTGGGCAGCCTTGGCTTGTCCAAACCTGGCACTGAACATCACCCAGAGCAGTGCTAGATGTGGCTGTTGGACCTGTGGGTGCTCTGGGGCTTTGTGGTGCCAAGGGTGGGATTCCCTTCCCCTTCCCCTTCCCCTTCCCCTTCCCCTTCCCCTTCCCCTTCCCTTCCCCTTCCCTTCCCTTCCCTTCCCTTCCCTTCCCTTCCCTTCCCTTCCCTTCCCTTCCCTTCCCTTCCCTTCCCTTCCCTTCCCTTCCCTTCCCTTCCCTTCCTTCCCTTCCCTTCCCTTCCCTTCCCTTCCCTTCCCTTCCCTTCCCTTCCCTTCCCTTCCCTTCCCTTCCCTTCCCTTCCCTTCCCTTCCCTTCCCTTCCCTTCCCTTCCCCAGGTATATCAGAATTTGAGTTGTGGTTTTTTTAGCCTCTCTGCAATACTGTGTCTGTCTTGTCTGCCTGTCTGTCTGTAAGAGGCTTTATCTTATTTTGCTCAATAAAAGCAGGAATTGTGGAATTCCAGGGACTGGAGCTGCCAGAAAGCTGGGAGGAGAGAGCAAGGGGCTTTCTCCTGCTGCTTTGGTGCTCACTGGGTCACAAACTCTCAAAAAAACCCTTGGTTTGCATTAATTCCAAGTATTTCTGTTTGTACTTCTGATACAGGGAGGGGGCTTGGGGAGTGGAGGAACTCAGACCTTGCCACAGCTCCCTCAATTCTTATAAAAATTGCATGTTCTGGGCAGTTCAGTGGGCACCACGACTGAATGATTCAGATGGTTTCATTTCTGGAAGTTTGAAATAGACATGAAAGTTTATATATATATATATATACATATATTTTTTTTTTTTTTTTTAAACACAAATGTAAAAAATATGTAAGGATCTTCAAGGCCCCTTTCAACCTGAACCATTTCTGGAAGTTTTAAATAGACACATGAAGGTTTGTTTATATATATATATATATATATATAAATTATTTATTTTATTTATTTTTTTTAACCACAAATATAAAAATATGTAATGATCTTCAAGGCCCCTTTCAACCTGAACCATTCTCTAACATTTAACTCTTGGACAAACCACTCTGAGGATTGTCTGGGAAGGTGCTGATGCTGCTAAAGCCTGGCACTGCTGGATTGGCTTCCTCCCATCTCACCTAACGTGGATAACTAGACCAGAAATAACCAGAGGTGCTGTGTGGTGGAAGGGAACATCAGCATTCCTGCAGTCAGAACAGTTCGGAGGAATTGCAAACAAATCACTTTGGGCTTCATTTAGAAAATCAGGTGCAGGTTGGGCTGGCCTGGGGGATGTTTTGACAGACTTAATTCTGGAGTAGAAGCTCGGTTGTTGCAGCAATCTGGGTTCAGTGGAGCTTGAAACAGGCTGAGGACCAGCAGGTTGGATCCTGCCAGGTTTGGGAGAGGCTAAAAGATGTAATTCTGCAGTTTGGTAGGTTTGTCTTTGCAGATCAGAATCCAGAAGAGCTGAACCATTGAGGTTTTGTGTTGACTGATGCTTTAGGATTTTAGCTTCTATATTTTCCATATATGTGTAATTCTTTAGTGTATAACTCTGGACTCCATACAGGTTCTGTTCTCTCATTTTTGGGCAAAACAATTCCTCTCTAAGCTCCAAACTCAAGGACACCTCACTGTCTCAGAGCCCCAGGATATGTAAACAGCAGTGAATTGGGGGAGCAAATTTGGAGTAATTGACTTCATTAGCTGAAGCTGTAATTGGAGGATTAAACCTCGATATGCAAATGGACAGAACTTATAAAGTATGAAAAACTCGTGACCTGCTGTCCATTTTGGGTGTAGCCCTGGGTGGGCTGTGAGTGCCCTGAATGCACCTGAAGGCCTTCAATAAATATAAACTGCTTTTTATTCTCTAATTTTGTCTAGTCTGTGTTTTAGGTTAGCCTGTTCAAGCATCACACCAGAGTTATTCTTTAGCCTTACAGTGCAGGGAGAATGTTGGAACGGAGCTATGATGCTCCCAGGGCAGCAGTGAATCTAAAATAAGCTGTTTTATAAAGAAACACTGAACTATTTCTGGGCTGAATCTTTGTTTCATTCTCTGTTGGGAAACCTTGGCCACTCAATCCACTCTGCCACTCCAGGGAAGGATCTCCAGGACCTTCCCAGGCAAGGAGAAATTCTTTTGATGAACATTTTTTCAAAAGGCACAAACCTGGGCAGTAGTTTTGCATTTGCTTGATGAATCTTCTCCCCAGCACACGCTCAATGCCTGGATGAATGAGTTATTTAAGTGTATTTGAAGGTTATGACAGACACCTGTAAACAGACAGATATTGATAAAAATGTCATTTGGAAGCAGATCTGTGCCTTTCTTGCAATCCAATTACTCCTGATGGCGAGGAGCCCAGAGCTCCCAGCAGAGTGCTTTAACCCAGAGTGTGATGGACAGGAGGGAGCAGAGCAGGGCTTGATTTCCCTCTGGCTGGGATGGAAGTCCAGGAGTTCATGGAGTTGTAATAATTCACTCCAGAGCCCAAGGGGACTGATGTGCCCATGACTCCAGATGTGTCCATGGGCTTCCTGTGGGCTTTGTGCCAGCTGGAGGTGCTGAGGGATCCAGCCTGACCTGCTCCTGGAGTTGTCTGGCTCCAAAAAAGTTCTCCTTGGAAGCTTCCTTGGGATTTGCTACCCCGTAGGTGATAGAGGAAGGAGTTTCTGTGGGAGAAGCTGTGGTTGCCCCAACCCTGGAAGTGTCCAGGCTGGAACCATCTGGGATGGTGGAAGATGTCCCTGCCCATGGCAGGAGGATGAAATGAGATGAGTTTTACCTTCCAACCCAACCCATTCCATGATTTTCTGCTTCTTTACTCGTGGAAAGAACAGTGAGACCGTGGCTCTGTGGTGGGAACAAACCCAGCCAGATGTCCCTGCCCATGAAATGGGGATGAAATTAGATGAGTTTTACCTTCCAACCCAACCCATTCCATGATTTTCTGCTTCTTTACTCGTGGAAAGAACAGTGAGACCATGGCTCTGTGGTGGGAACAAACCCAGCCAGATGTGCTCATGAAAAATGAATTCCTTTTGCCTGCACGCTCTCCAGGAGCTCCTCAGAGCTTGGAAATGGGAATGTTTTCAAGGGAAGTGAATTGTTCCTGATGGCTCTGGTGTTGTTCACACTGGAATCACTAACAGGGCTTTTAATGGGAAACAAACACCACGAGTCCATCGAGTTCTTGACCTCTTGGTTTCCTGAGAGGAACTTCTCCCTCTTGTTATCTTCCTCCAGGCTGGAGAGTAATGGAATGTGGATGGAAGTGGCTCTGTTGTCCAATTCCCTCGCAGGGCTGGAGCCCAGAGCTGCCTGCAGTGCAATGATGATTTGGTGTGAGCATTCGGGGGAGTGAAAACAAAAAGCCAAGGTTAATGGAAGTTGCATTTCATCTGGATTGCTCTTATTTCCTATTTGATAAGCTCGTGCTCCATGCAGGTGCTTGGCTTATATCTTCGTGCTGTCAATAAAGCCAACGTGTTTGAGCAGACAGGATTAATGCAGATTTTAAGGGCTATATTTAGAAGTAATTTAGCTATCATCAGTCAGAAGGGTGGGGAGAGATGTGATGGTTATTCATACTGATTGAATATTCTATTGATAGAGATACTTATTAACCCTACCCGTGTCTTTCCTGCGTGTTTTCAGGTCTTGAACAAGAAAAAAAATTGAATTTTTTTTCAATTTGAGAGAGAGAGGGAGGATTCAAGGTGTTGGAATGGGCTTGGAGGGAAGCAGCAGGCTGGTTGCTGGGATCTTAATGGGAGCACTGGAGTTGGGTGGTGGCACTGGGACAGGCAGGAATGCTGGAGCAGGGAGGGACTGCCTGATGGCTTTTATGGCATAGCTGTTCAGGGTGTTTAGAATTTGGGGGGTTTGTGTCTGAACTTTTGTTCCTGATTGAGCAGTGAACGGACCAGCTCAGAGCAAACTTTGGCCTTTTTATTTTCTTTTTTCCCTTTTCTTTTTCCTTTCTTTTTCCTTTTTTTTTTTTTTTCTCCCCAGGCATGTGAGGGGGAGGGAAGAGTCTTTAGGGAGTGATTCCTGCCTTGGGAGCAAAATCCAAATGCTGCTGCTGTGAGTGCTGGTAGTGAGGCAGGAGGAGCATCAGCACTGCTGTGACAGCAGGACAGGGCAGCGATTGTCCCCTGGGCTGGCACTGCTGGGACACCTCCAGGGCTGGGTCCAGTTGTGGTCACTCATGGCCAGAGGGACACTGAGGGGCTGGAGTGAGGCCAGGGAAGGGAATGGAGCTGGGAAAGGGCTGGAAAACTCCTGGTGGAGCTGGGAAAGGAGTTTTCCAGCCTGGAGAGAAGGGGATCAGGGGGACCTTGTGGCTCTGACAGGAGGGGACAGCCAGGGGGGTTGGGTTCTGTTCTTAGGGAACAGTGACAGGAGGAGAGGGAACAGCCTCAGGCTGGGCAGGGGAGGCTCAGGGTGGATTTTGGGGAAAATTCCTTCCTGGAAAAGGTGGTCAGGCCTTGGAACTGCCCAGGGAGGTTTGGATTCCCCACCCTGCAGGTGACCAAGGAATGCCTGGCTGTGGCACTGAGTGACAAGGTGGGGATGAGTCCCAGGTGTCACTCTGTGACCTTGGAGAGCTTCTCCACCCTCCCTGATCCTGAAAATCCAAGCTCTGGGCACTCGCTGCAATTCCATCGCCATTCCCAAAGCCGCTGCTCGCCGCTGCTCGCGGCGTTTCCTGAGCAGAGATTTCATTTCAGATAGTGCAGCCGCTGCTCTGCGCTTCCAGGAGCATTTATGAAATGGAATTACCAGAAATAATCGCGGTGATTAACATACAGAGTCATGCAAAAGAAGGGGGAGATTAATTACAAAGCTGTAATTCATCTGCGAATGTGAACGGCGAGGGAAGCTGGAGGAGTCCAGCGGCAGCCAGGTGTCCTCAGAACGGGAATCCATGGAATTTGGGCTGTGCTGAGCTTCCTGGGGACAAGGAAGGAAACTGAGGCACTGAGATGGAAAATCACTGGGGTTTGTTATCCAGCAAATCGGATGGAATGGGTTCTGCAAGCCCTGACTCTGCTCCTCGCCGTGACCAGGGGACAGAAATCCCTTTTCATTACACGGAATGTTTTCTGCATCAGAATTCGTGAGAGTTGCCCAGGAAATCCGTAGCGCTGCTGAGAAATGGCTCTGGCTCCAGTCTGTTGAGCAGCTCGGGGTGGTTTGATGAAGGGAGGAGGGTCTGGAGGTGATGGGAGGATGCACAAAGCTGTCCCTGCCAGGGCAGGGGTTTGGGGTTTATTACCTCCTCTGTAGGGGAGGGTTGATTCCTACAACTAATTGCCTTTTTTTTTCCTGAAGATGCAAGCAGTTGATAATGGCAGTAATTAACACGGTGGAAACAAGGTCAAACCCAAGAACATTACCCACTAAAAGTCACTTTCCCGAAAGTCATGGCAAATTCATTGCCTTGGAGTAGCTTTAAAAAAAAGAGGGAAAAAAAAAAAAAAAAAAAGGAGGCAACTGATGATGAGCTGTTTGAATTATGTAAATGCTCAGGTATCCATGGGGTTTGACCTTTTTGCAGATGTAATTTAGCATTCAAGACACTGTCATCTTGCTGCCAAAGTCAAATTAGATGCTTGCTGCTGCAATTGATAGCTGATAGCAGATCTCCTTCCAGAACAGGCAGTACAGAAAAGGCAGGGATGTGTTTGCTGCAGGGCTGGGGAGCTGCATTCTGAAATATGAACTGCTGCGAGAGTTCTGGATGCAGTTCAGGTGAGCAGTGTGCTTTTCTAAACACAGGCAGCTCCTTCCTGAGCTGCTGCCACCCCTTTGGAATCATCCACACCCCTGGAAGGTGGCTCAGGAGCTCTCCAGGATTGTCTTGGGTTGCTTTTCCCAGTGGAAAAAGGGCCAGATGTGCTCCTGGACATAGGAATGAGGGACATTGGTATGAGATTTTGGTGTTCAGAACTGCTGTGTTTTCTACACAAGGGTGAAAGGAGTCCTGAGCCAAGGGAGGCTTTTTGGGGATGATTTCACCAATGCCCATGGTTCCCACAGGCTGTGATCCCATGGACTCTGATCCCCCCAGCTCTGATCCCATGGGCTCTGATCCCCCCAGTTCTGCCCTGGGAGGCATTTTGCTGGGATTGGAATAAAATTACCTTTAAGCCCTTCCCACCCCACACCAGTCTGTGATTTCTCTTTTTGCCAATACAGCAAAACCTCCCTGAAGCTGTGGCTGCACAGTTAACACTCCCTGGCCAGAACAGAGTTATCCCAGGACTTGTGATCCTTTCCTGACTCCTGAGCAGCAGCTGGGAGTGTTTAGGGTTCAGATCTAACCTGTCCTTTGGGCACAGCAAATCCAGGCAGGAGAAGCTGTTTGCCTGGCTGGAATGAGGGGCTGGAATGAAAGGGGGCAGGGAGAGGGTATTGGGAAGAAATTCTTCCCTGTGAGGGTGGTGTGGGGCTGGAATTAATTTCCCAGAGAAGCTGTGGATCCCTGGCAGTGTCCAAAGCCAGGCTGGAGCAGCCTGGGATAGCAGAAGGTGTCCCTGCCATGGCAGGGGTGGAATGAGATTATCCTGAAATTCCCTCCCACCCCAAACCGTTCTGGGATTGGAGATGCACTCACTGCTGTGTGTCACAGGGACATGAGGGACAGGCAAGGTGCAGCTCTTTAGGGCAGTTCTGGAATCTGTGCCAGGCAGCAAATCCCTGGGAAAGAGCAGGAATGGAGCTGAAGCTCTGTGTGTCCCTGGCTGGGCTGGCAGGTCTCTGCTGCTCCTCTTTTCCCCAGCATTACCCCACTAACTCCCCTGAAGCTGCTCTGTGTTCCCAGAGGAGCAAACCAGAGCTGATCTGGCTCCACATCCCTCCAACTGCTCCCTGGCTGTGCCAAGAGGTAACTCTGGATCTGTTGCAGGTTGTAGCTGTTCAAATGCTTCCCACCTTGTGCCTTCTGCTCAGAGCAGACAATTTACCTGGTAGGATTTATTCCACCAAATCCTTTCCCCTCTCTGGGGTGCTCTGGCCCAAATTTTGGGGTTTGGGATGCTGTGGCCCCAGTTTTGGGGTTTGGGGTGCTGTGGCCCCAGTTTTGGGGTTTGGGATGCTGTGGCCCCAGTTTTGGAGTTTGGGATGCTCTGGCCCCAGTTTTGGGGTTTGGGATGCTCTGGCCCTAGTTTTGGGGTTTGGGATGCTCTGGCCCCAGTTTTGGGGTTTGGGATGCTCTGGCCCCAGTTTTGGAGTTTGGGATGCTCTGGCCCCAGTTTTGGGGTTTGGGATGCTCTGGCCCCAGTTTCCCCCAGCTGTGTGGCTGTGCTGGGGGTGATCCCATCCCTGGCTGCAGCTGTGCTGTTTCATGCTTCACTTCCAGTGCAGGGTTTGCATTTCATGCTCTGTTATTTTCCCCTCCCCGTTGCATGGCCATTTGTAAACTGAAGGTGAAGTGCACGATGTGTTCCTGCCAGGCATGGAGAGCAGGGGTAGTGAGGATAATCTGGGAATCTTTGCCCTCCTGGATGCAGTGAGGATGGTTTTGTGGGGCTTTACCACTCAAGTCCTGGCATTTTTTGGAGTTCTGTCCCTGTCCCTTGGTTCTGGATCCCAAATGGATATTTTAGTTTGCTTTATGGATATTTTTAGTTTATTTAATTGATATTTTAGTTTATTTTATGGACATTTTTAGTTTATTTAATGGATATTTTGGTTTATTTAATGGATATTTTAGTGTATTTCGGTTCCTTTCCCCAGGGAGAGGATTCTGCCCATCTGCTGCAGGGATCAGGGGAGAGAAATGAGCATCTTGGCAGTGCTGGAGTTGGAGGTGTTTTTCGTGGCTAATGCCAGCCCTGCTGGTGGCCCTGCAGGTGTTTTAGGGGAATAAATGGAATCCTGGAATGGTTTGAGTGGGAATGACCTTAAAGCTCATCCATTTCCAGGGTGCTTCCATTATCCCAGGTTGCTCCAAGCCCTGTCCAGCCTGTCCTTGGACACTTCCAGGGATGGAGCAGCCACAGCTTCTCTGGAAAATCCATCCCAGCCCCTCCCCACCCACCCAGGGAACAATTCCTTCCCAATATCCAATCTTAACCTACTCTCAGTTGGAAAAATCTGCCTGATTTTGTGAGTAAATGTTGGCATTTTTCTCTCAGCAGCAGCTGCTGAGGCCCCACGCACCTTTCCAGCTGACTCTAAGTAGGATCCTGCAATAAGCATCAATATTTAACTAATAAAAAAGGGACTTTCATGTTAGGGAAGCGTTTTAAACCAGCCAGGTTTTAATGTGTAAACTGTTTTCACTTTTCTCACATTCTGGGCAGTGTTTCCCATTCATTATGGATTTAAAGGCTCATGTTCCAGCCTTTATTCTCCCCACTTCCTCAGAGATGTATTACAAAGTGAGCTGGATCTCAAACACTTCCCAAAGTTCAACTCAAGTGGTGCCTCCACGTGTAAAAGGAAAATGTTTCTTTGTAGAGGGAGGGGATTAAATCGTG
Source organism: Lichenostomus cassidix (assembly GCF_008360975.1). NCBI lineage: Eukaryota > Metazoa > Chordata > Aves > Passeriformes > Meliphagidae > Lichenostomus > Lichenostomus cassidix. The sequence continues at coordinate 2,505,440 of NC_139503.1, read as the reverse complement.
TGCAAATTAAAAATTTATTGGGTCAGTGTTTTCCCCTCCATATCTTCTTAGCTGAACTCAAACCATTCATGGAGAAGGAAGGAAAAAGGAGGAGGAAATAAATAAATTCCAAAAGGTATTTTATCCAGAATACAACTCATGGAGCCTGATGCTCCTGGACAAAGCCAGGAGGGTAATAGGGGAAAAAAGGGATTATTGGAGTTCCTTCTGCATGGTTTCATTGTTCATGTCAGTGATGTTCTCCAGGGAATGGATGGTCCTTGTGAGCACACAATTGAGGAGGGAATGGGCTCTGAAAGGGGGAGGATTGTATCTGTAATTCCATGGGTGGATGGGATTGGCCTTGGCAAGGAAAAAGCTGTCCAGAGCCAAATCCCAGTGTGTGCAGTGTGAGCTGGGATGGGACAGTGCTGTCCTGAGGATCCCAATTCCTGAGGGGTTTCCAGTGAAAACACTCGATTTCAAGGCTGGAAATGTTGCAGGAGGAGCTGGGCTGGATCAGATAAACTCATTTTTACCCTCACTTTTTGTGCAGTGCTCCAGAGCTGGGCAGGGCTGCCAAATCCCAGTGAGTGTGGCTGGAGCTGGGATGGGACAGTGCTGTCCTGAGGATCCCAATTCGTGAGGGGGTTTCCAGTGAAAACATTCAATTTCCAGGCTGGAAATGCTGCAGCAGGAGCTGGGCTGGGTCAGATAAACTAATTTTTACCCCCACTTTGTGCAGTGCTCCAGAGCTGGGCAGTGCTGCCAAATCCCAGTGTGTGTGGTTGGAGGTGGGATGGGACAGTGCTGTCCTGAGGATCCCAATTCTGGGGGATTTTCCAGTAAAACCATTCAATTCCCAGCCTGGAAATGCTGTGGGAAGAGCTGATGGAGCTGGGTTGGGTTAGATTAACTCATTTTTACCCCCACTTTGTGCAGTGCTCCAGAGCTGGGTAGTGCTGTCCTGAGGATCCCAATTCCTGGGGGATTTTCCAGTAAAACCATTCAATTCCCAGCCTGGAAATGCTGTGGGAAGAGCTGATGGAGCTGGGCTGGGTCAGTGTAACTCATCTTTACCTTGTGCTCCAGAGTCTGATTTCCCTTTCTGCTCATCCCAAGGATGAACTCCCCAAGACAACACGGATTTCTTGGACAGAATTAACTTGTCCTGACAAAAAGCCATTTCCCAGGCAGGCAGGCAGGGCTGGGTTTTACCCTGGAGCTGTGCCTGCAGAGCAGAGGCAGAATAATTTCTGCTCATTAAAACCAAGCATTTGATGGCAAAGCTGCTTTTCCCCCTCAGCTGGGCTGCCCAGCAGACACAAAGCATTAACTGGAGGAAAACCCAAGTGGAAAGGAGTTTGCTCTCCCTGCCAGATCCAGACAATTAAGGATGCTCCTATCTTGGCATCTGCACTATTATCTCCTCGTGTTCCTGTGTTGGGTGTTATCTCCTCGTGTTTCTGGTGGTTGGAGCCTTATTTATTGAGAAAATGATTTTGTCTATATTGAATTTCGCTGCCTTTGGCTGGCCCTGGCAGAGAGGTCTGGGAGAAGGAGAATCCTCTGAAGGGGACAGGGATGGTTTTATAAATATATAAGGAGGTGCAGAGTCCCCACATTGCCACCACGAGAGCTGATCTACATTAAAACATTCCCATTTGCCATTATAACACTCCCATTTTACATTATAAAACTCCCATTTTCCTCCCTGTTACCCTCCTGCTTTTGCCCAGGAGAATCAAGCTCCACAACTTGTATTTTGGATAAAATATCTCTTGCAATTGATTCCTTTCCTCCCCCCTTTTTACAAGATGCTTCTTTCTGGGTGAACGGTTCGACTCCAGCTTACAAAATAAAGAGGGGAAAATACTAAAGTCAATAAACTCTTCATTTGCACACAATTTAATCCCCAGCTGATAAGTGGCATCTTCAAAGAGCCAGACAAGGAACGGCAGCAGCAGCAAGGAGTCATTTAAAAAATAAAAGCTCCCCCCAAAAAAAATGAGCTGCTATTGACAGGGCTCAGTGCAGTGGTTAATAGTCATTCATGAAATCCCACAATAAAATCCAAGTGCACTGTCAGCTCTGTCACAGTGACATTGAGCTGCACAGGTAATGTACAGCAGCTTCACGTTACACCCCGTGACTTCATATTTCAGCTAAAATTAGGCTTTGTTTTCTCCTTTTAAACAGGAGATGAAATGCAGGCTGGAGCAAAGGAGAGAGAGGAGCGGGATTTCTTGAGGTGGAAAAATGAAATTAAGACTCTTTAACTATTCTGTTGCTCCAGCAGAAGGTTCTAGCCCAGTTTTGTGGTGGTTTTGTCCTGATCTAAGCTGTGTCTCTGTCAGTTTTTTCAATCAACTCCACCAAAACTGCCTCAAACTTGGGGTTCAGCTGTGACCTCACACTGTAGGAGAAACGGTGGGGTTTGTAGCTCCTGTTTTCCCCCAATTTTTGTGGGATTTTATAAATGCCACCCCTGAGCTGAAGGGGCTTTGGTGGCTCCCCTTGGATCCAGTGTCATTGTGACCCCTGGAATGTTATTTAATGTTCATTTAATAAATGGGTGCTGCACAGGGAGCTGAGGAGCTGCTGCTGAAAGAGCTGAGTAAGTGCTGAGGATGCTGAGGAGAAAATGGCTCTGTCAGGCTTTGCTGGGCTCACTTTTGTCCCAGGGTTTGGGCAAACAGCACTGTCAGGAGGTTGGAATCATGGAAAAGCTTGGCTTGGAAGGGATCCAGATGGATCCAGATGGATCATCCAAGTCCAGCTCCACATTTGAACTAAAAATGAACTGAATTAGAGCAGGAATTCTGATCCCAAAGCCTCCTCACTCCACAGGCTGGATGATTTCATTCTGTGGTGCTCCTGGAATTCTCAGTCCACTCTGATTTCCAAAGGGTATCACAGTTTGTTCTTGCCATAATGTGTTTATTTTCTCTTCCTTCCAACAGATGTTAAGCAATTAGAGAACATGGCAGAGCAACATATTTATACAAATGAAAGGAAGTGAGGAATAAATGCTGGGAATGTTGTGCTTCCTAATCAGATTAATTCAGGAGTGCACAAATGGGGAAGGAGAGCCCCAGCAGCACGTGGCCATTTGTCAGGGACTCCAAGATAGCTCATTAACAGGGGGGATTAATTACAGACACACCCCACGGCTCCAATTCGGAGTCCATTGGAGAAGAAAGAATGGATGACAAATTGGACAGAACGTTTAGGATGGAGTGGGAAGAGGGGTGGAGATGTTTCCAGGCCTTTTTAGGGATTTTTTTAGCAGGTGTGGACGCTGTGCTGAGCAGGATGGTGGGATGAGCCCTTCAGCCTCCTGCTCGAGGTGTGATAAACTCTGCCAGGGGAAAAAAACTGGGACAATGGCAGGAAATCTCCCTTTTCCTGAGCTGTTCCAGTGCCTGGAGATGTGCAGAGAGCTGCAGTGGCCAGGATCAAAAGAACTCCTGCCCCTCTCTTTTGGAATCCCTGTCAAATCCTTCAGAACTACTGGCAAGCAGCTCGGAGCAGTTTGTCATGGATGCAAGAAGCTGCTCTCGAAATCTTGTGCTCTGAGCCAGGAGGTTGGAATTGGAGCTGGGAGTGAGCTTTTAGCTAATGTTCATCTGCTTCAGCGTGAGCAAATGAACTGGAGAAAATAAGAATTTGCTCTGATGGCACCAAATTCTGCGTGAAAATGGGGTTTGAATTAGAACTCCAGGAGCAATGGTAGGTGGGCAAACCACTGAACTCTTCATGCCCAGCTGGTTTATCTGTAAGAAAACGATAATCTGGTTTAAATCTAAAAAAATCCAAACCAAAACAACCATGACAACCAAACCAACCAAGGCAGTGTTGGCCAATTAATTGCAGCTTTTGCTAAATGCTTTTGTGGGAGAATTAGTGGTTTTAGCATGAGCAGGAGCCGTGTGGGAAATGCACAGAGAAGGCAGGAGTTGGATTTAACGATCCCTGAGCAGGGAGGACAAGCTCTGCTGGCAGTGAACATTTGGAAAGAGCTGCTCAGCTCTCCTTTTCGCTCAGCCACGCCATGGAATGTGCACAGGGATGAGGAAATGAGCGCTAAAGCATCCAGGGAGGTTTTGCCCAGGGCGGATCAGCCCTACCTCTGCCAGCCGTGTGGCAGCTGGGCAGATGTTCCTGCGTTGCCCCGCGGTGGGGAATGGACTGGGTGACCTTTGGAGCTTCATCCCCTCCCTGTGCTCTGCCTGAGTGCTCCACAATGCTGCCAGGGGGGACAGGAGAGCACAGGGGGAAGGGCTGGGGTGGATGGGGATGTTTGCTGCTGTTATCCCTGGGCTGGATGCTTCCCTCATCCCAGGAAATGCTGCCTGCCCTGTGCTCAGTGAGACATCTCTGCCCGGCTCTGCTCGTGCAGAATTGTCTGGGAAAGAGGAGAAGGGCAAGGTGCAGAAAAGGAGATAAAATTCCCAGAGCAGCCCCTGGATGTGTTCTGAGCGTGCTGCTCCCAGCCCCGATGCTGTCAGATGGATTTCCCTGCGAGTGCAGCTGGATTGATAAATCTGATGCTTTGAGGGTTTACTTAAAGCAGCGGCTGAACAAAGTGGAGAGAATACAAAGCAGTTGTATTTATTGAAGGCCTTCAGGTTCATTTAGGGCAGACAGAGCCTATCTGAGAGGCTACACCCAAAATGGACAACAGGTCACAAGTTTTTCATACCTTATAATTCCTATTTACATATTGAGGTTTAATCTTCCAACTACACCTTCAGGTGATGATGTCATTACTCCAAGTTTGCTCCCCCAATTCACTGTTTTTTACATATTTTGGGGCTCTGGGACAGCAAAGTGTCCTTGGATTTCCAACTTAGAGGAATTGTTTTGTCTAAAAATGCTGGGAAACGCAGCTTTAGCACCGTGTATGGAGCCCAGAGTTACACACTGCAACTCCAGAAACACAAAAACCACAGAAGCTAAAATCCTAAGGCATCCAATCCATGCTCCACAGCTCGTGCTCCCTGCACGAGATCCTAGCACAAGCCTTACCCACGTCTACCTTGGGAGGGCAATACTGAAAGCACAGCCGAGAGGCTGCAGGAATTTAAGATGCAGCGAGCGGCTCGTGGCTCATCAACATCAATGAGCCATCGCAGCCGTGTGAGCCTGTCTGGCTGCTGGGAGCGGTTTGGAGTGGCAGTCCTGAAGGGTCTGCCTTCGCAGTTTGGTGTTTGCTTGCTATGCCAGACACAGCACGTCTTGAGTCACATCGGCGTCCCCTGGGAGCGTTGCTGGAGTTTGCTTCCCAGAGGAGAGGAATGCAGTTCATCAGCACTGTTTGGGTGCTGTCTGTGACAGGCTGCCGGCCAGATGATGTGACTCAGTGTGCAGGCAGCAGGAGCTGGGATGGGGGTGCTGCTGAATCCCAGAAAAGGCTTGGAGATGGAGGGGAAGGAGGAGGGTGGGGGAATAGGCAAAAATGAGAGAGTGGTGGGTTTGGGTGGGGCTGGGGCTGCGGGGAGAATTCATGGAGGCAGGGAATGGTTGGAGATGGACGGGATGTAAAATCATCCTATTCACCCCCTGCCATGGCAGAGACACCTTCCACTGTCCCAGGTTGCTCCAAGCCCTGTCCAGCCTGGCCTTGGACACTTCAGGGATCCAGGGGCAGCCACAGCTTCTTTGGGAATTCCATCCCAGCCCTCCTCTCCCTCCCAGGGAACAATTCCCTCCTCCAAACCTACTCAGTCAGTGCAGAGCTAACCCTGCAGTCCCAAACAGATCTCCTGGTGCTCACCTGAGCTGGATCTTGGTGGGGAGCAGGTTTTTGGCCAGGTCCTCCCTCCTCCAGCAGTTCTGCTGCCTGTGCCTCACTCCCTGGGCAGCCCAAAATCCACTGCTGTTGTAGCATCCTCCAGGCTTGGGTACCACAGTGCCTCCAACCCGAGGGTGGTCCTCGTCTCCCCCTCAAACCCAGACCTCGTGGGATCGCTGTCCTTCCTTAACTTCTCAACTCTTGTGCTTTTAAGCTCTTTAAACTTGTGCTTTTAAACTCTTGTGCTCCATTTTTCATCGTGGAGCAATTCCCCCTCCTCTGCTGTGGGCTCTGAGCTGCAGTAATCTCACACGTTAGCAAAAGAATAAACTTTTTAGCCTGGAATAATTGTATTCTCTATCAGTGACAGAATCTATTTGGGTTTTTTTCTCCCCCCCCCTCCTCCTTTAAGTGGCAATTTTACATGGTAGAAAACTTTTAAATTCTCTTCTGCAAGCTACATATAAAATATAACAGATAGGCAAAAATGGATTATTAAAGCTATCTATTTTTCTTGGCATTCCTGTAATTTAATAAAGTGTTTGAGTTCTACTTCTGCAGTTCATGACATCACCAGAATCAGCCCCATCCTTTGATTAATAGCTGTTCAATCAATCCCCCTCCCCACATTATCTTCAATTTAATGGGAGCCACGCTAATTCTGGGAAAGTTTGGGTTGGAGAGCTGGACTGGAAAACTTTGGGAAAACTGCAGTGGTGGCAACAGCAGCTGGGGGAGATTTTTAGAGGGAAGGTGGAGAAATGCTGTTAAATAAATGCCTGTGGGGGAAGGTGTTTCTTTTTCCAAAATATTGCAATTCTGAGTGTCTGCACCTCCTACTGCATCCTGCAGCTTATTTTGGCTTTGCTGGAGCAGCAAGGGCTGGATTTTTACCCAGGAGAGGGGAGACTTTCCCCAAAATTTATGAGAGTTTTTCAGATCTATCAGCAGGGCAAGGCAAGGGCAGATTGAAAGGGAAAAACTGGTGTTTAAAGGTAGGAATTGCAGTTTGCATCCCGGAGTTCCCATCCTGCCTGTGCTGCAGGGGGAGACTCAAAGCCAGCAGAGCAGATGATTTTTAACATCCCCAACTGGTTTTGGGTTTAGTTTGGGTTGGGTGCCTGAGGAGGATCTGCTGTTCAGCCCCAGATTGGCTTCCAGATCCCTTCCCTTGGGAAATCTCAGTGAAGCTGCTCCCAAAACTTCCGTGGCAGGAGAGATCTGCTGAGGATGTGCCTGGGATGGATCTGTGGAGGCAGCAGGATGGAAATGAAGCTGACCCTGCTGCAGAAGGGCTGTCCTGCTGGGACTGTGCCCTGCTGGGACTGTGCCCTGCTCAGACCCTGCCAGGAGGGCACAGCAGGTCCAGGGTGGCACCACGGTGACCCTAATTCCCAACAAACCCCCTCTGTGTCACCTGCGGTGTCCTCGCTGTGAGTGCTTATTTAGGGGACTTGGAGGAGCTTGGAACAAATCCCTGGAGCCTCAGCAGGGTTGGGATTAATCACTGAGTGAGCTGGATGTGGGAGGGGAGGTGGATTTCTGTCAATTCTGTGGTTTGTTGGATTTCTGTCAGTTCTGTGGTTTGTTGGAGCCACTGAGCACTGAATGCCAGGATAGCTGGGGTTGGAAAGGACCTTGGAGGTCAAGGGAGGGTCACCTGGAGTGGGTGACACTGAGTGTGTCCAGGTGGCTTTGGAATGTCTCCAGAGACACAGAATCCCAGGATATGGGGTTGGATGGCACTTCTGGAGGTGACAGCAGACACACCTGCAGCAGGTGACACTGAGTGTGTCCAGGTGGCTTTGGAATGTCTCTAGACACACAGAGCCCTCTGCATTCACTTCCTGTTTGCAGTCAGAAGCGTTTTTCTGTTTGGGTTTCCTGGCTGGGAAGGCTGGGACTGGGATGGCTCTGTGTTGGGATGTGCTGCAGCAGCTTCATGGACATGGATTTTGGGGACAAGAAATGGGACCCTGCTCCCATCCTTGACCTCCTCAGACACAAACTCAGCTCCCCCAATGGTGACAAGGCCCCAGGGTATCCCAGGAGAGGTTTAAACTCTTTTTTGGGGGAAATTCCCTCTTGGAAAGGGTGGTCAGGCACTGGAAGGGCTGCCCAGGGAGGTTTGGAGTCCCCATGCCTGGAGGTGTCCGAGGAAGGGCTGGATGTGGCACTCAGAGCTCTGGGCTGGGGACAAGGTGGGGATTTGGCACAGCTTGGACTCGATGAACTTGGAGCTCTTTTCCACCCTCAGTGGTTTTGGGATTCTATTCCATGATTCATGATACTCCAGCTGCTGAAGCATCTCCTGGTCTATCATGCCCTGGCATCCTTTTCCTGACTAAAATCAGGGAAAAATTGGGCTGTCAGGGGCAAAGCCTCACCTGAACAACTCCTCCTCGTGAACAACTGTGCAGAAAATCCCACAAACTCCCCCAGCATTCCAATCCCTGCCCTACTCCTTGTTCTCCTGTGTCCCACTCTTTCTCCTTGCACATATTGACCGTTGGCTCTGGAGTGCTCCAGAAAATAACCAGCTGTTTCCTTAAGTGGATTTGGTCAATCCCTCAAGCTGACAGATGATTTTTATTATGTACTATTACTTAATGAACTCTTTTGTGGCAAATGTAATTCAATACAGATCCTGATTCCCAGTTTGTCATCAGTCCTTTTATAAAGGAAGAAAAATGGGAGAGGACTTGATGATTCCTTTATCTCGTTATGCTAATTGGGTTAGGAATATTGGAGGAAAACAGGCAGTGCATTGAACAGGAGAAAAGTCTGAGCTTCCAGTCCACTTAAAGAAAATGGGAATTTACTGGGGCAGAACGGACCTGGCTTGAGCCAAAGGAAATTCTGATCCACTGTTTGGGTTGGAAAACTGTAAGTAAATAATTATTTTGTCCTGCAAAACTCTTTTTTGAAGGGAAGCCTGTAGCAGCCACAGTGGAAAGAATGGATCCTGCAAGAGGATCTTGGGGAAAATTCAGCACTGAGTTAGGAAAAGAAATCAGGATTTGCCATGGGAGCTGCATGGATGGAAGGCACTGGAAGGGAGTTTGAGAATTGGTCAAGTAGAGGAAAAGTTTTGTGACTTTTGTGCCCTCCAGATCCTGCTTTATGTTCCTGAGAATTTATTTTCCTGTGGTTTGTGCCCTTAAACTGGATGGATGAAGTAGTTCAGTTCTCACTTCCCAGAATTCAGCTTTTTATTTGTAGAACAGAGATCGTTTCTCTTTCCTCTCTCTTACACAGTTTTGGGGGAAAATGTGTTGGGAAAGGCTGAAACTGTGGATTTCCAAAAATGAGTAAAAAGCTCCTGAGAACTGGAAAATTCCTGCAGATCCATGTGGGAGGAGCACAGCCATGGGGTGGATAATGGGGGAGAAAGAGAAATATTGACGAGCAACTCATTAGATATCTTTAATTGTCTTCTGGGAACAAGGCAGGAATTCTGGGTGGAGAACCCATGGAATTCTGCTGGAAACAAAGCAGGAATTCTGGGTGGAGAATCCATGGAATCCTGGTGAAACAAAGCAGGAATTCTGGGTGGAGAACCCATGTAATCCTGGTGAAACAAATCAGGAATTCTGGGTGGAGAACCCATATAATCCTGTGCTGAAAACAAGGCAGGAATTCTGAGGAGAGAAACCATGTAATCCTGCCAAAACAAGACAGAGATTTTTGGGTGGAAAAATCCATGTAATCCTGTGTTGAAAAGGCAGGAATTCTGGGTAGGGAAGCCATGTAATCCTGCTAAAACAGGGCAGCAATTTTGGGTAGAAAATCCATGAAATCCTGCTTGGTGTGCCAGTGTTCCTGCCCGAGGCAGAGCTGTGCTTTAAACTCTTTGTGCCTCAATGAGGCTCCAGCCTGGTTCCTTACAGAGCCTGGAGGGAGCTTGGCTGATCCTCATATCCCAGATTTCCAGCTGAAGGTAGTGCAGGGATTGATCCAGTTCAGCTGGCTTCTTCCTAACAAATCAAACGTTGATGGAATCATGGAGTCATGGAATGGTTTGGTTGGAAGGGACCTTAAATCCCATCCAGTGCCACCTCTGCCATGGCAGGGACACCTTCCACTGTCTCAGGGTGCTCAAAGCCCTGTCCAACCTGGCCTTGGACACTTCCAGGGATGCAGGGGTGTGACAGATGAGCTCTTCAGTGGTTTTCCCCCTCATCTCCCAGATTTGGGGTGCACTGGAGCTGTGGGGTCATTGCCGGTGAAGTTTGTGAGTGATGGATGAGCTTTGGCTGGGATTTCTCCCAACTGCCTCGGTGTTCCTTCCACCTTTCAGTTTGTTTGCTGTCACCCCCCTGTCACCTTCCCCACCAGGCGAGGAGAGTGAGGAATGTTGACGCTCTGTGGAAGCACTGGAGGTTCCTAATTGCTTTTCTAATTTATCTTCGTTGAAATTCTGGCTCGCCGCCGCGGGCGGAGGAGAAAAAGGGCCAGTGGGCACATCTTGCCAAGACATGAATTCCTCCTCCTGAATTGTCCTAGAGCACCTCAGCCATCTGGGGAACCCAAAATAGATGTCGATGCAGTGTGGGGAGAGGAGCAGCGAGGGGTGAAGTGGTTCTGATGTGCAGGATGTCAGCTGGAGGATCACTGTAGGGTTGTTTGTCAACCTCACAGGAGTAAACAGAGCCTGGGAATTCTATCCTGGCTCGGCTCAGGCTGCACCACGACGTTGTTCTGTTGACATAAATGGGATTAAAAGGGAAGGAAGAGCTGAATGTTTGAAACATAGGAGGGGAGAAAAAAAATGGTGTATTGGGGTTTAAAAGGGAAGGAAGAGCTGAATGTTTTAAACACAGGAGGGGAGAAAAAAATGGTGTATTTGGGGGTTAAAAGGGAAGGAAGAGCTGAATGTTTTAAACATGGGAGGGGAGAAAAAAAATGGTGTATTGGGGACTAAGTCTAAAGCTTATGTTTGAAGTTGAAAGCTTATGTTTAAAGTTAAAAAGTGAATGGTTTGGGTTGGAAGGAACCTTAAAGCTCATCCCATTCCATCCCATCATCCCAGGCTGCTCCAAACCCCATCCCACCAGAAGGATGCTCCACTTTTTGCCTGAATTATGCCCCACCCTGAAATCTGTCAGGAAGAGCTTTTTACCTGCCAAGGTGAAGCACATTTGGTCCTCCAGCTCCTCAAGGAATGAAAGTTCTCCACTTTCTGCAGCACCTTGCAAAACACCCAGAGCAGAGTTAATTCCCACTCTGACCTGCACAGGTGCAACATCCTCTTAAGCCAAGCCCAAGTGTGAATTTTGGGCTGACTCAGTGGGTGAAACACACAGTCAGATCTTTGTCACAGCCCTGAGTCACTGGTGCTGCGGCTGGGCGAGAGTTTGGTGCTGATTTGTTGTGACGGAACTCCCGGGGGCTGTAAAATCTCATTTAATCACTCCGGTCCCTCTCTCTGACCCAGCCCAGGCTGGAACAGAGCAGCCTCGATGGGAGGAGGCAAAGCTGCTCTGCAGGGGTTGTTGTCAAACTTAGAGCCTTGAAATTCCCGAATTAAACACCTCAGGGGATAGAATTAAGCAGGATTCCACGTTTTTAGTATTAAAACTCAGGTTCCCCCTCTGGATTAGCAGGAGTTTGAGGGACTAAGGCAGGAGAGTGCTGTGCACCACCCAAGCATTGAATGTTTTGTGTTAATCTCCCTCTGAACACACAAATAAAGTCCCTATCTCTGAAATTCGCAGCCAAGTCTCTCTTCTATCAACCATCTTTATTGCAGCAGCACTCAATTCTGAGCAGCTCGGGCATTTTTCATAAATAAAACATTTTTATTATTTGTCTCCATCTTCCAATACAAAAAAAAAAAGAAAAAGAAAAAATAAAAAAGCGCCCCTTTCTTATTCTGTCATCCTTAAAAAATTTATTTCAGATGAATTGTCATCCAGCTGTTTCTCACCCTATAAATCATAGGGGATTATTCGAGATGGAAATGTTCACTTTGGGGAAAACATGAAGTCCTTATAGGACTCTGGGACTTTGATAAATAGCAGGTTTTCCTCACAATACCAGGATAGGAAAACTGAATTCCCTGAAAATTTTGCATGGCTGTCAGTGGCACAGGAGTTGAGGTTTGTCCCTGCAGCTTCTCCAGGAATTCAGTCAAGCTTCAGGGGATTACATCAAACTTCCAAATTACTTCTTTTTTTCCCTCATAATGGAGCTTTTAGGAGCCTTTATCCATTCCTGGGTGGTTTGTTTTTACGTTTTGTTTTTTGTGAAGGTTTTGTTTTGTTATCCAGAGGGAAGGATGAGAATTTCCTCTCCATCCCATAAACCACTTATCCCTAACTTGCAGGACAACGATCTGCTTTTCTCCATTTGGCTTTTTTACAAATCAGAAAGCAGCTCTCAATATTGTGCCCCAAGCCTGTGGGGTGTTCTGCTCTCTCCTCACAAAATCTGGGTCTGTTTTGTTCCCTGAAATAGTGAAAAGTTTGAATGGTTGAGGAAAACTGGAAGATGGAGGGAGGGAAGCTCAGCCTTGGCCACTGCTGTGAATGAATGTTGTAGAAAATCTGAAGGACTTGAATTAATTTTTGGTATCCAGTGTTGCAGGAGCTCCTGGAAAACAACACAAGGTCAAAGGTATTAATAAACATGCAATTTCTTCATTAATCTCTGGGATATTTGCAATTAGGAGGACATGCTTCGCCTGTAAGCAAAATCTGTCTAAGATAAATTTTTTTTTTCCAGGCTCTAGTTGTACAACACAGCCCCAAAAACTTGGGAATTAGCAGTGAAATTCCCTTGGAAGGCCGTGAAACTCCAATCTGGAATTTCCTGAGTTGTGAAACCAAATTAAATCCTAAGAATAGCAGCAAATCCTTTGCCCAAAGCTCAGAACTCTCTGAGATGAGGATGCTGCAGAGGAGAATCACTTGGTTGTGTCTAACACCTCCAGCTTGATAGATCTGCTCCAGAAACCTGAACAGGAGCTCTGGACATGCTCCAGGGGCTTTGTCCATCCTCCAGGGCTCCATGGAATGTGTCAGGCACAGAATCCCAGCCTGGTTTGGGTGGGAAGGGACCTTAAATCCCATCCAGTGCCACCCCTGCCATGGCAGGGACACCTTCCACTGTCCCAACCTGGCCTTGGACACTGCCAGGGATCCAGGATTTCACAGCTTCTCTGGGAATTCCATCCCAGCCCCTCCTCACCCTCCCAAGGGACAATTCCTTCCCAATATCCCACCCAAATCTCCCCTTTTCCAGCTTGAAGCCATTCCCTGTGTCCTGTCACTCCATGCCTTGTCCAAAGTCTCTCTCCATGTTTCTTGTTGTCCTCTTCAATCACACTTAGGTTCCCCCAGAGCTTCTCCTCTCCAGGCTGGATAATCCCAATTCTCCATGGCCATCAACTTGTCAAATCTGCTCCATTCCAACACGAGGAAAACCTGGATTTAGGTGTGTGTTGAAGTGGGATAGCAGCCCCTGGTATGGAAAGGGACAATTCCCAAGTGGAACAGGTCATTCCAGCAGTTTCCAGCCTTGGACAGGAGATCACCATGGAGCAAAAATTGCAGGGATGTCCCTCTAAACCCCCCAGCTTCCTCTGGGACTTTCCTGTGGGATTGAGCAGTTTTGTGTTCCTTCAAGGCACATCTGAGTGTCTGCAATAGTCACCTGCTCCAAATCCCAATCACTGCAGCTCCCTCCTCCAAAACACCCATTTAAATTCCAGTTTGCTCCTGCCATGTTCAATAATTTAATGGATTATCAATTTACTCTTCATAGCTGGAGGGAATGAGTGATGCTCTGTGCACACACTATGGGCACATCTATGGTTCATAAACAGCTAAAGTTAGGAAACTCTCAATTGTAAATGTATCTAATTATCTCTAATCATAGGCTCACTGTAATTAGTAGGATGCTGGTTCCCCTCTGTTTTTAAAGAACAGATATTCTCTGTAATAAAAACCTCACCAGATTTGCGCCGTGGCTGTGAAAATAGAACATTGTTGGACTATTTCTGAGTACCGAAACAACTTTCTGCCCCATTTTCTCCAAGGGATTCCTGTCTGGTGGCTTCACAGGCTGCAGCCTTTCCCTTCTGTTCCTCCATGGCTTCATCTGGAAAATTCTCTGATTTCCTCATCTGTGAAGTTATTTTTTGAAAGATGAAATATCAGTTAACACTTCCATGTCCCAAGCAGGACGGGTGAGCTTTGCAGGGTGTTTTGTTGGGACGTTCAGAACTCCACTTGCATTCATTCTTGTTGATTGTGAGCTGGATTTGTCAATTTTACTTCTTCTATTTCAGGAGCACACAGTAAATATTATCCTATTAATGTGAAGAGCATCCTTCCTTCTCTCCCCATTATCTGTCCTGCGAAACATGAGTTGGCATAAATTTTTCTGTGCTAAATTCAGCTTTCCTTTGTGAAGATCAGCTGTTTACAGTAGCTTCCCTATCACACTTTAATTTTCAATTTTGCTCCTTTGAAAGCCGCTTTTGCTTCTTCCTGTAAATATTTTGATGTGTCTGGGGTTGTTTTCCTTTAAATGCTGTGGGGAAGCGAATGCAGCAGCTGCTTAGGGTGCTTCAGAATCTGAAGTAGTCGGATTTCGTGGGACACACTTTTCCCAAAGAAAATTGGTTGTGGTGGGAAAAAAAGCAGGAATGGTTTTTGCCTCATTAGGAGGAGGAGGAAGCAAAGCCTCAGGCTTTGCTTCAACAGGTGACACCTTGGGAAAGGTGGAGGATCATGGGATGGTTTGGATGGGAAAGGATCGTAAATTTAGGGAATTTAAGGATAATTTCATCTCACCCATGGGCAGGGATTCCTACCACCATCCCAAGGCGCTCCAAGCGCTGTCCAGCCTGGCTTTGGACACTCCAGGGATGCAGCAGCCACAAATCCCCTGTGCCACCTTCCCAGGGAACAATTCCCTCCCAATATCCACCTGGAATTTGGTGATGCTGCTGCTGTCCATCCGGAATCTCCCAGCAGAGCAGAGTTTTGGGCAGGGGGCGAGTGACTGTGGCGAGCCACATGAAAAACTCGGATAATACCTGCAGGGAATGTGTCATTGCAGGCCGGCTCCGGCTGCGGGTGGCAGTGCAGAGCAGGATTTGTGTCCCGGTGGGCTCTGCACGGCAGACAGCGTTGCTCTGGTTAGGGAGAGGTGATTTTTCGCAAGGTGAGACGCGGAGTTGAGCGCTCGGGGTTGGGAGCCCTTCGTGCGGGGATGTGAGCGCAGAAATTCGGGATGGCAGGGATGATGGTGTGTGCCGTGCTCAGCAGAATTTATTCGCTGAATAAACGCTGTGATTTTTTTTTTCTTAAATTTTAATTGTATTGGAGAGAGTTCAACCCTAAACCTCCGTGGTTTTTTTGCGACGCCAACTCAGCCGGGAGGAACCCCTGGATCT
Organism: Lichenostomus cassidix; assembly: GCF_008360975.1. Classification (NCBI taxonomy): domain Eukaryota; kingdom Metazoa; phylum Chordata; class Aves; order Passeriformes; family Meliphagidae; genus Lichenostomus; species Lichenostomus cassidix. The sequence goes on along the minus strand of NC_139503.1, from coordinate 2,490,258 downwards.
GAAATAGCCACGACTCGGGAATAAAGTGGGATTGTGGCTCCTCAAAGCCTTTTTTATGCCTGTGGATCGCTCCTGGTGCATGCAGGGCTCCTCGGCTCAGCCTCTGGGTGCAATATCGGGCTGGAGGACACCGCTGGCTGAGGAGAGACCCCCAAAATTCGGGGCTGTGCCCCTCATCCCGGCGCTTTCCCCCTGGGGAGCTCTGCCTGCGCACAATCAGCGCTGTTTGAATCGCTGCCGCAGCTTAAACAGACATAAAGCAACTCTTTCATGTGCCAGCCCTGGTTGCCTTGGCTCTTTGGCAGCGGCTGCCGGTGTGGGCAGTGCGAGGATGGAAATGCGGAGGGAGAGGCGCTGAGAAAGAGGATTGATCCCAGGGTGGAGGGACGGAGCTGCGAGCCCTCCGTACCGTTTGTTTTTTTAGCTGTCAAATAAGCTCATTCAAGGCCACCGGAACAGCAGCGAAGAAGGGGGTTTTGCAGCAAGAAACTGCAGCAAATGCAGAGCTGGGGGAGCAGGGGGATGGTGGCCAGGGTGGCCCAGAGGTGGCCCAAAGGTGGCCCCAAAGGTGGCCCAGGCAGGGCCCGCTGTGGGCTCAGGGGACACCGGCCGGGCCGCGCCTCCCTCAGCACCCCGGGGGGAACGGGAAACAGCGATGGATGGGGAAAAAGGGGGTGACAGCGATGGAGAGAGGCATATCGGGGTGCTAAACACCCCCTTTTCCACAGGGCTGGGGGACAGGGGCACCCCGAGCCTGCTGAACGGGAATCTCTGCTTGCTGAGGATGGGGATGAGGGGGGGAGGATGCCCGAGCGTTCCAGAGTGCCTTTTCCTTCGTTATTTATTTATTTCCTTAAGCTCCGGTGTCATGTTCGAGTTGTTTTCCTTGTCCCTGGATCTGAGCATCATTAGCACGATAATGAAGTTCCCGAATGTGGCGTTCGGCGGCTTCATTCCCATCCCTCCCTCCCTCCCTCCCTCTTTCCCCATCTTGCCTGCAGCTCCAGGGACCGGCGTACCGGGAGATGTTCAAACACAAACAAGGGGAGGTGGTGGTGCTGGTGGGGAAAAACGGGGCTCTGGAAGGGCAGGAGCTGCCTGTTGGCACAGAGGAGGGGGCACAGCCTTTCCCACCTCCAGGGTTGCTCTGGAGCAGTCCCACCAGCATCGCCGTGTTGCTGCGAGGACAAGGCACAGGCAGGGAGAAGGAAGGAAAGGGGGGGTTTGTCGTGATCTCGTGTTTGCAGCCAAATTTGCTTCATCACAAAAATTGTGTCAATAGCATCAAGTTGTTTATAGCGGGGGGGGGGTTGCGCCCGCAGATGTCTGAATAACAGCGATGTGTGTGTGAGAGGGAAATGGGGGTTGGGGGGTTTGTTTCTGATCGAGAAATCCGAAATAAACGCCGTGCCGGAGCTCAGGCTGGGGTGGTTTGGAGCTGGAGCTGGGGCTGGGGGAGCTGCACAGATCCCCCCCGCCACAACACCCCCCCGGCCCGGCGTGGGGAGAAGGAACAAAAGCTCCGGGAACGATTAATCAAGTGGCTTAATAAAAAAAAAAAAAAAAAAAAAAAGTATAAATCCCCGAGGGCTGCGTGGTGGTGGTGGTGGTGGTGCTGCCGAGGAGCTGGCGCTGAGACAGCCACCGGGAGGGACGCGCCAGCCCTCCCCTGCTCTCCTCTCTTCTCCTCTCCTCGCCTTCCCTCTCCTCGCCTCTCCTCTCCTCTCCCCGAGCTGCTGCCACACTTGGTTCATTCCAGCTGCAGAAGCTCGGAGCCTTTCCATGCGGTGGGATTTTTTTTTTTTTAAATTTTTTTTCCCCTCTCTCTGCCGGGCTGAAAAAATTAAGGGGGAAAAAAAAAAATTAAGAATCACAAGCCTGACCCGCTTCCCCCCCACCTCCCTCCCCCTCCTCCTTCCTTTCTCCTCTTCATCCAGCCGAGCCGAGGACTATCCCAATCGCCGAGGGGAAGGAAAAAAGGGGGAAAAACCCAACAGCGGCAACCAGCAGACCCCCAGCACGCCCCATTCCTGCTGCTGCCCTTTGACATGCAACCTGCCTTGGGATGGGACCAGCCGGGATGCAGCTGCAGCTTCGGAAGGCACTGGTGGCAATTGGGGATCGTGGCTCTCATGACGGCGGAGGGGAGCGCCTGGAGCCGGGCGCTGCTGCTCTCGCTGGGGCTGCTGGCAGGATCGGCGATGGGTGAGTGCCGTGGGCAGCGCTGGCAACTTGGGCACGAGCCTCGGTAGCCATCCCCGGCTGCTGGGATGGAGGGAGAGGGTGGGGAGGAGGGTGCGGGGTGTGGGGCGCTGGGGTGGGTGGCACGGTGGCATTGGGGTGAGCGTGCCCCTGGGGTGTGTAGGAATGGGATGTGTGTGGCGTTGTGGCACTGGGCTGTGTGGCACTGAGGTGTCTGTGGCACCGGGCTGTGGGGCACTGGCGGGAGTGTGGCACTGGGGTGTGTAGCAGTGGGATGTGTGTGACACTGGGCTGTGTGGCACTGGGGTGTCTGTGGCACTGTGGCACTGAGCTGTGTGGCACTGGGCTGTGTGGCACTGGGCTGTGTGGCCCTGGGGTGTCTGTGGCACTGTGCTCTGTGGCAGTGTGGCACTGTGGCACTGTGGCACTGAGCTGTGTGGCACTGGGGTGTCTGGCACTGTGGCACTGGGCTGTATGGGACTGGGGTGTCTGTGGCACTGGGCTGTGTGGCACTGGGGTGTCTGGCACTGTGGCACTGTGGCACTGGGCTGTGTGGCACTGGGGTGTCTGTGGCACTGTGGCACTGTGGCACTGAGCTGTGTGGCACTGGGGTGTCGGCACACGCTGCCCTGGCATCTCGGGCACAGCACCGAGGCTGTTCCATCAGCCCTTTGGAGCTGCATCCCTCGGGGAGCAGCAATTTCGGAAGCTCCAGGGTGCAGCACAGCGTGCCTGTGACACAGGGTGGCTGTGGTGCAGGGTGGCTGGCACAGAGGGTGGCAGCCCATGATCTCATCCCCTGCTCCGTGGGTCAGCTTTGGGCACAGGCTGCTGCTGTGCAGGATGACGGTGAAAAACGCCAGCACCGCTTTCTCTGCCTTCCCCTGGCATCTTAATTCGGCGTTTCACTCCCCTGCTGCTTGCCCACAAGCTGATGAAATAGATTTTTGGATGCCTTGCATGAAGATGGAAGCACTTTCCTCCTTTTCCTCCTGCCTTCCCAGTTGAATATCTCTTATATATGAGCTCTTTGGCCTCAGCAGCGTGGTTTTTATGAAATATGCATGTTTGGGCTTGAAAGCTGAAGAACACTCGAATTTAGGGGCAGTTTGCTTGTGTCTCCTACCTCATTTCCGCAGCTGCCCTTGCAGCCAAAGCAGATCCAGGGACTGAAGTTTATTTCTGGTGTAAACAGCAAATATTTAGGGACTGTCCTTCTGTGTGTGTAGGAGGGGGAAGAGTGGGAGAGCCGAGTGCTTGGCAGTGGCTGCTCTCCACACTGTGCAGTGCCCCGATTTCCAAGAGTTTCCAAGTAACGTTGTCTTGTCTGCTGTATCCTAGGCTGGAGGAATGTGTGTTTGGGTGTTGATGTGTATGAAAGCTCCTCGCGTTCGGTGGGGTTGTTTTGGGGTTTTTGGGTTTTTTTTGGTTTTTTTTTTTTTTGGAAAAACTTTATGTGGAATGCAACGCTGATTTTATTATGTAAGGCAGGTTTTCCTTTCAGGGGCTGGGGGGTGAGGATTAACTGCTCCTCCTGAGCACTCTTGCAGTGGAGCTGAACAGTTTTGCTGACGGGGAGGATCTGTTAGGAAAGGCTGTAAACCCGAACAACCTACAGGTCCTAATAAAGGACAAATATTTATTTTGGTGGCTATTTCTCATTTCTCCAGCATGAACATTCAGCCTGTGCACAGAGGAAAACCATTCCAGCAGCTTCTGTTGAGCTTTCCTCGTACAAACAGACTGATGGAGAGATACCTAAATCTCTGATTTACTCTATCAGGGGCTTGCAGCTTTTTTTTCTTCTTCTGAGCTGTCTGTGGCTTATTCATACTGGATCTTCCAGGCTTCACTCTGTACCTTGCTGAGCATTTAATCCTTTCTTCTCAGGCCCCTGCTCCCTCCTGTCTGCTTTTAGAGCTCTGTTCTGGATCCTTCAGCCAGAGGTTGATGCTCTGGGTTGTTTTACTTCTTGAGCAGAAGACCTGCGAAAGCTTTTTAGACCTCAGATGTTTTTTTATCTGCTTCAGAGCCAGAGGCATTGATCAATAAGTCCTCTCTTTAGATTCTGAAAGCCCAGCAGCGATGTTTTTGGGAAAGCAGGATGCCAGCTTTGGCAGGGATGCACACCGAGGAGAGGCACCCACCCCTTACAGGGTCCACGGTGGATTTGGGATGTAATCCCAGGAAATCGGTTCAGCCTGGGCTGGCACTTCCAGCACCTTCTCTGAGCAAATCCTGAACCCCTGTGGAACAAAGTTCCAACATCTCCAAGCTCTCCCTTCCCGGGGTTTGTAGGGAGCAGTAGCCAGGAGTTCCCATAGTGTGGCAGCAGAGCTGTGTGTGTGGAGCTGTCAGTGAGGAGTTCTGGCTGCCTTAGGAATAAAAAAGGGGAGAAATCCTGCTCCCTTCCCATCAGCTGGGCCATGGCTGCAGCCCTGCTGCCCGAAAATGGCCTTCAGCTGCTGCTCCTGCAGCCAGGATAATGGAGCTTCCCTTGGGGAAAGGATGGAGCCAAAGCAGGGAAGGTGGTGCTTGGTGATGGGAAGTTGCTTGTGAGTATAAAAGGGGGACAGGAAGTGGTTTGTGTGGTTCCCCTCTCAGTCTGAGGGTGCAGTGATGGATTCTCAGGGGTGATTTTGGCACTGGATTTGCCTTTGGCTGCAGGTTGGTGGTGATCCCTGCATGGTATCTCGTGTGGGATGCTTCTGGAATTGTGTGTACTGATGGTCAGTCAGGTGGGCCCAGCAGTGCTGCTCACTCCTTTCTGGGCAGTCAGCACTAGAAGGGCCGTTTGGGGCATGGATGTGTGGATAAACACAGAGAAAATGTATTTTAATGGCCTATTATGAAAGGGTCTCGACACCATTATTTACACACCGTGCTTCACGAATCAGCCCCTTGGTTGGTGCTGGGTTAAGGGAGGATGCACCAGCCTGGAACATCATCTCATCAATTTAATGTAATTCTCTTTTTTCTCGATGGAAAATAGTTTTTGCCAGACTCTTCTGAAGAGTGGAGGAGCAGGAAGCTGTTAATGGATTTTGTTTGTGAATTTAAGATGTGGGCAGGCATAGAGGGCAGGGGAGGTTTAATTGCAGAGGTATTGACCTGCATTGATAATTCCACTCCCCTGAGGGACCACGAGGGGTTAAAGAACACTCCCTGCTGTCCCCTGTTTTTAATTGAGTGTGGAGCAGTGTTGGAAATGTGAGGAGAAGGCTCAGTAGGAGGTGGAGTCAGTAAATCTGGTGGTTCTGTGTCAAACTTAAAGACCTGAGCTGGAGACTTGGTCTGTGCAGAAACACACAGAGCCCTGAATGGGATACAGGAAAAATAAACCAGATTGCTGTTTTAAAGAACAGAAGCTGGCTGAAACCCTCAGTGTGCTTCTCATTTCAGTACCCTGGAGAAATGATGCTCCCACCTTCTGCCTTCCCATTCCTTGTCCTGCTCCCATCGTTTGGGGCAAACACTTCCCTGTGCTGGAAGTTGTTCCTTGCCTGTCACTCTGTTTATTATTTTTTACTTTGCTGTGGCTGCTGAGTGCAGCTGAAGAACATCTAAGCCCCAGCTTTCCTCCCCACTGAGCTCTGCGTGTCCCTCGGATGCCTCCCAGGGAAGTCTTGGATCCGAAATCCAGGATCCCAGCTGTGCCAGCTGCAGGGAGCACAGCTGGGTGGATGTTTGCTGCTGCCTCCCCTTCCTCAGGAGCTCTTGTCAAACCCCAGGATGGCTGTGGGGAGTGAGATCCAAGCAATCTGCCCCAGTCCCATGGATTGCCAGGCTGGATCAGTGCTTCAGGTGTGGCTGAGCAGTTTAGGGAATGTGTTCTGTGCAGAAATGAATATTCCTCCTTGATCAGCATTCAGGGAATTGCTCTTCACCCCCCCAGGTCGCTGTCAGCCACTTCCACCAGCGCTCCAGGGATTTCCAGCCCTGGAATTACTGCGTGGTGTTGCTGCCCTTCTCCGGTTTCCGAGAGCCCAGTTGGTTGGGAAATGCCAAATTTCACAGCTGTGCTTCTGTTCCTGCTGCTGCCCCCCCAAGCCCTGCCAGAATTTGGCCTGGATCTTGACCAGAGGAAATTGTTATGATAATGTTGAGGGTTAGTTGGGGGCAAGGTCAGGCAGCCTGAACTGGTTTTGAGCCCATGGCATTGCAGGAAAAGTCTTTTAAACTCCGTTTTTATCAAGAGTATCCTGAGACGCAGGGCTGGAGTAATGTTTCACAGGCTTTAGTGAAATTATAACAAAGCTCTGTTTAGCTGAGTGGATTTTAAATAATACTTCTTTACTCTTCTCCATGTTTCTAGACATTGGAAGGTTCAGAAACACCATGAATAGGCCTAAATTTAAATTAGGCTTTTTTTTTCCCAACAGAAAATAGAGCAAATTCAAATGGAAGGGGAGAGATAAGACTTTAAGGGCTACAAAAAAAAAAGAGAAATGATTAAGTAGTAAAGATTCTGCACTGCTGGAATTGTTGAGTGCAGCATTGAGCTGTCTTTTTGACGTACCCAGCAGCCAGAAATGTCAGAGGTGGTGGAATCCCATTGATTGACTCTAATATTCCAGTGGGGAATGATGGGAAGGGAGAGGGAATCAGGCTTTAGAGGGAGTTTAAACCAGGTGAGGCTTTTTGCTCCACCTGGGAAGAGGTGAGAACCATCCATCCTGCCTGCTAACTGAGGATTTATGGTCCAGCTCAGTGTTTTAATTTGCCCTGCTTATTGAAATGTTTCCCTGAAGTCTGTTTAGTGTGTGCAGCTCATCCTTGGCCTGGAGATATTGCAGGGCAGAGCCCAGCAGGGAGGCTGTGATCCCTCCCCAATCTCTTTGTAACCTCTAAGAATAGAGACAAACAGGCAATTCCAGGGCTCTCCTAATCGATGCCTCAACCTGCTCTCCAGAGGCTTCTTCCAGCCCATGGAATAACTCATTGCTTTGGTTTGGGGAGTTTGGGGCAGAGCAGTGAACGTTGGCAGCTCAGCTTTAGCCACAGCCTGGCTTTTCCTGCTTTATTCCTCAGTTCTCCGCACAGGAACGTGAGGCTCCTTGCTGGGAGGTGATTCCAGTGCAGCTCCAAGGTTATTCCCTGCTCTGAGGAGAAGGCATTTCCATGGCTTTCAGTGGGATTGGGATTTGGAGAACCCAGGGATAGCAGCACCCATTGCTGTGTGTTCACCCAGCGTTTGTGGGGGAGTGAAGTGGGGTCAGTGGTGGAAATGGATGTTCTCTGCTGGCAGTAAAAAGGATGCAGGGCAGGAATCTGCAGGATCTGCATGCTCTGCAGTGGTTAATGTGGAATTGGGACAATCCCATTGATTAAAGGAATCAAATTAACTCTGTTTCACTGCCTTGGCTCCATAGACGCAGCTGGAATAGAGACTGCAGGGAGCTTGCATGGGAATGATTTTACACCTCCCTTGCACAGAAGTGAAAGAGAGTTTTTTGAGTAGTTTTCCTTCTTTCTTTAATGGGACTTGACAGTGGGTTGGGTGGTGTTTCTTCTTCCTTCTCAGTGTCAGGTGCATTCCCTGATTCAGGTCCTGGCAATAATTCCCTGAACTGCCAAGGTACAGGTTTACTCCTTGTGGGAATAAACTCCCTGGCTTGGAGTGCACACCTCAGTTTGCTGGGTGGGAAGAAAACTGGGGGCTGAGTCAGAGTCCTGCTGGTGCTGGTGATTCAGGAAAAATGGGGAGTAAGGAGATGTGTGCTCTGACTTCCACTGGAAAAGGATCTGTGAGGCTTAGAGCAGCTGTGGCTGCCAGGGAGGCGTGGGAGAGAGGACTAATTAAAAAAAATCAAATCCTGCCCCATTATTGACTGCAAGAATCTGCTGGGAAATGAACATTTTAGGGGCTGAAGGTTTGTAGAGGGTGGAAGGAGGCAGAACAGGGTGCAGAAACACCTCTGCAAGCCATGCTGTTGGTGTGGGACAGTGTGGTGTCATCTTCAGCAGTGTCACTACCTGTTCAGTGGGGTTTGAATACGAAAAATCATGGAATTATTGAGGCTGGAAAAGCCCTCCAAGGTAATTTAGTCCAAACTGTGCCTAATGCCCACCTTGTCACTGAGTGTCACCTCCAGGCCTTCTTTGGTCACCTCCAGGGTTGTGACACCACCACCTCCCTGGGCATTCCAATGGAGAAATTTCTCCTGGATACACCCAGAGGTGACCCTTGTGTGACAGAGGGAACAATCCAGACTATCCACAGTATTGTGTGTAATTCCTGACTGTTGGAGGACTGGAGAGTTGGTGGAAAGCCTAGCCCTGACAAGCTTTCTGTCCCTTTGTGCTGCTGGAATTCTGCTTGTCAAGGACAACACATGGAAAGGCCACCAGTGTCACCAGAAAGGCCACCAGTGACACCAGAAAGGCCACCAGTGTCACCAGCCCCAGCCTTGTGTCCGTGTGGGCATCAGCTGGGCGAGGCTGGGGCTGCAGCCAAGTCCTCACAACAGAAATTCTCAACCCTTGCTGACATTTCATCTCCTTCCTTTGTGATCCTGGCTGTCCTCGGAAGGACATCTCCCTTCCAGAAGGAAATCCACAGCATCCCATGTCTTGCTGGGGGATGTTTTCCCCTTTCCCTCCACGTCCAGAGGAATTTCTGCTCCTGTTTCATCCCTGGGCAGAGCAGGAGGTGCTGGAAGGGCAGGGAAGGTGAGAGGCAGAGGCAGGAGCAGGAATTCTGGCCAAGGTCACCCCACAGGAGCAGCCTGGATGTCACTCCTGCGTCATCCCACCCGGAACACCAGCACAGCAATGTGATGCTGCTGCTCCTGAGGTGGTTTTTGAGAAGCTCTCCTGCTGCAGACAAGGCTGGGGCTGTGTCTGTGCAAAGGCATTTCACAGTGGTTACACTGGAACAGAACAATCCCTCCCTCCATTTATCAAAATGTCTGCAAGCCCCGTTTCGAGACAGATAAAACAACAGTGAATATCAAATAAAGGTGTCTTTGTCGAGAACACTTTAAAACAAAAGGGAGGGAAGGTTTGTTCCTTTGGCCTCTGGGATGTGAAGTCTGCTCTGTCCTGCTGAAATGGCTCTATTTGGGTTTCATTCACCTACATTTCTTGCAGTGTAGAATTTTTCCTGTTGCTCAGTTGTCACTTCAGCGCAGACCAGAGCACGGTCACAGCCTGATAATCCCAACCCCAGCTGCACTGGAAGGTGCAGGAAGGGCTGGAATAGCCAAGAAAGATGAGTTAATCACAGGCAGAGAATTAACCACAACTGGGGATTTGCTGGTTCAGTGCTCTCCTGTTATTTGCACGCTCCCCTGGCTTGCAGGAGTTGTTAGAGCTCAGTTGTGCTGCTTGCCGTGGCTCTGGGCACTGGGGAATCCATCCTCCCTCACTCTGCTTCCCTTCCCCATCCCCAGACCGGGGATAAATGGAATTGGCAAAATGATTTACAGATTTATTCTGCGGGGAGAGATCTCGGGATGTTTGTGAGGAGCTTTCAGCAGGTACAAATTCAAATTGCACCAGGTTGATTAACTGCACAACTTTTATATGCTCTTGGTTCTCTGCCTTGATTGCGTGGAGTGAACTCAACCATTTCATGTACAATTTGGGATTAATTGTGAATGACATTTTGAGGTGAAAGTTGTCTGTCTGCTGCTGAACTTCAGGAAGCATTGTCAGAAAAAGTCAGAAATGAACCCAAATACAGGTTCTGTTGCAGGAAGGATTTGCACAGCTCCTGTAATTCATACAGAATTGCCTTTACAGTTTTTATATGTTTAGATCCATGTTTTATGCAAAGGCTGCAGATTGTAAAAGCAAAGTGTACTCAATAGAGATGGAGAGGTAGGAGGTTTGTACTGAGAATTTGCCAGAAGCATCAGGGAATTGGATCCTGGTCTTTAAAAAAGCACAATATTGGCAGAAGGGCTGGTCTGGACCTTCTGATTTTAACCTGCCACAGACTCTGCCTTTGAAGCAGTTGCTTAAATTATGTGAGCTCCAGCTTCTTGTCTATGGAGGGGAAAAATAGTGCTGTACTAATAGTATTATCTAATTAATTATGAAGATGAATGTCTGCAGGATAGCAGAGATCAAATGGAGAACTTGGTTCCTTGTTACGGTTCCTGTTATTTATCAGCAGTTTATCAATATTTTGTTTAGTTAATTTAGTGAAAGCAGAGTTTGAAATAAGGATTTATTTGTTTTGGTGGGATTTATGCCATTGCTTTTGGAGTTGGACAGCCTGAGGTGGAGCTTATTCCCTGGAATAACAAGAGGAGTTGGATTTTAGGCACAGAGAGTTTGCTGAGGAGCTTCGCAGTGGGGAATGATGTGTTGGGGTGTCACAGGCCACATCCTGTCCCCAATCCTTCCTCTTCCATGTCTTTAAATCCATTCATCCCAGCAGGATTTTCACCTCTTCTCCCTGCTGCAGGCAAAGGACTCTCTGCACCTTTCAGAGCCTGTGGGGAGCTGTTAAATTCAGGGGGACAGAACATTGCAGCTCATTTCCCCTGCGACAAAGGCACAAGGCAATGTTCCTTCCCCCTTTCTCCACCAAATAATAACACCCAGAAAAACACACTTCCCCACGGAAAGGAGCTCTCCTCCTGCAGCAGGATAATGGAGCTGGTGCTTTTCCAGAGGCGAGGCCATTTTTAAAGATGCTCCTTGCATCCCACAGCATATTGTTTATATCCCTGGATTGTTGTTTTGTCTCCATTAGGGAAAGGTCAGGCACAGCTCTGCCCACTGGACAGCTGTCAGCACCATTCCCCAGGGGCTGCTGTGGAAGTTAAGCACCACTAGGGTTGTTAATATTAAAATAAGGTCCACCTGCTGGAAGGATGAGGTGTTTGAAGGATGGGAAGTTTGTCCCTCATTCTGTGGGGACTTTCTTTGCAGGGTTGGGTTTGGCACAAGCTCTGAAGGCAGCAGCTCTGGCCTGACCAGAAGGACAATCTGCCCTCTCTGAGGGTTCCAATTGCCTCTCTGGAGCTCTGTCCTGCAAATCCTGCAGCTCTTCAGAGTGTTGAAGCAGCTGGATTGGAATTTCTCTGCTTTGGTGGGTGCTTGAATGAAAATCTGATAAAAAAAAGTTCCTGTGCTTAGGGAACAAGGTGTGGAATTGTCTCCACTCTGCCAGTAAAGCCCAGGGTGGGGTTTGAGTGAAGCTCTTTGGATTTGATCACAAAGAGAGAAATCCTTTGCTGTGAGGGGCTGGGATGGAATTCCCAGAGAAGCTGTGGCTGCTCCTGGATCCCTGGAAGTGTCCAAGGCAGGCTGGACAGGGCTTGGAGCAGCCTGGGATGGTGGAAATGTTCCTGCCCATGGCAGGGGTGGGATGGGATTTGGGATCATTCCAACCCAAACCATTCCATGATCCTGAGGCTGATCTTGCCCTGGTGTCCCCCAAACCCAGACAGAGCTGGTTCTGACCCTTGGCAAGATTTAGGGAATAAAAACCAACCCTGCGAGGTCTCTGCTCTTCTCATAAACACCAGGTTCTTCATAAACACCTGGACTTCTTCCTACTGAATCCTCCAATTCCTACTGAATTAACCAATTCTGCTTAAAAAGAGCAAGTTCATTTCACTGCCTTTCCAATATCTGCTTTGGGGAGCTTCTGTCATTTGTTCCTCCTGGGAGCACTTCCCAATCTTAAATTAGCGAACCAATGATGGCCTTTTTTTTGCCCAAGAGTCCAATGCTGAGGGCTCTTACAAGGAGTTTTTTTGCCTTTTTTTCCCGTGAAAGTGCAGTTAACAAATGAGACTTTTGACAAAAAAATCCCCAATTTGAACGTACAAGTCGATTCAATTCACCCCCTGTTAGCTCCTTGATTGAGAGCTATGTAGATTGAAGAGGAAAGGTATTGATCTGCTTTGGGGATTGAAAACTAAGATGAAGTGGAATATGTCTGTGGGTGAAAATGAGGTTTTAAATGGATGGAGGAGGTGAGAGAAAAATAAAATACAATGTGATGTTAATAGGAGGGAGTTCTGGGTTTCTCGGGGAGTTGTACAAGAGATGGAGAGATCACAGGTAGAGGAACTGTCCAGGTCATGGAAAATCAGTGCCTGACACGAGAATTCTTCTAAATTGGGTTAGAACAGGACAAAAAAAATCTGCTTTTGTGCTGTCAGAGCATCCATCAGTGACTAAAGGATGTTTGGACAGAGGGACATCTCTTGCTGAGCAGAGCTCACAGCTTTCAGTGCCACAGATGATCTTTAACATCCTTTCCAGAGAGAATCTGTGATTCTCTGGAATAATAATTGAGGTTTTGCCATTGTAAACGTGAAATTCATGTCTAAATGGCCCGAAAAATTCAGCCTAATTGAAATGTTTCACTCTTTTCTGCAGATAATCTGTTAGGAGCCTTTTGCAGCTATTTATTGTTTGGGGCATGTGACGGGCTTGTTTTTTTGGCTCATTGGGTGAAGTGAATTATTAACTTTTATTTATTAACTTTTCTCTGTGCTGTCAACTCCAGGTGACTTTCATTGATTGCTCAAGGTGACGAGGAGGCATTAGGTAATAAATATCAAGTGCTGCAATACTTAAAGGAAGTGAATATGAAAGTGCTGTTAACGGAATCAAGTAAAAATTGGATTTATATCCTAACAAAAATTCCCAGGAGAAATCGCTTTCTGTTGGGCTCTTTTTGTAATTCAAATCCAATCACACAAGTGTGAGCTGTTGTAATACAATTGCCTGGCAGAGGGGTTTGTTGGAAGATCTCAGAGCTCTTGTAAACACACGGAACATTTCGCTTTGCAGAGCGTGGGGAGCTGAGAATTGTGGTGCAAGAGTGAAGAGCTTTTAATAAGCGCCGTCTCCGCTTGTTCCGAGCGATATTTTTAATTTCTCTCAGATCTGGAGGTGTAAGGTGGCAGTGGATGAAGTGGTTTCTTCTGGTGGAGCTGCTGCAGAGCTGGTTTGGGTCTCTCTTCTGAGCCCTGGGGGTTAAAAAAGGCTAAAAGGTCTTTTTTAGGTCCTTTAAAAAGGCTAAAAGGTCTTTTTTTGGGTCCTTTAAAAAGGCTAAAAGGTCTTTTTTTGGGTCCTTTAAAAAGGCTAAAAGGCCTCCCTGCAACCACCAAAGGGGGAGTTGTGTAGCTCCTGGGCTTTCTAGGGAGTAAAAAATGCATGAAAACACGACCTGGTTAATTAATTGATGTGTAAGATCTAAGTTAGAATCCAAACCATGGTGAGGAGGGGAAAAAAAAACCCCCTTGGAACTCCCTCAGAGCTCAGTGCAGATTTGTTTGTAAAGGAGTTCTCCCCACTGTGCTCTCTTTAAACCAGCAGTTCTCCAGTGGAATTGTTGATATTGGGAGAATTCCAAGGGCTGAGAGCTTGTAAATTTTTAGGGAGATGGGATTTGTAGCCCAAGACTTCCCTTGGGCTTTGAGGGAACATTGAACTTTACAGCTGGACACAGAGTTCCAATGGCAAATGGAATTCAAGCTGGTTTTAAGAGTTCATGCTGACAAGGTTTGGTGACAAGGGGAATAGAGACTAATAATTAAAGATTTTCATGAGGAATTCTTTAATTTTGCCTCCACTCCGACTTGGGATGGATTTCACCTTGAACCTTATTTCACCTTCTTCAATTTTTCTTTTATTTTTTTTTTTTTGGAGATAATCCTAACACCAGAGATGAAAAAATGCCTTGGAGCCCACTGGATAAACCATTTAAATGCAAATATCATTTTACTGCAAAAATAATTGAAATACAAATTGAAAAATTTGTTTTGGCCATAATAATTAGCACCTTGTAAATGAGGCTGAGTAAAAATGCTGCTCGTGAGTGGAGTCCATTGGCAGACGGCGGTGAAAAAGTTTTTCATCAAATTAACTTCTGTTTCCTGAGTTTAATTTCAGGCTGGGGGGGTTGAGATGATCTGTGTCATTTTTACAGAGGTGAGAAAAAAAAAGAAATCTTACGCTGTGTTCATCTTGGAGAGAAAATAAAATTTTAAGGAGGTTTTGAATCAGGCTGAACATTTTCACTGAGGCTTGGACTCCCAGGGCAAGATTTTCAAGGATATTTAGGTGCCTAAATAAGTGGAGACTTGCCCAGGAGGGATGCACAGCTCAGGTGGGGTTGGGAAGACTCCAGAGCATCTCCCTGCAGTTCTTGGGTTATAAAATAATATTTGTAAAGCTGAAGTTCCTTTTGGAAAGGGTCTGTGAGCTTGGGATTGGCTTGGTGGCATTTGTCACAAAGGGGTCACCTGGTCTGTGACACCTCCCAGTGATTCCAGGGTCACTCAGAGCTTCCCAACTTCCACTTCAGCACCTTTTCCACGTGTTAAATTGCATTTTTTCCGAGGGTAAATTTTGGTTTGCCAGCAAAAGTGCAAAGCAGAGGAGCTTTGAGTTCCTTTGCCAGCCAAACCTTCCAGCAATGCCGTGATTGAACCCAAGGGCACTGGAGGAGCTGAAAGGCCACCAAGGGAAGGTCTGGGAATTCCCAGTGGGGTTTTTCTGACCCCAGAGAGGCACTGGGAGAATCTGCATTAATTGCTGAATGCCTGTGGAGTGCTCTGCACGTGGAAATAGCTCCAGCAGTGCCTGGCTTTGTTATTCTGCTGCCAATGGCTGGGCAGAGGAGTCGCGGCGCTGAGGGAACAGTCAGAGTTGATTAAGAGACAATTCTGAAAGGGAAAGTTTTTGAAGGAAGGAAATGACATCCCTGGAGATGAGGAGGTTGTTCTGGATGGATTTTGGGGTAACTGTGGTGCTTCTTGGAGCTGAGCAAGGGATTTTCAGGTGATTCCAGCAGGGATTGTGCAGCTGAGGACTTCCTGCTGTTCTTAACGTTGCTGCTGGAATGGTGGGAAGCATTGAAAAACCCAAATTTGTTGAGGTTTGCTTGGAATGTGAAGGTCAGAGCATTGGGTTTGGAACAGAACTTGTGAAATGCAAGAGCGATCTGAAAAAAATCCCGGGATTTTCTGGATTATGAGTCATGAAAGCTTCAATATCTGTGTGGACAACTCCAAAGGGTTTTCCAGCAGAGATGAGAAAGAACTGATGGAAATTTGATGAGGCATTGAGGAGCCTTGGTAGGAAGGATTGAAGTGCTGCTGGCCTTGGCACAGGAGAATTCCCAGCAGGATGGGCTGAGGATGATCAGAGGTGTATCCCAGAGGAGTGAAAGCACAGCCTTGTCTGGAAACCAGGAAGGGAATCAGATTATCCTCTCTAAATACATCCAGGCCAGGGGAAAAAACAAAATGGGGAGAACTGGTAAACAGAAAAGAAATGGCCCCAAACTGTGGTTTTATCCTGAATTTCTGCTGCTGCTGTTGAAGAAGTTTCCTGCACATCCCGGGGGTGGGTGATTTGGGGTTGATCTGGATAAAATCCTTAATTTCACATCGATGAACTGCACTGCTCCCGTGTCCTGGACACATCTGGCCACATCTGGCTGTGCTGAAAACACTCCTGTGGGCTCATCTCTGTTGCTGGGCTGCCCTGGGCTGACTCAGGTTCAAATTAAGGTGCAAATTCAGACTTAAATTCAAGTTCAAATCCACGTTCCTATTCAGGTTCAAATTCAGGTTCAAATTTGGGTTTAAATTCAGGTTCAAATCCAGGTTCCTATTCAGGTTCAAATTCGGGTTTAAATGGGGTGTTTAAGGCTGGTGCTGAACAGTGATTGCTCTGGGCTGATTCTTTCCTTGTATTTCCTGCTGCTTTTTAGACCTCTTCCCAGGGTTTCAGCAGAAAGCCCCAAACAGCTGGAGCTGCTGAGATCCAGAGTCAGGAATGTTGTGAAAGAAGGGAAGGAAATAATCCGTGACTTCAGGAGCACAGCAGACGCTGGTTTGTGTGCGATATCACCGAACTCTGTCACTGATCGTTCAGCAGGCACAGAAATCTCTCTGTGTTTCTAAACCCAGGGGGTTTCTCCTCTCCTTTGCCTTTCCCAGCCCTGTCAGGAAAGGCTGGAGCTGCTCTCTGGATGTCTGTGCTTAGCAACTGAGCCTGGCAACGTCAGTGCCCGAGCGGTGCTGCCATGGCCTCGGCTGCCTCTGGAATGGTAATTCGGGACAGCAATACCACAGTGATTTTTGCCTTTTTCCTTTTATATTTGTAACCTTGCCAGTATTTTCCCTACCCTTTTCCCCAGATGGAAAGACCAAACACATTCCAAAACTCCAAGCCCTGCAGGGCACAAGGCTCCTCTCCTGTTTTGGTTCTTCCTGGGAACCAAGGCTGAGAACAAAATCTTCAAGACACATTGTGATCAACAAGTCCAGCTAGTGCCAAGGGTGGAGCTCAGAGCAGAGGTTTGACCTGGGGGGAATTGCATCACCACCTGTCCTCTGAATTGGTGCTTTTGATCAATTCTGCTCATTTCCTCAAACCTATCAAACTGTATTCAGCCCTGTTGGGTTGTACTTTGGTGGATATTCTTCCATAACTGCCCCTGGAACTCCAAGAAAATCCATTTTTCTATTACTTCCTATACTGAAATTATCTCGAGTTTCATTTCTAAGCTGAAAAAGGCAACAATGAGCCATCCTGCTGCCACTTTTCCAAGCCTCCCAAAGCCTGGTGTTTGCTCCCCTGACCTTCTGGCTTCCTTAAGCACCCCCAGCCAGCTTTTCTGCCCCTGCCCTGCAGGAACCAGGCGAGCTGGGAGCAAAACCCTGTCAGGGTGTGCAGGAAGCTTTTCCAGGAGTTTCCCAGCCTGATTTCATTGCCCTGTGCTCAGGGTGGGGTGAATTCCATGGATGAGAACAGCTCCAGTGACACAGCTCTGTGATTCTACCTGAATCCAAAGCTGCTGCAGTGCCACAGGGGCCAGGCTTGAAATGTGGAACATCTGTACCAGGAAATGGATTTGCTGCTCTGAGGAGCGCAGAGGGCAGAAACCTGGGATTGAGTTTAAATTACTGTCAACTTTGGCTGCTTAATTTGATTTTTAAAGTGTTTAAAGCGCTGCTGTCTTCCTGGGGCATTCAGGCTTTCTGTTTGCTTGGGGTTTTCAGGATGTGGATTGGTGAACTCTTTCAGCCAAGGTGTCTCTGTGGGGCTGGCAGAACGAATGGCCTTCGTTCTCATGCAAAGGGCAGGGAATAAAGTCACTTTTGTCACACGTGTGGTTAGTGAAACAGAGCACGAGGAGCCACAGCAGCACAGAGGAGTTGGACTGGGGGGTGGATGGAGCAGTGTTTGTCTCTCCACCTTGAGTCAGTGCGAATCAAATGCACCATTTCTGCACTTCCTGACTGGAAATAGGGATATCTCTGTTCATGAATGTGCCTTGATAAGCCAGACTTCAGTGCTTTGGTTCTGCTGATACCAAAACTGATGTGTTACGAGACATTTTCTAAATGCTTCTTAGAACAATTCCAAAGGGATTTTTTAGTATTTTCCCTCACTAGTCCTGAAGCCCTCCTGCCTCCTCTTGCAGCAGGAAAACAGGAGGGAATCCACCTCCCTTTCCCCTCGTTCCCAAACCCTTGTCCTGCTGTCTCACCTGCTCTGATTCCGTTTGGATTGGGAGCTTTGCAGATGGCAAAGTGCTCCATAAATCCGCTGGAGTGATTGGGAATGGCACAGCGAGCACCTGGTGGGAGCCAGCGGGACACCAGGATGTCTTTGATAACAATCTTGGTTTCAAAAAACGCTGCTGAGGGCCGGGAAGGCTGAATCCCTGCTGTTCCAGGGCAGGGGTGGCACAGGGGACACTCAGGTCACTGTGCCATGATCTCCATCCCTGAGCTGCCTTCAGCTGGGGTGGATTGATTCCACCAAAGCAGATGGAGCCAAAGTCGAGGATGAAATGAATTCAGCAGAATTTCTGTGGACATTTTGTGGGTGTTTTCCAGGGGGCTCCATAGATTACGGGAATGATATCTGATGTTAAAACAAAAGTTGGGATGGGGAGTGCTGGGAATGAAGTTGTCCTGAATAATGTGGGATCTGGGCATGGAATGAGGGCTGGGATGTGCTGCTTTGGGCTGGGGTAGAGTTAATTTTCTCCCCTGGGGCTGTGTTTAGGGTTTGTGCCGAACAAGGGTTGATGACACAGAGGTGTTGTGTCAGTGCTGAGCTTGCCCAGAGCCAAAGCCTTTCCTGGCCCTCAAGGGCTATGCTGGGGAGGGATTCGGGAGGAGACAAGCAGGGACAGGTGACCTCAAGTGACCAATTGGATATCCCAGCCTATGTGACATCGGAGAGGGAAGGAAGGGAGATTTGGAATGATCGTGTTGCTTTTCCCAAGTCTCTGCTCTATGTGAGGAAGCCCTGGAGGTGCTGAACACCTGCCTGCCCATGGGAAGGAGGGAATGAATTCCTAAGTTTGTTTTGCTTCCATGCACGGCTTTTGCTTTCCCTGTTAAACTGCTGATTTCATCCCACGAGTTTTGTGGCTTTCACCCTTCCATCCCTGCTGTGGGAGGATTGGGGTGACACTGTGGGACCCAAGGGGAAATCCAGCAGCTGCTCTTAGGATCAGAGACTCCTCCAGCAATTCCCAGCATAACCCACATGAGTATTTCCTTCCCAGTCCATCCCAGTCCATCCCAGTCCTTCCCAGCAGCCAGTCTGTGGCCTCTCCACATGTCAGGGTTCTGCTGTGCTGTGGTGAGACAGGACATCTGTGCAGTGTCATGTTCCTGGGATGTCACATTCCGCCCTGCAACGGTTTTGGATGTTACCTGGAATTGGACATTCCCTGTTTTTTTTCTGCCGCCACTTGTCAGAGCTGCTCCGTGTTGGAGGGATGAGCTCTCGGAAGGCTCAGGTGTGCAATGCAAACCCACAGGATGATAAAGCTGGAAAGGCTTTTTTTAGCCTGGTGGAATGTGCCACGGGAGGTGACAGGTGACATCCCAACCTCTGGGTGAGGCAGAGTGAACATCCTCCTCAGTGTCCAGGTTTGGATTTGCCACTTCAGGACAGATGCGGAGCAGCTGGGCAGAGTCCCAAACCCCAGCAGGGCTCAGAAGAGGGAAGCACTGAACAGATCAGCTCATTTATTCCATAATTGTGCTTCCCCACATTTTTGGATCTGTAGATTCCAGCATTCCCGATGTTAGGAGCCTTTCTTTCTCCATGCTCATGGCATTTCTAGAGAACTGGAACAGCCTCGAGTCTATTCTCTGTCCCTTTCCTGCCTCACACACATTCCCAGAGGCTTTATTGAGCTGCAGGTTGAAAATTCCCTGCCTGGGGAGAATGAATTTTCTCCAAGGCCATGCAGGGAGGAGAAAAAGTTATCCTGAAAGAATAACAGGATGGATCTGACATGAAGTCAGAGCTGGGATGCTTTTGTCCAGGTTTTTCCTGATCTGAAATCCAAAAGTGTCATTTGGAAGACGCACTGGGAAGGCTGTGGGATGACAGAGCAGTGTGGTGATGCCTGAGACACTTGGAATTTCAACTCCCTTTTCCTCTGCAGGTGTTTGTGGTTTCCAGGTGTGTTGTGGCTCAGTTGGAATCCTAAACGTGTAGGAAATTTTCATCCTTCTCCAAGACAATACTTCTGATTGAGACAGGAAAGGGGAGAGCACATGTGGGGAAAACTAAACATGTCCTTACAGCATCTTTTGTTCCTCTCTTCCTCCTGCTTGGGAAGGTTTGAAAATGGAATTGCTGGGCTGGAGGACTTTTCAAAAACAGCCTGGGCACCACCAAAGGGGACAAAGTGGTGACAAAGGGGGCAAAGTAGGGGAGTGAAGGGCTGTTGGAATGGGAGGGAAGGGCTGTGTGTCTCCAGGGAACTGTGGTGGTTTTGGGATTTTCGGAGCTGTGTTGAGCTGAGCTGGGGGTTTGGGTTTTTCCTGGCCTTGGCAGTGCTGAATTCAGCTCAAATGCACTTTTTCTGCCCTTGCATCGCCCAGCTCACCACTCCCCCTGCTCAGAGGGAAGCAGGCTCAGGCTATCTGCGATGGAAATCATCCCCTTGATGATGCTCTTGGATCCACGGGCTTTTGATTAAGTTATAGTTAATGGAATGACTCTGCATTATTTATTACCCACAAGGCTCTGATAGGAGACTGGAGGTGAAGCTCAGCCTCGGAGAAGGTGAATCCTGAGGGCAGCAGGGCTCGGATTGATCAAGTGTGGAGGTGCTTTTCCTGTTTGCTCAGTGAGATTGGGTGAGCCAGGGCTGGGCTGTGAGTAAACTACTCGGTGTTTGTGATCAGCTGTAATGACTCGGTAAACCACCGTGTAAGGAGGCATCTTTAGTGCCTGATAAATGATTCACAGCAGTAAACAATGGGCAAAGGAACGCTTTTGCTGCTCAGAAGGCAAACAGTGCGAAGGAATTTGGTGTGTGTGGGTTTGGAGAGCTCTGTAAGGTGAGCAGACTGAGGAGCTGCTGCTGGACAAGCAGGATTTGTAACTGATATTTCAGTGTTTGTGTGGCTGCAGGCTGTGGGTTTCAGTTTTCCCGAGCAAAGGGGTTTTTGATGTTGCTGTGCTGGGTGGAATGGGCTGTAGAACAACACGGAATAACAGCATTTCTGTGTGAGGAACAGTAACTAAAGCAAATGGCACTGCCCCAAAGTGCTGCATTAGGGAGGAGGCAGCCATGGATCCTCAATAAATGATGCTGCTGAGAGCAAGGCAGTGTGCATGATTTGATATTTGTTCCCACTGAATTGTGCAGTGACCATGCATCAGCGTTCGCTAAATTAGATTTCGTTTCTGCTGAGGAACAAAGTGCAGCAACTTGTATTTTAGGAAGCACTTCAGAGATAAATTCAGTCTCCCTCTCTCCCAGGCGTTGCTTCCTTGGATATTACTGTGATGTAAACCAGCAGTTCCACTTCTTCCTTGGTTTACACCACCCCGAATCTGGCCTGGGATTTAAGTTTAAGGCATTGAGAGTAGGTGGAAGATGATTTTTTCCTACTCATTTCCTTTGGGCTTGTCATGTCAGACAACACTTTTGTGTGTTATTTACCTTCTGACAGGTGGGAGGTTTGCAGTGACACAGTTTGGCTGGACAAGTTTCTCCTTGAAATGGAGAATCTCCTTGATGGATTCCCCATCAGCCAGGGTAGCTCATTCCTCCCTCTGAGTGTTGCTCGTTTGAAGGGGATAACAAAATCCTGCTGCAGGGAATGTTCTGGAATGGTTGAATCTCCTGTTTCCCATGGACATCACCTGGTGGGTTGGATCCCTGCAGACCCTGAGGACACTGGGACACTGCAGTGCTGTCCCACTGCACTGACTGGGGTGAGCTGGTTGTGCCCCAGAGCTCCAGGGCCCCTCTAAAGCTGCCCTGACTGGCACCAGAACGGTCCTGGCTCATGTGTCAAGATGACTTCGGATGTACAACAAAAATAAACCTCCCACGAGCTTCTCTCTCCACTGCTGGAGCTTGTCCTGTCAGAAGAACTCTGCTTTGGAGCACAAGGATGTTGTTCCTGCTGCTGCCACCCTTCCTCTCTCTTCATGGCAGCCTCAAAACGAAGCCTGGGGGGTTTGGAACTCTCCTCTGTTCAGCTGATATGTATTTATTTTTCACTGCAGTGTCTGGTCACGTTAAATTTTGTACCGAGTGGATTAGCTGTGTGTTACAAAGTGCCGTGGGCAGCTTGAGGTTCAGAGCTGCAGCTCTTCTGTGAGAGGATGGCAGAGTAAATATTCCTTCATTTCCCTGGTGAGGAGCCCAGGGTGAAGCCAGTTAGGCTGGGGATTGTTCAAAGAGTGGCTTGGTGCACAAAAGAGCTCTTGGAAATGGAGACTTGGCTCAGTTGGTTAAACCAATGTGGAAAAAAGGGAAAATCGAGTTGCCATCAGTGAATTGTCATCAGTGATGTCCTACATCAGGATGTTTCCCCAAAGTCCTGTGGGTTTCCTTGAAGGATTCAGTGATTTTTTTTTGGATTGGGGAGAATGTGCCAGAAATTTTGGGAGCATTGTCCTCTGCTGAACCCAAATCCACCTGGAACTTCCCAGCTGCCCTTTCATATCTTCCCACTTATTTGTGCTCCCGGGCCAAAGGGATAAAGGGAATTGTTTTTTGCAACCTTCAGAGGAGAAATTTTGAATTTTAGATAAGCCTTTGTCAGTCAGGGCTGAGCTGAACTAGCTCAGACCTGGAAGCAAATGATAGAACATAAATTCCCTCAGCTTCCCGGATTTCTTTCGGCGCCTGATGACTTTTTCCAGCAATGTCCAATATAAATGAAGCTCCCTGCTATTACAGCTATTACAGAATATATTGCTTCCCAGTCTGGCAGCTTTTGGAAAGCTGTTCTTTGTTTGCAATAAGCAATTTGCTTTTATCAGTGCCCAGAGCACCTCTGGGTCAACGTCGTGAACATGCAAATATTTCAGTTAGATTGATGGAATACATCATAAAACTCTGTCTTATTCTTCTATTATTTATTTGTTCTTTCGGATAGGTTTATGTCCATTTGTGGCACAGGCACTGGCTGTGCAAGGATGGGCTGAGTTTGTGGATTTTGGAGTTTCGGCATGACCTTGGAAGTGTTTGGAACTCGCTGACTCTGACCTTGAATTTATTTCCTGAGCTCAGTGCAGCCTTGGTAGCTTTTATACCACCAGGAAATGGAGAGATACAGCCTCTTTAATTTCCCATTTCCCTCAAATTGTTCTGATGAACTTATGATTAAAATAAAAATGAGCAGGAGGGATGGTTCAATATCCCCTCACTGCCTATTGAGCAGCGCTGGGGTTGGAGAAAGGATTTGATTGAATTGGAGAGCTGAGCTCGTGGATCTTGGGTCATTAAACCAAGCTGGGGTTCATTTTCCTCCTGTGTGATCACAGAAATATTCCCAGTCCTGTGCAGCTTTCTGGCCTTGAGAAAATGGTATTTTCAGTGAACTCCCCAGAATAAAGGGAGCCCAAGTGGGGTGGTGACAAAAAGCCCTTCGAGGCAGGTGCAGGTGCTATAGAAATACAAAATACTCCACTTAAGGAATCCTCCCTCCCTTTTAATCCCGGGTGGATTGTGGGGCTGTCCTGCCTCTCATTGATCCAACAAACGTGCTACACAAAGATTCCCTGGGTAGTAAATAGGATGGACCGTTTTAGATTCATAAAACCGCCGACTCCGGCTTGCGGGGAGAACTTCCACGGAGCGTTTTTTGCACCCAAAGTAGGTCAATCTAATTATAATTGGCTTTAATGAGCACCACTCTGCAGTTCTGTACCTGTAGCTGGTTGGCACTCAGAAGTGCAAATGCCTTTGCTACCTTTGAGAAGGAAAAAAAAAAAAAAAAAAAGAGGCAAGGAGAAATCAAAGAAGTAATTTCTACTCTAATGCGTTTCAACTTGAAAGGCTCTGTTGTCCCCATCAGCAGGGGAGAGAATCCAGCATGGGTGGGAAAAGCTGGAGGAGAGGCAGGGAACAGCAGCTCAGAGGATGGAGGTGAAACTCTGCTTTGGCTCCACGAGATTGAGTTTTCCTTCTGTCTGGAATTTGGCTTTGTGTGGAGGAATTCTCCCAGTAAATCCAGGGAGGGTGGGACCAGTTCAAAGGGAATTCCTTGTGCCTCCAAAAGCATCCAGGTACAGCAGCAGTGAGGGAAGAGGAAAACACTAAAGGGAATTTGTTATTTCAGCTGTTCCCAGAACACATTGATGTATCTGTGTCTCCAGAGAGAGAAAATCTCATCTATTGAGTGATTGTACATGGTGGCAGGGGATTTCTGTCTTTGGGCTGCAGTGTTCCCAGGAACTGCTTTGGGCAAGGGAAAAGGATTTGAGGGAGGTTTGAGGTGTTTCAGGTGCTGCAGGAGGGGTTTTTGCTCTGAGATTTCAATCAGCTTGAAATGCTCATTGCAATCCTGACTGAGGATGTTCGCTGTGTGTTGAGCTGGAATGAGGAACACAAACCTTTCAGAAGTGTCTGGGAGGAACCAGCAGCCCCAAGGCAGGGGCTGGCAGGGATTTCTTCCCTGAGTCCCCATCAGAGTGCTGCTGCTGCTGTGTCTTTTTCCATGAACCATTCCCAGAGCCATGGAATGCTCATGGTTGGAAAGCACCTTCCAGGATGGTTTATTCACTCAAACCCTGGGCTGTGTCCTGCTCTTTTTGGAGTCAGGACAGGTTCATTCCTGACCTTTGGAGTCAGGTTTATTCTTGACCTTTGAAATCAGGTTTATTCCTGGCAGGCAGCTCTCACCCTGGGATGTTCCACAGTCTGCACATTCCAGCCCTTCTCTGCCTCCTGTCCAGCTGTGGAGGAGGCAGAGGGAGGCAGTCAGCTCTGGCTCTGTCCCTGTGCTGCTCTGGGAGCCAGCAGGGCCAAGCCTGGCACGGGTGAAATCCCAAATGCTCTGAGTGTGATGGGGACAACGCTGGGTGTTGTGGGGGCTGGGGAAATGGGATGAGGAAAGAGCTGTCCTCAGGGCCTGGCAGCAGCTGTGAATCCAGCTGTGAATCCAGCTGTGCTCACAGCTGGAGAGCAGAGCCCAGGACGTGCCTGGGGGTCTCCACATCCCTGCAGGGAGGAGGAGAAAATCTCATCCTTAGCTTTTTACCTCTCTGTTTGCTGGGACACACAAACCCAACGGGAAGAACCATCTGCTGGGATGCTGAGGACATTCACCATTCACCTGCCGCCCTCTGACTTTGTGCTTTTGTCTTTTTCTCTCGGCAGCCCAGAACTGCAGCCACACATTGCAGGGCCCAAACGGGACAATACAGAGCCCAGGCTTCCCCTATGGATACCCCAATTATGCAAACTGCACGTGGACAATCACTGCTGAGGAGCAGAACAGGATACAGCTTGTTTTCCAGTCCTTTGCGTTAGAGGAAGATTTTGATGTATTATCCATCTACGATGGGCTGCCTCAGCAGGGGAATCTGAGAACGAGGTACAGTGATCATTACAGTCATGTTTATTAACATTTCCCCCCTTTCCTGCTGCTGGGATTGAGTCTGGCCTTGGATGTTTATGCTGCAGTAAACTGGCAGCTTTTCTCCATGAGCAGTTCTTACAGTTGTTTTGATTTCTGATCTCTGATAAGGCTTAAAATGTTTCTGTGAACGCCTGACAGTAATGATTTATCAGGAGTCATCGCAGACATGCAGAGGAGTTCATTAGGAGATGGAGCAGGAGGGAAGCAGAGTTAATGTGCAGAGTTTCCCTCAGTCCAAACGAGACTCTGAGAGGGGGAGGATGGGCTGTGGGGTTTAGTGACAGCTCTGCCAGATATTCTGTGGGTTTTCCCCCAAAATCTGGGCTGTTCCTTCACTCCCAGTCCATCCAGCAGCTGGACAGGGGGGATATTCCCTCATATTCCCTCACATCTGTCAGATCTCCTGGGGTGAGAAGTGTTCAGTAATCTGGTTTATAGGAAAAAATCTCCATGGATTCTCAAATGAGATTTCAGTGCTAATACAGAGTTCCCTGGGAGGCTGATTTGGATGTGTTGCTGTGGTGGCAAACATTGCATGACGGTGCATTTGGGGCAGGTGTTGTTGCCTTTTGTTGGTCTTAGAATTGTGAGGCAGAGAAGGGGTAAAAGGGTTTTAGCTTTTATTTTATTAGGATTTTAGGTGCACAGCTCTGCAAAGATGGAACACACCCAGATGCACACACTGTATGATGTGTATACAATTTTATGGACCTTGCAAATTATTATATCTGCCTAAAATCCCCCAATAGGAAACCTAATAAATGAAGTAATATGTTCCTCTAATCTAAGAATCTCTTCCCCAAACGAGGCTAGAGCTCAGTTTACAAAATCTGTTCCAGAGAGAAAGTTTCAACCAAGGTTAAAACCTCGAGTTTTTGATAGCACAGAGCTCTCTGGCTTCCTGCTGTGGATGCTGTTTGGTTTTTCTGCCTTGCAGAACTCTAAGCTAGAATATCAGACTGCAAAAATGACAAGCACGTAGGCTAAGGGTGTAGAGAATGCATCAAGGGTACAGAAAATATAAAAAGGGTATACAAAATGTATAAAAGGGTGTGTAAAAAGGCAAAAACTGTCTTTTTTGCGTGACCTCAGCCCTCCAGATGGAACCAGCTGGTGGCCCTGGGACACAACTGGGGGTGGCTGGTGGCAGCTTGAGCCTGACAGGAATTCATCCCAAAAATCAGTGAATCCAAGCTCTGTATCCCTGGCAATCGATTTCCCTTCAAACCACTCAAGTTCAGGACAAATCCATTGACCTCAGCGCCTTGTCTAACCTGAATAAAGGACCTGAGCTGCACCCTGGTGGAAATCAGCTCTTTATGCAGATTATTTCAGTTATGCAAATCAATCAGCTCTTCATCTGGCAACTGTGCTTGAGAATCACGTTAATTATGGGACCTCATTTAATCAGGAGGTGCAGTGCTTTGCTTTGGGGATAATGGAAAGGTGGAGAATTGGGGGTAAAATTCGGCTCAGGAAACTTTGTGTGGTGAGAAGTTGGTGAGAAGGAATAGTCTGGTTATAAATAAAAGTAACACAAAGGGACCTTCCAACTGTGAGCTGAGCTGTCTGACTGTCCCCTGATCCTCAGGAGAATTCCTGAATATTATTTTTGGTGCATTAATCTCACCTTATTAAACTCCAACTGTTGCCTTGCACTGGGTTATTTTTTTTTTCCCCTTCTTTCTCCCTTTTTTCTCTTTCCCATCCATTTTGCTTTTTTTCCCTTTCCCTGCCTGCTTTCCAAATGTTCTCAATTCATCACTGAGGCACAGCCCTGAAGATGGATGGCCACGTGCCACTCATCAGAAATCCAAAATGAGCTGTGAGCAAGGGGGAAACAAGGGATTTCTTCACTTTTTCCCCTCTCAAACTTACATTTTTGAGCATCGATTTTATATTTCAGGTCCCTCCCAACCCAGGCCATTCCAGGATTTCCTGGGAAGGGGTTAACGTTGTGTTCATGATGTGCTGGCAAACACCCTCTTGTCTTGCAATTTAATGTGGTGTGAAGGTTCCCTAATAGAATAAGAGCAGCCTTAATCCAATGAGGCATTTGCTAATAAACAGCTTTACTGGATATTAGGGAATTTGCGTTGCGTGTTTGTGATGAGGACGTGAATATTAAATGGGTTTCAGTGCCTTAATTTAGACATCCAGGGCTGTTGTCATCTCGCAGTGCCACGATTTTGCTTTGTTTGCTAAAATCAGAGCTCGTTTCCAAGTCTTTGCTATTTCAGCTTCTCTCGAATCATTGGGTTTTTAGAAGGCTGGAATGGTTTGGGTTGGGAGGAGCATCAAAGACCATCAAAGACCATCTTGTTCCATGGGCAGGGAAACTTTCCATGATCTCAGGTTGCTCCAACCTGCCTGGGACACTCCAGGGATCCAGGAGATCCCACAGCCTCTCTGGGAATCTGTGCCAGGACCTCCCCACCCTGCAGGGAAGGATTTTTTCCATGTTTACAACCTACATCTCCCTGTTTTCAGTTGGAACCCATTCCTCCTTGCCCACTAGAATTCTCCCAACTCCTGGCTTCCAGCAGGAACCACTGTGGGGGAATTTTCTGTGAAAACAGAGAGCTGTTGTGGCTGCAGATTTTTCTTTTCCTTGAGCAGCGCCATCAGGATTTGTTTCCTGTCCAGGATTTTCTCTTTTCTCTTCTCTTCTCTTCTCTTCTCTTCTCTTCTCTTCTCTTCTCTTCTCTCCTCTCTCCTCTCTCCTCTCTCCTCTCTCCTCTCTCCTCTTCTCTTCGCTTCTCTTCTCTCCTCTCCTCTCCTCTCCTCTCCTCTCCTCTCCTCTCCTCTCCTCTCCTCTCCTCTTCTCTTCCACCAAACCAGACTTTCCCAAATGCTCATCCTTCAAGTTCCCACCTCCTGTGGGATCAGGGAGTTGTGTGGATCCTGCTCTGCTGTTCAGTTATTCCAGAACACCTTTTCCCATTCCCATTGTGCCTCCTGATTGTGTCATTGTTCAGAGGTCGCTCCAATCAGCTTCCCTCCCTGATTGCCTTCCCACTGAGCTGGGCTCAGGAGCTCAGCACAGAGCTGGCTGCAGTTGGAATATTCCGAGTTATTTCTGGCTCGGAGCTCACTGTGGGATTTGGGACACTCTCTGCCCCTCTCTGTGTCACACTCGTTCTGTGACATAACCACAGTGCTGAACGACACAACCACGTGGTTGCTCACAGCTTTTTCATCTGCTGCTAATTTGCAGGACTCTTTTCATGTGAGGCTCTTAAATCAGTTGCAAATTCCCTTATTTGAAGCACTCAGATCCAGGGAGAACACATTTCAAGGCTCCCTGTAAGTCGGTCGTCGTAACTCCCTAATTCTGTTTTCCCAGTGAGATCTGGTGAATTTACACTCCAAATGGAAGTGGTCAACTTAGAAAATCAGATTTTTTTGGTTTTTTCCCCATTCCTAAGATGTTTAAAACTACATTGGGAAGCCCAGGGGATGGAATATGGGATGTTTCTACTGGGAGAGACTCCTCACTTGTAAATCTGCTGAGCAATGCTGGGGTTTCTAGGCTCTCCCAACCCTTGGGCTTCCCTTCCCGCCTGTTGTGGGCAGGGAATTGTGTTGTCCTCTGGTCTCTCCCCTGTTCAAACAAAATGTTTCAGTGCTGCTGAGTTTATTTGCCTGAGAGAACGTTTGTTTGAGGTTGTGCATCCAGAAAACAAACAACTCCCCGAGCCTCGGTTGTATTTCAGGCGTCACTCGGAGGTGTTTATTGACACAGCTGGGAGGAACCTTGGCATTCTGAGGAGCATTTGCAAAAATTCCTGTGTCTGCAGAGTGGGCAGGGTTTGGGGAAGTATTTTCCAGTGGTTCCTGCAAGGGGTTTATGTTCAGAGCAGAGAAATGCTGCTGCTGGCAGGGCTCTCTTCTCTTGCAGCTCACATCCCACATCGCATGGCATCTCCTGCGCCAGCTGCTCCCAGATCCCCATCCCTCTTAATTCCCAGATCCTCATCCCTCTTAGCTCCCAGATCCTCTCTTCCCTTCCAGATCCTCATCCCTCTTAGCTCCCAGATCCCCATCCCTCTTAGCTCCCAGATCCTCATCCCTTTTCCCTTCCAGATCCTCATCCCTCTTCTCTTCCAGATCCTCATCCTTCTTTCCTTCCAGATCCTCATCTCTTTTCCCTTGCAGATCCTCATCTCTTTTCCCTTGCAGATCCTCATCCCTCTTCCCTTCCAGTTCCTCATCCCTCTTCCCTTCCAGTTCCTCATCCTTCTTTCCTTCCAGATCCTCATATCTCTTCCCTTCCAAATCCTCTCTTCCCTTCCAGATCCTCATCTCTTTTCCCTTCCAGATCCTCATCTCTTTTCCCTTCCAGATCCTCATCTCTTTTCCCTTCCAGATCCTCATCCCTCTTAGCTCCCAGATCCTCATCCCTCTTCACTTCCAGATCTTCATCCTTCTTTCCTTCCAGATCCTCATCTCTTTTCCCTTTCAGATCCTCATCTCTTTTCCCTTCCAGATCCTCATCCCTCTTAGCTCCCAGATCCTCCTCCCTCTTCCCTTCCAGTTCCTCATCCCTTTTCCCTTCCAGATCCTCATCCTTCTTTCTTTCCAGATCCTCATCCTTATCCTTCTTTCCTTCCAGATCCTCATCTCTTTTCCCTTTCAGATCCTCATCTCTTTTCCCTTCCAGATCCTCATCCCTCTTAGCTCCCAGATCCTCATCCCTCTTCACTTCCAGATCCTCATCTCTCTTCCCCTCCAGATCCTCCTTCCTCTTCCCCTCCAGATCCTCCTCCCTCTGGAAGGATTCCCATCAACCTGAGCAGCTCAAAACCACATCCTGGGTTGGATTTAATAGCCTGGAAGTTGAAGGATTTTTGTTTGAACTCCAAAACGATGTGATCCTTGCGATAAGAGCGGAGTTATCAGCTGGCCTGACCTAATTAGGGCTGCACCAGGAATTACCTGCACCTCGCCTGTTTCTCTTGATAACCTTTTAATTACTCTTTGAAAAAGCAGCCTGGGCGACTTGTACTTAATTACCAATCAAGAGCACAAAGCTTTTGATCTTAAAAACAGCAAAAGGGAGGAGGAGGAGAGGAAGGGAGGAAGGGAACTGGGGAGGAGGGAGTTTCCCCAGCGTTCCTCTGGCTTGCAGAGATGCAAATTCGGGGTAAAACAACATTCTGGGGTTCAGTCCTGGTGAAGAAATTCCTGGAAAAATAGCATTTGCCGTCTGGGAATGCACAGAGCTTGTGTCAGGAGTTTGTGTTGAGTCACCTCTGGGCCTGTGACATATTCCTTTGTCACTGCCTCATGTCTCCAAGGTGACTACAGTTCTTTCTTGCTGAGGAGAAGGATAAATAAAGCAGAGGGCCAGCTAAATCCTTTGTCACCTTTCGTAAACATCCCAGCCCTACCTCCCTCCCTCTCCCCCTCAGCAGAGTCCTTTGTCACTTCCCATTAACTCCATGGGAAAAGAAACACAACAAAACCCCACTGAAATTTATGTTCTCCGCTTTGTAGGATAAAATCCACTTTTTTTTTTTGGTTTTTTTTTTCCCCCTGGGAAGAGCCATGTTCCAGCTCCTCCAGCAACTCCTGAACCCTTCATCAGTGTCCCTGTTTTGTTCTGGGGAAATGCTGAGTGTTTAAACTCTGTCTGCAGGATAATTGATGAAACTGGAGGTGAAAGTCTGGGAGAGGTAATGGAGTTAATGCCACTGCAGCAGGGCTCGGCAATTTCCACCAGCTCCACTCAGATTTTCCATATTTATTAGCAGGAGGTGCATCAGGAGGAGTGATAAAAGCAGCTGATTCAATCAGAGTGGGAGCTTTTGCCCTGGCACTGGGAGGAATATTTAGGTTTAGGAGGAGGCTTGGCATGGATATTTTGGCAGCTTCTGAAGAGGTGGGGATGGAGTGGTTTTGTCCTGGTTTAAGTTTAGGTTTAAGTTTAGGTTTCGGTTTAGGACCTGCAGTCACTTCTTCTCTCCCAGGTATGAGGTGAGGCACACAGAGGTGTCTCCTCAGGTGTTGCTGAAATTATTATTATTATTATTATTATTATTATTATTACTCAAATAATCTTTTCTTCCCCAAATTGGTTTTGTTTCCCCTCAAACTGCCAATTCCCCACGTTAACAGGGACAATCCCCAGCAAGCCCTGACAAACCCCTGGATCCCTGGAAGTGTCCAAGGGCAGCTTGGAGCACCCTGGGACAGTGGGAGGTGTCCCTGCCATGGCAGGGGTGGCACTGGGTGGCATTTAAGGTCCTCCCAACCCAAACCACTCAGGGACTCTCTGACTCTTGCTTTGAATGAAGGTATGTGAAGTGGATTAAGTGTGGAAAGATTTCCTGTAATTGGGCAGCACCTACAGGATTTTAATTAAGGCTCTGCCCTGGAAGAGCTTGTGATGGATCTGAGAGCTTTGGCTGCTGCTGGGGAGTGAGGCTGGAGGTTTTTAGGGTGACTTGAAGTCATGCATGGAAATTCTGGGGAGGATCATGGTGTCCTTCATCTTCCATTTCCACACAAATGGAAGCTGGAATTCTGTCCCTCTGGCCCTGGAGCTGTGGGGGAAAGGAGGGGAAAAGCCATGAGGTTTTTGTGGAGTTCCATATCAAGTTTACAATCCATTTATGATGTGTGGAAGAGCTGTTTAAAGTGACACAGCCACTGCAAGTCCCTCATTTCAGACCCAGCTGCCTCCATCCCTCAGCAGGAACAATTCCAGCACCAGTGGGGAGTTTTTTAGGGCCAGAGGGAGCGAAATGAGATTTTTTTTTTTAGCAGTGGAGGGAAAGAAATTGAACCAACCCATTGCCCTGGCTTGGTGCTTCTCATTTTTGGGTTGCTCTGGGAAGGAGCAGGGCAGGGTGAGGAGGGTGAAGGCAGCACAGGGATGCTTTGGTGGCTGAATTTGGGCAGAATTTTCACAAGGAGGTGGCTCCAGTCTGACCCTGCTTGTGTAAGAACCTTTCCCAAAACTCTCTGGACTTCATTAAGGCTTGAAAAGTGATTTTTCCCTTTTGATCCAGAGATTCTGCCATCAGTGAGCAGAGAAATGAGCACCTCCCAGGCTGGGATGTGGTGCCAGGATGGGGTGGGCAGTGCAGCAGTGGGTTTGGGGAAAGGCAGAGCTCTGGGATGTGCTGAGCATCCTTCCCAGGAGCAGAAATCAATCCTTCCCACAGCTCAGGAGCTGCTCTGCTCCCTGGGCAAATCCCTTATCAGCTTCCCCAGCTGGCAAACGCCATAATCCCAGAATCACAGAAAGCTGCTGGCCTGACAACTTCTCCATCCTGCTTTTCTTGCTGTTTCAAGCTGTTTCAGGCTGGAGGACATTAGATTTCTGCTCGGGGTTAGTGTGAATCCTGGGTTTTCCCAACACCTCCACCGTGGCAACACTTGCCGTCGCTCACCCCTTGCCCCGTGGTTAGCAATAAACAAACCTCGTGTGATTTCCAGGGGGTTCCAAGAACTTCTTTTTTCCCCATTTACTCGATTTCACACCCCTGGTGACTCTTTCCCTTTTTTCCCTCGTTGAAGAGAAAGACAGAAATAACCCAAATCTGCCACGTTTTGAATCGAAGCCGCTGAGCCGTGCTTGGGTTTTATCCAAACTTGTCTTTGTTTACTCGGAATGTCAGCTCGGATTTGCCAAGGGGTGACTGAGATTTGATGAACTTTTCTGTGGATTTGTGGGGTTTTTTTTCCTTCTTCTTGGCTTTGTCGGAACGAGGCTGAGAATAGAGGAGCCAAAGTTGGATTTTATGGAATTAGGAAAGGAAAGAAAAAAGGAAAGGAAAAAGGAAAGGAAAGGAAAAAGGAAAGGAAAGGAAAAAGGAAAGGAAAAAGGAAAGGAAAGGAAAAAGGAAAGGAAAGGAAAAAGGAAAGGAAAAAGGAAAGGAAAAAGGAAAGGAAAGGAAAAAGGAAAGGAAAGGAAAGGAGAAAGGAAAAAGGAAAGGAGAAAGGAAAAAGGAAAGGAGAAAGGAAAGGAAAGGAGAAAGGAAAGGGGAAAGGAAAGGAAAGGAAAAGAAAAGAAAAGAAAAGAAAAGAAAAGAAAAGAAAAGAAAAGAAAAGAAAAGAAAAGAAAAGAAAAGAAAAAAGAAAAGAAAAGAAAAAAGAAAAGAAAAGAAAAGAAAAGAAAAGAAAAGAAAAGAAAAGAAAAGAAAAGAAAAGAAAGGAAACTTCAAGCTCATCCAATTCCAGCTTCTCCCACTATCCCAGCTCCTTCCTGTGCTGGGACTGCAGGGTTGGAAGCCTCAGGTCTCACCTGAGTAGAGCAGAGGGGGGAAAAATCCCACTGCAACCCCAGAAAACCTTGGAAAAACAAGCCTGGAAGGGACGTGAGACAAATTATAAATCACATCCAACTCCATGCTCTTCCCACTCCATTGCATTGCATGGAAAATCAAATTTATTGAAATTTGATGCTCACTACCTGTCCCCAGCCTGAGCCATGAAGGCCTCATATATCTGAGCTGGCTGTGCTGCCTTTGGGCTCTATAAATAACACTTTTCTAGTGGGAATTGACCCAAACCCTGCTTTAAAGGAGTGGAGAAATCCATCCAGGCTGGGATTTATGAGCTCTGTCAGTGTCCCCCGAGCCCGTGGTGGTTAATGAAGCTTTGTCAGTGTCAGAGGTAAGCAAAGGGCTCCTGGGCCCTGATGGATTGGGCTTGGCTTGGGAAAAGGGAGGGAAGTGCCACTGATTGCTGTGCTAGAGAAAATTCCTGGGAATTTTCTGTGTGCTGGAGGAAATTCCTGGGAAAATCGGAGGTGGTTGTGGTACCAGGAGAGGTTAAGGAATGGAAAAAGTTGGGGTTTTTTGGTTGCTGTCGTGGTAAGAAAATAAAAAAGTAGGGAATGGATTTGATTCGTTTGGGGTCAGCTTTGTTCTCCAGCAGCTGGGATGGGAGAAAGTGAGATAGGAGAATATCCAAGGAGAATATCCAGGGAGTTGCTGTGCTTGGAGCAAGACAGGTGCTTGTTACTTGTCTGTCCATAGCCTGACTCCCAAAAAAAACAACAGTTTGGTTTTTTTGGTGGTGATTTGGGTTTTTTTGTTTGTTTGGGGGATTTTTTTTTTTGGATATTTTTATTTTGTTTTGTCAGGTTTTTTGTGGTTTTGTTTCTTTTTCAGATTTTTTTTTCTTGTTGTTTGTTGGTTGATTTTTGGTTTTTTTTGTTTGGCTTTTTTGAGTTTTGGGGTTTTCTTGGTTTGGCTTTTTTTGGTTGGGGTTTTTTTTTTTGTTTGGTTTTTTTGGGGTTTTTTTTTGTTTCATTTTTTGGTTTTTTTAGTTTGGTTTGGTTTGGGTTTTTTCCTTCGGTTTTTTGGTTTTTTTTTGTATTTTGGCCCAACCTCCAGCACATTGCCTAAACCCAACTGGGAACTACTTCAGCTGTTCCTGTATCCCTGCAGGATCCTTTCAAACCCATCTAGAGTTGGTTTTTTTTTGTCCAGAGCATCATTTCAGCCTCGCAGGGATCCAACAGCCAGGCCAGCAGTCTCAGTGACAGCAGCAAGCAGTGCCTGCAGCCAGAGCTGCCTTTTAAGTGTTGGAGAGCTGGGATTGCTCTCAGATCATGCTCTGCTTGTTTTATTGATGATTAATGAGAGCATTCGTGTTAATACAGCCTGGAAAAAAAAGCTGCCATCTCGCTGTAATTGGGTTTTTCTTTAATAAATACGGGGGAAATGGAATGGAGAAATTGCTGCCCCAGGAGAGAGAGAGAGTGGCTCCTCAGGTGGGGTCGTTTTGCACAGAAAACAGGGAAAGTTCTGCAGGAAAAAGGAGGATTTGGAGGAGATCTTAAACCTCTTCAGGATGAGGGATGATTTCTGAAATGAAAGCATTCCTAGAAATGACAAGCTGTTTGCTTTCCCCAGTGGACACTTTCCCCACCAGCAGCTGTGTCTTTACAGAAAATCATTCTGCCTCCTGTGCTGAGATCTGAGGTGGGATGGATCCCTGTGGGGAAATCCCTTGATCTCTTGCATTTGCTCTTTTATTCTTGGTGTTTTTTGGGGGAAAACATCTGGGAGTGACCACAGCTGGTGCTTGTTCCCAGCTTCCCCTGAGGGTTTAAATCCCAAATCTGCATCTCTCTGTATTCCTGAAGCAGCTGGGCTGCAGCAATCCTTCAGAGCGTGGAGGGAGTTGGAGATGTTGATTAACATCCCTTTTCTCGTGGATATTTTTCAGATTGAGCACCCAAAGGGAAAAGGAATATTCCCTGTCCCTGCTGCTCCTGCTTTCCTTGTGCACCAGCTGGACATGCACTCCATCCAGAGTCACCTGGAGCTCTTTCTGTTGGCCCAAATTGGGGATGGAGGAGTTGAATCCTTCAGGAATTCACCTCTCCAGCAGCTCCAGGTTGGCTTTGCCCTGTCAGCTGGCAGCAGTGGGAGAGTTGGAGCATTCCAGACTTTTTCCTCTCCACACTCAGTGACACAATCAGAATGGAGAGAAGGGAGGGGAAAAGCCAGGAGGTTTTTCTGGAGTTCTGTATCAAGTTTATCATCTTCTTCTGCTGTGTGGAAGAGAAAGAAGGAGCTGGACCTGGAGGATCCTTGTGGATCCATTCCAGCTTGGAATATTCTGTGAGCTCTCTGTCCCTCCTGGCCTGAGGATCCCAGAGCTGCACACAGCAGCCCAGATGTGCCTCCCAGGGCTGGACTGAGAGGCAGAAAATGGGGTTTTCAGGTTTTTCAGGGGTTTTCTCCTCCCTCCAACCTGCCCTAAAATGCTGATTCTCTCAGGACAATGCAGGGAGCCAGGATCCCCTCCCTCCAACCTGCCTGAAAATGCTGATTATCCCATGACAGAACAGGGGTGCCAGGTTGGCACTCAGGGCACGGTGCCATTCACCCTCCACACAGCACAGAATTTACCTCATTTGATGGGAAATTTTCCCTAATAGGTGCCTGTAAATGACAGTCAGGAAAAGCTCCCCAGCCTATGGGGCGCTGTAATTTAATGCTGGGTTAAATGACACAATCCAGTGCATTTTCATTAGCTGCTCTGAGACACTTGTGCAGCATTTCTGCTCTAAAGGCTGCCGGATTGCCAGCTGCAATAACTGTTTTGATTGCAGCCCGAGCTGGTGGTGGGCAGCCGACCAGAAAAAAGAATGGGCTGGGCTTTAATTATGGCACCTGCAGTCCCAAAGGGGATTCTGCGTCACCAGGAGTGGGACAGAGTTGTGTCACAGCCAGAGGGATGGGGAAATGTGCAACAGATGGGGCTGGGGGGGGTGTGGGAGAGGGTTGGGGGTCCTGGGGGAAAGGATGTTCAGGTGGGGCTGGAAGGAGGAGCAGTCAGGGGGTTTCTGGCTCCTTTGAGGGTGGAAGGGACAGTTTTCCATTGCTGATGACACATGGAGGGATCCTGTGGGGCTGGAGCTTGGCCAGGGAGGGGAATGGAGCTGGGGAACTCCTGAGGGAGCTGGGAAAGAGCTTAGCTTGGAGCAAAGGGGATCAGGGGGACCTGGTGGCTCTGACAGGAGGGGACAGCCAGGGGGGTCAGGCTGTGCTCCAGGGAACAGGGACAGGAGGAGAGGGAACAGCCTCAGGCTGGGCAGGGGAAGGTTAGGTTGGATTTTAGGGAAAATTCCTTCCTGGAAAAGATGGTCAGGCCTTGGAACTGCCCAGGGAGGTTTGGATTCCCCACCCTGCAGGTGACCAAGGAATGCCTGGCTGTGACACTGAGTGACAAGGTGGGGATGAGTCCCAGGTGTGACTCTGTGACCTTGGAGAGCTCCTCCACCCTCCCTGATCCTGAAAAGCATTGGGCATTGGGCACAGGGTGGGTTTGATGATCTTGGGGATTTTCCAGCCTCACTGATCCTTGGATTTTGGGATTCTGTCCCATCTGGATCCACAGCTGGGACCTCTCACCTGTGAAAGGTGCTTTTCCCTCCATCAGCTCTCCCAAAACTCTCCCAAAGCAGATTTCCTTGCTGCAGATTCCCTTTCCTGCTGCAGATCAGGAGCCAAACCAGCACCATTCTCACACATTCTGCACACCTGGAGCAGAACACGAGGAGTGCAACCAGAGCAAAGCATTCCTCCCTTGCTTTGTTTGCATCTATTGATTCCTTGCAAGGGCAAGCTTATCAAGAGCCATTTCTGGCGCTGGTTTCGTTTGGTTCCTCGCAGCAGGAGCAGAATTAAGCCAATGAAAAACACGTGGAGAACCTCACACAGTCAGTGCTGCCTCCAAGCACGTTGAGGGGATCATCACTCAGTAATCCATTTGGCCCAGAGGTACAGGAGGAATGCAGTATGATTATTCCTGCTGTTGTTGCTGCCCTCACCTTCTCCTTACAGCCCTTCATGAACACAAGGAATGGAGTTTTGCTGCTTTTTTTGGATTTTGTTGTGTGTGGATTTTGGTGATTGCTGCCCTGAAGATGGGTGATGTCAGAATTGCTGTTTGGTGGGGAATAATTCCATGTTCTCTCTGCCATCGGGTTCGTTGCCACGGTTTAAATCTCTCTGGGATGCAGATTTAGGGAGGAAAGCAAGAGGAGAGTTAGCATGGAGGATGTCCTGCCAATCCTGCCTGTCCTGGGGCTTTGGGACAGCAGAGCTGAGCTTTGAACGTGGACATTGGGAAATGGTTGTTCCTTCAAGGGGACACTGCCTGGGCTCTTGCTTGGGCAAGAAAAGGAGAAGGAAAAAAAGAGAAAGAAAAACAGAGAAGAAAAAAAATCCAGTTGTGTGTATTGGGTGGAGACTTCAGAAGAGAAGTTGATTTTATTGTGACTTCAGTGAGGAACTGGAGGGATTTCAGCTCATCTCCAGTGCAGGATTTCAGTGCAGGAGCAGCAGGGAGAGCTGAGGTGCTGGACAGAGATTTCCCTGACTGAAGCAGCATCTCCTGGTTTCAGCACTGAAACAATTCACGTTCTGTGGGCAGAGAAGGTGTTTGATGTCAGGGAAGCAGAATTTGGTGCTGCCAGGCAGCCCAAACTCCCCTGCTGGCTCTGGGGACACACAGGGAACCTCTGAGGATCACTGCCTGCAGAGCTGCTTGGCTTTATTAATTCCTAGAGCTTCCAGAAGCCCTGAGGTTCCCTGGAAATCATCTCCTCGGTCAGAGTGGGCTCTGTGCAAAGCCTCAGAACAAGCCCAGTGACAATTTCATGTCCTCCTGCACAGCACTGCTCTTTTAAAGCCCTCTAAGTGGAAAACACCAATTGTGTTGGGATAAATGCTCCGGGGCAGTGTTGTCTCAGGTTACACTTAATTCCTGGCGCTCCCTGGGGACAGCAGCACTCCTTCCAGGTAAAGGACGTGTTCTTGTTGCCCTGAATTAAAAGCAACATCCGCAAAGTGGGATCCTCTCAGAGCAGAGGCTGTGAGCTGAATCCACGATGGGAAAAGATCAGTTCAGAGGGAAAAAATCCACTTTGGATATCAAAAACCCCAAGCTGCATGAGCAAATCCCCGGGTGATGATCTGGGGTGGTCAGGGGAAGATAAATCAGCAATTTCTGCTTCCCACTGGCTGCTTTTTATTAAAGCTGCTGCAGGCATTTCCTGGATTTTTTTGAGTGCATGCATGTTTCGGGAGGCCACTCTAATTAAACCACCCAATTAATTACTAAAAACAGTGACACTTTTACTCAGCACAGTAAAAAACGAAATCCTTATGGATGCTGGAGCATTTCCTTGTTAATAAACAGGAGCAATTGTCCTTGCAGCTTGTCCAGCCTGTGGATTTGATGCCGAGGGCTGGGCAGTGCTGCTCTGCTGACATTCACACTTAAATCATGGGCTGGCAACTCGGAAAGCTCTGCCAATAACTGGAAATTTTGCTTCAATAAAGTTCTCAGGCAGAGCCCGTCAGCTTTCATCAGTCAGAGCTCAGTGTGTGTGAAATAATATTTAGGTTTGCTAGATTAGAGCTAGGGAGGGAAGAGAGAAGTTCCCTCGCTGGCTCAGGGGTTGGGGAGGAGTTGAAGGAGGAATTGCTTGGGCTGGGTGGGCAGAGGGATTTAAATGAATAAAACCCCAAAAGTGAAAGAATTAGGGTTTTATTCTCTGGATGCCTTTTTTCAATGTGAGGAGAGGAAATACCCTGAATTAAAGAGTGTTTACAGGTATTTCTTAAGGGGTCAGAGAGCTGTGAGTCTCAGTGTGGGATAAACCTCAGAGTGTGTTGTAAGAAGCTTTAAATTCTCTTTTTTTCCCTGTTTATCTCGTGCTGCTCCTGCCCTTGTGATCCCTTGAACACTCTTGATCTCCAATGATGCCGAGTTCCTTCCGTGGGTTGTAAAAATCTGGTTTTAGGGCAGCTCAGGGATTTCTCCTGAGTTCCTGTCCTCAGTAAAGGCAGGCAGGAGTTCAGGGTGGGATTGCTCTGAAGGAAATGTTCTGTCTGGAAATGTTCTGAAGGAAATGTTCTGTCTGGGAATCCCCTGTGAGGAGGAGGTTGGGAAGTTGTAAAACTGGAATTTTCGGGAATGTGCATCAGCTGCTCTGGGGATGGGGCAGGATCAGGGATTTGGTGTTTAGGATGAATGATGCTTGGTTGAAAATCATAAATAAACAGGTTTTATCGTAAAATCAGTTGTCATTTAGCCCTGAGTTGAGGAGGGTGGGAGAACAAGACATGTGGGTTGGGAGTTTCTGGATTTGTCCGTTTTTATTTTGTTCTTTTCACTCCTATTTGTGTCCAAATCCTGGGCAATTCCTCCTGTGCAGCTCCCAGATCATCTCACACTGGGATTTCATGGCTGTGAGTTTGGATTTTCACCTCAGGAAGGAGGTGTGAACCATCCCAGCCTTGTTGTGGTGCATTTTGGATCAAACCTCCATCCCTGGGCTTGTGCTGCCAGGGACAGCTGGGTGGGGAGAATTCCCAAAAACTTCCAGTTTTATCCTTGAATGAAGAATTCCCAGAAACTTCCAGTTTTATCCTTGAATGAAGAATTCCCAGAAACTTCCAGTTTTAACCTTGAATGGAGAATTCCTAAAAACTTCCAGTTTTATCCTTGAATGGAGAATTCCCAAAAACTTCCAGTTTTATCCTTGGTCAAACTGCAGAGCAAACACTCTCAAAGTGCCACATTGGTGACCTTTAATTAGTTGCCAACATCAATTTTTTGCCTGTTTTTGTGTTCAGTTTAATGCAGTTTTGTGGAATGCTTCAGGTATTTTTACTCCAAGGTTCCCCAAACCATTTTAAGCATCAGTGAACAATCCATCACCCCTTGTCCTCTGAATTGGTGCTTTTGATCAATTCTGCTAATTTCCTCTAACCTATCAAATTGCATTCACCCAGCTGGGGTTGGGTTTGGTGGATTTTTTTCCATAACTGCCCCTGGAGCTCTAGTAAAAATCCACTTTTCTATTACCTCCTGTGCTAAAATGACATCAAATTTCATTTCTAAGCTAAAAAAGGCAACAGAAGAGTGGGAGTGGAGAATTCCTGTGGGAATGGGAGATGGGAAAATCCTGGAATTTGCTGCTAGGTGTCTGTATGCTGCAATTCCCTCTCTGGACATGCAGGGCTCTTCCCAAATCCCATTTTTCCCAGGGCAGAGTGCTGATTGTGGGGTTTTTCTTCCAGGCTGACAGGATTCCAGCTGCCTGCTCCCATCGTCAGCTCTGGCCTGGTGCTGTCCCTGTGGCTCGTCAGCGACTACGCCGTCAGCGCCCAAGGCTTCCAGGCCACCTACGAGGGTGAGTCTGGGAACTCTGGAATTGCCCCTGGGTTGGGATTTGGGGTGGGGAACTGAGCTGCAGAGGCTGTGCTGGGATCAGGACATCAGTGGCTTGTTGGTGTGTTATTTCATTTTGGTTTTTTCGGTGTTGAAGTTTTGCTTTCCGTCTCGGCGCATCCTTGAAATTTTTCTTTTCGTCTCGGCGCATCCTTAAAAGTGTTCCCTGGCTGAATTCCCTGGAATATCTGGGAAGGGTGGGTGATTTGGGGTTGACAGTGGGATTTCCAGGAGCAATGTCCATGCAGCAGTAATGTCCATTGGAATTCCTGCACTTTTCCTTACATTCTCTTAGCCCATTTGTTATTTTGCTTTTCGCTGCCCCTTCCTCCCCAACTCCTCGGATTCCCCTGCTGTGTTTGGTGCCATAAATGATGCCCAGAGGTTGTTTTGGGGTGAAGGGTTGGGTGTTGAGGCTCAGAAGCCTCAGATATCTAGAAAAAGCTGTTTTCTGGTGGCACTCAGGTCACGAAGCTCCCTGGTGCTGCTGGGGAAATGACAAATTAACCATGGAAAAATCAACTTATGCTGCTGTTGATCGCTGAGCCTAAAATGCTATTCAGCTCCCCATAAATGGTTTTTTTATTTTTGGAGTGCTTAAAATTACCATTAAGGCTGAGAACTCCTTGTTAATGAGTCCAGCCAGCCAATTAGCCCGGCCATTAAACCAAGGAAATGCCTTCATTGAGGCGATGGTGGAGCCACTCAGCGTTTTGTGCACTCAGGAATTTAATTCTGCTCAAATCTCCTCTCATGTCTGATGGAAACCTCTGCTCTGGGATGGTTCTGTGGGTGCTGCAGTGATCTGTGGGGTCAGTGGGGTCAGCTGTGGGGTCAGAGCTCAGCCCAGGATTGACCCCTTGGCCCTATAAGGGGAGAGAGCAGCTCTGCTTATTGCCAGGGGCTGGGGGGACAGGGGAGGGTTGGGATGGGTGAGGATTTTGGGGACAGGAGAGGATTTTGGGATAGGAGAGGGTGTTGGGATGGATGTTGGGATAGGTGAAGATTTTGGGACAGGTGAGGATGCTGGGATGGATGTTGGGAGAGGTGAGGGTTTTGGGATAGATAAGGATTTTGGGATAGGAGAGGATGTTGGGATGGATGTTGAGGATGTCAGGACAGGGGAAGGTTTTGGGACATGTGAGGGTTTTGGGACAGGTTAGGATTTGGGGACAGGTGAGGGTTTTGGGATAGGAGAGGATGTTGGGATAAGTGAGGATGTTGGAATGGATGAGGGGGTTGGGATAGGTGAGGGTTTTGGGACAGGTGAGGATTTGGGGACAGGTAAAGGCTTTGGGACAGGTGAGGATGTTGGGACAGGAGGGTTTGGGGACAGTTGAGGATGTCAGGACAGGTGAAGCTTTTGGGGTAGATGAGGATATCAGAACAGATGAGGATATTAGGACAATTTAGGATGTCAGGACAGGTGGGGTTTTTGGGACAGGTGAGGATGTCAGGACGGAAAAATTTTGGG
Organism: Lichenostomus cassidix; assembly: GCF_008360975.1. NCBI lineage: Eukaryota > Metazoa > Chordata > Aves > Passeriformes > Meliphagidae > Lichenostomus > Lichenostomus cassidix. The sequence continues at coordinate 2,448,012 of NC_139503.1, read as the reverse complement.
ACATGTGAGGGTTTTGGGATAGGTGAGGGTTTGGGGACAGGTAAAGCTTTTGGGACAGGTGAGGATGTCAGTACAGGTGAGGTTTTTGGGACAAGTGAGGATGTTAGGACAAGTGAGGATATCAGGACAGATGAGCTCAACACCTCTGTGTAGAAAAGGCGAATCCATTCGCAAAACCTTCGTGCTTTTTCCCAAATTTTGCCAATTTTCCCATCTTTGCCCATCTGCAAATCCTCTGCTGGAGCAGCAGCTCTGTGCTGAGCAGCTGTGAGCTCACGTCACTCCCAAATCCTGGGCCAGAGCACACGCAGCTGCTTTTGCACTTCCTTGACATTTCCAGTTCATTTTTTTGGCATTTACACACAGCTCCTTGTACACTTTGTAATGTTTTTTTATTACCTCGATGCCGCAGGAAATCTTGTACAAAGGCTCACGCCAGGGCTGCCCTTTAGTCACACACATTTGCAATGATCCCCAGTTTATTTGCCTGGTGATTAGGAGGCTTTCCAGGCTGGAACTGAGGGGGAAAATAAATGTATTTAAAACTTAACCTGAGCCAGAGTGACAGAGAGAGCGCTGGCGTCAGTCAGAGATTTATTTGGAGGGAGGGAGAGTTGCTGGAAGTGCCACCCTGAGTCTGCCCCGAAGCAAAATAATCACTTTTTGGGGTTGTTAACTGAGGTGAGAAGTGTGGTTTGGAATGCTGTCTCGGTTTTTTTGGGAATCTGTGGCTCGGGGAAGAGGCTGGGATGTGCTAATTGCCATTGAAAGGCAGAGCAGTGCAGCAGAGTCCTGCAGGAAGTGGCTCTGGTGTGATCCGCTATCAAAGGCTGCTCGTTTATTCTCCTCCTCCTCCTCCCTCGGAGCCATCCTTGGGAAATGCACCAGAAAGAAACAGGAGCTGAAAATTGGAACAAAAGCTCGCAGGAACTTTTTTCTTTTTTTTTTTAAAAAAAAAAGACAGGAAGAAAGTACAGTTGGAGGCATCAAAGTGACACGAAAACACTGTGCTCACACTGATGTCTGCTCTGCTCTGACCCTCTGGGAAATGCATCAGTGGAGGTTGGTGGTGGTTGAGGGAATATTTTGCTGCTTTTTTCTGGGGATTTGGGGAGGAGATGGATGAGATCTGCACCAGGAGTGTGCTGGTAGGGATACAGATGTGTCCTGTGAATTCCCAGAGTCTGTCCTGTGAATTCCCAGAGTGTGTCCTGTGAATTCCTGGTGTGTGTCTGTGAATTTCCATGGTGTGTCCTGAGCATTCCCAGAGTCTGTCCTGGGAATTCCTGGTGTCCCAGCTCGTCTGGATGTGGCTCTGAGACACAGGGAGGCTCTGCAGGGCTGGAGATCAGTGAAATGCCATTTGGCACTGTGAGAATCCCAGGATCTCTGAGGCTGGAAAAGCTCTCCAAGGTTATCAACTCCACCCTGTGCCCAAAGCCACCTTGTCCCCAGCCCAGAGCCCTCAGTGCCACAGCCAGGAATTCCTTGGTCACCTCCAGGGATGGGGAATCCAAACCTCCCTGGGCAGCTCCAATGCTTGACCAGCCTTTCCATGAGGAAATTCCTCCTGATATCCACCCTGAGCCTCCCCTGGCCCAGCCTGAGGCAGCAGGATTTGAGGAATAACAGCCCCAGGAGCTGGAAAAGCAGCAGAATTTGGGGAATAACAGCCCCAGGAGCTCGAGGTGCAGAGGAATTTCAGGAGAAACAGCTCCAGGAGCTGGAGGTGAAATGGGATTTGAGGAATATCAGCCCCAGGAGCTGGAAAAGCAGCAGAATTTGGGGAATAACAGCCCCAGGAGCTGGAGGAACAGTAGGATTTGAGGAATAACAACCCCAGGAGCTGGAGAAGCAGTAGGATTTGAGGAATAACAGCTCCAGGAGCTGGAGTAACAGCAGGATTTGAGGAATAACAACCCCAGTCCTTCTCAGTCTCATGGTTTTGGGACTTCCCTCCATCCCTGTGCTGCAGGATCTCCCCTAATCCTCTCTCCATTTCCTCACCCTGTGCTCCTGTCTGCCCTCATTCCCTAGTGTGAGGCTGCAAATCCCATTCTGCTGCAAATCTCTCCAAATCTCATCCCAGAGCTCAGCAAACAGCAGGGATTTGGTGCTCATTTGGTGCCAGGGTGGGAAAAGGCAAAGGCTGGTGCTGCTTTGGGGTTTGAGGGTTTTGGGGTTTGAAGGTTTTGGGGTTTGAGGGTTTTGGGGTTTGAAGGTTTTGGGGTCTCTGCCCAGATGTGGCACAGCTGGTTCTGCACCCTCACCTTGCTGAATTTGCAGCTCCCAAGTGGCCCAAAGAGCTCAGGATGTTCCTCGTTGTGAAAATTTGTGTTCCTGGCTGCACACAGAGCTGTGAGGCTTGAAAATCCAGGAACAGACCTCCCAAAAATCCCGTTTTTGTGAGAGGAAACGCAGCACAAATCAGTGGGTTTAGTGGACGAGCTGGAAAAAGAAAAGAGGGCAAACATGGCAGGACCAGTGGGAGTGAAAAATTGTCAGCTTTTTCTTGGGGAATTGGGAGAACAGAGAGAATTTCATTTCCATTTCAAGAAAATACTTTGATCTGGAGGTAATTTTTTTACTTATGAGCTTCTTGCACGGAGCAGCAGCAGTTCAGGGAGCTCAGTTTCAGCACGTCTCATTGAGAAAATATTGAAATTAAGTGCTTTCATGCTTTCAGCATCCCTAAATTTGTTTTCTCTCCCTGTTAACTGTCCCTTGAATTCAACATGATTTCCCAATTAGCCCTGTTCACCCTCAGACTGGGGGATTTTTCCTTCTTTTATGGCTAAATGATCCTTCTCCCCACCCCAGCCCAGCTGTGGAGTCCTGAATTCTGGTTCAGCTGCAGAATTTCGGAGACAGCTATAAATAATCCCAGTTCAATTCGCCTGGGACGTGAATCTTGACAGCCTCAGCTGGTGAAAAATCTCCCTGAAAATGCAGAAATGGCCAATTTTGGCATTTCTTGCTTGCCCTGGAAGGTGTGTGAGGCTGATGGGATATCCAGGATGTTCCTGGAGTGCAGAGGGGATGAATTCCTCTCTCTGCTGCCTCCTCACACCTGAGGAATGCACTCAGAGGTGACTTCAAATCAAGTGGGCAAGTCTGGGACAGCGAGAGGGAAAGGGACACAAACTCCATGGAAATAGTGAATAAAGCAGGGATGGAGAGCAGGGGGTTGATTTGTTTATTAATGATGGGATAAAACAAGATTAAATCAATGAAATTAAATTATTATTAATTTAATAGTAAATTACCATCACCTCTGGGTGCTGGGTTAAAGCAGAGGGTGACAAATAGAAAGGGATTTAGGGAAAAACACAGAATTATGTGAATTATGTGGGCTGGAAAACACCTCTCAAGTCCAACCTTGGACCAACACCCAGAGCTTAGGGTTGTATTTTTATTTATGTTGTTGTCAGGACACAATTTATAAATATACCTGTAGATATATAGATATAGATATGGATATAGATATATATAGATATGGATATAGATATATATAAATATATGGATATATATAGAGATATAGATATATAGATATAGATAGATATATAGATATAGATAGATATATAGATATATAGATAGATATATAGATATATAGATATATAGATATATAGATATATAGATATGGATATACATAGATACATGTACATATCTAAGTATTTATATATATATGTGTATATATATATATCCCTCTGCTTCTACAGATAGATTTATAAATTGTCCTGAAATATGTATATGTATATGCAAATATATATGTATATATGTATATATGTATATATATGTAACTATACATACGTGTATATATAAATATATATGTGTATATATATATACACATACATATATATACATATATGTGTGTGTATATATATTTTTATATATATATGCATATGTGTATATATATGTATATGTATATATACATATATGTATATATATACACATATATATGCATACGTACATATATATATAATTTATTAATTTATACAATTTATACAATGTACAACTTATAAATTGGCCTGAAATATGTATATATATATGTAAATATATATGTATATACATGTAAATATACATATGTACATATAAATATATATATGTGTGTGTATGTACACATACATATATATATATAGACATATATATGTGTGTATATATATTTTTTTTATATTGGTATATGTACATATACACACACATATATATGCATATATACATATATATATATATATATACTCACATACATACATATATATATATATATATATACACACATATACAGGTTGTACTCCCTGACATCCTGTGGTGGCTGGACAGTCAGGAAAATAATTCCTAAATACCCCACTGAATCTTCCCTACCACTAAATATCCCAAATATTCCCAAGCAGAGAGCTCAGCGCTGGCGTTGTTAATTAACAAAAACCAAGTTTGTAGCCCTTCCTTCACAGCTTGTGGTGCTAAAGCCACGGATCAGAACAGCCCAGCAAGCCATAAAATCTGAATTTTGGGATGTGCCAGCCCAGGGACTGTCATTTCCCTCTTGCTGCAAGGCTGAATCCTTGGGCTCCATGGCAAGCAGGAGAGCAGAGCAGGGCTCTTGTCAATACTATTGAGTGACAGCTTGTTCTACACAGGGCACAGGCTGCAACAGGAGATGGATAATTCGATTTCCAGCACAGCACCACATTGATTGGCTCCCCAATTAAGTGGTTTCCACCTCGTGTGGAAAATTTGGCTGCCAACAGGTTTTTTGTGGATTTTTGGGAACAGGTTTGTTGGGAATTTTTTTCCGGAGTTTTGTCCCTGTTTGCCATCAGCTGCAGTTCTGTAGACTGAAAATGAGATTTTTGGCAAAAATCTTGCCAGGCAGTGACGTGGATGGAAATCTGGAGAGGGGAAAAAGCACCTGGTTATTCAAAATTCCTCACCTGGCCTTTCCATCCCAGATTAATCTGAATTCCCCAGTTAAGTGTTTTCCACCTCATGTGCAAAATTTGGCTGGCAACAGGTTTGGTTTGAACAGGTTTTTCAAATTCTTGGGAATTTTTTTCCGGAGCTTTTTCCCTGTTTGCCATCAGCTGTTTGTGACCTGCAGCTCCATGGACTGAAAATGAGATTTTTGGCACAAATCTTGCCAGGCAGTGACGTAGATGGAAATCTGGAGAGGGAAAAAGCACCTGGTTGGTCAAAATTCCTCACCTGGGCTTTCCATCCCAAATTCACCTGAATTCCCCAATTAAATGTTTTCCAGCTCATGTACAAAATTTGGCTGGCAACAGGTTTGGTTTGAACAGGTTTTTTGTGGATTTTTGGGAACAGGTTTTTTGGAAAATTTTTTCTGGAATTTTTTCCCTGTTTGCCATCAGCTGCTGTTCCATGGACTGAAAATGAGATTTTTCGCACAAATCTTGCCAGGCAGTGACTTGGATGGAAATCTGGAGAGGGAAAAGAGCACCTGGTTGGTCAAAATTCCTCACCTGGGCTTTCCATCCCAAATTATCCTGAATTCCTGCCAGTGCTTCAGCTCTGTGCCAGCCCTGGTGTTGGCCTGGCAGGGAATAAATCTCTCACTTTGGGTCTAAAAAAACCCAAAAAAACCTCCTCCAGCAGTTGGTGGAGGTTCAGACAGGAGCTGTTGTTTCATGGATTATTTCCAGAGTGCAGAAAGCCACCTGAGAAATCCAAAATTGGCTTTTAAATCCTGTTTTGCTGCTCATTTCCACTTTTCTCCACAACAAAAAGGACAGAACAGAGCTGGAATTGTCCTCCTGCTCCCGAGCCCATTCCAGGCAGTGACATTCCAGCCTTGGAATGGGAATGAAAGGCAAATTGGGTGACTCAGTTCTTTTTCCCAGCCTTGGCAGGAGCTGTCCAAGTGCTGCAGATCGTGTCCAAGAAAATTTTGGGATGTAAAATCCCAAAAAATCCCAGCAGGATTTTGCCCTTTGCAGTGCTGATGAGCTCAGGGCTGCATCAGGTATTTATAAATCTCGATGAGAGGATGAAGAAAGGCAAAAATCTGGATTAGAGGATGAAGAAATCCATGGAAATTTTGCTGGATTTCCATGCAAATTTCCATGGATTTCCCTGGGAATTGCAGGGATCTCATTCTTGTTCCTCAACCAACATTTCTGAGGTGGGAAAAGACATTTTTTGGGGCAGGAAGCAGGAATGGAGCTGTTGGCTGAGCTCAGCTCTGCATCTCTGTATTTTCCCCTGAAATCCATATAATTTTGGGATATTTTCCCTACCTTTTCCCTCCCAATCCAAATGCTTTTCCCTCCACCAACATTCCAGCTTTCCCCAGCTCCCCCAGGGAAGGAAGAGTCAAACCTTTCCCCCTTTTTTTTTTTTTTAAATTATTTTTTTTTCCTATTTAACCACACAAAAGATTTTCATTACCTCAACGAGCTCTGCCTTAATATCCCACTAATTGATTTTTAGGGCTTGGAAGCAGCAGGGCTAATTAGCATTTGCTGACTCAGCCCCAAAGCAGAGCATGGAGCAGCTATTGACCCACGTTTGCTGCAGCTCCAAATGAAGGGGAGGGAATATTAAGTGGCTCCTATTGGCGCCTGATTTGCATATGCAAATGAGGCCAATCAGCGCTAATGCTCTGCAAAGAGGAGCCTCTATTCTTGTGGTGCTGGAGAGGGAAAGCAGAGATTATTGAAGCACTGAAGGGCTCAGGAATGATATTATTATCATTATTATTATCATTATTATTATTATTATTATTGTTATTATTTTTATTATTATTATTTTTATTATTATTATTATTAGTTTCCGCGCCTTGAAAAATGCATTTTTTGCCGTAGGTGATGCTAAAAACTGGCATAAAATAACAGGAAAGCCAACAATTCCAAATAAATAGAAAAGCTGAACCAACCACGCCACAACCACTCAGCTATTTCATCTCCCAGGCAGTTTGCTCAGTGATCATTTCAGTGAAAAACTCCCCAAAATCACTAAAACTCCATGTCAACACCATTCCCTCCCCAATCCTGCCCAGAAAAACTGCAACAGGTCCCAATTTGTTCCTGCAAATTGGCTTTTCCACGTTCCCCTTTGTGCTGGGAGTGTTTAATCCCTAATGATCTCCCACTCATTCTTCATTTTTTTTTTTTTTATTTTCCCTGGGAGAACTTTAATTACCGAAGAGTGCTTAATTAGCAGATGTGGAGGGTTGATATGGTCGATGCCCACTCGAAAGGGATGAAAGGGAAATTCTCCTGAAAGGGAATTTGAAGTGTGTGAACCTTGGAAGAGCACATGAGTGGCCATCAGCTCCCAGGAAAAAACGGGATTTGAGGAAATGTTTTTATTTTCTGGGCAGGGAAATTTGTTATTCGTCATTATTCCAACTGCAGCTGGTCAAAAGGGATGATTTCAGTTTGATTTGCCCATTTAATGTGCTGTATAAACTCAATTAGAAGAGAAATCGTTGAGTTTGGAAGAGTTGAGTGTGTGACCTCTAATTTATCCAAGAGATGAATTTTGGATATTTCCAGGGATTGGGAATGCCCTGGGCAGGCAATTCCAATGATTTCCATGAAGAAATTCCCCCTAATATTCCCTAAATTTGATTTCAGTTTGATTTGCCTGTTCCATGTCCTGTATAAACTCAGTTAGAAAAGAAATTGGTGAGTTTGGAGGAGTTGAGAGTGTGACCTCTAATTTATCCAAGAGATGAATTTTGGATACTTCCAGGGATGGGGATTGCCCTAAGCAGCCAATTCCAGTGATTTCCATGAAGAAATTCCCCCTAATATTCCCTAAATTTGATTTCAGTTTGATTTGCCTGTTTCATGTCCTGTATAAACTCAGTTAGAAGAGAAATCATTGAGTTTGGAGGAGTTGAGAGTGTGACCTCTAATTTATCCAAGAGATGAATTTTGGATATTTCCAGGGATGGGAAATGCCCTGAGCAGGCAATTCCAGTGATTTCCATGAAGAAATTCCCCCTAATATTCCCTAAATTTGATTTCAGTTTGATTTGCCCATTTAATGTTCTATGTAAACCGAATTAGAAGAGAAGTTGTGGAGTTTGGAGGAGCTGAGTGTGTGACCTCTAATTTATCCAAGAGATGAATTTTGGATATTTCCAGGGATGGGAAATGCCCTGAGCAGGCAATTCCAATGCTTTCCATGAAGAAATTCCCTCTAATATTCCCTAAATTGATATCCAGGAATATCTATTTCCCTCCACTCCCTAATTCAACCCTTTCCTGGTCTAATTTGAGGTCATTCCTCTCATCCTGCCTGTTGTTCCCAACTCCCACCTGACTCTTTCCAGGTAATTTTACCAGAAATTAAATCCTTCCTGAGCCTCCTTTCCTCCAGGCTGAGCTCCAATCCCATTCCCAGCTCCCTTCCTTTCCCTGGATATTCTCCAAAAAGTGACTTTTCCCAAAACCACCACAGCAATTCACAATTTTAGCTGAAATATTTTATAAAATTGCTGTAAATCCAGGTTTTCCCTGCTGGCTCTGAATTCCCCATCCAGGTATTTGTACGTTGGGAATTTCTGGATCCCAAAAATCCCACGCCAGGAACACATTTCACCCTGAAGGGATAAAACCATGAGCTCATTCATCCAAAATAAATCCTGATGCCAAAAAAAAAAGGGATAGAAATTCACATTTCTGCCTCGGAATTGTGATCTGCATTCCTGGGAACGAGCAGCAGAGAATGGAGGGTGGGGAATTTGGCAGCTCCAGTGTTATTCCATAAACAGGCAGCCTGGGATGGATGGATGGATGGATGGATTGATGGATATTTTCAGCTTTGCACAAAAGCTGGAGGGAAAGAAAGAGGGTTGGGTATGAAAAGCTTGGGAAATGAGTTCCAAGTAACTCCTTCAGCCCAGCAGTGCTGATTGTGGAGCAGTTTTGCCTTTTTATTTCTCCCCTGATGGCTTTAAGGAAGGAGTAGTCCTTAAAATGCTGATTTATTGCCATGGATCACCTGGAATTGAAATGGAATTTTTGGCTGCAGGGTCCAGACCTTTCCCCTGGGCTTGTCTGGGTTTGAGGAACACAGGAATTCCACAATTGTTTTGCTCTGGCCTTGTGGAGGAAGCAAATCCACAGGAATTCTTCCTTTCCCTTTGTTTTCCTTCCCATTTTTCCTTCTTAAAACACTTATTTATTGCCATGGATCACCTGGAATTTAACTGGAATTTAAATGGAATTTAACTGGAATTTAAATGGAATTTAACTGGAATTTAACTGGAATTCTTGGCTGCAGGATCCAGACCTTTCCCCTGGGCTTGTTCAGGTTGGATTTGTGGGAATTTCATCTCTCCTTGTTTGAGGAATACGTGAATCCCACGATTGTTTTACCCTGGCCTCGTGGAGGAAAAAAAATTCACAGAAATTCTCTCTTTCCCCTTCTTTTCCTTCCCATTTTTCCTTCTCAAAACACTTATTTATTACCATGGATCACCTGGAATTTAACTGGAATTTAACTGGAATTCTTGTCTGCAATGTCCAGAACTTTCCCCTGGGCTTGTTTGGATGTGTGAAAATTTTCCCTCCTTATTTGAGGAATATATGAATTCCACGATTGTTTTACCCTGGCCTCATGGAGGAAAAAAATCCACAGCAATTCTCTCTTTCCCCTTGTTTTCCTTCCCATTTTTCCTTCTTAAAACACTTACTTATTACTATGGATCACCTGGAATTTAACTGGAATTGAAATAGAATTTAACTGGAATTTAACTGGAATTCTTGGCTGCAGGGTGTTTTCTGTCCAGGCTAGTTTGGGCTGAATGTATTGAAATTTTACCTCCTCCTTGTTCAAGTAACACATAAATCCCACAATTATTTTGCCCTGGCCTCGTGGAGGAAGCAAATCCGCAGGAATTCTTAATTTCCTCTTGTTTTCCTTCCCATTTTTCCTTCTCAAAAAACTTACTTATTACCATGGATCACCTGGAATTTAACTGGAATTCTTGGCTGCAGGGTCCAGAACTTTCCCCTGGGCTAGTTTGGGCTGAATGTATTGAAGTTTTACCTCCTCCTTGTTAGAGTAGCACATGAATCCCACGATTCCTGGCTTTGTGGAGGAAGCAAATCCACAGGAATTCTTAATTTCCTCATGTTTTCCTTCCCATTTTCCCATCTTCCTGAGCAGCAATGATGTTTTTCCCTGGCTGGCTGTCCCCCCTGTGGCTGGAGGTACAAATCCCTGTCCTTTCACCCCCTGAATTTGGGAACATCTCCAGCTCAGCTCCTCCCAACCCTCCATCCCTCCCAGAGCATCACTTTTTCCCTGCTGGATTTTCATTCCCAGTGCTGTGTCATTGAATTCTCACCTCCTGCAGACTTAATCACTTTAAAACTCCTGCTTTTTCCATCTTGGCTGGAGCTCAGGAATGGCTGGGATTTTGGAGTGATCCTGGATTTAATGGAACCTGGGGTTTGGCAGGGAGTGAGCTCTTCTTCCTTATTAAAAATTGCATCAAGCCCTGCTCAGTGTGGGGGAAACAAACAGCATTGGAAGCCCAGGAGTCTCCAAAATCTTAATGGAACTGACAGAGAGGTGATTCCAAAATTATCCGTGGAAATGGGAGCAGTTTGTTCCACTGGCTGTGTCAGAAATGGTTGGATTTGTGGTTTTCAGAGTGGTCTGGACAGAGATCCAGGTCACTGACAGCCCTGGGATTCATATTATATATTTTATATTATGTAAGATGAATTAGTTGATTATATATAATATATATATATATAAATATAATAGAATATAATATTCTATAATATATATTGTAGAATAGAATATAATATATAATATATATAATATATATAATGCATATTATAGATATATATAGATATAGATCTATATATAATATAGATATTATATATATCTATATATATAATATAGAATATAATATATATTCTAAAATATACTATACTATAATATATAATATATAATATATAATATATAATATATAATATATAATATATAATATATAATATATAATATGATATATAATATAGTTTAGTATAGTATAGTATGGTATACTATAGTATATTATAGTATATTATAGCATAGTATATTATAGTATATATATTATATTATATTATATTATATTATATTATATTATATAGTATTATATTATATGAATTAATTAATTAACACGAATTATTATATAGCATTATAAATTCAATGCTATAAACTAAACTAGAGGAATCTTTTTTTTCCAATTAAAACACCCTGGAATAATAAATACTGTTTTTATTCTGTTCCTCAATGCAACCTCTCATCCTATAAAATCAAACCAGGAGCACAGAAAAACAGATTGTAGGGAAAAATATTCCCTACAATAATCCTATTAATTGATTTTTTTAGGGGAATTCCCACCCAAATCTTGATGTTTTTATCCTAAACCATCTCCCAGCATCTCCTGTTGCTTTAATAATGGGATTTTGTGTCTTGGTGGCTTCAGGCAGCTGCTAAACCAGGAATTCAGTGGGAAAAAAACCCATCCTGGGAGGCAATTTTCTTGTTCCACATGTGTAATTCCACCTGAGCAAATCCTCCGTGGGCAGAGCAGCAGGAATTGGGATATTTTACAGGAAAATCCATGTTTCTGTGAGAGCAGCAGAGCAGAGAACAACAAAGCCCTGCAGCAAGTCGTGTTGGGAACAGAAACTGGAGCTCTGAAATTCCCCCTGGAAATTCCTGGGGCAGGAAACTGGAACTGGGGAGAGGCTGGGATGGAAGGAGGGATATCCCAATTTTTGGGGTTTTTTTGTTGAGGAATCCAATTGAAATGGGAAGTTTTGGCAGCTTGGAGAAGGAATTTTGGGCCTGCAGTTCCTAAAATCCAAATTTTTATGGAATTCTGGCTCTGCAGCCCCTGACACCCTGAATTTTAGGGCATTTCTGCCACAAGTGAAAGTTCTCTTATCAAAAATCCCCTCTGCACTCTGCCTTGGGAGGTCTGGAGAGGTCAGGAGCTGCAGAAATTTGATTTGGTTTGATCACAATTTGGTGGGTTTTTAATAGAAACTGCAGAATTTTGAGCTGGTTTGACCACAATTTGATAGATTTTTAATAGAAACTGCAGAGTTTTGAGCTGGTTTGACCACAGTTTGGTGGGTTTTTAATAGGAGCTGCAGAATTTTGATCAGGTTTGATCCCAGTTTGGTGGGATTTTAATAGAAACTGCAGAATTTTGATCAGGTTTGACCACAATTTGATAGATTTTTAATAAAAACTACAGAGTATTGATCTGATTTGACCACAATTTGGTGGATTTTTAATAGAAACTGCAGAATATTGAGCTGATTTGATCCCAATTTGGTGGATTTTTAATAGAAACTGCAGAATTTTGATCAGGTTTGATGACAATTTGGTGGATTTTGATCAGATTTAATCACAATTTGGTGGATTTTTAATAGCAAATGTTCAAGGCATAAACTGATGGGCTGAAGCTGAAGATTTTCCTGCTCTGTGGTGAGCAGGTGAAGGGGAATTTGTGGCATAAACTGATTTTATTTCTTCTCCCTCCTCTCAGCAGCTGGAACATCTGCGGAGGGTTCAGGGCTGTGGCTGCTCCTCCTTTTCCCCCAAAATTCAAGTAGAGTTGGAATCTTTCTCCTTAGAGAGGGCAGATTGGTTATAATATATATATATTAGATATATATATGTATATTATAATATATAATATCTATATTATAATTATAATTATATAGTATAATAAATATAATATAATAAATATAATAAATATAATATAATATAATATAATATAATATAATATAATATAATATAATATAAACAGAGTTAGAATACCAGCTAAAAATTGGGAAAACCAGGCTGAAAGTGGGAATGGAAATTATTTTGAGCTGTTCCTTGTTGGATTCTGAGTGAAATTCCCTTTTTTTCCCCTCGGTGGTATTTTTATCTCTACATTTACACCCCTTTGAGATGATTTTTCTCAGAGTTTTTTCATCCAAGCCAAACCTTCACCCTTCAGCTCAGGGATGGGAAATTTCAGCAGTGATTTTGCCCCAGAGAGGAACAAGATTCAGGTCAGTTCTGATGCTTGGATTCTCCTGGGTTCAGTGCCAACCCATCTCTTCTTCCCACTTGTTCCTCAGGATGTCCTTCAAAGCAGATTTGTGTTCTGTTGCCATGACAATGTTTGTACAGGAGATGCCTTTGCAGTGGGGATATGTGGATTTTTATTTTTATTTTTATTTTTTTTTCACTTGTGACATCTCCCTGCATCAGTTCCTGGTGTGTTTAAGGTCTCCTTGAACTGGTTGTAACACCCAATGTTAATATTAATTCTATTATATTTATATTCTATTAATATAATAATTATAATAATATATAAGACTATAATAATAATATAATATCATATCATATCATATCATATCATATCATCATATTATATATATTAATTATATATTATAATTATATATTATAATTATATTAATTAATAATAATTAGTCTAAATTAATATTTTGGGATAGACACAGTGCTGACCTTTGAGTGAAGATTTCCCAGTGTCTTGTCCAGGGAAAGAACTGGAAATTAGGTGGTTTTTCCCATTTTTCCTGCTGAGTTAAAGGGAACCTTTGGTTCTGTGGGATCTCAGGGAATTCTGCTGCAGAAATGTCACTCTGAACCCCCAAATGATGAGATTTTGGGATGTTGCTTTTTGGTTTTTTGACTTTTCCTACCATCATCTCCTCTCAATCTTAGCTCACATAAATATCCTTTCACTCTGTTAAATAACTAAAGATTATCAAAGAAAGGAGAAGGAAGGGCTGAGCCAAATCCACCTCTGAGCTCCAGAAATCAGAGTGGAGCTCCTGGAAATCAGGAGGAATTCTGAATAAATCCAGGCTCTGGGGAAATCCCACGTGGGGCTGAAAGAGGTGAAACCTCCCCAAAAACAGTCTGTGCTGTGGCAGGGCTTGGAGTTTTGGGATGTGTTTGGTCTTGAAAAGGGTAGGGAAAACACTGGGAGAAGCAAAAAGAGAAGAAAAAGGGGCAGAAATCCCTGTGGCATCACTGTGGCTAGCACAGGTCTTTCCCATGAGAAATCCTTTTGTGTTTTATAAGTAAAGATAAGGTTTGGATGTTATTAAAAACAGTGTCCCAAGATCTGGACGGTGCAGGCCTGGCCAGTCAGGCCTAGGGGGAGGTTTCTGACTGACCAATCTGGGTGACCTTTGAAAACTCTATATATATGATGAAATCAAAACAATAAAGGCTTTTTTCCTTCTTGCCACTGAGAACTGGGTTCTCCTCTCTGCTAGCAGCTCAACAGTGACACATCACTGCACTCAGAGCTCTGCCAGCTGCCTCTCTCCTGTCAGCAGGCTGAGCTCTCAGCCCCGGTGAGCAGCATGGACTGAAGCTCTAATCCTGGCTGGCTGTGCCTGTTGAGCCGCTGGCAAAGAGGACCCAAGTTCTCAGTGTAGCAAGAAAAGGCGTTTATTATTTTGATTTCCATATATATATAGAGTTTTCAGAGGTCGCCCAGATTGGTCAGTCAGAAACCTCCCCCTAGGCCTGACTGGCCAGGCCTGAACTGTCCAAGTCTTGAAACACTGTTTGAAAAACATCCAAACTTTATCTTTGTTTATAAAACACAGCAGAATGTTCTCACGGGAAAGACCTGTGCTAGCCACAGCTGGCAGCTCAGCTCCTGGGGCTGCAGGGAATTCTGCTCTCCTGCTGATCTGGGCTGCAGGAGGTGCAGGGCTTGCTTCCCCCAGAATGGAGAAACCTGGGCTCAGGCAGAGAGGCAGAGAATGTCAAACCTCCCTCTTCCTCCTCCTCCTCCTCCTCCTCCTCCTCCTCCTCCTCCTCCTCCTCCTCCTCCTCCTCCTCCTCCTCCTCCTTTTCCTCTTCCTCTTCCTCTTCCTCTTCCTCTTCCTCTTCCTCTTCCTCTTCCTCTTCCTCCTCCTCCTCCTCCTCCTCCTCCTCCTCCTCTTCCTCTTCCTCCTCCTCCTCCTCCTCCACCTCCTCCTCCTCCTCCTCCTCCTCCTTCTCCCCAGGGAAAGGCTTTCCAGTTTCTCTGCAGCTGTTCAATGCCAGTTCAATGGAGCCTTTAAACACACACTTCATGCTGTTCCTGCTCAGCAAAACACTTCACCACCTACTTCCAATTAATCCGTGTTGGAGTGGTGTGGCACTGAGAGGCTGAAGGGTTGGGGATTTTGGGGAGATAAACCCATCCTGACCTCCTCCTGGGGTGCTGCTGAGGATCCTGCTGCATCCCAGGCTCAGGATGGATGGGTCAGGTTGTTCTGGAGGAGCAGAAAAGATTCCTAGAGCCAGATTTCTGGATTTCCAGAGGGTGTGGAGTGAGTGATCAGACAAGAAAAATGGTCAGACTGAAGGAGAGGAGGTTTAAATTAGAGATTTAGGCTTAAATTAGAGATTTAGGTTTAAATTTGAGATTAGCCCTGTGAGAGCTGGGATGGAATTCCCAGAGAAGCTGTGGCTGCCCCTGGATCCCTGGAAATGTCCAAGGCCAGGCTGGACAGAGCTTGGAGCAACCTGAGACAGTGGAAGGATTCCCTGCCATGGCAGGATGGAATGAGATGGATTTAAAATTCCTTCCCAAACCATTCCACAATCCTAGGATTTACATCCTCATTCCAGCCAGGCTTCCTCTGCTGTGCTCAGCAAGTGCTGCCGTTAATTTGAAAATCTAAAGAAGGAGTGTCCAAAAGCCTCAGCTGTTCAGGATTCCTCTGCAGCCACCTGGGATCATTTCCTCCCCCATTTCTCCTGATCTCACTGCTTTCATGCTTTAAATCTTCTGCTATTTTTGCAGTGTGATGATTTCATCCAATCCAATCCAATCCAATCCAATCCTCTCCCAGCCTGGGGGATATCCTTGGAAGTTGTGCTGAAGTTGAATGTGGCACATTCCAGAAACAAATTGAAAATTTAAACTGAGTTTCCCCCGAAAAAAAATTTAAAAAGAGCCCCAGAACTGCTCCCACAAACAAGATGGATGATGAACCGTTCTGATCTGCTATTATCCAAAAGTAACTTTTCTGGCTGTTTTTTAGTGAGCAGAGAAATATTAGAGGAGGGGGAAAAATAGTTTCCATTTAGCTTTATCTCTGGCTGGACTGGAAACAAATCATGGCACCAAAAAAAAAAAAAAAAGGGATAAAATGAAATGAAAACCATCCCATTTATTTCCTTTGCTGTAGCACACTCTGGACAGTTCTTCTGAAGATTAAAAGTCTTGTGAAGTGAAGCAGATTGCACTAAAATACTGCTGAAAGAGCTCAGCCACTCCTGGAGTGTCCCTGGGGCTCTTGGCCCAAAAGTTATGGATGCAGAGTGAGAGGAAATGGATCCATGTGGATCTCTCCTCCACTTGTGGGTATTCCACTTCATTTTTAAATTGTGATGGAAATCTTTGGGATATTCTTAAAAAAAAACTGAGTTTTGCCTTGAATTTCTGGGATGCAGTGCAGTCTCATGAAGAGAATCTCTCTGCCCTCCTGTTGATTCACATGGATATATTGACTTCCAACCCCTCCCTAAAATCCAGGAAAGGCAAGAAAATGTAAAAAAATTTAAAAAAAAATAAAAAAATCAGAGTGAGGATGAATTTGGAGCCACATGTACAGCACTGGCTGAGCCGAGTGGTTGAGGTCAATGATTTTGTTATTTTTCCTGCTCCGTGCAGGAAAAAAAGAATTCCTAAATTCTTTAAAAATAATTTATAAATCATTGCTGCTGGAGGAGCTGCCAGTTCCTTCTCTGGCAGCTCTGCCTCGCCTTCCTTTCCCTTTTATTGGGGATGGAAACGAGTTGGGAATGAAGAGACAGAGTACAGCCTGGTGTCATAAAAACTGCACTCTGAGAGAAGATTTCAAGGTTAGAACAATGATGGTGTGGAAATCTCTGTCGTAAACCAGGCTGGGTAATTGGAGCCATAAAAAAGCTGCTTTTAGCAATGTAAATAGGGGGTGGAGTGGAGATGAACACCCTGAAGCTCGGGTGGAATTCATATTCCAGCAATATGGAAATTCAGCAATATTTCAAATTTCAAATTCCGGCGATAGCAACAGAGAGAACGGAGCTGGAGGTGAATTGGGATTGGAAACAGGGAGGTGAGGATGGATTTAGGTTTTGTTTGGAAGTCCTTGGAATAGGTCAAGGAGCTGAAATCCATCGATTTGGTGAGGGAGGAGAGGAACAACTCTTTATTTCTATTTTTTTTAATTTTTTTTTTTATTTTCTATTTTTTTTTAATTCCTTTCCATCCCCTGCTGCCAGCCAGAGCTTTGGGGGGTTTGGGAGAGGATGATGTGAGGAGGCTGGGCGCGTTGTGACGGTGGGACTGTGGCCAAGGATGCCTTGAGTCACATCTAATGACTTCAGGACTCCTAATTAATTCTGAATGAAGTGGAACGAGGCGGCTCAGCAGGTTTTGAGAGCTGGAAACTCAACAGTGGAGTTTTTAAGGGGTGGGGAAGGTTGGGGTGGGAAGAGTGGAAAGGAATGGATGAGAGAGGTGAAGGTGGAAGGGATGGAGGTGCTGGTGTGGAGCAGCAGTTCTTCAAAAAGCTGCTGCAGTGGGAAGCTCCTGGGAACATCTGGAGTGGTGTGGATATCTTTAAACACCACCAAAGTTTTTTCCCTTTTCACTCCTGTGAAGGATGGAAACAGCTCAGTCCTTCCCTGTGCTTCCAGCCAGGAGGAATTCCTCATTTCCAGCCCTTTTTTCAAGATGTTGGAGCAGTTTGGGACAAAGCTTGGAGTGGATTCAGGTGGCTGCTGAATAAGGAATTCAGTGGAAAATAAACCATCCTGGGAGTCAGTTGAAAAAATTCGCAGTTGAGAAGAGCAGGGAGAGATGGAGGTGAAAAATGGAAATTTTTCCTTTTCATTGTGGATGGGGTGAGGCTGCTGGTGTGGATCAGCAGGTGTGGAGCTCTGCAGCTCCTGGTGATGGAAAAACCTCAAATCTCCTGTTTCCATTTCCAGTTGGATCAGCAGGTGTGGAGCTCTGCAGCTCCTGGTGATAGAAAACCTCAAATCTCCTGTTTCCATTTCCAGTTGGTTCAGTTCACTTCCAGGTGATTCCCTGGGAAATTTGGGAGGTAGATCTGCTCTGGCCCTGTGGTGGTTTTGCTTAGCCCAAAACATCAGCAAGGTATCTTTAACGTGTGAGAGAAATTTAAAATGTTTAACATTTAAGAGAAATTTAATATTTTTTTTTAATTGAAATTTAAAGAAAAATTTAAAGATAAATTTAAAATGAAGATAACTTTAAAATCAAGTGAAATTTAAATTTTTCAATTAAAAAATTTATAGTAGAAGTGTCTGAGGGATTTAAATTTCTCTTAGATGTTAAAGATGTTAAATGATGTTCTGGGCTATGCAAAACCAGCACAGGTCAGAGCAGATCTGCTCCAGGAGAAGTTGATTTTGTGCCCTTCAGGTTCATTTCTGATGGATGAGTGGCTTTGAGGAGTGGCTGGAAGCCTCAGGAAGTGTGAGATCTGCAGGTTCTGCTGGGTTTATCCCTGTTTTCCATCTCCTTGGTTCCATGGTTTCTTGCTCAGGAGGTGCCACTCAGGTCACTCTGGTGTCACCTCTGGTGGCAGTTGTGGTTCTGCTGTGCTCCTGTTGATGAGCACTGGAGGCTTTGGGGTGTGCAGGTTTGTGAGCAGAGCTCACAGAGAGAGCAGGAAAACCCCAAAAGTGGGTTTAGGGACACTGAGGTGTGCTCAGAGCTCAGAGTCCCAGCAGGAAAACCCCAAAAGTGGCATTGGGGACACTGAGGTGTGCTCAGAGTCACAGCAGGAAAATCCCAAAACTGGCCTTGGAGACACTGAGATGTGCTCAGAGCTCAAAGTCACAGCAGGAAAACCCCAAAACTGGCCTTGGGGACACTCAGGTGTGCCCAGAGCTCAGAGTCCCAGCAGGAAATCCCCAAAACTGGCCTTGGGGACACTGAGATGTGCTCAGAGCTCAGAGTCCCATCAGGAAAACCCCAAACCTGGCCTTGGGGACACTGAGGTGTGCTTAGAGTCACAGCAGGAAAACCCCAAACCTGGATTTGGGGACACTCAGATGTGCTCAGAGCTCAGTCACAGCAGGAAAACCCCAAACCTGGATTTGGGGACACTCAGCTGTGCCCAGAGCTCAGAGTCACAGCAGGACAAACCCAAACCTGGCCTCAAACACCCCAGTGTGGCTCCTCTGCTGGCTCCCCTTGGCAGGGAGGTCCCCAGGGCCCTGGGATGGTGACACTGGAGGTGCCACTGCCCCAGGCTAATCCCATTTCCTTTCCCCTGGCATCAGATCAGATAAGGTTTGGCAGCAGTTCAGATGCAGACAAATGAACTGAGCTGCTCCAAATCCATCGTGGGAAGAAGCAGCCTGAGCTCCAGAATGACTTAACAGCACCTTCCTGCAGCTGGACAAATCTGCTCTGTGGGTGTTCATTTCCATACAATCACTGGGAAATATTCCCATCATTGCTGGGAACAAAGCTTGTGTGGGGAGGGGGAAAAGGAAAAAAAAATCTGAGCTCCTAATCTGCAGTGGAGTTGGTAAATGGGGAGGACAAAGCTTTGATGATTTTATTCTGGGTGACATGGGAGGTGAATAATCCAGTTCTGCTAATCTCTGCAGCCAAGGATGAGCAATGATGTTATCTCTGCTCAGGGCTGGAGGAGTAAATCCCAAATCCAGGCTGAGGGAGGCATCAGCAGGGATCCAGAGGTTCCTAGGAAGCTCCAGAATGTGCTGTGGGATTGTCAGGGGGAGCAGAGCTGGGGAAGTTGAGCTGGGAGGTTCAGCCTGCAGAAAAGGAGGTTCAGGGAGAGCCTTGTTCACCCCCAGAGCTCCTGGAAGGAGATCCTAGGCAAAGTGAGGAGAATAAAAAGCAGATTAATTTATTAAAGGCCTTTTAGGTGCATTTAGGGCAGACAGACCCTGCTGGAGAGGCTACACCCAAAATGGACAGCGAGTTACAAGTTTTTCATATTTTATAAGTTCTGTCCATTAACATATTGAGGTTTAATCCTCCAATTACACCTTCAGCTGATGAAGTCAATCACCCCAAATTTGCTCCCGCAATTCACTGTTTTTTACATGTTTTGGGGCTCTGAGGCAGCAAAGTGTCCTTGGATTCCTACTTGGAGGAATTGTTTTATCTAAAGATGTTGGGAACAGGAGTTTTAGCACTTTATACAGAGTCCAGAGTTATACCCTAAATTACAGATATGTGACATATAGAAGCTAAAATCCTAAAGCATCAATTCCCATCAACCCAAAAGCCTCACCAGGGCAGCTCAGCCCAGCTCTGGCTGGAACCCCAACCCCTCTGGGATCATTCTCCTCTCTCCACGAGCAGCAATTGGAAGATCTGCTTGTCTCCTGCACTCTGGGCTGCTTTAAAAACCCCAATCTGTGTTCCCTGCAGAGCACCGAGGGGAGGTTTGGGCTGGAACACCATCTGAAATGTGCAGGCAGCCCAGGGAAGCAGAATTTCCATCTGAGATCCTGTTCTCCAAGTCTGATTTTTAAGATCCCAGGCAGGTCAGGGCTGTCTGATTCTTCACAGTTCATTAAGTAGAGAGCGGCTCGTGGTGGAGATTGACTTTTAAAAATGATGGATTTTTATTTATAGCCGAGTTCTACTCATTAATTTTAAAGGATGGAGGCATAAAAGCAGGAATGGGTTCATTTGGAAAAAAAGAAAAAAAAGAAAAAAAAAAAAAGAATGACATTGGTAATTTAATTAAATTGGGGGTTTGAGTATCATTACAGAAAATGAAACATTAGTTCTGGGCTGCTTTTCCACCCGTTTGGGTTTGACAGCATTCCTGCTCCCAGGGCAGGAGTCATTCCAGGGGGAAGTTGCTGCTGGACTTCCCAGCTCCAGGGGCTGTTTGAGGATGGAAATGATGGTTTTGGGGGAAGGAATTGTGTCAGGAGCTTGGAGCCCAGGGCTGGCCTTGGGGACACTCAGAGAGCAGAGTCATGGCAAGAAAACCCCAAAAAATGGCCTTGGGGACACTCAGAGATCAGAGTCACAGCAGGAAAACCTCAAAAACTGGGCTTGGGGACATTCTGTGTGACCAGAGATCAGAGTGACAGCAGAAAAACCCCAAAAACTGGGCTTGGGGACACTCAGGTGTGACTGGAGCTCACAGGGACAGCTGAAAATCCCCCAAAACTGGAATTTGGGACATTCTGTGTGACCAGAGTTCACAGGGACAGCAGAAAGCACTAAAACTGGGCTTGGGGACACTCTGTGTGACCAGAGTTCAGAGTCACAGCAGAAAAACCCCAAAAACTGGGCCTGGGGATGTGCAGGTTTGTGATCAGAGCTCACAGAGAGAGCAGAAAACCCCAAAAATTGGGTTTGGGGACACTCAGGTGTGTCCAGAACTCACAGTCACAGCAGAAAAACCCCAAATCCTGGTCTTGGGAATGTGCAGGTTTGTGATCAGAGCTCACAGGGATGGCAGAAAAATCCCCAAAACTGGGCTTAGGGACACTCAGGTGTGACTGGAGCTCACAGGGACAGCTGAAAATCTCCTGGAAATGCCCCAAAACTGGAATTTGGGACATTCTGTGAGACCAGAGTTCACAGGGACAGCAGAAAGCCCTAAAACTGGGCTTGGGGACACTCAGAGATCAGAGTGACAGCAGAAAAACCCCAAAAACTGAGCTTGGGGACACTCAGGTGTGTCCAGAACTCAAAGTCACAGCAGAAAAACCCCAGAAACTGGGCTTGGAGACACTCAGATCAGAGTCACAGCAGAAAATCCCAAATCCTGGGCTTAGGGATGTGCAGGTTTGTGATCAGAGCTCACAGGGATGGCAGAAAACCCCAAAACCTGGGCTTGGTGACACTCAGGTGTGTCCAGAGCTCACAGGGACAGCAGAAAATCCCCCAAAATGGACTTTTGGGATGCTCTGTGTAACCAGAGCTCGTAGGGACAGCAGAAAAAACCCAAAAACCTGACTGAAGCAGTTCAGGGGTCAATCTGAATGCACCATTAAAATAAATCCCACTTCAGGGTGATGTTTAATTTCAGAATTTCCAGAACTGGGCTCACCACACAACCAGGCAGTCTTCTCTGGGAGCTGATCCTGCATCCATTTGGGATTCCTCCTGGCAGGGATGCTCCAATCCCCATCCCAAAGCTCTGTCCATGGGAGATTTGGGGATTTCTGTCCCATTCCCCCAGCCCTGGCTGGGTTTTTTCCCTCTCCACGTGTTCCAGGGCATCATTTTCCTTTTAATTTTCCCCTTTTTCCTCGGCAGGCTGCAGAGCAGATCTCCCTTTGCTCCTGGAAATTCATCTTCTCCCCTTCCCAACCCATTTTTTTGGGAATCCCCTGTTCTCCCAGCCCTGAGGAAAAGGATCCAGAGCAGGAAATGCTGCACTAAAGCCTGATTTGGGTTTAATTAAGCCATTTTTAGGTCTGGTTGTCTTTCCCCAGATTTTATATCTCCTAAAACCCTGATTGCAGTCGATCTCCTCTGGAAAGCTGTGGGGTTTAGTGAAAATGCCTGGAAGTGCTGTGCAGAGGAACTGCCTGAGGGTTTATTGGCATTTCAGCTGCATTTCCCAGCTCAGATTGGAGAATTCCACATTTCCCCTGATTTTTTTGGGCTCTGGTTTGAGTTGAGTCCAGCTGTGTTTGGGTCTGGTTGGATGCAAGTGTGTGAAATTTGGGTAAAACATGGGGAATTGTGAATCTCAGTGAGCTGAAACATTTGGGGTTTTTTTGCCAGGTGTGGGTTTTGCTGGGGTTTGTGTAGTTTTGAGGTGTGAAAATAACCCTGCAGGGGTTGGGGCTTGGTGAAAAATGGGATTAAATCGAGCTGAATAACCAAATGCAGTCAAGTTAGATAGAAATTGAGGGAAAAGTTTAGTTTTGAGGAAGAAATTGCTGCTTGTGAGGGGCTGGGATGGAATTCCCAGAAAATCTGGGAGTGTCCAAGGCTGAGTTGGAATAACCTGGGATGGTGTAAAATGATGAGGTGAAATGAGATAATCCTTCAGTTCCTTCCTTTAGTTTAGAAATCAATCAGACTGCTCAGGAAGGAGAGGATCCCATTGACTCAGCAGCTTGGGGAGGGAAGTTTGCTTTTTTCTGTGCATATTTAGTAGAAATGATATTTAAATGTTGATTCTGAAGGGTCCTGATGGGTTCTGGGTGAGCTTTGAGGTCGTTCGAGTTGATTATTACTTCTTAAGTGACAATGATTCCATTTTAAGTGACTATGATTCCATTTTAAATGAAAATTATTCCATTTTAAGTGACAATTCCGTTTTAAGTGACCATGATTCCATTTGGAGTGACAATGATGCCATTTTAAATTGTTATGGTTCCATTCTAAGTGACAGTGATTCCACTTTAAGGGCTGATGATCCCATTTTAAGTGAAATTTATTCCATTTTAAGCGACTGTGATTCCATTTTAAATGACAATTTTTCCATTTTAAGTGACAATGATTCCATTTTAAGTGACAATGATTCCGTTTTAAGTGACAATGATTCCATTTTAAGTGACAGTGATTCCATTTTAAGTTATTATGATTCCATTTTAAGTGACGATTTTTCAATTACAAGTGACAATTCCATTCTAAGTGATGATGATTCCATTTTAAGTGAAATTTATTCCATTCTAAGTGATGATGATTCCATTTTAAGCGCCCATTATTCCATTTTAAGTTACTACAATTCCGTTTTAAGTGACAATTTCATTCTAAGTGATGATGATTCCGTTTTAAGTGACAATTCCATTCCAAGTGATTATGATTCCATTTTAAGTGACAATTCCATTCCAAGTGATGATGATTCCATTTTAAGTGATGATGATTCCATTCTAAGTGATTATGATTCCATTTTAAGTGACAATTCCATTCCAAGTGATTATGATTCCATTTTAAGTGACAACGATTCCATTTTAAGCGAGAATTCCATTTTAAATCACAACCATTCCGTTCCAAGTGACGATTATTCCATTTTAAATGACGCTGATCCCATTTTAAGTTCGGATTTCCCTCTGGATATGTCATCCACCTCATCCCCCTGCCAACTCCCCATCCCTAACCCCAGAATCCCTTTCTGTAAGATTGGATCCTGCAGGATTAGAGGGTCTGTTTGTCGGTTTTGAACGGTCGGGACAGAGATGAGAGATCTCTGCAGTCAGGTCTGAGAGCATGGGGTTTGTTGTGAAGTAAATAAATAAACCCCATGGGTGGGTGTAGGAGAGCTGCTAGGGGCTGCCAGACACAGCTCAGAGCAGGTCAGGGAAGCAAGAGAGAGAGAGAGATAGAGAGAAAAAGGATCAGAATTACCTGGTTGCTGTTTACAATACAATAAATCATCTTCTGTGTTGAACGTTCTAATTCTCATTAACCAATCTAGAACAAGCTACAAACCCTACAACATTTATATACAACCTATAAGAATCATCCATTACCATAGGGGGTTATACTTTAAACATTCTAATTTTCATTAACCAATCCAGAACAAGCTACAAACTCTACAACATTTACATACAACCTATAAGAATCATCACATTACCATACAGAGTTGTATTTTGAATACTCTAATTCTCATTAACCAATCTAGAACAATCTGCAAACCCTACAGCATCTACACACAACCTATAAGAATCATCCCATTACCATATGGGGTTATATTTTAAACCCTAAAAACTGCTTTCTGGACCCTCTGCCATCAGGCAGGCTCTGCTCTGACCCTTGGAGCTGTCTGCAGGCAGAGAGGTTGTTCCATCTGGAGGGGATTGATAACCTCCAGTTGGCCAAACCATTGTTTTCTAGTTGTTCATTAACTCAAAGCTTCTCTTCATCTCAATTTCCCTTATATTTTCCATATTCTCAGCTTGTCTTCATCTCAATCTCCCTTATACCTTCCATACTCTCATCATCTTTTGCCAGGCAATCATATTTATAAGACCTTCCAATTTCATCTTCCCCATCCCCTTTCCTTCCAGCCCTGCCCAGCCACACGTGTGGGAACCCCGGGCGGCTGCAGAACGGCGTGCAGCAAGGCACCACCTTCAGCATCGGCGACAGGGTGAGGTTCAGCTGCAACCCTGGCTTCTTCCTCGAGGGACACGCCCTGCTCACCTGCCAGGCCAGCCAGGGACACGGAGCCTCCTGGGATTTCCCCCTGCCCGTCTGCAGAGGTGATGGGATTTCCTCTCAATGGGGTTTGGGGTGGGGAGGTTTGGGGTGATGTGGTTTGGATGGTTTGGGATGGGGAATGCGGTGTGGGGAATGTGGGGTGGCATTTGGTCAGAGTTCCAAACCATGGCATTTTTGGTGGGGAATGCAGTCATTGGTGCTTTGAGATGAAGATGCTAGCTGGGGAAAAATAATGGGAAAAACAAGTATTAAGGTATGATTTTAAAGAAAGTGATGGTAAAGTAGTTGTGGTGTAACTTGAGGATGCTAACTGGGAGAAAATAATGGCTAAAACAGTTATTAAGATTTTTAAAATAAAGTGATAGTGAAGTGTTGTTTTTTGAGATAAGGGTGCTAACTGGGAGAAAATAATGGGAAAAAGACGTATTAAGTTATGATTTTAAAGTAAAGTGATATCTTATAACTTATCTCAAATTGTAACTTGAACTAAGGATGCTAACTGGGAGAAAATAATGGGAAAAACAAGTATTAAACTATGATTTTAAAGTAATAGTAAAGTATTTGTGTTGTAACTTGAGGTAAAGATGCTAACTGGGAGAAAATAATGGGAAAACAGGTATTAAGATTTTTAAAGTAAAGCGATAGTGAAGTGTTGTAACTTGAGATAAGGATGTGAATTGGGAGAAAATAATGGGTAAAACAAGTATTAAGCTATGATTTTAGAGTGATGGTGAAGTATTTGTGTTGTAACTTGAGCTAAGGATGCTGATTGGAGGGAAATAAGAGGCAAAACAAGTATTAAGCTATGATTTTAAAGTAAAGTGATGGTAAAGTAGTTGTGGTGTAATTTGGGATGAGGATGCTAACTGGGAGAAAATACGGGGCAAAATTAGTATTAAGGTATGATTTTAAAGTAAAGTGATATCTTATAACTTATCTCAAGTTGTAACTTGAGATAAGGATACTAACTGGGAGAAAATAATGGGTAAAACAGGTATTAAGGTATGATTTTTAAAATAAAGCAATGGTGAAGTAGTTGTGGTGTAACTTGAGGTAAAGATGCTAACTGGGAGAAAATAATGGGAAAACAGTTATTAAGATTTTTAAAGTAAAGTGATAGTGAAGTGTTGTAACTTGAGATAAGGGTGTGAATTGGGAGAAAATAATGGGCAAAACAAGTATTGAGGTATGATTTTAAAGTAAAGTGATACCTTATAACTTACCTCAAATTGTAGCTTGAGATAAGGATGCTAACTGGGAGAAAATACTAGCAAAAGAAGTATTAAGGTATGATTTTTAAAGTAAAGTGATGGTGAACTAGTTGTGGTGTAACTTGAGATGAGGATGCTAACTGGGAGAAAATAATGGCTAAAACAGGTATTAAGCTATATTTTTAAATAATAGTAAAGTATTTGTGTTGTAACTTGAGGTAAGGATGCTAACTGAGAGAAAATAATGTGAAAAACAAGTATTAAGCTATGTTTTTAAAGTGATAGTGAAGTATTTGTGTTGTAACTTGAGGATGCTAACTGGGAGAAAAGAATGGGTAAAACAGGTATTAAGATTTTTAAAGTAAAGTGATAGTGAAGTGCTGTAACTTGAGATAAGGGTGTGAATTGGAGAAAAATAAGGATGCCACTTGGGAGAAAATAATAGCAAAACAAGTATTAAACTACAATTTTAGAGTAAAGTGATAATAAAGTATTTGTTCCCAGAGAAGCTGTGGCTGCTCCATCCCTGGAGTATCCAGGGCCAGGCTGAGATGATCCCTAACCTCCTTCCCAACCCAACCCATTCCATGATTATCCAGAAAATCCCACAGCCTGCAGATCCTCCAGCTCAAACCCTGGGAGGTGGAACTGCATTTTGTGCTTCCCAGGGTCACATTCCCTGTCCTGTGTCACACCCCAGGCTGGCTGTGGTGTTCTGCTGTGGGAAAACCAGATCTGTGCAGGGCTGGGCTGTTCCCTGGGCTGGGGAGATTTAGGGGAAGTAAAACCATTAAAAACATTTCCCAATTCCCTGCGAGTTCAGGGCAGGGAAACTTAAATCTTTTTTTTCTCAGAGAGCTTTGCTAATCCCAGTCCCAGGAGAGGCTGGTGAGTCTGTAAATACCCAGATGTCTGTGTTGTTCTACCAAAAACATTCGCTGCTGCTTTTGAAGTCTCTTCCCCTCATTCCTTGTGTACTTCAGCTGAGCATCTCCTATTGATTCTTTTTATTGACTCTGCTGTGCAATCAATCAGCGTCTCCAGGCTGGGGCTGGAGGTTGGAGTGAGCAAATATTGTTTGCTTGGGATGGTTTTAGTGATCCCCTGGATGAGTTGCACTGCTGGGAGGTGTGGGTTGTGCCTCTCAGGGGGGTTTTTTGGGGTAATTCCCTGCTGGTTTGGGGCCAGGAGCGTTTAGGGGGTGGAAGGAGAGGCTCAGAGTGACTTGAGGTTTATCCCTGGGGGTTTTGTGATGCTTTTCTCTGTTTGTCCTTCAAATCAGGACTGTCTTTATCACTTTTATAATAGTTTTTAATTTTATTTTTCGAGTTTCGTTGAAAGTGTGTGCAGGGAAAAATATTCATAGAATCAAAGGGTGAAGGATCATCCAGACACCCCAAAAATCCCACCCTGAGAACATTTTCCAAACATTCCTGGAGCTCTGGCAGCTTTGGGAATGTGTCCATTCCCTGGGGAACCTGGTCAGTGCTCAGCACCCTCTGGGGGAAGAACCTTTCCCCAAATCCAACCTCATATTCCCTCAGGAGGAACTGCAGCCCCTCCTCTGGACACTCCAGTGGCTGAAATTCCCTGGAATTCCACCTTGAGAGCAGACAGAGCAACAGCTGGTTGGGAGAAAAGGGAATTCTCTCCATGGATGGAGCAGCTCCCTCTGCTCTGCCAGCATTTCCCCGTCAGAACCTCGAGGGGAGGCAAAGTCTGCTCCTTGCCCAGCTTTTTAGAACAATTTCCTGAGGAAACCCAGGGAGGGAAGGATTAATTCTGACCCCAGCTGCTGCTGGAGCTGAGGCTTGGCATCCTTTCCACTCCTGAGCTCCAGCTGGAGGAAAAACCCAGTTTTGCATTTCCATCCTGAAAATGCCAAACCCTTGCTGAATTCCAGTGCTGCTCTTCCCAGCTGGGATGGGAAGGAGGATGAGGAGACTGCTCTGCCCCAGCAAGGAGGAATCTCCAGGAATCTCCCTGGAAATGCCTCCCAGGACAACCCCAAATGTCCTTTCCTGCTGCCCTGCTGGAGCTCTGCCTGCAGCCACTTCACTTTTTGATGGATTCAGTCCTGATCCTTCAAGATTTCACTTTGTAAGTTGTACTGGAAGCATTTTTTGGAAGGCAGGGAGCAGGAGAGGCTCAGGGAGGTGTGTTGGCAGAATTCCACCTCCCCAGCAGTTTGGGGAGCACAGCTGGGTCAGAATTGATCCTTTCAAAAGGATAAATCCTTTTTTGGGTGCTGAGTTTGGAAGTGCTGGGATCTCCCCTGGGCTGGTGTGGAGCAGAGCAGCACCTGGGGCAGGAATTTGGATTGGGGAATTTGGAATTTGGGAATTTTCCTCCAGAACTATCAGTCCTGTGAAGCTTGGGCCGAGCTGAGGTTTATCCCAGCCCTAGAACAATCCCATCCCCATGTCAGCAATCCCTGGAGTTCTCTCCTCATTGCATCCCCTGTGTGTTTTCCACATTTCCTGCCCAATTCCTCTGCTCTCAGCAGTGAGATGAGGCTGAGCTCTGATCCTGAACCCCACAAGTCCAGCTGGATTTTCATCCTGGCAGTTGGAATCCTGGAGGCAAAATTCCCAGCAGGCTCAGGATGCTGAACAACCCTCACCTCTACCAGGGAACCTCCAAAAAAAGCCTTGGGAGCACCAGAAAATGATCCCAAAACATCCCAATCTGTTGGAAAAACACTTCCATGCAGGCAGGGAGAAATCTCTGCCCAGATTGCTTCTGCATTGAAGCAGAACTGGTTGGGTTTATGATTCTGGTAAGAAAAACTCAGAGGAAAAGTTGGGAACATTTGTGGAGCTCTGTTTTGGGCATTTCCAATCTGCAAAATCTCATTAAAAGTGCTCTGTCTCACTGTCAGGGCAGCAGCTGCTGAGGCTGTGCCATCCCAAAATAGTTGGAGGAAGGGTTTGCAAGTTGTAGGATGTGTTGGAGCAATAACAGCCTCTGCAAAGGGATGGAGTGTGGATTTAGGGGTGGATGGGCAGGGAATGCATTTCCTGTTCAACACCTTTCGCAGGGGAAAAACTGTCGAGGAATTTAAATTAGGAACTCAGCTCTTAATAATAAATATAATGATAATAAAAGAGACAAACTGCAGTGCCTTTGGCTGGATGCTCAGCTCATGTGAGTTTGCATGAAAAAGAATAATCCCTTTGTTTAGGAGTTCTAATGTAGCAGTGAATCAAAACTCCTAAGCTGTTCTCATCCCCTCCTGTTCCCTCCAGTTCAAGGGGGTGGTTTGGAATTAACCCTTTTAATCTTTGGACATTTGGAGGTCCCACTGGGTGTCTCATGCATGATGTGCCCAAATGTGAAGGATAAATGAGAGATCTTCCAGCATGACTTTATTTGTGATTTGAACACAAATCCTCGGTGTCTGGGAGTAACTTTAATTCCCTGAAAATGCAGGGAATGGATCATGGAATGGTCTGGGTTGAGAGGGAATTTAAAGATTATCCCATTCACTGTTTAGGGACACCTTCCACTGTCCCAGGGTGCTCCAAGGACAGTCCAGCCCAGCCTGGGACACTTGCAGGGGTCCAGGGGCAGCCACAGCTTCTCTGGGAAACCACCAGAGAAAAAACCTCAGAAGGATCCTAATCAGGAAGGATGGGCATGAGGAGGAATGTCTGCAGGCATGGGAATGATGGAGTCACAGCCCTGGAGGTGACACTCAGTGCTCTGGGCTGGTGACAAGGTGGGGATGTGGCACAGCTTGGACTCAGTGACCTTGGAGGGCTTTTCCAACCTAAATGATCCTGGGATTCAGTGATGGAACACAAAATTTGGGCAAGAGGAAGGGAGGAAATTGAGTGTGACAGTGAAAAGTGTTGGGAATGAGAGGTGAGAGCAGCTCTGGCTCTGAGGGTGTTTAAAATCAAACCAGAAGTGTGGTGGGGAGCAAACCAACACCTTCCTGGCTGATCCTGAGGGAATTCTCATCCTTTAACATCCCAAAATTGGGCAGTAAAACCCCACCTGACACAACCAGAGGGGTTTTGCTCTGAGTTTGGGTTGATCTTGATGCCTTAAATCGCAAGTAAAAAATTTTTTAGACGCAGACACACCGTATAGGAAAAGGGAATTACCTTGGTTTGATAGGATCCCAGATGCACACCAACAAACAATCCCCCACGATATCTTTCATGTACAATTTATGGACAGCCTAGATTAGAATACCTATCTAAAAGTCTCCAATAAGAAGTCTAACAAATGAAGTAATTGCCCCCTTATTAAAATTACCTCCCCCCAAATAGATTACTACTTAGTTTACAAAAACCTGTCTCAGTGATGGGGGCCCTGTTCAAGGTTGGTAATTCATGCTTTTGAGATTGTGGGGATTGTTTCATCTTCTCCAAAGAATTCTGAACAAGGCTGGAGTACAAGGGTTATAAACATGTAGGGTTGAGATACAAGGAGTAAAAAGTACAGGAATGGGGAAGGGTAAAAGGTTATATATAAAGGATATACATAAAGAGAGTATAGAAGTAAAATCAAAAGGACAAAAACCCATCAGGCATCGATCTCTGTTGCAGCTGACGATGCCTGCGGAGGAACCCTGCGGGGTCAGAGTGGCATCATCTCCAGCCCTCACTTCCCTCTGGAGTATGGGAACAATGCTGACTGCACCTGGACCATCCTGGCCGAGCCTGGAGACACCATCGCCCTGGTGTTCATGGATTTCCAGCTGGAGGATGGCTATGATGTCCTGGAGGTGGCTGGGACAGAGGGATCCTCGCTCTGGTAGGTTCCTGCTGGCTCTGTGTGCTTGTGGGACATTTGGGGTGGTGACTGGGGTCTGTGTCAGGCTTCTCAGGGTGCTCAGAGTGAGCAGAAGGAGGCAAATTCCCAGTTATTCCCAGTTATTCCCAGTTATTCCCAGTGGTTTCCTCCTGTTGAAACTCAGGATTTGCTCAGTAAACTGCAATGAGCATTGTCTGCTTTCAGTCCTGCTGTCTGCAGGGAGATTTGTGGTGTGGCTTTTGGGTAGAAGATGAAAGAAAGAATTAAAAATAATCCCAAATAAAAGCACCCAACCCCTGAAAAACCAAGAAACTCCTCAGACACAGCCACACTCAAACCTTGATTTTGCTAATTTTTCTGATTATTGCTATTATTTTTCTGATTATTGCTAATTTTTCTGATTATTGCTATTATTTCCTCAAGTTCCTCACCATTGCTGGTGAGGAACTTGAGGAAATGTTCCACCAGATCCTCCTGTCCTTGGGACAGGAGACAGAATTCCAATTCCCTCCCATCCCAGGGAGTGGGAAATGCTCTCAGAGCATTTATTTGGGATGCTTTTATTTGGGATAGAGGGATGGGGATGTTCTGCAGTGTCCAGGAGCTACCTGAGTGCTCTGAAGGAAGGAGAAATGAGGAAGTGCAGAGGGAATTGGAAATGTTCTGATGTTGGTTTTGGAGCAAAAGGTCATTAAATGGTTCAAAGTCCTGGCTGGCAGCAAGTGGAAAGTCCTGTGTGTTGGTTGAAACCTCAGGAAGGGAGGAATGAAGAATTGTGAATAATCAGGTGTTGCCTGGGATTATCAGCAGCGAGTTAAATTGTGATTATTTGTGAGGATTCTGCCGCAAATCCCCTTTGTTTGAGTGATTGATCCTCGCTGGCAACTCTGGACGAAGGGGATCAGAGTGTTTGGGATGTATTGATGGGAGGGAAGTTGCCATTTACCACAGAGCAATTGTTTACTGTTCCCAAACCCCCTCAGAAAATTAGATGTTGCCGGTTTGATGGGAAAAACAACAAAAAAAGCTGATTTTATTAGAATGCATTAATATCTGAGGGTTTGTAGCCATTCTGTGCTGCAGTGAGGATCACTCAGCTGTGCTGGCTGGGAAGATGGATGGAGCTGGTTAAAAAACATTATTCAGCCTGAAGGTGTTGCCAGAGCAGAGCTGTGTCTTGTCATATCAAAAAGAAAACAAAGCCTGGCAGAGGGAACCTGCTGAGGGGAAAAAAAAAATTAAATAAATAAAGTAAAATAAAATTAATAAACTCGTTGTAAATACGGTAGGGAAAAAAAAAACTTGAGTTGTGGGGAATGAAAGGCTGTGGTGCACACAGAAGGCTTAAAAATGAGATTAAAGGCTGGTTTAAGGAGGGAATAAGGATGGATTTGTTCCCCTCTGAGTGTCCATGAGCTTCATCCCTAACTCTGCCTTCCCCTGGATGAGCTCAGCCCTTTTTGGGATCAGAGCAAGGGGAGCTTCACCCCCTCAGTGAGCCCAGCAGGAATTTCCCTCTGGGAAAAACCTTTTTGAGGCTCATCCCTGATCTTCCCATTTCTGATTTTCACATCCACCCCAAACCCATTCCAGGAGATCTCATTGAGCATTCCTGCAGGAAACTTCCCAGTCCCACCGGTGGAATTGCAAAAGAGTCTTGTTTGGAATTTCATCTCTTCCCAGCCAGCCTGGTAATTAAATTCAGATGACTCATTTCTCAATAATTTTTGCCCGTAGGGGGGAAAAAACCTGGCGCTGCTATCTTGTCTTGAGCCACGTTGATGTGATTCAGCAGGAAAAGAGAGCTCAAAACCCCTTTTTTCCCCTTCTGCCTGTGGAAAAAACTGGTTTTAATTATTGCTAATACGGCTGAGAGACTTGCAGCCAATTCTCTTGAAGTCTCTCGCAGCTGAATATTTCATTTTCCGAGCGTTCTGAGGAGTTTTAGTCATGGCCAGGGCTGGGCAGGAATAAACAAAATTCAATTTCATCAGGAGGATAATTCCTGTGTATTTCCAAGCTGTGGAATTGGGATCTAATGATGGTATTTATGAGCCCATTAACTGAGCACTTCAAGTCACCTTGGCCTGACCTCCTCTTGGAAAAACCTGCATTATCAGTCACCCTCCCTGCTTTAAAAATGGATTTTTGGGGCTTTTTTTCAAACGAGCCAGGTTGCTTTAAGTGCTTTCCCATTGATCCCACGGCCTGGAGAACCCTGAGCTGAGTGTCCTTCTCTCCCCAACCTGTTGGATGTGAATCCTGCAGGAGGAATTCCAAGGGAAGGAGCAGTGCAGAGGTTGAGGAGGTGTTGGAGACAGATTAGTAAAATCTCACTTTTGCAGCTCTTTTAGCTGCTCTGCCAGGGCACTTTGGGCTCAGATTGCCTTGACAGGTGAGAAATAAAACCCTGCAGAGCAGGGAACAGGAGCAGGGTGGGAATTACTGATTGCAGCTCAGTAAATGCACCCAAAATGTGTGTCTGTCTGTCTGTCTGTCTGTGATTTTTCTGGATTTCCTGGAGCTTGTTTGGGATGTGGATCCAAATTCAGGCACAGTAACTCCTGGAGCTGCTGCTGCTGCCAGGGAAAGTGTGGGAATGACTCCCAACCCAGTTTATATTTGGGATCTGACCGAGCCTGGGGAGTTTGTGGGGATAACTGAGCCCAGCAGGGACAGGGGACAGTGACACCCTGTGCAGAGCCACGGCAGCCAGAGCTTCCAGAGGAATCCCAGAGGGAATCCCAGAGCGCTGGAAGTTCAGGAAGGTTTGCCACATGGAGTTTTCTTTGAGCTCACAATTCCAGGGCTGTTTGCTCCACCAGTGGAACCTTCTGGAAACCTCTGCTGCTGCCAGGTGGATCAGTTTTAGGGGATAAAATCCATGAATCCCTCGTTGGTCTGACTGACAGAGACTGCCTGGGGTGTTCTGAGCTTTGGGAATGCTAAATGGGATCCCCTGGAATGGGCTGGGGGGGTTGGTGTGGATGTAAAAATGAGGGATGCACCTCCTGAACCAGGAAGAGCTTCTTCCAGGAGATAATTCTGATTTTCAGATGGGAAATTCTCTTTTAGGACAGCAATAGTTTCTTTAATAACGAGGCTTTTGGGGTGTTTTATCTCCCTGTTGTGTTCCCTGTGGGGTGGATGGTGAGTTTCCATCCGGTGGGAGGAACTGGGATTTTTGTTGGGAATGCTGCTGCTGCCTTATCCCTCGGATCACAGAACGCTCAGAGCCTTTTTGGGTTTATTTTGGGAGCTTTGCCTCAGCTGTCACATTGCCCCCAGCGCCTCCCACTCGCTGAGCCTTCCCTCGCCGTTTCCCCCTGGGAATCATCCTCTCCTCCTCGATTTTCTGCCCATAATCCCATGCTGGGGGAAGGCAGTGGGAGAAGCAGCGAGGAATGACCAAATCCACGGAGTTTATTCCTGGCTGGGTTCAGTTCCTCCCCCTCAAGTGCCTCAGCTTCACTTTTTCCTCCCTTGCGCAAAAAGCTTTTCTTCTGCTCTGTTTTTCCTCCTTAAATTGTGTGGAATTACACAGATTCCAGCTGTGCCAGATGTGGAAGGCAACGTGGGCATCTCACTGTGCTCCAGATGTTGGGCACTGGGTGAGAACAAAATGCACCAGGTGGTGGGAGAGCCAAGGACCTTGGAATTTCAGGTTCCTCTGCTTGATTTTGTGCTTTTTTTCGTGGAGCTGAGCTGGGAGACCCTTTGGAGCCATCAGCTCTTTCTGGAAAAGCATTTCTGAAATTCTCTCATTTCCTGAGACCCCTTGGAGCCATCAGCTCTTTCTGGGGCAGCATTTCTGAAATTCTCTTTTTGTTTCCATTTTCCTGACATACCTCAGAGCCACCAGCCCTTTCTGGAGAAGCATTTCTGAAATTCTCTCTCATTTCCATGTTCCTGAGACCTCTTGGAGTCATCAGTTCTTTCTGGAGCAGCATTTCTGAAATTCTCTCATTTCCTGAGACCCTTTGGAGCCATCAGCTCTTTCTTACAACATTTCTGAAATTCTTTCTCATTTCCATGTTCCTGAGAGCCCTTGGAGCCATCAGTTCTTTCTGGTGCAGCATTTCTGAAATTATCTTTTTGTTTCCATTTACCTGAGAGTCCTTGAAGCCTTCAGCCCATTTTGGGGCAGCATTTCTGAAATTCTCGTTTTGTTTCCATCTTCCTGAGATACCTCAGAGCCAATCAGCCCTTTCTGGAGCAGCATTTCTGAAATTCTCTCATTTCCTGAGACCCTTTGGAGCCATCAGCTCTTTCTTACAACATTTCTGCAATTCTCTCTCATTTCCATGTTCCTGAGAGCCCTTGGAGCCATCAGCCCATT
Source organism: Lichenostomus cassidix (assembly GCF_008360975.1). NCBI lineage: Eukaryota > Metazoa > Chordata > Aves > Passeriformes > Meliphagidae > Lichenostomus > Lichenostomus cassidix. The sequence goes on along the minus strand of NC_139503.1, from coordinate 2,412,548 downwards.
TTGGGGCAGCATTTCTGAAATTCTCTTTTTGTTTCCATGTTTCTCAGAAGCCTCAGAGCCATCAGCCCTTTCTGGAGCAGCATTTCTGAGGTTCTTTGTTCCCCTGTTCCTGCAGAGTGCCAAGTTTGGGGTTTTTGAAGGAATCCTCAGAGTTCCAGCCCTTCCTTCTCTCCCCACCACCCCCAGGAGGCTCTGAAGTTGCTCCTGGCAGTCATTAAAGCTTTGGGATGCTCTGGAATTCCCTCTGGATTCTCCTCATCCCATCCCTCTGCCAGCCCCACTCTCTCCTGGAGGTCACAGCTTCACATCAGGCTGAAGTTAGGTGGTGGAAAATCTCCTTTTTTGGGCTCCTAATGACCCAACCCACGTTGTTTATATCAAAGCAGCTTCTGATCCTGCCAGGGTTGCCTCAGAGCTCTCAGTTTTCATCTCAGTGAAGTATTTTTCTCTGTGAAGTCCGTGGAAAGGCTGTGGTGAGCCAGGATTTTGTGGTTTGGGATTTGTTCCCCTGGTGCTGCTGCTCCCTGTGGGGTTTTTGGGATGACCCTGCAGGTTTTCCCATCCATCCTGGAGCCAAGGATGGTTTATCTCTCTTCCCCCACCCTGTGCCTCCCCAGCAGCTGCTGTTCCTTGCAGGAATTCTGCAAATTTTTCCCAATGATCCTCAACTCACTGTTGCCACTCTCCGTTGGGATTTTTCCAGGCTTTTATTTGTGAGTTGACAAGGATTATCCCACCCTGGGATAAGGTTTTTGTGTGTCTTAAAAGTACTTTTTCATCACCAGTTAAAGGCCAGAAAAAGTGGGGAAGTTTTATTTTTCTGTGCAAGGATTGGAGTTTCCCTGTTGTAAGAACTCCTGGATGTTTAATCTAATATTCAGGTGTTTTTGTCCATAGACAGTTTTCCATAGGACTGGGAAAGGTGCATGGAGTGGCTTTTGAAATCCCTGTTTAAATGTCACTTACATCTTCCTTGGGATCTGGAAAATCGACTTCCTCATTTAACTGATCGTTTTTATTCCCAAACATTCATGTGCTTTTAATTGGAAACAAATCCCACAAAGGCTTCAAAAACTTAGCTTTAGAGGGAAATGATCTTCCTGCAAAATCCCCTTTTTTCCTGGAAGGTGTTTTCCCTGCAGAGAACATTGTGGAGGAACTGGTGAGGAACCAGAGCAGTTCCAATTCCTGGGAACTGAAAATTACCCCAATAATGGTTTAATTGCTCTTTTTATCCCAGTTCGTCCTTTTTTTGTTGTTTGGTCACCTCAGAGGCAAAGATCCCATGGAAAGGGCACTGCTGTGTGCTCCTGAATCCCAAGGGATGAGGTGCAGGAAAACCTGTGATAGAGCCGGGAAAAAAAATCCCTGAAGGTCATTAATTTGTAATTTCAGTCTGTGTTTGTCTTGCAAACACACATTGGAAGACTAAAAAAATGGAGTTTTTTTGCAAGAACCCTCAGTAGGTGTAATTGAAAAACAGGGTTTTTTGAGAGTGAGATTGAGTCTGACATACCTAGCTGGGAGCTGAGAAAAATATTGGAATTTCCTTCAGGATGTGACCCAAAATCTCGATTGTAAAGCAGTGAATAACACCCAGATTTGGCAGGGGAAGGAAGCTTCAACCGCCTGCAGATGATGTTTCAGCTTGTAAAAAAGCCGAATATTCGGGATTCCTTGTAACACACCTCGTGTTCCTCACAGCAGAACACGATTTGGGATTCCTTGTAACACACCTCGTGTTCCTCACAGCAGAACATGATTTGGGATTCCTTGTAACACACCTCGTGTTCCTCACAGCAGAACATGATTCGGGATTCCTGGTAAAACACTTCATGTTCCTCACAGCAGAACATGATTCGGGATTCCTTGTGAAACACTTCATGTTCCTCACAGCAGAACACGATTTGGGATTCCTTGTAACACACCTCGTGTTCCTCACAGCAGAACACGATTCAGGATTCCTTGTGAAACACCTCATGTTCCTCACAGCAGAACACCATTCGGGATTCCTTGTAAAACACCTCATGTTCCTCACAGCAGAACATGGTTTGGGATTCCTTGTGAAACACCTCGTGTTCCTCACAGCAGAACACGATTTGGGATTCCTTGTGAAACACCTCGTGTTCCTCACAGCAGAACAGGATTTGGGATTCCTTGTAAAACACCTCATGTTCCTCACAGCAGAACATGGTTTGGGATTCCTTGTGAAACACCTCGTGTTCCTCACAGCAGAACACCATTCAGGATTCCTTGTGAAACACTTCATGTTCCTCACAGCAGAACACGGTTTGGGATTCCTGGTAAAACACCTCATGTCCCTCACAGCAGAACACGATTCGGGATTCCTTGTAAAACACCTCGTGTTCCTCACAGCAGAACACCATTCAGGATTCCTTGTAACACACCTCATGTTCCTCACAGCAGAACACCATTCAGGATTCCTTGTAAAACACCTTGTGTTTCTCACAGCAGAACACGATTTGGGATTCCTTGTGAAACACCTCGTGTTCCTCACAGCAGAACATGATTTGAGATTCCTTGTAAAACACCTCGTGTTCCTCACAGCAGAACATGGTTTGGGATTCCTTGTGAAACACCTCGTGTTCCTCACAGCAGAACACGATTTGGGATTCCTTGTAAAACACCTCGTGTTCCTCACAGCAGAACACGATTCAGGATTCCTTGTGAAACACCTCGTGTTCCTCACAGCAGAACACAATTTGGGATTCCTTGTGAAACACCTCGTGTTCCTCACAGCAGAACACGATTCCTCCCAGCTCTACAGCAAGCATTTGGACAAAAAACCTGCCGAGAGCAGATCAGTGGCGAGGTGTCGAGGAGCTGTCTGTGCCTCTGCCGTGTTCAGGCAGCAATCCCTGTCAGAGCAGGGAGGTCTCCCTCCCTTCCTGGGGCTGCAGAGCTGGGTTGGTGTCAGATGTGTCTGCTGAAGCTGATAACAGCCCTGCTCTGCTATGCTCTGCTCTCTTATCTCAGCTTCAAAGCAGCAGCACAGAGAGCATCTCTGCTGCTTTCAGAGCCTCTCTCTGCTGGGCTCTCTCCAGGCCCTGCTTGGGGAGGTTTGCCTGCTGTTTGCAAGTTGTTTCAAGGGTGGAATTGTTTTGTTTTCAGCTGTCAGCTGCGTCGTGAAATGGGGTTTAAATGGGGTTTGCCTGGCTGGGTTCTCCCCAGATTCCAGTTCCCTGTGCTTTCTCAGAGGTGGGAATGACAGCTGATGGATCCACTCTGTGCTGAATTCATCCCTCTGCCCTTCAAATAAATTTTTTTTGGGGATGTCTGGGTCTCCCTGGAGGAAAATTCCAGCTTTTCAAAGAGTAGGGAAACACTGACGTGTGTTGGTGCAGCTCCTCTGATAGGGCAGAGGAAATAAAGTGTGGCCAGAGCGTGGAAAAACTGCTGAAATTAAGAATTAGAGTTGTGTTTTCAGACCTGGTATTCGCTATTCCTGTGGTATTTTCAGACTCCTGGTATTTTTTACTCCTATTGTGATGTCAGACCTGGTGTTTGTTACTCTAATTATGATTTCAGAGCTGTTGAATTTGTTACTCTAATTATGATTTCAGAGCTGGGCTGTTGAATTTGTTACTCTCATGGTGATTTCGGAGCTGAGCTGTTGTATTTTTTACTCCTGTGGTGATTTCAAACCTGGTGTTTGTTACTCCTGGTGTGTTTTCAGAGCTGAACTGTTGTATTTGTTACTCTTAATTTTTATTTCAGAGCTGAGCTGTTGTATTTGTTACTCTAATTATGATTTCAGAGCTGGGCTGTTGAATTTCTTACTCCTGTGGTGATTTCAAACCTGGTATTTGTTACTCCTGGTGTGATTTCAGAGCTGAGCTGTTGTATTTGTTACTCCTGTTGTGATTTCAGAGCTGAGCTGTTGTATTTGTTACTCCTGGTGTGATTTCAGAGCTGAGCTGTTGTATTTGTTACTCCTGGTGTGATTTCAGAGCTGAGCTGTTGTATTTGCTCCTCCTGTGGTGTTTTCCCAGCAGTCTGTTGTGTTTGTTCATCTCCACACCTCTGTAAATATGTAATCTCTGTGTCTTGGCATATCTGGAGTACAAACCCATCTCCATCTATTGATGGGGATAAAACTCCTCAGTTTTCCAGCTCTACTCCAGTCCTGGAGGTTTCTTCTCCTCGAGTCCCAACCCTGCAGTTCATTGGCAAAAATCAACTCCTGTTGCTGCTGTTTGCTTTGCTGCTGCTGCTTTAGAAGCTAAAGATGTCCTGGCAGGGATCAGTGGGATGGAGAGGGAAATTCAGTGTTTGTTTTCCATTCTGGATCCCTGAGGTGTTCCCAGGGAATTCCTGGATTCCTGCAGGGAGAGGGAATTGCCCAGCAGCAGGTTGGGGTTGGTTCATGCAGCCTCACCTGAGCAGTGCAGATCCAAGGGGTGAAACCCCAGCTGAGCATCCTCAGGGGCAGATTTTCCTCTCCTTGATGTTTCCTTCAGGAATTCTCCCAAACCCTGGCTCTGGGGATGGGCTGTCGGGCAGGAACAGCAGGGATTTCTGTCAGAGGACACAGCAGGATAATCAGGAATTCCACAAACTCCAAAATCCAGTGTTTTCCTCCCTGCCATCGCTGCTGGCTCTCGGCACGAGGACATTTTTGTCTTCAAAAATGAAAATCTGGGCTCACTTCAGCTCAATATCTGCTGCACCCAGCTCAGATCAGGCTGCCCAAAGCCCAGATGGAGGCAACTCCTGGGGGTTCCTGGGTTTTTTGGCTCCTTGGCACAGTTTGGTTGTGTCCTGGCAGGTTGGGATCTCCTCAGCTCCTGCTGGGACACTTCTGGCTGCTTTCCAGCAGGGCTGAGTGGGTTTTTCCCTCCCAGGGACCTTCCCTGTGGCTGGGTTTAGAGCAGGGAGCAGGATATTGGTAAATATTGGAGGATTTAGGAATAGAGAAAATGTTGTTGGCAGTTCATGTCTAAGGAGTGTTTTCCTGGCTGGAATTCTCACAGAGCTACAGGATGGTTTGGGTTGGAAGGGAACTTTGAGATCATCTCATTCCACCCCAAATTCCACCATCCCAGGTTGCTCCAAGCCCCATCCAGCCTGGCCTTGGACACTCCCAGGGATGGAACATCCACAGCTTCTCTGGAAAATCCAATAAATTGTTACAAAACCTGAAAAAAAAAACTTGATCAGCCCTTTCCATGCTTTTCAAACAGTCCAGTTCCTTTGATAATTCCCAGTTGGAGCACAGGGGGAATACCCAGCTCTTCCTGCTCTCCTTTATCCCTTTGTCTTTCTCCCACACTTTGGAAATTAATTTTATAATCATCCCTTAAATGATGGAGCAGCTCAAATTAGCTCTTTCAGCCAGAATTACCTGCATTAAAGATCTCCCTTAAAAAAAGAAAAGCATAAAGGTAATTAATAGCTTCAATTATTACAATGTGGCTTAGCTTGTGCTTTTTCTCTTAGAAAAACCTGGTTTTGATATGTCAGCTGTTCTTAAAAGGGGAAAAAAAAAATAACAGAAGTGCTTCAGGCTGGAAGTTGGCATGAAGGAATTTGGAAATCAGGTAATGTTAGAGAATAAATTAGCCCCATTGATCCTGGAGCAGCGCCTTGTGCTCCCAACAGCCCAGTGGGAAGGGGAGTTTTGAGAGAGAATTTGGGTTTTTTTCCCAGGCACAGAGCTTTGTGTGAGTTTAGAAACCAAAGGGTATTTGTTCAAAGCCACGCTGGAATTTCGGGAGCCTGGAAGTGAATCAAAGGCGAGGGGAAGAGAAAGGGAAATCTTGAAAGAGGTTTCAGAGGTGCTGTGTGAGGGATGAGGGAGAGGATGGAGATGGCAGAGCTGAGTGGGAATGGGGCAGGAGTGGAGTGATGGAACTGGGAATGGGGCTGGGAATGGAGTGATGGAACTGGGAATGGGGCTGGGAATGGGGTAGGGAATGGAGTGATGGAACTGGGAATGGGGTAGAGAATGAGGTAGGGAATGGGGCCAGGGGTGATCAGGGCCTTTGGATTTCCTTCTGCTGCTGCTAGGCAGGTGGGTTCTGTGCCCAGGTGGGTTCTGTGCCCAGGTGGGTTCTGTGCCCAGGTGGGATCTGTGCCCAATTAAATTCTGTGCCCAGGTAGATGATTTTATGCCCAAACCTACTCTTGGTCCTTCCCCTTCTGCTGTCCTGCTCCAAACTGGAACATTCCCAGCGAAACCTCCCTGGGTTTGCCTTTTCCTGCTTTGAGCAGTGCCAGACCTGCCTGGATCCCTGCTCAGCCAAACCCCAGGGAATCACCCTGCATTGGGCAGCTCTGCCCAATTTGATGGGAAATTTCCTGCGAGCTGAGGAAAGCTCAGGAAAAAAAACCCTTTTCAAACCCAGCTACTTCACCCTCTGATTTGAGCCTCATCTCCAGTTTAAGAGCAGAAAAGCTCCTGAGTGCCATGGCTGCACTTGATCATCTTAAAAGTCTTTTCCAGCCTTAGCAATTCCACAATTCCATGCTCTCTACTGCCATATTCCCTCAAAAACCAGTTTAAAACCAGAAATATCAAAGCAGGAGTGGCTGTGCTCAATACCTGCCCCCAAAAGAACCTCAGAGCAGAACAATCTCACTGATTGGCATTTAGAACATTTCTGTCATCGATTATTTTTTTTTTTTGCTCGGGCTTTTAAGGAACTATAGATTTTTTAGGCTGAAATTAATATATCGGGATTTTTGTGGGCAGAATAAAAACCCTCATTAAATTTTGCGAGGTATCAAACAGCTTGCAATTAAAATTCATTTTGAGGCGAGTTAGCAGAAGTTTTGTTCATGTTTAACATCTTTATGGGTGTCATTCTTTGGAAATTTGGACTAATTGAGTCCAAAGGGACAAACTCACGGATTTCTGCGTTTGCTGTGGAATGCCAGGCCTTGCTTTGCTTTTGGCGTTTTTCCCTTTCCTTTATGCAAGTCCTGATTTCAGCAAGTTGCCAGGAAAAGGAACTGTTTTGTTTTTTTCTGCTGAATTGCCAAGAATCCATCTTCCTAAATCTGGGGAAGGCTGCAGCAAATCTGTGGGAATGACAAGCAAGGCTCCACTGACTCCAAGGTGTTCGTCGCTGTGAGATACAGGAGATTCCAAATTGGATTTTTTTGAGGTTTTTCTTCCAAGCCTGTTGAGAACAAGCTGCTCTGGGCATGTCAAAGCCTTGGCTGGCCTCGTGGTTGTATCCTGAAATTTGGAGTTTTCCTTACCTGCAACAGAAGGTTGGATCCTCCAGCCTGGAACATTTGGAATTGTTAATTTTCCTGTTTCTCACTCCCTTTCAATATTATCCCTGTGATCCCAAAGCAATTTATAGGGAGCAGCGAAAGCAGTGGGAATAATTTCCGAGTGTGTGGAACCCAAGAGCAGAACCTGACCTGGCAGAGCTTTGAAATTCCCCTGGAGCTGCAGGTGAGGAGAGGTCAGAGTTGGTGCTTTGAAGACTTTTCCCAGCAAATCCGGATTGAGCCCAAGTGGTGATGCAATTCCCCCCAGGTCAATCCCTTCTTGGCACTAGTTGGACTTGTTGGTGACAATTTGTCATGAAGATTTTGTTCTCAGCCTTGGTTCCCAGGAAGAACCAAGATAGGAGAGAAGCCTTGTGCCTCCTAGGGCTTGGAACTCTTTGGTCTTTCTAGCTGGGGAAAAAGTAAGGAAAAGTACTAGAAAAGTTATAAATATTTAAAAAAAAAAAGGTAAAAATCACTCCAGCATCATCCCCACGTTGTGAAGGTGGATTTTTTCCCCCAGCTGGGAATGGACTCAGTGTTTGCTGCCTTTGCCAGAATTCTGCTTTGTTTGACTGGAGAACATTTCAGGATTTTTTATCTGGAAATAGGGAATGCTGGGCGAGCAAGGAGCAATGCCACAACTCCCATCAGCCGAGGAGACGGAGAGGAGAAGCTGCAGATTGATCTCTGAGGAGCTGGGAGAGGAAGAGCAGCTGGGAGCAGCAAAGGGCAGACAGCAAGCAGCTTTAAAAAACAGGAAATGATGAAGCAGAGCCCACGGGCAGCACTGGAGAGTTCCTGCAGTCAGAAAAGCTTCACGTCGTGCTGAGGTCACCCCCAGAGGCTGCTTGAAAAGGACATTTTGCCCTCGTGCAGCTGTAGCTGTGCTGCCTTGGCAGAGCTGATCTGTGCACTCAGGAGTCGAGGGCTCTTCATTTTCCTGGGAAAACCACGGAGTCACGGAGCAGCCCTGAGCTCTGCTCAGCTCAGGTGTGATGCTCAGCCCTGCTGAGACCCACGGGGCTTTTGGCACCTGGGGAGGGATGTTTGTTTTGTCTCATTCAGCGCCGGGATGAAGTCAAGCAGTGAATTCTGCTGATTCCTCCAGGATTGGGGTCATCCCAGGATGTTTGGTCACCCCCTGGCCATATAAACCTTGCTGGGACTATGTGTGATGTGTTTTTCTCTTCACACCCAGTGGGGTTGTTGGGGTGTCTGTGCAGAGCCTGAGGTTGGATGTCAGTGATCCCTGTGGGTTCCTTCCAGGATATTCTGTGATATTCAGGATATTCCATGCAGGTGTTTGTGTGCCCAGAAGAGGAATCACATCTTCACCCTCCCGACAGAGCCAATAATGTGGATTATCCAAATAAATTCATTGGATATTTGCATTGGGTATTTCCAGATTGCAGCTTTGCCAACTCCATCTCAGTCACATCCAACTTCATCAGCAGCCACTGGGGCTCTGCAGCTGATGGGAAAGGGATGCAAAATGAACTTTGTCAAATCAAGCCATTTCTGAAGCATAATCCATCCCGTTTTACCTGGGGGTGGGATCTCCTTAGAGGTTATTTGATGACATTTTAAATTTTCATTTAGAAAGGAAATAAAGGGTTTTTTAACCCTAGAGTGGTTTGGGTTGGATGAGGTTTTAGAGTTCATTTAATTCCAGCCCAGCTATAATGTGGATGTTTTTGATCTGTGGTATTTTACACATTCTGGGGTATTTTTCACCTTCCCCATGGGAACTGCAGCTCCCAGCTCTGCCTGGTGGAACTGGAATGTTGTGGCTTTAAGTGAAATCAAGAAGTTCACGAGCAAAGCAGCATTTTATCAATGCAAGTGCTGAATTCTGGGAAAGCCAAAACTGGGTCTGTCAAGCTGCTGCTCCAATTGCACTTCTGATAACTCAGCACCTGCTCTTTCTTTTTTTTTGGGAAACCAAAAGAAACAGATGGGTTTGGAGTTCGGAGGGGGTGGTGCAATTTGGAAGCCTCATTCTGTTATCTCCCCTCCAATTTAGGATGGGGATTTCCTCTTCCCAAGGACCACAGTGCGGCGGGGGGAATGGGAGAGTCTGGAAATTCGCATTGAATTCCCCCAGGCACGGGGAATGTTTGTTGGATTTGTGATTTGTGATGGAAATCAGAGCTAACGAGGGTGGCAGGGCGTGCTGCAGACGGGATGAGCTCCATCTGTGCCTCCCTTCCCTGCAAGATGGACTCGAAAGAGCCGAGCTGTTGTTGCCCTCGCCGCCGTCCTGGTGGCTCTCAGCGCCTTGTGGCTTTTTGGTGCCGTGAAAATCAAGCTGTGAACAAAAGCGGGTTATTGATTCTCGAAGGCAGGAGGAGCCTTTGGCAGGCGGTTAATGAGCAGAGAACTCTGCTGGCTCTGATTTTTCCAAGGGTGTTGAAGTTGGAACATCTCGGTTAAGGAGTGACAGAGAGCCTGCAAAGCCTCCCGAGAACCCAGCATTGATCTGTTCATAAGTGGGGTTTTTGGGGAGGTTTCTGCCAGGTTTCTGCTGGCAAAATAATCTTTTTTGGGTGGCCATGAGCTGCTGGGAGTGGGAAGAGAGAAGCAAATCCCCCTCCAGTGGGCACTTCTTGCTGTTGGGATTCACTGAGGTGACTCTCACAGCCTCAACCCCCAAAGCAGCACCTCCAGAGCTCAATTCCTCACTGCAGGAGTTGCTCTGTGAGGTTTGTTTTGGTGCCAGGCTGTGGGGTATTCCTGGTGAATCCTTAACCTGGGGACACAAACACAGCTAAGGCCACGTGTGGGAGCATTGCTGCAGAGAAATCTATTAAATAAATCCGCTTTTCGCGGCACTCCAGCGCTTCCCCTGCTATTGCTGCAGCACAAGAGCATCTTGTGCTCACAGAGATGGAAATTGCTGGGACCAGGAGAGTGGGGAGGTGGGCTGAAGTGCCATTGTTGGCTCTGAACGAGAGGGAATCTCTGCAGAGCCACGGCTCTCGTGCTGGAAATGAGAGCACAAGTGCAGCACGGCCACGGCTCAGCGCTGGGACTCTGTGGTTTTGTGCTCAATGATTGGATTTTTTTTAGATTGGATACAGAGGAGATCAGGAAATTCTGGGTTGTTTAGCCAGACTGTGATGTCCCAATGCATGCAGCACACCTGGGATCCCACAGCTGTGGTGGCAGATGTGTGTTGATGCCCCTGGTCAGGGCAGAGGATTTTGGAGGGCTTTGGATGAAGATCTGTCACTCTTGGCTTTTCTCTTCCACTCTGAAACTCATCCCCTTTGAAGTCCCCTCATGGAGAGGGACAGCAAATCCCACCCCGACCAGCTCTCAGGTGAATCCATTCAGCTGACCTGAAGGGAAGGTTATCCAGGCAATTTCCAAAGTGTTTTTAAACCATTTTTCCCTGAGCAGTGACAACACAGGCAGCATTAGGATAAAAATTACATCCCTAGGTCTGTAGCAATGCCATTAACATTAATTTGGAGTACATGAAAAAGGTGCTGAAGCTCTCAACGAGCCAAAATAGTGCCAATACTGAGAGAAACCATTTTCTGCAGTTGGTTTATTGCAGGTTTTAACTACAGCATGGAAAGCAGAGGAAAGAACCCACCCCAGGCCCCCGAGATACATTCCCCCCCATAATATCCATATTTATCACTTACCCCCCTCCTCCATCAGCTGCCTGCAGCTCTTCCAAGATCATTGTTTCCTCTCTACTGCCTGAAGGCATCTCCCAAACTGTTATTTCTCCTTGTTAATGCTTCGCTCTCACAGTTATTTCCATCTCTGGTCTCCACACCATTAGTGGGAAACACCTCCAGGTGGATAACTACCAATTTCCAGCGCTCTGTTTCCCATCCCGTCCTGTTTTACTCTCTCTAAAAGACTTCCCGCTGCAGACAAGTGGAATTTTATTGTGTATTCTGAGCTGGCAGAGTTGTCCCTCAGCCTCTCGGGTGGCGTTTCGGCTGAAGGGAACGGCCAGGCTGGGGTGTGTTTGTAAAAAATGGATGTTTGCAGGCAGAGCTGCAGGAGCTTGGATCCATTCCTCAGGATGTGTGATGGGTTCAATTGAGTGGAACTCATGTTCCAACTTCCCCCAGCCTGATTTTACCCTGGTGCTGCTTGTTGGTGGAAATTCGCAGGCTGAGGGATGGAGGATGCAAAGATTCTGTGAAAAGCATAATTGGCTGGGTGATATCTGGGGCCTTTTCTGACCACTTCAGATTTGTAACGTGCCCAAAATAGCTGCTCCTTCTGCTGGAGCCACGGCGGCTGCAGCTGGGAATAGATTTTAATTGATGGATCCTGTCAGGCTCTCGGCGGCCGTGCAGGCGGGAGAACCATTAAAGTGAGATTTCTTGTCCCTGCTCACTTAAACACTCTGCTACCAGCTCGTGGCAGCCTTGCAGTTTTCCCTTAATATCCACAGGATTTGTACCCACGGCATCCTAGGGAAAAATCCTGGGATTTCAGGTCTCCCAGCAGGGAGAGCTGCTGGCCACTGGCTTTGTGTCTGGTTGTTTCAGGTGTGCAGAGATCCTGTGTGTGGAATAATGGACAGGAACACCTTGGGAGGTGTTTGCTGAGGACTTCTGGAGCTTGGGGAAAAAGTGGCATAGAGCTGGGACACTGGGATGTGACCTTGTGTGGGAACAGGCTGTGACCATCCCTAAAGGATCCCTGCTTTCCTGGTAGAAAGGCTGTGGTCAAGAGGAGGAAGCTCTCTGAGGATCCTCCAGCGGGTTCAGGGACCTGTGCTGGTTTGGGCCCTGAGTTTGTGCAGCTTCCCAAGGCTTTTCCATGGGAAAAGTGTTTCCTGCACTTTTTTGGTTTTTTTGTTTCTGTGTTTCCTGCACCCTCCTGGCAGAGCTGGCGCTTCTCCTGCTTCCCCATCTGCATTAGCTGTGCCTCCTCCCCAGCTCCAGGACCTGCTGTTGGAGGGCCAAAATCCCTCCCTTGCAGAGAGAACCTGCTTTGGAGAAGATCCATCACCATTTTCCTCATGGATGTGGAGAACATCCATCCCCACCCCATCCCAGCCTGCCCATCACCACCACAGCAGTGCCACCTCCATTGAATCCCAATCCCCACCCTGCCCAGAGACACCGCAGCGAGCCAGGGTTTGCTGCAATAACAATTCAGAACTTTATTGGGGTTTCCCAAAGAGCTGCAATCACAGGTAGGAGCTGCAATCACAGGTAGGAGTTGCAATCATGGGTTGGAGTTGCAATCACGGGGAGGAGCTGCAATCACGGGTAGTAGGAGCTGCAATCAGAGGTAGCAGGAGCCGCCATCGCAGGTAGGAGCTGCAATCACAGGTAGGACATGAGGAAATTCTTGAGGCTCGCCGCTCTGGTGGTGAAGGACACCATGAGGTTCCTCATGGTCCTCCCCCGGCTGGGCGCCCTTATTCTCCTCATCCTCATGCGCCTGCTTCGGCTCCTCCTGGAGCGAGCCCTCCTCCTCCTGCTCCTCATGCGGTCGGCCTCGATCTTGTATCTCTCCTTGTCCTCTTCGGGCAGCCTCTGCCACATCCTGCCCAGCCTCTTGGCCGTCTGCACCATGGTGAAGTGCGGGTGTCTCCTCTGGATCCGCCGGCGGTGCTTCGCCATGAAGAGGAAGAAGGGCGGCAGGGCGCGCCTGGACCTGAAGCGGACGCGGCCATAGCGCCTTCTGCGGACGCGGATCCTGGAGCTCCTCCTCAGGCCCCTGGGGATGCGGCCGCGGGGCCTCTGGATGGTGATGCGGAAGAGCAGGGTGGTGCTGGGCGCCGGGCGCACCGGCCGGGCCATGGCTGCAGCGGGCCGGCCGCGCTAGGCCGCTGCTGCTGCTCCTGCTGGTCGCTGCGCCCCGGGCGGCTCTGGGCGGGCGGCGGGGAGCTGGAGCTCACGCTGCTCTCAGCACGGCTGCCGGAGCGCACTGAGGCGGCGCCAGGGACAACCGGCCAGGCCACCTGCCAGCGTCACCACGCCGCTGTGACATCAGGCCCCGGCGGCCAATCAGGAGGGGACGGGCCGGCTCCCTGCGAGGCGATTGGCTGGAGGGGCGTGGTGATGTCATAGTTGAGGTGGTGAGGTGGGGCGGTGTTGATGTGGCGATCCATGGATGGAATGTTGGAATGGCAGGGCTGGTGGCACTGGGCCCTGGTGACACTGGGCCCTGGTGACACTGGGCCCTGGTGACACTGGGCCCTGGTGACACTGGGCTGTTGGAATGGCAGGGCTGGTGGCACTGGGCCTTGGTGACACTGGGCCCTGGTGACACTGGGCCTTGGTGACATGAGGTGCCCCAGGCCGAGCCAGGCCTGGGCCCTGGAGCTCCTTTGGCTGAGGGATGTGCTGATGTCGCAACCACGGTGATGGAGCAAGTCTGGGATGAGTTGGGAGAGTTCCTTGGATGGAATTTTGGGATGTGCTGTGGTGACACAGTGTTCTCAAAGCCGAGCAGGAGGGACAGGCCTGGTCCCTGTAGCTCTTTGGGCTGTAGGGATTTGCTGATTTTTTGTCATAACCACGGTGATGGAGCAGGTCATGGATGGAATTTCGGGATGTGCCATGGTGACACAAGATCCCCCAAGCAAATCAGAAAGAGCCAGGCCTGGTCCCTGTAGCTCTGTCAGCTGGAGGGATTTGCTAATGTGAGAACCATGGTGGCAGAGCAGATCTTGGATGAGTTAAGCATGTTCCATGGATGGAATTTTGGGATGTGCTGTGGTGACACAATGTTCCCAAAGCCGAGCAGGAGGGGACAGGCCTGGTCCCTGTCACCCTTTGGGCTGGAGGGATGTGCTGATGTCGTAACCATGGTGATGGAGCAGGTCTGGGATGAGTTGGGAGAGTTCCTTGGATGGAATTTTGGGATGGGCTGTGGTGACACAGTGTTCTCAAAGCCGAGCAGGAGGGACAGGCCTGAGCCCTGTAGCTCTTTGGGCTGTAGGGATTTGCTGATATTTTGTCATAACCACGGTGATGGAGCAGGTCATGGATGGAATTTCGGGATGTGCCATGGTGACACAAGACCCCCAAGCAAATCAGGAAGAACTGTGGTGGCAGAGGAGATCTTGGACGAGTTGGGAGCGATCCATGAATGGAATTTTAGGACATGTGGTGGTGACACGAGCAGAAGGGGACAGGCAAATCAGCAAATCCCTTTTTCAGCTGGAGGGATTGGCTGATTTTTTGTCATAACCACAGTGACGGGGCGTTCCATGGATGGAATTTTGGGATGTGCCATGGTGACACAAGATCCCCCAAGCAAATCAGAAACTGCATCTCTTGGACTCTTCCCTCTGGTTTGGGAAAAGGTCTTGGCACAGGGATGGAGCCTGAAAATCCACGAGGTGAACAGAAAATACTGCATTTCATAATCTGGTGATATTTTGGTGAATTTTGGCATTTCTAACAGGCCTGGTCCCTGTAACTCTTCCAGCTGCTGATGTCATAACCACAGTGATGTCACAATCCCGGTGACATCACATCCCTTCACCCAGGGCCGTGCCCCTTCCCCAGCCCTGGGATTTTGGCTCTGTTTCCACCCTGCTGCTTTACAAACCTGTACCAGCCGAGGAGGGAACTCGGGTTTTTTGTCATGATGAAACGCAGAGCCGCCGCTCGCCGCTGCGAGGTGGCAGCTCATAATGGGAAAATGGTTTAGTAGCAGCCCTAAAAATAATTGTCTGTGACAGCTGTTCCTTGCTTCCTGTCAGGAGAACCACTGTTATTTAAATCCACAGCCCTTGGACTCCATGGCTAATTTATTTGGGTGGACTTTTCATTAATTTGAAAGGTTCTGCGGGTTTAAAAGCCTTCATTAATTACGCTTTAGCAGATGAAAGCGCAATAAGGTTCTGCGGCTTTGTCTGGGAAGAAAAGAAATTCCCAGTGGTTGGTTTGGTTGTTTGCAGGAGGTGAAATCAGTTGTTCCCAGGCAGAGGTGAGCTTGGCTGTCCCCGTCAGGATTCTTGTGACTGAGGACAGGACTATGAATAAAACAAATTGAAATTTTGACCACTCATTCCGAGTACAAGGTGATTTATTGAAGTTCCCAGTCGTGTTAAATATTCATATGTAGCCGATTGCATAAGTCCTGAATTATGAAACAGCCCCTGCTTCTGTAGAACTTGTCTCTCTGGAAGGTAAAGATGGGGGGAGCAGAAGTCTCAGAGTCAGGAGTTGCACGGGAGAACTTTGGAATTGTGTCATTCCGGCGCAATTAGGGTTTGTGTAATTGCTGGGCTGCTCAATCCTGCCTGAGAGGACTCTGTGGGAAACTCGTGGCAAAATCCAGCCTGGACAAAACGTGCTTCCCAATTCCCCTCCTGTGTTCCCTCCAGGTTGTTTTCCAGTGCCCTCAGCCTGGTAAATAAACTCGGTTTTGCTGCCAGCCTCACTCCTTTCCTGTCCCAGCTCTTCCTGCTTTCCCTACGAGCCCAGAGGGTGATTTGCATTCCATTTCTATCTCCCACTCTCCCTTCCCTTGTTTCCTTTGCTCTCCAAAGAGAACCTGCCCTGGTGATTATTCTGGGGCAATGAAATAATTTCATTCCAGCAGCCACAGGTCCCTTCAGCAGGTGCTTTATTATCTCAATAATTCAGCCTAAGAGACTTTTCAGCCTCCCCAATTCCCAGAGTTCAGGAGCTACAAATAAAACTCCTTTGCTCTTTCCCTGGTTTGGTTTATTTAGCCTCATTTTTTTTTCCCCGTGTTCTTTCCAGCTCCTCCCCAGGAATTATATTTAAATGTGGAATTGATGCCATTCAGTCCAATTGCCTTAGGGGGTGCATTGTGTTAAAATGCACATAAAGGCAGCGCTGTCCCACTTGGGCTGGGTCATTTATAAAATTCCCTTTGAATCGAGGCCATTTGTCTGAGCTCAGCACCATGTTTGCTCATGTCCCTGGATTACCTACACACTGCATCCAAACAGGTCAGCTGGGTGCAGGGAAATCTGGGGTGGAGGGGCTGGAATGCACCCAGGGCACTGCTGGGGTGGGGATGTGCCCATCCATCTTTTCTCTGACATGGAGTTGGATTTAACCCACCACTGCTTCTGTGAGGCCTCTGCAGGCAGAGAGACCAGAATAAAGCAGCTTTATGGCTCCAGCTTCCCCTTTGATTAGAGGATTTTCACTGGGAACAGGGATTGTTAAGGACAAATCGGTTGTAGGGGGCAGGAAAACCTGACTTTGGACACTGCAAAGCTTTTCCCCAGGCTGTGGCTGCTGGTTCTCTCTCCAGGTGTTGGTTTAATCATAGGAATACACATGGAGACAGCCTGGGATTGCTGATTAAATGGGATTTGTGTCCATTTTCCTGCCTGAAGCTGAGCAGGGCCTGGGGCTGTGCTGAGACACCTCAGTGCCATCATCTGCTCAGGGCAGAGGTTCCAGATGTGTGCTGAGACTGCACAGAGCTGATCAGCAAAGAGAGGTTTTGCCACCAGAACAGGCAGAAACAAAACCTTGCTTGTGGACCTGTTGGGATTTCCAGGGAAAAGCAGAATTTACAAAGCTTGCATTTAGCAGGGGATATTGTGTCCAAAGAGGCAAAATGAAAAAAAAAATTTAATAAAACTCACGAAAAGCCACAAAACCCCTCAGAAACCTTGGCCACTGCTCCTCCTCCCTCACCTCTCTCATCATTAGCTAATGATGGTGCTGAAGGGGTGGAATTGGCTCCAGTTTGCTGTGGTGGGTGAAAATTCCATGCCAGGAGGAATAACGTCAAAGGCAAGCCAGGAAAAATTAACAGGAGGAGAAGACTCTCTGTGAATTTGCAATTAATGTGAAGGCAGAGCTGTTGCCAGAGCACTTCCAGCAGTTCTCCCAATCCCTGGGACACACAGCAGCTCCTCATTGGAGAGAACAAGTTTTTTACTGTTACTTGAAAAAAAAAAAACAAACCTGGAAGTGAAAACAGCCTCTTGACAGAAACCATCAGGACATAGCAAAGAAATAAAACCCCAAGCAGGAAGATGAGAAGAATGTCACTGCTCGTAATGATGTTAATTAGGAGGTAAATGAATGTTGACATTTGAGAGCTGAGCTGAAAGGATGGGACGTGTGAAGGTGTGGAGGATCTGTGTGGAGGGGAGAAGCTGAAATGTCTGAAAAGTTTCCAGAGGAGAGGAGAAGGTTCAGCATTTTCTTTTTTGCTGGTTCTGATGATGCAGGGTAAATTCAGCTTTTGAAAACTTCACCTCTTGGACTCTTCCCTCTGGTTTGGGAAAAGGTCTTGGCACAGGGATGGAGCCTGAAAATCCACGAGGTGAATAGAAAATACTGCATTTTCTAATCTGGTGAGCTTTTGGTGAATTTTGGCATTTCTAACAGGTGCTCTCAGGTGTGCAAAGCTGAGCTCAGGGGCTCTGTTGGAAGCAGAACAGATCCCTCTGGAGCTCAGGAGAGCACAGAGCTCCCTCCAGCCACACCTTGGTGCCTCAGCCTTTCTCTGGTGTGCTTTGTGGTTTTTTTCCTCGTGCAAAGCAAAGGGGAATAGAGCCATGGAATCGTGGAATGGTTTGGGTTAGAAGATGTGGAACACATCCTTCCCACTTTTGCTGTTTCCTGCTTTGAAGGTAAAATGCTTTCTTTCCATTCCTTGGGAGCATCAGCCTGAATTCCAGAGCCTGGCAGAGTTATCTTGGCTCTTTCAGGCTGGAGTGAGGAGTGTTCACCCTCAGGAACTCATCCCACACTGCCAACCCTGCCTTCAGCACGGCTAAGGCTCAGCCTGGAGCTTTTTCAAAGGATAAACTTTTATTCCCATTTTTTTTCTCCACTCTCCTTTTTCCTGCTGTGAGCTCAGGGCTCAGGGAGGTCTCTGCACTGGGAAGAGGTTCTGCTCAGCAGGAGTTTCCCAGCTTTAGGACTTGGTGCCTCCAGAATCTCCCAGGAATGCTGCAATGCCCCAGGAGAATCCTCTTGCCCTCAACCTCCTCACTCCATCCTCAACCCCAATTGATCCCTGTGGATTTTATGCTCCCAATTCCCTCCTTTTCCCCCTTTTCTTGTCCTGCTGGGAAGTGAAGAGTCTGGGAGGGCAATGCTTCCTCTCAGACCATCACAAACTTTTCCCTTTCTCTCCAATTCACACCATGTTGCCTTTAATTCCTGACCCTTTTTAATGGGAGCAGTTCCTCCCGTTTCCCACTTTAATGCAATTATGCCACACTTCTCCTTCCCCACACCCCAGGAAGCTGTGGAGCTTGCTCAGCCATTATCTAGCATTAAATGGAGTAATTGCAAAATCAGGTTCCTCCAGCCTGGCCATAAAAAATGCCATTTCAGAGGAACTGCGGGAGAACTGCCTGGAGAATTGGGATTGGAGGCTGAAAGCTCTGCAGGACATTTTTATTGTCATTGTCCACCTAGGGGTGAAGGGAGCTGAGGGCATTCCTGGGGGGTTTGACCTCTGGGAAAGGAGTGGAGGTTTCATGTGGAGTGAGTGGGATTGACTGGGCTGGAAGGTGGGAATGAAATGAAATTCTCAGCCCTGAGAGGCACATTTGGAGTGCTTGTCCAGACAGGAGGGACAAGAGATTGTCCCTGGAGGATCTCAGTGCCCAGGGAAGGCTGAGGGAGCTGGGCTGAGGAGATGCTGAGAAGCCCTGGGTGTCCCTGGGTGTCCCTGGGTGTCCCTGGGGGTCCCTGGGTGTCCCTGGGTGTCCCTGGCTGCAGGGAGGGTCAGAGCAGAGCCCAGCAGTGGCACCAGGGGGACAGCAGGGACTGAGCCCAGGGAGCTCCACCTGGAGATGGGGAAGTGGAACAGTGACCATGGAGAGTGTGGAGTCTCCTCCTTGGTGACATTCCAGACCCCTCTGGACACAATCCTGTGCTCTGGGATGGCCCTGAGTGGGACCAGATGGTCCCTTAAACCCAACCCACTGTGGGGTTTTGGGATTGATCCCCCAGATGGGTTTATCTGGCTGATCCCCAGGTGGAGCTGTTCCCAAACTCTCACTGTTTCATTCACGAGGAGATCATTTCACTGCACTCTCCCACGGTGTCACCATCGCCTTGCCAGCTCACAGGTGGCTCAGGACTGTCCCCTCCCCTCCCTCTGGGCTGCTGAAAACCTTCCTGCTTTTCCTGCTGTGCCTGGAGGTGCAGAGATCCCTCCCTGTCCCCTCAGCAGGTGCTGGCTGTGGGGTGACAGTGCTCAGACCTTGTCACCAACATCCATTGTCCATCCCGAGCCTCTGCTGTCCTCTGGTGCCATCCAGGGCTGGGGGGACATTGAGGACAGGCAGAGCCACCCGGGGCTGAGGGCAGGGGACACCAGAGCTGATAAGGAGGGGATTTGTTCAGAATTAGGATGTAAATGCTGTGAGTGCCCAGATAAGATGCTGGCAGGTGAGACAACCAAAGTTCAAGGAGAGCTGAAATATGAGAATATTTTTTAGCAGCTGGGTTTGGGTGGAATTGGCTTTCCCTTGCTGGGGAGGTGATCTCTCTGTGGTTTGTGTTTGGGTGATATTTGTCAGCAGAACAGCCCCAGCACCACCCTGATCCCTGCTCAGCTCACCTGCTGCTTGTTGCAGGGATTTGCACGAGACAGGAGGCTGTGTAATTTAATCTCCTGGCTGGAAAAAATCCATTTCTGCTCGGACTTGGTGATGATTTAACTGTGACACAGCAGATGTGAAAGGACTGCAGTGTGCTTTGATAGAGTTGTCATAATGAAGGGTGTTCTGTACCCACAGGACAGGGTGGTGCTCACAGTTTGATGGACAACTGGAAATATTTGGGGTTTTTTTTCCCCATTTTCTTGTGTTGATTGTCCCCCAAATATTCAGATTTTTCTTACAGCTGCCCTCTGTGTAGTGCTTTCACCTCCAGCTGTCCAGAGTGCCATAAAATAACCATTTTTGTTTTAATTAATAATAAACCAACTAGAGGAGAAAGACCAGGTTTGGATCAGGGTGGTTTTCTTCCAAGGAATTGCAAGGGCAGAGCAGGATCTCCTGGAATATTTTGTGTGGTTATCAGCTGGTTTTAGGAGTACAGCTGAAATCTTTGGGTACAGAAGGAGATGTAGGAGTGTTCATTTTTAGAAAAAGAGCAGAAATTATCCCTTGGAAAGAAACCAAACCTGTCAATCCTGGCTGGGTTTGTCTGTCTTGGTACCTGGGGAAATGAGTGGCTGGAAAATAGACAATGAGGGGTTTGGGAGGTGGGAAAATTGCTGCCTGTGTGAATTCCAGGGGTGCAGTGGCTTGGAAATCCAGGCTCTGGAGCTTCCCAGGCTCTGCCATGCTGATGCTGTGGAGCTGTTTGGATTTCCAGGGAAAAGCAGAATTTACAGAGCTTGCATTTGGCAGGTGATATTGTATCCAGAGGCAGAATGTAAAAAAAACCCAAAAACAAACAAAAAAACTACAAACAAAAAAACCCAAAACCAAACAAAGAAAAACCAACCAACCAACCAAACCAAAACAAAAAAACAAAAAAAACCACCAAAACAAAAAACAAACCAAAAGAACCCAAAGAAAACCCTAAAAAAAAGAGGGGAAAAAAGCCCCACAAAAATCCCCAGAGTTCATTCTGAGCTGAATCCCACTGGGACTCCACTGAAGAGCCCTGGGGGCACTCAGGGCTGCTCAGAGTTAATCATTTTCAGCTCTCATTAGGGATGATTAATTAATTCAGACACAAAGTGACGTCATCGAGTCAACCTTGACTTGAGAAACTCAGAGCCATTCAGGGAATCCTGGAATGGTTTGGGTGGGAAAGAAACCCAAAACTCATGGGCAGAGATGACTTCCACTATCCCAGGGTGATCCAAATCCTTTCCAAGCCAGCCTGGGATATTCCCAGGAATGGGAATCTGGAAGCAAATAAGGAATGGGAGTTTGGAAATAGATGAGAAATGGAAATCTGGAAGCAGATGAGGAATGGGAAATTGGAAGAAGATGAGGAATGGAAAGCTGGAAGCAGACAAGGAATGGGAGTCTGGAAGCAGCTGGAGATTTCCCTGCTGGTGGAGATTTCCCTCCTTTCCATGCCCTGCCTGTCGCCAAGGATTGCTTGTGCTCATGGAGGAGTTTCCAGAAGGTTCTGTCGGTGGTGCAGACAGAGCCAGGCTCTCCCCACGAGCATCCCAGCCCTGGATGTTCCTCCCTGAGCTTTCCTGGTGTTCCTGGCTGGGCTGGATTGATCCCCAGCTCTGGGCACAGCCCAGCTCAGCTCTGGGACTCCTTTCTTGCCGAGGCTGTGAGGCTTTGGGGGAGAAGGAGAACAGCTCAGGTTGGCTCAGGTTGTCCCAGATTGTCCCAGGTTGTCCCAGACAGGAGCAGCAGTTGCTGGGATCTGTGCCAGAGCAATTCCTGTGTCCAACTGCACAGCCAAACCCTCTGAGATGGAGCAGACAGCGTCCAACAGCCTGAATTCACAAATCCTCCTCCCTCCTTCGGGCTGAGCAGAGCATTTCAGGGGATTCTCTGGGCATTCTGGACATGAAATCTCCCCTGGGATTTATGGGTTTTTTCCTGATTCACAGTTTGCTCCAATCTATTGGTGTGACCTTGGTTGATTCTCTGCCTCTTTTCCCTTGTTCTGCCAGTGGCAGGTGGAAGTTTTTTTTGGGATTTGGCAGGCTGTGGCCTGATGGTTTGGCTGAGCTGTAAGGTAGGAATTGCTCACAGTGTGGAGATTGTAAGGAGCGTTTTGTAAAGGCCAGAGGGCAGCTTTTGTCTAAGGAGGAAAAGAGCAGCACTGGGAACCTCCTAAATCCACCTAAAATCTCCTAAACTCACCTGGAAACTTTCTGAGCTCACCTGGGAAGCTCCTAAATCCACCTGGAACTTCCTAAACCCATCTGGAACCTCCTAAACTCACCTGGCACCTCCTAAATCCACCTTGGAACCTCCTAAACTCACCTGGGAACTTCCTAAACCCACCTGGAACCTCCTAAATCCACCTTGGAATGTCCTAAACTCACCTGGAACCTGCTAACCCATCTGGAACCTCCTAAAGTCACCTGGCATTTCCTAAACCCATCTGGAACCTCTTAAACCCACCTTGGAATCTCCTGAACTCACCTGGGAACCTTCTAAACTCATCTGGGAACTTCCTAAACTCACCTGAAACCTCCTAAATTCACCTGGGAACCTCCTAACCCCACCTGGGAATTCCTGGCTGGCTGCAAGTGGAAGCACAGGGGCAGGTGGGATTTCAAATGAGGTTTTTTCCCCTTTTCCTGAGAGCTTTCACCTCGGGAATCTCTGCAGGATCGTGCTGGAATGTTTGGATGGACAGAGGAATCCTCACTTCGCTGCTGAGGAGTCACTTGATCCTCAGAAACAACAATTGATTCACTTGCACTGAGTTCCAGGAATTCTCTCAGCAGCAAACACCTTTGAAAATGGGTTTTTTCTAAAGATTTCACCCCAAACAACGAGGCCAGGACTGTTTTATGCTCTCCTGCTCGAGTCACTCAGTCAATAGGACATTGCAAACATCTTTTCAGGATGTCTTTCTTGGCAGGAAGAGCCAAAGCTGCTGGTTGGAAAGGATCAGTTTGGAAAGCACCAAAGGAAGGAGAACAAAGTTTTATTTCTCTCCTAGTTCCATTGAGTGGAAGTCACTGCAAAGCACCTTTCTTTGTCGCTGCTGCTGTTGTTACAATAAAGCTCCAGCAGGAGTTTATCAGGGAATGAAATCTCAGAGCTTCCTGTGGGCTTTAAACAGGTGACTCTTTATTTATTTTCTTTTTTTTTTTTTTCTTGCTAAAGAGCCATTGAGGACAAGGTGAAATTCAGGGCAGAACTGAGAATTTAGCCAAACAATCTGTTGCTTTAGCTGCTGGCTGGCACCTCTCAGAGGCTCCCACACCGTGGCAGAGGGAGGATTTATTGCTTTGCAGCTCTGCCGTGGAATAATGTGGTGTAAAACGACAATGTCAGAGCAAGTTAAGGATCTGCTTCGTTCTGAGAGACTTCCCTGCCCTAATCCTGGGGTTCAGCTTCTGGAGACACTGCAGGAATTCCCAGGGGGACAGTTCTGAGCAAACTGCTCCTTCCACATCATCATTAGCCAGGCTTTGCTCCCTCATTGAAATTCCTCTCAGTGATCCCAGAGCATCTTTTTTGTTGCCTTTTATTTATTTTATTTTTTTTAGTGGGAAACAGCAGCAACTCTGCCCTTCTGAGGGGAAGGAAGGAGTTCTGAGCACCCTGGGCTGGGACTGGATAATCCTAAAGTCATTCCAAGCAAGCCAGGATTTTGGGGAAAGCCTTGATTTTTGTGAGGATTTGATGTTTTGGGAGAAACCTCAGTGCCTGATGGATGCTCTCTGGAGCTGAGCTGGGTCACAGATGACATCAGATGGTGACATCAGGGAATTGTGAGGAGCTCCTGAAATGTTCCCCTTGAATCCTCCACTCCCTGGGTAAAAGCAGGAGCTGGAAAATAAAAAATGGGGACAGAGCTATTTTCCCTGCTGCACAAACAAATCAGCACGTGGAGATGACTTTTCCAGAGCAAGGTGTGACCCCAGGCATGTCTAGACTTCTCAGCAGACTGTGCTCTGGGCTCAGGGCCACCAGTGTCACCTTGGCCATGTCCCCTGGCAGCTCAGAGTGACCCCTGGGAGTGACACTCCGAAGATCCACTGCTCCCAGGCTGCTTTTCTGGGAACTCTGCCCAGCTTTTGTTTCATTCCTGCCCAATCCTGAGCACCTGGCAGGCAGGAGAGTGGGATCAGGAATTAATAAGGTAAACACAGATTGGAGACAATCCTTATCTGTATCCTTTCCTCCTCCCTTCTGCTCCTGCTGGAGCTGAGCCAATGTTTGCCTGAACGCTGCATTTCCTGCCTTTTGTGGCTCAAAGCTCAGAGCTTTCCCAATATTTGATCTCCCTTTTTGGTTTTTTTTTTTGGAGTTTCAACATCCAGCACGTGGATATTTCAGGATATTTGGGGAATCTTCAGGGATTCTCGTTTCCTTGGGTGACCTTGGAGAGGAGTGGAATGCTTTCCTTGCCTCCCACTGCCCCTGCAGCCACCTTGGCTTTGAATTTTAGTGCTTTGATTATTTGATTATTAATGATTTTAATAATTTGGCATTTTCTGTGGGAAGGTGCAGCAGGGATTCCTGTGCTGTGTCCCAGCATTGCAATCCCATATTCCCAATCCTCCTGCCAGTGACACCTTGACTCTTGCTGCTGCTGCTGCTGGAGGATTTTCCCATTGGTTTTTCCAGTTAAATGATGCATTTTTGTGGGGATTTTGTGGTGGAAAAGCTGAATCCCAGTCCTGGAAATGCCAGAGCCTGGGCTGGCTGGGGAAGCAGAACAGGGAAAGCAGAGCAGGATTCCCTGGAGTGGGAATCTTGTCCTTGTGCTCTTGACTCAGTGCTTGGCCAAAATGGTGTTTTTTTCCTGTTAAACACTAATCAGCTAAGCCTTGATTTGAAGACAACAAATGGGTTGATTTGGAGGATTTGGGAGCAGAGCAGGTGTGTCCTCTGTCACCTGTGGTGTCACCTGTGGTGTCACCTGTGGTGTCACCTGTGGTTCCCCATGGTGGCATCACCTTTTCATTTTTATATTTGTACCAGTTTATTGGAATTCCCAGAGAAGCTGTGGATCCCTGGAAGTGTCCAAAGCCATCCTGGAGCAACCTGGGATGGTGCAAAATGTCCCTAAAAGGTGGAACTGGCTGAGATTTAAATTCCTTCCCACCCAAACCATTCCTCTCCTCACAGAGAAGTCACCACAGCACAGGGATTGTTGTTCATTGTTCCTAAAGAATTGCTTGTGGGTTTGAGCCAGGAGGGTTGGGAACCAGTGGATTGTGGGGATTTGGCTTCCAGCCATTCCCAGCTTTCCCTCGGTGCTAAATTCAGATCTGGAGTAAATAAGCAGATGGTTCTGCTGAGCTCTGCAAGGGGAGTTTTGGTCTCAAACCCAAGTGCAGAGGGAATTGTGGAGCAAAGCAGGAGTGACACTGAGAGTTCGGATTGTTCTGTCTGCTGGAAACTTGGAAATGTGGGTTCTTTGTGCAAATACCCTGTAGGGGTGGAGCTTTTCCATCTTTGTGTCCCAAGGCAGGGATTTTTGGTGGTCTGAGCAAGAGCCTCACCTGAGAGAGATTCCCTCATTGTCACTTTGAGCCAGCAGGTTGTTTCCATCGCTCTGGGTTCATAAATAAAAATAAATCACAATTAAAATAATAAAAATAAAATAGATAAAACCTTCAGCTTCTTCCCATCCCACGTGAGCCAGAAAATCCCTCTTTGCTCCAGAGAACTCCCATCTTCTGCCTCCTTTCCCCTCAAAACTGCTTTGCATTCCATTGTCATTCCCATGCAGGGATTGGAGCAGATTTCTCACGGAGCTGTCAGGAATATGAGTTTCACTTCCCAAATCTTGTTTTCTCCCCATTTCTGTGGCTTTTTGCTGCTCTGCAGAAGAGCTTTGTAGGAACGACAGAAACAAATGGAAAAACACAGCAGAGGAGTGTTCAGAGGTGACACCTGGGCTGCTTTGGTGGCAGCTGGGGACACCTGTAGAGGGTGACAGGTGACCTGTGGGTGAAATCCTCGATGTGGTGACATCCTTGGGGACCTGAGAGGTCCTTTACAAGGTGATTCCTTCCTTTCCCTCTCTTTCCTAGATTCATTTTTCCTTCTGGGGCTGCAAGGTGACAGGAGCAGGTATGGCCATGTCCCTTCTTTGTCCCTGGATGTCACATCAGTGCCTGACAGGAGGGACAGGCTGGGAGCAGAGCTGGAGGGGAGAACAGGGCAAAGCTGAACCTGTGCTGGGTGGTGATGATTGAGGATTTTAGCTTCTATATTTTCCATATATGTGTAATTCTTTAGTGTGTAACTCTGGACTCCATACAGGTTCTGTTCTCTCATTTTTGGACAAAACAATTCCTCTCTAAGCTCCAAACTCAAGGACACCTCACTGTCTCAGAGCCCCAAGATATGGAAACAGCAGTGAATTAACTGGGGGAGCAAACTTGGAGTAATTGACTTCATTAGCTGAAGCTGGAATTGGAGGATTAAACCTCAATATGCAAATGGACAAAACTTATAAAGTATGAAAAATCTGTCCATTTTGGGTGTAGCCCTGGGTGGGCTGTGAGTGCCCTGAATGCACCTGAAGGCCTTCAGTAAATATAAACTGCTTTTTATTCTCATAACTCTGTCTAACCTCTGTTTCAGGTAAGCCCTCAAGGCATCAGGGGATCCCCTGTTTGTCACCTGCCCTGTGCCTCTTCCATCATTAATGTGACACTCTGTGACCAGGCAGGGGCAGCAGGATCAGCTCAGTCCCCTCTGTGTGTCTGTGAGCAAAGCTGAGCTCACCTGATGGTGCTTCAGTTCCCACAGGGAGCCACTCAGTGCCTGGTGAGCTGGAAAACCCCAACTCCAAATTCCCCTTCCAGCTTCTTGCTCAGATTTTAGCAAGCTGAATATTGAGGGAACATCCCCTCCCTGCCTCCCCAGCCTCGCCAGTCAGTAAAAAATCCAGATTTAATGGGATTGAAGCGCATTTTTGGAGCAGCAAAGCCGTGAGCCAGGCTGCCCGTGCTGGGGCTGCCTGTTCTTTATCTGCTGATAAACACAGCCTGCCTCCTTATCAGCTCATCTCCCTCCCTGCCCGGGGAAAACAATCTCAGCAGCTCCCATAGCCGGGCGGGAAAGGCTGCAGAGGAAATTCTAATAAAGCTGTGGCAGCTTTCAGGGAGGATTTGAGATGCAGCAAGTGCGTTAGGTTTCCTTGTGTCGTGCTGAGTTCGGGTGGGTTTTGTCCTGAATGGAATCAATGTAATCGTGTTTGTCACCTCGTGGGGTGTGACTGGAACGGAGTGCTCAGAGTCGTGGGAAGCACTGTGGGGCTGGCACTTCCCTTCTGTTTGTTGGGGTAATTAGCAGCGAGAAGAAGTTTTGGGTTGTTATTTTATTATTTTAATATGGGGAGCCGTCTTGGTTCCTGATTGCAGGGAGTGGATCCAGCGCTGGCACAGGGATTGTGCAGGAGGAACAGTCTGGTTTTCCTTTCCTTTCCTTTCCTTTCCTTTCCTTTCCTTTCCTTTCCTTTCCTTCCCCTTCCCCTTTCCTCTTCCCTTCCCTTCCTCTTCCTTCCCCTTCCCTTCCCCCTTCCTTTTCCTTCCCTTCCTTTCCCTTCCTTCCCCTTCCCCTTCCCCTTCCCTTCCCTGCCAATTCTTGTCCCCAGCCCAGAGCACTTGGGGTTGGGATGAGTTTTAAAAACATTCCAGTGAAAAAAGAGACATGGAAACCTGGAAGCAGCACATCCTTCCAGGAGAAAAGCCTGCCTGGTCCAGGAGTTCATTTCCTTTTTTTTTTTTTTTATGGAATTCCTCCATCATCAGGGGATTTCCTGACGCTTCCAAACACTGTGGGCTGATGTTGGATCTCTCCCTGCACTTCCCAATCCCCTCCCAGGCTCTGGAGCAGAGCTCAGATGCAGCTCTGCCCCTCCCATCCCTCCAGCATTACAGAAAGAACAATCCCTGGCTCTAATTATTCATTTTCCTCGTAAAAGTCCATGGTGAGGAGACGTCTCCTGCGACCAGAAAATGAGGTCTAGAGGTGCTTAAGTCTATTTTGTTTAAGAGAGTAGACAAGCTCGAAGAAGATGTTCAGAATTAATGGTACAGCTCTCCTGATAATTTGAGGAGAGGTTTGGATGAAAAGTTAAAAACACAGGTGGAGGGAATGATAATACAGGGGGAGACAAAGAGTGCTGAGAGGTGTTCCTGAGATGTAGGGAGAGGGAAAAGAATCCTGGGGAGAGGAAAGAGGAATGAAGGATGGCAGGGAGAAAAATCTTGGGATTGGCAGGATGGGAAGGAGGAATAGAGGATGGGAAAGAGGAATAAAGAATGGGAAAGAGGAATAAAGGATGGGAAAGAGGAATAAAGGATGGGAAAGAGGAATAAAGGATGGGAAAGAGGAGTAAAGGATGGGAGGGAAAGGAACCCTGGGATTGGCAGGGAAAGAGGAATAAAGGATGGGAAAGAGAAATGAAGG
Source organism: Lichenostomus cassidix (assembly GCF_008360975.1). Classification (NCBI taxonomy): domain Eukaryota; kingdom Metazoa; phylum Chordata; class Aves; order Passeriformes; family Meliphagidae; genus Lichenostomus; species Lichenostomus cassidix. The sequence continues at coordinate 2,384,299 of NC_139503.1, read as the reverse complement.
ATGGGAGGGAGAAAAATCCTGGGATTGGCAGGATGGGAAGGAGGAATAGAGGATGGGAGGGAAAAGAACCCTGGGATTGGCAGGATGAGAAAGAGGAATGAAGGGTGGGAAAGAGGAATAAAGGGTGGGAAAGAGGAAAGAAGGATGGGAGGGAGAAGAACCCTGGGATTGGCAGGATGGAAAATAGGAATAAAGGATGGGAGGGAAAGGAGGCTCTGGCCAGGCTGGGGTTGGAGCTGCAGCAACAATCCTGGAGTGCAACTGGGCTTGGATTGGGTTCAGTTCTGTGCCCTCAGCAATTCTGGTTAAACTGAGCATCCACAGTCATGGAATCATGGAATTCCAGGCTGGTTTGGGTTGGGAGGACCTTAAATCCATCCCATTCCACCCTCTGCCACCTCCCACAGTCCCAGGGTGCTCCAAGCCCCATCCAGCCTGGTCTGGAACATTTCCAGAGGTGATCCAGATGTGTTTTGCTCCTTGGATTTCCAGCCTTGACTCCTCCATCCATGGAAATGCTGCTGGAATCTCCCATCCTCCTCCCTGTCCTCCTCTTCTTCCTCCTCCTCCTCCTCCTCCTCCTCCTCTCCCAGCCACTCCAGAGGGTCTCACTTTGGGTTAAAAACAGCCAGAGCAGGAAAAGCTGAGCTCCAGGGAGAGAGGGATATTCAGTCTCCCAATATCAGGGAAATTCCCCCAAAATGTGTGTTGGAAGCCCCAGGAGGAGTCAGAGGTTATCAGGGGTTATCAGCAGAGATCCACGTGCCAAGGGGATGTCAGAAGAGAGAATTAATAAACAGAAAGGTTCAATTGAATAAACAAAAGCAGTTCAGGAGGGAAAAAAAGATAAATCATCCCCAGTGATTGTTTTATCTTTTATTTGAGGCTGGGGTTTGACTGCACCCAGCTCTGGGCAGCACCAGGGTGCACTCAAATTCACGTTTAAATCCATCATCTCCACGTGTTTCACTCAAAATAACAAAATTTCAGGTGGAATTCCTGCCTGTAGTCATGACCTTTTTCCTCCTGCAGCATCCACACCAGGAATCCTCACTCTGTTTGGGTCCTTTTAGGAAGAACTGATGGCTAAACTCGCGATGATCGAATTTCAGAGTTAAAATTTCAGCTCCAAATTGGCTCCTCCGTGTGCAAACATCTCCTCCTGCTCCCCCCACCAGTGCTTCTGCCTCACTTTGTGACACTTCATTGATTTTTTTTTTTTTTCCTCTTCCCTTCCTTTTCTTCCTCTCCGCGTGGAAACAAATTAAAGTAGGAATTGGGATTGTAAATAGATAATGGGATGTGAATGCAGAGTAATCAGTGCCATCCATGGACAGTCATACTAATTGTGCCAGGGGAGGGAGTGGGATAAATATTTAATGCCTGGAATCAGTGGGAAGAGCAAGGAAAGGAATAAAGGAAAGAGTTGAGAAAGGCACACTTCTTCAGTGCTTTATCTCAAAAAAAAAAAGGGGTTTTGATGGTATTAACACCTCTGGTTATGCATGAAAGGAATTGGAGGAATTGTGTTTGATGTGGAGGCTTTGGTTTCACTCAAGGGAAAACATCCCAGGTTAGAAATGCTGCTGGAAAGGATTTGGGATAAAATCAGCTGTTGGAGAGATGCAGTTTTTTCCCCAGAGTGTTCAGGGCGGGTTGGGGACAAGGTGGTGACAGCAGAGGAAAACACCAAATAAATCAACGAGGAAAATCCCAAAATCCCAAAATCCTGCTTCCTTCCTGCTTCCTGATCCTCCTTCCCATTCCCTTTGGGATCCATCCCAGATTTGCATTCCGAGGCCACACAGCTGTGTTCAGCTGTAATTAAATATTCCATTATCAATTAACTATTAATGCTGCCTAACGATGGTTTGAAACCTGGGGGAGCCTCGTGGTGAAAAGCTGCTGGGGAGCTGCAGGTGGGCACTGAGTTTTCCATGAGTTTTCCATGGAATGGAGAAGTGGGCACTGAGTTTTCCATGAGTTTTCCCTAAATTTTCCATGAATTTTCCATGGGATGGAGAGGTGGGCACTGAGTTTTCCATGAGTTTTCCATGGAATGGAAAGGTGGGCACTGAGTTTTCCATGAGTTTTCCATGAGTTTTCCATGAGTTTTCCATGAGTTTTCCATGAGTTTTCCATGAGTTTTCCATGGGATGGAAAGGTGGGCACTGAGTTTTCCATGGAATGCTGAGCTCCAGCCATGGTATTCCTTACCCAGAACATTTGAATTCCTTTTTCTCACCCAATTTGGGGCTGGACAAGGCCTTTCAGAGGATGGAATTCTTCATCCTGATGGATTTCAGGTGGGAAAGGGGAGAGGAAAGGGAATTTTAGAGGGAACAGAGTTGTGTGTGAGAGTCTGAGCAGGGAGGGCCTGGAAATGAGGAGGTTTAGAAATACTGGTGGGGATTTCTTGGCTGATTTTGTCATTTCCAAAAGCTTGCAATGCCTTGACAGAGGAAAATTTCCATGCAGAAAAGTCAGGGAAAGGTTTTCCTTCTCCCTGAATCCTCTGGTTTTGGTCACTTTTGCCTTGAGGAATTTTCCCTGCTGTTGCAAAGGCAGCAAGAAGTTCAATCCATTCATATTTCCCAGTTGGTTTTCTAGGTGTTCATTCACTGGGCTGGTGGAATTTTAGGAATTCAGGTGTTTGGGATCTTTGGAAGTTCGTGGTGAGATGGGTCTGGAAATTCATTTTCAGCCTCTCTCAGCCTGGAGAGGAGGAGGATCAGGACAGCCTGGATTTGATCATCCTGGAGGTTTTTCCAACCTAAACAATTCCAGGAGTCTGTGGAGATGAAGTGTCAGGGGATTAAAAACATAAAATTGGTGATAAAAAACAAAAGCAGGGGTGAGGGACAGGAGGAACTGAGCCTCACTCGGGCAGCTTTGGTTTCTTGTTCTCTGGTTTTTGTCTCAGGGAGTTGAATTCCAGCTCTGAGAGGGAAATTTGGCTCTGCAGAGGTGAAGGTTATTGATGAGGAGTTGGGCTGTGGTGCAGAATGAACAATAAAATGGCCTTGGGGGGTGGGAGGGTGAAGTTTGGGGATGTTGTCATGACAACCAGCCAGAGGAACTTCCTCAGGATCGATTTGAGGCATCCCATGTTTGATCCCAACCCCAAACCTGTCCCTTTGAACGTGGGTGTGTGAAAAAGGTTCAGATTCACTCCATCCAGCTGCCTTTGAGCTCCCAAAAAGCCATGCAGAATCCATCCAAACAGCCATGCAGAATCCATCCAAACAGCCATGCAGAATCCATCCAAAAAGCCGTGCAGAATCCATCCAAACAGCCATGCAGAATCCATCCAAACAGCCATGCAGAATCCATCCAAAAAGCCATGCAGAATCCATCCAAAAAGCCATGCAGAATCCATCCAAAAAGCCATGCAGAATCCATCCAAAAAGCCGTGCAGAATTCATCCAAAAAGCCATGCAGAATCCATCCAAAAAGCCATGCAGAATCCATCCAAAAAGCCATGCAGAATCCATCCAAAAAGCCATGCAGAATCCATCCAAAAAGCCATGCAGAATCCATCCAAAAAGCCATGCAGAATCCATCCAGAAAGCCATGCAGAATCCATCCAAACAGCCATGCAGAATCCATCCCTGCACCTCCTCATCTTCCTGAAAGAAACAGATTTGGGAAATAATCACTGCAGAAATGATTGGGAACCACCTGAAAGTTGAGTTTTCCAAAGGTTTCAATACTCAGGAAGCTGCAGGATCCAGCATGGCTCATCCAGGGGTTGGGTTGTACTGTAGGTGGCAGAGATGCATCAGTTCTGCAGCCTAATTACCCTGTGAGTTCATTAACAGGCCAGGAGGATGGGGCAGTTAATGAGTCATTAACTCCCTGCCCTTAATGAATGCTGCCAGTTCCAGCCTGGGGAAGGTGAGGTCACCTCTGGGTGGGGATGGAAGGATTTCCTAAAATCCTCTCAGATCTGCTAAAAAATTTGATAATTTTATTAATGAAATTATTTTGATTTAATAATTAATTTAATTTAATAATCAAATTTAATTTAATTTAATAATCAGATCTGAATTATCCTCTGGGTGGAACAGAGTCCCAGAATCCTTCTGCCTTCATCTGGAAAATCTGAAAAATGTTGGGAGTGCCAATAATGGGTGCTGGAATGCCAAAAAAGGTGTTGGAATGGCAATAATGGCATTTGGTTATTAATGGTGGTAATAATGGCAGTAATTTTTGGATAAGTGATAGCTGGTGATTAAAATAATGAACTCTCATTAAGAGTAATAGGGTTCCATATGAGCTTTGGGCATGGTGATGTCACCATGTTAGTCCTAAATCCCAGGCTGAGGCTTGGCAGGGGACAGAACTCAGCCAGGCATTGTGACCTGGAGTTTCATGATGCAAACAAGCCTCATATTTAAAAAAAAAAAGAATCAAATTATAAAGAGAGATGAAAGGGTTCTGCATCTTCCCACCTTGGTTGCTGGCTGGAATCTTCCTCAGCAAAAATAAAATAAAATAAATAATAAAATTAAATAAAATAATGATAAAATAATGTAATGAATAAAATAACAAACAAAGCAGCTCTTGCCATCCTTCCCCCTTCCTGAGCTAAAATCAACGGAGTTTTTTGTGGTTGAGTTCACCAGCTGTGAAGAGAGGAACTGGATGAGCTTGGGAATGTTCCTTTGCCTTAGGAAAAAGGAATGGAAAACCCTGAAATGACCATCAGGAGCTCCCAGATGGGATGTGGGGCTGGAATGCAGGGTGGGGGGACAGGACTGAGCAATTCCCAAATCCCTGGAGGAGCAGGCTGGCCAGGAATGGTGGGTTTGGGGATGCTGACAGGCTGTGCTGTTGGCTGTTTTGCAGGTTCACTGGGATGAATTTGCCTGCCCCTGTGATCAGCAGCAAGAACTGGCTGCGGCTGCACTTCACCTCCGACGGCAACCACCGGCAGAAAGGCTTCAGTGCTCAGTACCAAGGTGAGGGAGCAGGGAGCCCTGCATGCTGCTGGGGTGCATCTTCCAGCTGAAAAATGGAAGATTTTATCATTTAAAAATTTTACGATTTATTTTGTTTTTATTTTAAAAATTTTGGTTTAGAATTTTAAATTTTTTTATGATTTAAAAATTTATTTTTAGGCCTCATTGTCCTATCAGAAAGTCAGTTGTTTGTGGGGTTAATGGTGGGTGCTGGGAATTCTGAAAAAATGGAGAATTTTTATCATTTAAAAATTTTGTGATTTATGTTGTTTTTATTTTAAAAAATTTATTTTATAATTTTAAATTTTTTATAATTTAAAAATTTATTTTTAGGCCTCATTGTCCTATCAGTTATTTCCTGTCAGAAACTCAGTTATTTATTGGGTTAATGGTGGGTGCTGGGAATTCTGAGTACAGAGTGTGGTGCAGAGAGTGCTGGGAAGGTGGAAGGAACTCCCAGCTCCCTTGAATTATCCCTCTGGATTTCCAGCTCTCTCTGATAGACTCCAGGGTTGGATTTATAGGGGAAATCCTGTGGCTGTGAGGATTGGTGGAGCAGAGCCTAGACCTGAACCCAAACCTGAACCTAAACCTAAACCCAAACCTAAACCCAAACCTAAACCTAAACCTAAACCTAAATCTAGACCTGAACCCAAACCTGAACCTAAACCTAAATCCAAACCTAAACCTAGACCTGAACCCAAACCTGAACCTAAACCTAAACCTAGACCTGAACTCAAACCTAAACCTAAACCTAGACCTGAACCCAAACCTAAACCTAAACCTAAACCCAAACCTAAACCTAAACCTAAACCCAAACCTAAACCTGAACCCAAACCTAAACCTGAACCTAAACCTAGACCTGAACCCAAACCTGAACCTAAAACTAGACCTGAACCCAAACCTGAACCCAAACCTAAACCCAAACCTAAACCTAAACCTAGACCTGAACCCAAACCTAAACCCAAACCTAAACCTAAACCCAGACTGGTTTGTGTTGGAAGGATTATTTCACTTCCCTGCTCACCTTGAACCTATAAATGACTTTAAATTACCAGGAAAAAAAAAACCCTTTTGTTGTTCCTGGAACAGGCAGTTCCCTTTGGATGCTTTTTCCCTGGCTGGCAGCAGCTCTGCTCTCCCTAAAACTCCTGTCTGAGTCAGCCTTTCTCCCTGCACACAAATTCAGGCTGAGTGTTCTAATTTCCCCTGATTAGATAAATGTCAGGGGGTTCTCCTCTCGCGCAGGCAGCGCTGGCAGAGGGAATGAACTGGGACTGGAGTGTTTAAAAATGTTTAAAAATCCACTTAACTCCCTGCTCCTGAGCTGGAATGGAGACAGGACCTCAGCCCAGCTGCTGGAGGGAACCTGCCCTGATTTTCCCTGCTGGTTTGTGGGGAGTTTGGCAGTTATTTTCTGTCTTTCAAGGCTTAAAACAAAAGCAAAACAAGCAGCAAAGCAGTAAAACCTTCCAGGGGTGAAGGGGAAATGTCTGTAGGACAGGAGATGTTGATCATCACTTCACAAACCTCCCTGCTGGGGAGCAGAAAAGCCTAGCAAAGTGAGGGCTTTGCTGCCCTTGTGAAATCCTTGCTCACTTCTGGCACTTTGGCTAACTAGAAAAGCATTCTGGGAATGACTCAGCTGAACCAGAGGTGAAAAATAAAGTTAGATAATTGTAAAACAATGATTGGAACAATCAGTGCTCCCAGTGGGGCTGTGGTTGGTCACACCTGATGCTGTTCCTGTCTGCTCTGTGGTGTTGGTTAAACACATTTGTTGTGCCTCACAAGGATGGAAACTCAGAACAAACTAACAGTTTAAAAACCCTGGATTTTTGCAATAAAGTGTCTTCACCACACCATGGTGGAGCTGGTGTGTTTAAGGCTGTAACCCTTCCCCCAGCCCAGCCTGCACATCAATATTTCACCAGAGACAAATCCCCACAAAACAGGCCATGTCATTCCACGGGAAGCACAAAATGCATTTTTCATCAGCAGAGCTGAATCAGCCCAGGCTGGGCCAGCAGAGGGAAGGCAGGGTTTGGCTCTGCTTTGCTGTCTGTTCCCCACAGCCATGTCTGTACATCTCTGATGAGCCCCCTGTGTCCCCTGGGATGAGCTCTGGCTTTGCTGATAATCTGTAAGAAAACAATTTCCCTTGCAGCTTGTTTAAATTGATCCCCAGTTGTGCAGAACACCTTCGTCTCCTGTTCCTTCTCCTCTCTCCCTAATCCTGCCTTCATTTGGAAATCACTTTAGGAATGTAAAAGCCAAGGTTAGATGCAATCAGGCTGTGGAGAGAGTTGGTTTGGGGTTTTTTTTGGTGTTGTTAAACACAACAAATTTGTTCCCTACCTGGGAGAGTTCAATATTTTCCCCTTTTCCCTTTCATTAAGGTGAATCTTGATTTTTGCAAATGCTTTCTCCCCATTGCCTGTGGAAGGGAATTGAAGGGACTGTGAGAAATCCATGCATAGATTTTTTTTTTTAATTTCCTCCTCGTCCTGCCTCCTCAAAAAGAAAGAAATAATGTAGAAGGAAAAGGAAGGAAATAATGTAGAAGTGTTTGTGTCAGGTGAGGTGGCAGCACCTCAGTGTCCCCTGTCCCCTCTGTCACTGGGACTGGGACTGCAGGGCTGGAATTGGAGATTCCATGCTGGAATGCTGCCCTGGCTGCTGCTGCCCCTCCCTGCAGTGTTTTTTGGCAAATTTTGGCTCCCTGACTGCTCTGAGCTGATTGGTACCAACACAGAATTGCAGATTTATTGATCTCCCCGCCCTGGCTGCTTCACTTCCCTTCCTTGGGAGGAGATAAATGGGATGAGCTCCAACCCTGGCACAGGACAGATCTTCCCCTCCTCATCTTGGATCTCCCACTCCTCATCTTGGATTTTTCCCCTTCTCATCCTGGATCTTCCCCTCTGTATCTTCAATCTTCCCTCCTTGTCTTGGATCTCCCACTGCTCATCCTGGATTTTTCCCCTCCTCATCCTGGATCTTGAATCTTCTGTGTCTTGAGTTTTTTCCCTCTTCATCTTGGATCTTCCACTGCTCCTCTTGGATCTCCTTCTCCTCACCTTACCTCTTCATCTTGGATTTTCTATTCTTCATCTTGGATTTCCCAGTCCTCTTCTTAGATCTTCCCCTCCTCCTCTTGGATCTTTCCCCCTTCATCCTGAATCTCCCACTCCTCATCTTGGATTTTTCCACTCCTCATCTTGGATCTTAAATCTTCTGTGTCTTGAATCTTCCCTCTTCAGCTTGGATTTTCCACTGCTCATCTTGGATCTTCTCCTCCTCATCTTACCTCTTCATCTTGGATCTCCCACTCCTCATCTTGGATCTTCCCCTCTGTTTCTTGAATCTTCTCTCCTTATCTTGGATCTCCTACTGCTCATCTTGGATCTTCTGTTCTTCATCTTGGATCTTCCACTCCTCATCCTGGATTTTCTCCCCTCCTCATCTTGGAACTTCCCCTCTGTATCTTGAATCTTCCACTTCCCATTTTGGATCTCCCACTGCTCATCTTGGATCTCCCAGTCCTCCTCTTTGATCTTCTGCTCGTTATCTTGGATTTTCCCTTCTTCAGCTTGGATCTTCATCTCTGTATCTTGAATCTTCCCTCCTCATCTTGGATCTCACCCTCTTCATCTTCCCTCTTCATCTTGGATCTTCCACTCCTCATCCTGGATTTTTTCCCCTCCTCATCTTGGATCTTCCAGTTCTCATATTGGATTTTTCCCCTCCTCATCCTGGATTTTCCCCTCTGTATCTTGAATCTTCCCTCCTCAACTTGCATCTTCATCTTGCATCTTCTCTTCTTCATCTTGGATCTTCCATTCCTCATCCTGGATTTTTTCCCCTCCTCATCTTGGATTTTCCATTTCTCATCTTGGATTGTTTCCCCTCCTCATCCTGGATTTTCCCCTCTGTATCTTGAATCTCCCCTCCTCATCTTCAACCTTCCCCTCTCCATCCTGGATCTCCCACTCCCCATCCTGTATCAAACCCTTGTGCTGCAAAGGGATTTTTACCTCCTGCAGAACCTCCTGGGCAATTCTGGGCAATTCTGCAGCTTGTGCCAGCTCTGATCCCTAAAGATCCATTCCTCAGGCTGCCAAAAAAGAGGGATTTTCCCTAAAAGTCTCATTTGGGGGTTGTTTCTCTTCACCTCCAAGAGGCAGAACCCCTGTGAGCACCCTGCAGACTCATCCCAGCGGGAGGGAGAGATCCAGGCAGGATCTGTTACCAGCAATTTCCCCAACAAGGAGAATTCTGTTCGTGGAATTGATTTTTTTTTTGTTGTTGCCGTTGCCGAGATGCTGTTTTCCAAATTAAAAATAAATAAATGTCTGCTTAAATTCTCGTTTAGAGCAACATGAGGAGGTTTAAGAGGAACAGCCCAGGCTGCCTGCCGCGCTGGCAGAGCTTTGGGATGTCATCCCTCAAATCTGACAGGATGCTGAGTATTCCATTAGATCTGCTGGATGTGTACGAGCAGCAAAACCCTCCAGAAAGCAGAAATTTCTGCTCATCCAATTATCCTGACACAGCCCTTTGTAGTGCTGCTCCACATCCCAATTTACAAACAAAGTAGGCTCTCAAATCCCCGATTTTCGAGGGCAGAGAGCGGTGGGGAGAATTGTTCTGATTTATTTAATTAAAAATTAAAAAAAAACCAAAAAAAAGAAAGGCAAGTGGTGCTTTCTGTAGTGCCTGGTTGTGATCTAAGTGGAGTCATTTGTAAAGCCTGACTGGCACCATTAAGCTCCAAAATGAAGGATGGAGAGGGGAGGAGGCAGTGATCCTTCTTGATCAGCTCCTCCTGGAAGGGACAGGATGCAATTAGGGGAGAAGTCATTCCTCAGGAATAGCTGAGCTGCATTTTGGGATTTGGGGAGGAGTGAGGGGTGTCTGCTGCTTGTTCCTGTTGCCCCAGGGATTTATTTGGGAAACAGGTTTTCCATGAGACATAGGTTTGGGGTGCTTGCTGGCTGGGATGACTCTGGGATATCCTAAAATGTGTCCTGGAAAAATGTCCAAATTATGAATTCCCCATGCCAGGGAATCCTGGAGTGGTTTGGGATGGAAAAGACCCTAAAGCTCCTCTCATTCCCCTGTTCAGGAACAGCTTCTGTTGCCTTCTTTAGGATTTGGGATGTTCAGCCCTGGGGAAATCCCATTGTAACATTAGTGGGACAATATTTTGTGCTGATCTTTCCAAGGATGTTTTATGGCGTCCCCATCAGCTCTGGGGGGTTCAGCAAAGCTTTTCTTGGCCTCTAAATTCCCTTTCTCATTCACAAATCACCCGAGCTGAGCTTTTCCCACGTGTGGAGAGTGGGAGCATTCCCTGGGGACTGGATAACAGGAAGTGTGGAGAATCCCAAAATGAGGATTATTGGCCAAAAGCTGCTCTGTCACCCACTGTGCCCCAAAGCACAGCCACAGAGTGTGACTTAGAGGCTGCAAAATCCCAAAACACATCCTGCCAGAGCCCAAATTCTGCTGTGGATACTTGGAAATGACTCTGTTGGGTTGCCTGGGAGGGAATGTTGGGTGGGATTTTGGGGTTATCCCTGTGTCTGCCTGGAAAAAGCTGGAGAATCACTACAGGACAATCTGCTGATATTTCAGTTGAGGCAGAAATAGGTTTTTTACCCCCAAAATGTGAGCTTTGATAACCCCAAGTCCTTCCTTTGATCACACATCCATTAAAAACTTCAGGATCAGGCTGGAAATACCCCGAGGTTCCCATCCACCTGGATTTTTGGGATATCCCAAAACCTGCTGCTTCCCTTCCTCCTGCTGCACTTTCGGGTGGATTTGGACTAAAAAGAAAACAAGAGTCCGATTTGCTTTGACAGCAACCTGCTGTTAATTAGTTTTCCCCTCTTAAATTAATAAAACCAGGCAGCTCCCCTGAACAGATTGAAGCTGCTGAGGAAGACAGCAGCAGCAGCAGCAGCTTTTCCTCATGAATATTTCCCAGCTAATGGCAGCCCTGGGTTTGAAGTTTTTGCTGCTTTATTTAAAGAGAAAGCCAAAAGCTGGGAGTAAATGATGAGTGAAAAGCTTTTCTCTCTCCAAGCAGCACCTCAGGTGAGCTTCAAGGAGCTCTGCCTGGCTGAGGCTCCTGCAACAGATGTTCCAAACAGGCTCTTTTGGAGCCCAAAAAATGAAAAAAATCATGATTAAACCCACCCCCCTCCTTAGTTACATGGGTAATTTTCCTTGACAGCTTTGTCTCTGGAATGTGCTAATTTAGGGATGAAAGGCTGACAAGACTGAGGAGGGTTTGAAGTGGGAGCTGGGATGGTTTTCTCCACGGATAAAGGATGGGAAAAAAGTCCCAGGAAAGGGTTTGGGAACTTCTCTTCCCCCAGCTCAGCCCCTGAACCAGCAGGGAGTTATCCCAGTTGTGTTATCCCAATTCCAGGTGTTTGGAATTGGAAAAATTGGAATTTATCCCAATCCCAGGTGGTTGGAATTGGAAAAATTGGAATTTATCCCAATCCCAGGTGGTTGGAATTGGAAAAATTGGAATTTATCCCAATCCCAGGTGTTGTTTTATCCCAATCCCAGGTGTTTGGAATTGGAAAATTTGGAATTGGAAAAATTGGAATTTATCCCAATCCCAGGTGTTTGGAATTGGAAAAATTGGAATTTATCCCAATCCCAGGGGTTTTTTTGCCCCCAGATGGCTCTGCCAGTGTGGGATTTTGTGTCAAACCCTGAGAGTTTTGTGTAAAATCCTCAGCAGCAGCAGCCAAGTTCCCATCAGGAAAACAAATTGCTGCCTGCTGGGGAAGGATGGGGCTCTTGGAGATGGATGGAATTCCTGGTTTTTCACTCCTCTCCTGGCAGAGGTTTGGAGCAGGGAGGGAATGGTCACACCTTGGGGAGAGTCCTTAATCAATATTCCTCTTGGCCAATAATAGAGGTTGAATTTTGATATTTCTCTTTGCCAGTAATAAGGGTTTAATTTGGTTTTCCCCCCTATTTTCCTGCCTTTTTAGGATTATAATAATTTATTATAATAATAATAATATAACAAATTTATTATTTATTAATTATTATTTCTTTATAATAATAAATGTATTATTTATTAATAAGTTTATTATTATTATTATTATTATTATTATTATTATTAGGTTTTATTCTTATTATTGCAGACCACATCTACAGTTTTCAGGTTGGAATAGCTCTGCTGTTTAATGGATTAATGGAATAAATTCCTGCAGCAGGAAAACTGGGAGGAAACCAACTCAGCCTTTTCCTCTCAACATCCCTGGAGTTTCTCAGAACTTCCCTTTTTTCTCTCCCCCATTTTCAGTGCATCACAGAGGGATGAGGGGGTTAAACCCCATTTTTATCTTCAAATTAAAGCTCTCCAAAACCCTAAAATGAAAAATAACTCCCTGCTGGTGTTGAGAGCTCAGGATAAATTGGTTCACCCATCAGGAATGATGCAGGATGTTGCACAACTGCAGCTTCATTTTCCCTTCCGAATGAAAACTCTAAATTTCCTCATATTTTATTTTCCATCCCTGCAGTCAAGAAGCAGATGGAGCTCAAGTCCAGGGGGGTGAAGCTCATGCCCAGCAAGGACAACAACCAGAAGACATCTGTCTGTAAGTTCTTGGCTCTTCCTTCGCTCTCTTTTGGATAACATTTCATTGGATTTTCCTGTAATCTCTACAACTTCTCCACTCTTTAAATTTCGGGTGTTTTTCCTCTCTCTCTCTTCCCTCTGCATTTCTGCATCACCTCCTCCTCCTCCCAGTGCTCTATTCACAAGTAAATTCCATGGACTAACTGGTGGAATTGGGGGTTGGAGTGTGTGGATTTGGTTGGTTCTGTGCTCCAGGACAGTCTGGCTTTGGACTCCTTTCAGTGGGGGAAAAAAACCCAAAGAATTTTGGAAATGGGGTTGATGTCATGGCTGTGAAATAAGGAGTAGGGATGAGGAAAAACAGGGAAAAAACACTTAGAAAAATTCCAGAGGCAGCAGCAGCGTCTTCTTCCTTTTCCTGCGTGAGTTTTGTTGGATTTTCCCTGCGGAGAAATCGTAATTCTGGGTTTGTAACGCTGATTTTTCGGGTTCAGTGGTTGTGTTTCTATTAAAAAAACAGTGGTTGGTGGCTCAGGGGCAGGATGTCCCTTGTCACTGCTGTGTGTCCCTCTGCCAGGTGGGAAATCCTCCCTTTTCCCCAAAAAAAGCAGCAGCAAAACCTCTGGGTTTGCTCCCTGAATCTTCTAAAATCAAACAGGAGGGATCTGCCTTGGGTTTAATGTTTTCTATGGATTTAAATGGGAGCAGGAGGGAAAATTTTCCCAACTGGATTCCAGGAAAAAGGCTGGAATTGCTCATCTGGTTGCAAAGCTCTTTACCCCCAGCAGAGAGGAGCAGTTTGGATATTCCATCCTGTTGGATTTTGGATACAAAACCCAGAAAAATTGGATTTGAGTCATTGCTCATGAGTGGTTCCCTCCCAGCTCCCAGGAGAGGTTGGTAGGCTCTGGATTTTTGGGATTTACCCAGCAAGGTAAACACCAACCCAAAACCTCCAGAGCAGAAAACATTGGAGGAACATCCAGGAAAAATTTATTCCATTTTACAGGGAAAATTTATTCCATTTTAAAGGGAAAATTTATCCCATTTTAAAGGAAAACTTCACGTCCAACATGCATTCCTCACCGAGGAGAATTTAATTGTAACAAACATCCCAATGCACTGAACTGAGTGGGAAATTCAGCTGGAAAATCCCCCTGGCTGGGTGTGTTTGGCTCTGTGGTGTGGATTTTGGGGAATGTGGGGAAGGGAGGGAAGGAAATGTGGTGTTTTGTAGCATCAGAGTGAATTTTGTGGTGTTTGGGTCTGGAGATGGGTTGGATGGAGGAGTGGGAGTTCTGTGTGCGTCCAGCTCGGTCCAAAATTGCTTTGCAAAGTCGTTTTTTGGGGGTGGTTTGAGCAGTTTTGGGGTCTCTGTGGAAGTTTGTGGATCCTGGGGGAGGCTGAGTGTGTCCATGGGGTGAGGATTTGGGGAGAAGCTTGGCTTGGCTTGGGTTTGGGACACCCTGGAAAACCTGGAATTTCGGGAATGGTTGTGAATCTGCACCTCCAGAGCCATTCTGGGATATCCCAAGGTGGGAAATTTGGGGTTCAGGATTCCCCAGGTGGAACATTTCCAGCTGGGTTTGGTGTTCTCCAGCGTTAGGCCCTCGCTGTGCCCTTTTCACAATTTTAATTTAATTTTAATTTTAATTTTCACGTCTGGGTCAGCATCCCTGAGGTCCTGGGATCACTGAATCCTTGATTTTTTTGGATGCTGGAGGATCTTTGGGGGTTGGAAATGCAGCCAAACCTGACTGGGGTGAGCTGTAAATCAGCTCCCTGCTCTCAGACCTGGATTTCCTCACTTTTCCCAGAAGTTTTCATGGAATATCTGTGATCCCTGGTGGGATTAACCCTTTAAACCAACTCATTCCTGCTGCAATCCTCCTGCCAGGAGAAAGGATCACCTCCTTTCCCTGTATTTCTCCTGCTGATTGAGGCTTTGTCAAAACCTTTTCAGGTGCTGCTTTATTTTGTAGTTCCTAAATTTGGGGGAAAATTGTCCCTTGGGAATCTGTCAGTGAGGTTTTTTTATCCACATTTTTTTTAATCCATTTTTATCCACATTTTTCTATCCATTTAACAGTGAATTCCTGTGGCAAACGGAGCAATCAGAACTGAGTGTCACTGAGATGGTGAGGAGAAAGAAATTGGAAAAAATCAGGAGGAGGATGGGATGGGGAAACAAGAATTCCTTGGCTTTATAATAAGGTTTATAATAGAGAAATGGAGTGATGAATCCCAATTTTTGGGATCTGGTGTTCTCCCAGTAACCCAGAAGGATTAATTTGGGAATTGATGCACAGGTGAAGCTTTGGGCAGGTGAGCACTGAGTTCTCAGCACGACAAATTCAGTTTATAACCTTTGGGTTGGTTGTGTTTGTGAGTTCAAAACAGAGAGGAGAGAGAGCAAAAATTGCTGTAAGTGAACATCTGATCATCTCCTTCATTTCCCTCTCCTTGAAAGGGAAATTCCCCAATTCCCACAGTGTGGAGATATCTTCCTTCTCCCCCTTTCTCTGCTTTATCTTCCCTGTTCTGCTTTATCTGCTCCTGTTTTTAGGTGTTAATGAACCTCCAGCTAACGAGGAGCAGTGAGACTGACAGACTCTCCTCCTGGGCTGTGTTTTCCCAAAATCTGGGCTTTGTTTCTTCCCAAAATTTGGGATCCCAGGCTTGGTTTTGATCCAGAAAGGGACAGAATCCCTGTGGGGGTGACAGCAGTGTGCAGTGACCCCTCTGGGGTGTTCAGTGGGTGCTCTGGGGGGGATTTTGCTCCTGGCAGGAGGAATTTGCTGTGGGAATGGGATTTGTTCTCCAGGGGAGATCTCCCAAGGGCTGGGGGGAAGCTGTGGATGTTACAGAAGGGGTTTGACAGGTGTAAAATCAGGAATCTGAGTGCTTTTCCTTCACTCCCACATGGCCTTGGGACAGAAAAAACCTCATCCTGAGGTGAATTTTCATTTATTTGGAGCTGCAGGGATGGAGGGAAGGAAGCCCAAGGAGGCTGGTGGCACCTGGGGACTTTGCTCAGTCAAAATTTCCTGTCACCAGCTGGGTGCTGAATCCAGCAGCTCCCATTTTTCCCACTCTGGGATCCATTTGGAATTCCCTGGGCCTGGGAAAGGTAGCAAAGCAAAGCTTGGGAGTTACAAAAAATTCCAAAAGCAAAACTTTGGAGCTACAAAAAATCCAAAAGGAAAAATTTGGAGCTACAGAAAATCCAAAAGGAAAAATTTGGAGCTACAGAAAATCCAAAAGGAAAAATTTGGAGCTACAGAAAATCCAAAAAGAAAGCTTTGGAACTACAAAAAAATCAGGTGTTGCTGCCTTACCTCCTGACTGAGTTTGAAGAGGAATTATGGATGTGGAAAAGTGGGAAAATAATCCCTCAGGAGCTTCTTTTCCATGAATTCATGGAGATCTGTCACCTCCATGTGTGGAAAATCCCAGCCCATCCCTGCTCCAGCACGGTAGGAAGGGAGGGAAAAAGGGCCTGAAATAGGAAATCCATGAAAAGGACTTTAAAGGGAAAAAGGGAGGAAAAAAGGGCCTGAAATAGGAAATCACTAAAGAGGACTTAAAGGGGAAAAGGGAGGGAAAAAGGGCCTGAAATAGGAAATCCCTAAAAAGGAGTTAAAGGGAAAAAGGGAGGAAAAAAGGGCTTGAAATAGGAAATTCCGATAAAAGACTTAAAGGGGAAAAGGAAGGGAAAAAGGGCCTGAAATAGGAAATCTCTAAGAAGGAGTTAAAGGGAAAAAGGGCCTGAAATAGGAAATCCCTTAAAAGGACTTAAAGGGGAAAAGGGAGGGGGAAAGAGCCTGAAATAGGAAATTCCTAAAAAGGACTGAAAGGGGAAAAGGAAGGGGAAAAGGACCTGAAACAGGAAATCCCTAAAAAGAAATTCTAGAGTGTCAGAGGTGCCAGAGCTGAGGAGAAGCTGGAATGCTTTTGGGATCAGCAGTTGGGAATCATCAATCCTTCCCTCCTTGTAGGAACACCTCCCTCTCCCAGCTGTGGTTGGGATTTCCCACTGGATAATTCCCAAATATTTGGTGGTCTTGGCTTT
The DNA here is from genome assembly GCF_008360975.1 of Lichenostomus cassidix. Taxonomy (NCBI): domain Eukaryota; kingdom Metazoa; phylum Chordata; class Aves; order Passeriformes; family Meliphagidae; genus Lichenostomus; species Lichenostomus cassidix. Next base: position 2,367,645 of record NC_139503.1, on the reverse strand, counting down.
GTGTGGATCCAGTCTGGGGTGACAAATGTGCTCTTGTCACCTCAGTGTCCCCTCCTGCCAGTGGCCTTTGGGGCACTGTGGTTGGAATTAGAATTGGGATTTTTTTTTTGTGGAATCCAGAGGTGGGATGGGAAATGAGGTTGTTTTAGTGGTACAGCATCGTGGCTGAGAAATGTGTGTGAAGAAAACTGGAATTTCCGGGGCAAAATCACCTTTTTGTGCAATATTACTGAGCTGGAATTCCCATTGGAAATCAGGATTGTGCTAAGGCTGACAAATCTCCAGGTTAAATCTGGGGCAAAATCACCTTTCTGTGCCACATTACTGAGCTGGAATTCCACCTGGAAATCAGGACTGTGCCAGGGCTGAAGAATCCCCAGATTAAACCTTTCTGTGCCATATTCCTGAGCTGGAATTCCCACTGGAAATCAGGATTGTGCCAGGGCTGAGGAATCCCCAGGTTAAACCTTTCTGTGCCATATTGCTGAGCTGGAATTCCATGTGGAAATCAGGACTGTGCCAGGGCTGAGGAATCCCCAGGTTTCCCCATCCTGGAGTGAAAAAACTGATTTTCTCCTTGCGCCTTGGGCAGGTTGGACAAAGCTGGAGCTGGGGAGGCAGAGGATGGAGCTGGGAGTTTTTCCCAGCACTGATCACCACCCCGTGGATCTCACCTCTGTCAGCATCGAGGTGGTTCCATCCAATTTTCCACATTCCAGCTCAATGACTTTGTTTCCAACCCCTCGGCTGCATTGCCCTCTCCTTCCTCCCTCTCTGTTCTGTGCTTGGTTTTCCCCTCTGGGATTCCCCAGCTGCCTTTCCCTGGAGTTGTTTTCCTTCCCTGGCGCCCTGGGCTGGGTTGGGAGGGCTGGGAGGTCACCTGGGAGGTGTTCAAATCCCGGGAAATGGGTTCTGTATCGGTGTCATTGTGCAGAATGAAAAAAAAACCCAAAACCAACTCTTTCCAGAGGTATTTCTGTAGTAAAATTGAGGCAAAACTGTGTCCCTAGCTGGCATTTCCTAGAAAACCCTCAGGTGCATAAACCAAGCAGGATATTCATCCCAAAGCTGTTGTTTTTCCGGAATAAACCACAACACGTTGAGGTTTCTAAACTCCCAGTTGCCATTTTTCTCACCACACCCACCGAGACGCTGCTGAAAGGTTCCTGTGGCTGTTCTGCCTCTGTATGTGCTGTTTTTTTGCTTTGTAGTAACTCAGGTTGGTGTGTCCCAGGGACATAATTTGTGTCCAGACCCTGGGATTCCCGAGAGAGGCAAAAGGATAGGCAACGATTTTCGGTAAGAATCTTTTTTTTTCTTTTATTTTCTATTTTTTTGTTGTTGTTGTTGTTGTTTCTCAGCATGTTCTGTGCATGCTGAGAGCCCCTGGGGGTGTTTGCAGGGATCTCAGGTGTGGCACCTCCCAAAATCCTGCCCAGATTTGGGGGAAAAATATGTAAATTGGGGAAATTATGGGAATAAATGTGTCAAATTCTGCCTTTATGTGTTGTTCCACGTGAGGATCTCTAAAGATCTCTCTGAGTATTTTCATCTGGAGAATCCCTGTGTGCAGGAAAACTGAATCAGCAAAAATTAAAAAAATCACTTTTCAAATCAACTCAAACCCCAAACCCTAAAGAACATGAGGTGACTGAGGTTTCTTCTCACCAAATCCATGAGGAGCCAAATAATTGGGATTTATAACATTTCAGACCAATGATATTTGGGGTTTATAAAGTTTCAGACCAATGATATTTGGGGTTTATAAAGTTTCAGACCAATGATATTTGGGGTTTATAACATTTCAGACCAATGATATTTGGGGTTTATAGAATTTCAGACCAATGATTTTTGGGGTTTATAAAGTTTCAGACCAATGATTTTTGGGGTTTATAAAGTTTCAGACCAATGACATTTGGGGTTTATAAAGTTTCAGACAAATAATAATTGGGGTTTATAAAGTTTCAGACCAATGATAATTGGGGTTTATAAAGTTTCAGACCAATGATAATTGGGGTTTATAGAGTTTTAGACCAATGATAATTGGGGTTTATAAAGTTTCAGACAAATAATAATTGGGGTTTATAAAGTTTCAGACAATCCTGTCCTGCCCAGTTTTCCCTGGCAGAGTGCAGGGATTCCCCAACTGCTGCTGCTGGCCATGGGGAATCAATATTTCATCTGATTTTGCTGGCCAGGGCTGTTCTGCTCATCAAAATTGTCTCTCAATCAAATCCCAGTTTGTCAAATTTCCCTCAAACCCAGCAAATGGGGGAGGGAGGAGGAAAGGGAATTCCCAACAGTCCCTAAAAGCTGCAGGATGAAATCCCAAACTGGATTGTGTTGCTTTGGTGAACAAAGCCAAGGCTGTGAATCCAAACCCAAGGAATAAAGAGCAGAACTCTCAGCAGCTAATAAAGAAGATTTTTTTTTTAATTCACTTTATAAGAATGCTGAGTGTGTGGCTGTGGATGAAATTCCCACTGAAATGTCACTGAAAACTGGGATTTGGATATGGAGGTGTCACTGAAAATTGGGATTTGGACATGGAAGTGTCACTGAAAACTGGGATTTGGACACTGAAATGTCACTGAAAACTGGGATTTGGACATGGAAATGTCAGTGAAAATTGGGATTTGGACATGGAAGTGTCACTGAAAACTGGGATTTCGACAGGGAAGTGTCACTGAACACTGGAATTTGGGCATGGAAGTGTCACTAAAAATTGGGATTTGGACATCAGCACCTGGGGCAGAGGGGGAGGCAGAGCTCAGCCCTTCTCCCTCCCTGCTGCCTGTGGGGCTGGGGATGATCCTGACCCCAAATCCCGGGAGGGACAGGCAGGACAAGGCTGATGTCCCCTCTGTCCCCTCTCCAGGCTGGGCTCCAGCATCCAGTTCTCCTGCAACGAGGGCTACGACCTGCAGGGCTCCAAGAGCATCACCTGCAAGAGGGTGAGCGACCTCATCGTGGCCTGGAGCGACCACCGGCCTGTCTGCAGAGGTGAGGGGCTCAGCCTGCCTGGGGTTTGGGATTTTTGGCAATTCCCAGCTCCTTCCTGGCCCTTTTCCATCCCACATCCTGCCCTCAGGTCAGAAGATCCCAGAGTGGTTTGGGGTCAGAAGGACCTTAAGGATAATCCTGTTCCTCTATCCCAGGTTTGCCTTGGGCATTCCCAGGGATGGTGCAGCCTGAGGGAGCTCAGCCTGGCTGAATTTTGGGATTTTTGGGAATTCCCAGCTCCTTCCTGTCCCTTTTCCATCCCACATCCTGCCCTTGGCAAGGTCAGACAATCCCAGAGTGGTTTAGGTTGGGAAGAACCTTAAAGACATTCCTCTTCCTTCTGCTATCCCAGGTTGGCTTTGAGCATTCCCAGGAATGGGGCAGCCTGAGGGAGCTCAGTTTGGCTGAATTTTGGGATTTTTGGGAATTCCCAGCTCTTTCATGTCCCTTTTCTATCCCCCATGCTGCCCTCAGGTCAGAGAATCCCAGAGTGGTTTGGGGTTGGGAAGAACCTTAAGGACCATTTTGTTCCTTCCACTGTCCCAGGTTGCTCCAAGCTGGCTTTGGGCATTCCCAGGGATGGAGCAGCCTGAGGGAGCTCAGCCTGGCTGAATTTTGGGATTTTTGGCATTTCCCAGCTCCTTTCTGTCCCTTTTCCATGCCCCATGCTGCCCTCAGGTCAGAAGATCCCAGAGTGGTTTGGGGTCAGAAGGATCTTAAGGATAATCCTGTTCTGCTGTCCCAGGTTGGCCTTGGGCATTCCCAGGGATGGTGCAGCCTGAGGGAGCTCAGCCTGGCTGAATTTTGGGATTTTTGGCAATTCCCAGCTCCTTCCTGTCCCTTTTCCTTCCCCCATCCTGCCCTTGGCAAGGTCAGACAATCCCAGAGTGGTTTAGGTTGGGAAGAACAAAGACATTCCTCTTCCTTCTGCTATCCCAGGTTGGTCTTGAGCATTTCCAGGGATGGGGCAGCCTGAGGGAGCTCAGCCTGGCTGAATTTTGGGATTTTTGGGAATTCCCAGCTCCTTCCTGTCCCTTTTCCATCCCCCATCCTGCCCTCCATCACCTCATCCCTTGGCAAGGTCAGAGAATCCCAGAATGGTTTAGGTTGGGAAGAACCATAAAGACAATGCTCTTCCTTCTGCTATCCCAGGTTTTCCTTGAGCATTCCCAGCAATGGGGCAGCCTGAGGGAGCTCAGCCTGGCTGAATTTTGGGATTTTTGGGAATTCCCTGCTCTTTCATGTCCCTTTTCCATCCCACATCCTGCCCTCCATCACCTCATCCCTTGGTAAGGTCAGACAATCCCAGGTTTGGGATTGGAAGGACCTTATGGACAATCCTTCTGCTATCCCAGGTTTTCCTTGAGCATTCCCAGGGACGGAGAAGTCTGAGGGGCTCAGTTTGGCTGAATTTTGGGATTTGTGAGAATTCCCAGCTCTTTCATGTCCCTTTTCCATGCCCCATGCTGCCCTCAGGTCAGAGAATCCCAGAGTGGTTTGGGGTTGGAAGAACCTTAAGGACCATTTTGTTCCTTCCACTGTCCCAGGTTGCTCCAAGCTGGCTTTGGGCATTCCCAGGGATGGGGCAGCCTGAGGGAGCTCAGTTTGGCTGAATTTTGGGATTTTTGGGAATTCCCAGCTCCTTTCTGTCCCTTTTCCATCCCACATCCTGCCCTCAGGTCAGAAGATCCCAGAGTGGTTTGGGGTCAGAAGGACCTGAAGGACAATCCTGTTCCTCTATCCCAAGTTTTCCTTGAGCATTCCCAGGGATGGTGCAGCCTGAGGGAGCTCAGCCTGGCTGAATTTTGGGATTTTTGGCAATTTTCTCTGTCCCTTTTCCATGCCCCGTGCTGCCCTCAGGTCAGACAATCCCAGAGTGGTTTGGGATCAGAAGGACCTGAAGCACAATCCTGTTCCTCTACTCCAAGTTGCTCTCAGGCACTTCCAGGGATGGAAATTCCACAATTTCTCTGGAAAACCTTTTCCAGACCTCCCCATGCTCACAGGAAAGCCTCCTTCAGCCCCTATTTCTGCTCCCCACACAGACTCTGCCAGGAATTTCCCAATTAATTCCCTGTCCTTCCCTCTCTCCCAAACATTCATTTTGTTCAGGAATTAAAATCCAAGCAAGATCATCCCTCTCTCCCCATCCCAGCTATTTTTTCCCTTCTTCCTCTCCTCCTTATCCTGGAGGAGGAAAAGCTGGAATAAAACCTGGAAAAGCTGAGATGGAGAGAGATTTTTAATCTGGAAAAATGGGATTTTTGGGATTCCTCAGGAATTATCATCCTGTGCCATGAGCCATTAGGGAATGGAGGAATTTCTTTTTTTGTCCATTTTTTCCCTTTTTTTTTCCATTTTTATTCCATTTTTTCCCCTTTTTTTTTTCCATTTTTTTTCCATATTTCCCCATTTTTTCCCCAATTTCCCCCCCATTTTTTCCCATTTTTTCTCCATTATTTTTCCATTTTTTTTTCCATTTTTTTCCCAATTTGCCTTTGGCCATTTCATTCCCATTCCCTCTCCAAAATACCACATTGTGATATTCATAATGCAAATAAAGCACAACTTGTAATATTTTTAATTGAATCCCTTTAAAGCTCTTAAAATCACAAATAGGTTTGGGAGGTTTATTTTATTTTTTTTTCCCAGTTCTTTTTTTTTTTTTTTCCTTTAATTTCATCCCCAGATTTTTCCAGGGCTTTGGAATCCCATTTAATTCGTGAAACAAGCCTGGAATAAATGGAATAATCAGTGTAAGAGGATATTTGGCATAAATCCATGACACTATAAAGGAAATTTAGGGTTTCCTCCTGCAGGAGATAAGAAAGGATTTGCCTGCATTATTCTGTTTCTGTGAATCAATTTTTTTAGCTGCTGACTTTCATGTTTTTTGGGGTTTTTTTTCCCTTTTAAAAAAATATGGGGTCTGTTTCAGCTTCCTGCCACTTTTTTCTTTTTTTTCTTTTTTTTTCTTCTTTTTTTTCTTTTTTTTTTCTTTTTTTTTTCTTTTTTTTTTTTCTTTTTTTTCTTTTTTTTTTCTTTTTTTTTTAGAATGTGTTTAGGTTTTTTTAACTGAAAAAAAGAGGAAAGGAAACTGCCGGGAAAGTTACAAATATTTTAAAAATACAAAGTTTTAGAATGTGTTTAGGATTTTTTAACTGGACAAAAGAGGAAAGAAAAATCCTGGGAACTAAAACAAAGAGAGAAAGTTTTAGAATGTGTTCAGGTTTTTTTAGTAGAAAAAAAGTAAAGAAAAATCCTGGGAAAGTTACAAATATTTAAAAAAAAAGAAAAAGTTTTAGAATATGTTTAGGTTTTTTTAATTTAAAAAAAAGAGGAAAGAAAAACGCTGGGAAAGTTACAAATATTTAAAAAAAAGACAAAGTTTTAGAATATGTTCAGATTTTTTTAAAGGATAAAAAAGAGAAAAGGAAAATGCTGGGAAAGTTACAAATATTTTAAAAAATACAGAGTTTTAGAATATGTTTAGGTTTTTTAACTGGACAAAAGAGGAATGGAAAATGCTGGGAAAGTTACAAATATTAAAAAAAATACAAATTTTAGAATATGTTTAGGTTTTTTTAATTAAAAAAAAAGAGGAAAAAAGTCCTGGGAAAGTTACAAATATAAAAAATACAAAGTTTTAGAATGTGTTCAGATTTTTTTTAACTGAAAAAAAAGAGGAAAGAAAAATCCTGGGAAAGTCTACAGCTTTGTAATTTTTAAATATTTGTAAATGTGTTCAGATTTTTTTAAAGGAAAAAAAAAGAGGAAAGAAAAATCCTGGGACCTAAACCAAAAAGAGAAAGTTTTAGAATGTGTTCAGGTTTTTTAGCAGAAAAAAGTAAAGAACAGTCCTGGGAAAATTAGAAATCTTCATTAAAAAAAAAAAACAAAAATCCCTCTGCCATCCCTCTGCCCTCACTCCCACTCCACCCGTTACCCATCCCTGTCCTCCCCTTGATCGCGCGGCGCTCAGCGTGTCCCCTGTGTCCCCAGCCAGGATGTGTGACACCTTCCTGCGCGGCCCCAGCGGCGTCATCACCTCGCCCAACTTCCCCGTGCAGTACGACAACAACGCCTACTGCGTCTGGGTCATCACTGCCCTCAACCCCGCCAAGGTGAGCCCCACAGTGTCCCCAAGTGTCCCCCTGGGCTTGGGGAGGGGATGGGGAGCTCTGCAGTCCGGGGAGGATGGGTTTGGGGTGGTTTTGGGGGATTTTGGGGTTGTGTTTCGGGGGAATTGCGGGTGGGTTTGGGGTGGGAGGGATGGTGGAGCTTGTCTGGTTCCTTGGCAGGGACAGCTTGCAGTGTCCCAGGTGGCTCCAAGTTCTGCCCAGCCTGGCCTGGGACACTCCAGGGATCCAGGAGCAGCCTGGAATTCCATCCCAGCCCCTCACAGGGAAAGATTTCATCCCAATATCCCATCTAAACCCACTGCTTTTCAGTTCAAAGCTGTTGTTGAGGAGAATTTTTGATTTGTTGATCCAAACACATCCAGACACATCCAGACACATCCACACAAATCCAGACTCATCCAAACACATCTGAGCACATTCTGACACCTCCAAACACTTCCAAACACTTCCCACCATCCCAGGTTGCTCCAAGCCCTGTCCAGCCTGGCCTGGGACACTTCCAGGGATCCAGGGACAGCCAGAGCTGCTCTGGGAATTCCATCCCAGCCCTTCACAGGGAAAGATTCATCCCAATATCCCATCTAACCCCACTGCTTTTCAGTTCAAGGCTGTTGTTAAAGAGAATTTTTGATCTGTTGATCCAAACACATCCCAACCAATCCAGACACATCCTGACACTTCCAAGTACATCCAGACACATCCACACAAATCCAGACTCATCCAAACACATCTGAGCACATTCCAACACATCCAGACACCTCTAAACACTTTCAAACACTTCCCACCATCCCAGGTTGCTCCAAGCTCTGTCCAGCCTGGCCTGGGACACTGCCAGGGATCCAAAATTCCACAGCTTCTCTGGGAATTCCATCCCAGCCCCTCACAGGGAAAGATTTCATCCCAATATCCTATCAAAACCTGCTCTCTTTCAGTTCAAGGCTGCTGTTGAGGAGAATTGTTGATTTGTTGATCCAAACACGTCCTGACACATCCAAACACATTCAGACACTTCCAAACATATCCCAACAAATCCCAACACATCCAAGCATATCCAGACACTCCCAATCATCTCCAAACACATCCAGACACCTCCAAACACTTCCCACTATCCCAGGTTGCTCCAAGCTCTATCCAACCTGCCTTGGACACTCCAGGGATCCAGGGGCAGCCACAGCTTCTCTGGGAATTCCATCCTGTCGCTGTTGAGCCGCTAGCAGAGAAAAGGACCCAAGTTCTCAGTGTAGCAAGAAAGAGAGTTTATTATTTTGATTCCCATATACATATAGACTTGTCAGAGGTCACCCAGATTGGTCAGCCAGAAACCTCCCCCTAGGCCTAATTGGCCAGGCCTGAACTGTCCACATCTCAAGACACTGTTTGAAAAACATCCAAACTTTATCTTTGTTTATAAAACACAGCGAAATCTTCTCACGAGAAGGACCTGTGCTAGCCACACCATCCCAGCCCCTCACAGGGAAAGATTTCATCCCAATATCCCATCTAACCTGCTCCCTTGCAGTTCAAAGCTGCTGTTGAGGAGAATTTTTGGTTTGTTGATCCAAACACATCCAAACACATTCAGACTCATCCAAACACATCCCAACAAATCCAGGCACATCCTGACACATCCAGACACATCCAAGCATATCCAGACTCTCCCAAACACTTCCAAACACCTTCCACCATCCCAGGTTGCTCCAAGCCCTGTCCAGCCTGGCCTGGGACACTTCCAGGGATCCAGAGACAGCCCTGATTCTCTGGGAATTCCATCCCAGCCCCTCACAGGGAAAGATTTCATCCCAATATCCCATCTAACCTGCTCCCTCTCAGTTCAAGGCTGCTGTTGAGGAGAATTGTTGATTTGTTGATCCAAACACGTCCAGTCAGATCCAGACAAATCCAAACACATCCTGACACTTCCAAGTACATCCAGACACATCCCAACAAATCCAGGCATATCCAGACCCTTCCAGGCACATCCACACAAATCCAGACTCATCCAAACACATCTGAGCACATTCCAACACATCCAAACACATCCAGACACCTCTAAACACTTCCAAACACTTCTCCAACCCCAGGTTGCTCTAAGCCCTGTCCAGCCTGGCCTGGGACACTGCCAAGATCCAGGGGCAGCCCTGATTCTCTGGGAATTCCATCCCAGCCCCTCACAGGGAAAGATTTCATCCCAATATCCCATCTAAACCTGCTCCCTTGCAGTTCAGAGCTGCTGTTGAGGAGAATTGTTGATTTGTTGATCCAAACACATCCCAACCAATTCCGACACATCCAGAATCATCCAAACACATCCAGACACCTCCAAACACTTCCAAACACTTCCCACAGTCCAGGCTGCTCCAAGCCCTGTCCAGCCTGGCCTTGGACACTGCCAGGGATCCAGGGGCAGCCACAGCTTCTCTGGGAATTCCATCCCAGCTCTCACAGGGAAAGATTTCATCCCAATATCCCATCTAACCTGCTCCCTTTCAGTTCAAAGCTGCTGTTGAGGAGAATTTTTGATTTTTTGATCCAAACACATCCCAACCAATCCAGGCACATCCAGACAAATCCAAACACATCCAGGCAAATCCAAACACATCCTGACACTTCCAGGCACATCCCAACCAATCCAGGCACATCCACACAAATCCAGACTCATCCAAACACATCTGAGCACATTCTGACACCTCCAAACACTTCCAAACACTTCCCACCATCCCAGGTTGCTCCAAGCTCTGTCCAGCCTGTCCTGGGACACTGCCAAGATCCAGGGGCAGCCCTGATTCTCTGGGAATTCCATCCCAGCTCCTCACAGGGAAAGATTTCATCCCAATATCCCATCTAAACCCACTGCTTTTCAGTTCAAAGCTGTTGTTGAGGAGAATTTTTGATTTGTTGGTCCAAACACATCCAAACACATCCAGTCAAATCCAGACAAATCCTGACACTTCCAAGTACATCCAGACACAACCCAACAAATCCAGGCATATCCAGACCCTTCCAGGCACATCCACACAAATCCAGACTCATCCAAACACGTCTGAGCACATTCCAGCACATCCAAACACTCCCAAACACATCCAGACACCTCCAAACACTTCCCACCATCCCAGGTTCTCCCAGCCCTGTCCATCCTGCCCTTGGCCACTCCAGGGATCCAGAATTTCACAGCTTCTCTGGGAATTCCATCCCAGCCCCTCCCAACTCTCCCATTAAAGTTTTTTCAGCCCCTCGAGCTCCATTTCTGCACCTCCTCTGCCCCCCCAGTGTTTCCCAGCTGTCCCTAAATCCCTGCCCTTCCCTCCCTGCAGAGCACTCATTTGGCTCGGTAATTAACAGTGATTATTTTATTTATAATTATATATAATAATATATATCACAATTATTAGGGATCAAAGCCCTTTGAGGGTGGGGAAGCAGTGCTGCTTGGGGCAGGAGGCTGGGCTGGAAAATGCTGATTTTTTTTCCCCATTTTTTGGGAAATTATCCAGCAGGATTTTCCCCATTTTTTGGGAAATTATCCAGCAGGATTTTCCCCATTTTTTGGGAAATTATCCAGCAGGATTTTCCCCATTTTTGGGGAAATTATCCAGCAGGATTTCCCCCATTTTTTGGGAAATTATCCAGCAGGATTTTCCCCATTTTTGGGGAAATTATCCAGCAGGATCCAGGGCAGGTTTGGGTTTATCTCCTGCTCTTTATTATAAATTCCCATAGAAATGTGTGTAAATGATTTTTGGGGTTGCTCAGCCTTCCAGGGTGATGTTTCCTGGAGGATGCTGGAATATTCCTGGAATATTCCAGGAGGCTGGAATTCCACACATTCCACACATTCCAGCTCCTGGGGGTGTTTTACCCTTTTTTATCCCTTCCTGGTATTTTTGTACATCTTTGTCTCCCAAAAAATCACCAACATGCAGGTTTTGTGTGGATAAATCAGTGTTTGGGAAGCTGGGTGGAGATATTCCCTGGTGTTTTGTGGGATAACAATTCCAGTGTTTGTTATTTTGTGGGATAACAATTCCAGGTTTCCTGCTGCAAATGGTGGAGGAGAAGATGGAAATTCTGATTAAAACTTGTGCACCTTTTTTTTCCCTTTTGGGAAATATTATTCACAAAATATTCTCATCTTCAGCTCTGTTCCTTTGATTTTGTGCAACTCTTGTGCCCAAAATTTTCCTGTTTTTCCATCAGCAGCTTCTCCTCTGACCTTCCTGGGCAAAACTCTCTTAATTTTTCTGTGGAATTTCTGTTTAGAAGAATTTTCTCCTCTTCCCCTGCTTGGCTTCTTCCTCAGCTTTGAAAGCTGAGTTTGGAACAAACGCAGAACCTGCAAATCCTGAGCCTTTCCTGACTCATAAACAGGACTGGAATTGGTCAAATCTGTTAATTTTGATACTTTAATCCATGAATTTTGATAAATTTGGTACTTCCCAGCTCAGATCAGAGATTCAAACAGCACAAGAAACTTTGCCTCTGAAATGATAAATAGTTAATTAAAATACCAGTTTATAAAGGGTTTTTTGGGTTTAGATGTTTCATCCTGGAAGTTTAATTTCCAGGTGGGAAAAACCCTCTGCTGAAGCTGGGAGAAGATTTCCATCTCCTCAGCTCTCCCTGCTCATCCTCATCCTCTCCTGAATCATAAACAGGACTGAAATTGTCCAAATTCATTAATTTTGATACTTTAATCCATGAATTTTGATAATTTTGGTATTTCCCAGCTCGGATGAGAGATTCAAACAGCACAAGGAACTTCAGATTCTGCTCCTATTTCAGATTCTGAAATGTGGTTTGGTGAAAACAGCAATGTGGAGAGATTCCATTGCCTTTGAAATGATAAATAGTTAATTAAAACTGTCAGTTTATAAAGGATTTTTTGGGTTTAGATGTTTCAGGGTTATTTCCAGGTGGGGAAAAACCTCTCCTGAAGCAGGGAGAGTTGGGAGAAAAGCTCTGACTCTTCTGGGAAGGTCTCAGCTCTCCCTGCTCATCCTCATCCTTTCCTAAATCATAAATGTGACTGAAATTGGTCAAGTCCATGAATTTTGATAATTTTGGTATTTCCCAGCTCAGATCAGAGATTCAAACAGCACAGGGAACTTCAGGTTCTGCTCCATGGATTGAAATATGGATTGGTGAAATTAGCAGTGTGGAGAGATTCCATTGCCTTTGCCTCTGAAATGATAAACAGTTAATTAAAACTGTCAGTTTATAAAGGATTTTAGATGTTTCATCCTGGAAGTTTAATTTCCAGGTGGGGAAAACCCTCTGCTGAAGTTGGGAGAAGATTTCCATCTCCTCAGCTCTCCCTGCTCATCCTCATCCTTTCCTGAATCATAAACAGGACTGAAATTGGTCAAATCCGTTAATTTTGACACTTTAATCCATGAATTTTGATAATTTTGGTATTTCCCAGCTCACATCAGAGATTCAAACAGCCCAAGGAACTGCAGGTTCTGCTCCATGAAATACACTGAAATAGGGATTGGTGAAATCAGCAGCTTTTTTATGGAGAGATCCCATTGCCTTTGCCTCTGAAATGATAAATAGTTAATTAAAAATGTCACTTTAGAAAGGGTTTTAGATTAGGTTATAAAGGGTTTCATCCTGGAAGTTTAATTTCCAGGTGGGGGAAACCTTCTGCTGAATCTGGGAGAAGATTTCCATCTCCTCAGCTCTCCCTGCTCATCCTCATCCTTTCCTAAACCATAAATGTGACTGAAATTAGCCAAATCCATTCATTGTCATATTTTAATCCATGAATTTTGATAATTTTGGTATTTCCCAGCTCAGATCAGAGATTCAAGCAGCACAAGAAACTTTGCCTCTGAAATGATAAATAGTTAATTAAAAATGTCACTTTATAAAGGGTTTTTTGGGTTTAGATGTTTCATCCTGGAAGTTTAATTTCCAGGTGGGGAAAACCTTCTGCTGAAGCTGGGAGAAGATTTCCATCTCCTCAGCTCTCCCTGCTCATCCTCATCCTTTCCTGAATGATAAACACTGATTGAAGGACTGAAACTGGCCAAATTCGTTAATTTTGATACTTTAATCCAATAATTTTGATAATTTTGGTATTTCCCAGCTCAGATCAGAGATTCAAACAGCACAAGGAACTTCAGATTCTGCTCCATGAAATACACTGAAATAGGGATTGGTGAAATCAGCAGTGTGGAGAGATCCCATTGCCTTTGAAATGATAAATAATTAATTAAAAATGTCACTTTAGAAAGGGTTTTAGATGTTTCATCCTGGAAATTTAACTTCCCTCTGCTGAAGTTTGGAGAAGATTTCCATCTCCTCAGGATTGATCCCAGATTTTCTCATTCCCCAGCCTGGCTGAGGAAAAGATTTGGGATAAATTCCTTGAAATTCCTGTGAAATCCTTGGGAATGAGGAGCATTCTGTGCTGAAATCAGTGTAATCCTTTGATTGATTCCAGTGATTTTTGGATCAAATCCTCCTCTGTGGAGTTTTTAATAGGAACAGTGAGGAAAAAACTGAATTTAGGACTCATTTGCTGGGAATTCTGCAGCCACAGAAAAATTGGGATTATTTCCTGTGCAGAAATGGGGACAGCAAACCTAGTTGGGGGATATTTAGATTTTTTTTTCTATTTTTTTTCACTTGTCCCCAGCGCCCTGGGAATAAATTCCAACCACAGTGGAAAAAATAAATCACCAGGGAGCTGAGAAATGCATGTGGTAATTGGGGGATTTGCATAGAAAAAGCTATTTTTGGGGCTTTTTTTGACAGGATGGATGTTGCTGGGGGAGGTTTCTTCTCACCTGGAGCCAAAAAAAACCAAAAAAAGCAAAAAAAAATAAAAAAAAAGCCAAAAAAATTCCAAAAAAATCAAAAAAATTCAGGCTGGAGGGAGAAGGATCCTCCAGGGGATGATTTATTCCAACTGCAGAGGGAAATTCCGGAGCTGGGAAATGAGGAATGAGTTTGTAAAGCTCCAGGATAAAACTGCTTTATTATATATTCTATATTGATAGAATTATTGTGGATTTGTTTTCCAGCAGGTGGATTGGTTTTCCATTGGTTTTCCATTGGTTTTCCATTGGTTTTCCATTGGTTTTCTCATGGAAAAATAAGATATTTTGCTCAGGAAGGTCAGAGGAGAATCAGCCCTGAGTTTGGAGGTGCTGAGAGTTCTTTTGTTGCAGGAATTATTCAATAATTCCCAGCTTTCAGAGCAAAAAAGAAAAAAGGAAAATTAAAAAAAAAAAGGAAAATAAAAAAAATAGGAAAATTCCTCTCTTGTTTCAGGAATTATTTAATAATTCCCAGTTTTCAGAGAAAAAAATAGGAAAATTAAAAAAAAAATAGGAAAATTTCTCTCATTTCAGGAATTATTCAATAATTCCCAACTTTCAGAAGAAAAAAAAAATAGGAAAATTCCTCTCTTGTTTCAGGAATTATCAAATAATTCCCAAGTTTCAGAGCAAAAAAATAGGAAAATAAAAATTAGAAAAAAATAGGAAAATTCCTCTCTTGTTTCAGGAATTTTTCAATAATTGTGTTTCGCCATCCTGGGGCTTTTGGGGAAAAATCTTGTTTTCAGAATGGCTAAAATCTCCAAATTTGACTTTTTTACACAATTAAAAAAATTGTGTTTATCTGTAGAGAAGAAACCACAACACAGCTCAGCCTGAACTGGATAAACACAATTATTTTTTATTTTTGGTTTGAACTTTGGAGGTTTTTATGGGGGAAAACCCTGTTTTCACAATGGCTAAAATCTCTAAATTGGATTTTCTAGGCATTGAAAAATATTGAAAAATATTTCTGTACAAAAGAAAACACAACACAGCTCAGCCTGAACTAGATAAACACAACAATTTTTTATTTTTGGTTTGAACTTTGAGGTTTTTTGGGGGGAAAAAACCTATTTTCACAATGGCTAAAATCTCTAAAATTCACTTTTCTGTGCATTGAAAAAATTGTGTTTATGTGTAGGAAAGAAACCACAGCCTAAACTGGATAAACACCAGGATATTTTTCATTTTTGGTTTGAATTTTGGGGTTTTTATCCACCTGGGAATCCAAATTTTCCAGGAAATGCTGCAAGAAAATTGCCAAAAGTGAGATTTTGGGATTCCTGAGAACACCTGAATGGAGCATCAACCCAAACCGGGTGATTTCATCTGTTAGAAGTCAGGAAATTCAATGTATTTACCAATTTTGTGCTGATTTTTTTGGCTGCTCAGGTCAGTTTAAAACTCCAGGAGACAAAATTCCACTGATTTCTGCTGCTGGGAGGTGTAAAGTGTTTTTTAAATTTAAATTTTTCATTTTCTGGGGTTTTTTCAGCCTGACCCAGGCTGGATTAAGGACTTTGCACCCTAAATCATGTTGGATTTGAAAAGCAGAGATGTTGAGAGTTTTGGAACCCAAAATTCCACGGGAGCTCTGCTCTGAAATGGTGCAGAGAAATCCGAATTTTGGGTGGGAAAAAATCAGGGAATGAAGATGTGATGCTGAGGATTGTGTTGGCAGATGGCTGAGGAGAATTTCCTGAGCTTTCCCATTAAAAATTCCCATAAATCCATAAATTCTCTCCAATTTCCTGAGCTTTCCCATTGATAATTCCAATAAATCCATTAATTCCCCCCAATTTTCTGAGCCTCTCCATTAAAAATTCCCATGAATCCATAAATTCCTTACCAGGAATATTCCTTACCAGGAACCATGAGAATTTCCTGAGCTTTCCCATTGAAAATTCCCATAAATCCATAAATTCCCTTCTGTTCTGACCAGGAAAATTTCATGAACCAGCCCATTGAGAATTCCCATAAATCCATAAATTCTCTCCAATTTCCTGAGCTTTCCCATTGAAAATTCCCATAAATTTCTTAATCAGGAACCATGAAAATTTCCTGAACCTACCCCATTGATAATTCACATTAATCCATAAATTCTCTCCAATTTCCTGAGCCTTCCCATTAAAAATTCCCATAAATCCATAAATTCCTTACCAGGAACCATGAGAATTTCCTGAACCACCCCATTGATAATTCCCATAAATCCATAAATTCCCTTCTGTTCTGACCTGGAAAATTTAATGAGCCACCCCATTGAAAATTCCTATAAATCCATAAATTTCTTACTAGGAACCATGAAAATTTCCTGAGCCACTCCATTAATAATTCCCATAAATCCATAATTTCCCTCCAATTTCCTGGGCCTTCCCGTTGAAAATTCCCATAAATCCATAAATTTCTTACTAGGAACCATGAGAATTTCCTGAGCTTTCCCACTGATAATTCACATTAATCCATAAATTCTCTCCAATTTCCTGAGCTTTCCCATTGAAAATTCCCATAAATCCATAAATTCCCTTCTGTTCTAACCAGGAAAATTTAATGAGCCACATTGAGAATTCCCATTAATCCATAAATTTCTTAGCTGGAACCATGAGAATTTCCTGAGCCCACCCCATTGATAATTCCCAGAAATCCATAAATAATCCATAAATGTACCTGGAGTGCTCCAGGGCTGGAAAAATCCAGCTTGGTCACTTTTGGGGGATTTTCCTGGAGGTTTTAATACTCCTGAGGAGAATTTCCTGAACCACCCCATTAATAATTCCCATAAATCCATAAATTCCCTTCTGTTCTGACCAGGAAAATTTCCTGAGCCTCCCCACTGATAATTCACATTAATCCATAAATTCCCTCCAATTTCCTGAGCTTTCCCATTGAAAATTCCCATAAATTTCTTAATCAGGAACCATGAGAATTTCCTGAGCCACCCCATTGAGAATTCCCATAAATCCATAAATTCCCTTCTGTTCTGACCAGGAAAATTTAATGAGCCACATTGAGAATTCCCATAAATCCATAAATTCCTTATCAGGAACCATGAGAATTTCCTGAGCCACCCCACTGATAATTCCCATAAATCCAGAAATTCCCTCCAATTTCCTGAGCCTTCCCACTGATAATTCACATAAATCCATAAATTCTCTCCAATTTCCTGAGCCTTCCCATTGAAAATTCCCATAAAAATTCCCTTCTGTTCTGACCCGGAAAATTTAATGAGCCACCCCATTGAAAATTCCCATAAATCCATAAATTCCTTACCAGGAACCATGAGAATTTCCTGAGCCCACCCCATTGACAATTCCCATAAATCCATAAATTCTCTCCAATTTCCTGAGCTTTCCCATTGAAAATTCCCATAAATCCATCAATTCTCTAATTTCCTGACCCACCCCATTGAAAATTCCCATAAATCTGTATTTCTGCTGTTCTGACCAGGAACCAGGAGAAATCACCAGGAAATGAGCAGGAAAAAACCAACTTTTGGGGGATTTCCTGGAGGTTTTAACACTTCTGGATTGCTCCAGGGCTGGAAAAATCTAACCTGATCACTTTTGGGAAATTTCCTGGGGGTTTTAATGCCAATCCTGGGTCACTTTTTGGGGATTTCCTGGAAGTTTTAATATTCCTTGAGAACTCCAGGGCTGGAAAATCCAACTTGATCACATTTATGGGATTTCCTGGAGGTTTTAATGCCAGTCCTGATCACATTTAGGGCATTTCCTGGAGGTTTTAATACTCCTGGATTTCTCCAGGGCTGGAAAAAATCCAATCTGGTCACTTTTGGGGGATTTTCTGGTGGTTTTAATATTGTTGGAGTGCTCTAGGGCTGGAAAAAAATCTAACCTGATCACTTTTGGGAAATTTCCTGGAGGTTTGAATACTCCTGGATTTCTCCAGGGCTGGAAAAAAATCTAACCTGATCACTTTTGGGGAATTTCCTGGAGATTTTAATACTCCTGGATTTCTCCAGGGCTGGGAAAATCTAACCTGATCACTTTTAGGGGATTTCCTGGAGGTTTTAATGCCAATCCTGGACACTTTGGAGGGATTTCTTGGAGGTTTGAATGCTCCTGGATTTCTCCAGGGCTGGAAAAATCTAACCTAATCACTTCTGGGGAATTTCTTGGAGGTTTTGATGCCAATCCTGATCACTTTTAGGGCATTTCCTGGAGATTTGAATCCTTCTGGGCTGGAAAAAATCCAACCTGATCACTTTTGAGGGATTTCCTGGAGGTTTTAATACTCCTGGATTTCTCCAGGGCTGGAAAAAAATCTTACCTGATGACTTTTAGGGGATTTCCTGGAGGTTTTGATCCACCTGGAATGTTCCAGGGCTGGGAAAATCCAACCTGGTCACTTTGGGGCAATTTCCTGGAGGTTTGAATACTCCTGGATTTCTCCAGGGCTGGAAAAAATCCAACCTGGTCACTTTTAGGGGATTTCCTGGAGGTTTAAGTGCCAGTCCTGATCACTTTTAGGGCATTTCCTGGAGGTTGTAAACTCCTGGATTTCTCCAGGACTGGAAAAAATCCAACCTGGTCACTTCTGGAGGATTTCCTGGAGGTTTTAATGCCAGTCCTGGTCACTTTTAGGGCATTTCCTGGAGATTTGAATCCTTCTGGGCTGGAAAAAATCCAACCTGATCACTTTTATGGGATTTCCTGGAGGTTTAAATGCCAATCCTGGACACTTTTGGGGACTTCCTGGAGATTTTAATACTCCTGAATTTCTCCAGGGCTGGGAAAAAAATCTTACCTGATGACTTTTAGGGGATTTCCTGGAGGTTTGAATACTCTTGGATTTCTCCAGGGCTGAAAAAATCCATCCCTGATGACTTTTAGGGGATTTCCTGGAGGTTTTGATCCACCTGGAAGCTCCTCCTGGACAGAGCAAGACTCAACCACCATGCAGCAGCACCCTGCAGGGCTTTGGGGTTAATTTGAATTATTTTTTTGGGGTTTTTTTGGTGCTGAACTTGGTGTCTCTGGCAGGTGATCAAGCTGACCTTCGAGGAGTTTGAGCTGGAGAGAGGATATGACACTCTGACCGTCGGGGATGGAGGGCAAGTGGGAGATCAGAAATCCGTGCTCTACGTGTGAGTTGAGATTCCTGGGAATCCTGGGGGGTTGGGATCCAGGGGATATTTGGGATCCAGATTTTTGGGATCCAGGGCATTTTTGGGATCCAGATTTTTGGGATCAAGGGGATTTTTGGGTTCCAGATCTTTGGGATCCAGGAGATATTTGGGATCCAGGGGATTTTTGGGCTCCAGATTTTTGGGATCCAGGAGATTTATGGGATCCAGGAGATTTATGGGATCCAGGAGATTTATGGGATCCAGGAGATATTTGGGATCCAGATCTTTGGGATCCAGGAAATGATTGTTGGGATCCAGGAGATGATATTTGGGATCCAGGAGATATTTGAGATCCAGGAGATATTTGGGTTCCAGATTTTTGGGACCCAGGAGGTTTTTGGGTTCCAGGAGATTTTTGTGTTCCAGATTTTTGGGATCCAGGAGGTTTTTGGGATCCAGGAGATATTTGGGTTCCAGATTTTTGGGATCCTGGAGATTTTTGGGATCCAAGAGATGATATTTGGGATCCAGGAGATTTTTGGGTTCCAGATTTTTGGTATCCAGGAGATTTTTAGGATCCAGGAGATTTTCTGGGGCTGCTTGGCATTTTTGGGGCAGAAAATCCTTCTTTATGAAGCTCTCAGGGAGAGGATGAGGCTGTCAGGAAATCTGGGATAGAGCAGGAAAAGCAGCTCAGGCATAAATCAAGAAATTTTTGGATCTCTCTCTCTTCCTGCTGCCCTCATTTTAGGGCTGGAAATTTGAGATTTTGGAGCTGGAAATTTGAGATTTTGGAGCTGGAAATTTGAGATTTTGGAGTGTTTCAGGGATCAGGAATAACATCTGGATTTTAGTTTTTATATATATATAATATGTATAAAATGTGTCTTCTATTTTATTTAATATTTGGTGTTGTAATCATTATATTATTCTATATTATGATAATATTTTATATAATATATTATATATTACTACATATTATTTATTTTATCTTGTATATTATATATTGCATATGATATATGATATATTATAAAATTATATATTATTATATATAATATAATATAATATAATATAATATAATATAATATAAAATATTTTAATATAATAATAATTAATATAAATTTATAAATTATAATCTATATAAAATGATATATTATTATATTGCTCCAGTTTTATTCCTGCTCCTCACCTCTTCAGTCCTGCTGCTTTCCCAGCCAGGGGATGCTCTGGGATGGAATTGCAGAAATTCCATCCCAAAAGGAGCATTTGCTTCCCTGGAAAATGGGAACAGAACAGATTGTTAGGCTGAGCTTCCTGATTTACAGACAGGAGTTGATTTCTGGAATTCCCAACCATCCAAATCCATCCAGAATTTGATTTCCTGGAGTTCCAACAACCCAAATCCATGTAGGATTTGATTTCTAGAATTTTCAGCCACCTAAATCCATCAGGATTTGATTTCTGAAATTTCCAACAACCCAAATCCATCCAGGATTTGATGTCTGAAGTTCCAACCACCCAAATCCATCCAAGATTTGATTTCCAGAAGTTCCAACAACCCAAATCCACCCAGGATTTCATTTCTGGAATTACCAAGCTCTCAAATCCATCCAGAAATTGATTTCTGAAATTTCCAACCACCCAAATCCATCTAAGATTTGATTTCCAGAAGTTCCAACCACCCAAATCCATGTAGGATTTGCTTTCCTGGAATTTCCAACAACCCAAATCCATCCAGGATTTGATGTCTGAAGTTCCAACAACCCAAATCCATCTAAGATTTGATTTCCAGAAGCTCCAAGCACCCCAATCCATCCAGGATTTGACTTCTGGAGTTCCAACAGCCCAAATCCATCCAGGATTTCATTTCTGGAATTACTAAGCTCTCAAATCCATCCAGGACTTGATTTCCTAGAATTTCCAACCACCCAAATCCATCTAAGATTTGATTTCCAGAAGCTCCAAACACCCAATTCCATCCAGGATTTGATTTCTGAAATTTCCAGCCTCCCAAATCCATGTAGGATTTGATTTCTGGATTTACCAACCTCCCAAATCCATGTGGGATTTGATTTCTGGAATTCCCAAACACCCAAATCCATCTAAGATTTGATTTCCTGGAATTTCCAACCTCCCAAATCCATGTAGGATTTGCTTTCTGGAGTTCCAACCACCCAAATCCATCCAGGACTTGATTTCCTGGAATTTCCAACCTCCCAAATCCATGTAGGATTTGATTTCTGGAATTCCCAAGCACCCCAATCCATCCCCAGCTCGTTCCAAGTGCAATGGCAAAGGCTGCAGAAAGCTTTGGATCAACTTTTCCTGGAGATTTTTCTTCTTTTTTTTCCTCTTCCCCTCATTGCTGCCTGGCTGCTGCTTGAATAAACACCTGGAGAATCAGAATATTTCCAAACATTTTTCTCTTCTCCAGCTGAACCTTCCCAGCTCTCCCAGCCCTTGATATTCCCATCCCTCCTGGGGGTTCAATCCAGCAATTCCACATCCCTCTTACGTTGGATTTCTTTTGAAATAAATAATTATTATATTCTATTATATTATTATAACATTTCTTTATATTATATATGTAAATTTATATTATATTATATTATATTATATTATATTATATTATATCATATCATATTATATTATATTATATTATATTACTATATTATATTACTATATTATATTACTATATTATATTACTATATTATATTATATTATATTATATTATATTATATTATATTATATTATATTATATTATATAAAATATTTTATATTGTTTCTATTAATATTAATTATACTATATTAAATAAAAATATTAATTTATTTATTCACCCCAGAGCCGAGCCTGGGGGTGAATCTGGATTTATTTAAAAGCTACAGAAAGGATAAAAAACCCTTTCACCCCTCTCAATTCCTCAATTCCTCACAGATAATTCAAAAACTACAGAAATTATAAAAAACCCTCTCACCCCTCTCAATTCCTCAGTTCCTCACAGATAATTCCCCAGCAGAAACACTCACCCTGCACTTCTCACAGGTGCTTTGGTTGCCAGGTGGTGGATAATTTATTATTTGTCAAATAATAGTATAATTATTGAAATAATTATATATAATATCATGTATAATAATAACATAATATAATATAATAATATAATATATAATAATATAATGTCAAATAATATAATAATAACAATATAATGTGAAATAATAATATAATTATTAAAATAATTATATATAATATCATGTATAATAATAACATAATATAATATAATAATATAATATATAATAATATAATGTCAAATAATATAATAATAACAACATAATGTCAAATAATAATATAATTATTAAAATAATTATATATAGTATCATATATAATAATAACATAATATAATATATTATAATAATATAATAATATATAATAATATAATGTCAAATAATATAATAATAACAATATAATGTCAAATAATAATATAATCATTAAAATAATTATATATAGTATCATATATGATAATAACATAATATAATATATTATTATAATATAATATATAATAATATTCTATAATAATAGTAATTATACCAAATAATAATTTATTTTTCTATTTTTCTTTATATATTTTTATATTTTTATTTATTTTACAATACATAATATTCTATTCTTATTTTTAGACAATTTTATGATTTTTTAAATCCTTGTGGAAAGTTCTCCCAGGGCAGGATGGAGCAGGAAATGACCAGATTTTTGGTAATTCTGGGAAGTGTGGCACAGGCAGCTCAGGGATTCACTCAGTCAGAGCACACTCTGAATTTGGGAATTTTCTGTTTTACCCCAACGAGCAGGGAAATAATTCCTTCTGCTGCTGGCTGAGCTGAGGCAGTGATGGTGCTGAACGGGAATTATGGCACTGAGGGTGGGGAGAGAATTCACTCTGGGAATGAAAAATGTGAGATGATTTACATCAACCTGGAAAACCAATTTTTTGAACACTTTTTTTGGGGTGATTCTTAATTAGTTGATAATTTTTTTTTTTATGATCTGAAGACACTGCTGATCTGCTTGTTTTTGGGGTTTTTTGGCTACATTTTTGGGGTGATCCTTAATAATTTCATCATTTTCCTGATGATCTGAGGACACTGCTGATTTACTGTATTTCTTTTTTTTTTGGCCATATTTTTGGGGTGATTTTTAATTAGTTGATAATTTTTTTTTTTATGATCTGAGGACGCTGCTGATCTGCTTGATTTCTTTTATTTTGGGGACTTTTTTGGGGTGATTTTTAATTAGCTGATCACTTTCCTGATAATCTAAACACACTGCTGATCTGCTTATTTTGGGGTTTTTTTGGCCACTCTTTTGGGGTAATCCTTAATAATTTCATCATTTTCCTGATGATCGGAGGACACTGCTGATTTGCTTTATTTCTTCTTTTTTGGGGCACCTTTTTGGGGTGATTCTGAATTAGTTGTTAATTTTCCTGATAATCTGAAGACACTGCTGATCTGCTTATTTTGGGGTTTTTTTTGGCCACATTTTTGGGGAGATTTTTAACTAGCTGATCACTTCCCTGCTGACCTGAGGACACTGCTGATCTGTTTTATTTATTTCCTTTTTTTTTAACATTTTTTGGGGTGATTTTTAATTATCTGATCACTTCCCTGATGACCTGAGGACACTGCTGATCTGTTTTATTTATTTCTTTTTTTTTTAAACACCTTTTTGGGGTGATTTTTAACTAGCTCATCACTTCCCTGCTGACCTGAGGACACTGCTGATCTGTTTTATTTATTTCTTTTTTTTTTAACACCTTTTTGGGGCGATTTTTAATTAGCTGATCACTTCCCTGCTGACCTGAGGACACTGCTGACCTGTTTTATTTATTTCTTTTTTTTTTAACACCTTTTTGGGGCGATTTTTAATTAGCTCATCACTTCCCTGCTGACCTGAGGACACTGCGGATTTATTTTACTTCATTTTTTAATTTGAATTTTTAATTATTTGATTTCTTTTTTGCAGGCTGACAGGCACCACAGTCCCTGACCTGATCGTCAGCACGCAGCACCAGATGTGGCTCCTCTTCCAGACCGACAGCGTCAGCAACCTGCTGGGCTTCAAGGCTTCCTACGAAGGTAAATCCCAAACTTTCCCTCCCCATTCCCACATTTCCACAGGATCAGGGAAATAATGGGATCAGGGAAATGATGGGATCAGGGAAATGATGGGATCAGGG
Source organism: Lichenostomus cassidix (assembly GCF_008360975.1). Taxonomy (NCBI): domain Eukaryota; kingdom Metazoa; phylum Chordata; class Aves; order Passeriformes; family Meliphagidae; genus Lichenostomus; species Lichenostomus cassidix. The sequence continues at coordinate 2,343,356 of NC_139503.1, read as the reverse complement.
AAATGATGGGATCAGGGAAATAATGGGATCAGGGAAATGATGGGATCAGGGAAATGATGGGATCAGGGAAATAATGGGATCAGGGAAATGGGATCAGGGAAATAATGGGATCAGGGAAATGGGATCAGGGAAATAATGGGATCAGGGAGATGGGATCAGAGAAGTGGGATCAGGGAAATAATGGGATCAGGGAAATAATGGGATCAGGGAAATGATGGGATCAGGGAAATAATGGGATCAGGGAAATGATGGGATCAGGGAAATAATGGGATCAGGGAAATGATGGGATCAGGGAAATGATGGGATCAGGGAAATAATGGGATCAGGGAGATAATGGGATCAGGGAGATGGGATCAGGGAGATAATGGGATCAGGGAGATAATGGGATCAGGGAAATAATGGGATCAGGGAGATGATGGGAACAGGGAAATAATGGGATCAGGGAAATAATGGGATCAGGGAAATGGGATCAGGGAAATGATGGGATCAGGGAAATGGGATCAGGGAAATGATGGGATCAGGGAGATGGGATCAGGGAAATGATGGGATCAGGGAAATAATGGGATCAGGGAGATGATGGGATCAGGGAAATAATGGGATCAGGGAAATGATGGGATCAGGGAAATGGGATCAGGGAAATAATGGGATCAGGGAAATAATGGGATCAGGGAGATGGGGTCAGGGAAATGGGATCAGCGCAGGGATTTGGGAGGAAAAATGGAATTTATTGCAGGAATTTGGTTTTGCAGGAGTTTTTCCAAAACTTCCACATGTTTTTGTGAAATTCCAAGCTGGGATAAGGGATTCCTTCAGGTCAACATTTTTCAAAACACTGACAAATTAGGGTTGATGAAACAGGATCTGGAGTCTAATAATTCCACTTTCTGCAGTGATATTTATGGGGTTTTTAATTTCATTTTCTGCAGATATTTATGGGGTTTTTTGGGTTCCTTCAGGTTGGAGATTTGCTGGTTCCTTTCCTGTCCAAGCTGCCTGGCTGGAGAGGGCATTGTGTGTATTTTAGCAAAAAAGAGTTTGGGAATTTCGTATTTGCAGTTGGACTGAAGTCTCCCCCCAAAAAAACAACTTTATTTCCTCCACTGATGGATTTGAGTTTATTCCAAGCAGCAGCACTAAAAGCAAATTAATTGTGTAAATTCCTGTGGTAAGAACAGAAATATTAAAAGGTTAAAAAAAACCCCAAAACTAGAACAAAGCAAATAATTTTAATAATAATTTTAATTTAGAGTTGTGTTGTTTTAATAGAGAGTGAGAATTTCAAATTAAACCCAGATTTATGGAGTGATTTAATTCAGATTTCAGCCAAAGCCTTAGGGTTTGCTGTGGGGCAATCCCAGCCCAGCTGCTGGATTTGCCCTGCACTGGTGATTTCAGATGATTTTCTTTTTCATTCCTCCTCTTCTCGTTGTATTTCCTCTTTAAATCCTTTTTTTCCTCCATTCAGACAATCCCAGCCTGGTTTGGGTTGGGAGGAAACTCAAATCCCATCTTGTTCCATGGGGTCACCTCCTTTGGGATGGAAAATCATCCCTTTTTTAATTCATTATTCAAATCAAAAACCAGAAACACCCTCAGGTCTCACAAGTCCTTCACTCCATGGCTGTTCCTTCTAAAAATCAGTTTTTTGGAGCTCCAAAAGTCCTGATTTTCCCCCAGAACTGAGGCAGAAATTCCCTGATTCTTCCAAATCCCCACCTGACACCATTAACTTTAATTAATTAAGCCAAGGTAATTTAAGTACAAAATCCTGTGGGTGAGGTAAAATATTTCCCTGAGTATTTTGTGACATATATGGAATTTCCTCAGGTCTTACAAATCCTTCACCTGTGGCTGTTCCCTCTAAAAATCAGTTTTTTGGAGCTCCAAAAATCTGATTTTCCCCCAGAACCGAGGCAAAAATTCCCTGATTCTTCCAAATTCCCACCTGACACCATTAGCTTTAATTAATCAAGCCAAGGTAATTCAAGTGCAAAATCCTGTGGGTGAGGGAAGATATTTCTCTGAGCCTTTTGTGCCATTTGTGGGATTTCCTCAAGTCTTACAAATCCTTCACCCCATGGCTGTTCCTTCTAAAAATCAGAGGTTTTTGCAGCTCCAAAAATCTGATTTTCTCCCAGAACCGAGGCAAAAATTCCTTGATTCTTCCCAATTCCCACCTGACACCATTAGCTTTAATTTATCAAGCCAAGTTAATTTAAGTACAAAACCCTGTGGGTGAGGGAAGATATTTCCCTGAGTATTTCGTGACATATATGGAATTTCCTCAGGTCTTACAAATCCTTCCTCCTCCACAAACTGCAGTTTTTTCTTGCCAGCAGCTCCAAAAATCCTCATTTTCCCCCAGAACTGAGCTAAAAATTCCCTGATTCTTCCAAATCCCCACCTGACACCCTTAGATTTAATTAATTAGGCCGAGTTAATTTAAGTGGGTGAGGTAAAATATTTCCCTGAGCCTTTTCCAGCTGAGGGTGACTTTTTGTGGGATTTCCTCAAGTCTTACAAATCCTTCCCCCCATGGCTGTTCCCTCTAAAAATCAGTTTTTTGGAGCTCCAAAAGTCCTGATTTTCCCCCAGAACTGAGGCAGAAATTCACTGATTCTTCCAAATTCCCTCCTGACACCATTAGATTTAATTAATCAAGCCAAGGTAATTCAAGTACAAAATCCTGTGGGTGAGGGAAGATATTTCCCTGAGTATTTTGTGCCATTTGTAGGATTTCCTCAAGTCTTACAAATCCTTCCCCCCATGGCTGTTCCCTCTAAAAATCAGAGGTTTTTGCAGCTCCAAAAATCTGATTTTCCCCCAGAACCGAGGCAAAAATTCCCTGATTCTTCCAAATTCCCTCCTGACACCATTAGCTTTAATTAATCAAGCCAAGGTAATTTAAGTACAAAACCCTGTGGGTGAGCTAAGATATTTCCCTGAGTATTTTGGGACATATATGGAATTTCCTCAGGTCTCACAAATCCTTCCTCCTCCACAAACTGCAGTTTTTTCTTGCCAGCAGCTCCAAAAATCCTCATTTTCCCCCAGAACTGAGCTAAAAATTCCCCAATTTTTCCAAATCCCCACCTGACACCATTAGATTTAATTAATTAGGCCAAGTTAATTTAAGTGGGTGAGGTGAAATACTTCCCTGAGCCTTTCCCAGCTGAGGGTGACTTTTTTGTGGGATTTCCTCAGGTCTCATAAATCCTTCACCCCATGGCTGTTCCCTCTGAAAATCAAAGTTTTTTGCAGCTCCAAAAATCCTGATTTTCCCCCAGAACTGAGCTAAAAATTCCCTGATTCTTCCAAATTCCCACCTGACACCATTAGCTTTAATTAATTAAACCAAGTTAATTCAAGTACAAAATCCTATGGGTGAGGTGAAGTATTTCCCTGAGTATTTTGTGCCATTTGTAGGATTTCCTCAAGTCTTACAAATCCTGCAACCCATGGCTGTTCCCTCTAAAAACCAGAGTTTTTCTTGCCAGCAGCTCCAAAAATCCTGATTTTCCCCCAGAACTGAGCTAAAATTTCCCCAATTTTTCCAAATTCCCACCTGACACCATTAGATTTAATTAATTAAGTCAAGTTAATTTAAGTGGATGAGGTAAAATATTTCTCTGAGCCTTTCATGCCATTTGTGGGATTTCCTCAGGTCTCACAAATCCCTCACCCCATGGCTGTTCCCTCTAAAAATCAGAATTTTTTGGAGCCAGCAGCTCTAAAAATCCTGATTTTCCCCCAGAACCGAGGCAGAAATTCCCTGATTCTTCCAAATTCCCACCTGACACCATTAGCTTTAATTAATTAAGTCAAGGTAATTTAAGTAGGTGAGGTAAAATATTTCCTGCCTGGGGGTGACTTTTTTGTGGGATTTCCTCAGGTCTCACAAATCCTTCCCCCTGTGGCTGTTCCCTCTAAAAACCAGAGGAACATCAGGATCCAAAAATCCTGATTTTCCCCCAGAACTGAGCTAAAAATTCCCCAATTTTTCCAAATTCCCACCTGACACCATTAGCTTTAATTAATCAAGCCAAGGTAATTCAAGTACAAAACCCTGTGGGTGAGGGAAGATATTTCCCTGAGCGTTTCATGCCATTTGTGGGATTTCCTCAAGTCTTACAAATCCTTCACCCCATGGCTGTTCCCTCTAAAAATCAGAGGTTTTTGCAACTGGCAGCTCCAAAAATCCTCATTTTCCCCCAGAACTGAGCTAAAATTTCCCCAATTTTTCCAAATTCCCACCTGACACCATTAGATTTAATTAATTAAGTCAAGTTAATTTAAGTGGATGAGGTAAAATATTTCTCTGAGCCTTTCATGCCATTTGTGGGATTTCCTCAGGTCTCACAAATCCCTCACCCCATGGCTCTTCCCTCTAAAAATCAGAATTTTTTGGAGCCAGCAGCTCCAAAAATCCTGATTTTTCCCCAGAACTGAGCTAAAAATTCCCTGATTCTTCCAAATTCCCACCTGACACCATTAGATTTAATTAATTACGCTGAGTTAATTTAAGTGGGTGAGGGAAGATATTTCTCTGAGCCTTTTCTGCCATTTGTGGGATTTCCTCAGGTCTCACAAATCCCTCACCCCATGGCTGTTCCCTCTAAAAACCAGAGTTTTTTGAGCAGGCAGCTCCAAAAATTCTGATTTTCCCCCAGAACCGAGGCAGAAATTCCCAGATTCTTCCAAATTCCCACCTGACACCATTAGCTTTAATTAATTAAGCCAAGGTAATTTAAGTAGGTGAGGTAAAATATTTCCTGCCTGGGGGTGACTTTTTTGTGGGATTTCCTCAGGTCTCACAAATCCTTCACCTGTGGCTGTTCCCTCTAAAAACCAGAGTTTTTTGCAGCTCCAAAAATCCTCATTTTCCCCCAGAACTGAGCTAAAAATTCCCCAATTTTTCCAAATTCCCACCTGACACCATTAGCTTTAATTAATCCAGCCAAGGTAATTTAAGTATAAAACCCTGTGGGTGAGGTAAAATATTTCCCTGAGTATTTTGTGCCATTTGTAGGATTTCCTCAAGTCTCACAAATCCTTCCCCCGTGGCTGTTCCCTCTGAAAAACCAGAGTTTTTCTTGCCAGCAGCTCCAAAAATCCTGATTTTCCCCCAAAACCAGCCAGAAATCCCCCTGGAATTGCAGGAGAGGAGTGCCCTGGATTTGGGATGCTCTCATTCCTCACTCCCCAACTTCCCCACCCACAGCCAAACAGCAAAAAATCTACAAAAATTCCTTCCTGCAACATTTTCCTCCAGGAAAAAAGCCGTTTTGTCAGAATTTTCCCTCTCTGTATGAATAATATTTGATGGAGAAGTTGTGAAAGATTGATGGCAGCTCGTTTTGCTTCAGCAAGTGTCAAAACACTTGATTTGGATGTTCTTGTTTAGTTTTGACTTTTATTATTCTAATGGGGAAGGGATTTTTGGCTCTCAGCATTCATCAGGAGGAATGTTTCCATCTGATTGAAGTAATATGTTTTGATATTTTTGAATCATTCTTTTTTTGATGGGTTTTTTTTGTCATAATTTTTTTTTTTTTTTCTTTTTTTGGAACTTCTGCCCTGCTAAATATTGCATGGATTTTCCTCTCCCTACGCAGGGAGCAAGGGGAGTTTTCCTCGGGTCAGAAAATGGAATTTCTGAATAAATCTGGGTTGTGAGGATGGGGTCAGGCAGGGATTTTTGGAGGAGATTTTGGGGCTGCCATGATGGGGTTGGGCAGGAATTTTTGGAGGAGTTTTGGGGTTTCCATGATTGGTCAGGCAGGAATTCTTGGTGTCCACATGTGGAATTTTTAATGTCCACTTTGGAGGAGTTTTGGGGCTTCCATGATGGGATTGGGCAGGAAGTTTTGGAGGAATTTTGGGGTTTCCATGATAGGTCAGACAGGAATTTTTGGTGTCCACATGTGGAATTTTTAATGTCCACTTTGGAGGAGTTTTGGGGCTTCCATGATGGGATTGGGCAGGAAGTTTTGGAGGAATTTTGGGGCTTCCACGATGGGGTCAGGCAGGAATTTTTGGTGTCCATATGTGGAATTTTAGGTGTCCATTTTGGAGGAGTTTTGGGGCTGCCATGATGGGGTAGGGCAGGCATTTTTTGAGGAGATTTTGGGGCTTCCACTGTGGGGTCAGACAGGAATTTTTGGCATCCATATGTGGAATTTTTGGTGTCCATTTTGGAGGAGATTTTGGGGCTGCTGTGATGGGGTTGGGCAGGATTTTTGGAGGAATTTTGGGATCATCCTTGATGGGGTCAGGTAGGACTTTTTGGTGTCCACGTGTGGAATTTTTAATGTCCATTTTGGAGGAGATTTTGGGGCTGCCACAATGGGATTGGGCAGGAAGTTTTGGAGGAATTTTGGGGTTTCCATGATGGGTCAGACAGGAATTTTAGGTGTCCACATGTGGAATTTTAGGTGTCCATTTTGGAGGAGATTTTGGGGCTTCCATGATGGGATTGGGCAGGAAGTTTTGGAGGAATTTTGGGGCTTCCACGATGGGGTCAGGCAGGAATTTTTGGTGTCCATATGTGGAATTTTTAGTGTCCATTTTGGAGGAATTTTGGGGCTGCCGTGATGGGATTGGGCAGGAAGTTTTGGTGTCCACGTGTGGAATTTTTGGTGTCCATTTTGGAGGAGATTTTGGGGCTGATGTGATGGGGTTGGGCAGGATTTTTGGAGGAATTTTGGGGTCTTCCTTGATGGGGTCAGGTAGGAATTTTTGGTGTCCACGTGTGGAATTTTAGGTGTCCATTTTGGAGGAGTTTTGGGGCTTCCATGATGGAGTCAGGCAGGAATTTTTGGAGAAGTTTTGGGGTTTCCAGTGTGGGGTCAGGCAGCGATTTTTGGTGTCCACGTGTGGAATTTTTAATGTCCATTTTGGGGGAGATTTTGGGGCTGCCACAATGGGATTGGGCAGTAAGTTTTGGAGGAATTTTGGGGTTTCCATGATAGGTCAGACAGGAATTTTTGGTGTCCACATGTGGAATTTTAGGTGTCCATTTTGGAGGAGATTTTGGGGCTGCCACGATGGGGTCAGGCAGGGAATTTTGGTGTCCCTCTGTGGAGGAGTTTTGGGGTTTCCATGATGGGATTGGGCAGGAAGTTTTGGAGGAATTTTGGGGTTTCCATGATGGGTCAGGCAGGAATTTTTGGTGTCCACATGTGGAATTTTTTGTGTCCATATATGGAGGAGTTTTGGGACTTCCATGATGGGGCTGGGCAAGAATTTTTGGAGGAGTTTTGGGGCTTTCACTGTGGGGTCAGGCAGGGATTTTTGGTGTCCATATGTGGAATTTTTGGTGTCCACATGTGGAATTTTTAGTGTCCCCTCTGTGGAGGAGTTTTGGGGCTGCCATGATGGGATTGGGCAGGAATTTTTGGTGTCCACGTGTGGAATTTTTGGTGTCCATGTGTGGAATTTTTGGTGTCCACATATGGAGAAGTTTTGGGGCTTCCATGATGAGGTCAGGCAGGGATTTTTGGAGTCTGTGCATGGAATGTTTGATGTCTGTGAGGAGGAATTTTATATTTGGCACTGGAAGAGCTCCTGGGCATGGAGGATCATCCTGGGAAAGGCTGATTGTTCTTCTCTGCTGTTCAGGATGGGCTGGGAGGTGAATCCCCCCAGGATTTGTGTTTTCAGGGGTGGCTGGAATGAGGAGTGTTGGTGTCCCAGAACCATGGGATGGTTTTGATCCAGACTGACCTTCAACCCTTTCCCAATCCATGAGCATCCCAACCTCCCACTATCCCAGGTTGCCCAAAATCCCCATCCAGCCTGGCTTTGGACACTTCCAGGAATGGGAAATCCTCACCAAACGCCAGCTGAGGGATTCTGGGACATCCAACAGCTTCCCAGTGACAGCAGCACTGGGGACACTGGGGACACTGGGGACACTGGAACTTCTAGATTTCCAGGCTCCAAGGTGTGGGAAGGGAAGGAATAACAGCCATGGAATATTCCCAGCATTCCCACCCCCCAGCTCTGTCAGACTCACTGAGAAATGTTCCAAATCCAATCGTTCCCATCCCAGCTCGTTGCTATTCCTTGGGGTTTAAAGCTGGATTTTCATTCCTGATGGGGAATTTAAAGGATTTTCATTCCCTGATAACACCTTGTGCATTCTGGGGTGAGTTCAGCACAGTTCAGTGCTGCTTCAACACCCAAAATATTCTGTTTTCCACTCCTCACCTGCGAGTGCAGCTCTTGAAACAGTTGGATTTGGAAACTCTGCGGGAAGATCCATAAATCCTGGCGAGGTGCTTTCACTGAGAGGCAGAAAACTGAGCCTGATCCCTGCAAACTTTAGTATTCATTTATGTTAAATTATTTTGGGGATGCTTCATTACCTGGCAGAGAGCTTTCAGCTGGAGATGCACAGCAGCTCTGAGCCGTGTGACTTCTGCTCAAAATACACCTGGAACTGAAGTTGCCTGGAGCCAGAATAATGATGAGGCTGCTCCTTGTTATTCCAGCCAAATTGGGATATTAGAGGGAGCCAAGCAGATCTCAGCTTCCCCCATTTCCCCTCTGGGAAGGGAAGTGTCATGAAAGAGATTTCCAATTTGGTGGAGGAAATTGGGAATGGGGAGGAGAGGCGGTGGGGAGGAAATCTTGAGAGGAGTGTGGAGCAGAGAAATGAGGTGGGAACGCTCTGGAGGAATGGTGGAATGAAGTTTTTGGAGCAAAGAGTGATCCAGGGCAGGGGGATTGGGATTTCCTTTGGAAATGGAGTTGTGGGGAGCAGGAGATAAGGGGAAATTGTGTGTGGGATTTAGTTGGAGTCAAAATGCATACAGAATGAGGGATGAGGAATGTGGATAAGGTGGGGATGGGAATGGGAAGAAGAGGGACAATCCAGCCAATTCCCTCAGTGTCCCTGTGCTGGGGGAGCTGAAGGTTTGTCCTGCTCAGCGAGATGTGATCCCTTGAATCCAGCAATCCTTGGAGCAGAGGCACAGCAGGAGCTGCTTTGGATCCCTGTGGTTTTGATTGATTCCCTGTGGTTTGGTTTTCATTCCTGCTGGGATTGTCACAGAATCCTGGACTGGTCTGGGGTGGGAGGGACATCAAGGATCATCCAGTTCCACCTTCCAGGGACACCTTCTCCTATCCCAGGCTGCTCCAGCCTGGCCTGGGACACTCCCAGGGATCCAGAGCAGCCACAGCTTCTCTGTTTGTCCTTCCCATGTTTGTCCTTCCAGAGAAATAACCCAGTCTGAGCCCAAAATGACATCATTTGGGAGTAATTCAGTTAATTATGGGGTGTGGCATCGACTGACACCAAATCTCCAGGCTCCTCCAAGGGTTTGCAGGTCCCAAATGCACTTGGAGCTTATGGAAACGCTCACCAGGAATTCCCCAAGTGCCACTGTTGCCTTTTTCAGCCTGGAAATGAAACTCAAGATCATTTTAGTCTAGGAGGTAATAGAAAAGTGGATTTTATTGGAGCTCCAGGGGCAGTTATGGAAGAATATCCACAAAAGGGCTGAATACAGTTTGATAGGTTTGAGGAAATGAGCAGAATTGATCAAAAGCACCAATTCAGAGGACAAGTGGTGATGCAATTCCCCCCAGGTCAAACCCCTGCTCTGAGCTCCACCCTTGGCTCTAGTTGGACTTGTTGATCACAATTTGTCTTGAAGATTTTGTTCTCAGCCTTGGTTCCCAGGGAGACCCAAGACAGGAGAGGAGCCTTGTGCCCTGAAGGAGCACAAGGAATGTCTTTGGTCTTTCCATCTGGGGAAAAGGGTAGGGAAAAGTACTGGGAAGGTTAGAAATATATAAAAGAGAAAAAAGGCAAAAATTATTCATCACCAGAACAAAAGCAAAGCTGGAAGTGCCATGGCTCTGACAGCAGAGATGTTTGACACCCAGAACTCCCCAAACTTGGCTCAGAACATCCCAAAAATCTTAAATCCCTGTTTTTTTCTCTTGCAGAGATCGACCAGGGCAGCTGTGGTGACCCGGGGATCCCAGCCTACGGCCGCAGGGACGGCTCCACCTTCCGCCACGGGGACACCCTGCACTTCGAGTGCCAGCCTGCCTTCGAGCTCAAGGGCCACAGGAGCATCACCTGCCAGAAGAGCAGCCAGTGGTCTGCTCAGAAACCTGTGTGTGTGTGTAAGTCAGCCACCAGCCACTCCGAGGGTCCCCGTGCTGCTGGCGCTGGTGGCACTGGTGGCACTGGTGGCACCCAGCCGGTTGCACTGTCACCCAGCTCGGGGAGAGGTTTGGGCAGGGTGAGCAGCCAGACCCAGAGCGAGGTTTGGGATCTCCCTGCCCTGCCCTGCCCTGAGGGAAAATCAATCTGTCAGGAAAATGAATCCACAAACAGCAGAGCTTTGTGTCCAAAAAGGAGACAGAGGAGTCCTGGAACTTTATTCTAATTAATGGGGTGATTCTCTCAAGTTTTTAGGGGACACAGCCTCCTTTTTAATCCTAATTTCCCATCCACATTTCCCTCATTTCCCTCTCTCTCTCCCCACTAGCTGAGGTACTTGAGAGGCACAGATTCCCCAAATCACCTCACACAGATCCCCTGCTAATCTACATTCCCCCTACATGCCTTTTCTTTGTGTCTCTGCTCCTTTTCTCTAAACCCAGGGATTTAGCACAGCCTTGGGTTTGTAACCCTCTGTGTCAATTAATGCAATTCCTATGGAATTTATGGTTCTTCCCATTGCTTCTCTCACCTTATCAGGCCTTATCTACCAGCAGATCCCACAGTTTGTTTGTAAAATCATCTCATTCCTTTCAAATCCTTGGTGGTTGTGGCTCAGACAGAAGCACAGGAAAAACTCCACAGGAAAAACTCCACAGGAAAAACTGGTTTAATCCTGGATTCTCCTCCTGGCCACTCACTTTTCCCCACAATCTGACATTTTCCAGGCTCCCTGCTGCTGCTAGAACTCAATTTTCCATTTGTTCCTCGAGTTCTCAGCAGCATTGGGATGTTCTGAGAATCCCTCAATGCAGAGGGATTTTGGGGATTTGGGTGAACTCAGGATCACATTTTGGGATGGAAATGGGAGTTCCTGCCTAGTCCCTGTGGGGTTTGCTGAACTCAGGATCACATTTTGGGATGTGAATGGGAGTTCCCTCCCAGTCCTATGGGGTTTTCTGAACTCAGGGTCACATTTTGGGATGGAAATGGGAGTTCCTGCCCAGTCCTGTATGGTTTTCTGAACTCAGGATCACATTTTGGGATGTGAATGGGAGTTCCTGCCCATTCCTATGGGGTTTTCTGAACTCAGGATCACATTTTGGGATGGAAATGGGAGTTCCCTCCCAGTCCTATGGGGTTTTCTGAACTCAGGATCACATTTTGGGATGGAAATGGGAGTTCCTGCCCATTCCTTGTGGGATTTTCATGCTCTCAGTGTACATTGTTAGATGTGTTGGGCAATTTGTTTTATTGCCCTGACAGGACCTTCCTGCAGGGACAGGACACTGGACACTGCCAAACCCCACAGCAGGAACTCTGTTTTCCCAAATTGGTGATAATTGGGGAAATTGTCACTCTTCTTATCTCCTTTTCTCCTCAGTTGGCTCTGTTAAAATCTACACCTTGCAGCAAAGTCTGAGGTGCAGTGAGACTGAAATTTAAAAAAAAAAAGGGAAAATCCACCTGAGGGAGGGGAGGATGGAGAGGGAAATACTGTTTTTAGAAAGACAGAGCAGAAATGTCATTTTTAGAAGTGCTGGTTGGTGCCAAACCAGGTCAGGTTGCAGTGATTGCAGGGAAAATTCTCCTTGGGGAGAAAGGAAAAAATGGATCCACATGGAGAGGATGGAGCTGGGAGGGCAAACTGGGATCCTGCAGAGTCTGGAGGAGCTGGGAGAGAACTGGGGGTTTTGGAGAAATGGGGGAATCATTTTAATTCATTTAATTATTCATTTAATTCAGAATTAAATGCTTTTAATTCCTGGGGAAAGGAAGCAATTCCAAGTCCTGCCTTTTCCAGGTGCCATCCATCCCTTCCTGGTTGGTTTTTTCCCTCTGTAAGCAAATCAGCTGGAGGTGCTGCTGGGGGAATTGGAGATTTTTCAGGATTATCTGGGAAGTGGGAAGTGTTGGATTTGTCCTGTGCTGGTTTTTCCGTTGAATTTCCCAGAATTTCAGGCAGTTTGGAGCAACTCAGTGCTGTGGTTGAGGTTTGTGGTGAGAATTTGGAGTGAGAATGAGCCCAGGATGGGTCAGGGCAGGAAAAAAAAAGGAGATTTTTGGTAAAATAAGATGATTTTTTGGAGGTGGATATTGATCAAATCAAGCCAAATCCATGGAAAGCGTGGCAGGAATCTTTCAGTTGGAATAATTCCAGTGAATTATTCCAACTGAATATTTCCAGCTGAAAATTCCAGGATCTGTTGTCTGTGGATATTCGTGGATCAGCCAGGCAGTGTGCAGGCAGTGGGGAAAAAATACCTCATTATATTCTGAATTTATCCTGAATTTATCCTGAATTTATCCTGAATTTATCCTGAAGAGGATAAATCAAATGTGGGACCTGGCCTGAAATCCAGGTGGGATTAATCACAAATCCCTGGAAAGAAATGTTTGGAGATGGTTCAGTGTGGGGTGGGGGATGGAAGGGAGATGGTTTGGGTGGCACTGGTTGGGATTGGGGGACAATCCAGTGCCTTTGGGGGTGAGCAGGGATTTGGGAACAGGGTTTGGGAACAGGGATTGGGAACAGGGATTGGGAACAGGATTTGGGTACAGGATTTGGGAACAGGATTTGGGAGCAGGGATTGGGAACAGGGATTTGGGAACAGGGATTTGAGAACAGGGATTTGGGAACAGGGATTTGGGAACAAGGATTGGGAACAGGGATTTGGGAACAGGGATTGGGAACAAGGATTTGGGAACAGGGATTTGGGAACAGGGATTTGGGAACAGGGATTTGGGTACAGGATTTGGGAACAAGGATTTGGGAACAGGGATTTTGGGAACAAGGATTGGGAACAGGGATTTGGGAACAGGGATTTGGGAACAGGGATTGGGAACAGGGATTTGGGAGCAGGGATTTGGGTACAGGATTTGGGAGCAGGGATTGGGAACAAGGATTGGGAACAGGGATTTGGGAACAGGATTTGGGAACAGGGATTGGGAACAAGGTTTGGGAACAGGGATTGGGAACAGGGATTTGGGAACAGGGCTGCCAAAATCCAAATTTTTTATTTTGTTGGTTAACATTTTGTTAGGAGGAACAAATTCAACTCCAGGGTGGGAATTGCCATTCAACATCCTCCTGTGGAGCAAAAGGAAAAAAACCTCATTATCCCATTTTATTTGGGGTGGGAAGCCCCAAAATCCACTTTGGGAGCTGATTTGACACAACAAGCAAAGGGTTTCTGCAGTCAGGGAGTCTCACAAGGATCTCTGTCCTTCCCTTCCCTGCTCTTCCTGCAATTCCCAAATTTCCATCCTGCAGTTTTCCCTGAGCTCTTGACCCGTGCCGTCCTTCCCTGGCTGTGGCAGTGAGGGTGACAATAAATGCCATTTGTCACCACCTCGGCAGCAGCTGTACCTCGTTTTAGGTGTTCTCTGGGAGAACAATTCCAGGGAATGCTGGAATTCCTGGTGCAGGTTCAGTTCAGTGTGTCCAACTCTTGGCAAATGCAGGTTTTCTGGACCCGTCTTGTGTTGGAATGGAACGGTGGGGGGAGAAAAGGGGATTTGGTGCAGCAGAAAAACCTCATTTGTCTGTTTGGCATCGCTCAGCAGGGGTTTGGGATTGACGTGCTCATTCCTGGGAATGTTTGAATGGATTAGGGATAAATATGGTCATTCCTGGGAATGTTTGATTGGGTTTGGGGTTAATTAACATGTTCATTTCTGGGAATGTTTGAATGGATTGGGAATATTCATTCCTGGGAATGTTTGAATGGATTTGGGGTTAATTAACATGTTCATTCCTGAGAATGTTTGATTGGGTTTGGGATTAACGTGTTCATTCCTGGGAATGTTTGAATGGATTAGGGATAAATGTGGTCATTTCTGGGAATGTTTGAATGGAGTGGGAATGTTCATTCCTGAGAATGTTTAATTGGGTTTGGGATTAACATGTTCATTTCTGGGAATGTTTGAATGGAGTGGGAATGTTCATTCCTGAGAATGTTTAATTGGGTTTGGGATTAACATGTTCATTCCGGGGTCTGGTTGAATGGATTGACGATAAATATGGTCATTTCTGGGAATGTTTGAATGGATTGGGAGCAGGATTGGGAAATTCATTCCTGGGAATGTTTGATGGGTTTGGGTTAATTAACATGTTCATTTCTGAGAATGTTTGATTGGGTTTGGGATAAATGTGGTCATTCCTGGGTCTGTTTGAATGGATTAGGGATAAATGTGGTCATTTCTGGATTGTTTGATTGAGTGGGAATGTTCATTCCTGGGAATGTTTGATTGGTTGGATTAATTGCATGTTCATTCCTGGGAATGTTTGAATGGATTGGGATGTTTTGGGTGTTTGTTGGTTGGGTTATTAACATGTTCATTTCTGGGAATGTTTGAATGGATTGGGAGCAAACGCCTTCATTTCTGGGAATGTTTGATTGGGTTTGGGATAAATGTGGTCATTCCTGGATCTGTTTGAATGGATTAGGGATAAATTGTGGTCATTTCTGTAAATGTTTGATTTGGTTTGGGATTAACATGTTCATTCCTGGGTATGTTTGAATGGATTAGGGATAAATGTGGTCATTTCTGGGATTGTTTGAGTGGAGTGGGAATGTTTTCCTTGGTTTTGTGGTTGGTTTGTTTGGTTTGGTTGTTTTGAGAATGTTTGAACGGGTTTGGGATAAATGTGTTCATTCCTGGGTATGTTTGAGTGGATTTGGGATAAATATGGTTATTCCTGGGAATGTTTGATGGTTTAGGATTAACATGTTAATTTCTGGGTGTTTACTGTTCATTTCTGGGAATGTTTGATTGGGTTTGGGATAAATGTGGTCATTCCTGGATCTGTTTGAATGGATTAGGGATAAATTGTGGTCATTTCTGTAAATGTTTGATTTGGTTTGGGATTAACATGTTCATTCCTGGATCTGGTTGAATGGATTAGGGATAAACGTGGCCATTCCTGGGATTGTATGAGTGGATTTGGGATAAATGTTTTCATTCAGGGTCTGTTTGAGTGGATTTGGGATAAATGTGTTCATGGATTTAGGATAAACATGTTCATTGCTGGGTGTATTTTAACGGATTTGGGATAAATGTGTTCATTGCTGGAAATGTTTGAGTGGATTTGGGGTAAATCTGGTCATTCCTGGGGATGTTTGAATGGATTTGGGGTAAATCTGGTCATTCCTGGGAATGTTGGGATGGATTGGGATAAACCTTTCCATTCCTGGGAATTCTGGGATGGATTGAGAACCTCCAGCCCATTCCTCCTCACTGTCTCTTCCAGTCTTTTCCAATCTTATTTTCCTTCAAAAATCTCATTTCTCCTTAGTGATAATTCCTCCTTTTTTTTAGATTTTTCTTCCTATTAATCCCATGCTAGACCTGCTGAACAGCCTGAGCTCCTCTTTGGGAGGATTGCAAACCTTCCTGGTGTCCTGAAAACCTCAGGACCAGGACTGGAAATGCACAATTCAGGGGATATTTCCCCCAGAATTCTAGTGAAAACCACCATAATTTATATCAACAATTGATATTTATTTATCACTGACAAGCTTTTCACTTAGCTCGAAATGAAATCTCAATTGCTCATTGTTTTTTCTCGTTCCTCCTCTTCTTTTTCCCTCTTCCTTTCACATTTTTCCTTTTCATTCCTCTTTGTGCTTTGCTGATGGAAGAGTTTAGATTAATTTCCAGAATTTTTCTCCCTCCTGCTGGAAATATTTCCCTCCTCCAGCTGACTCTGCCCTTGTTTCCCTGCCTGTAGCCACTGTGGATTTGGGGAGAAATGTAGGAATTCCATCAATTTTGATTTCCAGGCAGGTGGATTATTTTATTTTCGAGGATGTTTTTATAAAGCTCCTATTTTGCTGAGCTCCAGCTTGTCCCCAGCAGGGAGGGAAGCAGAAGAGCTGCAGGCAGGATTATCCTGATCCTATATCCACGTGGGATTTGGAGCTGTTGTTAACATCCTCATCCCACCATGTAAGAATCATTCCCTTCCTGATTTCTGTGTTTGCTCAACTGCTGGCCTGGGCAGGAATTCCTGCAGGAATCACCTTGGAATTGAACCCCATGAGCTCCTCAGCCTTTTTATTTAAATTTTTTTTCATGTGACCTACATGAGAATTTTGGTGGGAGATGGCAAAAAAATCTCCCAATCCCTGGGAGATGTCAAAAAACCAGCCAGAAACTTCCACCTTTGCAAAAATTCCCAAGGGAGAGGAGATTTTGCAAAAATTCCCAATTTTCTGCGGGGAGAGGAGATTTTGCAAAAATTCCCAATTTTCTGCAGGGAGAGGAGGAATTCAGTTGGGAATTGGTGGGAATGTTGGAGAGGATCTTGGAGGAGATCCCAGGAGCAGATGGATCCTGGCAGCAATCAGCCCAGTGGGGAGCAGCAGCTCCCAAAAACTTCTAAAAAACTTATTCCCAAATCCCTGCTCCTGCTGGAGTGGGTGGCAGTGAAACCTCCTCTCCCTGAATTTGAATTTCAGGGATATTTTCCTCACAATTTGCTCCCCAAAACCTGCCTGTTTCTCTTTTCTCCCCCTCCTACCTGCAGAGTTTTGTTGCTCTGAAATAACAAAAATCTCCCAGTTCATCTCTGCTCCAAACTCCTTCCCTCACCTCCCACTTGCCCTGCGATGCCAGAGGCTTCTCAGGATTTTTTTTTTTATTTTTTGCTTGGAATAACAGATACAGAAGGAGGAAAATACCAAATGTGAGGCACTTTGCTGCCCAGCTGGAGCAGTGCCCTGAGCTCTGTCAGGAATTCCAGGAGGTTAAGATCCCAGGAGGGATCTTTGGGGAAGAAAAAAAAAAGGGAAATGCAAGGCAGAAAATCCACTCCTGTCTAGCAAGAGGTCAGTCTGTGGGAGCAGGATGGGAAAAGGGAGAGGAAAGTGGAATTTTTTTTGTTGTTTCCATGGAGACTGCAGTTATCCCAGTGATCCCTGCTGGGTTTGGAGCTGCTGACCTTGTTCCTGTGGGATTTTTTTTGGGATCAGCTCTGGATCCTCCTGAGCGGGGATGGAGTGTCTGGAGGGGAGAGATGGTGTGGGAGGAGGCAGGAAAAGGAGAAAAAACAGCTTGGGAAGGGGAGAGGAAAGGGAGAGGAAAGGGAGAGGAGAGGAGAGGAGAGGAGAGGAGAGGAGAGGAGAGGAGAGGAGAGGAGAGGAGAGGAGAGGAGAGGGAGAGGAGAGGAGAGGAGAGGAGAGGAGAGGAGAGGAGAGGAGAGGAGAGGAGAGGAGAGGAGAGGAGAGGAGACAAAAAGAGAAAAGAGAGAAGACAAAAGGAGAAAAGAGGAGAAGAGAAGAGAGAAGAGAAGAGAGAATAGAAGAGAGAAGAGAAGAGAAGAGAAGAGAAGAGAAGAGAAGAGAAGAGAAGAGAAGAGAAGAGAAGAGAAGAGAAGAGAGAAGAGAAGAAGAGAAAAGAGGAGAAGAGAGAAGAGAAGAGAGAAGAGAAAAAGAGAAAAGAGGAGAAGAGAGAAGAGAAAAAGAGAAAAGAGGAGAAGAGAGAAGAAGAGAAGAGAAAAGACGAAGAGAAAGAGAAGAGAAGAGAAGAGAAGAGAGAAGACAAAAAGAGAAGAGAGAAGACAAAAAGAGAAGAGAGAACAGAAGAGAAGAGACTGTTTAACAAAGGGATTTTTCTCACTGCCTTTCCAATACTTGCTCAGCAATAACAATTATGGACAAATCTCACAATCATTGGCAAGGACCAGCCTGCCATGGGTGTGCACATGATGAAAACCTCTCCTGGCATTTAAAACCAGGTAATAAATATTCATGCTGCTGCTGGACAGGCAGCAGGGCTGGCCTCTGCCATGGAAAACCTCCTTTTGCAGGAAGGAAAACCTCTTACAACAGGCAAGAAAATCCTCCTCTGCTGCAGAGGATGAAGAAAATCATCACCTCACAGGCAACACGATCTCATTAATGAACCTTGTGGCTTCCTGGGCTGGATGTTCCCCTCTGGAATGTGATTCCAACTCCCCTCTCCACCAAGGAGAACTTTTTCCTGGACACAGTTTGGGACACACTGAACTTTATCCTCAAACTCCAACTTGCCTTTCTCCTCACTGATCTTAAAGAAAATCAGAATTCTCATTTACTTCCCCGCAGTGGAGACTCTTGGAAGTTTTGGGTTTTTTTTTATATCAGCTCCTCTTTAATCTGTCACTTTGTTTTATCTGGCAGAGGTTAATTTTATATTCTTCCCCCCACTCTGCTCCTCTCCCCTTTGTCAGCAAGTCCTTTGTTGTTTCATTTTCTGAGCTGCACCTCTCTCTTGCTGGGCTGCTGGAGGTCCTGCCTGAATGCTAATTTTTCCCCCTTGGATTTAAAAATTTATAGGAGGCACCTCATCCCTGCTGCTGAGGCGTTTTCCCTGTGTGTGAATGCATTTATTTCCAATTTTTCCGAGGCAGATTACACCCTGCTTGCGCCGACAGAATTATCTGACAGCATCCCCTGGTAGTTCAGCGTCTGGTAGAGGGAGAGAACCCAAATCTGAGGATGTTTTTGGAGTTTTTTTTTGCTCTTTAATCTGCTCTCTCTTTGTGGTTGAGAGCAGGGAATGGATTGTGTAGTTTTGTGGCTTTGGGGATGTCTGTGGGGTTTGATCTGATCCTGTTCAGGGTGAGGGGAGAGAGAGGGGAAAGAGCAATGATCCTAATAATTGTCTGAATTCCATCCTGGAATTGAATTCCATCCTGAATTCCATCCTGAAATAATTGTCTGAATTCCAACCCCGAGCCAGGCTCATCCTGGGTGCTGTGCCAGGGATTTGGGAGATGGATGTTCCCAAAAATGGGTTTTACCTGGAGAATTCACCTGGAAAATAGCAAATCCCAAATAAGAGGCATTTAAGAAATCCTGAGGCGTGTGGAAGGGAATGGGAAATGGCAAATCCACAGTCTAAAAACAGGTGGTTTTCTTATCCCAGCAATAAAATTTTTATCTCAGTAATAAAATAATTCTGATTTAGTGATGACCAAAAGCTTCCCCTGTCAGGAAAAGGAAGATCCAAGGTGATGTTTTCCCATGCTGGCTTTTGATCCACGGGAAATGTCAGATATTTATGGAATGGCAGAAGTTCTGTCCATGAACTCTGGCAGGCTGGGAGTCACTTCTTCCCATCCCAATAAATCCTTGTGAATGGAGCACTGAGGGTGATGGGATTTGGGGGGATTTGGGGGGATTTGGGGGGATTTGGGGGGATTTGGGGATGGAGCAATGAGCCCTTCCATGATGGGATCTGAGCAGGAATTTGTGGGGATCCAAGGGATTGAGGGGAGGGATGGATGTGGGGCCACAGAGCTGTGGGACTGACAAGGAATTTGTGGGGGATTTGGGAAGATGAGGGGATGGAGCACTGAGCTGTCTCCTTCTGGGATGGGAGCAGAGAGGGAATTTGGGGGGAATTCAGGGGGATGAGGATCTGGATGGAGCACTGAGCCTTCCCCTTGTGCAGTGGGGTCAGAGCAGGAATTTGTGGGGGATTTGGGCAGGGATGGATGTGGAGCCACGGAGCTGTGGGACTGATGAAGGAATCTGTGGGGGATTTGGGGATGGAGCACTGAGCCTCCCATTCCATCATGGAACCAGAGAGAGATTTTGTGGGGAATCCAGGGGGATGGAGCACTGAGCTGTCCTATCCTCTGATGGGATCTCAGAAAGAATCTGTGGGGGATTGAGGGGAATGGAGCACTGAGCTGTCCCCTTGTGCAGTGGGGTCAGAGCAGGAATTTGTGGGGGATTTGGGCAGGGAGGGATGTGGAGCCAGGGATCTGTGGGACTGATGAGGGAATTTTTGGGGGATGAGGATCCAGATGGAGTACTGAGCCTTCCCTTCCTCAGTGGGACCAGAGCAGGAATTTTGGATAATTCAGGGCAATTCAGACAGGGATGGATGTAGAGCCATGGAACTGTGGGACTGATGAGGGAATTTGTGGGGGATTTGGGGATGGAGCACTGAGTGGTCCTTCCTCAGTGGGACCAGAGCAGGAATTTTGGGTGATTCAGGGCAATTCAGACAGGGATGGATGTGGAGCCAGGGATCTGTGGGACTGATGAGGGAATTTTTGGGGGATGAGGATCCAGATGGAGCACTGAGCCTCCCCTGCAATGGGACCAGAGCAGGAATTTTTGGGTGATTCAGGGCAATTTAAGCAGGGATGGATGTGGAGCCAGGGATCTGTGGGATTGATCAGGAAATCTGTGGGGGATTCAGGGATGGAGCACTGAGCCTCCCCTGCAATGGGACCAGAGCAGGAATTTTTGAATAATTCAGGACAATTCAAGCCGGAATGAACACACCACCATCTAACACCCCTTTCCCCTTGCAGTCTCCTGCTTTTTCAACTTCACCAGCCCGTCGGGCACCGTGCTGTCCCCAAACTACCCCGAGGAGTACGGCAGCAGCCTGCACTGCGTGTGGCTCATCATCGCCAACCCCGAGAGCCGCATCCACCTGGCCTTCAACGACTTCGACGTGGAGCCCCAGTTTGACTTCCTGGCGGTCAAGGACGGTGCCACGGCCGAGTCACCCGTGCTGGGGACCTTCTCCGGCAGCCAAATCCCCTCCTCGCTGACCAGCAGTGGCCACGTGGCCAGGCTGGAGTTCCAGACTGACCACTCCATGGAGAAGAGGGGTTTTAACATCACCTTCACCAGTGAGTGTCTCGTCCCTGCCTCCTTCTGCTTTTGGAGCTCTTAATCTGCTTTTTGAGCTCTTAAATTTCTGTTGGGGTGGCAAAAATGGGCCTGTTGGAATTCCAGGGTGAACCTGGAAATTGGGGATTAATTGGGGATTAATTAACCTGGAAATTGGGGATAATTAATTGGATTTGCAGTCAGGTGAGGGAGGAGTGGTGACTTTAGAGCTAGTGGCTTGAGTTGCTTCTGGCTGTGGAGTTTGAAGTGTTGTACAGGTAAAAAAAGGAGTTTGGCCCTGGATTATCAGTGCATGGAATGCAGGATTTGGGTTCTTCCATCTTGCTGTGTGGCCCTGCTCCTGCTGGATCCCAGCTCCTCTTGCACTTGAGCAGAGACTGGAATGGGAAAATTTCAGCTTGGGGTAGAATATCCTCATTTTGGGGACAGCATGGGGGAAAACACGATACTGACTCTCTTCTTTTTCCCTCTTTTTTTTTCCCTTTCCGTCTTTTTCCCTCTTCTCCATTTTCCTCCTTTCTCCTTCTTCCCTCTTCCTTCTTTTCCCTCTTTGTTTCTCCTTCCTTCCTTCCTTCCTTCCTTCCTACCTTCCTTGCTTTTTCCGCCTTTCCTTCCTTTCCCCCCGTCTTTTCCTCTCCCTTCTCTTTCTGCCCTTCATTCTTTTTTCCTCCTTCCTTCTTTTCTCCCCCTTTTTCTTTTTTCTCCCTTTTCCCTCCCTTTCTTCTTTTCCCCATTCCTTCCCTTCCCTTCCCTTCCCTTCCCTTCCCTTCCCTTCTCTTCCCTTCCCTTCCCTTCCCTTCCCTTCCCTTCCCTTCCCTTCCCTTCCCTTCCCTTCCCTTCCCTTCCCTTCCCTTCCCTTCCCTTCCCTTCCCTTCCCTTCCCTTCCCTTCCCTTCCCTTCCCTTCCCTTCCCTTCTCTCCCGTTCCCCATTCCCAGCATTCCGGCACAACGAGTGTCCCGACCCGGGTGTCCCAGTGAACGGGAAGCGCTTTGGGGACAGCCTGCAGCTGGGCAGCTCCGTGTCCTTCCTGTGTGACGATGGCTTCATCCGGACGCACGGCGCCGAGACTGTCACCTGCGTGCTGCACGAGGGCAACGTGGTGTGGAACAACGCCGTGCTGCGCTGCGAAGGTGCTGCTGCTGCTTCCTGGGCTTCTCCTGCTTCCTGTGCTGCTGCTGCTTCTGCTGCTTCCTGTGCTTCTCCTGTTTTCTGTGCTGCTGCTGCTTCCCGCTGCTTTCTGGTTCTTCCCAGTTCTTCCCGCTGCTTCCCAGTGTGTCCTGCTGCTTCCTGCTGCTTCCTGTGCTTCTCCTGCTTCCTGTGCTCCTGCTGCTTCCTGCTGCTTCCTGCTGCTTCCTGTGCTTCCTAGTGCTTCCTGCTGCTTCCTGTGCTGCTGCTGCTTCTCCTTCTTCCTGTGCTTCTCCTGCTTCCCGGTTCTTCCTGCTGCTTCCTGGTTCTTCCCGGTTCTTCCCACTGCTTTCCAGTTCTTCTTGCTGCTTCCCAGGGCTTCCAGTGCTTCCCGCTGCTTCCAGTGCCTCCCAGTGCTTCCCACTACTTCCCAGTGCTTCCCAGTGCTTCCCACTGCTTCCTGCTGCTTCCAGTGCCTCCCAGTGCTTCCCAGTCCTTCTCACTGCTTCCCGGTGCTTCCTGCTGTTTCCCAGTTCTTCCTGGTGCTTCCCACTGCTTCTCGGTGCTTCTTGCTGCTTCCCAGTGTGTCCTGGTGCTTCCTGCTGCTTCCTGCTGCTTCCCGATTCTTCCTGCTGCTTCTCTCTGCTTGCTGGTTCTTCCCAGTTCTTCCCAGTGCTTCCTGCTGCTTCCCACTGCATCCAGTGCTTCCCATCGCCTCCTGCTACTTCCCCCTGCTTCCCAGTGTTTCCCAGTGCTTCCCACTGCTTTCCAGGGTTCCCACTGCTTCCTGCTGCTTCCAAGTGCTTCCTAGTGCTTCCCAGTGCTTTCTGCTGCTTCCCGCTGCTTCTAGTGTCTCCCAGTGCTTCCCAGTCCTTCCCAGTGCTTCCCGGTGCTACCTGTTGCTTCCCAGTGTGTCCTGCTGCTTCTTGCTGCTTCCCAGCTCTTCCTGCTGCTTCCCTCTGCTTGCTGGTTCTTCCCAGTTCTTCACAGCGCTTCCTGATCCTTCCTGCTGCTTCCCATTGCTTCCTGCTACTTCTGCCTGCTTTTCAGTGTTTCCCAGTGTTTCTGGTGCTTCCCACTGCTTCCCGCTGCTTCCAGTGCTTCCCGGTTCTTCCTGCTGCTTCCCAGTCCTTCCCAGTGCTTCCCATGCTTCCTGCTCCTTCCCAGTTCTCCCTGCTCCTTCCCACTGCTTCCCAGTGCCTCCCAGTCCTTCACGCTGCTCCCAGTTCTTCCCAGTGCTTCCCGCTGCATCCTCAGCTCCATTTATTTCCCCTTCTTTTTTTTTCTGTGTGCGCAAAATGAATTTTATTGATATTTTTATGATATTCATTCGATGATTTCGCCATCAGTCGCTGTTCCAACAGGCGTTTTTTTCTAATCCCAGCCATGAGAGGTTCTGATTTCTTGGTGACTCAAAGCTTCCCTGCTGCTCCTGTCAGGGAGGGAACGAAACAATCGGGAATGGAAGATCCAGGCTGACGTTCTCCCGCTTTTTGATCACTGTGACATGTCTGATATTTATCTAATGATGAAGCTCTGGCAGTGGAGAGGCAGAAATTCTGCATTTCCATCTCCTGGCCACACCAGCCAACCCTGACACGGGGGAGCAGGGCTGAATTAAAGCCTTTAATTCCCATTTCAAAGCTTTTTTTCGGGACTTTCAAGCTTCTTGCTCTGGAAAAGAGAAGTGAAGAAGGAGCTCATTAGGGCTGGGAATGTTGCTGTGTTCTGGGGGAAGTGATGCTCTGCTCTGGGGTTTGCAGCAATTTGAATAACGAGTGCTGAGCTCTGGGGAAACAGCCCTGGAATGTTGAGAAATAATTCCAGGGATTGGCCCTGCGTTGCTGGAGCAGCAGGAATTGAACAATCCTGCCCATTGTCTTCGGGGTTGGAGGAAGGAAGGAATCAATTGTCTTCAACAGCTTTTAAAGGATAAAAAAATTGAATTTTTTTCATTCTTACATCATTCTTTTCCTCACAAAACATAGTTTTAATTCAGAGCTCCCATTCCTCTCAAAGCCCAAACCTTCAAATTTACCTATTTTTAAGTACAGAAGGCAAACATCCATTAAATAATATACTTCTAATCAACTTTTCTATTTGATAACCTCCTGCCATTAACTCCTGCCTCCTCCTCCTGATCCCTCTGGCGATTTCTTTGACTCACCCTTCAGCCTGGACATTTTAATTACCCTTTTTTCACCAAGGAGAAAGCTCAGAGATCTAAAGTCCTGCTTGGCACTTGGAAAAATTAATGGCAAAGAAGGAGACAGGGAAAAAAAAAAAAAAATCAGAGAAATCCTGACAGGAAACGTCTCAGCTTTGGGGCAGAAAGGAGCCTCTGGTTCAGAAATAATTGGTTTGGCCCCAGCTGAGATCAAATGACTTGGAGCTGGCGCCCTGCAGAGCAGCAGGGGGATTTTGGGGTGGGCAGGGACAGGGTTTGGGTCACCTGCAGGGTGGCATTGGGGCACGGTGACATTGGGGACACACAGCCTGGCAGTTCCTGAGGGCTGAGGGGGTTTTGTACCTCTGGGCTGTCAGACTGAGTGTTCTTTGCCCAGAAATTGCAACAAAGTGCCCTCAGCTCCTGCTGGATTTCCCCTTTCTTTCTTCTTCCCCCCTTCCTTTTCTCCCTTCCTCTTTTTTTTTTTCCCTTCCTTCTTTTTTAATCCCTTCCTTCTTTTTTCTCTTCCTTCTCTTTTCCCCTTCTTCTTTCCCCTTCCTTCTTCTTTCCCCTTCCTTCTTCTCTCCCCTTCCTTCTTCTTTCCCCTTCCTTCTTCTTTCCCCTTCCTTCTTGCTTCCTCGTCCGTCTTTTTTTACCCCTTTCCTTCTTTTTTCCCCTTCCCTCTTTCCCCTTCTTCTTTTTTCCCCCCTCCTTCTTTTTCCCCTTCCCTCTCCCCCTTCCTTCTTTTTTTACCCCTTTCCTTCTTTTTTTCCCCTTTCCTCTTTCCCCTTCTTCTTTTTCCCCCTCGTTTTTTCTCCCCTCCCTTCTTTTTTCCCCTTCTTTCTTTCTTCCCCTTCCTTATTTTTTTCCCTTCCTTCTGTTTTTTCCCCTTTCCCCCCCTTTCTTCTTTCCTTTTCCCTTCTTCTTTTTCCTCCTTCTTCCCTTTTTCCCCCTTCCTTTTTCCCCCTCTTCCTTCTTTTTTCCCCCTTCCTTCTTACTTTCCCCTTCCTTTTTTCCCTTCTTTTTTCCCCCTTCCTTCTTACTTTCCCCTTCCTTTTTTCCCCCCCTTTCTTCTTTTCCCCCCTTCCTTTTCCCCCATTCCCTCTCTCCTCCCAGCCCCAGGCTCTGCAATCCCTGCCCTGCCCCGGAGCCATCCCAGGTGGCAGCAAATCCAGGACTCAATTAGCAGAGCCAGCAGAGAACCCCTGCAGCTGCAGGAACGCCGAGTGACCTTGCATTTCCCTCTGCTTTTATTCCCAATCACGGTTATTACAGCCTGTCCCCTCCCAAGGTCAGCCCTGCTGCCTCCCTCGGGGACAGAGGCGTCATTTGGAGCTGGAGAGGCAATTTCTGAGAATTAATGTTGGTTTTTCAGCTGGCCCCCGGTGGTTTTTAGCTCGTGGAGGGACAGGAATGCAGGGAAGGTTTCAGGGCTGGGGACATCTGATGGTTCTGCAGCTCCATGACATTTCTCACCCCAATTTCGAGGGACAAGTGGCACTCAAGGACATGGTTAGTGGTGGCCTTGGCCGTTCCCTTGAAGCCATTCCTCCTCAGTGGTTTGTAGAAGCTTTTTATTTTTATTTTATAACCTGCAGAATGTTCTTGATGGTAGGAGGCAGAGTTGAGTTGACAGAATATCAGAATTTCCAGAGTTCTGATATCATGGAGCATGGAGTCCAACTGCTGGCCCTGCAGGGGACAGACTGGGAATCCCACAGCAGTTCCTCTCTGCATTCCTCCTCTCAGTTTGGAGATTTTTCTCTTTCCATTTCCTCTCACTTTCGGGATTTTTCTCTTTCCATTTCCTCTCACTTTGGGGATTTCGCTCTCTCCATTTCCTCCTTTCACTTGAGGATTTTTCTCTCTCCATCTTCTCACTCTCTGCCTTTCCTCCTCTCACTTGAGGAATTTCCCTCTCTCCATCCTCTCACTTTGAGGATTTCCCTCTCTCCATTTCCTCCCACTTTGAGCTTTTCCTTCTCTCCATTTCCTCCTCTCCCTTTAGGAATTCCCCTTTCTCCATTTCCTCTTACCTGAGGAATTTCCCTCTCTCCATCTCCTCTCCCTTTGGGAATTTCCCTCTCTCCATCCTCTCACTTTAAGGTTTTCCCTCTCTCTATTTCCTCCTCTCACATTGAGGATTTCCCTCTCTCCATTTCCTCCCACTTTGAGGATTTCCCTCTCTCCATCCTCCCTTTGGGAATTTCCCTCTCTCCATTTCCTCCTCTCCCTTGAGCAATCTCCCTCTCTCCTCCTCTCACTTCAATCACTTCCTCCATCCATCTCACCCACTGCTGAGCCTGCAGCTCATTCCCACCCAGAATAATTTAAATTTCTGTCCTTTTCCTCTCCCCAGCACCCTGCGGAGGCCACCTGACAGCACCCAGTGGCACCATCCTGTCCCCAGGCTGGCCTGGCTTCTACAAGGACTCCCTGAGCTGTGCCTGGGTCATCGAGGCCCAGCCAGGATATCCCATCAAGATCACCTTCGACAGGTGCTCAGCACCCCAAATTCCCGGGATTTTGGGGGGTTTTGGGGATTCCAAGCTGCTCTGGCACTGAGGTTTTCCAGTCTCCTTTTTTATTTACGAGTTCCTGGCAGGGCATTGAAATTCACCCAGCACTTGGGAAGCAAAGGTGGGAATGGGAATGGGAAAATGGTGCCTTTTTCACTCTTTTTCTGACCAACTCCTCATTTTCGGGGCTATTTCAGACACAATTTTGGGGGCTGAGCTCCCACGTGTTCCTGGGGGGGAGCAGAGCAGTGAGAATCCACTCCAGGCTTGGGAATGCTGAGTTCCTTGGCTTTTTGTGGATTTCCAGGCTTGGGAATGCTGAGTTCCTCAGCTTTCCCTGGATTTCAAGGCTCGGGAATGCTGATTTTCTTGGCTTTCCCTGGATTTCCAGGCTTGGGAATGCTGATTTTTCTCAGCTTTCCCTGATCTCCTGGCAGAGGAGGGCTGTGCTCTGCTGGGTGGTTGTATGGGATGGGATTGTTCACAGCCTGTGGGGTTCCAGCAGATGAGGAGGTGAAGGATCAGAGAGAACCCCAAACCCCTGGGAGATACTCTCAGTGAGGTGCTCGGGCAGCAGAAAGGTCCCACTTGGAGGATTTTTCTCTAACTTTGAGGATTTTCGTCTCACTTTGAGGATTTTCCTCTAAGTTTGAAGATTTTCCTTTAACTTTGAGGATCTTCTGTAACTTTGAGGATTTCCCTCTAACTTTGAGGATTTCCCTCTAACTTTGAGGATTTCCCTCTAACTTTGAGGATTTTCCTTTAACTTTGAGGATTTTCCTTTAACTTTGAAGATCTCCCTCTCACTTTGAGGATTTCCCTCTCACTTTGAGGATCTTCCTCTAACTTTGAGGATTTTCCTTTAACTTTGAGGATTTTCCTCTAACTTTGTGGATTTCCCTCTCTCCATCCTCACACTTTGGGGATTTCCCTCTCTCCATTCCCCCTCTCACTCTGGGGATACCCATCAGGATTTAGGATGATCCCATAGAAGGGTTGAACTCCCCCTGACCCCTACCAGTTCCACCACTGAAATAAAGCTAAAACCACCATTTTTAGGGTTCCAATTCCCTGCTGTCCCTCGCAGTTCCAGCACTGAAATGAGTCTAAAAAGATAATTTTTAGGGTTCCAATTCCCTGCTGTCCCTTGCAGTTCCAGCACTGAAATGAGTATAAAAAGATAATTTTTAGGGTTCCAATTCCCCGCTGTCCCTCGCAGGTTCAAGACGGAGGTGAACTACGACACGCTGGAGGTGCGGGATGGCCGATCCTACTCGTCCCCCCTGATTGGGGTCTACGATGGCACTCAGGTGCCACAGTTCCTCATCAGCACCAGCAACCACCTCTACCTGCTCTTCACCACCGACAAGAGCCACTCTGATGTTGGCTTCCAGATCCGATATGAGAGTAAGGATGTGGGGTTTGGGGCGTTTTTGGGAATTCGGGGCTCTCAGAGAGCTCTTTGGGGTTCTTGTTCCCTGCTCAGGTTGCTGGTGGAGGAGCAGTTCCTGCTTTTCCTGGGATTTCAGACTGGATGGGGTTGGAAGGAAATTTAAATCCCATCTCATTCCAGCCCCACACTTTCCTAATCCCAAATTGCTCCAAGCTCTGTCCAGCCTGGCCTTGGACACTCCAGGGATGGGACAAGCACAGCTGCTCTGGGAATTCCATCCCAGCCTTTCACCACCCTTCCAGCCAGGAATTCCTTCCCAAAATCCACCCAAATCTCCCCTTTTCCAATTTGAAGTCATTCCCCCTTTGGTGGTTTCTAGAAGCTTTTGGTAGGAGGCAGAGCTGAGTTGACAGAATATCAGAATATCCAGAGTTGGATCCCACGAGGAGCATGGAGTCCAACTGCTGGCCCTGAAGGGGACAGGCTGGGAATCCTACAGCAGCTCCTCTCTGCATTTCCTCCCCTCACTTAGGGGATTTTTCTCTTTCCATTTCCTCTCACTTTGGGAATTTCCCTCTCTCCATCCTCTCACTTTAAGGTTTTCCCTCTCTCCATTTCCTCCTCTCACTTTGGGGATTTCCCTCTCTCCATTCTCTCACTTTGAGGATTTCCCTCTCTTCATTCTCTTACTTTAAGGTTTTCCCTCTCTCCATTCCCTTCTCTCACCCAAGGAATTTTCTTCTCTCCATCCTCTCACTTTGAGTATTTTTCTCTCTCCATTTCCTTTCACTTAAGGTTTTCCCTCTCTCCATTTCCTCCCCTGGTTTTGGGGATTCCCTCTCTCCATTTCCTCTTCTCGCTTTGAGGATTTCCCTCTCTCCTTCCTGTCACCGTAAGGTTTTCCCTTCTCTCCATTTCCTCCTCTCACTCTGGGAATTTCCCTCTCTCCATTTCCTCCTCTCACTTTAAGGTTTTCCCTCTCCCCATTTCCTCTCACTTTGGGAATTTCCCTGTCTCTATTTCCTCCTCCCACTCTGGGAACTTTCCTCTCTCCATCCTCTCACTTAAAGGTTTTCCCTCTCTCCATTTCCTCCTCTCACTTCAAGGATTTCCCTCTCCACATTTCCTCTCACTTGAGGAATTCCCCTTTCCATTCCCCTCTGACTCTGGGATAACCAGCAGGATTTGGGATGACCCCACAGGAGTGCTGATCTCCCTCATGACCCCAAGACCTCTGCTTTCCCCAGCTGTGAAGCTGCAGTCTGACCACTGCCTGGACCCCGGCATCCCGGTGAACGGCCAGCGCCACGGCAACGACTTCTACGTGGGAGCTCTGGTGACATTCAGCTGTGACTCTGGGTACACCCTGAGCGACAGCGAGGCCCTGGAGTGTGAGCCCAACTTCCAGTGGAGCCGCCCGCTGCCCAGCTGTGAGGGTGAGGGAACATCTGGGGGGCAGAGCCTGCGGCTGCACATCTGCAGCAGAGCTCTCGGGGGTGTTTCATCCGGGGGTTTGGTTGGTTTTCCATAGGCTGATCCTTGTGGCTTTTTTATTTCCATGGGTTGATCCATGCAAGGCATTTTTTGTTGGATTTGTTGGATTTCCATGGGTAGATCCATGTTTTTTGCTGTATTTCCATGGGTTAATCCAGTGTATATTTTTTGAATTTCCATGGGTTGATCCATGGATTTTGTTGGATTTCAGTGTATTGGTCCATGCATTTTTTTGGATTTCCGTGGATTGATCCATGCCTTTTGTTGAATTTCAATGGGTTGATCCATGCATTTTGTTAGGTTTGGATGGGATGGGCTGATCTTTGTGGATTTTTGGATTTTCATGGCTTGATCCATGTCTTTTGCTGTATTTCCATGGGTTGATCCATGCATTTTGTTGGATTTCAATGGGCTGATCCATGCATTTTGTTGGATTTGGATGGGATGGGCTGATCTTTGTGGATTTTTGGATTTCCGTGGGTTGATCCATGTTTTTTGCTGGATTTCCATGGGCTGATCCATGCATTTTGTTGGATTTGGATGGTCTGATCAATGTATTTTTTTGGATTTCCATGGGTTGATCCATGCATATTTTTGGATTTTGTTGGATTAATCCATGGATTTTGATGGGTCAATCCCTGCATGTTTTTGGATTTCCATGGGTTGATCCATATTCTTTGCTGGATTTCCATGTGGTGATCCATATATTTTGTTGGATTTCCATGGGCTGATTCATGTTTTTTGCTGTATTTCCATGGGTTCATCCATGCATTTCGTTGGATTTCAGTGGGTTGATCCATGCATATTTTCAGATTTTGTTGGATTAATCCTTGAATTTTGTTGGATTTGGGTGATCTGATCAATGTATTTTATTGTATTTCAATGGGTCAGTCCCTGCATTTTGGGTTTCCATGGGCTGATCCATGCATTTTGTTGGATTTGGATTGTCTGATCAATGTATTTTTTTGGATTTCCATGGGTTAATCCATGGATTTCAATGGGTCAATCCCTGCATTTTTTGGGATTTCAATGGGTCAATCCCTGCATTTTTTGGGATTTCAATGGGTCAATCCCTGCATTTTGTTGGATTTCCATGAGGTGATCCATGCATTATGTTGGATTTCCATGGGTTGGGTTTTGTTTTTATTTTTGCTGCTCTCCCAGCTCATCCAAGGCTTTAATTTTTTCCCTCTCCCTGTTTCCCCAGCTCTCTGTGGAGGCTACATCCGTGGCTCCAGCGGCACCATCCTCTCCCCAGGCTTCCCTGATTTCTATCCCAACAACCTGAACTGCACCTGGACAATAGAAACATCCCACGGGAAAGGTGAGATCCCTCTGCAGTGCTGAGGAGGACAGTGGGAGAGGAATTCCCTGTGGGATCCAAGAATTCCTCTCAGGAATGACAATTCCGCCGTCCCTGGGTGACATCCAGAGGGTTTTGGTGTCACATCTCTTCATCCTTTGGAAGTGGAGAGGATTCAGAGGGGAAAAAATGATTCCACAGCATCAAATTTGGTGTCATCTCCATTCCCAGACCTTCCTGGCATCATCCTGGTAGTCAGGATGTGGATGGATTTCCCAAAAATTTCTGGATTTCCCAAAAATACCTGGATTTCCCAAAAATTTCCGTATTTCCTAAAAATTTCCGTATTTCCCAAAAATATCTGGATTTCCCCAAAATTTCCGTATTTCCCAAAAACATCTGTATTTCCCAAAAACATCTGTATTTCCCAAAAACATCTGGATTTCCCAAAAATATCCGGATTTCCCAAAAATATCCGGATTTCCCAAAAATTTCCGGATTTCCCAAAAATTTCCGGATTTCCCAAAAATTTGGCCACCTGGCAACGCCAGGCATGCCACAGAGAGCAGAGAGGAGCTGCCACCGCCACCCCTGCTGGCAATTTTGGGGGTTTTGTGGCTCTTCCAGCGTTATTTGAATTCCCTGCCTCTTCCCAATCTAAATGCAAAGAGGCTTTTTTAGTGCTCAGCGTCTCTTTTCCTCGCTGAGTTGGTGTGACAATGCTGTGACAGAGTTCTGAGCTCAGATCCTGCCTGCCTCTGCTCTCCCTGCCATTTTTTAATGTTATTTCGTTGGTTTTTTTTTTTTTTTATTTCCAAGCTGGAATTATTTTCCAGACAATAAGTGTTTCTAATGGTGTTTGAATTCCAGCATGAAAAATCACCTCCTGCAGGAGCCTGAAGTGTTTCCCATTGTGTGTCTGGAGGTGTGAAGGAGATTTTAAGTAATCCATGACTCCTCTCTGGCTCGTTTACAAATGCAGCAAGGTCACAGCCTCCTCCCCAAATGTTTCAAAGCACCAGAATTGGATTTGGGAAGAAGAGGCAAAATCGTTTTGCTGTGATGGATTTGCTGGAGCTGTTGCAGGGTTTGTTTTTGGGTGGGAAAAGGTGGATAAAAGTGAGGTTTTCTTGGTGAAAAATATTGAGGTTTTCTTGGTGAATAAAAGTGATGTTTTCTTGGAGCAACCTGTGGAAGGAGAATGGAATTACACAGTTTTTAAGGTCCAAATTAGACAATTTTGAAGGTCCAAATGAGACAATTTTTAAGGTCATTCCCACCTAAACCATTCCATGATTCTGGAATTCAGCCCATCGTGGGAATTTCCCTGCAGCTGCACCACTGACACAAGGTCACAACCTTCTCCCCAAATGTTTCAAATCCCTGAAATTTAATTTGGGAAGAAGAGGCAAAACTGTTTTGCTGTAAATAGATTTGCTGGAGCTGTTGCAGGGTTTGTTTTGGGTGGGAAAAGGTGAATAAAAATAAGGTTTTCTTGGAGCAACCTGTGGAAGGAGAATGGAATTACACAATTTTTAAGGTCACTCCCACCCAAACCATTCCATGATTCTGGGAATATCCCTGCAGCTGCACTGCTGACACATTTTAACCTCCTGGAAAAGCCTCCCTGGCCTTGAGGCTTGGATTAAATCCTGTTTTTCCAGGTAGGAATTCCTTCTGGAAAACATTTGGTTTTGAGCCCTTCCGGCTGCAGCCCTTGCTGCTCTTGCTCTGTGTTTTAAGGTCACCACTTTAATAGTAAAATAAATAAATAAAACATAAATATAAATAGGTAAATTTCCTTAATTATATAAATGATAATATAATTACTTAAACAATATATAATTATATATATAGTATATAACATATAACATATATAATATATGGGAAGGGAAAGGGAAATAAGATAAAGAAGGAAGGGGAAGAAGGAAGATTATATATATAATTATTATATATTATAATAGAATTATACATTATATAGAATTGTATCTGTAAATTTTTATATAATTGTATAATATAATTGATTATAGAAATATAATAGTTACAATATATGAAATAAATATACAGAATGGAGTGGAATGGAATAGAATAGAACAGAACAGAATATATATAATGGAAGCCTTTGATAATCAAACCTTTCAAAATCAAAATAACTCACTCCTCCAGCCCCACTCCATTCCTGGAGCAAGTCTGTGTCATCCCTGCCAGAGGCCCAGGGATCCAACATTCCTGTCTCTGCTCTGGCTTTAGGGTTTTTATCCATTTCCCATCACCCATCCCTGATTTCCACCCGGATTCCCCCCTGGATTTTCCCCCTGGATTTTCCCCCTGGATTTTCCCCCTGGATTCCCCCCTGGATTTTCCCCCTGGATTTTCCCCCTGGATTTTCCCCCTTGATTTTCCCCCTGGATTTCCCCCTGGATTTTCCCCCTGGATTTTCCCCTGGATTTTCCCCCTGCTGCTGTCAGAAATCACAAGTTTGGCACGGCAGAGCTGTGGGCTGATCCCCTCTGTGCTTCCAGGTGTGTTCTTCACCTTCCACACCTTCCACCTGGAGAACGGCCACGACTACCTGCTGATCACGGAGAACTCCAGCTTTGCTCAGCCCCTGCAGCAGCTGACGGGCTCCCGGCTGCCGGCGCCGCTCAGCGCAGGGCTCTTCGGCAACTTCTCCGCCCAGATCCGCTTCATCTCCGACTTCTCCATGTCCTACGAGGGCTTCAACATCACCTTCTCAGGTCAGGCCAGCTGGCAAAGGCTTCCTTCTTTTGCTTCTTTCCCTTCCTTCTTTCCCTTCCCATTCTTTCCCTTCCCATTCTTTCCCTTCCCATTCTTTCCCTTCCTTCCCATTCTTTTTCTTCTTCTTTCCCTTCTTTTTTTTCTGCTTTCCCTTCTTTCTCTTCTTTTCCTTCTTCTTTTCCTCCATCTTTCCCTCCTTCCCTCTTTTTCTTCTTTTCCTTTCTCCTTTCCCCTTCCCTTCTTTTCCCTTCTTTTCCCTTCTTCACTTCCTTCCCTTCAATCCCTTTGCTTCCTTCTGTCTTTCCCCCTTTCCCCCTTTCCCCTTCCTTCCCCTTCCTTCCCCTTCCTTCCCTTTGCTTTCCTCCCTACTTCCCTTCCTTCTCTTCCTTCCCTTCTTTTCCCTTCTTTTCCCTTCTTTTCCCTTCTTTTCCCTTCTTTTCCCTTCTTTTCCTTCCTTCTTTCCCCTTCTTCCATTCCCTTCCTTCCCTGCTTCCCTTCCTGCCTTCTTTCCCTCCTTATGGTCGAGTTGCCCTCCTGCTGCACCCACAGGGCTCTGAGGGATCCAGGGTTTCCTGATTCCAGGAGTCAGGAGGAAGTTGAGGGAGACAATTCCTCCCCAGAGAAGTCCCAGTAACCCCAGTAAAACCTGTGCTTGCTAAACCATCCCGGTGATTTTCACCTCGACTGCTTGTGGTGATCCAAAATGCAGATTTTTCAGAGGAAATCCTGATTTTCAGCAGTGGGAAGGAGTGTGGGGACTCAGAGAGGGACCCAAAAAAGTGCCTTTGGGCAGCTCCTGGCACTGGGACAGCCTGTGGCTGAAGGACACGAGGTGTTGGACTGAGCTGAGTCCTCCAAACGACTCCCAAGGGTTTTGCTCACATCCCCAGGAAAGCCAATCCTCCCTGCCTGAGTGCCCCAGAATTCATTCCCTAAAACAATCAGCGAGGCTTTATTGCACTGAAGCTATTCTGCCTCCTTCCCCTTGTCCTTCCCAGCCCTGAGCTGCCAGCTCAGCCCCTGGGGAGGGACAGAAATTCCCATTTTTCCCCTGGTCTGGCACCCTGGCTGCCGGGCAGAGCTGTTGCCATAGCTGCAGCTCCAACCTGCTTCCCAGTGCCTTTGTTCCTCAGCCTCTGAAGTCAGGGATTTGCATGTGGAAACCAGTCAGAAAATTTCCAATTAACTCCCATTTTGATGAGGGGGGAAATGGCTTTTTGCCTTTCAAAAGCTCGCCTCTAATTATAACTCTCATTTTCAAGGCTTCTTTCCTATCTTGGACAGCAAAAATGAGAGTCTGTTCTATTTTTAGCTTCCTTTACATATATATATGTTAATGTACAAGCTTTGGGCTTGGATATTTTTCCAGAACATCCTCAAAAGAGATTTTTCTCCAAACTGGTTTGGGGTCAGAGTTTGGCTGTTGGCCAAAATCCTCTGTGACCTTTCTGGCAGCAGCAGCTTCAGTGTCCTCCTGCATTCCCTGAGCATCAGGATTAGTGATGGAGAGGCAGCAGAAATCCCACCTGGATCAATCCATCCTGCATGGATGGAGCAGGCAGGGAATGACAAATTCCCATCCCTGCCAGTGCCCCAGGAAACTCCACCTGGTTGGAATGCAGGTGAAGAGTGAAATCCAGGTGGGTTTTTCATGGATTGGGATCCTCATGGATTCTGCCTTCACTGCAGCATCCCAGGTGTGTCCTTGATGCCTTGAGGGACTCACCTGAAACAGAGGCTGGACAAAGTGAAGAGAATAAAAAGAAGATAAATTTATTGAAGGGTCTTCAGGGTGCATTTAGGGCAGACAAGAGGCTACACCCAAAATGGACAGTGAGTCACGAGATTTTCATACTTTATAGGATTTTTATAATGTCACGAGTTTTTCATATTTGTAAGTTTTGTCCATTTTCATATCAAGGTTTAATCCTCCAATTACAGCTTCAGCTAATGAAGTCAATTACTCCAAGTTTGCCCCCCCAGTTCACTGTTGTTTACATATTTTGGGGCTCTGAGGCAGCAAAGTCTCCTTGAATTCCAAACTTCAGAGGAATTATTTTGTTCTAAAAACGAGAGAACAGCAACTTTAGCACCCTTTATGCAACCCAGAGTTAAAAATTCCAAACACACAAAACCCACAAAAGCCAAAACCCAACGCCACCACCCCTACCACCCCCAAATAAACCCCATGTCTCCCCCCAGAATACGACCTGGAGCCGTGTGACGAGCCGGAGGTGCCAGCCTACAGCATCAGGAAGGGGCTGCAGTTCGGGGTTGGGGACGTCCTGAGCTTCTCGTGCTTCCCGGGCTACCGGCTGGAGGGAGCAGCCAGGATCACCTGCCTGGGAGGGAGACGGCGTGTGTGGAGTTCGCCTCTGCCAAGGTGTGTTGGTAGGTGGTCATGTGCTTTCCTTTCGCTTGGCTGGGCCAGCTGGGCTGCACTGGAGAGGTGGGCAGGGATGGAGGGCGGTGGTGCTGGGGTGGGTGACATCCCTGGGGGGGGTGGGTGACATCCCTGGGGTGGGTGACATCTCATGGGATAAATGGATGGATGGATGGATGGATGGATGGATGGATGGAGGGATGGATGGAACTATTCCTGGGATGGGTGACATCTCTTGGGATGGAAGGATGGATGGATGGATGGATGGATGGATGGATGGATGGATGGGTGACATCTCTTGGGATAGGTGACATCCCATGGGATGGATGGATGGATGGATAACATCCCCTGGGATGGATGGGAACATCCCCAGGAGGGTGACATCCCCTGGGATGGATGGATGACATCCTCTGGGATGGATGGATGATATCCCTGGGATGGATGGGAGCATTCCCCGGGATAGATGGGTTTATTTTGGGCAGGAAAAGATGGATAAAAGTAGGGTTTTCTTGGAGTAAACTGTGATGTCCCTTCCCATGGTGGGGGAATGGAATAAGAGAAATTTAAGGACATTCCCACCCTGGGATGGAGGGGTGACATCCCCCGGGATGGATAGGAGCGTCCCTGGGATGGATGGGAGCATTCCCAGAATGGACAGGTTTATTGTGGGCAGGAAAAGGTGGACAAAAGTAGGATTTTCTTGGAGCAGCCTGTGGAAAGTGTCTGTTCCCATGGTGGGGGAATGGAATAAGATAAATTTAAGGACATCTCCCACCCATGATGGGTTGGATCCCCCGGGATGGAGGGGTGACATCCCTCAGGGTGGGTGACATCCCCTGGGAAGGATGGCAGCAGCCCAAGGATCCAAGGAGAACATCCCTGGGATTTCTGCTCCAACCCCTAGCAGGGAAGATCCCTCCATCCTTGTGTCCCTGTGAGTCAGAGATGTGTCCTTCAAGCTGGGAATGGAAGTGCAGGGAGCAGAGTTGGTGTTTTCCAGATCCAAATCCTCACATCCAGGACAGGCAGAGCCCCCAGAGCTGCCACCCTCTTCCTCCTCTCCCCAGAATTCTCCTGCCAAGTTTTCAGCCCATAAATCTTCTGACTTCAGGTTTGGCTGGAAGTCAAATGCTCAGAGTAGAGAGAGAAGCAGATCCTGATGGAGGAGAGCAGCCTGGCTGGGAGAAAGTGCTGGAAAAAGGAATATTCTGCAGGGATAACCAACAGGGAAAAGGCTCTTTACTTCTGCTGGGGTGGTGTCTGAACAGAGCTTACCTGAAACAGAGGCTAGGCAAAGTCAGGAGAATAAAAAGCAGTTGGATTTATTAAAGGTGCATTTACTTAAGGTGCATTTAGGGCAGACAGAGCCTACTCCAGAGGCCACACCCAAAATGAACAGCAAGTCATAGGATCTTCATATTTTTTATAAGTTCTGTCTATTAACATACTGAGCCTTAATCCTCCAATTACACCTTCAGGTGATGAAGTCAATCACCCCAAGTTTGCTCCCACAATTCACTGCTGTTTACACATTTTGGGGCTCTGAGGCAGCAAAATCTCCTTGGATTTTCCACCTGAGAGGAATTATTTTGTCTAAAATGCTGTCAACAGCAACTTTTAGCACCCTGTATGGAGTCCAGAGTTGAAAATTCCAGATACACCAAAAACTACA
This sequence comes from Lichenostomus cassidix, assembly GCF_008360975.1. Lineage (NCBI taxonomy): Eukaryota > Metazoa > Chordata > Aves > Passeriformes > Meliphagidae > Lichenostomus > Lichenostomus cassidix. Next base: position 2,305,734 of record NC_139503.1, on the reverse strand, counting down.
GAAGCTAAAAATCCCAAGGCATCAGTGGGAAGCAGTGGCCTTTGGAGGAGTCACCTGCATGGCTGGAGTGGCCAGAAGGTCCCTGGGGTCACTGAAATGCCATTTTGTCCTTGGTGCAGCTGAGTGTGGCTCGTCGGTGACAGGAACCCAGGGGGTGCTGCTGTCCCCCAACTTCCCCCTGAGCTACAACAACAACCACGAGTGCATCTACTCCATCCAGACCCAGCCTGGGAAAGGGATCCAGCTGAAAGCCAGGACCTTCCAGCTGGAGGCTGGAGATGTGCTCAAGGTGATGCCAGCTGGGGCAGGGAGGCAGTGGGGATGCTTCAGTGAATGGGAGGGGATGTGCTGAAATTTTATTGGGATTAGGGGGATTGAGCTCTGGAAAATGGAGGGAATGTGCTGAAATTTTATTGGGATTAGGGGGATTGAGCTCTGGAAAATGGAGAGAATGTGCTGAAATTTTATTGAGATTAGGGGGCTAAACTCTGGAAAAGGGAGGGAATGTGCTGAAACTTTACTGGGATTAGGGGGGCTGAGCTTTGGAAAAGGGAGGGATTGTCCTGAAATTTTATTGGGATTAAGGGGATTGAGCTCTGGGAAAAGGAAAGAATGTGCTGAAATTTTATTGGGATTAGGGGGATTGAGCTCTGGAAAAGGGAGGGAATGTGCTGAAATTTTATTGGGATTAAGTGGGCTGAGCTCTAGGAAAAGGAAGGAATGTGCTGAAATTTTATTGGGATTAGAGGGATTGAGCTCTGGAAAATGGAGGGAATGTGCTGAAATTTTGTTGGGATTAGCGGGATTGAGCTCTGGAAAATGGAGAGAATGTGCTGAAATTTTATTGGGATTAGGGGGCTAAACTCTGGAAAAAGGAGGGAATGTGCTGAAATTTTATTGAGATTAGAGGGCTGAGCTCTGGAAAAAGGAGGGAATGTGCTGAAATTTCATTGGAATTAAGTGAGCTGAGCCCTAGAACAGGGAGGGGATGCACTGAAATTTTATTCAGATTTATGAGCTGACCTCTGCAAAACGGAGGGGATGCTCTAAAGACAGCAGCCTCTCCAGGCAGGGCTGGTTTGATGTCTGGAATCCCTGGGAATGGCTTTTCCAGGCTGGGTTTCTCCTCCCTCCCCCCAGGTGTACGATGGCACCAACAGCTCTGCCCGCCTGCTGGGCACCTTCAGCCGCTCGGAGCTGCTGGCCAGCAGCATCAACAGCACCTCCAGCTCCATGTGGCTGGAGTTCATCTCTGACAGTGCCAACACCAGCAAGGGCTTCGAGCTGCAGTTCTCCAGTGAGTTCTGATCCCAGCCCTGCTGGGAATCCCACGGGCTGGGGGGGGTTTGGGTGGTGGGTGTGAGTGAAGGGTTCTTCTTGGGGAGATCTTCAGCCTGAGTGGGGTTGGAAGGTGGGAGAGAACAGAAATCTGGGATTGTTGAGGTTGGGAAAGTCCTCTGAGCCCATGGAGTCCAATGCCTGATGCCCAGTGGGTGACACAGCCAGGAATTCCTTGGTCACCTCCAGGGATGTGGCTGCAAACCTCCCTGGGCAGCTCCTGCCAAGCTCTGACCATCCTTTCCATGGGGAAATTCCAGCTGATGTCCAACCTGGCCCTGCCCTGGCACAGCTTAGGCTGTTTCTTCTTCCCCTGTCCCCATTTTCCTGGCAGATCATCCAACCTTTCCCTCTGAGGCAATCCCAAAATTTGGATCAAAGCTGAGACAGCAGATTCTTGGGATCTCCCTCCAACATTTATTAAAACCCCACTAATTCCCAATATGGTTTCCTATGGTTCCTTCTGCTTCCCAACCAACGATTTTTAGAAGGAAACACCCCCATGGCTTTACATTAAACCCTCCTGGCTGTGAAATCCCTGCTCTGATACCTCAATCCCTCTCTCCTGCAGGTTTTGAGCTGATCAAGTGTGAGGACCCCGGGATCCCCCAGTTTGGCTACAAGGTGCACGACGAGGGTCACTTTGCGGGCAGCTCGGTGTCCTTCAGCTGTGACCCTGGCTACACCCTGAGGGGCAGCAGGGTGCTGCTGTGCCTGACGGGAGAGAGGAGAGCCTGGGATCAGCCCCTGCCGACCTGCGTGGGTGAGCAGCTCCTCCAGGCTGGGATTTCCCTGGAGAACCCCACCCTGAGCACCCCCTGTCCCTGTTTTGTTGGTCCTTAACTCTGGTGTTAATTGTATCTGCACTAATTAGTGGGGTGAGGATCCTGGGTGAGGCACCTGGAGATGGAGAAACCTCCTCCTCCTCTTCCTCCAGCACCTCCAGGCTGGGATTTCCCTGGATAACCCAGCCCTGAACACCCATTGTCCCTCTCTTGCTAATCCTTCACTCTGGTGTTAATTGTATCTGCACTAATTAATGTGGTGAGGATCCTGGGTGAGGCTCCTTGAGATGGAGATGTCTCCTTCTCCTCCAGCACCTCCAGGCTGGGATTTCCCGGGATAACCCCACCCTGAACACCCCTTGTCCCTCTTTTGTTGGTCCATTAACTCTGGTGTTAATTGTATCTGCACTAATTAGTGGGGTGAGGATCCTGGGTGAGGCTCCTTGAGATGGAGAAACCTCCTCCTCCTCCTCCTCCTCCTCCTCCTCCTCCTCCTCCTCCTCCTCCTCCTCCTCCTCCTCCTCTCCCTCCAGCACCTCCAAGGGGAGATTTCCTTGGGTTCCCCACCCCTGCTGTGCTGATCCATTGACATTAACTCTGCTATTAATTGCCCCCTTCTGCACTAATTAATGTGGTGAGGATCCTGGGTGAGGCACCTTGAGATGGAGATGTCTCCTTCTCCTCCAACACCTCCAGGCTGGGATTTCCCTGGATAACCCCACCCTGAACACCCCTTGTCCCTGTTTTGTTGGTCCTTAACTCTGGTGTTAATTGTATCTTAACTAATTAATGTGGTGAGGATCCTGGGTGAGGCACTTTGAGATGGAGAAACTTCCTCCTCCTCCTTCAACACCTCCAGGCTGGGGTTTCCCTGGATAACCCATCCCTGAACACCCCTTGTCCCTCTCTTGCTAATCCTTCACTCTGGTGTTAATTGTATCTGCACTAATTAATGTGGTGAGGATCCTGGGTGAGGCACCTGGAGATGGAGATGTCTCCTTCTCCTCCTCCTCCAGCACCTCCAGGCTGGGATTTCCCTGGATAACCCATCCCTGAACACCCCTTGTCCCTCTTTTGTTGGTCCATTAACTCTGGTGTTAATTGTATCTGCACTAACTAGTGGGGTGAGGATCCTGGGTGAGGACCTTGAGATGGAGAAACCTCCTCTTCCTCCTCCTTCTCTTCCTCCTCCTCCTCCTCCTCCTCTTCCTCCAGCACCTCCAAGGGGATATTTCCTTGGGTTCCCCACCCCTGCTGTGCTGATCCATTGACATTAACTCTGCCATTAATTGCCCCCTTCTGCACTAATTAATGTGGTGAGGATCCTGGGTGAGGACCTTGAGATGGAGATGTCTCCTCCTCCTCCAACACCTCCAGGCTGGGATTTCCTTGGATAACCCAGCCCTGAACACCCCTTGTCCCTCTTCTGCTGATCCATTGACATTGACTCTGATATTAATCACATCTGCACTAATTAAGTCACAGTGAGTGTGATGAGGATCTTCAAAGTGGAGACGCTTTCTCTTCCTCCAACACCTCCAGGGAGTGATTTTCCTTGGAAAACCTACCCTGAACACCTTTGTCCCTGCTTTGCTGATCCAATGACATTAACCTGGTGTTAATCACATTTGCTCTAATTAAGTTGTGGTGAGGGTCCTTGAGATGGAGAAACTTCCTCCTCCTCCTCTTCTTCCTCCTCCTCCTCTTCTTCCTCCTCCCCCAACACCTCCAGACTGGGATTTCCTTGAATCCCCCACTCTGACCACCTTTGTCCCTGCTTTGCTGATCCAGTGATATTAACTATACTATTAATTACCCCCCTCTGCACTAATTAGTGTGGTGAGGATGCTGTGTGAGACACCTTGAGATGGAGAAACCTCTTCCTCCTCCAGCACCTCCAGACAAGGATTTCTTTGAATTCCCCACCCTGAGCACCTTTGTCCCTGCTTTGCTGATCCATTAACTCTGCTATTAATTGCCCCCATTAACATTAATTCTGCTAATTATTTCCCCCACCCTGCACTCACTACCATGGTGAGGATCCTGTGTGAGATGAGAACACCTGCAGCAGCTTTTCCATGAAACTCTCTGCCCTGAGCACACATTTTTTACTTCCTTGTGCTTTCCCAGCCCTTGTCCTTCCCCTCTGGACGTGCTGGAGTGACTGGCACCTGCTGATAGTGACACCAGTGTGTCCTGGCAGGTGACAGCTCAGCCAGGCTGGTTTGAGAGCTGCCTGACATCTGATGCCATCCTCAGACATTTCAATTCCCTCGCTGAGCCCCGAGTTCCCTGTCTCTTCCTGCTTGGAGGATTGTGATTTGGGGGTTTGTGTGTGAAATGAATGGGGCTGATTCCTGATCCCTAATTCCTGATTCCTGTCCTGCCATGCCCAGGACTTGGGGAAGTTGTTGGGCACGGAATCCTCTGGGAGATCTCCACACCCAGGGATGTGCTCAGCCCCTGGCTCTCTGTGTTCTCAATCCCAGGGGGCAGGACTGTTCCTTGGTCTGCATTTTAGCCTCATTTATTGAAAAAAAATTCATTTAAAAAGCCAAATTTCTGTTATTTGTGCATCTCCTTACCCTTCACCCTGTTTGCACCACATGTATTGGATATGAGGCTGTGTCTGAGCATGTGGAAATCAAAGAAAAATGAAAGAAAGCTCATAGAAATGAAAATCACCGAATTTGAATGGATATGCTATGGAAATCACTCCAAATCCTCACGTTCTTCGGAGTGCATTTACAGAGACATTTACAAGTTCTTTGGCTTCTTACCCTTCATTTTCTGATGAATCTGAGCAGAGGAGCAAAGAGCTCCTTCACCCCACACGTGTTAGCAGGGATGGAGCATCATCCTGGCAGCCTCTGCCTTTCCTCCCTGGGGATTGAAGGTGGAGGGAAGCTTTGCCAGGTGTTCAGAACGAGCACAGAAATGCAGAATAATTCTGATAACTCAGCCGAATCCAACGAGTCTCTTTATCTCTGTCCCCTGGGCTTTCAGAATCCCTGAGAAAAGCAAGGAATAATCTCTCTTGCGGGGTGAGATTTGCATTATTGCCAAGCAGGAGCCACAAAAAGCCCCAAATCTCCTCCCTAACCCCATGAATGTTTGTGTTCCAGCTGAGTGTGGAGGGACAATCCGAGGAGAGGCCTCGGGAAGGATCCTTTCTCCAGGATATCCAACTCCCTACGACCACAACCTCAACTGCATCTGGACCATCGAGGCAGAGCCTGGCTGCACCATCGGGTGAGCAGGGCCAGGGGCACGGGGGTTGGGTTCTGTTCCATGTGGAAATTAATTCTGGAAAGGTCGTTAATTAATTTCTGGGTTATTAATTAGGTAAAGCAAGGAGGGAGAAGGTGCTGTCGCTCCGAGGGGCAAAGAGAGGAGCAGGAGGTTTGGCTCTGGAATTAAGGAATGGTTTGGGTTGGATTCATGGAGGATCCATGGAAAGGGACATGGAGGATCCATGGAAAGGGACATGACAGATCCATGGAAAGGGACATGGAGGATCCATGGAAAGGGATATGGAGGATCCATGGAAAATGACATGGAGGATCCATGGAAAGGGACATGGAGGATCCATGGAAAGGGACATGAAGGATCCATCTCTAGGATCTCTCATTTCCCACCAGCCCAGGCTGCTCATTCCCCCTCCGTTTTCAGCCCTGTGCATGTCACAGCCCCGGCTGGTGACACCAGACTGTGTCCTCCTTGTTCCCATGGTGTTCCCAGAGCTTTGGTGTCCATGGCCAGCTTTCCACCCCTCTCCTCGATGGGATGGATTCAGAACCAAACCTTTTTTCCAAACCAGATTAGTGTGGATTTCCCAACACGAATGTCCAAGTGACACAATTGCAGGGAATGTCCAAGTGACAGAATTGCAGGGAATGTCCCAGGATCCCAGCATCTCCTGCTCCTTGATCCTTCAGTGCTGCCTTGGGTGTTTCCACAGATTCCAGACCAGCCAAAACCTGGAAAAAACTGGGAAAAAACACTGCTTTTAGTAAGAGATGAGGGGGAGAAATGCAGCTTAAAAATTAATAATAATAATAATAGTAATAGTCCTGTTCTCTCAGCATCTCTGCTCAGAGTTCCCAGTGCTGGCAGCAATTTCTGGGCTCATCCCACACCTGTGGCTGTTCCATCCCAAATTCCATCCCATTTTCTCCTCCCCGTGGTTGCCCTGCTGCCTCTCTGGGAGCACAGCCTGTCCCTGGGGGTGAGCTCCCTGCTGCTTTTAGCCCGTGGATTTCTGCTGGACGAGAGGAGGGTTTGCTGCTGGAGTTTTCATCTTTATTTAATGCCCAAATTCCCTCCATCAGCGCTGCCCTTCGGAATGGCTCAGTAATGGATGGGTTTGGGTGTGAGCAGAGCAGAGAGAACACAGCCAGTGTTCAGCTTCCAGCTGAAATCTCCTCTATTTTTATCCTCCTGGAGAAGATTTTTATAGGACAGAGTGGACAGGCTCCTTTTTCTCCCCATCCAAAGGCTGCTTCAGCAACTTTGCTCATAAAATCCCTAAAAACACATTCAGGAGCAGAGATTTAGGATCAACTCAAGGCTTGGAAATTACCAGGACTGGAAGGAAAAGATTCCAGGAGGTATCAGAGTCACACCCACCTGGTGATCCTTCCTTTCCCTGAGATCAGAGCTCCTTTTTCCTGCCCCTTGATTTCCCAGCTCCAGCAGGAGAGATGATCTCAGGGGAGCCGAGAGAACACATTCCCAGCAACTTCATTTTTATGGTAATCCATTGGAAAAAATAATCCTCTTCACGCATGATACAATTGTATAAAGCTCTCATTTGTAACTTACATGAAAATTAATCACCAGAGCTTTTGGAATAAAGCTGTATCTCTGCATGGCACGAGGGGAAGGGGAGGAGGGTGAGACAGGGAGAAAAATGAGCTGCACTTCAGGGCCATGGGAGGGAAAGGGGGAATTTGGGAGGAAAAGGGGATTTGGGGCTTGGGTAGACACAGCCATGGAGAAAATCATGAGTGGAGGGGCTTGGTTGGTCTGGGGGAGAGGAGATTTTGGTGGGAAATGGATGGAAATTCCTTGCTTGGATGGAAATTCCTTGCCTGGATGGAAGTTCCCAGCTAGGAGCAGGGAATGCAGACATGGCAGAGGTGGTTTGAGGTACATCCCTGATCCCAGTGTGGTGAAAATCCACAGATATTGTTAATTAATCTTCGGTTTGCTGCATCTCCACGCCTGTCATTGGGAAATTGGGATTGTCAGAGTGCAGGAATAGAACTCCTTTTCCCCTCCTCTGGCTGCTGACCCAAAGGCTCTGCCTGGTCTCCAGCCAAGCCCTGCTGGGGACAGAGTGAGGCTGAGAGAAAAGTTGAGGTGTGCCTGGGGAATGGAAGGATTTGCTCCAGAGAATTCCAGTTCTGAGATCCCAACAGATTCCTGGGCAGCCTGGCCTTTGGATCACCGGGATAAAGGTGTTCCCTTTGAGGTTCTTTCCAAATATTTGGGGTTTTTCAGGCAGCCCTGGAGCTGCTGGTGGCACTTCAGGCTGTCCCTCCCTCCCACCCCAACCCCTTTCAGCCTCTCCCCGATCCCAAGGTCTCCAGGGATGAATTTTCTCCAGAATTTCTGGCTCACTGAGCCCAGCTAAGGCTGAGAACAAACGTAATCAGGCCGAGGCAGCCATGGAGAACAGCTCTGCACCATCCATCCTGATTTTCCTCAAGCTTGGCTTTATTTCTCTTTGCTCAAGGTCTCTGCTTGGGAGATTTATGATTCAGCTCTTTTGGTTTCTCCCAGCTTCTGTGGGCATCATTTTGTTGCTGAGGATTTTGCAGTGGGGGATTTTTTTTTTCCCTCTCCCTCTTTTTTTTATGGCTCTCCCTGATTTATTTATGTTTGCCCCAGATAAATGGGAAAGCAGCCAAGTGAAAGCTTCCCTCTTTGCCTCCGTGGGCTGGCAGGGATTTAAGCACAGCACCTGATGGTTTTATTTTTTACAGATTTTTTTCCCTTTCTGGCTTTCTCTCCCCGTTTTTGAGGCTGTTTCCCATCGCTGGCCTGATCTTGTTGTGCCAGAGGGTCTTTCCCTGAGGAACAACAGGGCAGGGACAAACAGGGACAGGGACATGCCAGCTGTCCAGGTGGGATTTGGGTGCAGGAGTGGAAGGATCAATCCCTGATCCATCCCTGAGCACATTGCTACCAGAGCTCCAGGACAATGCTCTGGGGACAGGGTGGGACATCTTCCCCTATCCCAGAGTGTTCCAGCCTGGCCTGGGACATTCCCAGGGATGGAGCTGGAAACTCTGGGAATTCCATCCCAGCCCCTCACAGGGAGGGAATTCTCCCTGAAATCTCACCCAAACCTGTCCTCCTTCACTCCAAGCCTTCCCTTTCTCCTGTCACTGCCTGCAAAGTCCCTCTCCATTGTCCCCTTCCCTGTCCCTGTCCCCTTCTGCCAGTTTTCCCTCACTGAGCTGCTCATCTGAGCTCCTTTGGCTGGAAAACCCATGGATTCTCCTGGCCAAAGGACATTCCCACTGCCCACACTTCACCTCATCCCTAATCGAGGAGAGATCAGTCATTTTCTCAGGAAAAGCCCCAATTTTAGGATTGCTCAGAACTCCTAATCCTGCTCAGAATGGACCCAGGTTCTGGGAAGATATCAACATTCCTGGCTCTGTCAGGTTTGCTTTATGGATGTGATTTCTGAGGGAGGAATGAGGCTGGAATATTCATTCCAAACTGAATTCTGGATGAGCCAACACATTCCTGATGGGTCTGACTGCCTGAATTTGGCACAAATCTCATTCCAGACTTAAATTCCAGTTGATTTTGCCCCACAGGGTTTTCCACACCAAGCTGAGACATTCCTGGTGAGCCTGACTGCCTGAATTTTGCACAAATCTCATTCCAGACCTAAATTCCAGTTGATTTTGCCCTGCAGGGTTTCCACACCAAACTGAGACATTTCTGGTGGGCCTGACTGCCTAAACTTGGCAAAAATCTCGTTCCAGCTCTGAATTCTATTTAACCTTTCCTGTCAGGCTGCACTTCATGGTTTTCCACACCAAGCTGAGACATTCCTGGTGGGCCTGGCTGCCTGAATTTGGCACAAATTCTATTCCAGGCCTAAATTCCAGTTGATTTTGCCCCTCAGACTGCTCTTCATGGTTTTCCACACCAAGCTGAGACATTTCTGGTGAGCTTGACTGCCTAAACTTGGCACAAATCTCATTCCAGACCTAAGTTCCAGTTGATTTTGCCCTGCAGGGTTTCCACACCAAACTGAGACATTCCTGGTGGGCCTGACTGCCTAAACTTGGCACAAATCTCATTCCAGCTCTGAATTCCATTTAACTTTTCCTGTCAGGCTGCACTTCATGGTTTTCCACACCAAGCTGAGACATTCCTGGTGGGCCTGGCTGCCTGAATTTGGCACAAATCCTATTCCAGGCCTAAATTCCAGTTGATTTTGCCCCTCGGACTGCTCTTGATGGTTTTCCACACCAAGCTGAGACATTTCTGGTGAGCTTGACTGCCTAAACTTGGCACAAATCTCATTCGAGGCCTAAATTCCAGTTGATTTTGCGCCACAGGGTTTTCCACAACAAACTGAGACATTTCTGGTGGGCCTGACTGCCTGAATTTTGCACAAATCCCATTCCAGACCTAAATTCCAGCTGATTTTCCCCCACAGGCTGCACTTCATGGTTTTCCACACCGAGGAGTTCCACGACGTGCTGCGGATCTGGGATGGACCTGTGGAGAATGGGATCCTCCTGAAGGAGATGAGTGGCTCAGGGCTGCCTGGGGACATCCACAGCACCTTCAACTCTGTCATCCTGCAGTTCAACACCGACTTCTTCACCAGCAAGCAGGGCTTTGCCATCCAGTTCTCAGGTGGGATTCCAGTTCTCAGGTGGGATTCCTCAAAAATCCAGCTAAACCCAGAGGAAAAATCCAGCCAAACCCATCTTGGCTGGGCAGAAAATCCAGGTGTATCCACAGGGTGAGCAGGTGGCACTGCAGGAGGTTTCATGTTTAGAAATAAACAGGAAATTTTTACAATTAGAGGTTAATAAATTGCTTACTTAGCAATTAATCCCATCTATTCCTTATTAAAAATAATTACTTGCAGTGTTGCTGGGAAGATAAAAAAGTCACCAAACCCAAAGCAGGTTGATATTTATGGAATTAAAATACAGCATTAATGGACTGCAGCCACTGGAATGAGTGTCCTTGCAAACATCCATTTCAATGATTCTTGGGGCAATATGTTCCAGTATTTACAGAGAAATTACAGAGAAATACTGGAAATTTTGAAAAAACAGTATTTACAGAGAAATACAGAGTTCCAGGCTTGTGCAGTTGTTCTGGAGAGGGAATAACAGGGAGTGGTTGGGGGAGTGATGATGTGACCTTTGCTGGACTCAGAGACATCAAAACATCTCCCTGTCTCTCCCAGGTTTTTCTCCATAACTTTCTGTCCAGGATGGGGGAGAAAAGGAGAAAATCAGCTTTTTGAGGAGAATTCCTGCCAGATTTAAGACCTCTGAGCTGACCCAGACAGAGCTTTGTGTCTCCCAGCACAGCTCTGCCATCCCATTATTTTTTTTCCCCCCAGATTTGTGTCTCATCCAGCCTGGGCTGTTAACTTCCTTATCTCCAGCTGCACAGAAAGAGAGGGATTTCCTGTGGCTCTTTCAAGAGCAGCTTTCTCTAAACTGCCTGCGTGTAACAGACTCTCATCACCCTAGCAGGAAATAAGCTGCTGATGTGGAGCTGGGCTTTATTGACTGCTCCTGCTCAAAGCCTTTGTTCAGCAGGTGTGACTAAGCAGCCAGACCTGAGCTCAGACCTGTCCACTTTGGGATCTTGGGAGCTTTAATGAGCTGGATAAGCTTGCAAAAACTCCTATTACTGTGGGATTTGCCCTGCTGGTAAATCCTCGTGGCGTTGGCAGACCTTGAGCTCAGGCAGTGCAGCTCTGCCTGTCCCCAGCTCAGGGACATCTCAGAGCTCAAAGAGAGGCAGCAACAAGTCTGGGAGGGAGACAGACATTTTGGAAAGGTCAGGCTTGATGCTTCACAGATCCTGAGGCTGGATTTCTGTGACACTCAGGGGAAAGGGCAGAGTGCTGGTGGCTGAGTTGATTTTGCAGCGCAGAGCTCTCCAAAAACACCGTGGGAGATCAGTGGGTGTCTGGGCTGGTGGAGTAAACAGGCATGTGCACAATTAGGCATCAAAGCTGCTCCCTGGGTGCTGCTCTTGAACCTGCTGCTCCCCAGAGCCTTTCCCAGCTGGAGTGGCAGATGCTCGGAGCGAAGGGAAAGGCAGTTTTTGTGGGTTTGTGAGGGAACTTTATGGGATCCTGAGGGAGGAGGGGTTGGCCTGATGTCTGTGTGAGGACAGAGCCTCAGTGCAGCTGGTGCTGCAGGCCTGGCATTGAATTTGATGGCAAAAAGATTAATTTCAGATGTGCTTTTCCTTCCCTGCAGTCTCCACAGCCACCTCCTGCAACGACCCAGGGATCCCCCAGAACGGGAGCCGCAGTGGGGACAGCAGGGAGGCTGGGGACACCATCACCTTCCAGTGCAACCCCGGCTATGCCCTGCAAGGGGAGGCACAGATCACCTGTGTGCAGGTGGAGAACAGGTTCTTCTGGCAGCCTGAGCCACCCACCTGCACAGGTATGGACAGAGTGTGGGCTGAGCAGGGATGTCACTGTTGTACCAGTAACGGAGAGGAACTCAGTTAACAGCAACACGATTTTCCAGAGAGAAGAGCTTTATTATAATTCATGCCTTATATATATATACAGACAAGAAGTACATCCAGATTAGCTGAGGTGTCTCAACACCTAGTTCCAAACATACTCAGTTTTCACAGTCTTTATCTTATGTTTCTCATACTTAACGTGGGAGGAAAAAGTTTCCCAAGAGAGAGGTCCTGTGCAGCCACACATGGACATGGAGCCAGGGTCTGGAAACATGGACAGAGCCGTGGGTTGAGTATATGGACACAGATCCGTGTCCAAACCCACGGACACAGATCCATGTCTGACCCCATGGACTCAGATCTATGTCCAAACCCATTAGTACATCATATCTTGACCCCATGGACACAGATCCGTGTCTTGATCCCACGGAACAAATCCATATCCAAACCCACAGACACAGATCCCTGTCCTAACCCACAGGCACAGATCCGTGTCCAAATCTGTGGACGTACATCCATATCCAAACCCCACGGACACAGATTGATATCTTGACCCCATGGACATAGATCCATTTCTTGACCCCAGGGACACACATCCCTGTCCAAACCTGTGGACACAGATTCAAAACTTGACCCCATGGACACAGACTCATATCTTGACCCCATGGACACAAATCCATGTCCAAACCCATGGACACAGATTGATATCTTGACCCCGTGGACACAGATCCATTTCTTCACCCCATGGACAGAGATCCATGTCCAAACCCACAGACACAGATCCCTGTCCAAACCCACAGACACACATCCAAAACTTGACCCCATGGACACAGATCTTGACCCCATGGACACAGATCCATGTCCAAACCCCATGGACACAGATCCATATCTTGACCCCATGGAACAAACCCATGTCCAAACCCACAGACACACATCCATGTCCAATTTCAAATCATGCTGAAAAGTTTATTTTCCAGCCCATTTCGACATCAAGTGGCAAAAGATTTGGAGGAATCATCAGTGAATCAAGACAGATTGATGTCTTGACCCCACAGACACACATCCACGTCCAAACCCACGGATATTTCAAATTGTGCTGAAAAGTTTCTTTTCCAGCCCATTTTGTTACCAAGTGGCGAAGGATTTGGAGGAATCCTCAGTGAAATATCAGTTTTATTGTTACTGGGGGAGAGGCAGCCTGGTTGGAGCCGAACTGGGAAAACTCAGCGTTCAATTTGGGGCTGATTTAGCATTTCAAACATGTTTTTTCCCATTCTTGTGGTGCAACTTCCAAACAACGTGGGCTGAGGGGGATCTGCAGCAACCCCAGGAGGTTTGGGCCATTTGAAGTCTTCATCCCTCCCAGTGCCAGGCAGCTGGGACCAATTCCTGCTTCAAATCCTCTGGGGTGGGATTTTCAAAGGAATCCGAGGGTGTTGTGCACTTGTCTCCCTCAGGCTTTTCAAAAACGAGTCCTTAGATTTCTTGGGAATTTATAGTTTCTTGGGAATTTATAGTTTCTTGGGAATTTCCCCCTGATGTTACAGCCTGGAAGGAGAAAAGCACCCTTGGGGTTAAGGCTGAGGTGAATGGGCACAGAATTGGTGGATCTTCTGAGGTATTTTTGGGAATCTTTCAGCCAAATTTCCGTGTCTGTGCTGTGATTTCCTGGTGTGTCCCAGAGGATAAAATTTCTCCATGCCTGGACTGGGAGAAGGATGTCTAATCTCTGCTCTGACGTTTCTAGACCAGCCCCACTGGGTTTTACCTGACATTTTTCTTGATGTTTTTCATGTAAAAACCCAAAGGACAATTCCTCATGCTCGTTCTTTCATGGAGAATCCTCCCAAGATTTATCCCATCATTTCTGCCCCATCCCAGCTCATTCCCCACTTTGCTGCCAGAACCCCTTCCTCTCACCCCATCCCAAATGTGGGAGGGCTGCTGCTTCTTCCAAGGTATTTTTGGGGAACTTTCAGCCCAATTTTCCATGTCTTTCCTATGATTTCCTGGTCTGTCCCAGAGGGATAAGAATTCTCTGTGCCTGAGTCTGGACTTGGCTGAAAAAGTTGCTTTAAAGCTTTGGAGAAGAGTCTCTAATCTCTGTTCTGACATTTCTAGACCAGTCCCACTGGGTTTTACCTGATGTTTTTCTTCATAAAAGCTCACAGGACAATCCCACGTGGTCATTACTTCACCAAAAAATCCTAAAAATATTTATCCCATCATTTCTGCCCCATCCCACCTCATTCCCCTCTCAATCTTTAAGGCTGCTGTCAGACCCCCAGGTGCTTCCCTTCCTCTCACCTCATCCCAAATGTGGGAGGGCTGCTGGTTCTTCCAAGATATTTTTGGGGAACTTTCAGCCAGATTTTCCATGTCTGGGGTGGGGTTTCCTGGTGTGTCCCAGAGGATAAAGTTTATCCATGCCTGGACTGGGAGAAGAGTCTCTAATCTGTGACATTTCTAGACCAACCCCACTGGGTTTTACCTGATACTTTTCTTGATATTTTTCTTCATAAAAGCCCACAGGACAATCCCACATGGTCATTACTTCACCAAAAAATCCTAGCAATATTTATCCCATCATTTCTCAGTGGAGCTCATTCTCCACTCAGTCTTTTAAGCTGCTGTCAGACCCCTTATCCATCCATCCATCCATCCATCCCTCCATCCATCCATCCCTCCATCCATCCATCCATCCATCCATCCATCCATCCATCCATCCATCCATCCATCTCTCCCTCTTTTCCCATTCCTCCATCCCTCCATCCATCCATCTCACCCTCTTTTCCCATCCATCCCTCCATCCATCCCTGCCTCCCTCCATCCATCCATCCCTCCATCATCTCTCTCTTTTCCCATCCATCCATCCATCCATCCATCCATCCATCCATCCCTCCATCCCTCCCTCCATCCCTCCATCCATCCATCCATCTCTCCCTCTTTTCCCATCCCTCCATCCCATTCCCTGCTTCCCCAGTGCCTCAGCCCCAAATCCTCACCCTGGGCTGGTTTTTTTCCCACAGCTCCCTGTGGTGGCATCCTGACAGGCCCAGCTGGGGTGATCCTGTCCCCCCAGTATCCCGAGCCATATCCCCCCGGGAAGGAGTGTGACTGGAAGCTGACAGTGTCCCCTGACTATGTCATCGCCCTGGTGTTCAATGTGTGAGTGACCGAGGGCTTGGGGCCACCAGCCCTGGGGACAGCTGGGTGTGGGGAGGAACCAACCCAGAGCTGGGGCTAGAATCCCTTCATAAAAAACCTAATAAATTAAGTCATTATCCCCCTTATTCTAAAGAATTCCCCTCTAAATGAGACTAAAGCCCAATTTATAAAATATGTTCCAGAGAGAAAGTTTCAACCAAGGTTGAAATCTCGAGTTTCAACCTCTCTGACCTCCGTGTCAGAGAGGTTGAAACTTGAGATTTGTGAATAATGACGTTTGGTTTTTCTGCCTTGCAGAACCCTAAAACTAAGCTGGAATATAGAAAAATTACAAGCACGTAGGCTAAGGGTACAAAGAATGTATAAAGGGGGCAGAAAATATATGAAGTGGTGTATAAAATATATAAAAGAGTGTATAAAATATATAAAAGGGTATGTAAAATATATAAAAGGGTATATAGAAGAGAAAAGGCAAAAATCATCAGGCATCAATAGGATGCTCCCACACCCCTGGATAATCTGTTCCCAGGCTTTAATTTGGGGAAAACACTCAAATTCCAGCTGCTGTTTGATTCACAGAATGTGATTCCTCAGTGATTCCTCATTGGAATAAATCTGGGAAGAGGATATACCCCAACTCTAAGTACTTTTCTTCTTCCTGCAGCTTCAGCCTGGAGCCTGGCTATGATTTCCTGCACATCTACGACGGCCCTGACTCCCTGAGCCCCCTGGTTGGGAGTTTTTATGGCTCTCAGCTCCCGGAGAGGATCGAGAGCAGCAGCAACAACCTTTTCCTGGCGTTCCGCAGCGACGCCTCGGTCAGCAACGCCGGCTTTGTCATCGAGTACACAGGTGAGCTCTGGGCACACCTGGATCGGCTTTTTTGGGTTGTTCCCAGGTTGTTCCAGCTGGTTGGGTGAGATTGGAGAGGTTCTGGTGGTGCTGGGGTTGTCCAGGAAAGGAATTGGTGGGCGGAGTGGGAGATTTGCTGTCGGGTGGAATTGTGGTGTTTCGTCATCACTGAAGTGGAGGGAGGTGGAGAGGGAAGGAGGGGAAATGAGGGAAGGAAATGGAGGGAAAATGAGGGAAATGGAGAGGAAAGGAGGGAAAATGAGAGAGGGAAAATGAGGGAAGTGGAGAGCAATGGAGGGAAAATGAAGGAGGGAAATGGAGAGGAGTGGAGGGAAAATGAGGGAGGAAAATCTAGGGAAGTGGAGAGCAATGGAGGGAAAATGAAGGAGGAAAATGGAAGTGGAGAAGAAAGGAGGGAAAATGAAGGAGGGAAATGGAGAGTGGAGGGAAAAGGAAGGAGGGAAATCTAGGGAAGTGGAGAGGAATGGAGGGAAAATGAGGAGTTCAGCAGCTAGGATCCTGGAGGTGAAAGAAGAGCCAGAGCACAGAATTTGGATAAAATCAGCAGAAAAGGTTCAAAGGCTGAGGATCTGTGGGGGATTTTCCTGAGCAGACAAGGAAATCTTTAGGTTTTTTTTTTCTTCAAAGAAAACCAAGGGAGATTCCCAGGAAATACTCCCTTTATCTCCAGACTCTATTCTGTATAACCTTTCCTGCTGCACACTGAATTTGAAAAGCTCTGTCTCCTCCTTAGTGAACAGAACTTCTCAGGATCACAGAATCCCAGAGTGGTTTGGGGTGGAAAGGACATTGGGGATCATCCAGTGCCACCCCTGCCATGGCAGGGACACTTTCACTGTCCCAAGCTGCTCCAAGCCCTGTCCAGCCTGGCCTTGGACACTTCAGAGATCCAGGAGCAGCCAAGATTCTCTGCCTCTCAAGAATTAGGAAGTGACAGACCTGGAATGGGGGGAAAAAAGGGGAAAAAAAAAGGAAAAAAAAGCAGCTTTGGCAGGTGCCTTCCCTGTCTGTGTTTGCAGAGTGGGTGGAAGAGCAGAGTCAGTACAAAGTGGAGTAAAAAACACGCAGAAAAAGCAGATGTGATGAGTCAGGGCTGTGCAGGGTGGAGAGAAAAGGATTAAAAACTGAAGGGGAAAATAAAACAGAGCTGGGAGGAAACGATTCCTCAGGGCTGCCAGGGGCTGTGTGGATAAATTGGGATTTGGGAAGAGGCAGAGGTGGCTGTGTGGATAAATTGGGATTTGGGAAGAGGCAGAGGTGGCTCCAGGTGTCCCTGGAATGTGGCTTTGCTGGGCACTGCTTTGCTGCTGCTTTCCCCACGTGTTTGGGAATTTCCTCATCCCATTCCCTATCCCAAGTGTAAATTCCAATTTACCTGAGCAGAAGCTGCTGGGGAAATGGCAATTCCAAAGTTCTGCTGACCAGATGAAATTCCCTCCAATAAAAGCTATAAAAATCACAAAACAAAGACATTCAGCACTGCTGAAGCTTCAGGAGATGAAGAGTTTTCTGCTCTCATCCGAATTAATTTTATTAAAAATTCAAGTCTTCCCTTTCCCCTTGGTTTCCAGGCAGCCAGAAAGGAGCTAACAAATCAAACCCTGCTAAATGAGAGTGGCTGTTTTCCCCCAAAAAACAGCCTGGCAGTGTCAGGCACACCCTAAAGCCAAACTGCTGCGAGAGGAGAATGAGGTTGGAAATTTGCTCATTAATTCCCCTGCGCTCTGAAAGGAGCCTGGGAAGCAGCAGGGAAAAAAATAATAAAATAAAATAAAATAAAATAAAATAAAATAAAATAAAATAAAATAAAATAACAAAAAGGAGTTTTGTGGAATGGAAGGAAGAGGAAGAGGAATGCAGGAAGGAGGAGGAAAATCCACTCTTTGCCAGGTGGAATTCCAAGTTCAGTTCAGCATTTTCAAGGGTTTTGGAGTCTTTTCCTGGTGGGTTTTTTTGGGAAAAGGGCAAAGCAGGGATCTTTGTGAGATCCCTGTAAGTGCCTCCTTGAATATTTTATTTTATTTTATTTTATTTTATTTTATTTTATTTTATTATTTTATTTCATTTCATTTCATTTCATTTTACTTTATTTTATTTTGGTAGGGGGTTTTTTGGTTTTGTTTTGTTTGGGGTTTTTTTGTTTGTTTTGTTGCTGTTTGGTTTTGGTTTTTTGGTTTGGTTTGTTGAGGTTTTTTGGTGGTTTTTTCCCTTTTAATTGGGTTTTTGGGTTGGGGGATTTTTGTTGTTTTTGTGGGTTGGCAGGGGAGTTTGTTGTTGTTGGGTTTGGTTTTTATTGTTGTTGGTTTTGGTTTTTGTTGTTTTCATTTTGTTTTCTCTTTATTCTTTTCCATCTCCAAAAGGCCTTGCAGAGGTGCAGATATTGAACCTTAAATGCAGAAGTTTGGGAGGATGAATCTCAGGAGTGAGGAGTGTTAGGAAATCAAATTCCAATCCATTATTTCCATCAGAGCTTGCCACAATCCACAGCCTTTATCAGGAATATTTTACATTTTCATGCATTTTTAACAGAACCTTCACTTGGCTGGTGAATCCAACTCATTCACAGAGCTTTTCCCAAATTACCACTCACCAAATTTACCATTATTATTATGAATTATCATTCCCAAATGAGTGTATTTTGGGAATTCTGAGGATTCCCCATCACTCCTGGCTGGGCTGCTGCTGCTCCCAGAGCAGGGGGAGGTTTGGGCCAAAGGACAGAAGGAATTTCCAGGCTGGAACCTCCCAAGTGGGAAATTTCCTCTGCTTTTTAGCAATTCTCTCTCTGTTGTGGGCCAGGAGTGAAAAGCCATGAAATTGAGAGCAAACGAAGCACAACTGATTGCTTTTCACCCTTCTGAAGGAAAGGGAAAAATCCCAACCCTGAGCCTGATTTCCAATTCCTTATTATTATTATTTTGCTGGAATTATTTTGCTGGAATTATTTTGCCCATCCAGAGCTTATAAACATAAATTCAGCATTATTATTATTATTTTGCTGGAATTATTTTGCCCATCCAGAGCTTATAAACATAAATTCAGCATCACTTATGGATGATTTCAGGTGGAAATTCCCCATGGAAAAACATCCTGGAGAATTCCTGGCTGTTTAAAACCACTGAGCTCCGTCAGAGCTGGGGGATGGATTGGGTTTGACTCCAAAAGATGAGTTTGGGAATCAGGTGTGACCCTTGGGGAAGGAAATCCGTGGAGCTGGAGTGGCTGGAATGCTGGTGAGGGAAACTTCAGGGATGCCAAAGCTCCAGCTGGTCCTTAAATTCGTGATAAGGAATGAATTGAAGGATCTCAGATTGGGATTTGGAATTTTTCCTGCTGGAAAGGATCTTAAAATCCATCCAGTTCCATGGCAGGGATGCCTTTCTGTATCCCAAGGTGTTCCAAAATCCATCCTTGGACACTCCCAGGGGTGAGGAATCCACAATTTCTCCGTGCCAAGGCTTCCCCATCTCCAGTGGAATTTGTCCTCTTTCAGTATGGTGGAAAAATCTCTTCTGGGAAGTTTTTTTTTGGGGGATTTCTCTGAGGTTTAGCTCTCAAAACCAGGCTGAGCAGGTGAGGCAGTTCTGAGCACTTCCCAGATTTTCTGGAATCCAGGATTTCAGGGGTTTTTTAAAGGCTGAGGATACAAAATGTGTGATGGGAAGTGGAGGTTGATCAGTCTGAGGCTCCCAAAATAGGGAATTTATACTGTGTGAGAAAAAAAAATTCCCATCCTTCCATGCCCTGTTGACCTGGATCACCTCCAGTGGATAGAAAACCGTGGGATAATCTGATTTTTTCAGGCAGAAAAGCAAAAGCAAGACCTGTGGGCTCTGCTGGTTTCCTGTTTCTCCTTCCACACCTTCCCCAAAATCCTGATTTAATGCTCAACCACCCTTGGATTGTTCCCTGAGCTCTCAGCAAAGCCCTCGTCTTTAATGAGCAATTTCCAAATGACAAAAGAGCAGGATTAATCAAAGCCTCTAATTATGTTGCAGGCAGGGGGAAAAAAAGAAAAAAAAAAAAAAAAGAAAGAAAAGTAAAAAAGAAAAAAAAAGAAAGAAAAGGGAAAAATAGAAAAGGAAAAAAAATAAAAGGAAAGGGAAAAAAGAGCAAGAAAAAAGCTGTTAGAAGAAGAAGGAAAGACATATCCAAGTCCTGACAGCTCTGTAGTGTTCCCTGGAATTTTTATATGGAAATGGGATTTTTACCTCTGCAGGGCAGGGCGAGCAGAGAGAAGAATGTCTTGGTTTTGTCTGTGATCATTCAGGCATCGCTGCAGATGTGCTGCACATCTGGAGGCCTCCAGCTCACCTGCTTGCCAGGGAGGGGCAGGAGGGGAACAGATGTGGCACATCTGGAATCCCTGCTCGGCCTGGGCTGGGATGTTGTGCTTTGCAGAGTGGGGAGAGTTTGATGGAGAGGCTGAGGGAGCTGGGAAGGAGCTCAGCCGGGGAAAAGGAGGATCAGGAGGGGATTTTTCATTCCCTGCCTGCCAGGAGGGTGAGCAGGATGGGGTTTGGGGACAGGGACAGGGACAGGAGGAGGGGAAATGGCCTCAGGGTGGACATCAGGAGGAATTTCCTCCTGGGAAGGCTGGTCAGGCTTTGGAAGGGTGGAATCCCCAGCTCTGGAGATATCTGAGGATGTGGATGAATTAAATATTATTAATAATAAATCCCAGGCTGGTTTGGGTTGGAAAGGACCTTAAAGCCACCCAGTTCATGGCAGGGACATTTCCACCATCCCAGGCTGCTCCAAACCATGTCCAGCCTGGCTTTGGACACTTCCAGGGGTGAGAAATCCACAATTTCTCCATGCCAGGTCCTCCCCATCACCAATAAAATTAATCCTCGTGGCCCTCTGGCTTGGGGACAAGGTGAGGATTGGGGACTCAATGATCCTGGAGGGATTTTCCAACCTCACTGATTCTGGGATTCGGTGAAATCTTTGCCTCTTGGCTTGGATTTTGGGTTCCTGGGTGGAAAAAGAGCATATGAGCAACCAGAACCCAAACCCTGCAAACAGTACCATTCCCTTACGAAAACCCCACAAATCCCCAGATGGGGAAAACCACTAAAAGAACCCCATTAATCCAACTCAAAACCCAAACCCTGCGAACAGCACCATCCTTTATGAAAACCCCACAAATCCCCAGGTGGGAAAAATCCCTTACACCAACTCAAAACCATCTCTTACAAAAAACCCAACAAATCCCCAGATGGGGGAAACGCCATTAATCCAAGTCAAAACCCAAACCCTGCCAACAGCATAAACCTTTATGAAAACCCCACAAATCCCCAGGTGGGAAGAACTCCATTAATCCAACTCAAAACCCAGCCAGAACCCAAACCCTGCGAACAGCACCATCCGTTACAAAAACCCAACAAATCCCCAGATGGGAAAAACCCCCAAAAGAACCCCATTAATCCAACTCAAAACCCAAACACTGCAAACAGCACCATCCTTTATGAAGATCCCACAAATCCCCAGATTTTAAGATGGGGAAAAACTTGAAAAAGAACCCCATTAATCCAACTCAAAACCCAACCAGAACCCAAACCCAACCAGAACTCAAACCCTGCAAACAGCACCATCCCTTACAAAAACCCCAAAAAGAACCCCATTAATCCAACTCAAAACCCAAACCCTGCAAACAGCACCATCCCTTACAAAAACCCCACGAATCCCCAGATGGGAAGAACTCCATTAATCCAACTCAAAACCCAACCAGAACCCAAACCCTGCAAACTGCACCATCCCTTACAAAAAACCCCACAACTCCCAGATGGGAAAAACCCTGAAAATAACCCCACTAACCAAACTTTCCCTACAGAGAACCCCAGGGAATCCTGCTTCGACCCCGGCTCCATCAAGAACGGCACCAGGGTGGGCACAGACCTCAAGCTGGGCTCCACCATCACCTTCTACTGCGACGGGGGCTACGAGCTGCAGGGGGGCTCCACCCTCACCTGCGCCATGGGCGGCGACGGGAAACCCGCCTGGAACCTGCCCCGCCCCACCTGCACAGGTGAGTCACCTGGGGAACCCGCCTGGAACCTGCCCCGCCCCACCTGCACAGGTGAGTCACCTGGGGAACCCACCTGGAACCTGCCCCGCCCCACCTGCACAGGTGAGTCACCTGGGGAACCCACCTGGCACCTGCACAGGTGAGTCACCTGGGGAACCCACCTGGCACCTGCACAGGTGAGTCACCTGGGGAACCCACCTGGCACCTGCCCCGCCCCACCTGCACAGGTGAGTCACCTGGAGACAGGAGGGAGCCAAAGCCACCAGGGTGGGAGTGATGGGAAAGTGAGGTGTTGGTTTGGAGGGGTTTTTGCGTGGGGTGGTGGGGTTTTGTAGGGGTTTTGGTAAGAATTGTTTGGGGGTTTTTGGGTTTTTTTCCTCTGTGTGATGTAATTTTGTAGGGGTTTTTGGTAGGAATTGTTTGGGGTTTTTTTAGGGTGTTTTCCTTGGTGTGGCGTGATTTTTCAGGAGTTTTGGCAGGAATTGGTTTTCGTCATGTTTAGGGTTTTTAGCGGGAATTCTTGTTCATTTTAACAGGAATTGGTTTTCATAATTTTTAGGGTTTTTCCTTGGTGTGATGTAATTTTGTAGGGGTTTTTGGTAGGAATTGTTTGGGGTTTTTTTAGGGTGTTTTCCTTGGTGTGGCGTGGTTTTGTAGGGGTTTTGGTAGGAATTGGTTTTGGTTTTTTAGGGTTTTTTCCTTCGGTGTGATGTAATTTTGTAGGGGTTTTTGGTAGGAATTGTTTGGGGGTTTTTTAGGGTTTTTTCCTCGGTGTGCCATGATTTTTCAGGGGTTTTGGTAGGAATTGGTTTTCATTTTTTTTAGGGTTTTTTCCTTGGTGTGCTGTGATTTTTCAGGGGTTTTGGTAGGAATTGGTTTTCATTTTTTTTAGGGTTTTTTCCTCAGCGTGTCATGATTTTTCGGGGGTTTTAGCAGGAATTGGTTTTCGTAATTTTTAGGGTTTTTAGCGGGAATTCTTGTTCATTTTGACAGGAATTGTTTTTCATCATTTTTAGGGTTTTTTCCTCAGTGTGATGTAGTTTTGTAGGGGTTTTTGGTAGGAATTGTTTGGGGTTTTTTTAGGGTTTTTTCCTTGGTGTGGCGTGATTTTTCAGGAGGTTTGGCAGGAATTGGTTTTCATCATGTTTAGGGTTTTTAGCAGGAATTGGTTTTCGTCATGTTTAGGGTTTTTAGCGGGAATTCTTGTTCATTTGAACAGGAATTGGTTTTCATAATTTTTAGGGTTTTTTCCTTGGTGTGATGTAATTTTGTAGGGGTTTTTGTAGGAAATGTTTTTTGGGTTTTTTAAGGTTTTTTTCTTCGGTGTGATGTAATTTTGTAGTGGTTTTGGTAGGAATTGTTTGGGGTTTTTTTAGGGTGTTTTCCTTGCTGTGCTGTGGTTTTTTAGGGATTTTAGTAGGAATTGTTTGGGGTTTTTTTAGGGTTTTTTCCTTGGTGTGGTGTGATTTTTCAGGAGTTTTGGCAGGAATTGGTTTTTGTCATGTTTAGGGTTTTTAGCGGGAATTCTTGTTCATTTTAACAGGAATTGTGTTTCATCTTTTTTAGGGTTTTTTCCTCAGTGTGCTGACATTTTTCAGGGGTTTTAACAGGAATTCTTTTTCATCATGTTTAGGGTTCTTAGGAGGAATTTTTGTTCATTTTAACACAAATTGTTTTTCATAATTTTTAGGGTTTTTTCCTCTGTGCCATGATTTTTCAGGGGTTTTAGCAGGAACTGGTTTTTGTCATTTTCAGGAATTTTAACAGGAATTGGTTTTCATCATGTTTAGGGTTTTTAGCAGGAATTCTTGTTCATTTTAACAGGAATTGTTTTTCATCATTTTTAGGGTTTTTAGAAGGAATTCTTGTTCATCGTTTTTCAGGCTTTTTAACTGGAATTGGTTTTCATAATTTTTAGGCTTTTTAACAGGAGTTCTTGTTCATTGTTTTTCAGAGTTTTTAGCAGGAATTGTTTTGTATCATTTTTCAGGCTTTTTCACTGGAATTGTTTTTCACAGTTTTTCAGAGTTTTTAGCAAGAACTGTTTTCCATCATTTTCGCGGTTTTTACCAGGAATTGTTTTCCATCATTTTTCAAGGTTTAACAGCTCATCTTCTAACAAGAAAAGCTGATTTCTGGGAGTTTCCTTGAGCTTTCTTTGGGGCCAGACAGGAGATTTGGCCTGGAGGATGCAGTGCCTGACACACCCCATGATCCAGGAGTCAGGAAACAACTCAAACCTTGGCCAAACCTGATCCTTGCTGATCCAAACCCTCCATCCTGGGCTTTCCCAGGCAGAAAAACGAAACCAGGGTTGTTTGTTGTTTTTTTCTTAGGGTTTCTTTGTGTGGTTATTTTGGTTTTTTTCCTGATTTTATGAAGTCAGGTTTGATGTGAGGAGGGAATGCAGAGGCAGCTGGTGGTGGGAGGAGTGGAATGCCTGGTTTGGGAAGGCTGTGGCAGGGAGGAAAGGTGGGGAAAGGAGCTCATCCTGACCGGAATTCAGCTGGGGATTTAGTGCAAATCCCACTGCAATGGCATGGTTTGATAATCCCACAAACTCAGCTTGGGATCAATGTGATTTTTGCTCAAGATAAATTCCCTGGAGCAGGGGATGTGCAGCTCCAGGGATGCTCCCTGCCCTCTCCCTTGCAGCTCCCTGTGGCGGGCAGTACACAGGCTCGGATGGAGTCGTCCTGTCCCCGAATTTCCCCCAGAACTACACCTCTGGCCAGGTCTGCCTCTACTCCATCGTCGTGCCCAAGGACTATGGTAACACAGCTGGGGTTTTTTGGGATTGTCTTGGAGTGTGCAGCTCTTGTTTGTTGGGTTTTGTAGGAGTAATTTTTCAGAAGTGCTTCTAAAAAAATAATGTTATTTTCTCCTTTGAGTAAGCTCTGCCTGCTCCTGGGGGTAAACTGTGGGCAGGGATGGACTGGAGGACAAATAAGAATGAGAATGAGAATAAACATAAAAATAAGAGTAAGAGTAAGAATAAGAATAAAAGAATAAGAATAAGAGTGGAATAAGAGTAAGAGTAAGAATAAGAATGGAATAAGAATAAGAGTAAGAGTAAGAATAAGGATAAGAATGGAATAAGAGTAAGAATAAGAAATAAGAATAAGAATGGAATAAGAATAAGAGTAAGAGTAAGAATAAGGATAAGAATGGAATAAGAGTAAGAATAAGAAATAAGAATAAGAATGGAATAAGAATAAGAATAAGAATAAGAATAAGAATGGAATAAGAGTAAGAGTAAGAATAAGAATGGAATAAGAGTAAGAATAAGAAATAAGAATAAGAATGGAATAAGAATAAGAGTAAGAATAAGAATAAGAATAAAAAAGTAAGAATAAGAGAATAAGAGTAAGAATAAGAACAAAAATGAGTAAGAGTAAGAGTAGGAATAAGAATCCCCTCTCCCTGTCCCCGCAGTGCTCTTCGGGCAGTTTGCCTTTTTCCAGACGGCTCTCAATGACGTGGTGGAGGTGCACGATGGTCCCACCGAGCAATCGAGGCTGCTCAGCTCCCTCTCGGGCTCCCACACAGGTACCGAGCTGCCCCTGTCCCTGCCCTGTCCCTGCCCCTGCCCTGTCCCTGCCCCTGCCCTGTCCCTCCTGTCCCTGTCCCTGTCCCTGCCCTGTCCCTGCCCTGTCCTGTCCTGTCCCTGTCCCTGTCCCTGTCCCTGTCCCTGCTGCCCCCCAGCACTGTCCCACCTGTGTCACTCACTCCCTCACCTCTATCTCTCCCGTTTTCCCTCCTCCCCATCCAGGGGAATCTCTGCCTCTGGCCACCACCAACCAGATCCTCATCAAGTTCAGCTCCAAGGGACAATCCACAGCCAAGGGATTTCATTTTGTCTACCAAGGTGAGTTCAGGTGTGTTCTGGAAGTGTCCTGAGCTGCTTTTGGGGTCTGGGAATGTCGCTGGAATTAGGATTCCTTTGGGAGCAGAGCTGTCTGGCTGCTGTGGGGAGTTCACATTCAGCCCTTTCATTCCCACTCAGGATTAGCATCAACTCCACCTCAGCCCAGAGTCACCGAGGGAATTTGGAGATTTATCCACAGCAATTCTTCCCGGCGGCGTTTTTAGCGCTTTGCTGGGTGTAAGCAGCAGAAATCCTGTCTGGCAGCTCAGAAATCCTCCCTCCCTTCGTGTCACAGGGCTGTCACACTCCTGCCCCTTGATCCTTCCAGCAGCAGCTTTGTGCAGCGCTGGGCGAGAACAACTCCGGGATTTTGTGGGAGTAAATAAAAAAGAATGTTCGGAACAGCAGGGAGACAGAAGGGATTTCTCACCCACGTGCTCCCTGGAGTTATCTGTGGGAACATCCAAGCTTTTGCTGCCAGGAGGGAACACACAGTGGCATGACCTGAGCCTTCTCCAGGGGTGAAGTGAGGCGCGGTTTGGATTTTGCAGTGTTTGGAGAGCTGTTCTCTTGAATTGCTGCCTAATGAGTGTAAAAACAGCCGTGGTTGTGATTGTAATCTTCAAAGAGCTCGGCGGAGCAAAGGTTCTGATGGAATCAGGGAAGGTTTGCTCCCTCCCTCCTGCAAGAGCTGCGTGGAGAGCAGGAGGAAAAAGAGCCAGCCCTGATTTGGATCTGCCTGGCCAGACTCTAATTAACTAAACACTCATCAGTTTAAAGCAACTCAGAGGGAAATATTAATTGAATTCTTCCTCGGCAATGGACCTTCTTTTATTATGAGTTTTTCTCCTCACTTATCTTCCAGGCTCATTGCTTGCTTTGACTGTAATTTCCGGTATTCAACTGTAATTCCACCATTTCAGCAACGTCACAAATCCCCCTTTTCTCTCTTTTCCAAAGATTTGTTCCCATTGCTGTTCCTCCATGGCCATGGGGAGCTGAGAAACCCAAAGGGTTCCCCACGGAGGCTTTTTGGGAAACCTCCAAACCAACTTTTTGGGAAGTCACTGCCAAATCCTTTGGCTGTGCAGAGAGAATCATTCCAGGATACATGATTTTACTGGATTTTTCAGATATTTTCTACAGTTCAAATACACAGAAATGTATTGGGTCAGTGTTCATTGGGCCAGAGCTGAGCAAACCCCCAGTATTCAGTTTCCCATTGGATCTGAATCTCCTCACCTCTGATGTTAATTCGATTTTTCATTCTCCAATTTCCCTCTCAGTCCTTTCCTGCCCAGATGTCTTCAGCCCTGCTGCAGGTAGATGTTTGTAGATAGCTGTGGCAAGCACAGACTCTTTCCTGCGTGAAATTTTTCTCTTCTTCTTGCTGTGTTCTATAACCAAAGATAAAGTTTAGATGTTATTGAAACAGTCTCTGGAAACATAGGCAGTTCAAGCCTGGCCAGTTGGCTTAGGGGGAGGTTTTGAACTGACCCAATCCTGTGGTCTCTGAAAGTCTATAGAAGTTGGAATTAATTAATAAAATCAGAATTTTGCCACACTGAAGAGCCTGACTCTTTCTCTCTGCTAGCAGCTCAACAGCGACAGATAGCCACTGCTGTCTGCTGATGTTCTGCTGATAGCTCTTTGTGGCTAGCACAGGTCTTTCCCATGAGAATTCCTTTTGTGTTTTATAAACAAAGATAAAGTTTGGATGTTATTAAAAACAGTGTCCCAAGATCTGGACGGTGCAGGCCTGGCCAATCAGGCCTAGGGGGAGGTTTCTGACTGACCAATCTGGGTGACCTCTGAAAACTCTATATATATGATGAAATCAAAACAATAAAGGTCTTTTTCCTTCTTGCCACTGAGAACTGGGTTGCTTTCTCTGCTAGCGGCTCAACAGCTGTGGCTAGCACAGGTTTTTCCCATGAGAAATTTTCTTGTGTTTTGTGAATGAAGATGAAGTTTGGGTGTTGTTGGAACAGTGTCCCAGAACTTAGACAGTGCAGGCCTGGCCAGTCAGGCCTGGGGGAGGTTTCTGACTGACCAATCTGGGTGACCTTTGAAAACTCTATATATATGATGAAATCAAAACAACAAAGGTCTTTTTCCTTCTTGCCACTGAGAACTGGGTTGCTTTCTCTGCCAGCGGCTCAACAGCGACATCTCTTCATCTTTGGCTTCCTCCACTCTGTCAATATGCCGAGTCCACCAAACCTCACCTGGCAGAACACCACCCCGGAAAGAAACCTAAAATTCTTTTTCCTGGGGGGTAAAAACAAACAGAAGTTGTGATTCAAGTCACACAGAATTTTTACACTGGTCTGTTTTCCAACCCCCCAGCCGTTCCGCGCACCAGCGCCACGCAGTGCAGCTCGGTCCCGGAGCCGCGGCACGGCCGGCGCCTGGGCAGCGACTTCGCCGTGGGCGCCGTGGTGCGGTTCGAGTGTGGCCCTGGCTATGGCCTGCGGGGCTCGCCGGCCATCCAGTGCCTGGCCATGCCCGGGGCCCTGGCACAGTGGAATGCGTCGGTGCCAACCTGCCTGGGTAGGTCACGCCGGGGTTTGGGGGCTTGGGATGGGGTGGGGAAAATGGGTGGGGGTGTTCAGAGCGGTGCTGGGCTGTGGGTTGTTCTGAAAGTTGGATTTGGAGGATGCTTGTGAGTCTCTTCCAGCTTTTAGGGGCTTGGGAATGGGTGGGGAAATTGGTGGGGTTATTCAGAGCTCTGCTGGGCTGTGGGTTGTTCTGAAAGTTGGATTTGGGGGATGCTTGTGGGTTTATTCCAGCTTCTGGGGACTTGGGAATGGGTTGGGGAAAACTGGTGGGGGTGTTGGGAGCAGTGCTGGGCTGTGGGTTGTTCTGAAAGTTGGGTTTTGGGGATGCCTGTGGGTCTATTCCAGCTTTTGGGGACTTGGGAAGGGGTAGGGAAGATTGGTGGGGGTGTTGGGAGCAGTGCTGTGCTCTGGGTTGTCCTGAAAGTTCTATTTTGGGGATGCTTATGGGTCTCTTGCAGCTTTTGGGGATTTGGGAATGGGGTGGGGAAAATTGGTGGGGTTGTTTGGAGCAGTGCTGGGCTGTGGGTTGTTCTGAAAGTTGGGTTTTGGGGATGCTTGTGGGTCTATTCCAGCTTCTGGGGACTTGGGAATGGGTTGGGAAAATCAGTGGGGTCATTTGGAGTGGTGCCATGCCCTGGCTTGTCCTGAAAGTTGGATTTTGGGGATGCTTGTGGGTCTCCTCCAGCTTTTGGGGACTCAGGGACAGGTTGGGAAAATCAGTGGGTTCATTTGGAGCTGTGCCTTGTCCTGGTTTCTTCTGAAAGTGTCCAGGAGTTGGGATTTTGGGGATGCTTGTGGGTCTCTTCCAGCTTTTGGGCACTTGGGAATGGGTTGAGCCACATGGGGAAATGAGTGGGGTCATTTGGAGTGGTGCCATGCTCTGGGTTGTCCTGAAAATGTCCAGGAGATGGATTTTGGTGATGCTTCTGGGTCTCTCCTAGCTTTTGGGGACTTGGGAATGGGTTGGGAAAAACAGTGGGATTTTTCAGAGTAGTGCTGTGCTCTGGGTTGTCCTGAAAGTGTCCAGAACTTGGATTTTGGTGATGATGCCTGGGGGTCTCTTCCAGCTTTTGGGGACTCGGGGACAGGTTGGGAAAATCCAGGTTATTCCCACAAATCTCATCCTAAAATGGTGTTCCCCACGCCCCAGGAATGTGCCAAAAGTTGCACCAAAAAAAGCTCCTGGAAAGAGGATTATTCCCACAAATCCCATCATTAAATCACAACCACTTCTTGATTTCTTGTCATTTTAAAAATGTTTCGAGCACAAAGCTGATTCCTTCCTCTTTGCAGTGCCCTGTGGGGGAAACCTGACGGAGAGGAAAGGAACCATCCTGTCCCCTGGATTCCCTGAGCCCTACCTGAACAGCCTCAACTGCGTGTGGAAAATCACAGTTCCCGAGGGAGCAGGGATCCAGGTACAGCTGGGACAGGGAGGGTGGGATGGGTGTGACCTGGCCGTGATCCATCTGCTTCTCTGTGATTTCCAGGGGGGAAAAATAGGTTTTGGAGAAAGGTTTTGGTTCCCAAGATCTAAAATAGTGGGGGGTCTGAGAGCAGCCCCAGGGAGGGAATGAAGCTGGTGCTGGAGTTGGATCCATCCTGGCTCTGCTTCCCTTGGGTTCTCCATCATTAGTTCCTAATTCAGCATCACTTTCCTCTCCTTTTGCACAGTGATTAAAGGTTAAACAGCTGTAAATCAAAGGAGGAGGAGATGGAGTGAAGCTGGAGTTGGATCCATCCTGGCTCTGCTTTCTTTGGCTTCTCCATCATTAGATCCTAATTCAGCATCACTTTTGCCCCTTTCTGTACAACAATTGAAGGTGAAACAGCTGTAAATCAGGGGAGGAGGAGGTGGAGTGACCATGGAGCTGGAGTTGGATCCATCCTGGCTCTGCTTCCCTTGGGTTCTCCATCATCAGTTCCTAATTCAGCATCACTTTCCTCTCCTTTTGCACAGCGATTAAAGGTTAAACAGCTGTAAATCAGGGGAGGAGGTCAAATGAAGCTGGAGTTGGATCCATCCTGGCTTCCTTTGGATCCTCCTTCATTAGATCCTCATTCCAGCATCACTTTCCCCTTTTTTACACAACAATTAAAGGTTAAACACCTCTAAATCAGGGGAGGAGGAGGTGGAGTTGAGCTGGAGTTGGATTCTGCAGGAGGTGGAGTGAAGCTGGAGCTGGATCATCCTGGATTTTTTGAGTTCACCATCATTAGATCCTAATTCCAGCATCACTTTCGCCCCTTTTTGCACAACAATTAAAGGTAAAACAGTTGTAAATCAGGGGAGGAGGAGGAATAAAGCTGGAGTTGGATTCTGCTGGAGGTAGAATGAAGCTAGAGCTGGATCCATCCTGACTTCCTTGGCTTCTCCATCATTAGATCCCAACTCCAGCATCACTTTCCCCCCTTTTTACCCAACGATTAAAGGTTAAACAGCTGTAAATCAGGGGAGGAGGTGGAGAGAAGCTGGACCTGAACCCATCCTGGCTGCCTCTGGATTCTCCTTCATTAGATCCTAACTCCAGCACCATTTTCCTCCTTTTTGCACAACAATTAGAGGTAAAACAGCTGTAAATCAGGGGAGGAGGAGGAATAAAGCTGGAGTTGGATCCATCCTGACTTCCTTGGCTTCTCCTTCATTAGATCCTAACTCCAGCATCACTTTCCCCCCTTTTTGCACAACAATTAAAGGTTAAACACCTGCAAATCAGGGAAGGAGGCGGAGTGAAGCTGGAGCTGAACCCATCCTGGCTTCCATTGGGTTCTCCATCATTAGATTCTAATTCCAGCACCACTTTCCCATCCTTTTGCACAAGGATTAAGGGTTAAAAAGCTGTAAATCAGGGGAGGAGGAGAAATAAAGCTGGAGTTGGATTCTGCTGGAGGTAGAATGAAGCTGGAGTTGGATCCATCCTGGCTTCCGTGGCTTCTCCATCATTAGATCCTAACTCCAGCATCACTTTCCCCCTGTTTGCA
This sequence comes from Lichenostomus cassidix, assembly GCF_008360975.1. NCBI lineage: Eukaryota > Metazoa > Chordata > Aves > Passeriformes > Meliphagidae > Lichenostomus > Lichenostomus cassidix. The sequence continues at coordinate 2,274,417 of NC_139503.1, read as the reverse complement.
CAACGATTAAAGGTTAAACAGCTGTAAATCTGGGGATGAGGTGGAGAGAACCTGGAGCTGGATCCATCCTGGCTGCCTCTGGATTCTCCTTCATTAGATCCTAACTCCAGCACCATTTTCCTCCTTTTTGCACAACAATTAGAGGTAAAACAGTTGTAAATCAGGGGAGGAGGAGGAATAAAGCTGGAATTGGATCCATCCTGACTTCCTTGGCTTGTCCTTCATTAGATCCTAATTCCAGCATCACTTTCCCCTTTTTGCACAACTATTAAGGGTTAAACAGCTGTAAATCAAGGGAGGACGTGGAGTGAAGCTGGAGCTGGATCCATCCTGGCTCTGCTTCCATTGGGTTCTCCATCATTAGATTCTAATTCCAGTATCACTTTCCCCCCTTTTTTGCACAACAATTAAAGGTAAAACAGCTGTAAATCAGGGGAGGAGGAGGAATAAAGCTGGAGTTGGATTCTGCTGGAGGTAGAATGAAGCTAGAGCTGGACCCATCCTGGCTTCCTTGGCTTCTCCATCATTAGATCCTAACTCCAGCATCACTTTCCCCCCTTTTTACCCAACGATTAAACAGCTGTAAATCAGGGGAGGAGGTGCAATGAAGCTTTCTCCACTCCAGAGCAGAGGTTTTATGTAATCAGGGTAGGAACTTGGCACTTCTGCCATGAATTATTCATTTCCCGGAGCAAACCTTCCTGAGCGAATTAATTTATCCACATGGCAGTAAATAGATGCAGATCCCTCGTGAATCCACATGTCAGACAAGAATTAGGACCTTAAAAATGTTTATTCCGTTCAGTTAGGGGGGTGGGAGAGGAGAATAAATAATTTAGGCATCGTAAGAGCAAACAAAACGCTCATTCTCCCTCCACTTTGGGTAATGTGAATCACAACGGGGGTGTAATGAGGCAGGAAAAAAGGGATTGGTTTGGTCAGTGGGAGCAGGGATGGCTCCATGGGGGTCACTGAGATTCCTGCTGGGTGAACTCTGCTCTCTTCCCGCTGAAAAAAAATACTTGGGAGGAACTTTAACAGCCTGGTTTGTTACCCGGAATAAATCAAGGAGGAAATGGGTTTAAGTGGCTGAAGGAAGGGGAGTTGATTTTTTTTTTTTATTGTTTTATTTTAAATATGTGTGTTCTGTTTGCTGGGCAGAGGCAGGTGGGGTGTTGGGGTGGATGAGGAAATCAGGGAATAAAATTTTGGGGAAAAAAAAAGTGTGTAGTCAAGATTTGAGGGCACTGAACTCCCCTTGCTGTTCATTTTTCCCAAATTTCCAGCACTCAGTTGTACAACTCATTCTGCTCCTAATTTGTCTTTAAGGGTCCTTTTTGGGTTTATTTGTTTTTTTGGGTTTTGGCTGGTTTTTTGGGGTTTTTTTTTGCCTGGAAGTTTAACTTGAGGCACCAGCATGGAAAATTAAAAACCCTAAAGCAGGATTTCCCCCAAAACCATTGGTTTTTTGCTCAGATTTTCTGCCTCACTCTCTCACCCCATTCACCAACACTGAGTTCTTAATGGGACACTGAGCGCTTTGAACCCCCAGCATTTAGGATTTAGGCAAAATCCACGGTAATCCTGACAAATAAAGCTGTGCAGTAATTCCAGGAGGATCTTCTCTGCTCAAGCACGAGCAGCTTTTGGGTATAAATGCAGATTTCTGAGCTCTCCGGATGTTTCTCATCCGAGGATTTGTGTTGATGTTCCAACTAATGGAGAAGCTTCCAAACCTTCTGGGGCATGGCAGGGAAAGGTGAAATTCCAAAATGCAGCTCCACTGATTCCACTAAAAGCTGAGGAACGAGGCAGGAGCTTGACTGGATTTTATAAAATCCCGTTGTTTAATGTGAGAGGGATTTTTTTGGGGTTATTTTAGCTGCTGGTTGCTGTGGTTTGGAAGGGCTCAGTCTTCAGGGATTTCTCCAAAGAGGGGAAAAAATAAAATAAAATAAAATAAAAGCTTGGATTCTCAGCAGCTGTAAATGAGCTGTGCAGTTGTGTTTGGGGCAAACAGGAAACAAATTGCCCAAATTGGGAAATTTTGGGGGAAACTGTTGGGAAGTTTGGGGGGAAAACAGCTGGAAAAACCCAGTGGGATGGACAAAGAAATCTCCAAGTTCTGCCTGTGCTAACTCAATTAGTCACCCTTTAATCACTGTGAATTTGATTTATTACCATTATTGCAGGAATTGTATGTTACATTTTTTTCTGTATTTTTTTTCTCTCCTCAGATCCAGGTGATCAGTTTTGTCACCGAGCAGAATTGGGATTCCCTGGAAGTGTTTGATGGAGGAGACAACACAGCCACCATGCTGGGCAGCTTCTCTGGTATTCCCCTCTCAAAATTAACCTCAAACCCTCCAAAAACTCAGAAAAAAGGGAGTTTTTAGGGAATTTCAAGGGAATCTCATGCTCTGTTGGACTGGGGATTTCAGCACTGTGGGAAAGGTGGAAATGGAGCCTCAAACCCAAAACCTGTGGGGTTTTGAGCTCCCTCAGCTCTGCTGGGATGGGAGGCCAACCTGAGCTGGGTGGAATTTTCAGAAATTCCAGGATGGATGGAACACCCAGGAGGGATAAAGGGCAGCAAAACAAACTTTATTTTCTGTTGGCCGCTGGGGAATTGTGGTTTTTAGTGAAGCAGGAGGTTAGTGAGGCTTTCAGCCACAGAGCCTCTATCAGAACGATGGCCCAAAAATCTCATTTATTTAGCAAATGTGCTCCAAGTGCTTTGAGCTCAGCAGGAGAAGGGGTTGGGGTGGAACTGCCTTGTCCTGCTGCTGCTGCTGCTGCTGCAGCTTCCAGGGAGTGAAGGAATTGGGAATTTTTAGGGATCTGTGCTCCACCCAGGATGGGAATGAAAAAATCAGGAATTTTTAGGGATCTGTGCTCCACCCAGGCTGGGAATGAAGGAATTGGGAATTTTTAGGGATCTGTGCTCCACCCAGGCTGGGAATGAGGAAATCAAGAATTTTTAGGGATCTGTGCTCCACCTAGGCTGGGAATGAAGAAATCAAGAATTTTCAGGGATCTGTGCCCCACCCAGGCTGGGAATGAAAAAATCAAGAATTTTTAGGCACCTGTGCCCCAGCCAGTCTGGGAAATCAGGAATCAGGAATTTTTAGGGATCTGTGCTCCACCCAGGCTGGGAATGAAGGAATTGGGAATTTTCAGTCACCTGTGCCCCAGCCAGGCTGTTTCCATCCCCAGCTCTCCCCTCGATGCCTTTCACCTGTCAGTTAAGGAGCTCCTCAGGCTGAAATCCAGGAGCTGGAAAAGCCTTGGATATTTCTCAATTGGCCTCATTAGAACCTGATCAAACCCAAGAGGAGCTCGTTAAGCTGAAAGGACTTTTTCTCAGCCTCTCCTGCCTCAAACCTCCCAGGAGGAGGAGGAGGAGGGGGAGAAGGATCCTCTCCACTCCTTGTGCCCCTCTTGTTTCCCCAGGAACCACGGTGCCTGCGCTGCTCAACAGCACTTCAAACCAGCTCTATCTGCATTTCTATTCCGACATCAGCGTCTCTGCCGCCGGATTTCACCTGGAATATAAAAGTGAGAGCAGCTCCAGCCTTGATCCTGCAGCTCCTGGGGATGGGGAGGTGGTTTTGGGGTGTTTGTGGGGTTTTTATGGGGTGTTTGTGGGGCTGCTGACTCAAAGATGGGAGAAGGGCTGGAGTGGCTCCCTGCTCTCTGGTGATGCCTTGAGGGTTTACCTGAAACAGCCTAGACAAAGTGAAGAGAATGAAAAGCAAGTTATATTTATATAGTAGTTTATGTTTATTAAAAAGCAATTTTATTTATTGAAAGCCTTCAGGTGCATTCAGGGCACTCACAGCCCACCCAGGGCTACACCCAAAATGGACAGCAGGACATGAGTTTTTCACACTTTATAAGTTTTGTCCATTTGCATATTGAGGTTTAATCCTCCAATTACAGCTTCAGCTAATGAAGTTAATTACTCCAAGTTTGCTCCCCCAATTCACTGCTGTTTCCATATCTCAGGCTCTGGACAGGATCATTCCCATGGCTGATCCATCTTTTTTTGCAGCTTCCAGCTGGGAAAGCTCTGAAATCATATTTTCTCCTTTCTCCCTGTCTTTTGTGGCTGGGATTATATGGTCTTTAAGGTCCTCTCCAGCCCAAATTCCCTGATTTTGTGGAGCAGTTCAGTGGGTTCATGGCTGGGGATGATCCCAGCACTCCCCAGAATGGCAGCACTTTGCTCCCAGCCAGAATACAGACTTCTTGGAAGTCTTTTTGGGAATACAGACCCCAGAATGTGGTTATATGTGGTTCTAGACAGAGAATGTTTTCAAAAAATAAATCCCCAGCAGTGAGAGAACAAACCTGAGTGAGGCTGGAAGATGTGGCAGGGAAGGGAATTCCCTGGGGAAGAGCTGTCAGGTTCAGATGGGGATGGCAGAAATTCATGTTCCCCCAGGTCTGTGTTGTGATTCCTGATGTCTGATCCTGATGGGAGTGCCTGGGATCTGTCATTCCCTGCGTTTGGATAACACTGACAGAGAATCCTGGAGTGTCCTGAGCTGGAAAGGTCCCACAGGGATCATCCAGACACCCCAAAATCCCAGCATTCTAGGAGCTCTGGCAGTGTCAGGAATGTGCCCATTCCCTGGGGAATCTCCTCCCTTTCCCCAAATCCAGCCTGAACATTTTGGGTTGTCCTGTGCAGAGCCAGGAGATGATCCTCCCAGGTCCTTTCCAGCTCAGCTATTCCATGATTTTCTCCAGGCTGGCTCTGTCCCAGGGCTGGAATTGCTGCCATGGAGGGGGCAGGAGGGCACTGCCAGGTTCCTGCAGCCCTGTGGGATCCAGCCTGCAGCTCCTGGCTCACCCCAGGCTGGCCTGGCAGTGTCCCAGAGCACTGCTGTCCCCAAATCCTCCCCAGGGCACTGCAGGACAGGTCCCTGCTCTGATCCTTGGCTCTGAGCACAGCTCTGCAGCCAAGCTGTGTGCTGCTGCTGCTGCTGCTGCTTTGGGATTTTTCCAAGGCTGCAAATGGATTTTTGGGATTTTTTTCATTCTGCAAAGTGGCCACAGGAATGCTGCCAGGAGGGGCTGTGGCTGCCATGGCCCTGGGAGTGTCCAAGGGCAGCTTGGAGCAGCTTGGGATGGTGGGAGGAGAGGAAAGGAATAAAGGAGAAGGGAAAGGGATCTCCTGTGGGAGAGTTCCTGGTGGATGGGGTTTTTTGGGAACCACTGAGGGGGAGTCAGTCCCTTCCTTGGAGGGGCAGCTCCTCCATCCAATCACTTGGGTTCAGTCAAAAAAAAAAAAACCCCAAAAACACGAGTGATTTGTGATATTTGAATACATAAACAAAGGTGTCCCAGGTGGATTGGAAGCTGGGAATGCTGCACAGGCAGGGCTGTGCTTGGAGCATCCAAAGGAAATGGGACTGGGGTGAAATGAAACATGTTTTCCCATCCCTGCTGCTTCCAGCCCAGCCCCTGAGCTCTCCTCTCCCTTCCCTCCCCAGCTGTGGGTCTCTCCAGCTGCCCAGAGCCTCCAGTTCCTGGGAATGGCCTGAAGATCGGCGAGCGTTACCTGGTGAACGACGTGGTGTCCTTCCAGTGTGAGCCTGGATATGCCCTGCAGGTGAAAGTTCTGTCCTTTTTTATATTGAGGTTTAATCCTCCAATTACAGCTTCAGCTAATGAAGTCAATTACTCCAAGTTTGCTCCCCCAATTCACTGCTGTTTCCATATCTTGGGGCTCTGAGACTCCAACTCCTCCTTGAGTTTTGGGCTTAGAGAGGAATTGTTTTGTCCAAAAATGAGAGAACAGCAGCTCAGCACCTGTATGGAGTCCAGAGTTACACACTAAAGAATCACAGGATTACATGGAAAATACTGAAGCTAAAATCCTAAAACATCACTGGACAGGGAGAGGGACATCCTCCCAGGCTGCAGGTGTCACCAAAAATCAGGAAGAAAATAAAACTCCTCTAACACTGTATTTGAAGTAATTGAAGATCAACCATTACTTTATTTTCTGGCCAGGATGCACCAAGGGAAATATTCCAAACCTACATAGTTTTTACAAGCTTTTTCTCCAAACTTTATACAGTTAAAATCCATAGAGATGTATTGGTTCAATATTCATTGGTCTAAAGTTGAGCAGCTTTTAGTATTTGGTTTCCTATTGGATCCAAATTTCTTCACCTTTGATATTAATTAGGTCTTCATTCTTTGATTTTATTATCAGTCTTTTCTGGACTAGATGTCTCCAACCATGCCAGGTTGGGTAGATGTTTGTAGATAGCCACTGATGTTCTGTTGATGGTCACAATTTTTTGGATATTTTTTGGCTACTCCCAGTCTGTCAAGCTCACATCCTTAGAGTGATGCCACGTCCCTTAAAAAAAAATTTAATTTATTTTTTTTCTCCAAGGCAAACTAAGCCTAACTAGAGAAATAAAACAAACATTTTAGAAGTTGTTTCCAGCACAGGGATATCCCCAAACCCCCTATTTTGTTTTCCATCCCTGCAGGGCCATTCCCACATCTCCTGCATGCCGGGCACGGTGCGCCGCTGGAATTATCCTCCACCCCTCTGCATCGGTAAGACTCCAGTTTTTTTTGCTTTATCACACTTTCCTAAAAAAAAAAAAAACAGGATAAAGAGGTGATTTAGAGGAATTCAGGTTGGTTGTGGAAGTGTGAGAGGAAAAAAAATCTGGGTTTGTTGCCAGGGAAATGGTGCCCAAGGAGTCCCCAGGGCTGCCTGGAGTGCTTTGTTTTGATGTTCAGAGTGTGGCTGGAGCACAGAATGGGAAACACAGAATTATCCCCCTCCACACCAAATGGTTCAGAAGGGAAAACCTCACATTTCCTCCATGCTGGCAGCAGGTTGGATTTATGGCATGAGGATTTTTTTCCATCTGAAATGTGGGGTTTGTTTTTATGGAGTTCACCTGATTCCACCAAAGCTGCTTTTCCCACTGGAAAAAAAAAATCCTGGATCTCCCAGCATCCCAACTGGTCACTTGTCCAGCTGGCTATTCAGACATTCAGGCCTGGAAAGGACTGAAAATTCCATTTTCTTTCTGGATGATCCCAAGGAGAAGAAGCCCAGAGGTGAAAGGAACTTGCTGGAGTTTTTTCCTGATTATTTGCAGTCATTTGCTCTTAGCGAATGTCGATGTTTAATATTCATATTGCACATTTTGCAGCTCTGAGAGAGACATTTATGCATTTAATAGCTTTAGTTAACAGTTATTTTGGGCTCCTGCTGTTCCAGCTTACATCATTTGGCTTTAAAGTAATTACAAGAGCCAACAGTTCTTTTATCTGATGATCTGCAGGCCACGAATAAATGGAGAGATATTTACAGGAGAATAACTGAGCTAAAGGACCAATTCCCTTGGGAGCTGCTCTGAATGGGAGCAGAATCCCTCGGGAGATCCCAGCATGGGGGAGGATCCCAAAAACTGGAGAAACACAGGTTTGGTCCTTTGAATCACCACCAGCCTCCCAGTCCAGCAGGATTTTGCCTGGAAAAAAATCCAGAGGGGCAGGAAAACACCTGGAGAGCTGGGGTGAAAGGAGAGAAAGAAATTATTAAGATAAAGTGTTTTATCCTCATTTTTGGGGGTGATGGAGGATGGAGGTGTTTTCTTATCCAGCTGGAATCCTCAGGAATATCTTCTGTTTTGAACATGGATTTTTTGCCCAGCTTTGACCCCCAGAAAACCTTTTGGTCTTCCCTGCTCTACTGTCCTGAGCATGTGGGAATTCAAAGGGAAAAAAGGGGAATTCATAGGGTGACAAGGGGAATTCAAAGGAAGAAAAGGGGAATTCAAAGGGGAGAAAGAAATTATTAAGAGTTTCACCCTCAGTTTTGGGGGTGATGGAGGAAGGAGGTGCTTTCTTATCCCACTGGAATCCTCAGGAATATCTTCTGTTTTGAACATGAATTTTTGGCTCCAGCTCTGCCTTCCTGTTTTTGGAAACCTTTTGGTCTTCCCTGCCCTGCTGTCCTGGCAGGGACAGGAATTCTCTTTGAAAGTGGGAATTCAAAGAGGAAAAAATGGGGAATTCAAAGGGAGAAAATGGGAATTCAAAGGAGAGAAAGAAATCATTAAAATGAAGAGTTTCACCCTCAGTTTTGGGGCTGATGGAGGTGCCTTCTTCCCCATCATCACCTTTATGGCTGATTTTTGGACAATCCTAGATCCAAACTCTGCCCCTGCTCATTTCTGCTGATTCTCTCCTGGCCCACTTCCCCCAGCTGCTCCTCAATAATTCAGAAGCAGTTCTATTAAAGAGCCATTAGGAGGAAAAAGAAAGACAAATCTGCTGGGAGGGAGAGCTCGTTAGGAGCCCGTAGAGCCTAATGAGCTTTGGCCACAGAGCCTGTGCCTCGCTGTCACTGCCAGTGGGACAGGGTGAGGTGATCCAGGTGAGCAGGAGAAGGTGCTGAAGGGTTTAAATTCCCTGTGATGCCTTTTGTAAAGGCGTTTTTAGGGTGTTGTTGCCTTTTTTTTGCTGGTTTTAGAGTGATGAGGCAGGCAGGGTTAAGGGGTAAAAGGGGGATTTTATTAGGATTTTAGGTGCACAGCTAAAACCTGGGGATTTTGTTGGGTTTTTATTTTTATTAATAAAGCCTGGGGGTTTTATTTTATTTTTATTAATAAAACCTGGGGATTTTATTAGGATTTTAGGTGCACAGCTTTTCAAAGGTGGAGCACAGCCAGGTGCACACACTGTATGAGGCATTTACAGTTTTATGGACTTTGAAAATCAGCATATCTGACAAGGATCTCCCAATGAGAAACTTAATATATTAAGTCATATCCCCCATATTCTAAATAATTCACCCCCAAACGAGGCTAGAGCTCAGTTTACAAAATATATTCCAGAGAGAAAGTTTCAACCAAGGTTAAAACCTCGAGTTTTTGATAGCACAGAGCTCTCTGGCCTTTTGCCGTGAATGTTTGGTTTTTCTGCCTTGCAGAACCCCGAAACTAAGCTAGAAAATCAGACTGCAAAAATTACAAACAAGTAGGTGAAGGATATAGAGGATACAGAGGATATAGAAAAGGTATAAAAATGTATAAAAGGGTATATAAAAATACAAAAAGATATCAAATATAAATATAAAATATTTATATATAAAATATAAAAGGCAAAAGTCATCAGGGATCCTGGGAGGGATCCTGCCTGCTAACCCTGGTGATTCTGCAGCCCAGTGTGGAGGAGCAGCAGAAGAGATGGAAGGAGTGCTGCTGAGCCCAGGCTTCCCAGGAAATTATCCCAGCAACCTGGACTGCACGTGGAGGATCCTGCTGCCCGTGGGGTTTGGTGAGCTGGGCTTGGTTTGGTGCTGCCATGGAAGAGGGGTTGGAAAATCAGAGAATTCCAGGCTGGTTTGGGTTGGGAAAAACCTCAAAGATTATCTCATTCCAGCCCCTGCCCTGGGAAATGATTCCAGGGTGTTCCTGGGATTATTTGGTTGTGGGAACTTGCCAGGGATTCAGGGGCAGCCACAGCTTCTCTGGACAGCCTGAGCCAGAGCCTCCCCATGGATTCCTTCCTGATCTCCAAACCCAACCCTTCCTGATCTCCAAACCCAACCCTTCCTGATCTCCAAACCCAAACCTTCCTGATCTCCAAACCCAAACCTTCCTGATCTCCAACCCTTCCTGATCTCCAACCCTTCCTGATCTCCAACCCTTCCTGATCTCCAACCCTTCCTGATCTCCAAACCCAAACCTTCCTGATCTCCAAACCCAACCCTTCCTGATCTCCAAAGCCAACCCTTCCTGATCTCCAAACTCAGTGCCTTCCTGATCTCCAAACTCAGTGCCTTCCTGATCTCCAAACCCAACCCTTCCTGATCTCCAAACCTTCCTGTCTCCAAACCTAAACCTTCCTGATCTCCAAACCCAAACTTTCCTAATTTCCAACCCAAACCTGCTCTTTGTCACTTTGAAGCCACCTTGTGCCCCCAGGGTGGTTAAGGTCCTGCTGAGTGCTCAGGCTGTCCTGGGCTCTGTGGTGAGCAGTGCTGGTTTTGGTGTTGGTTTTGGTGCTGATTTTGGTACTGATTTTGGTGTTGGGCTGGTTTTGGTGTTGTTGCTGGTGTTTGTGTCAATGTTGGTTTTGGGACTGGTTTTGGTGTTGGTTTTGGGGCTGGTTTTGGTGTTGTTGCTGGTGTTTGTGTCAATGTTGGTTTTGGGGCTGGTTTTGGTGTTTTTGCTGATGTTTGTGTCAATCTTGGTGTCACTGTTGGTTTTGGGGCTGGTTTTGGTATCGTTGCCGATGTTGGTGTCGATGTTGGTTTTGGGGCTGGTTTTGGGGCTGGTTCCAGTTCTCAGGTGCACCTTCAGACCCAAACCCTCCCTCCCCCTCCCCAGGTGCTCACATCCAATTCCTGAACTTCTCCACGGAGCCCAACCACGACTTCGTGGAGATCAGGAACGGTCCCTACGACACCAGCGGCGTCATCGGGCGCTTCAGCGGCGCTGAGCTGCCCGGCTCGCTGCTCTCCACCTCCCACGAGACCACCGTCTACTTCCACAGCGACCACTCCCAGAACAAGCCTGGATTCAAGCTGGAGTACCAAGGTGAGGAGGGACAGTCCTGCCCTGGGGGCGGCGGGAGGGAGGGGAGGATGGTTGGGTTAGTTCCAGGAGGATTTGGATTTGTCGCACTGAGGTTAGTCCTAATAATGGTAAGGAATAGAGAGAGGGGGAGAGGGGAGGTGTTAAAGGAGAAAGGGGATGTGGGAAGGAGGACTTTTTGGTGTTCCCTGCTCTCCTGGACTGAATTCCAAGGGGCAAAGCATGCCAAGGGCAGCTTGAGGATTTCACCCTGAATGCAGTCAGGGAGCTGAGTGGGCTTTGTCTGCCCAACATGTGCCTTAAAGGCCTTTAATAAATAAATCTGCTTTTTATTCTCCTAACTCTGTCCATCCTCTGTTTCAGGTCTGTTTTACCCTGCTTTAGGCATTCCAACCCTTTCCATGCAGAAATTCCCCTCAATGCCCAAAACAACAAAACCCAAACCAAACTCTAAACCATCCCCATTGATTTCCCCTAAACAACAAAACCCAAACCAAACCCTAAACCATCCCCATTTATTTCCCCAAAACAACAAAACCCAAAACAACAAAACCCAAACCAAACCCTAAGCCATTCCATTGATTTCCCTAAAACAACAAAACCCAAAACAAAAAAACCTAAACCATTCCCATTGATTTCCCCAAAACGACAAAACCCAAACCAAACCCTAAGCCATCCCATTGATTTCCCCAAAACAACAAAACCCAAACCAAACCCTAAACCATTCCCCATTTATTTCCCCAAAACAACAAAACCCAAAACAACAAAACCCAAACCAAACCCTAAACCATCCCATTGATTTCCCCAAAACAACAAAACCCAAAACAAAAAAACCTAAACCATCCCCATTTATTCCCCAAAACACAAAACCCAAACCAAACCCTAAACCATCCCACTGATTTCCCCAAAACAACAAAACCCAAACCAAACTCTAAACCATCCCATTGATTTCCCCAAAACAACAAAACCCAAACCAAACTCTAAACCATCCCATTGATTTCCCCAAAACAACAAAACCCAAAACAAAAAACCCTAAACCATCCCCATTGATTTCCCCAAAATGACAAAACCCAAAACAACAAAACCCAAACCAAACCCTAACCCACCCCATGATTTCCCCCCAGCCTACGAGCTGCAGGAATGCCCCGACCCCGAGCCCTTTGCCAACGGCGTGGTGAGAGGCGCTGGCTACAACGTGGGCCAGTCCATCTCCTTCGAGTGCCTGCCTGGCTACCAGCTGATCGGCCACCCCGTGCTCACCTGCCAGCACGGCACCAACCGCAACTGGGATCACCCTCTGCCCCGCTGCGAAGGTATGGTGTATTGGTTTGAAAACAAACCGGTGGGAGATCACAAGTCAAGACAAAGTAAAAATAAGTGAAATAATACAAGGAAAAGCACTGAATAGTCAGATACAACCTAACACCGTGTTAGGGTGGTAGTAGCAGTCCAACTGAAGTAGTCCAGTTGAAGCAGTGATCCTGTGAAGGTCTAGTCTCCAGCTGAAGATCCAGTGGTAGCTCTTGTCCTCTGGGAACCCAGTAGACAGGGCTAGCTCAGGCAGTTCCAAGGCCAGGTTATATCCAGGTGGGAACACCTGGCTCCTCCCTCCTGGGCAGAGCATCTCACAATGGGATGAGATAAGTCCATGAGTCACACGGTGGGTCCCTGATGGCCCATTGCCTGTCATGCGGGGTGGGTCATTAGCAGCTGACAATAGCTAACGGATGGCCCATTGCCTGTCATCCGGAGTGGGTCATTAGCAGGTGATAGCAGCTAACGGCCCACAGCTGGTGGTAATAGAATACTTAAATACATCTATATTGCAACCTAGGACATATGGCTGGGCAGTTCAGCCCTGCTGCGTTTTCTGCAGACTCAGAAAAGCCTTGCAGAGTGATGGTCTTGCTGCCTTGGTGAAATCTTTGCTGAGTTCTGGCACTTTGGCTAGCTAGAAAAGCGTTCTGGGAATGATTCTGCTAAACTAGAGGTGAAAAACCAAGTTCCAGAATTGTAAAACAATGATTAGAAGCAGTAAGTGTCACGCTGTGGGGCTGTGGTTGGTCACACCTGGTGCTGTTCCTGTCGTGGTCTGTAGCAATTGATAAAGCACATTTGTTGTGCCTCACAAGTTGTCCAGCCCAGTTTTTTCCACAAAATTTTTCAGACTGGTTTTTGCAGTGAAGTTTTCCAGCCCAGTTTCTTTCAGGAAGTTTTTCAGCGCAGTTTTCTCTGCAAAATTTTTCAGCCCAATCTATTTTGGGGGTTTCCAGCCCAGTTTTTCCAGGAAGGTTTTCAACCCAGTGTTTTCCACAAAATTTTCCAGCCCAGTTTCTTCCAGGAAGTTTTTCAGCCCAGTTTTTCCAGGAAGTTTTTCAGCCCATTTTTTTCTGCAGCATTTTTCATCCCAGTCTATTTCCAGGAAGTTTTCCAGCCCAGTTTTTTCCACCAAGTTTTCCAGCCCAGTTTTTTCCACCAAGTTTTCTGGCCCAGTTTTTCCAGGAAGTAGCCAGGAACACCATCAGCATTCCCATTCCAGTATTCCCATTCCAGCATTCCCATTCCAGCTTTCCCATTGCCATGCCAGGCAGCTCCAGAGGTTGATATTTGTACACAAAACTCTCCACCCTGCAGCCCATAAATTTATTGTCATGGAATCAAGTTGAAAAGGTTGGACAGAGAGGAATTACTTGGGGCAAGTCAGGCCAAGATTGGTTCTCCCTGCACCCAGAATTTTATTGTAAAAATAAAAAGCTTTGTATAAAAACCTCTGTATTTTATAATTAAATAGAATAATATATATATAATAATTAAATGGAATAAAAATGGGATTTAAGGATATTTAAGGGGATGTTTCCTCAGCAGGTTTGTCTTTCCCTCTGTTCCCCTCTCTGATCTTCCTTCATCCAGAATTGCTCTTTGTATATAAAATTAAACAGAACAAAAATGGGATTTAAGGATATTTAAGGGGATGTTTCCTCAGCAGGTTTGTCTTTCCCTCTGATCCCCTCTCTGATCTTCCTGCATCCAGAACTGCTCTTTTTATATAAAACTAAATTGAATAAATAAGGGATTTAAGGATGTTTAAGGGGATGTTTCCTCAGCAGGTTTGTGTTTCTCTCTGATCCCCTCTCTGATCTTCTGCAGATTCTGGATCCAGAATCTGGATCTCTGCATCCAGAATTGCTCTTTATATGTAAAATTAAACAGAATAAAAACAGGATATAGGGCTATTTAAGGGGATATTTCCTCACGAGGTTTGTGTTTGTCTCTGATCCCCTCAGTGCCTTGTGGGGGCAATGTCACCACCCAGAACGGGACAGTTTATTCCCCTGGCTTCCCCAACCAGTACCCGAATTCCCAGGATTGCAGCTGGCTGCTGACAGTGCCTGTGGGCTATGGGATCCACCTCAACTTCACCCTGCTGCAGACTGAGCCCTACAACGACTTCATCACCGTCTGGTGGGTGCACATCCTTGGGAAGTTCACTCCTGGGAAATTTTTTTTTGTTTGGGAAATTAAAATCCTGGGTTTTCAACACCCCTGGGATCTTCTCTGCAGGCTGGGAGCTTCCTGGTCTGGGTGGAGAAGGGGAGAGAAATGGTGATTTTTGTCAAGATTTCTGTTAATATTTAATATCTAAAAAAATTTTTGTGCATAATAAGGGAGATTATCTGCTTCAGGTGGAGCTCTGATGAAAGAGCCAAAATTTTGGGACCAAATTCTTGAGCTTGTCTGAGCCTCAGAATATCCCTGTGCCTGCTGGGCAAACAGGAAGGGAATTTCCTTTAGAAAAATCCCTAATTCCTCAATTCCTCAGGATAAAAGTGAAATCCACGTTTGGAATTGACCACTCTGAGCCAGGAGGGTTAAACTGGAGCAGGGAGAGGGATTTGGGGTCAGAAATGTGGATTTAGGAACGGGAGGATGAGGAGGGAAGAGCAAGGAGGAATCCCTGTGCGTGGAGGTTTGATTCCTGGGTTAAAATCCATGGAATAACATTATTTTTTCCATGTTTTTTGGGACCAGGGATGGCCCCCAGCAAACAGCCCCCCAGCTCGGGGTGTTCACAGGCAACTCAGCCAAGAAATCAGCGCAGAGCTCCTCCAACCAGGTGCTGCTCAAGTTCCACAGCGACGCTGCCAACGGAGGAATCTTCGCCATCGACTTCCACGGTGTGTATCCAACTCCTGCTGCAGCCCTGGGATGGAAGAAATGTTGGGAATGTGGAAAAGAGTTTTGGGGAAATACGGAAAATTCCCTTTTGCCCCAAGTTTTGCGCAGAGTTTTTCCAGCCTGGTTTTTTCCACAAGGTTTCTGAGCCCAGTTTATTTCCAGGAAGATTTTTCACGCTAATTTTTTTTCCACAAGTATTTTTCAGCATAGTTTCTTCTGTGAGTTTTCCAGCTCAGTTTTTCCACAAAGTTTTTCAGCCCAGTTTTTTTCCATGGAGTTCTTCAGCCCAGTTTCTTCCCCAAAGTTTTTCAGCCCAGTTTTTTTCCATGGAGTTCTTCAGCCCAGTTTTTTCCCCAGACTTTTCCAGCCCAGTTTTTTCCCCAGACTTTTTCAGCCCAGTTTCTTCCACCAAGATTTCCAGCCCAGGCTTTCCATGAAGTTTTCCAGCCCAGTTTTTCTGTGAAGTTTTCCAGCAAGTTTTTTCTGCAGAGTTTTCCAGCAAGTTTTTTTCTGCAGAGTTTTTCAGCCCAGTTTTTTCCAGGAAGTTTTTCAAACCAGTTTTCCTGTGAAGTTTTCCAACCCAGTTTTTCTCACAAAGTTTTTCAAACCATTTTTTTTTCCCAAAGACTTTCCCAGCCCAGTTTTTTTTTCCCACAAAGTTTTCCAGCCCAGATTTCCAGGTTACAGATTGAAGCTGGGATCTGTGATCAACATCCCAGACTATTCCATAACTATGGAAATTATGCAAAAAAAAGAACATTTTGGGCAGTTTGGCTCAGAATTGAGCAGTTGAGTGAGCACTGTGGTGTGAATTAAAGACTCTCCCTAATCCTGAAAATGCCTTGTGCTGGTGTGGAAAATCTGGGATTGTTCCTGGATGGAACAGGGCAGCTTAATGGCAGTTTAATGCCATTTACAACCTGTTTTCCAGCTTGGAATTCTGCTTGGCCTCTTATTAAATCCCATTTACACAACCCCAGAATTAAAAATCCTGGATAAAACCCCAGTATTAAAAATCCTGGATAAAAATCCCAGAATTAAAACCCATTCCAGCCCCTCCCACTATTCCAGGACGCTCAGGACCATTTCAACCCCATTAATTTGTGTTATTGTGTATTTCTTTTCACAAATCCACCGTATTTTTATCTATTTTTTCACCCCAACTCATCCTCCTCTTCCCTTGCTTTCTCCAGCATTCCAGCTTTTCCGGTGCCAACCTCCCACCATCGTCCCCAACGCCGAGATCATCACGGAGAACGAGGAGTTCAACATTGGTAAAATCTCCCCTCCTCCTCCTTTTCCCCAATTTTCCAGCCCCTGGGAATGTTGTCACCCCAAATCTGAGCTTCCAGAAGAACCCAGTTAGACACCAAACCACAGCATTTGGGTGTTTCTGGACTTTTCCTGCCTGGAAAAGTGGATTTTGGGAGAGCCCTGAGCTTGGTTGGGATCACTCAGGAATATCACTCAGGAATATAAAGACAGTTCTCTTTATTCTGCTTTTTGAGGACCTTTCAGCCATGGGGCTTTTTTGGGATTTTTTTTGGTGTTGCTCCCAATCCTATCCACATTTTTAAGTGGCTGCATCTTCTGTATTTGCACCATTTCTCTATTTAGACCTTTAATTTCTCTATTTACCCCTTTCACTTCTGTATTTACCCCTTTTATTCCTGCATTTACCCTTTTTTTCTGCTTTACCCCTTTTATTTCTCAATTTACCCCTTTTTTTTCTGATTTACACATTTTTATGTCTGCATTTACACCTTTCATTCCCCATATACTCCTTCTTTTTTTGCATTTACCCCTTTTATTCTGCATTTACCCCTTTTTCTGCATTTGCCCCTTTTATTTCTCTATTTACTCCTTTTGTTTCTCAATTTGCCCCTTTTATTCCTGCATTTACCGCTTTTTTCTATATTTACCCCTTTTATTTCTCTCTTTACCCATTTTCCCTTCGTTTACCCCTTTTTCATTTTCCTTCATTTACCCCTTTTTCCTGCATTTACCCATTTTTCTGTATTTCCCCCTTTTTTTTCTCTATTTACTCCTTTTATTCCTCCATTTACCCCTTTTATTCCTGCATTCACCACTTTTTTCCTATATTTACTCCCTCTATCCTTGTATTTACCCCTTTTCTGCCCATATTCACCCCTTTTATCTCTGGATTTCCCCCTTTTATCCCTGAATTTCCCCCTTTTTCCCCCATTTCCCCCCTTTATCCCCATTCCCCTCCCTGCCCAGGTGACATTGTGAGGTACAGGTGCCTTCCTGGCTTCACCCTGATCGGGAATGAAATCCTCACCTGCAAACTGGGAACTCACCTGCAGTTTGAAGGACCTCCACCCACCTGTGAAGGTAAAAAAAATCCAGAATTCCAGGATTTCCGTGCTCTGAGGAGGATCTGGGGAGGTTTTTCTTCATCCTTGGGGTTGATTTCTGAATTTCCAAGATCCTGGGAGCCAGGAGGATTTTGGGAGAAGGGAATGAGATCCCATTTAGGGGGTAGAATAAATAGGGAGAGCTTTTATTAGGGGAATAATAAGTACTAATATATTACAATTATAATGTAATTATACTATAATTATAATATATTATACACTATACTATATAATATATACACTATATACTGTACACTGTACACTATACACTAGAATAAAATTATAATAAAATTATAACATAATATACACTATACTATATACTATACTATAATATTATATATACTATACACGGTACACTATATAATATATAACAATAATGTAACATGATATATAATATAGTATAATATAACATAATATAATATACCCTTTTTAAAATAAGGGAATAAATATTCCCCTTGTAGGATAAAGGGAGTGTACACTATACGCTATAATATAATAAAATTATAATATAATATATAGTATATATTATGTATTATATACTATACTATAATATAATATATACTATACACTATATACTATACACTGTACACTATATACAATGTAATATAATATACTTTTTTTCCTCTTTAAAATAGGGGAATAAATATTCCCCATGTAGGATAAAAGGGAGACCTATGTACTATACACTCTGCACTATACACTATAATATAATTATAATAAAATTACAATATATATGTTGTAATATATAGTATATACTATAATATATACTGTCTAATATATAGTATATACTATAATATAATAATAATATATAGTATATACTATGTATTATATACTATGCACTATATACTGTACTATAATATAATATGTACTATATCCTATATACTATACACTGTACACTATATACAATATAATATACTTTTTTTCCCTTTTAAAATAGGGGAATAAATATTCCCCCAGTAGGATAAAAGGGAGACCTATATACTATAGACTGTACACTATATACAATGTGATATAATATAATATAATATATAATATAATATAATATAATATAATATAATATAATATATAATATAATATACTTTCCCCTTTTTAAATAAGAGAATAAATATTCCCCCTACAGGATAGAAAGGGAGATCTATGTACTATACACTGTACACTATACACTGTAACATAATAAAATTATAATAAAATTACAATATATATGTTGTAATATATAGTATATACTACAATATAATAATAATATATAATATACTATGTATTATATACTATACATTATATACTATACTATAATATAATATACACTATACACTGTACACTATATATAATATAGTATACTTTTTTCCCCTTTTAAAATAGGGGAATAAATATTGCCCCTGTAGGATAAAAGGGAGACCTATGCACTATAAACTGTACACTATAATATAAAAAAATTATTATATATAGTATACACTATGTATTATATACTATATACTATACTATAATATATACTATACACTATATACACTATACACTGTACACTATATACAATGTGATATAATATAATATACTTTTTTTTCCCCTTTTAAAATAGGGGAATAAATATTCCCCTTGCAGGATAAAAGAGAGACCTTTTATTCCACATCCACCCCTTTCCTCCTGCATTCTCCCCTTCCACCCTTCCTCCAACAAACCAGGAATTTTCCTTCCCGTTCCCAGTGCACTGCCCCATGAACCAGCTGCTGACAGACTCGGCCGGGGTGATCCTGAGCCAGAGCTCCCTGGGCACTTACCCTCACTTCCAGACGTGCTCCTGGGTGGTGAAGGTGGAGCCAGGCTTCAACATCTCCCTCACCATCGAGTACTTCCTCAGCGAGAAGCAGTTTGACGAGTTCGAGATCTTCGATGGTAAGAAATTCACCTTCCAATCCCAAATCATCCGTAATCCCACTGCAGTCAAGGGGGAAAGAGCATTCCAGGGCCAGTTTTCCCACCTGGAATCTTCTCCTGACCTTCCAGAAAGCTCCTCGCTGATTTCCTGCGTGAGGAGATAGCAGTGATTTCGTTTTTCTGGGTTTTTTCTGGGGTTTTTCTGGGGTTTTTCTGGGGTTTTTCTGGGGTTTTTCTGGGGTTTTTCTGGTTTTTTCTGGGTTTTTCTGGGTTTTTTCCTGGGTTTTTCCTGGGTTTTTCCTGGGTTTTTCCTGGGTTTTTCCTGGGTTTTTCCTGGGTTTTTCCTGGGTTTTTCTGGGTTTTTCTGGGTTTTTCTGGGTTTTTCTGGATCTGAATCGTTTTTCCAAGGGGCAACATTGGGAAACGCCTGGGAGGGATGGAAAGAAGCCGAGATTGCTGCAGGGGATGAGTTGGGAAGGTGGGAATTCCCATCCCTGGAGGCCACAAGGAGCAGATTCTCCAGGCCTGGGAGTTCTTGGGAATGGAGAGAAGATTCTCAGTGGGACCACATTGCTGTTCCTCCTGCAGGGACACTGAGCCTGAGTGGCTATAGGGCAGCCTTGATTTTCCCCTGATTTTCCCCTGATTTTCCCCGGATTTTCCCCGGATTTTCCCCGGATTTTCCCCTGATTTTTCCCCGATTTTTTCCCTGATTTTTCCCCGATTTTTTCCCCTGATTTTCCCCATTTTTCCCCCATTTCCCCCCATATATTATTATTTCCCCCCATATATTATTATTTCCCCCCATATATTATTATTTTCCCCCATATGTTATTATTTCCCCCCTTTTTTCCCCCCCATCTATCTATCTTCCCCCCATCTATCTTCCCCCCATCTTTTCCCCATATTTTCCCCCCATTCTTCCCGACTTCTCCCTTCCAGGTCCCTCTGGCCAGAGCCCCCTGCTGCTGTCCCTGAGTGGGAATTACTCAGCCCCGCTGACGGTCACCAGCAGCGGGAACAGCGTCTTCCTCCGCTGGTCCTCCGACCACGCCTACAACAGGAAAGGCTTCAAAATCCGCTACTCGGGTGAGTTCCCAGCCAGGAGACTCCCTGGAATTCCTGGAAAGAGGTCCAGCTGGGAGGGCAGGAGCTGCTGAGGCTGGGGAGGGACAAAGCCAGGCTTGTTCCAGGCTGGGAAAGGAGGGTTGTGTCCAGGAGAAACCTTGGAGCTTGGAGTCCTTTTTCAACCTTTTTCAACAATCTGAGCCAGTGGGATCACCATCAGGAGGAATTCCAGGGAGAAATCTTGGATCTTTGGCTCGTTTTTCAAACATTGTTTTAACAGTCACAACTGTTAATTATGGAATTATGGAATCTGAATCAGGAGAAATTCCAGGGAGAAGCCTTGGAGCTTTGAGTCCTTTTTAATCACCCTTTAGAAATCAGAACCAGGATTGTGAGATCACACGAGTTTTTCCTATTTTATGAGTTCTGTCTGTTAACATATCAGCCTTAATCCTCCAATTACACCTTCAACTGATGATGTTAATTACTCCAAGTTTGCTCCCCCAGTTCATTGTTTCCATATTTTGGGGTTCTGAGGCAGTGAAATGTCCTTGGATTCCCAGCTGAGAGGAATTGTTTTGTCTAAAATGCTGGGAACAGCAGTTTTAGCACTCTTTATGGAGTCCAGAGTTACACACCAAAACTACAGATACAGAAAAAATGTAGAAGCTAAAATCCTGAGACATCACTAGAGCTGGGCAAAGCTTGGAGCAAATCCATCCCCGCTTTGACTTGGTGTTTATCCATCCCAAATTCCCGTTTTTTTGGGAAGCACAGTGCAGTCCCTTAGAGTGGGAAGTGAACACCCCTACAGCTGTGTTGGGGAAGATGAAATAGCAAAGCCTTATAAATATGATCACCTGGCAAAAGATGCTGAGAATATGGAAAATACAAGCGAGACTGAGATGAAGACAAGCTTTGAGTTACTGAACAACTAGAAAACAATGGTATGGCCACTGGAGGTAATCCCCTCTGGATGGAACAATCCCCTCTGCCTGCAGACAGCTCCAAGGGTCAGAGCAGAGCCTGCCTGATGGCAGAGGGTCCAAAAGCAGTTTTTAGGGTTTAAAATATAACCCCATATGGTAATGGGATGATTTTTATAGGTTGTGTGTAAATGTTGTAGGGTTTGCAGCTTGTTCTAGATTGGTTAATGAGAATTAGAATATTTAAAATATAGCCCCCTATGGTAATGTGATGATTCTTACAGGTTGTATGTAAATGTTGTAGGGTTTGCAGCTTGTTCTAGATTGGCTAATGAGAATTAGAATGTTCAACACAGAAGATGATTTATTGTATTGTAAATGGCAGATTGGCCTCTTTGCATCTGATCTCTGTCTCTCTCTTGCTTCCCTGACCTGCTCTGGGCTGTGTCTGGCAGCCCCTAGCAGCTCTCCTACACCCACACCTTTCACAACAAACCCCATGCTCTCAGACCTGACTGCAGAGATCTCTCGTTTCCATCACGTCCTCATAACCAAATCCTACAGAATTCAATCCTACACTGCTGCCCATCCAGTGATTATTTTCCTCCCTTCCCAGCTCCCTACTGCAGCCTCCCTCAGCCTCCAGCCCACGGGATGATCCTGAGCCACTCGGGGCTGCGCCCTGGCAGCTCGGTGCGCTTCGGCTGTGACACCGGCTACCGCCTGGTGGGACACAGCAGCAGCACCTGCGCCCAGCACCCCCAGGGACACTTCCACTGGAGGGAGGCCATCCCCCTGTGCCAAGGTAGGCACTGGGATCGGGTTGTGGGAGTCCTGGGGAAGTGGAGGTGGGAATAATGATGTTATTGGAATTGCCGTTGAGGATTCTGTGTTGGGAATAGGCTTGGAGCACTGGGACCGGGATTTGGGAATAGATGGGCAAACAGGGAAGGGAGTTACTGGGAGTGGGAAAAGAGGGAAGGGCTCAGGATGGGGGAGGAAACAACCCAAATTGTGTGAAGATGCTGCTGATGGAATTCCCGTTGAGAATTCCGTGTTGAGAACAGGCTCAGAGTACTGAGGGGTGATCCTCATGCCCAAGGATTTGGGAATAGATGGGCAAAGAGGAAAGGGAATAACTGGGAGTGGGGAAAGAGGGAAGGACTTGGAATGGGGGAGGAAAAACAACCAAATTGTGTAAAGACTGTGCTATTGGAATTCCCATTAAAAACTCGATGATGAGAACAGGCTCAGAGAACTGAGGGGTGACCCTCGTGTCCAAGGATTTGGGAATAGATAGGCAAAAAGAGAAGGGAATAACTGGGAGCAGGAAAAGAGGGAAGGGCTTGGAATGGGGGAGGAAAAAACCCCATCTGTGTGAAGATGCTGCTATTGGAATTCCCAAAATCCCATGTTGAGAACGGGCTCAGAGCACTGAGGGGTGATGCTCCTCTCCAAGGATTTGGGAAGAGATAGGCAAAGAGGGAAGGGAATAACTGGGAAAAGAGGGAAGGAATAACGGAGCTGCTGGGAGGCAGGAAAGGTCGGGTTTTCCAGGTGCCCTCTTTTCTTTCCCTGGGAGGCCATTGGTATTCAGGCTGGCAGCCTGTCTAGACAGCAGGCCTTGGAGAGGGATTGGCCAGCCCTGCTCGCTGCAGTGACACTCGTGTCATCAGCACTGCCTCCTCCTGCCTCTGGAATTGCTCACAGCCCTCAGAATTCCGGGAATCTGCTGAGGGATTCTGCTCCAGGCTGCAGCAGGAGTGGGATAAAAGCTGGACTTTGCATGGGGGAAAATCCCATTTTTTGCTGCACACATAGTTTGGGTTCTTTCCAGCTCTCACTGGGCTCTCATGTCACCAGAAAGGGATTTTTCCTGCTTTTCCAGGTTTTTTTGTGCAGAGGGAACACCGGGAAGGTGAATGTGTTGTATTGTCAGGATATGGCTCAGGAGAGCAGCTGGGGGGCTGAGCTGGGGCTGCTCC
Source organism: Lichenostomus cassidix (assembly GCF_008360975.1). Lineage (NCBI taxonomy): Eukaryota > Metazoa > Chordata > Aves > Passeriformes > Meliphagidae > Lichenostomus > Lichenostomus cassidix. Next base: position 2,251,429 of record NC_139503.1, on the reverse strand, counting down.
AGCAGGGAATGGGTTTGTTTGGAAATTGAAGAAGATACTGGGATCAGGAGTCAGGGATCCTCTCCCAGAGCCTTCAGCAGATTCCCAGGAGAGCTTCCCAGCTCCTGGCAGCTCTTCTTGGCATCCAGACAGGGATGGGGACCACGGGGTGGCTTTGGAGCAGATCTGGGTTTGCTGTCCCTCCATCCCCAGCTGCTGCTGGAACAGCAGATTTGAGGACATTTCCCAGCACTGGCATTCCCAGAGCTGGGAAGAAGAGTCACAGCAGAGCTGGCTGTGGTTCTCCATGTATTTTTGGCTGTCACCTGCCTGTCCCCTCCTTTCCCTGGCCCCAGAGCCAAGAATTCCAGCAGGAATGGTGCAGAGCCCTGCCAGCTCTGCCATCTCTTTTCCATTTTTCCCCCGAATTCCCCTCTTTTCCCTCCTCAGCCGTGAGGCTAAATTTAGCCTCCCTTCTGCCACAACACAATTCCACAATTTGCTGCCTTATGTAATCCAGAAGTGCTCCTGGAGAGGAGTTTGGTGCTGCTGTGGGATGGAAATACAAAGCTGTGGAATCCTTTAGCTCCGCGTGGAAATTTGGGAACGCTCTGCTGATAGGTTTTGTGTTATGGATGTTATGGGAAGTGTGAGCCAGAGCCTCTTCCAGGAGCAACTGGGATTCAGGGAGATGCAGAGAAACTGGGATTCAGGGAGATGCAGAGAAACTGGGATTCAGGGAGATTGAGAGAAACTGGGATTCAGGGAGATTGAGAGAAACTGGGATTCAGGGAGATTGAGAGAAACTGGGATTCAGGGAGATTGAGAGAAACTGGGATTCAGGGAGATGATGCAGAGAAACTGGGATTCAGGGAGATGATGCAGAGAAACTGGGATTCAGGGAGATGCAGAGAAACTGGGATTCAGACTTGCCTTGGTTGATCCTTTATGGAAGTCAGGGCTCCCTGCAGTGTCTGGTCAGTAGGAAAGTTTGCGATCTAAGATTTCAGTTTGGGATAAAACCATCACCTCCCTGATTTTTTTTGGGGTGTTTTTTTCCCTTCCCAGCTCTCTCCTGCGGCGTTCCCAGAGCCCCGAGGAACGGGGTTGTTTTTGGGAAGGAGTACACCGTGGGCACCAAGGCTGTGTATCAGTGCAACCAAGGCTTCCAGCTGCAGGCAGGCGCCGAGCCCAGCACCGAGTGCCTGCAGGAGGGAGTGTGGAGCAACGGGAACCAACCCCCTCTGTGCGTGGGTGAGTGGGATTTGGGGTCACCTTTCCACCTGGGAGCAAAGAGCTCTGCCCCATAAGTGTGGGGTTTGGGGCACTTGGGGGTTTTGGGGGGGATTGGTGGGGAAATTAAATTTCGCGGCGTTTTGGTGTCCCGCTTGTCCTGATGGCTGAAGGTTTTTAGTTGTTTTTAGTTGTTTTTAGTTGTTTTTATTTATTTTTATTTATTTTTATTTATTATTTTATTATTTATATTATAGTTATTTTTATTTATTTAGTTGTTTTATTTATTATTATTTTATTATTAAATAATATTATTATTTATTTTAGTTGTATTTATTATTTGTAGCTTTGTAGATTTTTAATCTATAGATGTTATCTTTTATATATTTTTATATATTCTATATATATTCTATATTTTTACATATTAATATATTTATAAATACATACATATCTCATACATATAAATACATACATACTCTCTGCCCCTGTTTGCTGGGCTCAGCTATGCCCTGGCATGGGCAGCATCACCACTTCTAATATTGTCCAGAAGATTTTCCTTTCAGTCCTCCAACAGGGGATGTTCCCTCATTAAAACATGGGGTTTTTTGGGATTGAAACCCCAATTAACCCATTATTTGTACTTGAGATTGAAACCCCGATTAACCCATTCTTTCTGCCCTCTCTCCCCCTTTGCTGGGCTCAGCTATGCCCTGACATGGGCAGCATCGCCACTTTTAATATCATACACAAAGTTTTCCTTTTGATTCTCCAACAGGGGATGTTCCCTCATTAAAACATGGGGTTTTTTGGGGTTGAAACCCCAATTAACCCATTCTGTATGTCCTCTCTCCCCCTGGCTGGTGGGCTCAGCTGTGACATAATCCAACATGGGCAGCATCACCACCGTTAATATCATCCAAAAAGTTTTCAGTTCTCCAGCAGGGAGCATTCCCCTCATTAAAAAGCCCCCACACCTGGATTTTCTTGGGATTGAAACCCCAATTAACATATTATTTATGTTCTTGAGATTGAAACCTCAATTAACCCATTATTTCTGTCCTTTCTGCCCCTGGCTGGTGGGCTCAGCTGTGACATAACCCAACATGGGCAGCATCGCCACTTTTAATATCATACACAAAGTTTTCCTTTCGATCCTCCAACAGGGGATGTTCCCTACACCTGGATTTTCTTGGGATTGAAACCCCAATTAACCCATTATTTATGTCCTTGGGATTGAAACCCCAATCAACCCATTCTTTCTGCCCTCCCTCCCCTGTTTGCTGGGCTCAGCTGTGACCTGCCCTGACGTGGATAGCATCACCACTTCCAATATCTCCCGGAAAGTTTTCCTTTTAATTTTCCAGCAGGAGATGTTCCCTCATTAAAACCCCAATTAACCCATTATTTGTCCTTGGGATTGACACCCCAATTAACCCATTCTTTCTGTCCATTCTCCCCCTGTTTGCTGGGCTCAGCTATGCCCTGGCATGGGCAGCATCGCCACTTTTAATATCATACACAAAGTTTTCCTTTTGATTCTCCGACAGGGGATGTTCCCTCATTAAAACAGGGGGGTTTTTGGGATTGAAACCCCAATTAACCCATTCTTTCTGCCCTCCCTCCCCCGTTTGCTGGGCTCAGCTGTCACCTGCCCCGACGTCAGCAGCATCGCGGTGGAGCACGGCCGCTGGCGCCTCACCTACGAGGTTCAGTACCACTACAACGCCCAGCTGATGCTCATCTGCGACCCTGGCTACTACTACACTGGCCAGAGGGTCATCCGCTGCCAGGCCAACGGCACCTGGAGCATCGGCCAGCCTGTGCCCACCTGCAAAAGTGAGAGAGGGACACCCCGGGGTGGCACTGGGGCGGGGTGGTGGCACTGGGTTTGGGTTTGGGGTGGGCAGATCCCAGCCCTGGGGGTTTGAGGATGATCCCGGTGGGTGAGGAGGAGGAGGTGGTGGTTTTTGGGTACAAGAGTGCTCTGTGAGATGGTTTGGGGCAGATTTTGGGAGGAAATGCTTCCCTCGGGGTGCAGAAGGGCTGGGATGGAGAAACTGTGGCTGCGCCATCCCTGGACTGTCCCAGACCAGTCTGGAGCCTGTGTTTCATGGTTTGCCTTTTTGGGCATTTGTGAGGTGGTTTGGTGCAGATTTTGGGAAGAAATTCTTTCCTTTGAGGGTAAGAAGGGGCTGGGATGGATTGCCCAGAGAAACTGTGGCTGCTCCATCCCTGCAGTGTCCCAGACCAGTCTGGAGCAACCTGGGACAATAAAAGGTGTCCTGCCATGGGCTGGGACTGAATTAACTTGGCAGCAGCTGAGATGAAGGCAGCAGAGCTGTGGAGCATGGTTTGGCTTTTTGGGCATTTGTGAGGTGGTTTGGGGCAGATTTTGGGAAGAAATCCCTCCCTCTGAGGGTGTAGAAGGACTGGGATGGAGAAGCTGTGGCTGCCACATCCCTGAAAGTGTCCCAAACCAGTCTGGGGCAACCTGGGACAATGCAAGGTGTCCCTGCTGTGGCCTGGGACTGAATTACTCTAGAGGTGGAGACAGCAGAGCTGCTGGAGGAGTTGGGATGCAGGGAGAGGTCACTCTGGCTGTGATTCCTGTTTAATCCCAGTGCTCCTGCAGCATCTCAAGCCCTTCAGCCCAGCTGGTGCTGCAAGGTCCCAGCAGCTCTGCTGTCACAGCTGCTCTGAACTTGGGGCTTTTGAGGAGAGAAAAGAAAAAAAAAGAGAGGAGAGGAAAGAAAAAAATTCAGCTGCAAACCCTCAGCTCTTAGAGACACCGAGTTCACAAGGGTGACAGTGTCACCTGCAAATCCCACCCACTGGGGCAGACAGGCTGCTCTTGGTTTTTCTGACACCTCTGCTGCGCTTTGGATCTTCCTTTTGTCAGAGCTGGAGGGTTTTTCTCTCCAAGTGCAGACAGAGACAGCAAAACCTCTCCTTCCCTGCTGCCTGCCTTTGTTTGCAGAGCTGGGAGTGCCAGTGTGGGTGACAGATGTACTTTTCCCCCTGCCAGCTCTTCCTCCAGATCCAGGAGCAAAAACCTGACCTCTTTTTGTTCCCTCAGCCTTATTCCCACCTCAATCCGAGTGCCCCGAGGTCAGGAGGGAACTCTGCAGGGTTTGTAGAGTAAGAGGGCAGAGAAAATGGAGATAAAATCAAAAACTGGGTCTGCAGGAGCTCTTGGAACCCAGCTGGGTGTTCCCTGTGGATCTTGGAATTTTGGGGAAATTTCTCTTGTGGGGAAAAGCTGTGTGATTTTTAATTGGAAACTTTGTGCCTTTCCAAGGTCAGGGTGGATGGGGTTTGGAGCAAGGGGGAGATGTCCCTGCCATGGCCTTTAAAATCCCTTCCAACCCAAACCATTTTGTAGATTTTCTGGGAATTTCTGGAAATATTTTCTGGAAATTCCTGCTGCACCCAGCAATGGGTTAATGATTAAAATATTCCCATGTGAGGAGGTTATTGTGTGAAAAACTCATCTGATTCCCTCCCAGCCTGTCTTCAGTGCTTCCCTCGTGTCCTGAGGCATAAATACTGATTTTTGTCACCTCGTCCAGCACTGCTCTGAAATTGTCACAATCCCTGGAATTGCCACAATTTTGGAATTATTTCATGAACTCTCCCACTCCAGCAATAACTCCTGGTGCTATAACTTTATGCATCCCATTAAAACCTTTATTTCCCTCCCCATCCTTTGGGATCTGCCCTAGTTATCTCCTGCGGGGATCTGCCCACCCCTCCCAACGGGAACAAGATCGGGACCCTCACCAGCTATGGGGCCACTGCCATCTTCTCCTGCAACACTGGCTACACCCTGGTGGGCTCCAGGGTCAGGGAGTGCATGGCCAACGGGCTCTGGAGCGGGGCTGAGGTGCGCTGTCTGGGTAGGTATCCCTTGGGAAGACCCAGGGTGGAGCCACAGGGCTCTGGGAGGATGCTGGAGGTGTCTGGGGAGGGATTTTAGGGATGGATTAGGGGAGGAGTTGGAGTTGTGGAGGTTGAGGTGGATGGGAAAAGGAAGAGTTTGATTTATGTGTCCTCAGTGGGTGAGAGGTGTTGGAGAGAGTTGGGGTGAGGATGTTTATGATGATGCCTTGAGGGGTTTAGCTGAAACAGGCTAGATAAAATGAAGAGAATTAAAAGCAGTTGTATTTATATAGCAGTTTGTATTTTTTAAAAAGCAGTTTATATTTATTGAAGGCCTTCAGGTGCATTCAGGGCGCTCACAGCCCACCCAGGGCTACACCCAAAATGGACAGCAGGTCATGAGTTTCTCATACTTTATAAGTTTTGTCCATTTTTATATTGAGGTTTAATCTTCCAATTACATCTTCAGCTAATGAAGAAGATGTAATGAAGAAGTCAATTACTCCAAGTTTGCATATCTTGGGGTCTGAGACAGTGAGGTGTCCTTGAGTTTTGGGCTTAGAGAGGAATTGTTTTGCCCAAAAATGAAAGAACAGCAGCTCAGCACCTGTATGGAGTCCAGAGTTACACACTAAAGAATCACAGGATTACATGGAAAATATAGAAGTTTAAATCCTGAGGCATCACTGACAGCAGAGTGTGGAATTAACAGCCTTGGGCTGGAAGAGGATGGGTTTGGGTTGGATATTGGGATGGAATTGGGATGGAATTGTTCCCTGGGAGGGTGGGGAGGCCCTGGCATGGATTGCCCAGAGAATCATGGCTGCCCCACCCCTGGAGGCATCCAGGAAAGGTTGGACAGGGCTTGGAGCAGCCTGGGATGTGGTGGAAGGTGTCTGTGGATGATCCTTCCATTCCTTTCCAACCCAAACCAGTCAGGGCTTCTCCAAATCCCAAACCAGTCAGGACTTCTCCAAATCCCAAACCCAAACCAGTCAGGACTTCTCCCAGTCCAAATCCAAACCAGTCAGGGCTTCTCCAAACTCAAATCCCAACCCAAACCAGTCAAGGCTTCTCCAAATCCAAATCCCAACCCAAACCAGTCAAGGCTTCTCCAAATCCAAACCCAAACTAGTCAAGGCTTCTTCAATCCCAAACCCAAACCAGTCAGGGCTTCTCCAGATCCAAACCCAAACCAGTCAGGGCTTCTCCCAGTCCCAAACCCAAATCAGTCAGCACTTCTCCAAATTCAAACCCAAACCAGTCAGGACTTCTCCAAACCCAAACCAGTCAGGGCTTCTCCAAATCCCAACCCAAACCAGTCAAGGCTTCTCCCAGCCCAAACCAGTCAGGACTTCTCCCAGTCCAAATCCAAACCAGTCAAGGCTTCTCCCAGCCCAAACCAGTCAGGACTTTTCCAAATCCCAACCCAAACCCAAATCAGTCGGGACTTGTCCAAATCCAAACCAGTCAGGACTTCTCCGCATCCCAATCCCACAAAGACCCAGGGGTTGGGCAGTGATCCCCAGGTGATTCCCATATTCCCCCTCTCCAGCCGGGCACTGCGGCGTTCCCAGCCCCATTGTGAACGGGCAGATCAACGGGGAGAACTACAACTACCGGGGCAGTGTGGTGTACCAGTGCCAGCCCGGCTTCCGCCTCATCGGCATGTCGGTGCGGATCTGCCAGCAGGATCACCGCTGGTCCGGGAAAACGCCTGTCTGTGTGCGTAAGTACTTGTCATTGCTTCAGCCCTGGGGGTAAATCCCAGCCTTTCTCAGCCTGGGGGTGAGAATCGGGATGGTTTTAGTGTTGGGGGTAATGGAAAAGTGGGTTTTTGTTGGAGATCGTGGGGTTTTTTGTGGATGTCCTGCATAAATATTGGGTTTTGTGGATATTCTGCATAAATATTGCCAAAGAATATCTATGAAAACCCAACCCCAGAGGGGTGAATACAGTTTGATAGGTTGAAACAGTTTGATAGGTTTTAGGAAATCAGCATTGTTGATAAAAGGAGCCAATTAGGAGGATGAGTGGTGATGTAATGTCTCCCAGGTTAAGTGTTTTCTCTGCAGCTTTCCACCCTTGGCTCTAGTTGGACTTGTTGATCACAATGTGTCTAGAAGATTTTGTTCTCAGCCTTGGTTCCCAGGAAGAGCCAAGACAGGAGAGGAGCCTTGGAGCTCTGCAGTGGCTTTGGTCTTCCTAGCTGGGGAAAAGGGTGGGAAAAGTACTGGGAAGGTAGAAAAACCGAAAAGAAAAAAGGCAAAAATCATCCTGCAGCACTGGAAGATGCTGTGCAGAGGATGTGGGGTGGCTGTGCAGGAGCATCCCCAGGGCTCTCTGCGAAAAGATTCCTTGTGCTTCAGAAATTCCATTGAATTTCTCCTGGCTGAAGGGCTGGGATCAGAGCAGAGAAGCCTTTTTGGGGTCAGAGGGGGTTAAATGCCCTGCGTGGTGTGGGATTAGCAGGAGCTGGGATTTTTGAAGAGGGGTGTGTGGTGGAAATCAGTGGGATCCTGGCTGCCTGGAGAGGGATGCAGGGAATTCCTGCTGCCAGGAAAACCTACAAAAATCCCAATCTCTCCAGGTGATCCCATATCTCAACAGAGCTAACCCCAAATCTTGGAAGACTGAAGAAACCACTGTGGGTTTTGGGATTGACATGGGGTTTTTATCCTCTCCTACCTCCAGAACTTTTCCCAGTGGATATCCCAGGGATAAATCCAGTGACATTCCCGTTTTGTCCTTGCAGCCATCACCTGTGGCCACCCCGGCAATCCCCCCAACGGCCTCACCCAGGGCTCCCAGTTCAACCTCAACGACGTGGCCAAATTCCAGTGCAACCCTGGCTTCCGCCTGGAGGGAGCTTCCCAGTCCCAGTGCCTGGCCAACGGCCAGTGGAGCAGCACCCTGCCCTCCTGCCGAGGTCAGTCTGGACATTCCCAATCCAGAAATCCCTGGAAACCACCCAGGGATGTCCCCAGGGCATGTTGGAGCTCCCAGACCCGCTGGGAATCCCATGGATCAAACCTCCTTTTACCCTTGGGATTTTCTCTCCTCCCTGCATCCTTCAAGGTGTTGGAAGTAGGGAGAGCACAAGGAAATTTGGGATCAGATCCCCCTGGAGCAGCTTTTCCTCCACCCCCACAGTTTTGTGCAGAGCCCTTTTTCCCTTTTCCCCTTTTCCCCTTTTCCCTCTGGGCTGCCCCAATTCCCTTAGGATCAGCACTGAGGTTCACTTCCCAAATCTCCTCCCCTCCCTGCACTCCCTCCCTCTGCACTCCCCTAATCCAGGATCTCTGTCCATGCTGGATTATCAATTATTCCCCACTGTAAATCCCACTTTGGGATCAGTTACTCCCAGCTGGTTGTGCTAAATCCCAATTTGGGGCTGGAGATCCAGGCTGTGCTGCTGGGTGAGAACCTACAGGGTTGCCTGGACTCTCTTTTTCCCCTTTTCATGAGGAATTTTTCTATTCCCACCCTAAAGGACCTGCAGGGTTGCCTGGACTCCCTTTTTTCCCCCTTTTCAGAAGGAATTTTTCTATTGCCACCCTAAAAAACATCAAACAAAAAAACCCCTTAAATTTCAACATAAAATTTGCGATTCTCCACTGTTTTTCTTGCTTTTTTTAAATCCCATTTTGGGATCAGTTTTTCCCAGCTGGATGTGCTAAATCCCAATTTAGGGCTCAAGATCCAGGCTGTGCTGCTGGGTGAGAACCTACAGGGTTGCCTGGACTCCCTTTTTTCCCCTTTCCACAAGGAATTTTTCTATTCCCACCCTAAAAAAACACCAAACAAAAAACCACAAAAAAACCTCAACTCGCAGCATAAAATTCTCAATTCTCCACCGTTTTTCCCGCTTTTTTTTTTTGGAGAATCCCCCATTTTCCATCCCACCCTATTTTCCCCGTTATTTTCGGGTGTTGTTCTGTCCTCTGTCCGCAGTTGTGAACTGTTCTGACCCCGGGCACCTGGAAAACAGCGTCCGGCAAGTGCAGCCCAGTGGTCCCCACAGGTTCAGCTTCGGCACCACCGTGTCCTATCAGTGCATCCACGGATTTTATCTCTTGGGGACACACGTCCTGACGTGCCAGGGGGATGGCACGTGGGACAGAGCCCTCCCCCAGTGCCTTTGTAAGTGTCCCCAGCGTGCCAGCTGCTCGTCACGGGGGGGTTTGTGGGGTTTTTCTTGGGGAAAATCCCGATGGAAAGTGGGGATGGTTGTAGGTGATGTGAGGGGAAGGGGGTTGGGGTTGAGGAGAGGCTGATCCTAATGGGGTTGAGGAGAGGGATCCTGTGGGGTTTGGGGTTGAGGAGAGGCTGATCCCAGTGGGGTTTGGGGTTGAGGAGAAAGATCCCAGTGGCATTTGAGGTTGAGGAGAGGGATCCCAGTGGGGTTTGGGGTTGAGGAGAGGCTGATCCCAGTGGGGTTTGAGGGTGAGGATAAGGATCCTGTGGGGTTGAGGAGAGGGATCCCATTGGGGTTTGGGGTTGAGGAGAGGGGTCTCACTGGAGGGAGCAGGGAGAGGAAGATCCTCATGGGGTTTGGGCTTGAGAGGGATCTTGCTGGAGTGGTTCCCTGTGCAGGGAGAGGCTGATGGGGTTTGGGGTTGAGGAGAGGGGTCCCAGTGGGGTTTGGGGTTGAGGAGAGGGATCCCATCCCGCTTTAGGGGTTCCCTGTGCAGGGAGAGGCAGATCCCATTGGGATTTGGGGGTTCCAGGTGGCTCCAGCTGGGATCAGCAGGGGGAGAGGGCAGGAGCAGCTCTGGAGCAGAGGGAGAACTCACCTGGCTGAGTGAAAACTCACCTGAGGGAGAGCTCAGTGCTGCTATCCCAAATACCGGGATTTGGGATCCCAAGGGGATTTTAGCTGCCTTAGGGTGGTGCAGGCAGGACCAGGTTGTCCCTTTGGATCCCAAACCAGCTGCAATCCCATTCCCTGCCCTCAAGAATGGCCTCAGAACTCTGGAAATTCCAACTGGCTTGAGCTGTTCCAAAGCTGGGATTATTCCTTTTTTCCCCCTTGTTTATCCCTCCACACCAAGTCCTACCGAGCAGCTTTGGGCACATTTTCCTTTCCTTTTGTCCTTTCCTCACCCCTTGCACGGATCCTGGGAATGATGATCCATGTTCCCACAGCCGGGGGGGAATTCCAGTTAAAATTCCAATATCCAAGGCTCTCTCAGCTCCCAGTTTTCCTTAAATACAAGAGATCTCCTTCCTTAAAATGCTGGGACTTGCAGAATTTGTTGCCACATGGAAACCCAAGTTTTACCACTGGTTCCATGGATTTTGGGGGTTAAGAGTTACAAAAAAATATGGAGATTTTTCCATGTTTTTGGTTTCTGGGTGTTGAACTTCCCCATGAGGGTGGGGAGGTCCTGGTACAGGTGGGAGTGTCCCCATCCCTGGAAGTGTCCCCATCCCTGGAAGTGTCCCCAACCCTGGAAGTGTCCCCAGCCCTAGAAGTCTCCCAGGCCAGGCTGGACAGAGCTTGGAGCAACCTGGGATAGGGCAAACCATCCCTGCCCATGGAAAGGGTTGGAATTAATCAATCCTTAAGCTCCTCCCCAAGCTGAATTCCCTCCACCCTGGAATTCCGGGATTCGGCGGCAGCTAAGCTCCGGAATTCCGGTGCCTCTGTCCGGCAGTGGTGTCGTGCGGCCACCCCGGGTCCCCGCCGCACGCGCAGATCTCGGGGGACAAGCACACGGTGGGCTCCGTGGTGCGCTACAGCTGCCTGGGGAAGCGCACGCTGGTCGGGAACGCCACGCGGATGTGCCAGCTGGACGGGCGCTGGAGCGGGTCCCTGCCACACTGCTCTGGTGAGGACACTGGGGAGGGGTGGGCTGTCCTGTGGGCAACTATTCATTGTCACCCATCATCATCATCATCATCATTGTCATCATCCACCCATGGTCACCCATCATCTTCATCCACCATGGGCACCCATCATCCACCCATGGTCATCCACCCATGGTCACCCATCGTCATCATCCACCCATGGTCACCCATCATCATCATCATCATCCACCATGGGCACTCATCATCATTCTATCATCCACCCATGGTCACCCATCATCATCATCATCATCCACCCATGCATGGTCACCCACCTGTGGTCATGCATCATCATCATCAACCACCCATGGTCACCCACTCATTGTCACTCAACCATCATCATCACCCATCACCTCCTACCCATGGTCACACACCTAGACCACTCTGTGGACACCCAGACATGGGCGCCTATCCATTGTCACCCATCATCATCATCATCATCATCATCATCTCCCACCCATGGTCACCCATCGTCCATCTACACATGGTCATCCACCTATTGTCACCCATCATCGTCGTCATCATAATCATCAACCATGGTCACCCACCCAGCATCGTCACTCACCCATGGTCACCCATACACGGTCACCCATTATCACCCACCCATGGTCAACCATCATCATCATCCATGCATGGTCACCCACTCCTTGTCACTCAACCGTCATCATCATCACCCATCATCATCTCCCAGCCAGGGTCACCGATCATCATCATCGTCATCCACCTATTGTCACCCATCGTCATCAGCATCATCATCACCTCCCACCCATGGTCACCCACCCAGGGTCAACCATCATCATCAGCCATGCATGGTCACCCTCCCATGGTCACCCATCGTCACATATGGTCATCCACCTATTGTCACTCACCCATGGTCACTAATACATGGTCAATCATCATCATCTCCCACCCATGGTCACTCAACCACCATCATCACCCACCCATCATCATCTTGGCCATGATTTGCATCCATCTCAAACCCCGTGGGCTCCTGCAATCAGGGAATGTTTCACCTGATGAGGGGACACAGGGGACAAGAGCCCTCGTGCTGACCCTGTCCCCTCTCCGGCCAGGGGGCAGCCAGGGGGTGTGCGGTGATCCCGGCATCCCTTCCCACGGCATCGGGCTGGGCGACGCCTTCGACGTGGGCAGCGTGGTGAGGTTCAGCTGCGAGCCTGGCTACACCCTGCGCGGCTCCTCCGAGAGGACCTGCCGTGCCAACGGCTCCTGGAGCGGGACACAGCCCGAGTGCGAAGGTACCTCCCAGGGACACTGCTGCCCAGCCTGCCCCCGTGTCCCCACAGCTGTTCTGGTGTCCCCAAAAAGGCTTTGATGTTCCCCAGAGCTGCCCCGGTGTCCCCAGAGCTGTTCTGGTGTCCCCAGAGCTGCCCTGGTGTCCCCTGAACTGCTCCACTGTCCCCAGGAATGCCCCAGTGTACTCAGGGCTGCTGTCATGTCCCCAGGACTGCCCTGGTGTCCCCAGAAAGGCTCTGATGCTCCCTAGAGCTGCTCTCATATCCCCAGAGCTCTTTAGGTGTCCCTAGAACTTCTCCAGTGTCCCCAGAACTGCTCTCACGTCCCTAGAACTGCTCCAGTGTCCCTAGAACTGCCCTGGTGTCCCTAGAACTGTTCTCATGTGCCCAGAACTTCTCTGATGTCCCCACAATTGCTCCAGTGTCCCCTGAACTGTTCCAGTGTCCCCAGAACTTCTCTGATGTCCCCAAGACTATTCTGGCATCTCCAGAACTGTTCTCATGTCCCCACAACTGCCCCAGTGTCCCCACAACTGCTCTGATGTCCTTAGAACTGCCCTCATGTCCCCACAACTGCTCTGATGTCCCCACAGCTCTCTGATGTCCCCAGATCTTGCCTTTACCATGCATGAATGACAAAACCCTTGCATTTTTGGGGGGTTTGCCGCTGTTTTATGTTCGATTCCAACTCGTCCATCCCCTGCAGTGATCTCCTGCGGCAATCCCGGCACGCCCAGCAACGCCAGGGTGATCTTCAACGACGGCCTGGTGTTCTCCAGCTCCATCATCTACCAGTGCCGCGAGGGATATTACTCCACGGGGGTGCTGAGCAGGCACTGCACTGTCAACGGCACCTGGACTGGCAGCAGCCCCGAGTGCACTGGTGAGCACTGGGAGGGAGGAGCTGCCAGCTCGGGGAGTGAGGTGCCAAACCCCAAAAAACTCTGCTAAACCCGTCCTGGACTGGCAGCCTGGGAATTCTGCTGGAGCATAATGGGAAAATCCTGCTCTGGGTTTGTTTTTCCAGATGGATGGAGGGAAATTTGGAGTAATTTTGGGGGTGGATGGGGGCTCTCCAGGGCTGCTCCTGAACTTGTATTCCTGGGGCAGGGAATGCCATGAGCTCAGGAACCCTTGGGAAGGGGCTGGAAAAGGAACAGGGATGGTGACAGAGGTGGATTTACACAAGAGGCACAAATGGACTAAGTGGGGAGTGCTGTTGATGCCTGATGGTTTTTTGCCTTTTTATATATCCTTTTATATTTTTTATATACCCTTATATACATTTTTTATACATTTTCTATGTTCTCTATACCCCTCACCTACATGCTTGTCATTTCTGATATTCTAGCTTAGTTTTGGGGTTCTGCAAGGCAGAAAACCCAAACATCCACAGCAGGAGGCCAGAGAGCTCTGTGCTATCAAAAACTCCGAGCTTCAACCTTGGTTGAAACTTCCTCTCTGGAACATATTTTGTAAACTGAGCTCTAGCCTCATTTAGGGGGGAATTCTTTGGAATAAGGAGGATATTACTTCATTTATTAAGTTTCTTATTGGGGTATTCTAGACAGATATACTAATTTGTAAAGCCTATAAAATTGTACATACATTATATGGGGTGTGTTCCACCTCTGCAGAGCTGAGCACCCAAAATCTTATTAAAATTCCTATTAAAATCCTGAGGTAAAACCCTTTCACCCCTTTAACCCTGTCTGCCTCATAATTCTAAGATCAGACAAAAAGGCAACACAATCAATCCCAAATTTACAACACATTCAAAGCCAGGGGGGTGAAATTTAATTTTTTCTCCTCCTAAACCCACTACAAACCCACCCCACACTTCACTGCTTACATCCCACCTGGAAAAACACTCAGGATTGTCCCAGGAGTGATGGAGGAGCTGGAAAATCTCTTTTTTTCCCTCCCTTGGCAGTGATCAACTGCGGCGATCCCGGAGTTCCTGCCAACGGGCTGAGGCTGGGCTCTGACTTCACCTACAACAAATCCGTGGTGTTCCAGTGCACTCCTGGCTTCATGATGGAGTCAGACAGGGCAGCTTCCCTCACCTGCACCAAGGATCGCACCTGGAACGGCACCAAACCCGTCTGCAAGGGTGAGAATCCTGGGAATTCCAGTTTTTAAACCCACCAGAGATTTCCTACATCATTCCTGGAGTTCCCTAATCCCATCCATCCTGTTTGTGGCGTTTTTCACAGAGCAGGAACACCCACTGGGAGGGAGGGATTTGCACTTTTCCACGAGCAAGGCACACGCAGTTCACAAAGTGAATTTCCTCTGCCCAAAGACTCGGATCAAATTCAAATTAAATGCCACGTTTTGCTTTGGTGGCATCGCCCAGAAACGTCTGAAAAATGTTCCCTCGGAGTCTTTTCATTGTTCCTCCTGTTCTGAAACGGCTCCTGGAGTTCAGAGAGAGAAAAGGGAGATAATAAAGCAGTTCTGGATGTCTTTTACTCCCTCCCAGTGCAGACAAGATGTGTGGCAGCATCTCTGCTTTCCTTTAGAAATCAGGAAAATTCACTGTCACGCTGCTGATACAAACACAAGCCACAGAAAAACTCCTAAATGCACTCCCAGCTCCTTCAGAGGCTGTGAAGAGCAATTCCTGCTCTCCTTTTTCATTCTCTGCACTGAGCAAATGCTGCAGGAATCATCCAGAATTGTGGCCAAGAGTTTCATTCCGAGGCCAAACTGATTTGCTCCTCGGAGCTGGAGAGCAAAACGCTGCAAAAATGTCAAATCAAAGCAGCCCAGGGTGGGTGAAAACCTGACAGGTTGTGGCTTCAGCTGCTCGTCTGAGCCTCAGCCAGGTTGTCCAAAACGTGGGAAAATTTCGGGGAAATCTGGGATGAGTTTTCGCACTCAGTCAGGGTGGATTTTTACCTTCAGCTGGGAATGAGTGCTGACTCCAAAATTGGATTTGTGGAGATATTTAGGAAAAGGTTCTTCCCCCAGAAGGCACTGAACAGGCTCCCCATGGAATTGTGCCAATCCTAAGATCTCAAGGAATGTTTGGACATTGCACGGGGTGGGATTTTGGGGTGTCTGTGCAGGGCTAGGAGCTGGGCTGGATGATCCTTGTGGGATATTTTAATTTGGGATTTAACTCCAAAGTCCAAAGGGTTTGACCCCACTTTGTGCATCCCAGGAGATGCTCTGAGAGAGCAGGAGGTGACTTTGGAATTTGCTTGTTAATGGAAATAACTAAGGAATTGAGAGAACCTCACCCTGCCTTCCCTTTTTTTTTCATTTTCCCTTTTTTTCCCTTTTTTTTTTTGTCTCCAGCCATCACCTGCCGAGCTCCACAGGCCATTCCCAACGGGAAGGTGGTGGGCTCGGATTTCAGCTGGGGCTCCAGTGTCACCTACGCCTGCCTGGAGGGCTACCAGCTGTCCCTACCTGCCGTGCTCACCTGCGAGGGCAACGGCACCTGGAGTGGGGAGATCCCCCAGTGCTTCCGTGAGTAGCAATTGCTTTTTTTCCTGGTTTTTCCACCAGGAATCTGCTTGAAATCCAGGAGTTTTGGTGGTTTTTCCCAAGTTTTTGCCGAGCTCTGTGTCAGGGGATGAGGGGATCTTGCTGTGCTCCCTGCCCTGATCCTGAAGGAAGTTTTCTGTCAGCTGGAGGGGGAATTTTTCATGCCATGGTGCTGCTTTGGGAGAGAAGGTTTGGCTGCTCTCCCACCTCCCATGTGCTGTGGTTTTTTGGGAATCTTGGGGTTTGGGGAGATTTGGTTTTTTGGAAGCTTTGTTTTTTTGGGAATCTTGGGGTTTTGGGAGCTTTGGATTTTTGGGAATCTTGGGGTTTTGGGAGCTTTGGTTTTTTGGGAATCTTGGGGTTTTGGGAGCTTTGGTTTTTTGGGAGCCTTGGTTTGGCACCCATGAGGAGGAGGCAGGGACACCCTTGGTCACCCCAGGGACACACTTGGTCACTCTAGGGACACACTGGGTCACTCTAGGGACAACCTTGGTCACTCCAGGGTCACACTTGGTCACCCCAGGGACACACATGGTCACTCTAGGGACACACTTGGTCACCCCAGGGACACACTTGGTCACTCCAAGGACACACTTGGTCACTCCAGGGACACACCTGGTCACTCTGAGGACACACTTGGTCACTCCAGGGTCACACTTGGTCACCCCAGGGACACACTGGGTCACTCCAGGGACACACACTTGGTCACTCCACCCCTGTGAGGTCACATTTGGGATGAACCCGAGCGTTCTCTACCTTCCTGCCTACAAATCCTCAAAATTTGATGTTCATCCCCAGTGATTGAATCTCCTCCAATCAGGATTCCTGGAACTGCCAAAAAAATCCTCTGGCAAAGGGCAGAAGTTGGGGATGTTTTGTGAAGGTTTGGTGGGTTTGATGCCAAAAAAAGGGAATTAAACGTCTCCTGATGCTAAAGGCAGCTCTGAACTCCTTTCCACAATAGCCATTTTCGGATTAAATCCCACAAACTCCTCACACCTTTCCCAGGATCTTGGATAATTAGCAGCCTTTCTGCGTGACACAGAACAAAGCCACACCGTGCAATTAGGAGAGCTGAGAGGGGAAAAAATGGGAAAAAAGGAAAAATCCGGGGGGGAAGGTGAAAGTTAATTAACAGCCATCGACAAAAGGAGGAAATTAGAAGGAGAGAATTACAAGGAACGCCTTCTGCCTTAATTCCCGAGTTAATCATGGAGCTGGATGGGCTGCTAATGGATGGGCTGTTGATGTTCCTGGCTCTGGAGGAGGAGGAAGAGGAGAAGGAAGGAAGGATAGAGGGAGAAGGAAGGGGAGAAGGAGAAATAGAGAAGGGGAGAAAGAGAGGGAGAGAAGGAGGAGAGAAGAAGGGAAGAAGGAAAAGGGAAAAAGGAAAAGGAGAAGGAGAAGGGGAGAAAGAAGAGGAGAAGGGGGAGAAGGAGCAATAGAGGATAGGGAGAGAGGGAAAAGGAAGAAGGGGAGGAGAGAAGAGAAGAGAGAAGAGAGAGGAAAAGGAGGAGATAAGGAGAAGGGGAGAAGGGAAGAAGGAAAAGGGAAAAAGGAAAAGAAGAAGGGAAGAAGGAAAAGGGGAAAAAGGAAAAGAAGAAGGGGAGAAGGGAAGAAGGAAAAGGGAAAAAGGAAAAGGAGAAGGGGAGAAGGAAAAGGGAAAAAGAAGGGGAGAAGGAAGAGGAGAAGGGGGAGAAGGAGCAATAGAGGACAGGGAGAGAAGGAAAAGGAAGAAGGAAGAGGAGAAGGAGAAGAGAAGAAAGAGGAGAAGGAGGAGAGAAGGAGAAACAGAGAAGGAAAGGGAGAGAAGGAGAAGGGGAGAAAGAGAAGGAGAAAGAGGAGAAGGGGAGAAGGAGACAGAGAAGGAGGAGAGAAGCAGAGGTTGATGGAGGGAATGTCCCAGCCATATCCTTGTCCCTTTGCCATTCCAGCCGTGTTCTGTGGGGACCCAGGCACCCCAGCCCAGGGCCGGCGGGAGGACAGAGGCTTCACCTACCGCTCCTCGGTGTCCTTCTCGTGCCTGGCGCCGCTGGTGCTCGTGGGCTCGGCGCGGCGCTACTGCCAGTCGGACGGGACGTGGAGCGGGACACAGCCCAGCTGCATCGGTGAGGGCTGCCTGCAGGGTTGGGGGTTAGCCCAGCATTCCTGGTGGCTTTCTGCCCTGAAATTGTGGGAATAAGCGCTGGGTTGCCCTGGAAAACGGCTGGAGGGGTGCTGGGTTGCCCTGGAAAGCAGCTGGAGGGGTGCTGGTTTTGGGGGGAGTAGGGTGGGTACTCGCTGGTGGTGAACAACCTTTCCTTCTCCTCCTTTTCTCCTCCTTTTCTCCTCCTTTTCTCCTCCTTTTCTCCTCCTTTTCTCCTCCTTTTCTCCTCCTTTTCTCCTCCTTTTCTCCTCCTTTTTTCTCCTCCTTCCTTTTCTCCTCCTTCCTTTTCTCCTCCTTCCTTTTCTCCTCCTTCCTTTTCTCCTCCTTTTCTCCTCCTTTTCTCCTCCTTTTCCCTTTCTCCTTCTCCCCTTCTCCTCCTCCCCTAGAAAATGACATTTTCTGACCAAATGAGGCAGAAAGGCAGGTGATGGATCTGAGATCCTCACCCAAATTCCTGCTGAGCCCAGCAGGGTGAAGGTGCTGAGGCCAGGGCAGGGAAGAGAATGGGATCAGACAATCCCATAGTCCTTGGAGCCAAATCCTGCTCATGTTCAGAGATGCAGCAGGATCTGTGTGCCTGGAGGGGTCTGAGCTCTCCCATAAATCCCAGTGCCTGATTTTTCCAGATCCCAGCCTCACGACGTGTGCAGATCCCGGAGTGCCTCTTTTTGGGATGCAGAACAATTCCCAGGGATATCAGGTACTGCCAGGGCAGTGGGGTGTGCCCAAAACTGACCCTGCTCCGTGCTTGTCCTGGATTCATTAGTTATCCCGTGGATTCCTGTGTTATCCCATGGATTCACATGTTATCCCATGGATTCACGTGTCTTCTTATGAATTTGTGTGTCATCCCATGGATTAACGTGTTATCCCATGGATTAGTGTCTCCTCCTCCCGTGGATTCCTGTGTTATCCCATGGATTATGTCTCTTCCCATGGACTAATGTCTCATCCCGTGGATTCCTGTGTCCTCCCATGGATTAATGTCTCCTTCCATGGATTCATGTGTTCTTCTTTCATGGATTCATGTGTCCTCCTATGGATTAATGTGTTATTCCATGGATTCATGTGTTCTCCCATGGATTCACATGTCCTTCTCCCGTGGATTCCTGTGTTATCCCATGGATTAATGTCTCCTTCCTTGGATTCATGTGTTCTCTCTTGGATTCATGTGTTCTTCCATGGATTCCTGTTCTCCCATGGATTCACATGTCCTTCTCCCATGGATTCACATGTTATCCCATGGACTCCTGTGTTATCCCATGGATTCCTGTGTTATCCCATGGATTCCTGTGTTATCCCATGGATTCACGTGTCCTTCCATGGATCCCAGTCTCCCCCTGGGAGCAGGACACCCCAGTGAGCTCCATTAGAACCCCGAGTGTGTTTGCACAGCGTTAATTAGCAGTGCATTCTATCTGGAATTAATGACACTGCTAATTAGCAGTCACTGCTGTTCACACTGCTACCACAATTCCCATGAATTTCCAGTCCAAATCCTGCAGGTGCTTTTGCTATTCCAGATTCCCATCCAGCAGGAGATCATTGGGATTGGGACAAAAATCCCACAGTGGTTCCCTGTGGGATTCCATTCCAACCATTCCAGCTGGGCCAAGGACTGGGATAGTTCATTCCCTGCCAGAGTGGATCCTTCCATTCTCCTGCTAATTAGTTACCTTAATCTCAGGGTTTAATGAATCCATTTTAGGCTTTAATTAATTTTAAGACACCACAAGTGTGATTTTTGCCCAGCTGGGAGCTGCCCCTGCAGTGGAGCTGTGAGGTGGTGACAAGGGAATGTCCCCTTTGGAATGGCATGGAGCAAAACCCTGGGAAGCTCTGGGAATCTGAGAGTTCCTCTCCCGTTGGGACAGGTGGGAAGCATCCTGTTCTTCCGGTGCCAGAAGGGATATCTCCTGCAGGGCTCCACCACCAGGACCTGCCTGCCCAACCTCACCTGGAGTGGTGTCCAGCCTGACTGCGTCCGTGAGTCCTGGGAGTGCTGGGAATGTTGGGAATGGAGGAAATGTGTTGGATTTGGGGGAGAATTGGGGATTGAGAGGCAATTGTTCCCTGTGAGGGTGGGGAGGGGTTGGGATGGAATTCCCAGAGGAGCTGTGGCTGTTGGAATCCCTGGAAGTGTCCAAGGCTGGGTTGGAGCAGCCTGGGATTGGGAAAGGTGTCCCTGCCATGGCTCTTTAATGTCCCTTCCCACCCAACCCATCCCAGGATTCCCCAGCTTTCACAAATCCCTCCTCTCCTGCCATTCCACCTCATGATTCCAGGTGGGATTTTCCTTGCCTGGCCCTTCCCAGAGCCGCAATTCCGGGTGAAAAGTTGGTTTGTGCTTCCCAAACCCCATTTGATGTCCAGGATTGATCCAGGAGAGCTCTCAGTGCTTCTCCTATCTAATAACTTTTCTTTTCCAAGTCCATCATCTCCCTGCTACACCAGGCTTGGAACTGGGAGCTGAGGTGTGGAAGCTCTTGTAGGATGTCCCTGTTGGTGTTTTGGTGTCACTTTGTCCCTCTCCTGTCCCTCGGGGTGATTTCTCTCATCCATTGTGATGGCTGAACAGGGCTCAGCTGAAACAGAGGCTAGACAAAGTTAGGAGAATAAAAAGCAGTTGGATTTATTAAAGGTGCATTTGTTTAAGGTGCATTTAGGGCAAACAAAGCCTGCTCCAGAGGCTACACCCAAAATGGACAACGAGCCACGAGTTATTTACATTTTATAAATTCTGTCTATTAATATATTGAGCCTTAATCCTCCAATTACACCTTCAGATGACGTCAATCACCCCAAGCTTGCTCCCCCCAGTTCACTGCTGTTTACATTTACACAAAATTGACATATTTTGGGGCTCTGAGGCAGCAAAGTGTCCTTGGATTTCCAACTGCGAGGAATTATTTTGTCAAAAACCGCGGGAACTGGAGTTCTTAGCACTTCATATTGAGTCCAGAGCTACACCCTAAAACTACAGATAGACAAAAAATAGAAGCTAAAGACCCTAAAGCATGAGTTGTCCCTTCCAGCCCACCACTGCAAGCAGCCTGAGACTCCTTCCCACGCCAACGTGGGCGCGCTGGACCTTCCCTCGCTGGGCTACACCCTGATCTACTCCTGCCAGAGTGGTTTCTACCTCACCGGCGGCTCCGAGCATCGCACCTGCAAGGCCGACGGCAGCTGGACAGGGAAACCTCCCATCTGCCTGGGTGAGGGGCTGGGGGACCTGAAAGTGTCCCCAAGGGGGTGTTTGGGGACACTTGAGAAACCCTGAGGTGCTTTGAAGGGGATTTTCAGGCTGTCCATAGTGCTGGGGGTCAGTTCTGGAGTGTTTGATTCCTTCAAAGGAAGGAGGGAGGTGTCTTGCTGTGGCCTTGAGTGATTTTTGTTTTTCCCTTTAGATGGGAAAAGTGGAGAAGGGAGAGGGAGAGAAGGAAGAGGAAGAGAAGGGGGAGAAGAAAGGGGAGAAGGAAAAGAAGGAGAAGGATAGAAGGAGAGGAGCAGAGAAGGAGAGGGGATGGGAGGTTGTGGGGTGGCAGAGCCTGATTTTCACTCGGTCTCCACCATTGTTTTCCACAGCAGAATCCCAGAATTAGGCTGGAAAAGACCCTTGAGGTCATCAAATGACCCAACACCCACATGCCACCTCCAGGGTTTCCTTAAACAGCCACCTGGGGATCTTCTGGGGGTTTTTTTGGGGTCTGGAAGGAGCTGCCCAGCACAAATGCTGTTTATCTCACCTGAATTTTACCTACCAGGGAGTCTTGGATGAGGAACATGTTCTGATCCATTGGAGTGGTCAGGCTGTGCTCCCAGGGAAGAGGGACAGGAGGAGAGGGAATGGCCAGGGGAAGGTCAGGGTGGGCATCAGGAGGAATTTCCTCATGGAAAGGGTGGTCAGGCCTTGGAAGGGGAAATTTGGAGTCCCCATCCCTGGAGGTGGCACTGGGCTGGTGACAAGGAGGGAATCAGGCACAGCTTGGACTCCATGATCCCATAGGGCTTTCCCAGCCTCAGGAATTCTGGGATGGGCAGTGCCAGACCCCACAGTGCTCACCATGCCTGTTTTCCCCTGTCCCAGCCGATGTCCGGCCCAGCGGGAGGCCAGTGGGCACTGCGCGGGAGCCGCCGCTGGCCAAGGTGTCAGGTGAGGATCTGCACCCCCTGGACACAGCCCTGCTGGCCCTGGGCCACCAAAGCCACCCTCCTGAAATCCTCAGCTCAGCTGGATTCCCACGTATCCCATCCTGGTCCTTGGGAACTCACAGGATCTGTGGGATCAACACCAACTGCCTTTCCCAAAACAGTCCAGCCGTGGGATTGGAGCTCCATCCCAGCATTCCATCCCCCTGGGGTGGTGTGGGGACCTTGGGGACAGCGTGGGGACAGTGTGAGGGCCTTGGGGGTGGGAGGGGACCTCAGGGACCTCGGGGACAGTGTGGAGACCTTGGAACGGGAGGGGACTTTGGGGACACTGAGGGGATCTTGGGGACAATGATGGCACCTTGGGGACACCATGAGGACCTTGGGGACAGCGTGGGGACAGTGTGAGGGCCTTGGGGATGGGAGGGGACCTCAGGGACCTTGGGGACAATGTGGAGACCTTGGAATGGGAGGGGACTTTGGGGACACTGAGGGGACCTTGGGGATAAGGAAGGCCCCTTGGGGACAATGCTGGGACCTTGGGGACAACGTGGGGACTTTGGGGACAATGTGAGGACCTTGCAGTGGGAGGGGGCCTTAGGGCTTGTACTTTCATTGTACTTTTGACTTTGTTTTGGGATGTTGTACTTTTGACCTTTTTTTTTTTAATTAGACTTTCCTAATGAATTATGGAGGGATTGGTTTCTTTTTGAAACCTCGGCCGCGTTTTTTGTCCAAAAAACCAAATTAAAGTCACCATTTTTGGCTTTGTGTTCCGAGGTGACAGCACAGAGTGGGCAGGGTTTGAGATATTTAATTGCAATCTGGGAATTCAAGGAAAGATGGGAATCCTGCCCTGGTTTTTTCCCTGAAAAAATGGGAATGGCTGGAAATGCTCCTGGTTTCTTCCATGAAAAATGGGAATGGCTGGGAATGCTCCTGTTTTGTCCCCAGAAAATGGGAATGGCTGGAAATGCTCCTGTTTTGTCCCCAGAAAATGGGAATGGCTGGAAATGCTCCTGGTTTTTTCCCCTGATAAACAGGAATGGATGGAAATACTCGGGATTTTTACCCAAAAAAAGGGGAATGGATTAAATGCTCCCATTTTTCCCATCTCCACCCGCTGTTTTCCCAGTGCCTCCGGATGTTTTCGCCAGGAATTCCCTCTGGAAAGGCTCCTACGAGTACCTGGGCAAGAAGCAGCCAGCCATGCTCTCTGTCACCAGCTTTGACCCCAACACCAGTAAGGTCAACGCCACCCTGATCGACCACAGCGGCGTGGAGCTCCAGGTGTCCGGTAAGGGAGGAAATTTTGGGAAATTTTAGGAAAATTTCTTCATGGAAAGGGTTTGGAGCTGCCCAGGGAGGTTTGGAGTGCTCATCCCTGGAGGTGTCCGAGGATGTTTTTGGTAAAAAGGTGGAATTTTTTGGGTTGGGCTTTGATTGGTTTCTTCCAACTGGTTATTCCATGAATGATTCCTGTCCCTGTCCTTTGGCTCTTCCTGATCCTAAATGTTACAGAATCTAAATATTCATTAAATATTGAGTCCTTTTCCTGATCCAGCAGCAGAACTTAATATTAATTCAATATTTAACCCTTTCCCATATGGAAAATACCTTCAACATTCTGGGCTGTGTTTCCCAGTAAATCCCAGTGCCAGGACTGGTGTCCACTCAAATCCCCAGGTGGTTTCTCTGCCCTCCCAGTGAGTTATTTCCAGTCTGAGTGATGCAGAGCTGACAGAATCCCTCCTTTTCCAGGGATTTACAAGAAGGAGGATGTGCACCTGCTGCTCCAGGTTTACCAGATCATGGGGCCGCTGGAGATCTTTGCCAGCAAGTTCAGGAACGACAAATGGGCTCTGGATGGACACGTGAGTGACCAAAATCCCCAAAATCCCCATGGCTGCACAGCCCAGATTCCCTGCCCTGAATTCCCTGAGGGATAATTCCTGGATCCTGGGGCAGGATGAGGCTGCTGCAGGGCTGGGAGGGGACAAGTGGCACTTCAGCAGGTGACACAATGTTGGGTGACAGCTCCTCCTGCAGCTCTGGGTTGGTTTTATTGCCCTGGGGTTTGAAA
Source organism: Lichenostomus cassidix (assembly GCF_008360975.1). Taxonomy (NCBI): domain Eukaryota; kingdom Metazoa; phylum Chordata; class Aves; order Passeriformes; family Meliphagidae; genus Lichenostomus; species Lichenostomus cassidix. Next base: position 2,227,359 of record NC_139503.1, on the reverse strand, counting down.
TCCATACATCTCCCAGATAATAATCTCCCAGTCCAAAATCCCAATCCAAAATCTCCCAGTAATAAAGCTGGAGGAGAAACCAACATGACTCCACGTGGACATTTTAAATCTGCTCAATATCGCTCTGGAAGAGCTGATTTTCCCTGATTTTTCCTCACCCCAGTGCTTCCCATGCCCTTTCAGGATTGGGAAAAATGTGTTTCTGATGGACCCATGGCCACTTTTTCCCTCTCCCTCTGGAATCAGCAACATCCTCTCCAGTTTATTCTATTTTTTTAGCTCCCCTTCCTTTGAGATGTGAGAATCTGAAGCAGTGAAACTCCTTAAAAAAACCGCCAGGATTTTCTGGGAAATCCAATTAAAACGCAGTTGGAAAGGGCTGGGATGGGCTGGGTGTTCAATCCCAGGGAAATGTTGGATGAACCCATTGATCTCCTCTCTGCCATCCCCTCAGGTCTCATCAGAGTCCTCCAGTGGCACCTTTGTGTACCAAGGCTTCGTGCGTGGCAAAGGCTTCGGCCAGTTCGGCCTCCAGAGACTCGGTAAAATTCCTTGGATTTGCCCTTTTTCCCTCAATTCCCAAAAGCTCCATTTTGGGGGTTTCCAAACAGGGAATTTCTCCAATCCCTGGATTTCATTTTTGGTGATTTCAGTGATTTCTGGGCGTTCAGCTGAACTCTGAGATTTGTGAGAGACAAGCAGCACAAAACAATAAAAATGGATAATTTGGGAGCAAAGTGAGGCTGCTGGCCAAAGGCAGGGAGAATTTGGAAGCACAAACAGCACCTGGATGTTTTTCCAGGTGTTTTTCTCCATTTTTCCAGATCCCTGCCAAGCCCAAATCCTGTTTCCACCAGAAATCACATCCACCTGTCTCCATCAGAAATCACAGAGGCTCTCGAGAGCTTAAACCACCCAAAGTTTAAGCTCCTAAATACCTCTTAAAACGTGGCTTGAGCTCTTTAATCCCTCAGGATTGTGGGAATCTCATCACCTTTATGGATGCTCATTATTGCAGCGTTTCAGAGTCTCCCTCTAAGCCCAACTTGACGCATCCAAGTTGGATCATTTTGGCAAAATTAATCAATTTAAATAAATCTTTAATTGCAGCTGTAAATAAATGATGAAGCCCAAGCCGGGCTGGATCTCCAAACCATCCTTGCTGCAGCTCTAAATTCCCTTTTCCAGCACCTTTTCCCCCAGCAGGGGATTGAAAATATTTTCCTTTCTGCTGTTTTCCAGACATCAGCATGATGGAAAACGATCCTGAATCCATAGGTCACCACTTTGCATCCAACAGCAGCTCGGTGGCTGCAGCCATCCTTGTGCCTTTCATCGCCCTGATTATTGCAGGGTTTGTGCTTTATCTCTACAAACACAGGTGGGTTTGGGGCAAACATCCCAAAAGGGGAAATAATTCTGGGAGGTTGAGAGAAATGTTGAATTGAAATGTTAAAATTTCCCCCTTTTAGGGTGGTTTTAGTCAGGAGGTGGGGGGATAATGAAGTGGGAAGAAATTTTAACAAATTTTATTTCGGGTGAATTTTTATTTTTATTTTTTAGGAAGGATTCAGGGATGAAGGAATTCCCTAGGGCCTCTCTGTTTTGTGAATTTGTTCCTAACAGTGTTTTAATCCTCCTTGTGAGGCAGATCTTGAATGAAACCATACTTTTGATTGTAGTAGTGTTTGAAGGTGTATAGAGATGAGAGTGGAGGTTTTCTGGACGTTGTGGCCACATTTAGGAGAAAAAAAAAGCAAGCTGAGATTTGTGGCCACATTTAGGAGGATAAAAAGCAAAATTTCACCCCCCTGGCTTTGAATGTGTTGTAAATTTGAGTTTGATGGTGTTGCCTTTTGCTGGTTTTAGGATTATGAGGCAGACAAAAGGGTAAAAGGGTTTTACCTCAGGGTTTTATTAGGATTTTAGGTGCACAACTTTTCGAAGGTGGAACACACCCAGGTGCACACGCTGTGTAAAGTGTTTACAATTTTATAAACTTTTCAAATTAGCATATCTGCCTAGAATCTTCCAATAAGAAATTTAATAAATGAAGTAAGATCCACCTTATTCCAGGGAATTCTCCTCCAAATAAGCTTAGAGTCCAGTTTACAAAATAAGTTCCAGAGAGAAAGTTTCAACCCAGGTTGAAACCTTAAGTTTTTGATAGCACAGAGCTCTCTGGCTCTCTGTGAATGTTGGGTTTTCTGCCTTGCAGAACCCCAAAACCAAGCTAGAATATCCGACTGCAACAATTACAAGTGTGTAGGTGAAGAATATAGAGGATACAGAGAATATAGAAAATGTATAAAAAATGTATATAAAGGTATATAAAATATATAAAAAGGTATATAAAATATATAAAAAGAAAAGGCAAAAAATCATCAGGCGTCCATTGCATTTGATCAGTACTGCAAATCCATGGTCAGAGTTTCCTGCCCCCTCCCCCTGGGGATGTCCCCTCCCTCAGGGATGTCCCCATGTGGGTTTTGTCCCCATGTGGGTTTTGTCCCCATGTGGCTTTTGTCCCCAACCCCGCAGGAGGAGACCCAAAGTCCCGTTCAACGGCTACGCTGGCCACGAGAACACCAACGTGAGGGGAACCTTCGAGAACCCCATGTATGACCGCAACCTGCAGCCCTCGGACATCATGGCCGGAGAGGCAGAGTTCACCGTCAGCACCGTGTGCACCGCCGTATAGCGCCGGCCGTGAGTGGGACTGGGACAGGGACAGCCCGGGAGCCTGTGGGGTGTGGGATCCTGGAGTGGCTTGGGTTGGGCTCGTGGAATGTGCTGGTTTGGGGTCGTGGAATGTGCTGGTTTGGGGTTGTGGAATGTGCTCGTTTGGGATCGTGGAATGTGTGAAATTAGGATGGTGGAATGTGTTGAGTTGGGGTTGTAGAATGCACTGAGTTGAGTTAGGGTCATGGAATGCCTGGAGTTGGGATCGCGGAACGTGTGAAATTGAGATTGGGGAAGGCGTTGAGTTTGAATCGTGGAATGCGTTTAATTGGGATTGTGGAATGTCTTGAATTGGGGCTGTGGAGTGCATTGAGTTGGGATCATGGAATGCGTTGAGTTGGGGTTGTGGAATGTGTGAAATTGGGATTGTGGAATGCGTTGAGTTTGGATTGTGAAATGCATTGAGTTGGGATTGTGGAATGTCTTGAGTTGGGGTCACAATGTATGAAATTGGGATTGTGGAATGCCTTGAGTTAGAGTCATAGAATGCCTGGAGCTGGGATTGTGGAATGTGTTGAGTTGGGATTGTGGAAGGGGTTGAGGTGGAATGCATTGAGCTGGGATCATGGAATGTGTGAAGTTGGGATTGTGGAATGCTTGAGTTGGGGTCCTGGAATGCGTTAAGTTTGGATCCTGGAATACCTTGAGTTAGAGTCATGGAATGCCTTGAGTTGGGCTTGTGGAGTGCCTTGAGTTGGGATCATGGAATGTGCTGGTTTTGGGACTGTGGAATGCCTTGGGTTGGGATCCGTGGAATGTGTGAAATTGGGATCGTGGAATTCCTAGAGTTGGGAGAATGCAATGCATTGAGTTGGGATCCTGGAATGCCTTTAGTTGAGATCGTGGAATGCGTTGATTTGGGATCATGGAATGTGCTGAGTTGGGATCACGGAATGCCCTGAGTTGGAATTGCCCCCAAAGCTCGGTGCTGTGGGTCAGGAGGTGCTTGCCCAAGACCAGGCAGCTCCAAGCCAGCCTTGGATGCTTCCAGCAGCCACAGATTCTCTGGGAATTCCATCCTCACAGGGAGGAATTTCATCCCAATTTCCCACCTGAACCCACCCTCTTTAGCTCTGTGGATAAAGAAGCCCCAGAATTGCCCAAGGGATCTTGTGGGAGATCAGTGACAAGGAAATCCAAATAAAACTGTGACTAGAAGGGGAATAAAGGGATCTGTGAGAGGGAACTTTCCCTGGGTGACTCCAGACAGGGAATTTTGCAGAGGGATCTGGGATTTTAATGTTTTACTGCAGAGAGAAACGGGAAGGGAAAACAGATCTGTGAGAGAGATCATTCCTGGGTGATTCCAGAAAAGTTAGCTTGTACAGGGATTTATAAATTTAAAGTATTTTAATTTCCACCCCATAGACTGCAGATCCCTTCCAGACCACAACATTCCAATTCTAGGCTAACAAACCCAACATTCCCATCTCCTAACCATCTCTCCCTCTCCCCATCCCAGATGCCAGGTCGGTGTGCAGTGGATGATCGTGTCCCACCTCACCAGTGTCCATCCATCCCTCCCTCTCCCCGCTCTGCCCCTGCCCAGGCTGCGGAGAAGCTGCTGCACCTCCTGGGATTCCCGAGGGGCTGCTGGATCCTCCTCCATCCCTCTGGATCACGAAGCCAAAGGTCTGCTCCGGCTCAGCTCCTGCTTCCCGCCCTGCCAGGAGCTCCAAAACCTTGGGAAGAGAGGAGCTGCTGGTGGGAAAGCTTTCCCAAGGATTTCCCGGCGTTCCTGGAAGGAACTGAACCTTGGGAAGAGCTCGGGCAACACGGAGGTTGTGCACAAGGTTTATGGAAAAACTGATGGAAAACACCTGGATGGGACAGGACGAGGATTTGTTTGTCTGGGTTTTGGGTTTCTGGGTGATTTTTTTGTTGGATTTTTCACCCCAGGGCTTGAGCAGAGTTTTCAAACGGGGCTTTTCCAAACCTTGGGAAGCTTTTCCCCTCTTCCCTGTGTTCCATTTTTCTTGGGGCATTCCTGGCTGGATTTATGGAAAACACCTGGATGGGGCAGGATGAGGATTTGTTTGTCTGGGTTTGGATTTCTGGATTATTTTTTGGGTTTCTGGATTTTTTTTTGTAGGATTTTTCTACCCCAGGGCTCGTGCAGAGGAAGAGTTTTCAAGTGGGACCTTTCCAATGAGGAAAGCAAAGCTTGGGAAGTTTTTCCCCTAAGCTCTTCCATGTTCCATTTTCCTTTGGGCATTCCTGGCTGGATTTATGGAAATCACCTGGATCCAGGACAAGAATTCATTTATTTCTGTTTGGGTTTCTGATTTTTGGGGGTTTTTTTGGTGGTTTTTTCCACCCCAGGGCTCATGCAGAGGTAGCTTTCAAATGGGACCTTCCCAAAATTTGGAAAAAGCTTCCCAAAACCTGGGAAAATCTTCCCAAAGCTTTACCCCAAGCTCTTCCCTGTGTCTGATTTTCCTTTGGGCATTCCTGGCTGGATTTTTCCTGCCCCATGTTCATCCCCTGGGGAGGAATTTCCCCCTCCATGGTTCCCAAATCCCTGAGCAGGAATTCACTGCCAGACGATTCCAGAAGGGACAAAAAAAAACCTCTCAAAAGAACCCAACAAACCCTAATTCCCCCAAAAGCTTCCCAAATCCTTTGCCCTTTCCAGGCTGATCCTCCAAACGGCAAAGCAGGAAGAGTTTTAATTCCCACCCCGAGCTGCTCCCGCTGTTTCCTAGCCCCGAGGATTTTTCTGGGATCAGGGAAAGCTGCCTGACATTTCCCTGCCCTCCTGTCACTCCGGAGTTCGGGATTGTTGGCTTGGAGTGACATTTTTAGGATCAGGGGAGGCACAAGTGCCATTCCCAGGTGTCACCGAGGCAGCTCCTCCTTCCAGGATGCTCCAAGGAAATCGGGATGAACCCTTTGGAATGAGGTTTCCATCCATGCTCCAATTCCAGCCCTGATTTTCCCCTCCCTGAGGCTTTACCTGCTGAAAACCACGGGATAATTTGGGAATTTTGTCGCTTTATTTTTTTTTTCCCTGTGTGTAAATACAGAAATATTTTATTTTTGTTACTCCTGGCTCTCGGAGGGAGCAGAATTCCATTCCTTGGCTGGAATTCCCCAAAAAAAAAAAGCCACCTCCTCTCCCAAAAATCCCACAAAGGTGCTCTGATTTATCCCTGGGAAGCGGGAGAGCAGTCAGGGAAGTGTTCCCACCTGGATTTTGGGCACCCTGGAGCTGCAGCTCCCACCTGGAGAGGATTCCAGGGCTGAATTCCATGGGGTTGGGATGGTGGATGGAGCTTTAGGGACACAAATCCTACAGGGACGCTGAGGGAATATTCCCATTTTTCCCTTGTCCTCCTGCATCATTCCCACTGCTGGAATAACCCCCTGGAATAACCCCTTGGAATCCTTTTATCCCACCTTCCCTCCAGCTGTTCCTCCAGGCAAATCCTTGGACTTTTCCAAGCTCAAATTATCCCTAAAAACCCCAAACCCAAACTGGTGCTCTGCTCCTGCCCCGATCCCAATCCCAGGGCACAAAACTCCACCAAATCCTTGGAAGCAAAGCCTGGATCTTTCCAGGTTCCTGTCCAGATTCCTGGGAATCCTCTCCACACCCAGAGGATGCTCCATGGGATGTTCACCTTGGGTTCTGTGGAAAAAATGGGAAAAATGCTAATTCCATGGGAAAAAAAACGGGAAAAATGCTAATTCCATGGGAAAAAAAACGGGAAAAATGCTAATTCCATGGGAAAAAAAACAGGAAAAATGCTAATTCCATGGGGAAAAAACCAGGAAAAATGCTAATTCCCTGTGAAAAAAACAGGAAAAATGCTAATTCCATGGGAAAAAACAGGAAAAATGCTAATTCCCTGTGAAAAAAACAGGAAAAATGCTAATTCCATGGGGAAAAAACCAGGAAAAATGCTAATTCCCTGTGAAAAAAAACAGGAAAAATGCTAATTCCAGGGGGAAAAAACGGGAAAAATGCTAATTCCATGGGGGAAAAAACAGGAAAAATGCTAATTCCCTGTGAAAAAAAAGGGAAAAATGCTAATTCCTTGGGGAAAAAAACCAGGAAAAATGCTAATTCCACGTGAAAAAAAACAGGAAAAATGCTAATTCCATGTGAAAAAAACAGGAAAAATGCTAATTCCAGGGGAAAAAAACAGGAAAAATGCTAATTCCAGGGGGAAAAAACCAGGAAAAATGCTAATTCCATGGGAAAAACCAGGAAAAATGCTAATTCCATGGGAAAAAAACAGGAAAAATGCTAATTCCATGGGAAAAAAAACAGGAAAAATGCTAATTCCCTGTGAAAAAAAACAGGAAAAATGCTAATTCCCTGTGAAAAAAACCAGGAAAAATGCTAATTCCCTGTGAAAAAAACCAGGAAAAATGCTAATTCCATGGGAAAAAAAACAGGAAAAATGCTAATTCCAGGGGAAAAAAAACCAGGAAAAATGCTAATTCCAGGGAAAAAAAAAACAGGAAAAATGCTAATTCCAGGGGAAAAAAAACCAGGAAAAATGCTAATTCCATGGGGAAAAAATAGAAGGAAATCACATCCAGGAGTGTAAAATAAATCCAAAATATTTAAAAATATCCAGGGAGAAAGGGGAGCTCAACTTCCACAGAATTTGGAATTCATGGATTCTCCTTTTCCTGCTGTTGCCCAGGGAGCCAAGGAAGTTGGGAAAGGAGGTTTTTATCCCTTTTTATTTTTTTTTTTGCAAGCTGGCTGGGATCTGCTCCATGCCATTCTCCATCCTTGTGCCCAGAGGACTCGCATATGGTAATAAAAAAAAAAAATTACATAGAAAAAAGGTAAAAAAAAAAGAGAAAAAAGAAAAAAAAATGGAGAAAAAAGTATTTAAAAAAAACACAAAAAAAAGCTCAACTCCCTCTTTTGTACAGAGATATATTTTTATTAATTAAAAGTTTGTACAGCTAAATAAAATTAAAAAAAAAAAAAGAAATGTAAATTTTTTTTTTCATTATTGTAGGGAAAAAAAAGGAAAAAAAAAAAAGTAGTGGAAAAATCAGCTTTTTTTTTGTAAATGTAATAAAGTGTATAAATGGTTTCCATGAAAATGTAAATATGGAATTCTCTCCCATCCCCTTGGCTTGTCTGCATCAATCCCATTTAATTTATCTGTCTCTGTATATGAGGCTTTTCCGTGTGTTCCCGGCATTCCCTGCGGAATTTCAAAGCTATTTTCGATTTTGGACTTCCAAACAATAAAAAATCTCGATTTTTGCATTGCTTTTTCTTACATCCCCTTGGTGCCTTTTTGGTTTTTTTTGTTGGTTTTTTTTTTTTTTTTTAATTTGTGAACTTGCAAAGGTTTATCTGGAATTTTCGGGATGGAAGGGGCTGGGATGGAGATTCCCGACTTTTCCAGCTGTTTGGAAGTTCATCCCAACTTTCAGGAAGGGGAAAACTCCAGGCAAATCCCTTCCAAATGGAGAATGGATCCTTTGGCTTTTCCAGTGGGATTTTTCCAGGGAAATTCCCTGGGATAACGGGATCTCCTTCCCGGTGATTGGCGCCAATTCCCTCGGGATCGATGGAATTCGGGATAAAATTCGGGATAAAAGAGGAGCCTTTGGTGTCCCACGGCTGCTGAGGTGTGGATTTGATTCTCTCCGTGACATTTGCGGCTTTTGTTTGTCTCTTCATTCTCCCAGACATTTTATCCTTGGATTTATCCTTGGATTTATCCTTGGATTTGTCCTTGGATTTGTCCCTCTTCGTGTTGATTTCCCCAAAATAAGGGTGGCGGGAGGGACTTGAGGGATTTTTGGGATGTTTGGTGTCCCCAATTCCTGGTGGGAGGAATTTTTGGGATGTTTGATGTCACCAGTTCCTGACAGGAGGGAGCTGAGGGATTTTTGGGATGTTTGGTGTCACCAATTCCTGGCAGGATGAGTCTGAGGGATTTTTGGGATGTTTGGTGTCACCAATTCCCGGTGGGATGATCCTGAGGGATTTTTGGGATGTTTGGTGTCACCAATTCCCGGTGGGATGATCCTGAGGGATTTTTGGGATGTTTGGTGTCACCAATTCCTGACAGGAGGGAGCTGAGGGATTTTTGGGATGTTTGGTGTCACCAATTCCTGGCGGGATGAGCCTGAGGGATTTTTGGGATGTTTGGTGTCACCAATTCCTGGTGGGAGGAATTTTTGGGATGTTTGATGTCACCAATTCCTGACAGGAGGGACTTGAGGGATTTTTGGGATGTTTGGTGTCACCAATTCCCGACGGGATGATCCTGAGGGATTTTTGGGATGTTTGGTGTCACCAATTCCTGGCGGGATGATCCTGAGGGATTTTTGGGATGTTTGGTGTCACCAATTCCTGGCGGGATGATCCTGAGGGATTTTTGGGATGTTTGGTGTCACCAATTCCCGGTGGGATGATCCTGAGGGATTTTTGGGATGTTTGGTGTCACCAATTCCCAGCAGGATGAGCCTGAGCGAGGGAAAGGGGGAGAATTCCTTTGGATTTTTGGAACCAAAGCTGGGTGTGGCACAGGTTGGATGATCCTGGAGGGTTTTTCCAACCTCAGTAATTCTGGGATTCCTGGGAAAAGCAGAATCTCCATCATCTCCCACCATCTCCTGAAGATTTAGACCCAAATTTCCCTCAGATCTGTGGAATCTCCAGCTTTTCCTGCTGCTCATTCCAGCTGGAGCTTCACCGGGAAGTGACAGAGGAGCAGCCACTGCAGCCTTTCCCATTTAATCCGATTTTTTCCCCAAAATTTCCTTTTCAAACCCTCCCAAGCTCAGCAAGGCTTTCCCACACTGATCCTCTCCCTGGAATTGTTCCTGGCCGAGTGAAATCCTTCTGCTCTGTGAAGCAATTCCCTTTTTTTCTTCAGCAGGGACAGCACAGCTCATCGGTAAAACAGAGCCACTGGGATTGTAACTATTGATTTTTCCCTGCTTCCAGCACTTCTCAGCGCCTGGAAAACATCACTGGAGCAAGTGACGGTCACTTTGGGACAGCTCTGGGATTGCAGCCGCTGTCCCTTAGTGTTCCCTTGGAATTTGTCCCAAAATGGGACAGAATGGTTGAAAATCAGAGTTCAGACAGCGCTGGAGAGGTGGATGGAGCTGCTGGAAACTGGAATTCCTGGATGTGGGGATATCATAGCTGGGAGGGGAATTGATAACTCCCAATTCCTCTCGGGAATACGCTCCGTGTCCCCCCGGGCAGTGAAAAATGGGTCAAAAAGCATGGAATTGGACACAAATCCCGGAATTAACTTCCAGGACATTAATGTTCCCACGTGGCAGGAGCTGGAGCCACCTGGATGTGGCATTTGGATCCCAACTCCCAACTTCCCAGTCCTGCTGGAAGCAGCTCCAAAAATCCACTCCCTGCTGGGTTTGGGGATTTTTTCCCGACTTTCCTCAGTGGTGCTGCAGTTCCCAGTGCCTGCCTGGAACACTGGGAGTGAGGAGATTCCAAGCAGGAATCTCTGGAAGGACACGGGGAGCAGCTGCATCCCAAAAATCATTCCTCATGGGAATTCCATGAAGGATTCCCAAGCACAACTCACAGCTGCCACATCCCTGGAAATATCCAAAGTCAGGCTGGAGCAACCTTGGGATAGCAGGAGATGTCCCTGTCCTTTAAGGTCCCTTCGACCCCAAATCACTCTGGAATTCTCTGATCCCAGCAATGCTGCTCCTAAGGAATTTTTTTGGAGCTGCCAAGCTCCTTTGGAAAACCCCCTGGAAAACAGATGGGAGCAAAACGGTGCTGGCAGCAGGGAGAGGTTTAAGGATATCACATCCCAAATTTTGGCAGCCCGGAGAGGTGACTGGAGCAGGGATAGCTGCCAGGATTTGAGGGCAAGGCAGGGAAAAGGACAGCAGGAATCATGGGAATTGGGTTTTTTTGGGAATTCCTCAGTGGTGCCGGATCCTCCTCAGTGCCAAGGTCTGGGAGTTAATTAACACCACCACCAAACCTTCATTAAGAGGCCAAATTAATATTATTTCACTTAGAGACAGGAGGCAGCTGTTCCCTGCTTCCCATCCAGGGATCATTGTGCCAGGAATTCTCCTGCAGGGATACCTGGGAAGGGGATTTGGGTCTGGGTTTAGGTTCAGTTCCAGGTTCTGATCCAGGTCCAGATGCATCCCAAATCCATCCCAGTGGAATTCCAGATATCCCAACACCACCTCCCCGCCTGCAGGGATGAACAAATTTAGGGATTTTAGAGCCACAAAAACTTGGCACCCTTTGCTGTCTCCTTCAGGAGGAGGAGTTAAAACCGGGATTAAGGGGGAGTTTAAACCGGGATGAAGGAGTTTAAAACCGGGACAAAGGATGAGTTTAAAACCAGGATAAAGGAGGAATTAAAACTGGCAAAAAGGCGGAGTTAAAAGCAGGACTAAGGAAGAGTTTAAACCGAGATGATGGGGGAGTTTAAAACCGGGACAAAGGATGAATTTAAGCCGGCATGAAGGATGAGTTTCAACAGGGAGGAAGGAGGAGTTTAAACCCAGGACAAGCAGCCTCTACAAGTTCCAAGCCACCGATCCTGCCCCAGTTTATATTTTGCCTGGAAAAGGAGCTCAGGTTCCATTCCTTGCAGCATTCCCAAGCCCCAGCTCCCCTCTGGAGCCTCATTCCAGCTCCTTTCCCACCAGCGCGGGTTAATTAAACTCAGGTGGCATCAGCCAAAGGGTTTAATCCCGGCCTAATGGCATATTCCTGGCAATAACTGGGAGCTGAGGGTGTTTGCAGGCTGTCATCAGAACAATTCCAGGCCCGGGAAGGGCAGGAATGATCCCCTCGTGTCCTCCCTCCGGAGCTGAGCCTGGATCGGTTGGATTTTGGGAAAAGGTTCTTCCCCCAGAGGGCACTGTTCAGATTCCCCAGGGAATGGTGACATTCCTGAGGCTGCCAGAGCTCCAGGAATGTTTGGACAACACCGGGTGGGATTTTGGGTTTGGACCGGATGATTTCTTCCCCAAATCCCCCTTTCCCTCCAGTTTCCCATCCCTGTTTCCCGCCTGGCTGCCACCCCCGTGTGTGTCCCCCTTGTCCCCTGTCCCCTCCCCGGCAATGCCAAGCCGATCCCGCTCTCCCCTACCTTTAATTTGGTCTCTAACGATTTCCCAGCCTCATTCCCGCAGCCAATTCCGTGGGAATGGATGGGCTGTTAGCGGAGTTAATTCCCTGTGACTCCCAATTCCCGAGCTCGGCAGGAATCTCGGCGCTATTTTGGGCAGAGCGTCCAAAATTTGTCCTGTTTTTCCTTTGACCTTTTCCTGATTCCTTTCAGGATCGGCTTCCTGAGTTTTTGGGCATCCTGGCTGTGGGGCTGGTGGGGCTGGGAGTGCCATTCCCGGTATTTTGATGGAATTTGGGATTCGTTTTTATTCCAGCTCCTCCAACATTCCGGCTTTAAAAACAAATCCCTCCTTTTTTTGGAGGCAAAAAACCCCAAAAAACCAAAAAAACCCACCATCAAACAATAATCCAAGAATAAAAATCAGGACTTTTATGGCACCTCCAATAACGAGCTGCGTCCTCAGCTTCTCGTTTTCATATTCGAGCGCTCTGTTTAATATTCTAATTAGCGGTTAATCAGCTATCGAGAGAGAACAAACGGTGATTAGCTCATCTTCACCTCCTCCAGGTGATTTGGGCTCATCAATGCCTCAGCTCCAGGAAAATTTCCCGCTATCCCTGAATTATTCATGGCCACGGGAATGTCACCGGGGTGGGACGGCAGGGATGATGCCGGTGGGTGTCTTTGAGATGGTTTGGTGCAGATTTTGGGAAGAAATTCCTCCCTGGGAGGGGCTGGGGTGGAATTCCCAGAGAATCTGTGGCTGCCCCATCCCTGGAAGTGTCCAAGGCCAGGTTGGAGTAACTTGGGATAGTGGAATTAACCTGGGATTAAATCCCATTTAATTTAATTATTCCAGGCTATAATTTCTTCCGAATCTCCCCTTTTCCACAGCTTCGAAAGGAGCTGGGAAGCAAAGCAAAGCTCCTGGAGGAGCAATCGCTGCAATCCCAAACGGATCTGCCTCGATTCCCTTTCCCTTCTCCCCTTTTTCCTTTCCCATCCCATGGAAGGCAGGGAGCACTCTGGACTCCTCCCCTCCGAATTCCCGGAGATTTTCTGGCTTCGGCAGCAGGTCCTTCAAGCCCTTGGAATAATTTTACCAGATTCCACCTATTTTTTGCTCGGGAAAGGAGCCGAGGTTCGGATGTCTGGGAGCAGGGATCAGCTGAGGTGACAAGGACTGGGCTGACTCCCAGGAGAATCCGGGAGGAACGAGCAGGTGGGAGAGAGCAGAGCAGCAGCTCCAGACAGCTGCTTCCCGGCATTTTAATTAATTCCTGATCTTTTTATTCTTCCCAGACGCCGCCTTGGCCGGGCTCTGCATTCCCAGCTCCCGTGCTGGCGTCTCCCGGGATGTGTCGGATGGATCGGGAAGGTCAAAGCTGCCAAGGCAGAGCTCTCTCACCTCAGAGGTTTTTTGGGAAGCTGTACTGGCTCCGGAGGCAGCTGGAGCTGATCTTTGGATGTGCTGGAGCTCATCCGTCCCGTTATCCCATCCCATTATCCCATCCTATTATCCCATCCCATTATCCCATCCTATTATCCCAATATCCCATCCCAATATCTCATACTATCCCATCCCATTATCCTTTCCCATCCCATTATCCCATCCCATTATCCCATCCCATTATCCCATCCCATTATCCCATCCCATTATCCCATCCCATTATCCCAATATCTCATCCCAATATCCCATCCCATTATCCTTTCCCATCTCATTATCCCATCCCATTATCCCAATATCCCATCCCAATATCCCATCCCATCCCACTATCCCATCCCATTATCCTTTCCCATCCCATTACCCCATCCCAGGATGTGGATGTTGGGAACAGGACTGAGGAGCCTCCCAGGTTTCCCGAATCCTCCTGGAAAAACCCAGGATGCTCCACAGGCACAGCAGAGCTTTTCCAGGGTTTGCCCTGGGAATTGGCTTTTTCCTGCTTCAGGAACAGAGCTCGGCCTTAAATCCCACCTGGAAATGGATTTTCCCCATTCCAGGACCAGAATTCAGCTCTCAGTCCCTCCTGGAAATGGATTTTCCCCATTCCAGGACCAGAATTCAGCTCTCAGTCCCACCTGGAAATGGATTTTCCCTGTTCCAGGACACCAACTCTGCCCTCACTCCCACCTGGAAGTGTTTTTTCCCTGTTCCAGGACCAGAACTCATCTCTCAGCCCCTCCTTGTCCCCAGTTCCCTTTTCCCAGCCCTGATTCCCTTTTCCCATCCCCTTCCCTGTCCATCCCAAAAGCGGGAATTTGCCATAGGAAGGTGATTCCCCCTTCTTTTCCCCCACAGAGAAGTTGGGAGCTCAGCCCAGTCCCGGGGGATCCCACAGCCTCTTCCAGGGGGAAAAACCGAGTTTTTCGGGAATATCCCAGGCGGGAAGAGCGAATTCCACGGGCTGGCAGCTCCATCTGGTGGGGAAATCGGCAGGGAAGAGCTGGAGCACAGGGTGGATATCCCGGCGGACTTGAAGGGATTTTTGGTGAATTTTTGCCTCAGGGGTGGGAAATTCCCTCTGATTTTGAGGGGATAAAGGAACAGCTTTTCCTGAAGGAATTCCGGAGAGGCTGGAATTGTCCCGAAGGATGGGAACAACACCCAAAAAGGGGCTTACAGGAGGAAAATAAAGAATCTTCAACCCTCAAAAATCTCCACCCCACCACGGCCTTGCTTTGATCCAAAGAAATCATACTTCATTCCAGGTATTAAGAATCCAGCTCGGTTTTATTGTACATTTTTTTCCCCAAAAGTTGGTGTTTTCCTCTGCATAATTATAAAATATTTCTATTTTTATTCCTATTTTACAGAGTTTTGCAGCTCTGGGAGCGAACAAGGCTGGATATGGGAAGTTTCTTAAATAATCAGATTTTAGGGGGGGCTTTAAAAATTCCGATTTAAAAAAGAAAGGATGAAAAAGGGGAAGGATAAAAGGGGAATTTCAACGAGCTGCTTTGAACAGGACATCACAGGGTTTATAAAATTTATTCCCGTTTATTTTTTGGGGCACAAGGAGCAAGTTTGGAACCCCAGGGATGGAAACAGGACTTGAGGGCACCCTTTATTCCCAAATAATTCCCGTGCCAGTGGGAATTCAGCTCCCAGGGTTGTGTTCTGTCCTCATCCTGACATTCCTGGGCACCGGGAAGGTGGGGAATTTTGGAATTGTGGGGTTTGTGGGATGAGCCTGGGCATGTTTTGTGGGATAAACCTGTGAAGGTTTTGTGGGATGAGCTTGGGCAGGTTTTGTGGGTTGAATCTGGGAGTTTTGTGGGATGAACTTGGGCAGAGTTTGTGGGAGGAACCTGTTCAGATTTTGTGGGATTAGCCTGTGAAGGTTTTGTGGGATGAGCTTGTGTAGGTTTCATGGGATGAACCTGAACAGGTTTTGTGGGATGAACTTTTGAAGGTTTTGTGGGATGAATCTGGGAAAGTTTTGTGGGGTGAACTTGTGCAGGTTTTGTGGGAGGATCCTGTTCAGATTTTGTGGGATGAATCTGGGAAGGTTTTGTGGGATTAGCCTGTGAAAGTTTTGTGGGATGAACCTGTGAAGGTTTTGTGGGATGAGCTTGTGTAGATTTTAAGGGATGAACCTGGACAGGTCTGTGGGATGAACCCAGGCAGTTTTTGTGGGACGAACCTGAGCAGATTTACAGGACGAATCTGGGCAGGTTTTGTAGGACGAGCATGAGCAGATTTCTAGGATGAACCAGTGAAGGTTTTATGGGATGAACCCAGGCAGTTTTTGTAGGATGAACCCAGGCAGTTTGTGTAGGATGAACCCCAGCAGGTTTGTGGACGAACCCAAACAGCTCTGTGGGACAAACTCCCCGCCCAAACCCCCAATCCCAAAACCCCACCACATTGCAGTGTCTCTGTCCCTTCGGGAGCACATTTCCCTCAGGAATCCCTCAGTACATCGGTCCCTTCACACTCCCCGGCTCCGTGAGGCGAGCGGCCGCGTAGGCCGAGGCGGCCAGGCAGGCGGCGGGCTCACAGAAGCCGGGCAGCCCTGAGGGGCCCGGGGAGCCCGGCCTGCCCGCCTCGCCCGGGGAGCCCGGCATGCCCCGCTCGCCCGGCTTGCCGTCCTGAGCATGCCCGGGGATGCCCGGCAGACCTGGAGGGGATGGGAGAGGGAAATGGGGTGTTTGGGACTGGGGAAATGGGGACTGGGAGGGTGCGGAGGTGTGGGGAGGGAGACGTTCCAGAGGGCGGGAAAGGGGTGAGGAAGGATGGTCCTGGTGGGATCGACACAGGGAGGTTTTGTGGGAAGATTTGGGAAGATTTACAGGGTGAAGTTGGGCGGGTTTGTAGGATGAATTTGGCAAGATTTACAGGCTGAAGCTGGGCAGAGTTTAGTGGGATGAACACGGGAAGGTTTTGTGGGAAGAGCCTCTGAAGGTTTTGTGGGATGAACCCAGGCAGATTTTGTGGGAAGAACCTGAGCAGAGTTTTGTGGGACAAACATGAGCAGATTTATATGATGAACTAGTGCAAGTTTTGTGGGAGGATCCTGTGTAGGTTTTATGGGATGAACTTGGGCAGGTTTTGTGGGATGGACCTGGGCAGAGTTTTGTGGGATGAACATGAGCAGGTTTATAGGGTGAAACTGTGAAGGTTTTGTGGGATGAATTTGGGAAGATTTACAGGCTGAACCTGGGTAGAATTTTGTGGGAAGAACCTGTGAAGGTTTTGTGGGAAGAACCTGTGAAGGTTTTGTGGGAAGAACCTGTGAAGGTTTTGTGGGATGAACATGAGCAGATTTACAGGATGAAACTGAAGGTTTTGTGGAATGAACCAGTGCAGGTTTTGTGGGAGGATCCTGTGTAGGTTTTATGGGATGAACACAGGCAGGTTTTGTGGGATGAGCCTGAGCAGATTTACAGGATGAACCCGGGCAGGTTTGTGGGATGGATCGAGGCAGGTTTGTGGGATGGATCGAGGCAGGTTTGTGGGATGGATCCCGGCAGGTTTGTGGGATGGATCCCGGCAGGTTTGTGGGATGGATCCCGGCAGGTTTGTGGGATGGATCCCGGCAGGTTTGTGGGATGGATCCAGGCAGGTTTGTGGGATGAACCCAGCAGGTTTATGGGATGGATTGCGGCAGGTTTGTGGGATGGATCCAGGCAGGTTTATGGGATGAACCCAGCAGGTTTGTGGGATGGATCCCGGCAGGTTTGTGGGATGGATCCCAAGCTCCCCAGCCACCCCACACTCCCCACCCCAAGGTGCCCAGGGTTTCCATCCACGCTGGGCACATGGGGTCTCACCTGGGATCCCCGGAGGACCTGGCATCCCCGGGTGGCCCCGGCCAGCTTCTCCCCGCTCACCCTTCTCTCCTCTCTTCCCTGTGGGAAGCAACAAGGAGGGAAGGAATCCATGGAACATGGGATGGGATTGGAGAGGGCTGGGGACACGAGTGGCAGTGCCACCCCCGAGGAGGTTGGCACGGTGCCACCATCACCCACCTTTGGGGCCGATGTTCCCGATCTGCCCGGCAGCTCCCAGGATTCCGGGGACACCTCGCGGTCCCATGGGGCCGTGGGGACCCTGCTCACCGGGTGGCCCTGGGGGTCCGGGGGGGCCGGGGGGTCCCACAGCCCCAACCCCACCCAGGGCAGCTCTCTTGGCACTCACGGCCACCTCTGCCAGCTGCTCTGTGGGGCAGAGCGGGGCCAGGATGAGTGGGATGGGATCCATAGGATCCATGGGATGGGATCTGTGGGATCTATGGGATCTGTGGGATGCAGTGCCTGCCCCACTCAGCCCTCACCTTGCAGCATCTTCAGCACCACATCCACGATGTGCTGGTCCCCGGCGTCCCGGCCCTGCCACGAAGGGAATTTCGCTCCTTCTGCCCCACCCCAGAGCCTTCCCAGCCCAAATCCCAAACCAGAGCACCTCCCTGCATCCCATGGAGCCTTCCCACCCTTCTCTTTCCCATTACCCCAGTGCAAGTGCCCCAAGGAGCAAGTTTGGAACCCCAAGAATGGAAGTAGAACTCGAGGCCACCTTCAACAAAATAAATCCCAAACCATGCTGGTGGGAATTCACCTCCCAGCTCTCTCCATGCATCCTGCTCACAGCATTTGAGTCTAAAATGAGGTTTTTAGGGAAAAATCCTGACCCTGCCTATCCCTGCTGCTGGCTGGTTTATATAGGGCCGGTTTATGGGTGCCATACACAGCGGGAAAGACGGAATTCCTGAAGGAAGGTAATCCCAGCCCAGGGAGCACTCCCAGTTCCTGAATGGAACAGCAGCTCCTTCCCAGGGGAATGGGATAGGAAGGAGAGGCAATTCCTGCAGAGCTGGAGGGGTGAGCAGGTCTGTGGGATCGGGATACTCAGGGATACGGGATCAGGACTGGAATACTCAGGGCTGTGGGATTGGGATCAGGATCGGGATACTCAGGGATTGGGATCAGGATTGGGATCCTCAGGGATATGGGACCGGGATCAGGATCGGGATACTCAGGGCTGTGGGATCGGGACTGGAATACTCAGGGCTGTGGGATTGGGATCAGGATCGGGATACTCAGGGATATGGGATCAGGATTGGGATCCTCAGGGCTGTGGGATCAGGATACTCAGGGATGTGGGATAGGGATACTCAGGGATCGGGATCAGGATTGGGATACTCAGGGCTGTGGGATCGGGACACTCAGGGATATGGGATCAGAACTGCAATACTCAGGGCTGTGGGATGGGGATCAGGATCGGGATACTCACGGCTGTGCCCCGAGGCCCTGGCATTCCCGGCACCCCGCGCTCCCCCACCAGTCCCCGCGGGCCGGGCGGGCCGGGATAGCCCCGAACTCCCGGAGCTCCTGCATCCCCCGAGGGGCCGGGAAAGCCGAGATCTCCCTGGATGCCTTGCTGGAGAAGGGATGGAGAGGGGCATGAAATCCCCCGAGACCCCAAAAACTCCCAGGAGCAACACCACAGGCAGGGCTGGACCCCAAATGGGGCTGGGGATGGATCCCAAATGGGGGCTGAACCCCAAATTGAGCCTGAGCCTGAATCCAGGGCTGAGCATGACCCCCAGATCCCATTTCCAGGGAAAATATTCCCTCAGCACCCACCAATTCCGGGATCACCGTCATCTCAGCTAGGAGGATCCACTCCAGCTGAGGATCCCATAAATCCTCTGAAGCTGTGGATTGTGGATTTGCGATCCCACAAATTCTACTGAGTTGTGGGTTGTGGATCTGTGATCCCATAAATACTCCCAAGATGTGGGTTGTGGATTTGTGATCCCATAAATCCTCCCAAGCTGTGGGGATCCCAAATTCCCCCATCACTCACCTGTCCCTTGGGTCCTGGCTCTCCCGATTCCCCCTGGGGACAGAGCACATGGGAAAGGCAATGAGGATATTTAGGGATTTAGGGATGCAGCTGGGGAAACCACATGGACCTGCTGGAAACCCCAGCACAGGCAGGGATCCACCAGCATTCCCAGGAATCTTCTGGAATCACCCACCTTCTCTCCCTTGAGCCCTGCCAGCCCGTGGACACCAGGATCCCCCTAAAGGAAAGGCAAGGAGAGATGGGAATCTTCCCAAAATCCCTCCCACCCTCTGCAGCTCCGAAAAATTTGGGATTTCTCAGTTTCTGAGAGAGAATTTCTCCAGGAATTCTCCCCTCTGGGATGTGGAGGGAATTCATGGAGAAGGTGCCTGGAGCCAGAGGTGCCAAACCCAGCTCTGTCAAACCCTGCCACAGCCAGGGATGGACTCACAACACTGCCTTTGGGGCCAGTTTTCCCTGGGTATCCCTGGAAAAAGGAAAAAGTGGGATCAGCCCAGCTCGGAGCAGTGTCCCCCAGCTGGAGCCCAGGGCAGGAGGTGTCACCTTGTCTCCTTTGACTCCCGGCAAGCCTTGGGGTCCCGGGATGCCTGGTGGGCCCTGCTCGCCCTTTGGGCCCTGGAAATCCGAGGAATTTGGGAAAATTAGTGAGGAGAGACATTGGGAAGAGCTTTTCCCATGAGGGAATTCTCCCCAGGGTGCACAGGGAGTCCCCCATCCTCCAGCTGGTCCCAAAATCCCAACCTTCCCAAAATCCCAGCTCTGAAGGGGGAAGAGGACACAAAACCCTAAAGGAGCCATGCCAAGAGTGGGGGATCTTCCAGGGATGGATTCCTGTACCCGGGAAAGGTGAGGAAATAATTTCTGGCTATTTTTCCCCCGCAGGGAAGGTCTGGAGAGGGGCTGGGCAGCCTCTCCTGGGATGGGAGGAAATTCCTGTCCCAGCATGGTGTCACTAATCCCTGAGTTATTCCCTAATCCCTCAGTGGCAGCGGGATAGGCGTGGGATTGACCCTGGCTGGGAACAAAGGGACAGGTCTGGCTGTGTCCCACTGATCCGGGATCAGCATCTCCCATGTCCCAGCCTGGATCTGGGGACAATTCCCAGGCTTTGGGGACAACTTAGGGCATTCCAAATGTCCCAGCCTGGATTTGGGGACAATTCCCAGGCTTTGGGGACAATTTAGGGCATTCCAAATGTCCCAGCCTGGATTTGGGGACAATTCCCAGGCTTTGGGGACAACTTAGGGCATTCCAAATGTCCCAGTCTGGATTTGGGGACTATTCAG
This sequence comes from Lichenostomus cassidix, assembly GCF_008360975.1. Taxonomy (NCBI): domain Eukaryota; kingdom Metazoa; phylum Chordata; class Aves; order Passeriformes; family Meliphagidae; genus Lichenostomus; species Lichenostomus cassidix. The sequence continues at coordinate 2,206,939 of NC_139503.1, read as the reverse complement.
AGCACTCCAAATGTCCCAGGCCAGCTCTTGGGACAACTCAGAGCATTCCCCATGGCCCAGCCTGGCTTTAGGGACAACTCCCTGGCTTTGGGGACAACTCAGAGCATTCCAAACGTCTCAGCTCAAATTTGGGGACAACTCAGAGCATCCCCCATGTCCCATCCCCACTTAGGGACAACTCAGAGCATCCCCCGTGTTGCTTTAGGGACAATTCAGAGCATTTCCCATGTCCCAGCCCCGCTCTGGGGACAGCTCAGAGCATCCCGAGCACGGCCCATGTCCCAGCCCCACTTTAGGGACAGTTCCCCGCCTTTGGGGACAATTCCCCGGCTTTGGGGACAACTCACCGCTCTGCCCTGCTCGCCAGGGGGTCCCACGAGGCCACGCTCACCGCGGTCACCCTGGGGACAGGCGGGAAAGGAGCAGGGTCAGTGCCACCCCGCCTGGCACTGCCACACCCCCGCGGTGTCCCCAGCTCACCTTCATCCCGGGGACACCCTGCGGGCCCTGCTCGCCCCGCGGTCCGGGCTCGCCCTAAAAACGGGAAAGGAAATCCCGGAGCAATGGGATTCGCAGGCATCGCGTGCTCCCTGTCCTCCCCCGAGGGACGTGTGGCCCTGTCCTTGTCACCTCGGCAAGGATTTGGGCCGGAGCAGCGATCCTGGGGGGTTCCCGTGAGGAGCAGAGTGGGAATAAAGTGCCAAATTCCACTTTTTTTTTGCAGGAAACGGGGGAAAAAGAATAGAGAGAGAACAAGCCCGAGGCTGTCCCGGGAGGGACAACGAGGGGACAGCGAGTGGACATCGCGGTACTCACGAGCTGCCCTGGGGCACCGGTGACACCGGGGTGGCCCCGAGGTCCGGCTTCACCCTGGGGACCGACAGAGTGGTGGGTCAGGGACACGGGGACAGGGAGGGGACAGGGAGGGGACAGGGAGGGGACAGGAGCCGCTCAGAGGCGACACCCACCTTGTCACCTGGACCACCTTTGCTTCCCGGCTGGCCCGGCAGTCCCTAGGGAAACAAAGTCGGTATCGAGCTGGGCACAGCCCAGTGTCCCCTGGCACCCCTGGCACGGGGTGGCGCGCCTCGGGTGACAGCCTGGGCAGTTCTGCACTCACGGCTTGTCCCCGGTGTCCTGGCGTTCCCGGGCGTCCGGCCTGTCCTGTGCCACCCTGCGGGGAAGAGAGGGAATGTCACCGGGAATGTCACCAGGAATGTCACCGGGAATGTCACCGGGAATGGGGTGTCCACAGGTTGGCAAGGGGGCGACACTGCCCTTGACCCTATGGGGACAGCCAGCCCTGCCATGCCCAGGGGATGTTATTCCAGTTGCCATTCCTGTTATTCCATTCACCATTCCCATTTTTCCAGTTGCCATTCCCATTATTCCAGTTACCATTCCCATTATTCCAGTCACCATTCCCATTTTTCCAGTTGCCATTCCCATTATTCCAGTTACCATTCCCATTATTCCCATATTCCATTTGCCATTCCCATTATTCCAGTTGCCACTCCCGTTATTCTATTTGCCATTCCCATTATTCCAGTTGCCATTCCTGTTATCCCAGTTGCCATTCCCATCATTCCATTCGCCATTCCCACTATTCCAGTTGCCATTCCTGCTATTCCAGTCGCCATTCCCATCATTTCAGTTGCCATTCCCGTCATTCCATTCACCATTCCCGTCATTCCAGTCACCATTCCCGCTATTCCAGTCACCATTCCTGCTATTCCATTCGCCATTCCCGCTATTCCAATTGTCATTCCTGCTATTCCATTTGCCATTCCTGTTATCCAGGTCACCATTCCCGCTGTTCTATTCACCATTCCTGCTGTTCCAGTCACCATTCCCATTTTTCCAGTCACCATTCCTGCTATTCCATTCGCCATTCCCATTATTCCATTCACCATTCCCATTATTCCATTCACCATTCCCGCTATTCCATTCGCCATTCCTGTTATCCCATTCGCCATTCCCATTATTCCATTCACCATTCCCATCATTCCATTCACCATTCCCATTATTCCATTCACCATTCCCGCTGTTCCAATTGTCATTCCTGCTATTCCATTCGCCATTCCTGTTATCCAGGTCACCATTCCTGCTATTCCTGTCACCATTCCCGCTATTCCAGTCACCATTCCCGCTGTTCCATTCACCATTCCTGCTATTCCAGTCACCATTCCTGCTATTCCATTCGCCATTCCCGCTATTCCTGTCACCATTCCCGCTATTCCTGTCACCATTCCCGCTGTTCCAGTCACCATTCCCATTTTTCCTGTCACCATTCCCGCTATTCCTGTCACCATTCCCATCATTCCAGTCACCATTCCCGCTATTCCTGTCACCATTCCCATCATTCCAGTCGCCATTCCCGCTATTCCTGTCACCATTCCCATCATTCCAGTCACCATTCCCGCTATTCCAGTCGCCATTCCCGCTATTCCAGTCGCCATTCCCGCCATTCCCAGCCCCAGCAGCAGCATTCCTGGCCCACATTCCCCGTGCAGCACCCCCAGCTCGCTCACCTTCACTCCCGGGATCCCTGGGGTGCCATCCTTGCCATCGATGCCAGGGAGACCCTGAAAGAGGGACAAGGAGCCACCTCATTGTGGGGACAAAAAAAAGGTGGGAAGGGCAAGAGACACTCTAGCCTGGAGGGTGACAGAGGGTGGGACAGGCAGGACAAGGGGGCTCATTCCATACTCACGTTCTCCCCCTTGGGGCCAATGTCACCCTGGGGTCCCCTGATGCCACGGCCACCCTAGAGCAGGAGGGGACAAGTGTCATGTCCTGGGAGGGGGAAATGCCCCTTTCCATGCAGGAACGGTGCCGGGCTGGGGACAAGGGGACGCTGGCACTGCGGGGTCACCTACCAGCTCTCCCTTCTCCCCAGGGTCCCCAGGTGGTCCCTTGGGGCCTTCCCTGCCCTGGAAGGGAGGAAAACACGGATTGAGCAGGGACAATAGGATCCCACAGCACCCCGGGGTGAGGGGACACCCACCGGCCGGCCGGCCGCTCCGATGCTGCCAACCATGCCCTTGTAGCCAGCTGGACCCTGGAAAGAGAGCAGGGAGGGGTGAGTTCCTCCATCCCAGTCTGTCCATGGTGAATTGCTCCATCCCAATCCATCCATGGTGAATTGCTCCATCCCAATCCATCCATGGTGAATTCCTCCATCCCAATCCATCCATGGTGAATTCCTCCATCCCAATCTGTCCATGGTGAATTGCTCCATCCCAATCCATCCAGCTCCTTGAGGAGCTCCTGGGAAGCATCTCCATGGGGTTTGGAGCCCTGATCGCAAATCCCAGCGGCGCTCACCGTCTCTCCCTTGGGTCCTGCCATCCCGGGATAACCCCTCAGGCCCTGAGGTCCCTGCAGGGAGGAAACCACAGCCAGTTCAGCAGGAAAAACATCTAGGGAAGGGAATCACAGCCAGTTCAGGTGGAAAAACCCAAAACCCCTCAGGGAAGGAAATCACAGCTAGAGAAACCCCCAGGAGCAGCCCAGGGGGAAGCAGCAATTATGGCAAAAACGACACTGGGAATCCACCAGCTTCGCCAAACACGAGGAATTCAAGTCCTCGCTAATTCCAGAGCCCCCACCAGGTGCTTTTCCAGCTGTCGATTCCATCATTCCAGCAGGCCTGGAGTGGAGCCACTTCCCTGGGCCAGAGCCCTTGGCTTCAAAGCAGTTCTGCCCTTTCCCGGGATGGAGGGTTCAGCCCACTAATTGCTTTTCATCTTCAAAGCGCTCTGAGGATTCCAGCGGCTTTAATTCCCTCAGCCCCGGGGCAAGGGGGACTCAGGGGACAGCAGGGATTTATCCAGAATTATCCCTGCTAACAACCCAGGTGCCCGTGGAGTTTTCCATGGTGGCATCCGTGGATGGGATGAAGGCTTTGCTGGGAGTGGGGACACAGCGGTGTCACCTCCCTGGGGTGTGGGACAAGGACAATCCTAAAGTTTTGGGGCTTTTAGGGGACAGAGGGAGAGAGGGATGAAGGTGTTACCGGGGGGCCTGGCACTCCTTGTTCTCCAGAGGCACCGACGTCCCCCTTGGGGCCCTGGGGATGGAGAGAACAGGGAATGTTGGAGGGAGAGCGGGGACAAAGCACCCTGGGGACACAACAGGGGATGGGGACAGGTGGCCACCTTGGGAAGAGTCCCCTTTCATCCCCACCTGCCAGCCCCATGTTTCCTTCCCTTCCCTTCCCTTCCCTTCCCTTCCCTTCCCTTCCCTTCCCTTCCCTTCCCTTCCCTTCCCTTCCCTTCCCTTCCCTTCCCCTCCCTTCCCTTCCCTTCCCCAAAATCCCCTCCCCAAAACCCATTCCCCTGGTCCTTTTCCAGCCCTGGATCCTGCTGGAATCCTGCTGGAATCCTGCTGGAATCCTGCTGGAAAACTCACCGGCCCTCCCTGCTTTCCAGGCTCTCCGAGGGCTCCGGGGCGACCTCTGTGTCCCTGAGGGTGGAGAGGGAAACTGAGGAAAAGCAAATCCCTGGCAAAGCAAATCCCTTGTGGCACCATCCTGGTGGACATGTCCTCCAGAGCCACCCTGGGGTGCCCACTGGGGACATTGTGGGGTGTCAGAATCCCACAGGTGACACTGGGGTGGCTCAGAACCTCACAGGTGACATCCTGAGGTGGTGGCACCACCGGGGTTGGGGTTTTCCACAAGGTTTTCCCAGAAGGGGCTGGGAGCCTCAAGGACCTTTCCCATGTCACCTTTCCCTCCAGGACTCCCTGTCCTGCTGCTCCAGAGATCCCAGGGAAGGGTGGGAATCATTCCAGGATTTTCCATCAGGATGGGATTACAGGAGCAGGGAGCAAGGGATGGGGTGGAAAGGCAATGCCAGAGCCTGGAATTCCAGAGCCGGGAATTCCTGGAATGAGCCTGGGGAATCCTCTCCCTCCTGGAGATGCTGGGAGCTACTCCAGGTTTCCCTGCACATCCTGGAGGTGACAATCCCCCTTTGTCCCCCTCTGGAAGCTCCAGGAATTCCTTACCTTCAATCCCTGCAGTCCCTGGGGGCCCTTGGGACCTGGGGGGCAGCTGGTTGGGCACTGAGGGGAGAGAAAGGACAAGGAGGGGTTGGGAAAGGACCTGGAAAAACCTGGGAAGGAGGAAGGGGTGTGGGACACAGCTGGGATGAGGATCCAGCAGGAAATTTCCTCTCACCAGGAAATCAGCACTGCCTTCCAGGCCTTGGAGGTGTCCTGGGAGCCCCTGCAGGGAAGGAGATCCTCAGCATTCCGGGATTTACCATCAGGATGGGATCACAGGAGCAGGGAATGGGGTTGGGAAGGGAGAGCCAGAGCCTGGAATTCTGATCCAAATCCCTGGGATGAGGCTGGGGAAGCCTCTCCCTCCTGCAGGAGGTACTCACAGGTTTCCCTGGAGGGCCTGGGGGTCCCCTGGGGCCATCGGGTCCGGGGTCACCCTAGGAGAGAACAATCCCAGGAAAGGAGATTTTGGGATGGGGAGGTGGAGAGCCAGGCTGTCCCAGCAGGAATGGGGACATCCCCACCCGAAATGTCCCATATTTTGGGATCATCCTGATTCCCTGAGAGAAGCAGATCCTGGTGGAAGCTTTTCCCCTCCTGACTCCTCACCTTTGGTCCCAAAACTCCAATCTCCCCAGGAAGTCCAACCTGGCCTGGAAGCCCCTGAGGGAGAAGGGAGAGAAATCCATGGAATGAGAGAGGTTCCATCCTGACATCTCCCCTCTGGATTGAGCTCCTCCAGGACAATTCCCACCAGGATTCCCAGCCTCCCAGCCCAGCCCCAGTGTGGCACTTACAGGGGGTCCTGGCAGGGAAGGACCCTGCAACAAAAAGAAAGATCCAGTTGGTCCAAATTCCCCAAATCCACCAGAATTCCTGCCCCGGGCAGAATTCCCACCCCACCCACCCATGGGAGCAGGGAATACTCACAGGGAGCCCTGGAGGCCCTGGAAGTCCAGGCTGACCCTGCCAGGAGAGAAGGGGAGAGTCAGGAACTGGGAGAGGAGGATCTGCTCTCCCAGCTGGGAAAATTCCCATTGCCTGGATGCAGCCTTGGGGCCAAAACTCCATCACACCATCCCTGCATCCATGGATCCCTTCTGGAGTGATGGGGATGGTCAGGGAGGGGAAAGTGGGATCCTAGGAATGTGGGATCCTGGGAATGTGGGATCCTGGGAGTGTGGGAGCCTGGAAAGGTGGGATCCTAGGAATGTGGGATCCTAGGAAGGTGGGATCCTGGAAAGGTGGGATCCTAGGAATGTGGGATCCTGGGAATGTGGGATTCCCTCACTCACTTTGGTTCCAGGCCTGCCGATGGGTCCTGGCTCCCCTTTGGCTCCTGTCAGGCCCTGCAAGGGAACAAACCTAGGGGGTTATTCCCATTCCCGTTCCCATTCCCATTCCCATTCCCATCCCCATTCCCATTCCCATTCCCATCCCTCCTGCTCTCCAGCTGGGAATGTTCACTGGGCTGAGCCCACCGGGAGACATGGAATTGCTTCAGGATTATCCTGGAGGGAACAGGGAGAGCTCTGCTGGACTTCTGCTGGGATTCCAGAGGTGGGAATGGGTGACAGAAACTGCTGGAATTCCAGAGATGGGAATGGGTGGCAGAAGCTCTTCCTGAGATCTTTTGGGATCCCAAAGGTGGGAAGGGGTGACAGAAATTATTCCCAAATTCCTTTGGGATTCCAAAGGAGGGAAGGGGTGGGAAAAGCTCTTCCTGAATTCATTTGGGATCCCAAAGGCACTTCCAGCTCCATCCCAAAGGGATTTGGGCCCGTTTGGCTGTCACCCCACCAGGACTTGGGGACATCAGAGGGGACAGGGCTCAGCACTCACATCAATGCCCGGCTTCCCTGGGGGTCCATCAGGACCAGGGGCTCCAGGATCACCCTTGACTCCCTGGAAAAGAGAAGAAGTGGGATCAGCAGTCCCTCTGGAAGGAGTGGGATCAGCGGGAGGGTTGGGTACTCACCGGGGATCCAGGGGCTCCAGCGGGGCCTTTGTCACCCTGGGGAAAGGGGAGAAGGTGGGAAAGGGATCTGTCACCCCACAGAGCCCATCCTGTGGGATCGGGATCCCTGTGCCACCCCTGGGATGGAGGGAGGTGATGGATCCCACAGGCAGGGCGGGATGGTGGGAGGAGTGGGGTGGGTTGGGGTTTTGGGAGGGTTTTATTGGGTTTTTTTGAGGGTTTTATTTGGGTTTTGTTGGGGTTTTCTTGGGGTTTTTTGAGGATTGTGATGGGATTTGTGAGGATTATACAGGGATTTTGTGAGACGGGGTTGTGAGGGTTTTACTGGGGCTTGTGAGGTGGGTTGTGTTGGGGTTTTTTTGGGGGTTTTGTGAGGGCTGTGGCTCTCCTTGGTATCAATAATCCTAAAATAACCCCACATCCTGGAGAAAGAGCCCTTTCTGCTGCCTCCCTCTGCCTGAGCCCCCCTTCCACAGCCCCTGGAGGATCCAGAGCCACAATCCCTCTGCAGGAACCCCACTGGGATGTCCTGGTCCCCCCTGTCCCCCCCAAATCCCTCCCCATCCTCCACTGCCCTGCATTCCCCAAAAACCAATCCCAGCCCCAGTTCCCGAGCTGCGGCTAGGGAAGGGGATGATCTGTGGGATCTGGGTGGGATCTTCTTGCCTCCAGCACAGTTTGGGATGCTCCACCCACCCTAAATCAGGAGTGGGAACAGCACCCCCGGCCCCGTGCCACCCACAATGTCCCCTTTGTGCCGTGTCCCCTCCCTCCATCCCCGCACGGATTCCCGGGATCTCACGTCGATGCCATCGGCTCCCGGCACTCCTGGGGGACCGGGGGGTCCTCGCGGGCCAGGCTCTCCCGGCGGCCCTCGCTGCGGGAAAAAGGGATGGGATCCTCGTCAGGAACCACCCCGAGCCCTGAGGGAGCTGAGCTGGGATGGAGAACATCCCCGGGGCTCAGATCCTCGGGCAGGGCATGGATGGGGAAATCCGGGATCAGCTCCTCAGCCCCTGATTCCCACAGCGTTTCTTCCCTCTCCTGCCCCGGGGAACCGAGCGGGGTCTCTATGGGGTGGCAGAGCTTTTATCCCAACCCTGATTCCCCTTTTCCTGGTATCTAAGGTCTCCTGCCTGGATGGAGCAGGGTCTCCATGGGGTGGAAAAGATTTTATCCCATTTCTGCTCCTTTTCTCCCTGGCTCTCCCAGGGTTCCAGGATCTCCATGGGGTGATGGCAGCATTTTTTCCCATCTCTGTCCCATTTCCCTGGCATTCCAGGGGTGAACTCCTGTCCCAACAGAGTGGGATCTCTATGGGATGACATTTTTTTTTTTTTTTTGGTGGGTTTGTGGGGGTTTGGGTGGGTTTTTTTTTGTTTTTTGTGGTCCCCCATCTCTGTCCCCCTTTCCCCTGCACTCCAGGGATTAGCTCTGGTCCCAACGGAGTGGGGTCTCCATGGGATGACAACATTTTTCCCCCATCTCTGTTTTTTTTGTTTTTGGTGGTTGGGGGTTTGGGTTTTTTTTTGTTTTGTGGGTGTGTGGGGGTTTGGGTTTTTTTTCCCTCTTTCCCTGGCAATCCCAGAACTCCCATCCCGACACAGCAGGGTGTCCATGGGGTGACAGCAGCACTTCCAAAAGCCCCTCTTAGCTCTGATTTCTGGGATTTCTGATGGATTTCAGTGCCCGAAGCCCCCGGACGAGGTGAGGACCCCCAGCCCCTCGGTGTGAGCTCTGCCGGTGCCGGGCTGGCTCAGCTCCCGGGCTCTGCACAAAAGCTCCATTCAGGGAAGCTCCTGCAGCCCAACCCCGGGTTGAGGTTTGCACAGCACTCGGCAAAGAACTCTCTGTTATCTTAACGGGGAGATCGGGGGGAAGAGATTCCAGTCCTGGAGACTGAACCCCTGGTGTTCCTGGAAATGGGAACCAGGCTCTGCTCCTGCGGCTTTTCCGGCCTCCAGGCTGGTTTATTTTAAATAATAAATAGAAATATATCGGGAGGAATGCAGGAAAAAATGTAAATCTGATGTAAATCTAATGTAAATCTAATATAAATTCAGGAGAACCCCGGCTCCACCTTGGATCAATCCCTGCAGCCAGGGAAGGAGCGATTCCCCATCCCTGGGATCACCCCTGAATGGCACCTTTGTCCTGCCCGAGGAGCGAATTCCAAAGGATTCCTTGTTCCCGAAGTTCCCACATTCCCCTTTCTCCGCTCCCCTGGCCAGCCTCTGCCCCCGTGGGGATCCTTGGGGTTTTTTTTTTAGGAAGGAGCTGCCCCCCAGTTTCCAACAGGCAGCTTAGGAACCGCGTGGAAAGATTTTCCAAAATCTCTAAAAATCTGATTTTTTTTTCCCAGGTGGGATCCCAGGGGGAACACTGCCTGCCCCTCTCCAGGGCTCGCCTTCCCTTTTTCCAGATCCGTTTTCTGCTGCCCTTGGGTGAGTCTGGAGAGTCCACGGGGATCTCTCGACATTCCCCATGGACAGCCCTGGGATGGTCAGAGCCCCCCAGCCCTGCTCAGCCCCCCTCGGCCCAGACCAGCAGCAAATCCCGGGAAAACAGAAGGGAATTTTCCATGGGAAGCAGAAAATCCAGTGGCTTCTGGGGAGGGAAAAGACAGAGCCCCGCACTGCTGCTCCGCAGGGAAAATCCAACTAAATCCTGAATTTCCAAGTCCCAGTTCCCACACGGAGCGGGTCGGGGCTGTGGGTCATGACTGGGGGCTGTTCCCACCCTCCAGTGGGGCATTCCTGGGAAAAGCCAGGGAAAAGTGCTGTGGAAATAATCCCAAAGTGCTCAGCGAGGGAGCGGAGATAGGAAATGTCGCCTCTCCATCCCCTCTCCGTCCCCTCTCCATCCCCTCTCCATCCCATTCCAGCCCGGATCCAGCGCGACACTCACGAGCTGGGCCAGGCAGAGGCAGGAGGCTTGGAGCAGCAGCCAGAGCTGGGACACGGCGGTGACACGGGACACGGAGGTGGCACGGGCCATGGCGAGCGCGGCTGGCACCGAACGCCCGCGGCCCCGAGTCGCTGCGCTCAGGTGCCAGCGGGACACCGGGCGGGACGGGGGAGGAGGGGAGGAGGAGGAGGAGGAGGAAGGAGCTCATGAATATGGAGCAGCGGGATGAGGGCAGGTCCCGCCCCGCTCAGGTGAGCCCGGGGCTGGTTGGGGACAGAGGGTTTGGCACGATGGGGACAGAGGATTTGGCACCATGGGGACAGAGAGTTTGGCACCATGGGCACAGAAGGTTTGGCACGATGGGGACAGAGGATTTGGCATGATGGGGACAGGATTTGGCACCATACGGACAGAGGGTTTGGCACAATAGGGACAGAGGGTTTGGCACGATGGGGACAGGAGTTGGCATGATGGGGACAGAGGGTTTGGCACAAACGACTGCTGGAACAAGCTGGGGATGAACTCCGGAGCAGCTGCCAGAGCTGGGAGGTGACAGCCCGGCCAGGATGTCCCCGCGGTGTCCCCACTCGATGCCATCCCTGTCCCACCGGGTATCAGCGCTGGGGCTGCCGCTCCCCCACCCTGCGGTGGGGTTGGCATCGGGGACATCCCGGGGACGCTCCTGGGGGATTCCTGCCCCAAATCCTGCCCTGCGACCCCCGCGGAACGCCCCAGAGCGGCGCTGGAGGTGCCTGGGATCACGGGGCAGTTCCGTGGGGACACGGCTGTCCCACTGCCACCCCCATCCCCGTTCCCTGTTCCTCCCGCCCCCGCTGGCAGCCTCCGCCATTCCCGGGGAGCACGGGATGATTCATGCCAGCCCTTCCTCCTCCTCCTCCTCCTCCTCCTCCTCCTCCTCCTCCTCCCCGAGAGCTCCACACCGCGCCGCTGATTCACCGCATTTCGGGCGGCTCGGTGATTTGGGAGCAGCTCGGGGATGGCAGAGCAGGGCTGGGCACGGCTGGGCACGGCTGGGCACGGAGCCACCCCAGCACGGACCAGCTGGCACTGCTGATGTCCCGCTCCGCGCTGGATTCCTCTCTCCATGTCCCAGCCTGGCACGGAGAAACAATCCCACCAAAACCTGAGGGGTTGAGGCGAAAAAAGGATCCAAACTGAGAGCTTCTTGTGTTTGGGAACATTTTATTTCGGGTCTCTCCCTCCCGGAGCTGCTGGGATGCTCCTGCTCGTGCTCTGTCCCAGCACTGTCCCTTTCTGGGACACGAGTGTCACTTTGGGGAGGATTATGTAATCCCGCGTGGTTCTCAGAGTAACTCCAGCGACAGATTTTCGTCTCCTGGCGATGCCATTGCTCGTTTTATGGCAGATTTTCGGGTGCTGCAATTCTCTCCTCAGCACGGCCACGAGCCCTCTGCACCGCCAGCTCCCATTCCAGCCCAGGGACAGCACCCCGAAACCACCACCCAGCAATGCTGCACCCCTGAGCCCCCAAACATCCCCCACCCAGCACCCCTGAGCCCCCAAACCCTCACCCAGCATCCCTGAGCCCCCCAAAACCTCCCACCCAGCATCCCTGAGCCCCCAAAACCTCCCACCCAGCATCCCTGAGCCCCCAAAACCTCCCACCCAGTATCCCTGAGCCCCCAAAACCCTCACCCAGCACCCCTGAGCCCCCAAAACCTCCCAGCCAGCATCTCTGTACCCCTGAGCTCTCCACAATCCCTCATCCAGCATCTCTGAGTTCCCCAAACCCCCATCCAGCATCTCTGGACCCCCATCCACCATCCTAGTAACCCACGAGCACCCCAAAGATCCCCCACCCAGCACCCCTGAGCCCCCCAAAACCCCCACCCAGCGTCCCTGTACCCCTGAGCTCTCCACAACCCCTCATCCAGCATCTCTGAGTTCCCCAAACCTCCATCTAGCATCTCTGGACCCCCACCCAGCATCCTAGCAACCCCCGAGCCCCCCAAAGATCCCCACCCAGCACCCCTGAGCCCCCCAAGCTCCCCATCCAGCATCCTGAACCCCAAAACTCCCCAGCATCCCTGAACCCTCCACAACCCCCTTATCCAGCACCTCTGAGCCCCCAAAACCCCATCCAGCATTTCTGGACCCCCACCCAGCATCCTAGCAACCCCCGAGCACCCCAATGATCCCCCACCCCTTCTGAGCCCCCAAACCCCCACCCAGCATCCCTATCCTCCACCCAGCACCCCTCAGCCCTAGCCAAACCCCAGCCAGCACCCTCAGACCCCCAGACTCCCCATCCCTCCCTGTCCCCCGAGTCCCCCCACTGTCCCCCATTCTGTCCCCCATTCTGTCCCCCACTGTCCCCCATTGTCCCCCATTCTGTCCCCATTCTGTCCCCATTCTGTCCCCTTTGTCCCCACGCCCCCACTCTCATCACGTGACCCTCCCCATTCATACCCCAACTAGCCCCGCCCTCTCTCCCCATTGGCTCCCGCCGCCGCGCCGCAACCAATCATCACCGACCGCCGGCGGCGCGCGGGGGAGGCGTTCCCGCGCGGGGCCGGCGCTGATTGGCTCCTCCCCCGGCGGAGCCCCGCCCCTAGCGGAAGCAGGAAGCGGGCGGGCCGGCCGTGACCCGCGGGCGGGCAGCGCCGGCCGCGCCATGACGGGAAAATCGGTGCGGGACGTGGAGCGCTACCAGGCGGTGCTGGCCGGGCTGCTGGCCGAGGACGAGAACAAGTTCTGCGCCGACTGCCAGGCCAAAGGTAACGCGGATGGGCGGCGGGGCCTGCCGAGCCCGCGCCGCGCCGGATGCACCCCCCGGTGCTGCCCCAGCGGCCTCGCCGCTCGCCGGTGTGCGGGGTCGCCGCTCCGCCGAGGGCCGGACAGCCCCGGTTGGGCAGCGGGGGGTGGGCTCCGTGCTCTGTCACCGCCGGGGAGCGCTGCGGTGGTGGCGGGGGGACAACGGTGCTGCCCGGCGGGTGACCGGCGGTTATGGGGGTTGCTGGGGGAGAGTGGGGAGGAAACGGTGGAGTTTGGGGCTGAGAACAGGGTGGGTTTGGGGCTGAGAATAGGGTGGGTTTGGGGCTGAGGGGTGTTGGGGTGGTTGGGGGGGTGGGGGGGTGGTTGGGGTGGGTTTGGGGGGGGTGGGGTGGTGGGGGGGGGTTTGGGGTGGGGGTGGTGGGGGGGGGTGGGTTTGGGGGGGTGGTGGGGCTGAGAACAGGGTGGGTTTGGGGCTGAGAACAGGGTGGGTTTGGGGCTGAGAACAGGGTGGGTTTGGGGCAGAGAACAGGGTGGGTTTGGGGCAGAGAACAGGGTGGGTTTGGGGCCAGGAATAAGGTGGTTTTGGGGCCAAGAACGTGGTGGTTTTGGGGCCAAGAACAGGGTGGTTTGGGGTTGAGAACAGGGTCGTTTTGGGGCCAGAATAAGGTGATTTTGGGGGCAGAACAGGGTGGTTGTGCGGCGCGGAACAGGGTGGTTTTTGGGGAAAGAACGCGGCGGTTTTGGGGGGAAAAACCCCAAATTTTTAGCTGCAGCACGGCTGGGCTCAGTGCGAGTCTCACTGCTGGAGGAGAATTGGCTCCCGGTGCCTGTGGAAGGAGGGAGATGGGGAGGGAAAGACCCCAGAGCTGCCTGTGGGAATCTAGCAGCTCCTGGAAAACACCCCATGGTCTGTAGGGTTTTCCCCTGGGGTGAGGAGAGGAGCTGGAGCAGCCAGCGCTGGGTAATTGAGGGAATTCCAGCCGGGGAGTCACATCCTGTCACCTGGGGCTGCAGTGTGAGCAGCAGGAGGGTGGAAGGGAAGGGAAGGAGATGTCACCTCACTTTGGGATCACAGACCACTGAAGGAATCCCAGAATTTTGTCCTCTGCTTCCTTTCCCACCTGGCTCTTCCCTGTGAGGCCTGAAAGTATCCAAGACCAAAGATGAGCTTTAAAGTTCCTCCCAACCCAAACTATTCCATATTTCAGGGGTTCCAAGGCATGCAGTGACCCTGATGTAGCTGAGAAAGGAGTGGGAGATGTCAGTGTTTGAATTCCAGCAGATAAAACAGAGGGGAGAAGCTGTTCCCTGTCCCCTGGTGACTGCTCTGGGCTTGCCGCTGGGAAATGCTTTGTTTTCCCGCAGCAAAAGGGTTCAAGCTGCCCAAAAATCCCGTTTTAATGAGCTGCTCTAATCACTTGGGGATCTGGACTTGAGCCTTGTTTCCCAAGAGCTGCTGGAGGTGGACTTGGAGGAGGGATTGGCAACTTCCCTCTGGGAACAAAGGGTTTGGTCACCTCGGTGTGACCCCAAAAAACTGCTGAGCCCCCTTTGGACAGCATTGAAATCGATATTATTGTGATTTATTTCCAACCTGCCGTTCCAAAACCCCCCAAACCACCACCATCTCACCTTTCCCACCTGGTTCATGGCCACCAGGTTCCCCTCACACGCCAATCCTTTATCTCTTGGCACCTCCTGCCAGCCCCGAGGGCGAAAATAGCTCCTTCAGCCTCCCTTCCCAGGCTGGAGACAGCGAAAAAATGGGAATAAACTCAACCCCACAGCTCCAGGTGATGTGGTGGTGGAGCTTCTCCTGCTCACAGCGCGTCCTGGCAGTGCAGAATTCCACCTAATTATGATTATTATTATTACAATTATAAAGTCCTGGTACAGAGTTCAGCCTTTCCAAAGCTGCTCCTCGCTGGGAACGTGGATTGCAGCAGTCCTGGAGAGCAGGCTGGGGTTGTTATCTGATCCACTAATTACCCCCTGTGCTAATGAGGCTCCTGGAAGTGGGAAATCTCCTCCTCCAGGGTGTGTGTGGCCACTGGAGCTGTCTCTGCTCAGAGCTCCAGGGAATTCCTGCAGTTTGGGGGCAATTTTGGTAGTTTTGGTCAATATGGTTCCACTGGAGCTGTTTCTGCTCAGAGCTGCAGGGAATTCCTGCACTTTGGGCAGTTTTGGGGTAATTTCAGTCTTTTTGGTCAATGTGGTTCCACTGGAGCTGTGTTTACCCAGAACTCCAAGGATTTGCTGCAGTTTTGGGGCAATTTTGGTCATTTTTGGTCAATATGGTTCCACTGGAGCTGTCTCTACCCAGAGCTCCAGGGATTTGCTGCACTTTGGGCAGTTTTGGGGCAATTTTGGTAGTTTTGGTCAATGTGGTTCCACTGGAGCTGTGTCTCCCCAGAGCTCCAGGGAATTGCTGCAGTTTTGGGGCAATTTTGGTCTTTTTGGTCAATGTGGTTCCACTGGAGCTGTCTCTGCTCAGAGCTCCAGGGAATTCCTGCAGTTTAGGCAGTTTTGGGGCAATTTTGGTACTTTTGGTCAATGTGGTTCCACTGGAGCTGTCTCTACCCAGAGCTCCAGGGATTTCCTGCAGTTCAGGCAGTTTGGGGGCAATTTTGGTATTTTTGGTCAATGTAGTTCCTCTGAAGCTGTGTTTACCCAGAACTCCAGGGATTGCTGCAGTTTTGGGGCAGTTTTGGTCTTTTTTGGTCAATGTGGTTCCACTGGAGCTGTCTCTACCCAGAGCTCCAGGGAATTCTGCAGTTTTGGGGCAGTTTTAGGGCAGTTTTGGGGCAATTTTGGTCTTTTTTGGTCAACGTGGTTCCACTGGAGCTGTGTCTACCCAGAGCTCCAGGGATTTGCTGCAGTTTTGGGGCAGTTTTGATACTTTTGGTGAATTTTGAGGCTCTCCCAGCACTGACAGCAAGGCAGGTCTGATATTCCCCCTGGAATAACTGCACCATTCCACTTTTCCCACGGGAAGGAGCCCCGTGGTGGCTCCAGGTGGTGTCCTCAGCACTTCCAGGGATGTCTGGAAGCAAAGCTGCTCTTCCCTGGAGTGTCCCAGACCAGCCTGGAGCAACCTGGAGCAGTGGGAGGTGACAGGAATGAGACTGGATGATCCTCCAAGTCCTTCTCAACCCAAACCAGCCCGAGATTCTGTGGAATCTCAGCGTGTTTTGGTTCTGCTCAGTGGCTCTTGTTTTGCAGGAAATTGGGTGAAATTCCTTCCTCTTTTTGCTGCCAGCCTGGTGTTTGGGGGAACTGAGAGAGCTGAGCAGGAGGGTGGGCAGTGGTGAGTTGTAATCCTCTTTTTGGAGGTGTTGGCTGTGGGAATCACTTGGAAAAACAGCTGGAAAGAGCAGCATGTTCACCAGGCAGGTGGGATTGTGGGAATCACTTGGAAAAATAGCTGGAAAGAGCAGCATGTCCCCCAGGCAGGTGGGATTGTGGGAATCACTTGGAAAAACGGCTGGAAAGAGCAGCGTTCCCCAGGCAGGTGGGAATTTTTCCTGCCATTCTGCCATTCCAAGGGCACTGCTGTTCCCTCTGTGTGTGTGGCAGATAACAGGGAATCTGCCCAGCCTGTGCTGAGGATCCAGCAGCAGATTCCTGCCTGGAATGGGAACCTGGAGCTGGGCTGGAGGAAGGGATGAGGTGACATCTCCGAGCTTGGCTCCGCCGGAATTCGGAAAATCCCCATCGAGCAGCGCCGAGTGGATTCAATCCTGCCTCTGAACTATTCCCCCCCAGCTAATGGTGTTTGGTTCTCTCCTTCTCCCAAACTCTCCCCTCTGCTCTGCAGTCCCATCCATCCTGCAGGCTGCTCGGATCCGGGGCTCGTGACGTCGGAGCAGGAGCTTCCTCCTCCTCCTCCTCCTCCTCCTCCTCCCCAGGGAGCACCGTGGCTGCCCAGAGGTTCAGGTTGCCCTGTGCTCCTCCTGGTTTGTGTGGCTCTTCCCTTCTCCCCTTTGTCTCGTGAGATTCCAGGCCTGAATCAGCCCTTTGTACCCCGAGGGGTTGGATGGGGAAGGTGCTGCTGAATGCAGCATAAAGCCAGGTTTAATTGTTTGATAAGAAGAAGGTGTAGGACTGGGAAAATCCTGGTTGAATGTGGGATGGGAAGGAGGAAAAGCTGAGGGCTGGAGGAGGTGGGTAAGGGAGAGCAAATTCCACTCCCAGTGGGATTTGGGGATTTTCTTATCCAAAGATCTCATGGGGGATCTTTGGGAATTTTCTGATTTTCTCCTGGGGGGAGCTGCATCAGTCCAGCCTAACTCCCCATTAATCCAAACCAAATATTCCCTGAAAAATCTGCGTGACTCAACTCCTCCTCCTCCTCCAGCAGCCTCTCGAGCTGCAGCTGAATTTCCTTTGCAGGCAGAGCAATTCTGAGAGGAACTTCTTAAATAGCTGCTGGAGCAGCTGCATGGGAGGAAGGAGGATGGGGATGGAGGGGGAATGGTGCAGCCTGTGCCTCCAAAAACCCAAATTTTTTGGGCTGGAGCTGCTCAGCTCGGCTTAGGAGCTCTGGGATGAGGAGAAAGCTCAGCCTTACGTAAGGGAACCTTGCCAGAGGGATGCATGTGGGTTGTGTGTTCGTTGGAATCCTCAGCTGCAGCCACAATATTCTGGGATCTTGCATTATTCTGCTTTTCTGCTCTGCTAAATTCGGATCTGGGTTGGTTCAGAGGGAGGGGAAACGCTCAGAAATTCGGTTTATCCCTCGGGGATCTTCACCTGAGCTGGGTAAATCTGGGAGAGGACACAGCTCTGACCGTGCCTGGAGCTGGAACTTCCCACTCCAGCAAGGAAAAAAACCCATCAGGGCTTTTTTTCCCAACAGGGACTTAGTGTGGAATTAGTTTGTGCTTAGGGGAGTTGCAGGAAGATCCCTTTTAAGCAGATCCACATCCCTCCATCTGCCAAAAATAGGGATAATCCTCAGAGCAGGAACACCTGGGCTCTGACACCCCAACTCTCCACGCTGGGGAGTGGAGATGGGGGAAAAAAAAAAATCCCAAAATCCCATAAAAATTGCTGTGTGATTCCCAGAACTGCAGCTGGAGTAAAGTTTGTTCCTATAGAAACTGCAGGGGAGTTACATAAGGAATCCCAGCTCCCAGTGCAGAGGGAACTCGTGCTCCAAAAGGCAAAGTAGGGCTTCAAACCAACCGAAAAAAAAATCAGGAATAGCTCAGGGATCCTTCAGGTTGATCCCTGGTTGTGGTTGTTCCCTCTGTCCTGGGAAATCTGGGACGAAATTGGAGCTTTTGGGAAATGTGGGACAAAATTGGAGCTTTTGGGAGGAGAAGTGGAGTGGATTTAGCTGGGTTTTGATGAAATGTTTGACCTCAATTTTGGGGCAAAATGTGTCATTTCTTCCTGAGCTTTTCCTTAGGAATTCCAAGGGATAGTCCATGTTTAGCTCCAGGTGTTGAAAATATCCTCAATCCATCAAAAACAGACCCAGGACCTTCCTTCCTCCTGTTTTAAGGATTTGGTGGCTTTTAAAACATCCCCCAACTCCAATGGAATTGGGAAACAGAGTCTGAAGGTTTTCAACAGGAACTGACAAATGAAAAACTACCTTAAAAGGTGACAAAATTTTAATTCAAAATTAGAAAATTTGAATTTGAATTCTAATTCGAAATTAGAAAATTAGGGAAAAAAGCATCAAAATTCAACTTGGTGACGGTAGAGCTTCCCTCCTGCTGCTCTTTCCCTGTTCACAGGTGCATTTGGACACCTATAATCTCAATTTTTTTTTGCATTTCACGGAAATTTAGCCATCCTTGAAACCTGCAGTTTGTAGGATTAACCACTGCGTGGTTTTGGTTGAAAACAACACCCCAGGAAGTCCTTGAATTGTGGAACTCGACCGATTTTTTTTTTAAAAAATATATATTTTTAGGCCCATCCTGGTTGATGTCACCCATTCCTCCTGCATGGATCGTGGTGATAGCACTGCTTGGGATTGTCCCTGTCACACTTTTGGGGAGGGAAGGGACAACCAGCAGCTCCTGCAGCAGCAGGGAAACCTCACCCTGCTGCTCACAGCCTGGAGTTTTCATTTCCTCCACCCTCCATTTTCATTTCCCCCACTCTCCCTCCAGCTGCACTTCAAAGAGCACGATGGGGGAGATGATAAAGCTGCTCATTTCTACTCAAAAACACACAAATCTTGGGTTTCAGGACCACAGGACCCTCAAATATTGGTGATTTTTGTGGTGAACTGGAAGATTTTGAGTTTTTTTCTGGCAGGAATCAGAGCCAGCACCTTTCTTATTGGAGATTTTTTTGGTAAATTGGAAGATTTTGAGGTTTTTCTGGGGGGAATCAGAGCCAGCACCTCAAATATTGGAGATTTTTTTGGTAAACTGGAAGATTTTGAGGTTTTTCTGGCAGGAATCAAAGCCAGCACCTTTCTTATTGGAGATTTTTGTGATAAATTGGAAGATTGTGAGTTTTTTCTGGCAGGAATCAGAGCCAGCACCTCAAATATTGGTGATTTTTGTGGTAAATTGGAAGATTGTGAGGTTTTTCTGGCAGGACTCAGAGCCAGCACCTTTCTTATTGGAGACTTTTTTGGTAAACTGGAAGATTTTGAGCCTTTTTTGGCAAGAATCAAAGCCAGCACCTTTCTTATTGGAGATTTTTTTGGTAAACTGGAAGATTTTGAGGTTTTTCTGGGGGGAATCAGAGCCAGCACCTCAAATATTGGAGATTTTTTTGGGTAAACTGGAAGATTTTGAGTTTTTTCTGGCAGAAATCAGAGCCAGCACCTCAAATATTGGAGATTTTTTTGGTAAACTGGAAGATTTTGAGATTTTTCTGGCAGAAATCAGAGCCAGCACCTTTTTTATTGGAGATTTTTTTGGTAAATTGGAAGATTTTGAGGTTTTTCTGGCAGGAATCAGAGCCAGCACCTCAAATATTGGAGATTTTTTTTGTAAACTGGAAGATTTTGAGTTTTTTCTGGCAGGAATCAGAGCCAGCACCTTCCTTTTTCTTGCAGAAGGTGGTTGAGGCTGAAATTACTGTGAGGGGGGAAAAAAAGGACAAAGAAAAACCCCAAAAACAGCCTTTTCTCCTTTCAAAGGATGGCATAAAGCTGAATTTTTGGATGGTTGAACAGCTTGATGAGGTGTAGATCCTTCCCAAACACCTTTTGTGTGTGATAAAGAGAGATTTTTGGCTTTAGCATCCTCTGCAAGCTGCTCAGAGCAGCCTGAGGGGTTTTAATCCCAAATGAATCTGAGGTATTAATCCCAAATTCCAGGTGGATCCACGATCCCTGCAGCAGGATCCCTGCTCAGCTCGGTAATTAATTAATTTAATAACTAAAAAAAAACATCATTCAGAGGTCTGAAAGCTGATTGAAGTGGGTTTTCAGGGTTTCCCTGAGTTCCCCAAAGTGTCACACGGAATTTCCAGTGAAGGGCAGAGGAAGTTGTTTGGCAAGAGGAGTTTTGTCACAGCTCTGAGCAGGAGGGATGGCAGGAAATCCTTGAGCAATCTCCTGCCAGAACAGGGAAACCACCAGGCAGAGGAAGTTTTTGGGATGCTGGGCTCTTTCCTCATTTGGCTCTGCAAAAAAAAAATGGGGATTTTCAGTTTGGACTTGAGGAAATTTTTCCCCACGTTGGTGAAATTTTTCCCCACACTGGTGATTCTCCTGCTGCAGGGAGAATTCCCCACATCCCTTTTCCTCAGGGCTCACCCCATGCAGAGCAATTTTGGGATCCATGGGTGAGGATACATTTTTCCTGCTGGTTTGCACTGAGATTATTTCCGATTATTATTTCTGATTATTTCTGATTATTTTGGATTATTTCCTCCTTTGTCCCCTGGCTGGTTATTATTTCTTGCTGGTTATTATTTCTTTCTGGTTATTATTTCTTTCTGGTTATTATTTCTTTCTGGTTATTATTTCTTTCTGGTTATTATTTCTTTCTGGTTATTATTTCTTTCTGGTTATTATTTCTTTCTGGTTATTTCTTTCTGATTATTTCTGATTGATTATTTCTGATTATTTCCGATTATTTCCTCCTTCCTGCCCATGGAAACACCTCTTTTTTTCCTGCCTTTTTTCCCAAAAGAGCAGTGCCTTTACAGCCAGCTCCTGCTTTATTTTCCAGTTCCTTCTGCACAATTATTCTTGCAGAAAGCTGCCTCAGGAGGAGGAGGAGGAGGAGCTTGCTCCAGAATTCCCAGAGAGGATGAGGAGTGAATCCCCTCTGGATTTCTCAATGAAATCCACTCCAGGCTGTGAACCCAACAGCAAGTGACTCACTTGGAGCATCCTCCTGGGGCTGGGAGCTTCCCATGGAATTAGGCTGGGGTTTTAGAGGGAATTAGGATCCTTTTCAGATCACTCAGCAGCCCTTGGGGCATTAACGAGGCAGGCTTAGATGGGGACAGGAGCTGGCATGGCCAGCTTGGCATGGAGAGGTTGTTGTGACAGGCTGGGATGTCACACAGCCTCTGGAGTTGGCTGGCTGGGCACTGAGTCCCCTGGGAATGCACTCAAGGGTTCGTGAGGTGAAAAATCACCCAGCAAGGGTTGTTTGGGAGCTCGTGATGCTCCTGGGAATGAGCCCAGAGGGGTCTGATCCATCCTAAACCCCGTGCCAGAGCTGTCTGGGCATCCAGGCTGTGTAAAATGTTGGGATTTTTACTGAAAATTGATGTTTCCTTCAATCCAGGAGGGATTGGTGCAGGTGGATCAGAGATTCCCACTGCCAGAGGGCAGGGATGGGTGGGATTTGGGAAGAAATTCCTGCCTGTGCAGGCGGGGAGAGGCTGGGCAGGATTTCCCTGGGGCTGCCCTATCCCTGGGAGTATTCCCAGGCTGGATGGATCTCCTTTCCCCCATCTTTTTTTGCCTCAATCTGGTACCTGAGGTGCTTTTTTCCCTGCTGTTGTGACCAGCTTTGCTCAGGGCAAACAGAATTATCCCTAAAGCTGGGGCAGAAGTGGTGGCAGCAGGCTGGCAGTGGTGTCACTGGAGCAAATCCCCATTTTTCCATATTTTAATGGGGTTTCCATTGGGGTCTGGTGGCTCTGAGGATGCTCAGCCTGAGGAGAATTCAGTTTTTATCATCAACCAGAAGATTCACGCAGGAAAACCATTTATTTTTTGGTGGTTTGAGGAGCTGAACGTTTCTGTTGGCCTCATCCCCAACCTTTTAGGAGATAAATCCCAATTCCCTGAGCCAGCAGGGCGAGGTGCTCCCTGTCCCCAATTTTTGGAGGGTGTCAGGGTGTGCCCAACTTTTGTAGGGCTTGATAATCCTCCCAGGCAGCTCAGCAGTGCTGATTAAAGCTGCCCCGTTGTCACTTACTTATTTATTTCTATTTTTTTCTCTGAAAAACTTCACCCTAAATTATTTTTTTTCCCCTTTTTATCACCGAAGCCGCCGAGGGTTGTGTTTTGGGGAAGTGCAAAGCTGCAGCAGGGGAGGTGAAAGTCACATCTGGAAATGCCACCTGGGGGGGTTTTTTAATAGTCAAATCACCTTGAAAAACAGACGTGAAACTCTGCAAAAAGCTCTCCCTGGCAGATCTGAGGCAGCTCTGGGCATTTCCAGGGAGATTTTTTCAGTGGGAAGTGGGAGGTTGTTTACATCTGCACCAAAGCCTTCCCTCCACCCACAAACCCAGGGGTTTAAAAGGCGTTTTTAAAGGCGTTTTTAGGAGGCATTTGAAGGTGAAAAATGTTGGTTTGGTTAAGCTGGAGGTCTGGGAAGGAGGTGTTGGATCCCAGCAGGGTTTGCTGTGCCTGCAGCATTTTTGGAGCATTTTTTGAAAATTCAGATTTCTTCCCTCCTCATCCCACAGCTGCTGGGGTCACAATGCATCCTCTGGCTGTGGATCAAACCAACCCCACGTCCCCAAAGCCCTGCAGATTTCCTGTGACACCCAAAGGACACCCAAATCCCAGCTGGAACCTCCCCAGGGCAGAGCTCACCCCTGCTTGTGTAACGTGTTTAGCGCTGGGAGGAGTTTGCAAAGCCGAAATAATTCATTTTATTTGCAATATTTCCCTGACATTAACCAACCTGCTCCACTGGGCTGTGCCAGAACTTGGATTTAGGAATTCTGGCACGTCCCAGCTGTGATCCCAAACCCCTGAGGGGACACTGGCTGTGCCACTAGCCCTGAGTCATGTTTTGGTGGCAGGTTGTGGTGGCCTGAGCTGCTCCATGTGACAAACCCAGCGAGCTGATTACTCCAGGAGCTGCCTGCCCCCCGTTAATCCTTTTAGTCCTATCAAGGCTAAATTTATCTGGAGTTTAAATCTAACCTTGGATCTGAGGATAATCCCAGCAGCAGTCTCACGTTAGAGCCCCGGGGGTGGGTCTGGGAGAGAATTCCGGGTGGGAATCACAGCAAGGGTGCTAGAATTGGCTTTTATTCCCAGTTTTTTTGGGGCTGGAGTTTTTGCTGGAGTTGGGGGTTCTGCTTTGATAATAAAGGATATAATAATAATATTATACTAATATAGTAATAATATAATATAATAATATAATATAATAATATAATATAATAATATAATATAATATAATTATAATAATATAATATAATATAATATAATTATAATAATATAATATAATATAATATAATTATAATAATATAATAATAATAATAAAGGGGCTGAGGTAGAGGTTTCCAATCAGGTCTGGGAAGTGAATTCCTCACCTTTATTCAATGGATATCAATCCCAAGAGCCACGCCTGGAGAGGGCAAAAAGCAGCAAATAATAGCAGGAAAGGCCAGAAAACTTAATAAAGGCATTTTTCAGTGAATTCCCTGGAATTCCCTGGAGTTACCTGTTGGAGGTAACTCTGGAAATGTCCCTGAGCCACAGGTGGCATTTACAGCACCAAAATCCCTCCAGGATGCTCCAGGCTTTTTCCAGGAATGGGAATTAAACTGTTAACAGCACCTCCAGAGCCTCCAAACCCAGCACTGCTTTTTCAGGGCTTGGAAATTACACTTTTCTTCCCCCTCCCACCTCCCTCTCATTAAGTCGAGGCTCTGCTATTTTAGCTGTGGCAAGAAAAGCAGGATAACTCTTCATCATCCGGAATAATGGCTGGGAAAAGGATGTTTGGTCCCTAATTCTGTGTTTTCCCAGTTTTCCACACGCAGGGACACCAGTCTGTGCTGGGAGCTGGAGCCCTGAGCTGGGGCTGGCAGTTGGATTTGAAAATATTCCCGGAATATTCGGCAGGATGGAGGGGCTGGGAGAAGGGTGGGAATTCCTGTGGGTCTCTGGGGATGCCCTGCTGGGATTCCCTGGTGCTCTGAGTGGATCTGAGCTCGATCTTTCCCTGGTGGGTGTTTCTGATCCCTGGCATGATCTCCCATCCTCACCTCGGAGCTCTCCTGCTGCATGAAAACCGGGAATCTCCACCAGAGCCCTGGAAACTGGGGAGTGAACTGATCCTTCCTCGGGCTGGGATTGGTTTTGGGGTGGCCAGATGTTGGGTTTGGTGCTGCTCTCCTGGGAGTTCCTGCTGGGAATTGCTGCTGGGAGTTCTCCTCCCAGCGCTGAGGAGATTTGAAGGTGCCAAGTGGGTTTTTGCTGTAGGGAATCTTGAGTTGTTATTTGATTCCAAGTTATCCAGGAGAAAAAGGGGGAAAAACAGGGTTGCAGACATGGCAGAACTCAGGGGGTTGGAGTGCTTGGGGTGGTTTAAATTCCTCTTTTCTTCCCTCTTCCACTCGGAGCTGTTGGTTTGTGTGGATGGAAGAGGGAGGCACCAAACCCCCAGGGATAACTGGGAACATCCTGCCCATGTGCAATTCCACTTCCCAGCCCGGATGAGAACCCAAACTCCTCCATCCCAGTTCACTTGGCTCAGTTTCCCAGTTCCTCCAGGCACCACCAGGGGCTTGGCCTGCTGGGAAACACCTCCTTGTCTCTCCCCAGGGCCACGATGGGCATCCTGGAACATCGGGGTGTTCATCTGCATCCGCTGCGCCGGCATCCACAGGAACCTGGGCGTTCACATCTCCAGGGTCAAATCCGTCAACCTCGACCAGTGGACGCAGGAACAGATCCAGGTGAGGCCTGGGACACCACAGCCAGGCTTGTTGGGGTTTTTTTCGGTCAGTGGGGCTTCAAAAATTTGGGATTCAACCAAGCCGGGATGGGATTGATGTTCCTGAAAATGGAGGAGGAAGGAGAATTCCATCCGGGATGGGTTGGGAGGGAAAATGTCCTCATTCCAGCTTCAAGGAGCTGCAAATATCCAAATTAAATTACCAGTGGCTGCTGTCCACCTCTCCTTGAGCTTCCCAGGGATTTCCAGAGGGATTTGGGGTTGCTAATTGGATATTTATCCCACCTTGGACTAAATATTGGCAATTTGGAATGGGAGGTGATGGGAGCAGCTGCCTCAGGATCCCCCTGGGAGGTGCAGAGTGGCTTTCAAGAGGCTCTCCCTGCCTTGATTTCCCTGGGATGGATTTCCCTGGGAGCCTGGGAGAGCTTTACTATCCGGGAAAGGGGAAATGCCAAGGAATTTTTTGGGGTTGCAGTGCGTGCAGGAGATGGGGAATGGCAAAGCCAATCGTCTCTACGAAGCTTACCTGCCCGAGAACTTCCGGAGGCCCCAGACAGACCAGCATCCTTTTTCCCTGGAAAAACACGGAGCATTCCCATCCTGGAGGAGTTCCCTGGAGCAGGGAATGGGAATGAAGGGATTGCTGCAGGTTTTGGAGGCTGGAGGGGAAGGGGGGGTTGGATTTTCCGAAGGTTCTGAGGAATTCTAATTGTGACCTTCCAGGACCTGAAGGAGCTGCAAGGGGGAGTTGGAAAGGACAGGATAATGAGAGTGGATTCCCACTGGTAGAGGGCGGGGAGAGGTGGGATTTGGGGGAGAAATTCCTCCCTGGAAGTGTTCCCCAGGCTGGATGGAGCTTGAAACAAGCTGGGATCATGGAAGGTGTCCCTGCCGTGAGAATGGGATCCTTAAATTCCCTTCCAACCCAAACCCAGCTGGGATTCCCTGCTGGAATTTTTAACACTCCTGAAAACTTCAGGTGGAGATTCCACCTTGCAGGAATTCCGAGTGAATAGGGCCAGAATGCCATAAACCCAAAAAACCTCACAGGAACCTCTTTCCCCTATATTTTTTTCCCTTAATCTGATACCTGAGGTGCTTTTTTTACCTGAATGTGCTGAGGAGATGCTCAGGGCAAACAAAAAACAGTGGAGAAAACACAACAAGAGCCTAAATCCTGATTTAATTCCCCTTTTATAGCACTAGAATAACCTGGAATAACCCAGGGGTGAAAACCGAGCTCGGATCCAACCAATAAATCATTTTAAGCAAGTTGCTGCTGGAAAACGCTCTTTAAACAATTCATTTCATTTAGTTACAGCCTGTACCTTGTTCTTCCTCCCTGTCAAATATCCTGGCAATCCTTTGTCCTTAACCAGCTGCCTCAGAGCTGTGGAGAGTTTTATTCGGGATAAATACGAGAAGAAGAAATACATGGACAGGAGCATCGATATCAACGCCTTCAGGGTGAGTCTGGAGGTGGAAATTTGGGATTTAAAACGCTTTAAATGTCTCTGATGGCAGGGGAAATCTCTTTTTTCCAGGTTTGTTTGCACTCTGTGGAGGGAATTCCTGAGGGGATTTGGGGTTTTTGCTGTAGGGAATCTTCTGGGGTTGATTTTGGGTTATCCAGGAAAAAAGGGGGGGGAAAGGAGGATTGCAGAAATGGCAGGAATTGGGGTGTTTGGGTGGTTTAAATTCTTGTTTTCTTCCCTCTTGGAGCTGTTGGGTTTGTGTGGATGGCAGAGGGAGGCAATAAATCTCCAGGGATTTATTGGAGAAGATCTCAGAAGGGTTTTGTCCAGTTCCTTGCTCAGAGCAGGAAAAATGCAAAAAATTAGCAAAATATTTTTAAAAATTGAGGTTTTTTTTAAGGATTTTAGATCTGAGGGGTTTTAGACCAGCAACAGCATCAGGTGTGAGCTTTTCTGTGGTTAAATCAGGAATTTTTTCCCTCACAGAAAGCAAAGGATGATGGATGGAAGCAGGAGCCAATGAATCCCCAGGAATAATGATTGGAGATCTTAGAAAGGCCTTGTGCAGTTCCTCACTCAGAGCAGGAAAAGTGCAAAAATTTACCTCAAATTCAGCTGTTTTTAAGGATTTTTAGATCTGAGGGGTTTTAGATCAGGAACAGCACCAGATGTGAGCTTTTCCGTGGTGAAATCAGGAATTTTTCCCCTCATGTCAGTGATTTTTCCCTCACAGAAAAGGATGATGGATGGAGCAAGAGCCAATGAATCCCCAGGAATAATGATAGGAGAAGATCTTGGAAGGGCCTTGTCCAATTCCTTGCTCAGAGCAGGAAAAATGCAAAATTTTAGCTCAAATTCAGCTCTTTTTAAGGATTTTAGATCTGAGGGGTTTTAGATCAGGAACAGCATCAGGTGTGAGCTTTTCCTTGGTGAAATCAGGAATTTTTTCCATTATATCAGTGGTTTTTCTCTCACAGAAAAAGATGATGGATGGAAGCAGGAGCCAATAAATCCCCAGGGTTAATGCTTGGAGAAAACTTTGTAATTACTTTTATCCAATTCCTTGTTCAGAGCAGGAAAAATGCAAAATTTTAGCTCAAATTCAGCTCTTTTTAAGTGTTTTAGATCTGAGGGGTTTTAGATCAGCAACAGCATCAGGTGTGAGCTTTCCCTTGGTGAAATCAGGAATTTTTTCCCTCACAGGGGTGTGGTGTTGGGGGTTTGGGTTGTGGGTTTGGTTGTTTTTGTTTGTGGGGTGTTTTGTTTGTTTTTTGGTTTTGTTGGGGTTTTGGGGGGTGTGGTTTTTTGGTGTGGTGTTTTTTGTGTGTTTTTTGGGTGTGGTGGGGGGGTGATCTCCAGGGATAATGCTTGGAGGAAATCTTGGAATTTTATCCAATTCCTTGCTCAGAGCAGGACAACTGCAAATTTTTAGCTCAAATTCAGCTCTTTTTGAGGATTTTAGATCTGAGGGATTTTACACCAGGAACAGCATCAGGTGTGAGCTTTCCCTTGGTGAAATCAGGAATTTTTTCCCCTTGGGGGTTTTGTGTGTGGTGTGGTTTTTGGTGTGGTTGAAGCAAAGGATGATGGATGTTAAGCAGGAGCCAGTGAATTTCCAGGGATAATGCTTGGAGGAAATCTTGGAATTACTTTTATCCAATTCCTTGCTCAGAGCAGGAAAAGAGCAAAAAATTAGCTTAAATTCAGTTCTTTTTAAGAATTTTAGATCTGAGGGATTTTAGATCAGTAACACCATCAGATGTGAGCTTTCTCTTGGTGAAATCAGGAATTTTTTCCATTATATCAGTGGTTTTTCTCTCACGGAAAAGGATGATGGATGGAAGGAGGAGCCAATAAATCTCCAAGGATAATGCTTGGAGGAAATCTTGGAATTACTTTTATCCAATTCCTTGCTCAGAGCAGGAAAAATGCAAAAATTTACCTTAAATTCAGCTGTTTCTGAGGGTTTTTAGATCTGAGGGATTGTAGACCACTAATACCATCAGGTGTGAGCTTTTCCTTGGTGAAATCAGGAATTTTTTCCCCTTTTTTCCCCTCGCAGAAAGAAAAGGACGACAAATGGAAAAGGAGCAACGAGTCAGAAAGGAAACTGGAGCCCATCATCTTCGAGAAGGTGAAAATGGTAAGGCTGGGAGGAAAAGGCCAGAGCAGCTGTGGACACATCCCAGAGGGATCCCAGGCTGCATTTTTCTGGCCTCACTCACAGCCTGGGTGCTTTGAGTCACCCCTGGTGGGGATTGTTTTGCTCTGCTCAGACACTGAGCAGATGTGGAGATGGAATCCAGCAATTCCCTGCTGCTTTTTCCAGCTGCTTCTCCCTGGTTTGGAGGCTGCTTGGGTTTGCCAGCCTCTTGGGACGATGGAAAAATGGTGAAATGTTCACTCTTTGGAGGAGCAAAGAGAATTTCTCTGTTGTTTTTCATTTCTCTATTATTTTAATTTCTCTATTATTTTAATTTCTCTATTATTTTTGACTTAAATCCTCTGGGAAAAAGGGATTTTCAGGGTTAACCTCCTGAAAACCTCAGACATTTGAGAGGAAACCCAAAACTGAATGAGATTTGTGTTGTTCCTTTCCTCCCCTCAGCCTCAAAAGAAAGACGAATCGCAACAATCCAGGAAAAGTTCTCCCAAATCTGAGCCAGTCATGGACTTGCTGGGCCTGGGTAAGAGATTTTTTTTTTTTTATTTTTTTTTAGGAATTGCATGGATTTGAGGAGCTTTTAGTGCTGATTTTCCCTCTCAGGTGAACAATTCCAGGGTTATTCTGCTCGAACTGCTCCTTGGGAATTTTCCATTTATTTATCCTGGAGTTCCAGGAGGTTTATGGGACAAACAGGACTTTTTGGGATGTTTTCCCAGTCCTGCTCCAGAGGGATGAGGGAGGTTGGGATCAGGGTTGGGGACATCCAGGACATGTCTGTGTCCCCCAGACGCTCCGGTGACAACGGCTGTCACCAACGGCCGGCCCTGCAGCCTGGAGAAGGACCTGGACCTGTTTGCATCCGTGGGATCCACCTCGGACTCCAGGAAGGTCAGCTGGGAATGCTGGGGCTTGGAAAAGCCTGGGTGGGTCGTGGAAATGTGGGATAATTTGGGATGGGAGGGATGTGAAAAGGAAATCTGTTCCGTTGTTTAACCACACATGTAATTGCCTTCCGTAAATACTGCCCCAATGCAGGTACAAGCTAATTAAAAGGTGAATAATTCAGCTTTCCCCTCCTTTTGTTTATTTTTTTTTTTGGAGGGGGAAATTTCAGGAATATTTTACCAAAAATCCTAAAACATCTTCCTCAATGGAAATCTTTCTTTTCCACATCTAAGCCATCACCCCAACACATCCCTGGAAAAAAAATTCAGCCAAGATACTCCACATTTTCCCTTTTTGCGGGATTTTTGCGGGATTTTTGCGGGATTTTTGCGGTTTTTGGGGTTTTTGGGGTTTTTGTTTTTGTTTTTGTTTTTGTTTTTGTTTTTCAGATTTTTCCCAGATTTTTCCCAGATTTTGCCCTAACCCTGTCTCTCTGCCCCAGGTTGTTGGTTCCATGCCCACCTCGGGAAGCGCCGGCTCCGTTCCCGAAAACCTGAACCTCTTCCCGGAGCCTGGAAGCAAAGGGGAGGAGGTGGGCAAGAAGCAGCTCTCCAAAGATTCCATCCTGTCCCTGTACGGATCCCAAACCCCCCAGCTGCCAGCACAAGGTAACCCTGGGGCTGCAGGGCTCCACTTTGGGGTCAGGGGGATGTCCTGGGAAAATTCCAGGAGGTGTGGGGATGGAGGTGATCCCTGGGAATCCCAGGGTGGGTTGAGTGGGAAGGAATCTTAAAGGTTATTCCATTCCAGCCCCACACCTTCCCCTATCCCAGCTGCTCCAAGTTCCATCCAGCCTGGCTTGAGACACTTCCAGGGGTGGGAAAATCCAGGGAGGATTCCTCACAGGGAGGAATTCCTTCCCTATATCCCAGCTGGCACTGGGAATCCATCCCTGCCCAAATTGCCTCCCCAGCTGGGTTGAGGGCATCACTGGGAGCAGCTCAGGCTGGACATGCCAGCTGGATCGTGTCTGGAGTTCTGACAGCCCAGCCCTGAGAAGGAATTCTGAAATTCCTGACAAGGACCTGGAATTCTGACAGCCCAGCCCTGGAACTCTGAAATTCCTGACAAGGAATTCTGAAATTCCTGACGAGGATTCTGAAATTCCTGACAAGGACTTGGAATTCTGACATCCCAGCCCTGACAACTGAAATTCTGACATCCCAGCCCCGAAAAGGCGCTGGAATTCTGACATTCCTGACAAGGAATTCTGACATTCCTGACAAGGCACTGCAATTCTGACATTCCACCTCAACAAGGCACTGCAATTCTGACATTCCACCTCAACAAGGCACTGCAATTCTGACATTCCACCTCAACAAGGCACTGCAATTCTGACATTCCTGACAAGGACTTGGAAATCTGACATTCCAGCCCCGACAAAGTACTGTAATTCTGAAATTCCTGACAAGGATTCTGAAATTCCTGACAAGGATTCTGAAATTCCTGACAAGGCACTGGAATTCCAACATCCCAGCACTGACAAGGCACTGGAATTCTGACATTCCTGACAAGGAATTCTGAAGTTCTAACATCCCAGCCCTGACAACTGAAATTCTGACATGCCAGTCCCAACAAGGACCTGGAATTCCAACATCCCAGCCCCAGCTCATCCCTCTTTCCCTGATTTTCCCAGGAGCGATGTTCATGGCGCCGGCTCAGATGGGTTACCCCGCCGCTCCCTTCCCCGGCTTCCCCGCCGTCCCCCCTTCCAGCAGCATGCTGGGGGGCATGGTGGCCCCATCGGTGGGCATGCTGGCCCAGCCTGGAGCCGCCGGCATGGTGACCCCCATGGCCATCCCGGCGGGCTACGTGGGCAACGTGCTGGGCGTGCCCAACGGGATGATGGCAGCCCAGCAGCCCGGCTATGTGGCCGGAGTGGCCGCAGTGCCACAGCCCGTCTATGGCGTCCAGCCTGCCCAGCAGCTGCAGTGGAACCTGGCCCAGGTGAGGGGACACGCCTGGGGTGAGGGCTGCAGGGGTTTTTGGGGTTTTTTGGGAGCAGGGAAGTGGGGATTGTCAGGGGATGAGGGGGATCTCTGTGGGGCTGTGCATGGGGATTGGTGTGGGGTCAGTTCTGCTGGACTTCCCTGGAGGGTTTTTCTGGGTTTTTTTCTGGGAGCAGGGAAGGGGGGATTGTCAGGAATGAGGAGGATCTCGAGGGGGTCGAGTGTGGTGGGGATGGGATTGGTGTGGGGTCAATTCTGCTGGACTTCCCTGGAGGGTTTTTCTGAGGTTTTTTTTGGGAGCAGGAAAGGGGGGATTGTGAGGGAATGAGGAGGATCTCTGTGGGGTTGTGCTTGGGGATTGGTGTGGGGTCAGTTCTGCTGGGCTTCCCTGGCTTGGGGTGCACTGGGGACACCTGAAATCCCAGAGTCTGCAGGGGTTTTCTGGGGTTTTTTTGGGAGCAGAAAAGGGGGGATTGTCAGGGAATGAGGAGGATCTCGAGAGGTTTGAGTGTGGTGGGGATGGGATTGGTGTGGGGTCAGTTCTGCTGGACTTCCCTGGAGGGTTTTTCTGAGGTTTTTTTTGGGAGCAGGGAAGGGGGGATTGTGAGGGAATGAGGAGGATCTCTGTGGGGTTCTGCATGGGGATTGGTGTGGGGTCAGTTCTGCTGGGCTTCCCTGGAGGGTTTTCTGGGGTTATTTTTGGGATGGGGAGGGATGGTGGTGCAGGGAATGAGGGGGATCTCCAGGGATTTGAGTGTGTTGAGGGTGGGATTGGTGTGGGGTCAGTTCCACTGGGCTTCCCTGGAGGGATTTTCTGGGTTTTTTTGGGATGGGGAGGGATGGTGGTGCAGGGATTGAGGAGGATCTCAATTGAGGTGGTGCAGGGATTGAGGAGGATTGAGGGGGAGTGTGTGTGGGGATTGGTTTGGGGTCAGTTCCACTGGCTTGGGGTGCACCTGAGAATCCCAGGAAAAGAATCCTGAGGGTCCAACCTGTCCCTCCTTTCAGCCTCAGCTTCCAGGGGTTTGGGATTCCTGGCAGAGCTCTGGCAGCATCTCCTGGCCTTTAATCTCTCATCCCACCTTTCATTCCCAACCCTTTTATTCCCCCTCAAATTTTTTAGGGAAGCTGGGTTGAAAGATTCCTCCTTGTGGGTCAAATCTCTCATTTGGGAATAGAAATCCAGAATTTTAGGATGGGATGAACATTTGCAAACTTTGACTTTGGCTGCTTCTGAAAATTCACTGGCGCTTTCCCCCCACATTTTTATTTCCCCGTAAAAATGAGAACAAAACAGGTTTTATTTCCCATTTTTAAACGGGTGATAAAAACAACTGACAGTCAATCCCAACCTCCTCACTGAGGACACCTCCAGGGATGGAGACTCCAAACCTCCCTGGGCAATCCCAATGGGGAAATTCCTCCTGAAATCCAACCCTGATATTCCCTTTAGGAACTCTGATTTTTTTGGGATCCACAAAACCATCCCTAACCTCTCTCCCATCCCTTTTTGCAGATGACCCAGCAGATGGCTGGGATGAATTTCTACGGATCCAACGGGATGATGGGATATGGACAGTCCATGGGAGGAGGAGGAGGAGGAGGAAACCAGGGGAGCAACCAATCCCTCAGCTCCCCTCTGTGGAAATGATCCCTCGCCGTGACCATTCTTGCCTTCTCGTTCTGTTCTCCAAACCTGCTCCATGAGACATTCAGGGTTTTGTTTTTGCTTTCAGGTTTGGGGTTCTCTGCCCCGAATCGGGAGTTTGTTGGGTTTTTTTTTTTGTTTTTCCCCCCCATTCCCTGAGCCCCATCTCTGCCTTGTCACTGTCACAGCCGCGGGGACAGCCGGGTGGTGGTGCCACCAGCTCCCCGTCCTCAGCACAGTCAATGCACAGGGGAGGGATTTTCCCCAAATTCCCTCCGCCACAAACCTCCTGGGTAGCACTTGATGTCCTAGGAATCCGGGAATCCGGGATTTCCTGCCGGGTGGATCCCTTCAACTGCAGTGTTAGCGGGTTTTTTTGGGGGAGAAAAAGGGGGTGGGCGAGCTGGTTTGGTGCTGGGGGAGCAGATGGAACCCGAGCCCAGGGGCAAGCAAGCCTTGCTACCTCCTCCCACCCTCCTCAGAACCAAAGTCCTTGGGATTTTCCCCTGTCCTTCCCCTCCTGAGCAAGCAGGAATCTCGCCCAGAGTGGGGGCAAAACCGACAGAATGTGAAAAAAAACAAAAAACTTGCACTCCAGAGTGATTTTTTTTTTGATTTTTTTTTTTTCTTTCTGGATTTTGATGGAATTTCAAACTTTTAACGACCTAACCAGAGTTAATTCATCCAGGGCCCAGCGCCCTCTCTGCGAGTTTTCTTACGCTTTTAAAACAAATGACTCTCTGACGTCCTAATTTATACTTTTTTCATATATTTTTTTTTTTTCGTTTTGTTTCGTTCTGTTCTCGTTGTCGCTGTCCTGTGTATAATCCTGGTTCCCCTCCCCTTTCCCTGGCTCGCTTGGGACATTTTCATCTTAGGCAGATTTCTTTTCTCATCTCCAGCAGAAACCCGAAACTGCTTCAAAAAAAAAGTCTTCAAGAAGTCAGACTCGTGGTCTGCTCTCTCCTGTGGATATGTAAATTCCCAAATAAAATATTGCAGTGGATCCTTCAGGTGTGGCTGGTCACTCCAGGTGTGGGGATTTGGGGGATTTTGGGGCATTCCATCCCAAAAAATTCCTGAATTCCCTGTGCTTTGGGCTCTGTCCCAAATGCCAGGGAGCTGAGGGAGCACAGCCCAGGCAACAATCCTGAGCTGACACTTTTATATACAAACCCTTTGGCTTTGGGATGGGGGAAGGTGCAGCAGAATTCCTGCAGCTGCTGGGATTCAGTGCTTTAATTCCAGATTTAATTCCATTATTTCTTTAATTCCAGCTTTAATTCCATTATGTCGTTGCAGCTTTAATTCCATTATTTCATTGCAGATTTAATTCCATTATTTCATTGCAGATTTAAACTCGAGTTTGACAAAGCCTGGCTGAGGCTCGTCTGAAAATGTTAAGGAACAGGGAAAATCAGAATTCTGGGATTTCAGGGTGGTTTGGGGATGGTTTGAGGACCTTAAATCCCAAAATCCCATTTCTCCACCACCTTTCCCAATCCCAGGGTGATCCTTGGACACTTCAGGGATCCAGGAGCATCACAGCTTCTCTGGGAATTCCATCCCACCCATTTCTTCCCCAAAATCCCATTTCTTCCCAAAATCTCACCCAATCCTGCCCATTCCCCCTTGTCCTGTCACTCCATGTCCTTGGGAAAACTCTCATTTTTTTTAGGAATGTGTAAGGCTGTGGAAGGGATTTGGGAACCAGGGAGCTTTGGGGTTGTCTGTGAGATCTTTTATTAATTACAAAATTTCTTTCCTCAAGTCAAAATCTGCTTTTTTCAGGTGGAAATTTTTTTTCCTTCCCAGTGTATCCACTGTGGATCCCACTTTTTTTTGGGGTATTTTTTGGGGAAAAGCTCCACTCAAGCACAAGACAAAGTTTTCAAGCTGGCTTTAATCATCTCCACTTGCTGCCCCAATACTGTACATGCAGGTACAAGCCAATTAAAAGGTGAATAATTCAGCTTTTTTTCCCCCTTCCCTTTTTATTTTTTTTCTTTTTGGGAAGGGGAAATTTCAGGAATATTTTACAAAAAAACAGCGTGCGCCCTCGGAGCCACCGGTCCTGCTGCAGCTAGAAACCACAAAAATACAAGAGTTTTGACATTAAGAAAGGACCACACACATAGAAAACAGGACAGGACACAGGTAGAAAAATTGCCATTTGCTCGTTTTTTTTTTTGTTGTTTTTTTTTTTAAATATTCCCACTGTTCTGTAGCCATCCCAAACCCATCCCTTTTTTCTCCTGGAGCTCCGAGGATGCTCCAGTTCCTCCCTTGCCAGGGGATTTTTTGGGAGGGTGGAGTTGTTCGATGGGAGGGATCTGTCATTAAACCAAGTTTGGGGTGCTCAGCGCTCCCAAAAATATCCCAAAATATCCTGGGAATTCCCTTTTCACCCTCAGTGGGATGAGGATTGCTGTTGTCTTCTCATGGGGATTCCTTTCCGTGCAAAATTTGGGGATTTCAGGCTGGAAAATACTTAGATCATTCAGATAATTTTGATTTCAGGCTGGAAAATGGGAGGGATTTTGGTGTCCTTTTGGGGTTTAGCACTGTCATTCCTTCCAGCCTCATCTTCCAGGGGTTTGGGATTCCTGGCAGAGCTCTGGGAGCATCTCTGACCTTTAATCCTTCATCCCATCTTTAATTCCCAACCCTTTGAACTTTTTTTAGGAAGGGCTGGGTTGAAAGATTCCTTCTAATGGATCAAATCTCTCAATTGGGAATAGAAATCCAGAATTTTCAGGATGGGATGGACATTTCCAAACTTTGGCTGCTTCTGAAATCTCACTGAGGCTTTCCCCCAACATTTTTATTTCCCTATAAAAATGGCAATAAAAATTCCCATTTTTTACAGGAAGTTTTAAATGGGAATTATTTTAAATTTCCCATTTTTACATAGGAAATAAAGACAACCAACAACCCCAAAATTCCAGGAGAAATTCCCAACCTCCCCCTTTTTTTTTTAAGGTGCAAACTTGGGAGCTCAATGACAGATCCCAAAATCCTGGATCACCCTGAACATTCCAGCTTTTTTTCCTGGGATGAATCCCGAGGTGGGGAAGGACAATGGGATGGGGGGGGGAAAAAAAATAATTCTTTCCTTTTCACGGCACGAAAAAGATCAAAGCCCTTTAAGGATTCAAGGCCACCAACTTCAAAGTGCTCGGAACATTC
Organism: Lichenostomus cassidix; assembly: GCF_008360975.1. NCBI lineage: Eukaryota > Metazoa > Chordata > Aves > Passeriformes > Meliphagidae > Lichenostomus > Lichenostomus cassidix. The sequence continues at coordinate 2,170,825 of NC_139503.1, read as the reverse complement.
CGGGGTGGGGCAGGACTGGGGAGCTGCTCCTTCCTCAGGGATCGGGAATTCCTTTGGGATTTCCCCTGGGATGGGGGAAAAAAATTCCCAGAGGGCTTCTTTTCCAGCTTTGGAGAGGGATTTGTGTCATTCCGAGGGATTTGGGAAAGGATTTTTGCCCTTCCCAGGGTTTTGGAAAGGGATTTTTGCCCTTCCCAGGGTTTTGGAAAGGGATTTTTGCCCTTCCAAGGGTTTTGGAAAGGGATTTTTGTTCTTCCAAGGGTTTTGGAAATGGGATTTTTGTTCTTCCAAGGGTTTTGGAAATGGGATTTGTGCCCTTTTAGGGGCTTTGTGTCCTTCCAAGGGATTTGGAAAAGGGATTTGTTTCCCTCCAAGGGATCTGTGCCCTTCCAAGGGATTTGGGAAAGGATTTTTGCCTCTCCAAGGGATTTTTGCCCTTCCAAAAGGGTGAAAAGGGCTTTGGAAAAGGGATTTGGGCCCTTTCAGGGGCTTGGTGTCCCTCCAAGGGCTTTGGAAATGGGATTTTGTTTCCCTCCAAGGGATTTGGAGAGGGATTTGATCCTCTCCAAGGGATTTGTGCCCTTCCTAGGGCTTTGGAAATGGGATTTCTGCCCTTCCAAGGGATTTGAAGAGGGATTTTTGCCTCTCCAAGGGATTTGTGTCCTTCCAAGGCGTTTGGGAAAGGATTTTTGCCTTTTCAAGGGCTTTGGAAATGGGATTTCTGCCCTTCCAAGGGCTTTTTGGAGAGGGAATTGTGCCCTTCTAAGGGATTTGAAGAGGGATTTTTTCCTTTCCAAGGGATTTGTGTTGTTCCGTTTGGGGTTTTTGTTGGGTTTGGGGGTTTTGTGGTTTTTGTGTTTGGGTTTGGGTTTTTGGGTTTGGGGTTTTTTGGGTTTGGCTTCCAAGGGCTTTGGAAATGGGATTTCTGCCCTTCCAAGGGATTTGAAGAGGGATTTTTGCCTCTCCAAGGGATTTGTGTCCTTCCAAGGGCTTTGCAAAAGGATTTTTTCCCTTCTAAGGGCTTTGGAGAAGGATTTATTTCCCTCCAGGGGATTTGGAGCAGCGCTGGATTTTGGAATCGAGCCACTCACCCACCCCTGGAAAAGTTTTGGGGGAAGCCCTGGAGGGACTGATGGACAGGGGAGATGGAAAAGAGACACAGGGATCCCTCTGGATCATCCCTCTGGATCTTCCCTCTGGATCTTCCCTCTGGATCATCCCTCAGCTCAGCCATCCCAAAAGGAGCAGAACCATGGATTGCCCACCCCGGATCATGGATTGCTCTTCATTCCACAAGGACAACAAAAATAAAAAAAAACCTGGATGAGGCTGAGTGCACCAGCTCCGGGTCCTGAAGGAATGGGAAAAAAAGAGGGAAAAAGAGGGAAATTCCAAAGAAAAGCAAAGGATGAGGTATCACGCCAAGCAGAGCTCCAGCCCTGTGTGAACACCAGGATTTCCTGGATTCCTGGAGTTCATCCCAATGTTCCCCAGGGATCCTCACACACCCTTGGCTGGACACTTTTCCAAGTGTTTTTTCCAACCCAAAATCTTCCCCCAGGATTCTCCCACCTGGGCGTTGTTCCCCCAAAATTCCAACCCTGTTATTTTGGGGGTTTTTTTTCCCCATTTCCTGCAGCTTTTCAGCTCGAGAACAACTCAAAGTAATTCCCACACCTTGAACAATCCAGCCAAGGGTTGGGAAGAGTTTCTCCATGGAAAAGAAATCCCTGGAAGTGTCCCAGGATGGGGTTTGGAGCAGCCTATGGAAAGTGGCCACGGCTGGAATTTGATGGATTTTTCAGGTCTTCCCCACCCAAACCAGTCTGGAGCAGAGGGAAGACTTCCAGTTGGAACAGCTTTGCTACAAAAAAAAAAAATCTGGAAATTTGCCTTTGGATGGAAATTCCTGCAGGGAATTCTCCAGATCCATCTGCAGCCGGGGAATCCCGAAGGAAAGTGGGAAAAGCTCTTCCCATCCATGAGGAAAAACACATTTTGGGATTCTTGACCTGCACAACTCCCTTATTTTCCAAACCTTGATCTGCACAATTCCCTTATTTTCCAAACCAATCCATCCAGAAAGAAGCATCCAAGTCAACTGGAAGGAAGATTTTCCCACCTGGAAAAACATCCCTGGTGCAGTTTTTTTTTGGGGATTATTTTATATCAGGAAAAACCATTCCCACCCTGCCGGGGGGTTTGGGAGTCCAGGTGGGAATTTTGGGATTTCTTCCCACAGAAACAGAGCCAAGCTGGATTTCCCAGGTCGTCGAGTCAGGCAGTGAACAGCAGAGATTCCCAGCGAGCTGAGGGAATTCTGATCCCATTCCTGAGGAATTCCTGCTCTGTTTGGAGCCAGGAGCTCCTGGAGGAAAGGTTGGCAGAGCTGGGGAAGGAGAAGGGAGTTTTTCCCACCCTCCCAGGAGCTCTGTGGCAGTAAATTCAGGGAATTGGTGTTTTATCGCACTTGGATTTCGGGAAAACTCCATCCAAACCTCCTCTCCCAGGTTTCCAACATCCCCTGATGGTGGTGAGACAGGAGCTGGTTTCTGATGGAGCCCAAATTTCTTGGAAATTTTCACTGGATTTTGGCAAATCCAGCCCAGTCCAGGCTGGTGGGAACCATGGATAACTCAGGCCTGGAATCATGGAGTGTTTCTGTGTGCTTTGTGGGAATTTTATCAGCATTTAGGGGATGGTTGAGCATCATTTGGAGGCTATTTTGGTCAAATCCATGCTCGTGACTCCAGCTGGGGGTTTGGATTTCAGCTCTGTCAGTGTCAGGTGGGAGCTGCTCCTCTCTGCTGGGGGCTGGGTGTCAAAGGGGCTGAAAAACTGATCTCATTCCATGTTAATTCCTCTCTCCAGGAAAAAATCTCCACCAAATCCCGTGGTTTGGGTTTCTTTCCTCAACAGAAAGCGGAGGAAATAATCAAACTCCCAATTCCTTCCTTTTGCAAATCGCACTGCGCATCAAAAATTCCCCCAGAAAAACAAACAAAAAATCCACCTTGGAGTGCAGAAATTTATCCTGGGATAAAGTAAATTTTTCAGGAGCCGAGTTTGGGATTTCTGGGCGCCTCAGCTCTGTTTTTCTCGCTGTTTGAGGAAGGAAATCATCTGACACGACGTCCCCAAGGGTTGAGAAACGAGGAGCTGATGTCACAACGCCGCCGTGGCACAACCCCAGCTCTTCCCCCAGTTTGGGTTTCCCACACCAGTTCAAGGTGGGTCATTCCCACTGGGAAGTGCGGCAGCTCCTGGGGGACCAGGAGGGAAGGTTTGGTTGGATTTTGGTGTCACTTTGTGACGTTCCCACGAGGAATCCCTCCTGGAGCACTGCGCTTTGTCCTTGTCACCCCTCGGCCATCCGTAACCCAAAACCTTGGATTTTCCATCGTTTCCACCTGGATTTTTCCAGCAGAAAAGCAAAGATGTTTTGTTTTCCCTCGGGATTGTGTTGTCCCCGTGCTCTGCTGCTCGTCCCCCGCTCTGCTCCTGTCACAGCTCAGCCGTGGGATGTTCCTGGAGCAGGGAATGCTGCGGCAGGAATGCAGGAATGCGGAGGGGGTGGGAGAAGCTGTGCCCACGCCGGGAGCAGAACGTCCCTGCTCAGCTCTGCCCACATCCCTGGAGGGACAATCTTGGAGTTTTCCCGTTGGAGTCGTGTCGGTGAAGCTGGAGGAGCGGGAAGGTTTTGCTTTCGGGATGCTTTCCAGCGTGGAGAGTCAAAAATCCGGCATGGGGAAAGCTCAGCCTCGCCCAGGCTGGATTGTGGCACATCCAGGGGTTGTGGTGACCTCATGGGAGTTCTGGTGACCTCATGGGATTGTGTTGATCTCATGGAGTTGTGGTGACCTCATGGGATTGTGGTGACCTCATGGGATTGTGGTGACCTCATGGAATTGTGTTGATCTCATGGAATTTTGTTGATCCCATGGAATTGTGGTGACCTCATGGAATTCTGGTGATCTCATGGAGTTCTGGTGACTTCATGGAATTGTGGTGACCTCATGGAAATGTGTTGACCTCGTGGAATTGTGGTGATCCTATGGAGTTCTGGTGACCTCATGGAACTGTGGTGACCTCATGGAATTGTGTTGATCTCATGGAATTGTGTTGATTCCATGGAATTGCTCCATGCTCAGGAGGGAACATCGAGTCCAAGCCGTTGTTTTTTCCCATTTCAGCACTCAGTTTGTTCCCCAAATTCCCACTGGAAGGAGGTTCAGGGCTTCCCACATTCCCAGAGGTCTCCATCCTGGAATCACTGCTTGCGGTCCAACCATCCTTCATCCTCCATCCTCCATCCTTCCCAGGGCAGAGGATGGACTTTTCCCCATCCCAGCTCAGCAGGATCCAGCCAATTCCCTTTTGTGATGGTTTGGAGTTGGCAAAGTCACGGCAGCAGCTCCAGTGTCACCAAAATCGTGGCAGTGCCAGGAGAAACGGGCACAGCACAGCTGAGTCCTGCTGGCCACGAGTGTGGGGTTGTGGAACCCCAAAGTGTGGGTTTGAAAACCCCAAAGTGTGGGTTTGAAAACCCCAAAGTTGGGGTTTGTAGACCCCCAGAGTTGGTTTGCAGGCTCCCAGGTTTTGGGGCTTTGTGGACCCCAAGATTTGGGGTTGTGGGACTTTGGGGTTATGGAACCCCCAGATTTGGGTTGGTGGAATCTCAGATTTGGGGTTGTGGAACCCCAGATTTGGATTTGGGAACCCCAAGGTTTGGGTTTGTGGGCAATTGGGATTGGGTTTCTGATTCCTCAGATCGGGGTTTGTAAACCTCCAAGTTTGGGTTTGTGGATCTCCAGATTTGGGCTTTTGGACCCCCAGGTCTGGGGTTATGATCTCCCAGATTTGGGGTTGTGAACCCCAAGCTCTGAGTTTGTGGTCCCCCAGATTTAGGTTTGTAGAAGCCCAGATTTGAGTTTTAGAACCCCAGATCTGGATTTGTGGGACCCCCCAGATTTGGGGTTGTGGATCCCAAGGCTTGGATTTATGAACCCTTGGGTTTGGGTTTATGATTCCCTAGGTTTGGGCTCGTGGACCCACAGTTTGGATTTGTAGACCCCAGATTTGGGCTCGTGGACCCCCCAGGTTTGGGTTGATGATCTCCCAAATTTGGATTTGTGAACCCTCAGGTCTGGGTTCATGATTCCCCCGATTTGGGGTCGAGGACTCCCAAGTTTGGGACTGTGACCCCCCCAGCTTTGGGGTCATGGAGAGAACAGCTTCATCCCGAGAGTCTCTCCCCTCAGGTTTGGGTTTGTCCCGCTGAGGCTGAGCTGGTTCTTCATTCCCGGTGCCACCAGGAGAAGCCCAGGTGGGTTCGTTGTGCTCTGCGTGGTGGAATTCCGTGTTTTGCCAGGAAATAATCCTATAAAAACCCCAGCCGTGCTGCGGGGTGCTTTGTGGTGAAGACTGAAGGTCAGAGCCAGCCCCGTTAAATTCCCCATGAACCTCTTGTCCTCTTCCAGTCTCCAAAAAAACCTCCTCATCTTTTGGTGTGTCGGGTTTTCGTTTCTCCTTCTCTTTTTTGGGAACTGATCCTTCAGGACAGTCATTGGATTTAGGAATATTTCATTGGATTTAGGAACATTGGATGAAGAAACCAAGAGTTTCTAGTGGTGTCTCCCCTGAGTAATTTCAGCAAATTTCAATAGGCACCTTCAAAAAAAGCTTCCGTAATTCCCGGGTTTGCTACAAGAACTGGATCCCTCGGAGGGAACCAAAATGCTGCTTGGAAAAAACGAACTAAACTAACAAAAAAAAACCCCAAAAACGCTCATCCCGATGAGGAACTCCCGGCCCTTTGTCCGTCACCCCGAATTCCAGAGCTGCTGTTGAGATGTTCCCCCGGAGAGAGCCGGAGATGGATTCTGCTCCTGCTTGGAATTCAGGTGTCCAGGAGGACATCCCAGATCTCCAGGAGGTGTCCCAACCGCGAGGAGGACACCCCAGATCTCCAGGAAGGGAATTCCAGAGCCTGGGAAGGAAATCCCACACCTCAGGAAGGAAATTCCACACCTTGAGGAGGACATCCTGGTCTGGAGGAGATCCCAGCCCCGAGGAGAGCATCTCCAGGAGAGGATCCAAGATCTTGGGAAGGGAATTCCAACCCCTGAGGAGGGAATCCCAACCTTCAAGGAAGGCATCCTGCTCCGAGAAGGATATTCCAGACCCCAAGAAGGGCATCCCAACCCTCAAGGAGGGAATCCCAGCCCTCGAGGAGGAAATTCCGGCCTTCAAGGGATGCATCCCAGCTCGGAGGAGAATATTCCAGACCTCAGGGAGGACATTCTGACCTCGAGGAGAGCATCCAGACCTCGAGGGTTGAGCATTCCGGACCTCGAGGAGAACATCCAGACCTCGAGGAGAACATCCAGACCTCGAGGAGAGCATCCCGACCCCGAGGAGGGACAGCCAGACCTCAAGGAGGACATCCCAGCTCCAAGGAGAGCATTCCAGCTGGGAATTAAGGGGCTGGGATGCAGACAATCCGCCGGGATCTCGGTATTCCCAATCCTTTGGGTTGTCTTCTCCCGCCTCCCATGAGGCATCCCAGAGTTTGTCCGTTGGATTTGGCCGGACACGAGGAGCAGCCCAGCAGACATCGAGGTCAGCTCCCCTTTCCCTGTCCCCTCTCGTTTTGGCAATGCTCACAGGCTACATGCTCCAGGGAAATTTGAAAAACAAAAAAATCCAAAAAAATTTGGGGAAAAAAGGCAGGGAAATGGCCACCGAAAGTGCTGGGAAAGCGACCAAAGGGGATGTGAGTGGCAGATGTTCCCGGTCCATCCGGAGTTCTCTTGGATATTGCAGTGAGTGTTGTTAGCACGTGGCAAAGCTACATAAGAGAAGATGCTACATTCCTTGGAAAACCGAAAAAATAAAAATAAAGTAGTGCTGAGTTGGATTCGTTCGGAGTTCGGCGGGGTTTGTCCACCTTGGAAAATTGATTTTTTTTTTTTTCCATGGAGGCAGGGAAAGGGGGTGGAAGGAAAGGAGTTTTGTCCTCAAGCAGCTCCCGGCGGGGTCGGAGAGGATCTGGGAGCTTCCAGGTCTGGGGTCGATGGCAGTCGCAGCCCTCGGAGGGAATTTTCACCTCTCCTTCCCCCCTGCCTCTCACACAGCCCTCGCTCCCTCTCCCTTCCCAGGGAGGGCGTCCAGGGCAGGTTTTTTAGGGGAAGGAGATGGAAAATTTAAAAAAAAAAAAAAAAAGGAAAAAAAGAAAAAAAAAGAAAAAAATCAAAAGGATATTTACAGCTCTCCACGACCAGTTCTGGTAGCCACGACGGATGTCTCCTTGCCCACCCCACCCTCTACGGGCAGGAGGGGCTGGTGGAGCTCTCCAGGGAGGACTGGGAGAGACGGCGGGTCAGCGGGCCGATGCTGGAGTCGGCCAGGGAGGAGGTTGGGAAGAGTTTGTACCACCCTGTGACGGCGCTGGAGAGATCCAGCTCCTCCAGCATGATCTGCGCCATCCCCATGAAGCACTTGTGGTCCATGCGGCCGTAATCGCCCCAGACGATCACCTGCGGGTGGGAACGGGGTGGTGATGGAGCTGGGTGGGAATTCCAGGGGATTCCAGGGGCAGCTCGGTGTTCCCGGGCGGAAAAACCCGGCTGGGGTTGGGGTGGGGTGGCAGGGAGGGCGCTGGGGGTGTGCTGGGCTTGCTCTCCTCGCTCTGTGAGGGTGGGGAGGCCATGGCACAGGGCATTCTGACCCCAGAGAGGACATTCCAGACCCCAGGAACACCCTGGACCTCCAGGAGAGCATCCCAGACCTCAAGGAGAGCATCCCAACCCTGAGCAGGGCTTCCCAGACTCCAAGAAGGGCAACCAGACCTTGAGGAGAGAATCCCAGACCTCAAGGAGAACATCCCAGACCTCGAGGAGCACATTCCAGACCTTAAGGAGAACACCCCAACCCCAAGGAGAGCATCCCAACCCCAAGCAGGGCTTCCCAAGCTCCAAGAAGGGCAACCAGACCTTGAGGAGAGCATTCCAGACCTCAAGGAGAACATCCCAATCCCAAGCAGATGTCCCCAGACCCCAAGGAGGGCAACTAGACCTCAAGGAGGACATCCCAGCTCCAAGGAGGACATCCCAGCTCCAAGGAGGACATCCCAGCCCAGAGAAGCTCTGGCTGCCCCACCCCTGGCAGTGTCCAAGGAAAGGCTGGATGAGGCTCAGAGCCACCTGGGACAGGGGAAGGTGTCCCTGCCCACCTGCAGGACTTTGCCCTGGGGACTCTCCTCGAAGAGCAGGGGCTGCTGGTACGAGGGGTCGCAGGTCTTCTTCACCACCTTGGTCTTCTTCTTGGCCAGGCAGACGCCGTTCTCCAGCAGGTAGACCTTCACGTAGGTGGCTGGGTGGAAAACGGGGAGAAATGAGGACATGGAGTGGGATTTTGGGATGATCCTGGGATGATCCCTGACCCTCTCCATCCCTAACCCCCTCCCACCACAGCCACCTACCAGGGATGCACTTGGAGCCCATTTTTGGGATGAGTCCCCTGGCCTGGATCACGTCCACCTCCAGCTGCCCGTTCCGGTCAGCCATGCCCACGTGGACATCGCCTGTGAGGGAGTGAGACACCTTCAGGGTCACCCCTGATGGTCACCTCCACTCTGGGGTCAGCCAGAGGGATCAGGGGCCGGGAAATCAGAGGGGTCCAACCACCCCTTTCCCCTTCCCTTTCCCTTTTCCCTTTTTTTCCCTTTTCCCTTTTTTTCCCTTTTCCCTTTTTTTCCCTTTTCCCTTTTCCCTTTTCCCTTTCCCCTTTCCCCTTTCCCCTTTCCCCTTCCTTTCCCTTCAGGAAGAGCTCCCAATGCCCCAGGGAGCATTTAAAATTCAATTTTTTAAGTGTCTCTTTTAGGGAGAGCAGGACAGGACACCCCGGACAGCTCTTCCCATTCCCAGCAGGATCAGGAATGGACACCTCGGGGTGTTTCCCCAGCTGGAATTCCCACTCAGGGTCCAACTTTTGGTCCCCATTTGGGATTTCAAAGGGAAAAACTGAACAAGAGGTGAGGTGTTTGGTTCCACCTTGCAGCAGGATGCTGGCAAAAGGTAACCTCGGGAAAAGAAAATCCCAGGAAAATGAAACCCCAGGAAAAGGAAAGCCGAGGAAAAGGCAGAGCTGCTGATTTTCAGGGATGTCCTGAGCCCTGCACTCTCCCAGAGCATTCCCAAGCCATGCCCACACCGGGATGGAGTCCTGGGAAGGAACACGCAGCCTCTTCCCCCCTTTCCCTCCCTCCGGAGCCCCCCGGGCGCTGTCCCCTCTCACCCATCGGGGGTGTCGCCAGCGTCTGCCGCCCCACCAGCTGCCCCGGCCCCAGCCCGTCGAGGAAATCGCTGAACTGGCTCTCCGCTCCCAGCCGCGTGGTGGGGAAGATGAACCTGCAAAGGATTTTCATGGAGCATGGCTCTGCCCCTCCCGGGGGACACCGTTCCCGTCCCTGTCCCTGTCCCTGTCCCCGCTCCTTACGTGCCGTCCGAGCTGTTGCTGTTGGTGCTGCCGTCGGTGGACTCGCGGCTGCCCTGCCGGGTCACCCTGGTCCGCATCTCCACGGCGATGCCAGTCTCTGTGCTGCGGCGGATGGTGCTGCGCAGCTTTTTGGGGCCTCCCTCTGGAATTGGGGACGGGATCAGCTCGGGGGTGCTGTCCCCAGCCCCGCCCGGGGTGTGTTTGTCATTCTCGGGGTGAATTCCCGGTGATGCCGCGTGGATTTGTTGTGGTGAGGCAGGAGAGGAGAGCTGCGGGCTGTCCCCGTGTCCCTGTGTCCCCGTGTCCCCGTGTCCCACCCCATCTGTCCCGGTGTCACCGTGGGTTCACATGGCTGAGAGTCCCCCCTGCCCCTGAGACCTGCCCTGCTCACCCCACAAGTGCTGCCACCATCCCACCACCCTCTTGGCCTCCAAAGTCCCCTTGTCCCCATGCCAGAGGGGACATGAACCCTCAATGTCAAAGCTCCAACACTGCCTGATGTCCCCTTGGCCCCCAAAATCCCCTGTCCCCGAGCCAGAGGAGACAGGAACCCTCAGTGTCACAGTTCCTGTCCCCTGCCAGAGGGGACAGGAACTCACAATGCCAAAGGTGTGGGCACAGCCCCAACACTGCCCATGTCCCCTTGGCCCCCAAAGTCCCCTGTCCCCGAGCCAGAGGGGACAGGAACCTTCAGTGTCAAAACTCCAACACTGCCCATGTCCCCTTGGCTTCCAAAATTCCCTGTCCCCAAACCAGTGGGAACAGGAACCCTCAGTGTCACAGCCCCAGTGCTGCCCGATGTCCCCTTGGCCCCCAGAGTCCCCTGTCCCCATGCCAGAGGGGACAGCAGCCCGCAATGCCACAGGTGTGGGCACAGCCCCAACGCTGCCCATGTCCCCTTTCCGCCACCCCCCTCCCCGCCACGTGTCCCCGGCGGTGGCAGATGGCCGCGGCAGCAGGAGGAGGGTGGCACGGGCAGCCACCCCTGGCACTGTCCCCGGTCCCCGCCGCGTGCCCATGTGCGTGGTGGCATCGCCAGGTTTGTCCTGCTGGCTCGGGGCTGTCCCCATGGCAGGCCTGGAGCATCCCGGTGCTGCCATTGCCAGGTGCTGCAGATTTTGGGGGAAATTTCGCCCTTTTAGGGTCGCCCCGGATGGCGGGAGGGATCCCAATTAACCCTTCCTTTCTCAAATGATGAAATACCAGCAAAATGCAGGATAAAAAGCAACAGCCTGGTGCAAATTCGGCACCTGGAAAAAATGCTGGGGTGGGTGGGGAGGGGTTAAAATGCGATTTTTTTAGGTGTCGTTTTCAGGCGTCATTTTTTAAGGTGTATTTTTTTAGGTGTCTTTTTAAGGTGTCATTTTTAGATGTGTTTTTTAGCTGCCACTTATAGCTGTCATTTTTAGGCGTAGTTTTTTTGGGCATCATTTTTATGGGTAGTTTTTTTGGACGTCATTTTTATGGGTAGTTTTTTGGGGTGCCATTTTTAGGCGCCTTTTAAGTGCCATTTTTAGGTTCCTTTTTAGGCATCATTTTTACCCATAACTTTTTATGGTAAAAATGCCATTTTTAGGCATCATTTTTTAGGTGCCTTTTTAGGCCCCAATTTTAGGTGCCATTTTTAGGTGACCTTTTTAGGTGACTTTTTAGGTGACTTTTTAGGTGTCATTTACAGGCACCATTTTTAAGCCCCATTTTTAGGCACCAATTTTAGGTGCCTTTTAGGTGCCCTTTTAGATGCCATTTTTAGAACCCCATTTTTAAGTTCCTTTTTAGGCACCATTTTTAGGTCTCTTTAGGTGCCTTTTCAGGCACCCATTTTAAGTGCCCTTTTTGGGCACCATTTTCAGGTGTCATTTTTAGGTGCCACTTTTAGGTGCCACTTTTAGGTGCCTTTTTACACCCCATTTTTAGGTCCCTTTCTAGGTGCTATTTCTGGTGACTTTTTAGGTGTCATTTACAGGCACCATTTTTAAGCCCCACTTTTAGGCACCAATTTTAGGTGCCTTTTTAGGCACCATTTTTACACATAACTTTTTACGTGCCACTTTTAGGCATCATTTTTTCGGTGTCATTTTTAGGTACCACTTTTAGATGCCTTTTTAGGCCCCATTTTTAGGTCCCCTAGGTGCCATTTTAAGTGACTTTTTAGGTCATTTATAAGCGCCCATTTTTAGGTCCCTTTTTAGGTCCCATTTTTAGGTGCCTTTTCAGGCATCATTTTCACACAGGATTTTAAGGTGCCATTTTTAAGCATCATTTTTTAGGTGCCTTTTTAGGTGGCTTTTCAAGTGTCAGTTTTAGACCCCATTTTCAGGTCCCTTTCTAGGCGCCATTTTTAGGTGACTTTTTAGGTGTCACATTTACAGGCACCCTTTTTAAGCACCATTTTTAGGCACCATTTTTGGGCACCATTTCTAGGTGCCATTTTTAAGCATCATTTTTAAGGTGCCTTTCAGGTGCCCTTTTAGATGCCATTTTTAGACCCCATTTTTAGGTGGTTTTTTAGGTGCCATTTTCGGTTCCTTTTTAGGTGCCATTTTCAGGCGCCATTTTTAGGTGTCTTTAGGTGCCCTTTCAGGCACCCATTTTAAGTGCCCTTTTTGGGCACCATTTTCAGGTGTCATTTTTTAGGTGTCATTTTTAGGTGCCACTTTTAGGTGCCTTTTTACACCCCATTTTTAGGTCCCTTTCTAGGTGCCATTTTTGGGTGACTTTTTAGGTGTCATTTACAGGCACCCTTTTTAAGCCCCATTTTTAGGCACCAATTTTAGGTGCCTTTTTAGGCACCATTTTTACACATAACTTTTTACGTGCCATTTTTAAGCATCATTTTTAGGTGCCTTTTTAGGTGGCTTTTCAAGTGTCAGTTTTAGACCCCATTTTCAGGTCCCTTTCTAGGCACCATTTTCAGGTGACTTTTTAGGTGTCACATTTATAGGCACCCTTTTTAAGCACCATTTTTGGGCACAATTTTCAGGCACCATTTCTAGGTGCCATTTTTATACACCATTTTTAAGGTGCCTTTCAGGTGCCCTTTTAGATGCCATTTTTTGACCCCATTTTTAGGTGGTTTTTTAGGTGCCATTTTTAGGCTTCTTTTTAGGCGCCGTTTCTATGCATCATTTTTTACGTGCCATTTTCAGGCACCATTTTTAGGAGCCTTTTTTAGTTGTCATTTTTAGGTGTCTTTAGGTGCCTTTTCAGGCACCCTAAGTGCCCTTTTTGGGTGCCATTTTTAGGTATCATTTTTTAGGTGGCTTTTTAAGTGTCAGTTTTAGGCCCCATTTTCAGGTCCCTTTCTAGGCGCCATTTTTAGGTGACTTTTTAGGTGTCACATTTATAGGCGCCCCTTTTAAGCACCATTTTTAGGTGTCATTTTTAGGTGACTTTTTAGGTGTCATTTATAGGCACCTTTTTTAAATACCATTTTTAAGTGCCATTTTCAGCTGCACCCATCACACGCAGGCAACCAAAACGCAACGGGTGACCACCTATGATGTCTGATGGGTTTTTTGTCCTTTTTCATTATACTTTTATACCCTTTTTTTATCCTTTTTACCCTTTCCCATCCCTGTACTTTCACTCTCTGTATCTAGCCCCACATAAACAAAAGTTTATAACCCTTGTACTCCAGCCTTCCTCAGAATTCTTTGGAGAAGACGAAACATCTCCACAATCTCAAGAGCATGAGGCACCAACCTTGAACAGAGCCCCAGCCCTGGGACATGTTTTTGTAAACTAAGTTGTAACCTTTTTGGGGGGAGGTAATTAGAATAAGGGGGCAATTACTTCATTTGTTAGGTTTCTCACTGGGGAATTTCAGATAGATATGCTAATCGGTGAAGTCCATAAATTGTGTATTGCTGGTACTGTTTCTCTCTTTTTTCCATCGTGGTGCACCTGGGATCCTATTAAACCAAGGTAATACCCTTTTTCCTACACTTCTCAATTTTTACCAGCATTTTAGGCATCGCCTGAACCCCAAGCCATGCCCAGGCTGGCCTCTCTCACCCGTCTGGTTGAGCTGCAGGGTGCTCTTGCTCCACTGGGACAGCCCCACGATCGCCACCATCTTGGCGCCCAGGCTGGAGCGCCGCTTCTTGCTGGCGGTGACGCTGACGGAGTCGGCGCTGCCCCGCGCGCTCTTCTCCAGGCTGTACATCTCGCCGCTGATGCTGGAGCTGCGCACCACATTCCTGGCGGATGAGGAGCTGGCATCGCCGTTGAACATGGTCAGCGCGCCCGCCGGCACCGCTACCGGCCCTGCTGCCCGGGATCAGCTGTGGGACAAGGTGGGGATGAGTCAGGGGTGGTGGTGGCAGTGGTGGTGTCACCTTTGTCACGTCCAGAGCGCCCTCGAGGTGTTGGTAAATTCAGGTGGCACAACCTGCTGAGTTCTGGATGTCAGGAAAAGGTTTTTCCCGCTGAGGGTTGGGCACTGAACAGGATCCCCAGGGAATGGGAACATTCCCAAGGCTGCCAGAGCTCCAGGAGGGTTTGGATAATGCTCACAGGGTGGGATTTTGGGGTGTCTGTGCAGGGCCAGGAGCTGGACTGGCTGATCCCTGTGGGTTCCTTCCAGCTCAGTGTATTCTGTGATTTTCCCAACCCACGGGAGCAGCGGCTGGTGTGGGAAGGGGTGCAGAACCTGTGGGGTGAACACCCAGCCCTGCCCCAGCTCCCTTTGGGATCTGGACATTCCCAACATCCCTGGATGTTGACACCTGGATGGGCAGAAGGCTCTGAGTGCCACCAACCTGCCCAGCCAGGGACAAGGAACCCTTGGGTACAACCCCATCCACCCCGAGGATGTCCCAAATCACACCCAGCCAGGTTCTCCCCACAAATCCCCTTCTCCAAACATATCCATGTCTGCTCCAGGTGATTCCACCCCGGAATGGGAATCCCTGGAGCAAACAGACCAGGAGCCCCAGAGGTGATGCCAGACCTCCCACTCGGCCCTGCCGCCTTCCCTTCACCATGAATATTTAAACTCCAGCGGGATGGAGCATCCATCTTCCAGGGGAAGGTGAATTATTAACTGCAGGCCAAGTGAAGCCACTTTGTGATAATGGATGGAGGGAAAATGTTTCCCTTGCAGGAGAGAGGGATGGACGTGGGAATGGGGAATTCAGAGCTGGGGATGGGGAGTGGGGCAGGCTGGGGACTCCACAGGGCATGGCTGGGATGAGACCTGGCAGGAGCTGTGGGATCAGCTCCAGCACCGCTGAACTCGTGCATTTATCAATTAGAGGGGCAGGGGGTGATTAGTCATTAATATCATTAATGAGCTCTCTCCTGGCTGGGGTTTCCCCCCTGGCTCTGCCCGGGCACTGACCCACAGCCTTCCCCCCACTCCTCATGCCCAGGGGGGCTCAGCACCGAGCTCCAGCTCCAGAGGGATGGAGCCACTTGGGTAAAGGTGTTGGTGTGGGATGAGCCATATTCCAGAGGGATGGAGCCATTGGATAAAGCCATCGGTGAGGGATGAGCCCCATTCCAGAGGGATGGAGCCCTTTGGATAAAGCCATCGGTGTGGGGTGAGCCCATTCCAGAGCCCCATTCCCAAGCCTTTGGTGTGGGACGAGCCATATTCCAGAGGGATGGAGCCCTTGGGATCAGGAGCTACCCCATCCCAGCCCTGTGCCGACGGCAGCAGTCAGGACAGAGCTCCTCCTGCCTCCAGAACCTCCTCCAGGAGGGGTCAGGGCTGATCCACCGCCTTGGGCACCTTTGGGATGACACTTCCCAACGCCACCCACCTCTCCCAGGCTCCAGACCTCCTGCAATCCCCGAGTTTTCCCTTAGGATGCACCTGACACAGGGAATGGATCCCAATCCGTTCCCCAAGCACCCCGTGCCTCAGTTTCCCCAGGGGCAAACCCGCTTGAGGCTGTGCTGAACAAACACAAACCCCTCTGCCCGAGGGCTCAGCCAGGCCCAGCCCGGCCCCTCCACATTCCGGGTGAGAAATCCCTGGAACAGCCCAGCCCTGCTCTCCGTGGGGCCAGGAAAACACACCAGGCTCCTGTTGCTGCTCCCTGCTCGCCGCTCCAGCCGCCGGGAGAGCACCAGGCTCTGGTGGGAGCAAATTAGATCAGGAGAGCACAGCGCTAATGGGATCATTTCCAATGCAACACACACAGGGATAATCCGCCGCAAAGGAAGCCGAGCACGCTCCTCAGCCCGAAGGGAGGATTTGCTTTCCCCTGCCCGTGATTTTACCCCTTGTCTCTCTGCACAATCTGGTTCTGCCCGTTGCAGGTGCTGGGTGGGGGGCTTGGGGGTGTCTGGTGCTGAGAGGAGCTGGGTGGGAGGCTGGGTGTGAGCACTGGAGCTTGTGGCTGCCACAGCTCAGCCAGCCCTGGCATGGCCACAGCATCCTTGGCATGGCCACAGCATCCTGGGCATGGCCACAGCATCCTTGCTACCAGCACAGCATCCTCACTGCCACCACAGCATCCTGGGTATCATCACAGCATCCTTGCCATGGCCACAGCATCCTTGATATCACCACAGCATCGTGGGTACCACCACAGCATCCTCACTGCCACCACAGCATCCTTGGCAGGGCCACAGCCCGCTCAGAATGGCCAAGGTATCTTTGGCACAACCACAGCATCCTGGGTGCCATCACGGCATCCTTGGCACGGCCACAGCATCCTCAGTATCACCACAGCACCCTCAGCATGGCCACAGCATCCTGGGTACCACCACAGCATCCTTGGCACCACCAAAGCCCCCCTAGTGCCACCACGGCACCCTCGGTTCCAGCACAGCACCCTCAGTATCACCCCAGCACCCTCGGATCCCCACAGCACCCTCAGCCCGATGCCGAAGCCGCAGCCCCGCAGCTCCCCCTTCCCGGCAGCGCGGGGGGAGCCAGGGAACGGCACCCGTTTTCCCTTCAAACACACGTTTCCTTCCCCGATTGATTAATTCCCCGCATCCCGAACCGCCGGGATGCTCGGAGCGACCCACGGTGTCGCCGCAGCCGAGCCCCGTCCTGCCCTGCCACCGGCACGCATCCCCAGCTCCCGGGGCAGCGCCGCAGCCCCCGCAGCGCTCACCGCCGCCGCGCTCCGTCCTTGCGGGAAACGACCACCGGCGAGCTGCCCAGCGAGCCCAGCCCGGAGCCCGAGGGATGCGCGGAGCCGCCGGGCACGGCCGGCAGCCGTGTCATGGCCGGAGCATCCCTGGCGCCGCTGGATGAGCGGGAGCGGCAGGAAAACCGGGATCCCTGTTGCGTTCGGATGGCGGCGGCGCGGGGGCCGAGCTCTGCCCTCCCCGCCCGCCGCACCCCGAAAAATATTTAAAAAAAAGAGGAGATGGAGGTTCCTTACCGGCCCTGCGCAGGGGAGGAGGAGGAGGCTCGGCTCAGCTTCCCAGCCCCATCCCGGCCGGATCCGGAGGGTGCCAGGGCGGGTGAATCTTTCCAGGGTTCTGGAGAGCCGGGGCTGTGCTGGCGCTGCTTCAGCATCTCCCTCAGCATCTCCATGGTTACACGGCTGACCCAGTTCTCCTCCCAGCCCCGAGCAGGGGCACGGTGGTCCAGCGGGGTGGGATGCGCTGGGGGCATCCCTGGGCTGGGATTTGGGGGGCTGATGACCCCCCTGGATCCTGGCAGACAGAGCCAGGGGGTGGCGGGGCTGGGAAAAGTGGGGCTTGAGGGGACACAGGTGACCCCAGGAGGGGATGGATCCCGGTGACAGGGCAGTGCCAGGGGCTGCAGGTGTGGGAAGGAACAGCCGAGGCACTGCTGGCCCCAAAAATGCCATAGGAAGAGAAATGAGGGGCAAAATACTGATGGGAAAAATGGGTGTTTTGGGAAAAGCTCTGGAGAAGGAGGGATCAGGATCAGCCCCGCAGGTGCCCCACACAGGTGGGAGATGAGGAGGAGGAGGAGGAAGGTGCTAAATGAGCATGGTGGGGGTGGCTGGGAACGCTGCCTTGCCAGGGAAGGAGGCAGAGGGATTTTGGGAGCTGTTTGCTCCCTCCAAACCCACAAGGTTGGTGTTCCCAGAGGAAAATGAGGCTGGAAACTGCTGGCAGTGGGGCAGGAGGTGATTTCTATCCCCTGTGCTGGGGATGTGTCCAGCCTGGAGGGGCAGCACTGAAAACTGGGGATGTCTGGAGCAGGTAGGTCCTAAAATTCCCTAAAATTTTCAATTTTCAACCTTTTTGGGAATGAAAATTTTCAACGTTTTTGGGAATAAAAGCTTGCCAGAGCTGCCACTCTGAGGCCCTGCCAGTCCTGGGCAACAACAGGCCAGGATGAGCTGCAGCATCCCAGCTCCCTCCACGTGCTCCTCCAGCAATTTGGGAATAAGGCAGGGCCTACTTCCCCTAAAACCATTTAATTCTAATTAATTGCTTCACCTTCCATAGGCAGCTGCTCGTATAATTTTAATTGCTCAACAAGGGGGCTAATTGGGTGCACGTGAGCTGGGAATTTGGGAGTAACTCCAGCTCTTGGAATTCAGCATCTCCTGGCTCAGGCAGGTGAGCAAAGTTGCATCCTGGCTGGAATTTGCTGCAGGTGGAGGATCAATCCAGCTAGGATAGGTCCAAATGTGCTCCGTTTTTTTGGGAAAAGTTGGGAAGTTTGGTTTTGGGGATCCCACAGGAGCAGCTCCTGCCTCTGGGAAAAGGCCTGGCTGTGGGGTGAGTGAGGTTTAGCAGGGCTGTGCCTGGGAGGGAGAAGAGGAGGAAAACCCTGGAGCAAATCCCACAGGATGGCTCTGGTCTGGAAGGTTTTCCAAAGAGCAGGTGGCCTGGTTTGCCATCGGGATGGGAAGCACTGATGGTCATGGAGAGCTTGGGATCCGATGGCATGGTGGTGACATCCCCAGGGATGTCCCCAAGGGCTCAGCTCTTCCAGACACCCAGGAATGGCTCTTGTGGGGTGGAATTCCTCCAGCCTGGAAGGAGCTGGGGCTGCTCCGGGTGCTCTCCATGCTTCCAGCTGCTCCTGCAGGTGGGATCTGGATGGGGAGCACTAAAGGGATCCGGACTGGGAGCACCAGTGGGATTCAGACTGGGAACACCAGTGGGATCCAGACTGGGAGCACCAGTGGGATCCAAACTGGGAGCACTGAAGGGATCTGGATTGGGAACACCAGAGGAATCTGGATTGGGAACACCAGAGGAATCCGGATTGGGAGCACCAGTGGGATCTGGATTGGGAGCACCAGTGGGATCTGGATTGGGAGCACCAGTGGGATCTGGATTGGGAGCACCAGTGGGATCCGGACTGGGAGCACCAGTGGGATCCAGACTGGGAGCACCAGTGGGATCCAGATTGGGAACACCAGTGGGATCTGGATTGGGAGCACCAGTGGGATCCAGACTGGGAGCATGGAGGTCTCCAGGCAGCAGCAGCACAGGAGAAATATCCTATGGGAATCTTCATCAGTCCTGAAGTGTCCAAACACACCTCAGTGATGGACATTCCCGTTCCATCCCCATTCCCAAAGGCTGTGTCCATCTCCAGCCAGCCTGGATGTCACAGTTCCAGAAGGATCCATCTGGGAGCACCAGGATGGGGAACCAAACATCTTCCAGCGGGACACAGCGTCCTTCTCCTCCCATCTCCCACTGGGAAGGTGGAATTCCAGCTCATCCATGCCTGATCCCTTCCTGCTGGCCTGATTTGGGGACAGCAGCGCCCCGACCGCGCCGTCCCTGTCCCCCGTGTCCCTGCGTGACGTCTGCGCCCGCTTCCATCAGATCCGTGCTGAATCCCAGCGTTTCCTAGGCAACCTCAAGGAATCCGAGGAGCCAAAGCCACCCGGCAGGGCCGTGCCTGGGGGACAGCCAGCGCTGGCCGAGCCCAACTGGCCACCAGAGCCACACTGCGGCACGCAGCGGCCGTTCCCGGTGGTCCAGCTCATCCTGGAGATAATCCCAGGGCACAGCGCGGGTAATGTGCCCTGGTGGCATCTTGGTGCTGGTTGTGGCCACCATGGGCCGCTGGGGACGGAGCAGGAAGTGGCAGTGAGGGCAGTGGGATGCTGTGGCCGTGAGGCCCCAAAATCTGGGACAGCTCCGTGGGGATGCAAGAAATCAGCATTTGGAACGGGATCATCCCGCTCAGATCCCAACCCTCGTCCCGGTGGCACCGAGATTGGCACAGCCGTGCCAGGCCAGGCTGATGTCCCCCGGCAGGCAGGGGATGTGGAGAGGAGCTTTTCCCGTCGCCGGCTGCCGCTCCTTCCCGGCTGCTCGGCTCCCAGCTCTGCAATGCAGCTCGCACGGCTCGGCTGCCGTGTGTGAATCCCATCAATATTTCATGGAGCTGCTTCCTCCAGGGGAAGGGCTGCTCTCAGCTCCGGCTTTCTGCTGCTCCTACCAGCAGGGAACATCTGATTTCCTTCCAGCAGCATCCAGCAGTGCCTCCTCATCCTCCCCATTCCGCACTGGCGATTATCCCTTTGCCTTCCGGGGGCTCTGTATCCTGAAATCCCAAAGTGCTGACCAGATGCCACCCTCGGGTCTCCAGGGACAAGCCACCAGCTCCAGGATGGGTCACCTGAGGGTCACCCAACCCACCCACACTGCCAAATCCACATCCAGCAGCACGATGTGCCAAGAGCCTGGCTGGATCCGACATTCCCAAATCCATCCATCCTGCAGGTCCCAGCTGGCTCCCGAGCCCAGCAGGAGCTCGGGGTGAGCAGCTTTGTTTGCAGAAAAAGTTGCTTTTTTAACTGCTAAGGCTGCAGAATCATCCCAGAGCTTCTTCGGGGATCAGCAGAAAACTTGGGAAGAGTTCTGGTGATGCCAGGAGGGGGAGAGGCTGCGGCAAACACCCCTCGCTGTGGCACGAGGAGCTGGGACATCTCCCAGGGGTGACACCGGGGATCCAGGATGCTCCTGCATCCCTGGAGGAGCAGGAGGATGGGATGAAGGGACACTGGATGATCCCAGCAAGGTGCAGTTGTGGGAAGATGAGGCCAAAAGCTTTGGTGTCGCTCAACCACACAACTGAAATCTGCACAATTCCCAATTTCCAGGCTGAGATCTCCATCTCCAGGAGTGGTTTTGCCCATGGGAAGGATGAGGAGCATGGAGAGGCTCCCAGCAGAGCATCCCAGGGCAGGGAAGGAGCCCCTGAGTCCAGGAGGAGCAGGGCTGTCAATCCCTTCCCAAAAATTCCCAGTCAAGGCTCCCTCCCTGCTCCTGGAAACGCTGTGACAAAACATTTGAAGTGCCTTGACAGGGACGCCGAGAGCTGCTGCCACACGGCTCGGGTTTTAATAAGCAGGGAAATTAGGGATTTTCATCACCTTAAACTGCATCTTGTATCCGTGTGAGGCTTCCCGAAGGAGCCTGTGGAGAGCAGGAGCTCGGGGGGGATGGAAAAGGGAGGGATTTGCCCCCGGATTTGGGGCCAAGATGCCGCAATGTCACCCTCTGTCCCTGTCCCACAAAGGCAGGAATGGGGACAAAGCCTGGAGCGCTGGGAGTGTGGGAGGTGGCAGGAGTTTGGCCTCACAAAGGGATGGCGGAGAAGGAACATCGGGAACAGAGAGCTGTGAGCACAGCAGGAGTGGCCTTGGGGAGGTGGCGGGGCGGGGAGAAATGGGCACACGGAGAACTGGGCTGGAGGGGAGGTGAGGAGCAGCCGGGGGGTGAAATCGGGGATGGTTTGGGAGAAATCAGGGGATGAAATCAGGGATGGTTTGGGAGAAATCAGGGGGTGAAATCAGGCATGGTTTGGGAGAAATCAGGGGGTGAAACCAGGGATGGTTTGGGAGAAATCAGGGGATGAAATCAGGGATGGTTTGGGAGAAATCAGGGGATGAAACCAGGGGTGGTTTGGGAGAAATCAGGGGGTGAAACCAGGGATGGTTTGGGAGAAATCAGGGGTGGTTTGGGAGAAATCAGGGGATGAAATCAGGGATGGTTTGGGAGAAATCAGGGGATGAAACCAGGGGTGGTTTAGGAGAAATCAGGGGATGAAATCAGGGGTGGTTTGGGACTAGCTGGGGATGAAATCAGGGGTGGGTTGGGAGAAAACAGGGGACGAAACCAGTGATGATTTGAGAATAGCTGGGGGATGAAATCAGGTATGATTTGGGAATAGCTGGAGGATAAAACCAGGGGTGGTTTGGGAGTAAACAGGGGATGAAACCAGGGATGGTTTGGGAATAGCTGGTGATGAAACCAGGGGTAGTTTGGGAGAAACTGGGGGATCAGCCAGGGGTGGTTTGGAAGCAATTGGGGAGATCACCAAGGGATGATTTGATCACCAAGAGATGATCCAGGGATGGTTTGGGAGCAGTCAGGGGCTGAAACCAGGCTCGGTTTGGGCAGATGCTCCCCTGTCCTGCGGTGGAAAACACCCCCAGGCTCCTGTGCCTGGCAGCAAAGCCCATCCCGTGATCCCGGAGGATCCACAGCCTCCCACTCCCAGCACCCCTGGAACGAGCAGCACAGCCCCGGGATGCTCCCTGGGCACCCAGCGATGCCTTCAGCCTCAGAAGCCCCCTTGCCATGGGTCTCGGACCCTCAGAGCCCCAGCAGTGGGCAGTGACCACCACAGTCCGCTGGGGGTGGCACTGACCAGCACTGACCACCACCGAGCCCCTCACAGGCACCACCTCCCGCGGGGCCACCCTGCAGCCCAATGCCAGGTCCACCGCGGTGGCCCTGGGGACAACCTAGGGGCACAGAGGGGCCAGAAAGTGCCCCTTGCGGTGCCAGGGTGATGCCCACGTTCTGTCCCCACGTTCTGCCCCCACGTTCTGTCCCCAGGCTGCGGCACGAGGGAGAGGCACAGGAGCTCTGCCCATCCCAGGGCGTCATCCCACTATTCCTCAGCCCTTCCTTAACAATTTTCCCTCCAGGACCGAGCGCGGCTCCTGCCCCAAACCCCGCGGAGGGAGGAACAAGCTCTGGAAAAGGCAAATCCACGCACGAATCCCAGGCTGGAGGCGGCGGGAAGCTCGGGATGAGGTGAGCCCGGTGCGATGTCCCGGGACAGACCCTCCCGGGGATCATCCCTCGCGCTTTTCCCGGTCCCCATCCCGCTTTTCCCGGTCCCCATCCCGCTTTTCCCGGTCCCTATCCCGGTTTCCCGGCTCTGGGGACCGGCGTGCACGGGACGGAGTTGACGTCAACGGGCTTTCAGCGCGATGATGGATGGCACGGGCGAGCGCTGCCGGTGCCGAGCCGCCGGCCGGGAAGCGCTGCCGCCCCGCACCGGGAAAGGCTCCGGGGAGCCCCCGGGAACGGGAATGGGAACGGGAGCAGCGCGGCCGCAGCCCCCCCGCTGTCGGCGCAGCCCCTGTTTTGGGGGTTCGCATCGCGGCTCCGAGCCTGGGGGGTGAGTTAGGGGTGCCTCGCTGGCGGCAGTGGGGTACGGGGGACTCCCGGCGTTGTCCCCGCGGGGGTCGAGACCCCTCCGGCCGCTCCATGCGCATCCCGCTGCTCCCCGCACCGCATCCGCACCGGGCATCCCCAAAACCCTCCTCCCCGCCGCCCCGCCGCCGGCCGGCGATGCTCCGGGGCAGGTGCGGCCCCGCTCGGCCCGGTGACCGCCGAGCCCGGCGCTGTCCCCGCCGTCCCGGGCGCCCGGAGCGCCGCACCCCGCGGGCACTCACCGCTGCCGCCGCCGCCGCCCGTGCCCGCTCCTCCCCCGGCCCCGGCGGGCTGCTGGGAGCGGCGGGCGGGGGAGCCCCGGGCTCGGCCCGGGCGGAGCGGAGCGGCGGCGGCACCCCCCGAGGCACCGGAGCCCCCCGAGGCACCGCAGGGCAGGTGGCGGCCCGACCCCAAAAGGCGGCGGGAGGAGCGCGCATCCATCAGGTGGATCCCGAGGGATGAGGGAAGCGGCAGCCTGTTCCCAGGAGGCTCCGGTGGGACCCTGTGCCCGTCAGCTGGATCCTGCGGGCAGCGGCTGGACCCCAAAAATGGCCGGCTGGACCCTAAAGCCTTCAGCTGGACTCTGGACCCGTTATACCGGAGCTCAGATGGATAACCCGTTAATCAGATGGATCCTAAACCCAGCAGTGGGACCCCAAGAGGCGTCAAATGGATCCTAAACCCAGCGATGGAACCCCAAGAGGTGTCAAATGGATCCTAAATTTCCATCAATTGGACCCCAAGAGACATCAAATGGAATCTGCACCCTTCAATTGGACCCTACAGCTGGATCCCAAGAGCCTCCAGCTGCACCCTGTACCCTTCAGCTGGACCCTACACCCATTGACCAAACCCCAAGAGCCTCCAGCTGGATCCTAAATACAGCAATGGAACCCCAAGAGACACCAAACGGAATCTGCACCCTTCAGTTGGACCCTGCAGCCATCAGCGGGACCCCAAGAGCCTCCAGTTGGACCCTACAGCCAACAAGTGGACCCTAAACCGAACAAACGAACCCCCAAAGCCCCCAGCCGGATCCTCCACCCCCCAGCTGGACTGTGGAGCTGCCAGCTGACCCCTCCCTCACAGCTGGACCCCAAAAGCAGCTGCCAGCCCCCCCTGCTGTCACCTGGACCCCAAGAGTCCCCAGCCAGACCCCTGGGAGCCCCACAGCCCGTCCTGCTCAGCCCTGGCTTCGGGAATGCCAAGGGATCTGATCCCAGTGACCCTCCCGGGGTTTGGGGACACGGGGACACCCCCAGCGCCCCGGATCCCCGCGGAGGAGGAATTTGGGGCGGAGAGGCAGCGATTCCAGCGCTGCCCTTGGGCTCACCTTGGCTGCCGGGCTCCGAGCACCGATTTCCCTGTGAGCAGCGTCTCCCGCTCCCGGTGAATTCCTCCGGCGCTTTCCCTGCGTTGCCTCTGCCGGCTGACATGGAGCCACGTGCCGGGAGGAAACCTCCTTCGCCGCCTTTAACTCTGTCCCTCCCTAAAATCCTGCCGCTCCCGGCTCTCCATCCCACGGGCAGCAGCGCCCCGGGAAGTACCCTCTGATCCCAAACCCGGGATTAGGGCCTGGGGAGTGATTTGGGATCGGGGTGGGTCAGGGAGTGTGGCGAACATCCATCGGGGCAGGGAGGATGTGGGATGATTCCCCCACGATAATTCCCCCACGATAATTCCCCCATAATAATTCCCCCATAATAATTCCCCCCATAATTCCCCCATAATAATTCCCCCACGATAATTCCCCCCTAATAATTCCCCCCATAATAATTCCCCCCATAATAATTCCCCCATAATAATTCCCCCATATTTCCCCCATATTTCCCCCATATTTCCCCCATCATTCCCCCTCTGTTTGGGGGAATTATTATTCCGAGCAGGGAAAACCGGGATGCAGCAGGAAAGCTGCTTCAGGAACAGGAACAGCCGAAAGAACTAAATATGGAAACTCGGAGAAAGCGGCGCTGAAGGAGGGAGATGGTTTCCTAACGGGATTCAAAGCATATAAACAAACTCAGGGAGGAGGGAGGCTGTCCTGAGGGGCCTTGGGGAGGAAGAGGTTGGAAAACCAGCCGGAATTCTCGCCGCAGGGAAGGTTATCCCGTGAAATTTCCAGCTTTGTGGAGGAAGTGACACTCCTGGGAACATATAATTTTGGGGAAGAGATAATGAAAACAACATCCCTGAAAGCTTCTCTGTAGGATTTTTTTTTCCCCCAGCTGCTTTTTGATGATAGAATCGTGGTGTTTTCAGTTATGTTGGAGGTTTTTTGCTTCCCTTAGCAGGTTTTTCTGGGATCACCAACCTCACACCGGGAGGTGCTGCAGATCCCAGGCTGGAGCTGGGTGGGAATTGCTTCCCTGGATAGCCAAACCCCAAAGCTTTGTCCTCATCCTGATATCCCATCAGAGCTCTCCCATCTCCCATGTCTCTTAATTCCTTAAGGAGCTCAGCTTTTCCAGCTCCTCGGCACCTTCCCCTCTCCCTTTTGGGATCGTGCAGCACCAAGGGGGTGGCTAATGCGATTATCCCGATCAAACGGCCCTAAGAGGATTCCCGGGGCTTGGCTGCAGGGGATCTGGGCAGGATGAGCCTGCTGGATGTGGGGGATGTGGGATGTGTCCCTGGCAGGGTGACCTGGGATCTGCCATTCCCTGGGATCTGTCATTCCCTGGGATCTGCCATTCCCTGGGATCTGCCATTCCCTGGGATAGGCTGGACAGCTGCCCATGGAATGGATCCAGAAATACAGGAATGGGGTGGGAATGTTGGGGTTCTGGGGGTGTTTGGGGGGTGCTGGGGATTCCCAGGAGGGTCTTGGAGCCCCTCTGGGGCATCCTGGAGCTTCCCAGAGGATTTTGGAGCTTCCCAGGAGGATCTTGAAGCTTCCCCAGGAAGGTCCTGGAGCTGTCTTGGGGCATCCTGGAGCTTCCCAGATGATTTTAGGGATTCCCAGGAGGGTCCTGGAGCTGCTTTGGGGCATCCTGGAGCTTCCCAGAAATGTCCTGAGCCTTCCCAGGAAGGTTCTGAGCTTCTCTGGGCACCTTTGAGCTTCCCAGGGGATTTTGGAGGTTCCCAGGGATTTCCTGGGGGTTCCTAGGAAGGCTCTGGAGCTGCTTTGGGGCATCCTGGGGCTCACCAGGGAACTTCAGGGCTCCCCAAGAGGGTCCTGAGGCTTCCCAGGAAGGTTCTGAGCTTCTCTGGGCACCTTTGAGCTTCCCAGAGGATTTTGGAGGTTCCCAGGGATTTCCTGGGGGTTCCTAGGAAGGTTCTGGAGCTGCTCTGGGGCATCCTGGGGCTCACCAGGGGATTTTTGGGGCTTCCCAGGAGGGTCCTGGAGCATTCCAGAGGATTGAGGTTCCCCAGGAGCATCGTGGAGCTGCTTTGGAGCATCCAGGACCTTCCCAGGATGATCCATGAGGTTCTGAGGTGGCTCTGGAAAATCCTGGAGCTCCATTTGGGGAAGGAGAAGGGTTAAGGAGAAGGGCAGGACTGGGAATCCCAGCAGATCCTAAAGTTTTGTGGGATTTTGCAGGTTTCTCTCAGTTTTTCCTTGGGGATGGAGGACGAGGGAAAGCAGGATTCCTTTGGGAGCTCCCATGTGGGTCAGGAAAGGTTCAAACCTGACCCAGGGCTGATCATCCCTCGGGAATTTTGGTCTCCCAAGGAATCCTTTGGCATCACCCGAAAGTCAAATGATCTTCCTGGGGTTTGATTTCAAAGCAGAAGGTTTCTACAGGAGCTTCAAAAATCAGTGTCCAGCTATAGATATATCCTTAAATATCCTTACATATCCCTAAACATCACATGGATCAGCCCAGCTAGGAGAAGAACCAGGTGGGATGTGGCCCCAAGGGTCAGGCCCCAAAATCTGGCCCTAAAAACTCCCTTTTTCCTGCAAAATCCACCAGTCAGTGTGTTCATATCCAGAACAAATTGCCATCCAGGTTTTCCTGTGCTTGTGGATTATTGCCCCAAAGCAACAGCTCGTTTGGGATCAATCCAGAATCCTGCTGGAATGGGAATCCCAGGGGATGAGCTGGGAAGGGCCAGGCTGCTCTGAGCTGATTTTCCAAACGAACCCATAACTCCCAAATCCAGGTCCCAAATCCCAAATCCAGTGGGAAGCTGGATGGGATGAGCAGGTGGCAGGAGCTGGGCGAACCCAAAGCACCACCAAATTCCTGCAGAGCCGAGTGGAAAAGCACTTTTTCCTAATTTTTTTTTCCCCTTTTTCTTGTTTTCCTTGGCTCCTGCTCGTTCCGGGCAGGCTGACAGGGAGCTGCAATCCCCGCGGGAAAAGCCGGGAGGCTCCAGACAATGGATCCATTGCTGCCGGAGAGGGGAGCAGGTGGGGAGGAAACACAAAAGGATCCGGCAGCGAGAGGAGGAGGAGGAGGAGGAGCCGGGAGAGGAGGAATTTTTGTCCAGAAGTCCCTGGAGAAGGGTTGGATCCTGGCGGGAGGAGCAGGGAGAGGAGGAATTTTTGTCCAGAAATCCCTGGAGAAGGGTTGGATCCTGGCGGGAGGAGCAGGGAGAGGAGGGATTTTTGTCCAGAAATCCCTGGAGAAGGGTTGGATCCTGGCGGGAGGAGCAGGGAGAGGAGGGATTTTTGTCCAGAAATCCCTGGAGAAGGGTTGGATCCTGGCGGGAGGAGCAGGGAGAGGAGGGATTTTTGTCCAGAATCCCTGGAGAAGGGTTGGATCCTGGCGGGAGGAGCGGGAGAGGAGAGATTTTTGTCCAGAAATCCCTGGAGAAGGGTTGGATCCTGGCGGGAGGAGCAGGGAGAGGAGGGATTTTTGTCCAGAAATCCCTGGAGAAGGGTTGGATCCTGGCGGGAGGGACAGCTTGGTGCTCAGAGAACTGGGCTTGGCAGCAGTGCTGGATGATTTATTTAGGAATGAGGCGTTTTCCAGGGAATTGTGGGGTTGGATTGCCAGGAAATGGATCAAAAAATTGGGAATTCTTTAAAAATAACCCCAAAGTGGAGCAGCAGTGAGGGGCTGGGATGGATTTCCCCAAAATCTGTGGATCCTGGAATCCTTGAATTCCAGCCTGGAGCAAGCTGGGAGAGGGAAAGGTGTCCTGGGGTGGAATTGCATAATCCTTCATGTCCTTCCAACCCAAACCACCCCACCACCATCCCGAGTTTTATTTCTCTTGGCTGCCTCACCAGTGCCCTCAGTCGAGAGATTTCCAATCCAACTGCAGGAATTTGCTGCAAGACATTTCCCACTCGGCTGCCAGCACGGAGCCTCCAGCTCCAAACCCACGGAAAACATACAAATTTGTCCCATTTCCTACATTTCTCCCACCAAAACCCACAAATCCCAAATTCCCAGTGCCTGCAGGGAATGGGGTTTTGTCCCCTGGTAGGGCAGAGGCACCAGTTTTGGGAAGGGTGACTGGAAGTGCAGCAGCCCCGTGGGATTTGACTTTCCTTTCTCATCCCCGACAATATTTCAAGGGATTTATATTTATATCCTGAACAATGATATTATTATTTAAAAAAAAAAAAAAAGGCTATAAAAAAAGAAACCTGTCAGGCTGCAAATTGGGGCACCAGAAGGACAAAAAGATGGAGTCATTGGTGAGGAAAAGGGATTATTATTATTTTTTTTTTTTTTTTTCATGGGAAAAATCCTGAGGCAGCATGAGTCACCTCCATGTCCTGGAGCCAGGAAAGCACAGTGCCTGGGAATTGGGAGAGCACAGAGTTTGGCTTGAATCAGCTCCAGGATGGCAGGGAAAAAATCCTCCTGTGCCCAGGGAGCAGCTCAGCCAGGTTCCAGCAGGGCTGGAAGTGTCCCTGGATGATCCCTGGGACAGCAGTGCCAGGGATGTCCTGGAGCTGCTGCTCAATGGGTGTGCAGAATGGCAGAAAAATTCTGCTGGAAATGCAAAAAACCAGAGAAAATAGAATAGAAATAGAGTAGAAAACTAATATATATAATATATATAATATATATGTATAGAATATATAGAATATATATAAAATACATATAATATATAATATATAATATATAATATATAATATATAATATATAATATATAATATATAATATATAATATATAATATATAATATATATGAGAGATATATATGGATATATAATCATATATATCATATATATAATTATATATATATTTTATATATATATATATATATATATATATAAAAAATATAATTAATCTATTAAGGTAGAATTCCAGAAATTCCTGAGAGTCCTACCATTGATAATAACATGGACAATTAATTGATAATCTATTAAGGTAGAATTCCAGAGATTCCATGGACAAATACATGGAAAATTAATTGATGGAATTAATCTACTAAGGTAGAATTC
Source organism: Lichenostomus cassidix (assembly GCF_008360975.1). Taxonomy (NCBI): domain Eukaryota; kingdom Metazoa; phylum Chordata; class Aves; order Passeriformes; family Meliphagidae; genus Lichenostomus; species Lichenostomus cassidix. The sequence continues at coordinate 2,141,605 of NC_139503.1, read as the reverse complement.
CAGAGATTCCTGGGAGTCCTACCATGGACAATAACATGGACAATTAATTGATAATTAATTAATTGATTTGTGGCATTCTACCTTAATAGAATTAATCTATTAAGGTAGAATTCCAGAAATTCCTGAGAATTCTACCATGGATAATAACATGGACAATTAATTGATAGAATTAATTCTATTAAGGTAGAATTCCAGAAATTCCTGAGAGTCCCACCATGGATAACAACACAGACAATGTTATTGTTTATTGACAATGTGGTTATTGTCAATTATTCATTAATTATGTCTTAAATCTCACAGGAAATCTTTGCTTCTCCTCCCTTTGGGGTTGTTTTTTGGGGTATTTTTGCTGACTATCAGCTGCCTCGAGTCTCCCCTCAGAGAGAAAAAGGATCTTTAATTCCTTTATCTATTCAAGTTGACTTCAGGAACATTTTTTCTCCCACAATGTGAACAATCAGAACTCTGTGGTCTCCCAGATATGCAAAACAGTTCTTTTTCTTCTCTTGTGGGCAGATGCAGCTGAACTACACAATGGGACTGAGAGTGAGTCAACTCAGCAACGCTGGATGGATTTAAATCCCATTTCTAACAAACTCCTATTGAAATTTCCCCATAAAAATGCCAAATGCAGGTGTGGAGAGAAGTTCGTGGAAACTCATCATCCCCCAAGCGTTTTTATAAAATATCTCTAAGGGATTTATTGTGATAAATGAGTGGATAGTGAATGTTGGTTCTCACATCTATGAATTTAGCATTTATAAATAATAAGGTACTGTGTAAAGTAGCATTTGGATAAAATAGAGTGAAGTAGAAACAAAGTTAGAGTGAATTATAACTATGTAATAGTTGGAGTTTGCTAGAAATGTGGTGAGAAATACATGGGAATAGATGTCTGTTAAACTGATAAACCACAAACCAGAGATCAAGATGTCCTGAAGGAATAAACAAACCTGATGTATCCTAAGAAATCTGTGATTTCCGGTCACACCTCCCTGGGCAGAGTGTCAATAAATTGAATTAGAGCTAAAGAACACTTCAGCCTTCAGCCCTGAGCCAAACCAGCACACTGAGGTATCTCCAGCCTGGCGGAGAGGGGAATAGAGTGAAGAAGGGATGATTGGAGTGGAAATGGTTTTTTGGATTTAATGAATATGTAAGTTACAGAAAGTACTTCAGTGCACGTTGAAATGAATAAGGTGTGGGGCTGAGAATGAGGCAAAGAGCTACTCTGTAAGGCTTTGTTCTCCTAATAAATGTTCAATATTATATTCCTAAAAATGCTGGCTGGTGAATTTGTCTATATCATGATCCTTCCCGGTTTATCCCAATCCATCCCAGTTTATCCCGATCCATCCCCATCCTTCCCAATCCGTCCCGATCCATCCCGATCCCATCCGGACTATCCCGGTTCATCCCCATCCATCCCAATCCATTCCAATCCATCCCGCTCCATCCCCATCCATCCCCATCCATCCCAATCTATCCCAATCCATCCCGATCCATCCCATCCCAATCCATCCCGGTTTATCCCAATCCATCCCGATCCAACCCAATCAATCCCAATCCATCCATCCCGATCCATCCCAGTTTATCCCAATCCATTCCAATCCATCCTAATCCATCCCAATCCACCCCAATCCATCCCGATCCATCCATCCCGATCCATCCCCATCCTTCCCAATCCGTCCCGATCCATCCCGATTCCATCCGGACTATCCCGACCCATCCCGGTTCATCCCGATCCATCCCAATCTATTCCGATCCATCTATCCCGCTCCAACCCCATCCATCCCAATCCATTCCAATCCATCCCGATCCATTCCCATCCATCCCAATCCATCCCGCTCCATCCCGATCCATCCCATCCCAATCCATCCCGGTTTATCCCAATCCATCCATCCTGATCCATTCCGGTTAATCCCGATCCATCCCGGTTTACCCCAATCCATCCCAATCCACCCCGATCCACCCCAATCCATCCCGATCCATCCATCCCGATCCATCCCCATCCTTCCCGCTTCCGCCCCGCCCCGCCACTCTCGCGAGATCCCCGCCGGGTCACGCGCGCGGCCGCGGCCCAGCCCGGGGAGGAGGAGGGGGGGGCAGAAGAGGGCGGAGCCTCCGCCCCGCCGCCTCACCGCCCCGCCGCCATCTTGTTTCTCGGCCGCTCGGCGCTCACTCCGCTCCGGCCGCCCCCCCTTCCACCCCGCCTCCCCGCCGGCCGCGCCGGAGGCAGCGCGGGCACCGGGCGGAGCAGGCGGAGGTCGCGGCGCCGGCCGCCCCGGTGAGTGCGCGGGGAGCGCGGCGGGGGGGAGGCGGCGGCGGGCCGTGAGGGGGCGCGGGGCGGGGGCGGCCCGAGGGGTCGGTGCGGCTCCCCCCCCCCCCCCCGGCAACGGCTGCGCTGCGATTGGCCGCGCCGCGGCGCGCGCGCTGATTGGCCCGCGCGGGGGAGGCGGGCGCGGGGAGGCGGGCGGTGATTGGCTGGCGGGGCGCGGAGCGGGGAGAGGACAGGCAGCGGACCGTTGTCCCGCGCGGCGCGGGGTGGGGGGGCGGCGGGGCTGAGGGAGCCCTCGGGGAGCCCTTGGGGTGCCCCGGAGCTCTAGAGCCCGCGATTCGGGGCTGAGGGAGGCCTCGGGGAGCCCTTGGGGAGCCCTTGGGGAGCCCCGGGAGCTCTAGAGCCCGCGATTCGGGGCTGAGGGAGGCCTCGGTGAGCCCGGGAGCCCCGGAGCTCTAGAGCCCGCGATTCGGGACTGAGGGAGGCCTCGGTGAGCCCGGGAGCGGCGGAGAGCCCCGGGAGAGCCCGAGAGGCCCGGCCTAGAGCCCGCGATCGGGGCTGCCAGCGCCCGGGGAGCACGCTGCCTCAGGGCCGGCGGGTGCTCTCCTCCTCCCGGTGCTTTCCCGGGCCGGCGGCGGGTGGGACCTGCCGGGCTGCCGCGGAGGAGGTGCTGAGGTGCTTCATCCCTGGGAGTGCCCAAGGGCTGGTTGGATAAAGCCTTGAGTAAAGCGGTCTAGTTGAAGGTGTCCGTGCTCGTGGCAGGGAGTGGAACTGGATGCGCTTTATGGTCTCTTTCACCCAAACCATTCCTGGTTCTGTGATTCCAAGGCACGCGGTGATCCTGAGCTGGCTGAACAAGGAGTGGGAGCAGGTAGAGAGGAGCTCGCATGTTTAGGTTGGGATAAGTTTTCAGGAAGAAATTCTTGGTTGTGAGGGTGATGAGGCCCTGGCACAGGGTGTCCAGAGAAGCTGTGGCTGCCCCTGGATCCCTGAAGTGTGCAAAGCCAGGCTGGATGGAACTTGGAACAACCTGGGACAGTGGAAGGTATCCCTGTCCATGGCAGAGGGAGGAACTGAACTTTTAAGGTCCAACCAGCCCTAAACATTCTGTAATTCCATGAATCTATGATTGCGTTTTCCCTAAAATCTTCGGGATTTTTGCCATCCAAGCCTTGAGAAGCTTCTTCAGGCTCTGCCACAGCATTTGGCAAGGAGAGGGACAGGACTACAACAAGGCAGGCGTGGGTTTCTGGTTTATTTTAGGTTTTTTTCAATCTGTGCTCAAAAAGCAGCGAGAGCTGTGAGAACACCTTTGGTCTCCCTAAATCCTGCTTTGACCCGAGCTGAGGGAATAAAAGAAATGCCCCCAGGTAGCTGGTGAAGCACAGAGCACTGCCAGCAGTGTGGGTGTGGTGTGGATCACAGGGAATTCTTTTGGGCTGAGTGGGATTGGGTTCAGGTTGGTTCCTGGTGTTTGAGGGGTGACAGGGCAGCTTTGGGGTGGCTTTTGGGGTGGCTGAGCTGTGTCCCAAGGCCACCTCCAGACCTTGGAGCTCTGGCAGATTCCAGGTTGCTCACAGGAGGAATAATAGCACTGGCTACCTCTGGATTGTGACTCTTAGGAATCTTGGTGAATGGAGTATTTTTCCTGAATTTGGGAATAAATTTTCCATGTCTCCATTGCTCTCTGAGCATGGACAATTCAAAGCCCATAAAGGTTTTCCTCCTCTAAACCAGCCATTCTGAGCCATCAAACTTCCTTGGCATCATCATCCTGTGTCTTTGCTCAGGTTTTTCAGTGAGGTTGTGGGTTTGGACTGAGCTGTCCCTGCTGGCTCTGATTGTCCTCATGCTCTGGGGACAGCCTGAGCTCACCTGGGCCTTGTGGTGACAAGGATGGCACAATCAGGGACCCAGGGGATGGCTGGAGCTGTGCCAGGGAGGTTTAGGGTGGATTTTTGGGGAAAGGCTCTTCCCCCAGAGGGTGTCAGAGCTGAACTCTCCACATTCCCAAGGCTGCATGGGATGCACAGGGTGGGATTGTTGGGGTTTTGCAGGGCCAGGGCTCGGGCTGGCTGATCCTTTATCCATTCCCACTCGGGATATTCCAGTTCTGGGATTGAGCAGAACCCCTGACAGCCCAGCTGCTCATTCCCAGCAGGAATAGCTGTGATCCTGCAGGTGCTGTGCTTGGCTGGGGACCTTGAGCTGCTCATTTTCCTGCCTGAATCTCACTGATGGATTCCTAGGAGTGGCACAGAGCAGCAGGAGGTGACAGAAATGGCTTCAGAACATTCCTTTCTGCTGCTGTGATCCCAGGAACTCTGTATTTCATGGAATCATGGAATGGTTTGGGTGGGAAGGACCTCAAAGCTCATTCAATTCCATCCCTGACAGAGCAGGAACACCTTCTACTATCCCAAATTGCTCCAAGCCCTGTCCAGCCTGGCCTTGGACACTTCCAGGGATCCAGAATTCCACAGCTTCTCTGGGAATTCCATCCCAGCCCCTCCCCACCCTCCCAGGGAACAATTCCTTCCCAAAATCCCATCCAAACCCTCTGTGACTTTAGAGCAACAACAGCTGCAGCGATTGAAATAAACCCTCCAGGGCTTCCCAAATTAATTCAGTGGGGTTTTTTTCCCCACAAATAAACCCTTCAGGGCTTCCCAAATTAATTCAGTGGGGTTTTTTTCCCCCACAAATAAACCCTTTACTGTAAGGCCTCCCAAAATTAATCGGTTTTTATTGTCATGAGGAATCAGCAAGCACTCTGTGAGCATCAGCTGTTCCCGTGGGTCATTCCCTTGTCCCTTGGGATGTGACAAGGCACGAGGGGACATGTTTTTGGCCAGTCAGTCCCTTTTGGAATTCCAGAATTCCAGCCAGGCATTCCTCAGCTCGGCAGGAAAGGTGCTGGGTTTGTTTTTCATACCACCACGAGTACCTCACATACCTCCAATAATCAGAATTCCGCAGCTTCCAGGCCCTGCTTTTTATCTCAGGAATGCCACAGGAAGAGAACAGAGTGTATTTATTTTTTTTAAGGCCGTGCTTTAACTAGTTCTATTCCTCAAATCGTCGGGAAGATCTATTTTTAAATTAATCTCTCCTCGCTATCAGATTCAAACTGATTTAATCTGCAGGACTCTAGTCAAGCTTTGGCTGTGCTTCCCAATATTTTTCCCCCCTGGATAATCCTGTCAGCACGTTGTTTCCAAGCAGGAAATTATGTTTTGGAGTTAAAGCTCCAAATCCATCGGGGTGTTGTTGATAACAACTGGGATTTGTGTGTCCAGAGGTTAAAAAAACCACCTTGTTCCAACAGCTTGATTATTGTGGACATTCCCATTCTTTAACCACGATATTCCCAAATTCCCACCCCATGGGGATGGAGGGGGCAGAGCGAGGCTGGGAGGTGCTGTTGTGGGTAAAACTGCAGGGAAATTACTGGTGTTGGAGGTGAATTCCCCACCGGGAATTTTGGTTCAGGGATTCATCCTGCTCGGGGGCTGGGCCTCGGTTTGGGGAAGGGAAGGCTGATCGGGGATCCCATCAAATGTCCCCAGGGGGTGGCAGAGGATGGTGGCAGGCTCTGTTCAGGGACAGCACGAGGAGCAATGGCCTTAACAACAAGTTCCACCTCACCTTAAGGAAAAACTTCATTCCACGGGGGTGGCAAAGCCCTGGAGTAACCGGAACTCTCCCTCTCTGGGGACATCCCAACCCCGCCTGGAGGTGTCCCCGTGTCACCCGCTCCGGGTGACCCTGCCGCGGCAGTGAGGTCAGGCTGGATGATCTCCAGAGATCCCAAAATTCCTGCCATCCCGCGCTCCGGCCGCGCGCGCTCCCGCCGCGCCGCGCGCACGTGCGAGCCCCGCGCCCCGCCGGGGAGGCGTGGCGGGAACCGCCGTGATTGACAGCCGCGCGGGCCAATCGGCGGCCGCCCCCGCCGGGCTCTCCAGGCGTTTGAATAGGAGGCGAGGCGGCCAATCGGGGCGGGGCAGGGGGGCGGGGCTTCGCTGACCCCTGCGGCCGCCGCTCAAGGTAACTTTAAAGCAGGAAGCGGCCGGCGAGGCTGCGCCGCGGCGCCGGCCAATGGGAGCGCGGGGCCGCGGGGCGCGCGGCCAATGGGGGAGCGCAGCGGCGGGGCGCGCGGCCAATGGGCGCGGGCGGGGGGCGGGCCGGGCGCGCGCAGCGGGGCGCGCGGGGCCGCCGCCGTTAAAGGGGCCGCGGGCAGAGCTCGGCCCGGCGCGGGGATCCCGCCGCTGCCGGGGTCACTCAAAGACAAAGCCATGGCGGGCAGCCCCCGCCCGCGGCCACGGCCGGCGGTGAGTCCGGGGCGCTGCCGCCGCGGTGCTAGCGGGGGAGGGCCGGCCCGGGCGGAGAGGCCAGGCCGCGGCGGCGGGGGATGCTCGCGCGTCCCGGTGCGGCGGGGGGTGGGCGGCGCGGCGGGAGCTGCCCGCCGCGGGCTTTGCGGTCAAAGCCCCGGTGCTGCCCGCCGAGCCGCCCGCCGTGCGGGCAGGATGGAGGGCACGGCAGCGCTGGGGCGCCCCGAGCGCGGCGGCGGCTCCCCGGTGCCCTTGGCCGCGATGGCACCGGGCGGGGACAGCGGGGACAGCCGAGCCGCGACACCCCCGGCGGGCGGGCAGGCAGCCCTTTGTTGTCGCTTCCCTCCGCGCCGAAGGTCACGGGGTGAACCGGGCTTGGGCGGCTCGGAGCTCCGCGGGGCTCCCCGGGCGGCGGAGCTCCGCCGCCGCAGCCCCAACTTGGAGCTCCGCCGCCGCAGCCCCAACTTGGAGCTCCGCCGCCGCAGCCCCAACTTGGAGCTCCGCCGCCGCAGCCCCAACTTGGAGCTCCGCCGCCGCAGCCCAACTTGGAGCGGGGCCTGCGCGAGTGACCTTGAGATCGCAGCGCTCCGAGCCGCCGCGCTGAAGGACAAAGTTTGTTTGCGGCACTTTGGACCCAAAAAAAAAAAAAAGAGAGAAAAAAGAGAGGAGGGAGAAAAGCGGAGCTGCTCCTCCAGCAAGGGCACGGGGAGGAGTTGGGAGGTTCGGATTAAAGTTGGTTCCATTCCTGCTCTGCTCATCCTTCCCCTCCCAGCGTGAAAAATCACCTTTTTTCCCCTCTCTCCTCTTGACCTTAAAAGCGTTATGGTGGAAAATGAAGGAGAATTAGGTTGTACAACTCCTCCCTGGGAGGATTTTAGGCTCCAAGCCCTTGAAGCTGAGCTTGGTCAGGATTTCCTTCCTTCCCAGGGTTATTTGGGGTGTTTTAATTAATAATTAACACTCCCAGCGCCTCGTCTCGGGGTTGTCCAACTTCTTGGCGCTGTCACAGTTTCGCTGTCAGGAGGAGAAATGTCCCAAATAATTCCCCTTAATAATTCCCCTAAATAATTAGGGAAATACTGGAGGAACTTCTGGTCCAGCACTGGGAGATTTCCTGTGAGCACGAAGGTCATCATCAGCATCTTGGAGCAAAAAATTACATATTTAAATCCATTTATTTTGAAATTCGGGTATATCCAGCTTGCAGGACACGAGGGCGACCTGCAGCTCCCAGAAATTAGGATAAATTAGGATAAAAATCTTGATTACACCCAATATTTGTCATATTTTTATCGCCTCAGCTTGCAGGAGGCTGGGGAAGAGTAGGTGCTGCTTGATCTTTCTAGGTCAAGAGCAGCAGGAAGAGCCTGGGAAACCTGGAAATGGATTTATTAACAAATTATTCCAGTTCCTGACTTATTTATTATTTTTTTTTCTCTCCCAGCACTGTTAGGTGTAGGAAGAGAGCATTTTAAAGGAGTGAAGTTTGGGTGTTTCTTCTGCTCCAAAGATCTCCAGGGATGTTGTTGTTGTTGTTTTCTAGGAGTTTGATTGTCTGGGAGTTTGATTTTTTAGTTTTATTCTCTATATAAGTTTGGGTTTTTTAGCTTTATTCTATGTGTTTGGATTTTTAGCTTTATTCTATGAGTATTTGGTTTTTCAGTTTTATTCTGTGTGAGTTTGATTTTTTAGTTTTATTCTCTATATAAGTTTGATTTTTTGGCTTTATTCTATATGAGTTTGGCTTTTTAGCTTTATTCTGTGTGAGTTTGGTTTTTCAGTTTTATTCTGTGTGAGTTTGATTTTTTTTAAGTTTTATTCTCTATATAAGTTTGATTTTTTGGCTTTATTCTATATGAGTTTGGCTTTTTAGCTTTATTCTGTGTGAGTTTGCTTTTTCAGTTTTATTCTGTGTGAGTTTGATTTTTTTTAGTTTTATTCTCTATATAAGTTTGATTTTTAGCTTTATTCTATGAGTTTGGATTTTTAGCTTTATTCTATGTGAGTTTGCTTTTTCAGTTTTATTCTGTGTGAGTTTGATTTTTTTAGTTTTATTCTCTATATAAGTTTGATTTTTTAGCTTTATTCTATGTGAGTTTGGCTTTTTAGCTTTACTCTATATGAATTTGGTTTTTCAGTTTTATTCTCTAGATGAGTTTGTTTTTTTAGCTTTATTCTGTGTGAGTTTGCTTTTTCAGTTTTATTCTGTGTGAGTTTGATTTTTTTAGTTTTATTCTCTGTGAGTTTGGCTTTTTAGCTTTATTCTGTATGAGTTTGGTTTTTCAGCTTTATTCTCTATATGAGTTTTGGTTTTTCAGCTTTATTCTCTATATGAGTTTTGGTTTTTCAGCTTTATTCTCTATATGAGTTTTGGTTTTTCAGCTTTATTCTCTATATGAGTTTTGATTTTTCAGCTTTATTCTCTATATGAGTTTTGATTTTTTAGCTTTATTCTCTATATGAATTTGGTTTTTTAGCTTTATTCTCTATATGAATTTGGTTTTTTAGCTTTATTCTATACGAGTTTGGTTTTTCAGTTTTATTCTAGATGAGTTTGATTTTTTAGCTTTGTTCTATATGAGTTTGGTTTTTCAGTTTTATTCTAGATGAGTTTGATTTTTTAGCTTTGTTCTAGATGAGTTTGGTTTTTCAGTTTTATTCTAGATGAGTTCGAGTTTTTAGCTTTACTCTAGATGAGTTTGGGTTTTTAGCATTATTCTGTATGAGTTTGGCCTTTTAGTTTTATTCTATGAGTTTGGTTTTTCAGTTTTATCCTATGTGAGTTTGGTTTTTTTACCTTCATTCTCCTCAAAATTTGCTTTTCTACTTTTAACCTTTCAGTCTGATTTCCCACCTTGATTTTCCAGCAGTTTGCTTTTTCCTGGCAGTTTTCTTCTTTATTTCCCCCAAAATCATAACCCAGAACTTCAAGCTTGAAAAACACCTCCATCTTTTTATTTAATTTCCTTTTCCACCCTTTTTTCCCCTTTTTTTTCCACCCTTTTTCCACTGTCACCAATTCAAGCAGTGAAAGTTTTGAGGACTTTTTTAGGGAGGGGACATTGCTGTCCCCAACTTGAGTGAGGAGATGCATGAGAGGGGTTTGGGTCACCTTTCCAACCACTAAATTCGAGTTTTATTTCATTTAATCAGGCTAATATATTTCTATAATTGGGTTGAAATCTGTATTTTCATCATGTTGGAAGTTTTAATGCCTTAATGATTCCAGTGTGGTTATTGCTGATTGGGATGCTGTGGGTTTGGTGCTTAATTAGGCTTAATTTTTCAAGTGTTTCGACTTTTTTGGGATTTTCTGGGATGAGGGATGGATGGAGAGAGGAGTGGGGATGGATTTTTAATGCCAGAGGGTGGGGAGAGATGGGATTTTGGGATGGAATGACCCCAAAATCCACTCTGGGAGATGTTCCTGCAGGAGAATCCCAACGAGGAGGTTCACCAGGGGAACAACCTTTTCCCAAAAAATAAATCCCACAGAGCAGGGAATGAGGGAAAAGGTTTCCCAGAGAAGCTCCTGGATCCCTGGAATGTCCAAGGAGCAACATGGGATAGGGAAAAATGTCCCTGTCCATGGATAGGGTGGGATTTAAGGATTGGGATTTCCACCCAAACCATCCCATAGTTTGTGGATTGGGTTTTGATCCCAAACCTGACCCCATCAGTCTCTTCCCAGGTGTTGTTCCTCTGCTTTTCCAGGGAATATTTTCTATGGAATATTTTCCATATATTGCCATCCCTGTGGATGTCACAGCTGATCCCAAACTCCACCCCATCAATCCCTTCCCAGGTATTTTTCCAGTGCTTTTCCATGGAATATTTTCCATTCATTGCCATCCCTGTGGATGTCACAGCTGATCCCAAACCGAACCCCATCAATCTGTTCCCAGATGTTGTTCTGTGCTTTTCCAGGGAATATTTTCCATGGAATATTTTCCATGCATTGCCATTCCTATGGATGTCACAGCTGATCCCAAACCCAGCCACATCAGTCTCTTCCCAGGTGTTGTTCTGTGCTTTTCCAGTGTTTTTCCAGGGAATATTTTCCATGGAATATTTCCCATGCATTGCCATTCCTGCGGATATCACAGCTGATCCCAAATTCCACCACATCAGTCTCTTCCCAGATGTTGTTCCTCTTCTTTTCCAGGGAATGTTTTCCATATAATGCCATCCCTGTGGACATCACAGCTGATCCCAAACCCAACCCCATCAATCTGTTCCCAGATGTTGTTCTGTGCTTTTCCAGGGAATATTTTCTATACATTGCCATCCCTGTGGACGTCACAGCTGATCCCAAACCCCACCACATCAGTCTCTTCCCAGGTATTTTTCCAGTGCTTTTCCAGGGAATATTTCCCATGGAATATTTTCCCTGTATTGCTATCCCTATGGATATCACAGCTGATCCCAAATTCCACCTCATCCATCTCTTCCCAGATGTTATCCCTCTGCTTTTCCAGGGAATATTTTCCAGGGAATATTCCAGACTAGACCACATTAGTGTCTTCCCAGGTGTTGTTCCTCTGTTTTTCCTCTGCTTTTCCATGGAATATTTTCCATGCTTTGCCATTCCCATGGATATCACAGCTGATCCCAAATTCCACCACATCAGTCTCTTCCCAGATGTTATTTCTCTGCTTTCCCATGGAATATTTCCCATGGAATATTTCCCATGCATTGCCATTCCCATGGACATCACAGCTGATCCTAAACCCAACCATATCAATCTCTTCCCAGGTATTTTTCCAGTGCTTTTCCAGGGAATATTTTCCATGCTTTGCCATTTCCATGGATGTCACAGCTGATCCCAAATTCTATCTCATCCATCTCTTCCCAGATGTTGTTCCTCTGCTTTTCCAGGGAATATTTTCCATGGAATATTTTCCACACATTACCACCCCATGGATGTTTTCCCAGCACTGACTCCTCCCAAAAAGGCGTTTGCCACCTGCCAGCCGCCTCTCTCCAAGCCCCATTCCAGGACTTTCCCAAGGAATCCTCCCAAAAATCGGGATGAACCTGCTGTGCTGCAATACCAACTCCCTGCCTGCCACCACTTGAGGGGTTTTTTCCAGCTGCAACACAAATCCTGCTGGGTTTTTTCACGGTTTGCAGCGGCAAAATGTGAATTTTCGAGAGTTCCGCGGTGAGATTTGGTTTTCTGACCAAAATCCGTGGTGCCAGAGTGGCTCAAAATTAATTTTAATTTGATTTTTTTACCTATTTAAGCAGTCAAAAGCTGAATATTGGGGTGGAAGGAGAAACCAGTGATCATTTCCAGCTGCTGCAATGGCAAAATCTGAATTTTTGAGAGTTCCACGGCGACATTTGGTTTTCTGACCAAAAGCTGTGGTGCCAAAGTGGCTCAAAATTGTTTTCAATTTGATATTTTTACATGTTTAACTGGTCAAAATGTGAATATTGAGGTGGAAGGATAAAGCACTGATAATTTCCAGATGCTGCAGTGGCAATATCTGAATTTTTGAGAGCTCCACGGTGAGATTTGGGCAGCAGGAAAAAAATCTGTGGTGCCAAAATGGCTCAAAATTAATTTCAATTTGATTTTTTTACTTATTTAAGCAGTCAAAAGCTGAATATTGGGGTGGAAGGAGAAACCATTGATCATTTCCAGCTGCTGCAATGGCAAAATCTGAATTTTTGAGAGTTCCACGGTGAGATTTGGTTTTCTAACCAAAATCTGTGGTGCCAAAGTGGCTCAAAATTGTTTTTAATTTGATTTTTTTTACATTTTTAAGTGACCAAAAGCTGAATATTGGGGTGGAAGGAGAAACCATTGATCATTACCAGCTGCTGCAGTGACAATATCTGAATTTTTGAGAGTTCCTCGGTGAGATTTGGTTTTCTAACCAAAATCTGTGGTGCCAAAGTGGCTCAAAATTAATTTTAATTTAATTTTTTTTACATGTTTAATCGGTCAAAGTGTGAATCTTGAGGTGGAAAGAGAAGCCATTAATCATTTCCAGCTGCTGCAGTGGCAATATCTGAATTTTTGAGAGTTCCGTGGTGAGATTTGGGCAGAAGGAAGAAATCTCTGGTGCCAAAATGGCTCAAAATTAATTTTAATTTGATTTTTTTTTACCTTTTTAAGCTTCTCAAAAGCTGAATATTGAGGTGGAAGGAGAAAGCAGTGATCCCAAACACAATGAACTCTTTTTCCACCTCCCAAAGCCACTAAAAACCTCAAAATTAAAGAAACTAAAGCTGAAAAAAAACCTCAATTTCTGGCACTTTGCGTCTCTCAACAACCTCCTTGTGGTGACCAGGTGGTTTGGAAGTGTCATCAAAATTAATTTGAATTATTTAATGAATATTATTAATTAAATACTCACCTTTGGGGCTCAGATTTTATTCTTCAGGGGGTTTTCTGGCTGTTGTGGTGTTGGGTTTTATTTATTTATTTTTTTCCTGGTAAAGTTTAGTATTTAAAATACAAAAAAAAAGAAAAAAAAAAGATAAAAAAAGCAATGATTACTCCAGGAAAATTTGGGAAAAAGCAGGCAGGACTTGGGACTGGATGAGGATTTTATTCCCACTGGATTCCTGGGAATGTTACGTGGATCTGCTTAGCTAAAAAACCTGAATACATCTCAGGGTGGAACTGCAGATTTTGGCTTTATTTGGGATTTTTTTCTCCCTGCAGGTTGTGTTTTCCAGGAGCTGAAGTGGCAAAAAAAAATCCCCTTTTTGGGATTTTGGGAAAAATCCCCTTTTCTGTTTGGCTGCTTCCCCTTTCCCAGGATGCCCAAAAAGGAGCACAGAGCAGCATTTGGTGGGAAAATAATCCCAAAAAATCCACACCAGAGGTGTCTCTGTGCTTCCTCTGCTGTCCTGTGGAGTGAAGCAATCCCAAATTTTGGGAATTTTGGGAATTTTCGTGTTTGTCAGAGGTGTTGTGTTGGAAAACTCTGACTTTCCATCCTTGGGAATCTGCTCTGGAATCACCTCCAGGGTTTTTTTAATTTTTTAAATTTGCTTTTTTCCCCTCAATGTGGAAAGAAAATCTTATTTTCCCTGTTGATATCCCAAGCTGTGAATCCCAGTTTTCCCTGTTAGAGAATTCCAGGATATTTTGGGTTGGAAATCCCTTAAATCCCATAAATCCCTTAAATCCCATCCCATTCCATCTGGGACACTTCCCACATCCCCAGGGTGTTCCAGCCTGGATTTGAACATTCCAGGAATTCCAGAATCTTCTCTGGGAAAGCTTTTCCCTCATTCCCTGCTCTGTGGGGTTGGATTTTTTGGGATGAGGTTGTTCCCTTGCTGGTTTCCCCATATATGGACATCCTCATTGGGATTTTCCTGCAGGAACATCTCCCAGCGTGGATTTTGGGGTCATTCCATCCTCTGGGGGAAGAATTTTATCCCAAATCCAACCTAAATCCTCTGTGGTGTTCCCTGGAATCCTGTCCCTGTTTTCCAGGGGAATTTGGGGTTGGAGCAGCTGCTTTGGGAGCCTTTGGTGGGTGAGCTTAGGGATCTTGAGAGAGGAAATCGGGATGGATGGATGGAATCCATGGAATTCATGGATGGATGGGTAGAATCCATGGAATTCATGAGTGGATGGATGGATGGAATCAGTGGAATTCATGGATGGATGGATGGATGGGAATGGATAGATGTGATCCATGGAATTCATGGATGGGTGGATGGGATCCATGGAATTCATGGATGGAGGGATGGATAGAATCCATGGAATTCATGGAGGGATGGATGGATGGGATCTGTGGAATGGATGGATGGATGCATGGAATTAATGAATGGATGAAGGGATGGATGGATGGATGGATGGATCCATGGAATTCATGGAGGGATGGATGGATAGATGGATGGATGGAATTCATGGATGGATGGATCCATGGAATTCATGGATGGATGGATGGATGGGATCCATGGAGGAATGGATGGAATTCATGGATGGATAGAGGGATGGGATCCATGGAATTCATGGATGGATGGATGGATGGATCCATGGAATTCATGGATGGAGGGATGGATGGGAATGGATAGATGGGATTCATAGAGTTCAGGGATGGATGGATGGATGGATGGATGGATCCATGGAATTCTTGGAGGGATGGAGGGATGTGACCTGTGGAATTCATGGATGGATCTGTGGAATTCATTCATGGATGGATGGAATCCATGGAATTCATTAATGGATGGATGGAGGGACAGGATCCATGGAATTCATGGAGGGAGGGATGGACGGATCCATGGAATTCATGGAAGAATGGAGCAGAGTGAACCCACAAAATTCCCCTGTAAAACTCCCCACATGAAAAACCCCAAACAGGTTTCAACCCAGCTCCAAGGATATCCTCAGATGGAGGAATTTCCCCCCAATTCTCACCCAAACCCTATAAATTTGACTCCATTCCCATTTTTCCTGCCTCCATCCCTCTCTCCCTCCTCTCTAATTCCCATTTTTCCCTTTCCCAGCTCCCAGGATATCCACAGATGGAGGAATTCCCCCCAGTTTTCACCCAAACCCTACAAATTTGACTCCATTCCCTCTTTCCCTCTTCTCTAATTCCCATTTTTCTCTCTCCCAGCTCCCAGGATCTCTGTGGATGGAGGAATTTCCCCCCAATCTTCACCCAAACCGTATAAATTTGACTCCATTCCCACTTTTCCTGCCTCCATCCCTCTCTCCCTCCTGGCTAATTCCCATTTTTGGCTCTCCCAGCTCCCAGAATGTCCACAGTTGGAGGAATTTCCCCAATTTTCACCCAAACCCTATAAATTTGACTCCATTCCCTGTTTCCCTCCTGGTTAATTCCCATTTTTCCCTCTCCCAGCTCCCAGGATGGAGGAATTTCCCCCCAATCTTCACCCAAACCCTACAAATTTGACTCCATTCCCACTTTTCCTGCCTCCATCCCTCTCTAATTCCCATTTTTCCCTCTCCCAGCTCGCAGGATGTCCACGGATGGAGGGTTTGGGGCGGCAGGGAACAGTGATGCTCAGCAGAGCCTGCAGTCCTTCTGGCCTCGGGTGATGGAGGAGATCCGCAACCTCACCGTGGTGAGATTCCCAAAAAAACCAGGGAAAAATTCCGGGAGAAATAAAGGTTGGGTTGAGGGTGGTTCTGCTGTGGGATGTAGGAAATTGGGTGTTGATATGGGTTTTATATGGGATTTATTTGGGATAAGGTGGTTTGGGAGGTGATTGATGATTCCCCAGTTAGGGAGATTCCCAAAAAAAAAACCAGGGAAAAATTCCAGGTGAAATGAAGCTGGGATTGAGGGTGGTTCTGCTGTGGGGTGTAGGAAATTGGGTGTTTATATGGGATTTATGTGGGATAAGGTGGTTTGGGAGGTGATTGATAATCTCCCAGAATAGAAAATCACTGGGAGAAATTCCGGGTGATATGAAGCTTGGATTGAGTGTGGTTCTGCTCTGGGATATGGGAAATTGTGTGTTTATATGGGATTTATATGGGATTTTTGGGTTTTTGGGTTTTTGGGTTTTTGGGTAAGGTGGTTTGGGAGGTGATTGGTAATTCCCCAGTTAGGGAGATTCCCAAAAAAAAAGAAACAGGGAAAAATTTCAAGCAAAATAAAGTTTGTATTGAACATGGTTCTGCTGTGGGATGTAGGAAATTGGGTGTTTAGATGGGATTTGTATGGGATTTATTTGGGATAAGGTGGTTTGGGAGGTGATTGATAATCCCCAGTTAGGGAGATTCCCAAAAAAACACAGGGAAAAATTCCGGGAGAAATGGAGCTGGGATTGAACATGGTTCTGCTCTGGGATGTAGGAAATTGGGTGTTTATATGGGATTTATATGGGTGCTTATATGGGATAAGGTGGTCTTGGAGGTGATTGAAGATTCCAAAGTTAGGGAGATTCCCAAAAAAAAACCAGAGAAAAATTCCAGATGAAATAAAGCTGGGATTGAGTGTGGTTCTGCTCTGGGGTGTAGGAAATTGGGTGTTTATATGGGATTTATAAGGTGGTTTGGGAGGTGATTGGTAATTCCCTAAGGTCGGGATATTCCCAAAAAAACCATGGAAAAATTCCAGGAGAAATAAAGCTGGGATTGAATGTGGTTCTGCTGTGGGGTATGGGAAATTGGGTGTTTATATGGGGTTTATATGGGTGTTTATATGGGATTTATATGGGGTTTATATGGGATAAAGTGGTCTGGGAGGTGATTGATAATTCACCAGTTAGGGAGATTCCCAAAAAAAAAACCAGGGAAAAATTCCAAGTGAAATAATTGGAGTGAAATGAAGCTGGGATTGAGTGTGGTTCTGCTGTGGGATATAGGAAATTGGGTGTTTATATGGGATTTATATGGGATTTATTTGGGATAAGGTGGTTTGGGAGGTGATTGATGATTCCCCAGTTAGGGAGATTCCCAAAAAAAAACCAGGGAAAAATTCCAGATGAAATAAAGCTGGGATTGAACGTGGTTCTGCTCTGGGATGTAGGAAATTGGGTGTTTAGATGGGATTTATATGGGTGTTTATATGGGATAAGGTGGTTTGGAGGGTCATTGATGATTCCCCAGTTAGGGAGATTCCCAAAAAACCAGGGAAAAATTCCAAGTGAAATAATTGGAGTGAAGTAAAGCTGGGATTGAGTGTGGTTCTGCTCTGGGATATGGGAAATTGTGTATTTATATGGGATTTATATGGGATTTATATGGGATAAGGTGGTTTGGGAGGTGATTGGTGTTTCCCCAGTTAGGGAGATTCCCAAAAAAACCACTGAGAAAAATTCTTAATTCCAATGGTTTAGGAAATAGAATTGATTATTTCAAATATAAGTAATTGGAGAAATGTGTGCCATCAGAAATACTCTGTTCTGCAGAGGGGAAATAATGACCTGAAGTGTTTGACAGGAGAATTATCTCAATGTAAAATAATTTTTTAAAAAATATATATATGTCTGTATATATTTATTATATAAATTTTTTATATTTATTAATAATTTATATTACTAATTATTATATATTTATTATATAAATATATAATTGTTATATGTTACTATTATTTTATTTTGTCTATATTTTATCTAATACTATATTATTATATATTATATATTATATATTATTGTATAATTATATATATATAATATTATAGTATTACATGTAATATTTTATAATATTATATATAATATAATATTACATGTAATGATATAATATTATAATATTTCCATAATAATATTGATATATTATATATTTTCTATATTTTATTTATTATATTAATTATAATTATTTTTTTATTTTGTTTTATTAAAGGTTTTATTATATGAAATCTTAATTTAAAATGTTAAAGATTTTATTATATAAAATCTTTTTAAAAAGGAATTCCCAGTCCTCAGGAGGAGCTGCCACACCTGAAAGAGAATAAATCTGATTTTATCCATTTCAGTTGTAGAAAACACAGATTTTTAACCATTTTTTTCAATTAAAAATCAATTAAAATCAATTAAAATCTCTCCAATCTCTCTGCAGAAAGATTTCCGAGTTCAGGAACTTCCTTTGGCTCGGATTAAGAAGATCATGAAGTTGGATGAAGATGTGAAGGTAAATTGATTTGAAAAATAAAGATATTTTTACCTGGAATGTTTATCATCCTTTTCCTGCTCATTTTATTTAAAATTCCTGCAAAATTAACAATTCTTCTCATCATTTTTATTTTTTTAAAGCATTTTTTTAGCAAAATTCCTTGGCCTTCTATAATTATAACTATAAATAATTTCATATAACTATAAATAATTATATATATAATTATAACTATAATTAGAACTAGAAATAATTAAATATATATAATTTATAAGTGGAATTAAACTGAGCTGGGAAAGCAAAAGGATTTGGGATTTTCATTGAGGCTTTTGCAGTTTGGTTTTCTTGGGATAAATCCCACTGTGAAAATAAATATAAATAATAATAAAAGTTAATAATAAACAATAATAAAAAATTCATATCAAAATAATAATTTGGCTGCTTTTCTCTAGTGCTTAAATGTCTTTTGTCAAGTTCCCTCTTTGTTTTTGTTTAATTTCCCAAAGATTTAGAGTGATTTTTGTGCAATTTTATTCACTTTTGATGGAAAAATGAGCAATAATTCAGGTGGATAACGTGGATTTGATCCCAATAAATTGACATCACTGAAATTTGTATCATTTATTTTAGTTTTTCATGGAAAAATAAACAATAATTCAGGTGGTTAACACGGATTTGATCCCAGCAGATTAACACCACTTAAATCTGTATCATTTATTTTAGTTTTTTGTTTCTATTAAATCAAATAGAATGAAATTCAAATCCGATTTTTTTTTTTTTTTTCCATTCAAATTTCGAAATTTTTTTTCAATTTTCAATTAAAATTTCGAAATTTTTTTTTTCAATTTTCAATTCAAATTTCGAATTTTTTTTCAATTTTCAATTCAAATTTCGAATTTTTTTTCAATTTTCAATTAAAATTTCGATTTTTTTTTTCAATTTTCAATTAAAATTTCGATTTTTTTTCAATTTTCAATTAAAATTCAAATTTTTTTCAATTTTCAATTAAAATTTCAAATTTTTTTTTTCAATTTTCAATTAAAATTTCAAATTTTTTCAATTTTCAATTAAAATTTGAATTTTTTCAATTTTCAATTAAAATTTCAAATTTTTTCAATTTTCAATTAAAATTTCGAATTTTTTTTCAATTTTCAATTAAAATTTCGAATTTTTTTCAATTTTCAATTCAAATTTCGAATTTTTTTCAATTTTCAATTAAAATTTTGAATTTTTTTTCAATTTTCAATTCAAATTTCGATTTTTTTTCAATTTTCAATTAAAATTTCGAATTTTTCAATTTTCAATTAAAATTTCAAATTTTTTTCAATTTTCAATTCAAATTTCGATTTTTATTTCAATTTTTTTTCAATTTTCAATTAAAATTTCGAATTTTTTTCAATTTTCAATTCAAATTTCGAATTTTTTTTTTCAATTTTCAATTAAAATTCAATTTTTTTTTCAATTTTCAATTCAATTTCGACTTTTTTTTTTAATTTTCAATTAAAATTTCAAAAATTTTTTTTTTTCAATTAAAAAATTAAAAATAACAGCAAATAAATGTTCTTTCCTGGCAGATGATCAGTGCAGAAGCTCCTGTCCTCTTTGCCAAAGCTGCTCAGATTTTCATCACTGAGCTCACCCTGCGAGCTTGGATCCACACTGAGGACAACAAACGCAGAACTCTCCAGGTAAAATCCCATTTTTAGGTCCCTAAAGTCTCCAATAAATCCTAAAAATCATCAGTGAAACCTCCAGCAGATCCCAAATCCTTTACGTTGTTAAATTCTTCCTAAATTCTTAAATCTTTCATTCTTAAATCGTAAAAAATTATCAATAAAAAGCATTGAGTTTTTATTTCAGGTTCCTAAATTCTTCAATAAATCCTAAAAATCATCAATGAAACCTCCAGCAGATCCCAAATCCTTTATGTTGTTAAATTTCAGGTTCCTAAATTCTTAATAAATCATAAAAATTATCAATAAAAATAAAAACCATTGAGTTTTTATTTCAGATCCTTAAATTCTTCAATAAATCCTAAAAATCATCCATGAAACCTCCAGCAAATCCCAAATCCTTTATGTTCTTAAATTTCAGGATCCTAAATTCTTAAATCATAAAAATTATAAATAAAAATCATCAATAAAAATACCGTTGGGTTTTAATTTCAGACCCTAAATTGTTAAATAAATCCTAAAAATCATCCATGAAACCTCCAGCAGATCCCAAATCCCTTAGGTTGTTAAATTCTTCCTAAATTCCTAAATCATGAATTCCTAAATTCTTAAATCTCTCATTCTTAAATCATAAAAATTATCAATAAAAATAAAAACCATTGGGTTTTTATTTCAGACCCTAAATTCTTCAGTAAATCCTAAAAATCATCCATGAATCCTCCAGCAAATCCCAAATCCTTTATGTTCTTAAATTTCAGGATCCTAAATTGTTAAATCATAAAAATTATCAATAAAAATCATCAATAAAAATACCATTGGGTTTTTATTTCAGATCCTTAAATTCTTCAATAAATCATAAAAATCATCAATGAAACCTCCAGCAGATCCCAAATCCCTTAGGTTGTTAAATTCTTCCTAAATTCCTAAATCATGAATTCCTAAATTCTTAAATCTCTCATTCTTAAATCATAAAAATTATGGGTTGGGTTTTTATTTCAGGTCCCTAAATTCTTCAATAAATCCTAAAAATCATCCATGGAACCTCCAGCAGATCCCAAATCCTTTATGTTCTTAAATTTCAAGTTCCTAAATTGTTAAATAAATCATAAAAATCATCCATGAATCCTCCAGCAGATCCCAAATCCTTTATGTTCTTAAATTTCAGGATCCTAAATTCTTAAATCATAAAAATTATAAATAAAAATCATCAATAAAAATACCATTGGGTTTTATTTCAGACCCTAAATTCTTCAATAAATCCTAAAAATCATCCATGGAACTTCCAGCAGATCCCAAATCCCTTATGTTGTTAAACTCTTCCTAAATTCTTAAATCTTTCATTCTTAAATCGTAAAAAATTATAAATAAAAAGCATTGAGTTTTTATTTCAGGTTCCTAAATTCTTCAATAAATCCTAAAAATCATCAGTGAAACCTCCAGCAGATCCCAAATCCCTTAGGTTGTTAAATTCTTCCTAAATTCCTAAATCATAAATTCCTAAATTCTTAAATCTCTCATTCTTAAATCATAAAAATTATGGGTTGGGTTTTTATTTCAGATCCCTAAATTCTTCAATAAATCCTAAAAATCATCAGTGAAACCTCCTCCCAAATCCCTTACGTTCTTATTTGCTGAGTTGTATTTTTTACATTTTTACAAAAAAAATTAATGTAAAAAAAAATTAATTTTACAAAAAAAAATTAATTCAAAATGTAAATTTACATTTACATTTTTACCAAAAAAATTTCTATTTTTTTTATTTTTGCAGAGGAATGATATTGCCATGGCGATCACCAAGTTCGATCAGTTCGATTTCCTCATCGATATTGTGCCCAGGGATGAGCTGAAGCCTCCAAAAAGGCAGGTGAGGCACAAAAATCTGGAATTTTTGGGGATTTTCTCGATGGGGTTTTGGCTTCTGATGAAGACAGAGGTGATGAAACGACGGGGAATGAGATTTAAATGTGAGATTTGAATTTGTTTTGTGGATTTACTGTGGTTTTCAGGTTGTTAAGTGCTTGAATTTCAGGGGTTTTCAGTCCTTAAATAAGTAATAATTATAAATAATAAACATTTATAATAAACATAAATAATAAACATAAATAATGAAAATAAATAGTGAAACTAAATAATAAACATTAATAATAAAAATAAATAATAAAAATAAATAATGAAACTAAATAATAAACATTAATAATAAACATTAATAATAAAAATAAATAATGAAACTAAATCATAAACATTAATAATAAACATTAATAATAAAAATAAATAATGAAACTAAATCATAAACATTAATAAACATAAATAATAAAAATAAATAATGAAACCAAATCATAAACATTAATAAACATTAATAATAAAAATAAATAATGAAACTAAATCATAAACATTAATAAACATTAATAATAAAAATAAATAATGAAACTAAATCATAAACATTAATAATAAACATTAGTAATAATCCTAAATAATAATCCTAAATAATAGATCCTAAATAAAAAATACAATCCTTTACAATAAATACAATTTTAAAAATTATTTCCGAAATAATTTACAAAACCATTTTAACTTTGTAAAAAAAATACTTTGCAATCATTTTCATGTTGTAAAAAAAAATTGAATCATTTTTTTACAAACTCACAAAATCACTTACAAAAACCACAATAAAACCATCAGCTTTTGATAGAAATAAACAGAATTTCCATAGAAATAACCAACAAACTCCACAACACTTTTGATCCCAACTTCTACCAGCATGAAAAACTTGAAAAAACCCAAATTTTTCTGCATTTTTCTGGATTTTTTTGGTTCCAAACCCCTTGGGGCAGTCAGTGCCTCTGTAAACATCCTTGACTGGAAGCTGGAAGGTGCTGCAAGGAGCTTTCAGTCGGATGTTTACAGCAGCAGGCTGCTGCTCTCAGCTGAGATCGCTGCAGAAATCCCTTCTTTCCTAACATTTTCGTAAAGTTTTCCTTTTTTCCTTCACATTTTCATTTTTTTCCTTTAAAATTTTCCTTTTTTCCTTACAATTTCCCTTCATTTCCCTTAAAATTTTCATTTTTTTCCTTACAATTTTCATTTTTTTCTTAAAATCTCCCTTCATTTTCCTTAAAATTTTCCTTTTTTCCTTACAATTTCTCTTCATTTCCCTTAAAATTTTCCTTTTTTTCCTTAAAATTTCCCTTCATTTTCCTTAAAATTTTCGGTTTTTTCTGTAAAATTTCCCTTAATTTCCCTTAAAATTTTCCTTTTTTCCTTAAGATTTTCTTTTTTTCCTTAAAATTTCCCTTCATTTCCCTTAAAATTTTCTTTTTTCCTTAATTTATTTCCCTTCATTTCCTTAAAATTTTGGTTTTTCCTTAATTTCTCTTAAAATTTCCTTTTCCTTAAGATTTCTTTTTTCTTAAATTTCCCTTCATTTCCCTTAAAATTTTCGGTTTTTTCCTTAAAATTTCCCTTCATTTCCCTTAAAATTTTCTTTTTTTTCCTTAAGATTTTCATTTTTTTCCTTAAAAGTTTCATTTTGTTTTCCTTAAAAGTTTCATTTTGTTTTCCTTAAAAGTTTCATTTTGTTTTCCTTAAAAGTTTCATTTTGTTTTCCTTAAAAGTTTCATTTTTTCCTTAAGATTTTCCTTTTTTCCTTAAAATTTTCCTTTTTTCCTTAAAATTTTCCTTTTTTCCTTAAAATTTTCCTTTTTTCCTTAAAATTTTCCTTTTTTCCTTAAAATTTTCCTTTTTTCCTTAAAATTTTCCTTTTTTCCTTAAAATTTTCTTTTTTCCTTAAAATTTTCCTTTTTTCCTTAAAATTTTCCTTTTTTCCTTAAAATTTCCCTTTTTTCCTTACAATTTCTCTTCATTTTCCTTTAAATTTTCCTTTTTTCCCTTAAAATTTTCATTTTTTTCCTTACAATTTTCATTTTTTTCTTAAAATTTCCCTTCATTTCCCTTAAAATTTTTCTTTCTTCCTTAAGATTTTCATTTTTTTCCTTAAAATTTTCATTTTTTTCCCTTAAAATTTTCATTTTTTCCTTAAAATTTTCATTTTGTTTTCCTTAAAATTTCCCTTCATTTTCCTTAAAATTTTCCTTTTTTCCTTAAAATTTTCATTTTTTCTTAAAATCTCCCTTCATTTTCCTTAAAATTTTCCCTTTTTTTCCTTAAATTTTTTCCTTTTTTCCTTACAATTTCTCTTCATTTCCCTTAAAATTTTCCTTTTTTCCTTAAAATTTTCCTTTTTTTCCTTAAGATTTTCCTTTTCTCCTTACAATTTCCCTTAATTTTCCTTTAAATTTTTTTTCCTTAAAATTTCCCTTAAAATTTTCCTATTTTCCTTAAAATTTTCCTTTTTTCCTTACAATTTCCCTTAATTTCCCTTAAAATTTTTGGTTTTTTCCTTAAAATTTCCTTCGTTTTCCTTAATTTTTTTTTTTCCTTAAAATTTTCCTTTTTTTCCTTTAAAATTTTCATTTTTTTCTTAAAATCTCCCTTCATTTCCCTTAAAATTTTCATTTTTTTCCTTACAATTTCCCTTCATTTCCCTTAAAATTTTCCTTTTTTTCTTAAGATTTTCATTTTTTTCCTTAAAAGTTTCATTTTTTTTCCTTAAAATTTTCATTTTGTTTTCCTCAAAATTTCCCTTCATTTTCCTTAATTTTCCTTTTTTTCCTTAAGATTTATCTTTTATCTTAAGATTTTTCTTTTTCCTTAAAATTTTCCTTTTTTCCTTTAAAATTTCCCTTTTTTTCCTTAAAATTTTTATTTTTTTCTTAAAATCTCCCTTCATTTCCCTTAAAATTTTCATTTTTTTCCTTACAATTTCCCTTCATTTCCCTTAAAATTTTCTTTTTTTTCCTTAAAATTTTCATTTTTTTCCCTTAAAATTTTCCTTTTTTCCTTAAAATTTTCCTTTTTTCCTTAAAATTTTCCTTTTTTCCTTAAAATTTTCCTTTTTTTCCTTAAAATTTTCCCTTTTTTCCTTACAATTTCCCTTCATTTTCCTTAAAATTTTCCTTTTTTTCCTTACAATTTCCCTTCATTTCCCTTATAATTTCCCTTTTTTTCCTTAAAATTTCCCTGCTGGAGAAAAAAAAAAAAAATCTGGATTATTCTGCTCCTCGCTTCTGGAATGGTTGCCCAGCAATTTTAAAAAATTTTAAAAAAATAAAAATAAATTATTATTTTAGGCTCCTTTCTGCTACTTCTGGAGGTTTGCAGCGTGGAAAAAAATCAAAAGTTGTGGCTAAAACCAGGAATTTGGGAAGCTGTGGGAGATCTTGGTGGGAATTTTGCCTTTAAAGTGGATTTTTTTTTGCCTTTTTTCACTCTAAATCCGTGGGAAATTCTGTCTGCTCTCAGTGTGGAGAGCAGCATTCCTGTTTTTGTTGGATTTTGGAGGTTGCTGCAGGATTTATTTTTAATTTTTTATTTTTTTTTTATTTATTTTTATTTATTTATTTATTATTTATTTATTATTTATTTTTATTTATTTTTCTTTTTTATTTTTATTTTTATTTATTTTTATTTATTTTTTAGGTTTTTATTTATTATTTAATTTTTATTATTTATTATTTTATTATTATTTATTTTTATTTATTTTTATTTATTTTTAGTTTTTACTTATTATTTATTATTATTTATTTTTTATTTATTTTTTATTTATTATTTTATTATTTATTTATATTATTTATTTTTATTTATTTTTAGGTTTTTATTTATGATTTATTTTTATTGTTTATTATTTTATTATTTATATTATTTATTTTTATTTATTTTTAGGTTTTTATTTATGATTTATTTTTTATTGTTTATTTATTATTTTATTATTTATATTATTTTTATTTATTTTTAGGTTTGTATTTATGATTTATTTTTTATTATTTATTTATTATTTTATTATTTATTTATATTATTTATTTTTATTTATTTTTAGGTTTTTATTTATGATTTATTTTTTATTGTTTATTTATTATTTTATTATTTATATTTATTTTTATTTATTTTTAGGTTTTTATTTATGATTTTTTTTATTATTTATTTATTATTTTATTATTTCTTTATATTTATTTTTATTTTTAGGTTTTTATTTATGATTTATTTTTTATTATTTATTTATTATTTTATTATTATTTCTTTATTATTTATTTTTATTTATTTTTAGTTTTTTATTTATTTTTTTGTTATTATTTATTTATTTTATTATTTTATTATTTATTTATACTATTTATTTTCATTTCTTTTTACTTCTTTTTCATTTTTTCTATTTTTCTAATCGACATCTTTGCAAATTTTCATATTTGCTGCCCAATTTATTCCAGGAATTTTCCTCGTGGTGCTCCTGGAATTTCCAAAAGAGGGGAAAATAGGGAATTCAAACCTCATCTTTTAGGATTGGAATCCTCATCCTGATCCCATTCTGATCTCCAGAAAATCAGGAAAATAACCTTTTCATACCCCAAATATCCAGGGAAATCCATCCTGCTGCTCCTGGGCTTAAAATCAGCATCAGGAACTCCAAATAAAATATAAATATCAACATAAAATCCTCGAGATTTATCCAAAATTCATTATTTTTCTATTAATTAAAAGGCCAAACAGCCTCTTATAAATGAGGGGAAAACAAATTGGAGTTCCTTTTCCAGCTGGAATGATTGAAATTTCCATTCTGCCACTGAAAATCTATATTTTTTTATATATATTTTTTTTTCTCCTCATTCCTCCACTTCCCCATTTTTAGAAATTCACCATTTTTGGGAAGGGAAAACATTCCCTGTTGTCTTCTCCTTGCTTTGGATTCACCTCAGGACTGATTCTGATCCCCGAAATTCCGAGTTGTGGAATCTCAGGAATTCCTGGAGCACTTTGGGAAGCGTCTGGGGTGAAATCTCCATCCCATCCCAGGGAATTTGGGGGAATTTTGGGGTGGAAATAAGGCTGGGAAGGTGTTTTTTACCCCAAAATGATCACTGCTGGATCACCAGGAATGGTTTTTTTCCAGCAGGAAAAATAGGTGAATAGAATTATTTTCCCCCCTAGGAATGTTGGTTAAGGATTTATAGGGAAAATGGTGTGGAAAAGTAGAATTTTTTAAATTTTTTTAAAATTTTTTTAAATTGAAAGGGGGCCCCAGGGGTTTGGTGGTTCACTGCAGACCTGCCCTGGGTGAAAATAGATTGGAATTTATTATTTGTGGTTATTTAGTATTTCAATTTTTTTATTATTTTAATTTTTATTATTTTAATTTTTTTATTTTAATTTTTATTTTAATTTTTTAATTATTTTAAATTTTCATTATTTTAACTTTTTATTATTTTAAATTTTTTATTATTTTAATTTTTTATTATTTAATTTTAAAATTATTTAATTTTTATTATTTTAATTTTATAATTTGATTTTTTATTTTAATTTTTTACTATTTAAATTTTTTATTGTTTTAATTTTTTTATTAATGGTTATTCCCATTCCTCTCCTATTAATATGGGGAATAAGAATAACCAGGGAGCTGCAGGAAGTGTTCTGTTTGCTGGGATTGTGATCAAAATTTGGGTTTTTTTTTCTCACAGCCAGCTGGGATCAGTTTAATCTTCGAGATGTGATTTTTCTGCTGGGAAATCTCCCAGGAGTTGCTCCTAAATTTTTCCCCTTCCCAAAAAAAAAAAACACCTTCTGAGCAAACAAACCCCAAAAAATTCCCACCCAGCCATCACCCACTGCTCTGATCTAATCTAAATTTCTGAATTTTCCTTTCCCTGCCCAGCTGCATCAAACCGAAAGGAGAATCCATGAGCAAACCTCAAAAAAATAAAATTAAAAAAAACCCCAAAAAAAAACCCCAGCAGGGATTCCAGGATTGCTGCAAGCTGCTGGAATTGGGAACATCCCATGCTGTAGCACGTGTAAACATCCTACACTCTCAGCTGTGAGCTCGAGGTGGCTGGGAGAGGATTGTTTACGCCTTCTGCCATGGAGTGAACACCTGGGAATTCGGGAATTCTCACCCCTGGAATATCCACCTCCCGAAAATCTCCGAAAATCCTGGAATGTCGCTGAGCGGGAAGGGATTTTTTTCTCTGCTGAGATGAGAAAGGCAGGGAGCTTCCAGCGAGTGGGAAAAAAAAATAAAATAGAACTTGGAGAAAAACCTCCCTGGGAGAGGTTTTAGTGCCCCAAGCTGGGAAGCATTTGGGTTTTGGGTTTTTGGGGAACCACTTGGATTTTGGGTTTTCAGGGAACCACTTGGATTTTCAGGGAACCATTTGGATTTTGGGTTTTCGGGGAACCACTTGGGTTTTCGGGGAACTGCTTGGATTTTGGGTTTTCGGGGAACCACTTGGATTTTGGGTTTTCAGAGAACCACTTGGATTTTCAGGGAACCACTTGGATTTTCAGGGAACCACTTGGATTTTGGGTTTTGGGTTTTCGGGGAACCACTTGGTTTTTGGGTTTTCAGGGAACCACTTGGTTTTTGGGTTTTCGGGGAACCTCTTGGATTTTGGGTTTTCAGGCAACCACTTGGATTTTGGGTTTTCAGGCAACCACTTGGGTTTTCAGGGAACCACTTGGATTTTGGGTTTTCAGGGAACCACTTGGATTTTGGGTTTTTGGGGAACCACTTGGATTTTGGGTTTTTGGGGAACCACTTGGATTTTGGATTTTTGGGGAACCATTTGGATTTTGGGTTTTCAGGGAACCACTTGGATTTTCAGGGAACCACTTGGATTTTGGGTTTTCAGGGAACCACTTGGATTTTGGATTTTTGGGGAACCTCTTGGCTTTTGGGTTTTCGGGGAACCACTTGGATTTTGGGTTTTCGGGGAACCACTTGGATTTTGGGTTTTCAGGGAACCACTTGGATTTTGGGTTTTTGGGGAACCACTGGGATTTTGGATTTTCAGGGAACCACTTGGATTTTGGGTTTTCAGGGAACCACTTGGATATTGGGTTTTCAGGGAACCACTTGGATTTTGGGGTTTTTTCTGCTTCTTCCAGCTGCTGAGATATCAGGGTTGGGAATGGCTGTCAGCCTGGAGAAGCTGGGTTGGGATAAATAACTCCAGGCATCAAATCCTGGTTTTTCTTGCCAGGGCTTTGACCTCAGAGCTCGGTGCAGGGTTGGGAATTCAGGGGTTGGGGTGACAGATGATGTTCTGTCAGTTTTCCTGGTTTTTTTGCAATTCCTCCCGTAATGGAATTCACTGATGAGGAAGTTGCCTGGCTTTCAACTCGGGTATTTTATTTAATTTTATTAATTTCCTCCTCCTCATGGCAACTCTGTATTACCCATGTTTTATGGGATGATAATGTTCCCAGATTATTCATGTTTTATGGGATGATAACGTTCCCATATTATACTATGTTTTAGGGGGTGACAATGTTCCCATATTACCCATGTTTTATGGGATGATAATGTTCCCATATTACCCATGTTTTATGGGATGATAGTGTTCCCAGATTATTCATGTTTTATGGGATGATAACGTTCCCATATTATACTATGTTTTAGGGGATGATAACGTTCCCATATTACCCATGTTTTATGGGATGATAATGTTCCCGTATTACCCATGTTTTATGGGATGATAACATTCCCATATTATCCATGTTTTATGGGATGATAATGTTCCCGTATTACCCACATTTCATGGGATGATAACATTCCTGTATTATCCATATTTTATGGGATGATAACGTTTCCATATTACCCATGTTTTAGGGGATAACATTCCCATATTACCCACGTTTTATGGATAATATGGCAACACTGATGGATAATTGGGAACGCTTCTGATTTCCACCGAAAACAATATGCAAAAACGAGGATTTATCAGCTCAAACTACCTCAGTTAAACTAATCTGTGGGAGATATCCCAGCTCCTTTCCCCCAGGACGTTTCTGGGGGGCTGTTCCAGCTGTGGGGTGGGCGGTTGCCGCGCTCCCATCCCAATTGCCGGCGTTTCCCCGCAGGAGGAGGTGCGCCAGGCCGTCACCCCGGCCGAGCCCGTGCAGTATTACTTCACGCTGGCGCAGCAGCCGGCGGCGGTGCAGGTGCAGGGCCAGCAGCAGGGCCAGCAGACCACCACGGCCACCACCACCATCCAGCCCGGCCAGATCATCATCGCCCAGCCCCAGCAGGGCCAGGTGAGCGCGGGGGGTCTGTCCTGAGGGGGGGATTGCTCTGGGGAATGGGGATGGGGTGGTATGGGATGGGTTCAGTAGGGTTGGGTTTAGGGTTGGGTTGGGTTGAGTTGGGTTTGGGGTTGGGATGAGTTGGGTTGGGTTGAGTTGGGTTTGGGGTTGGGTTGAGTTGGGTTTGGGGTTGGGATGAGTTGGGTGATGGGTTGGGTTGGGTTGAGTTGGATTGGGTTGAGTTGGGTTAATTTGGGTTATGTTTGGTTTAGTTGGGTTAATTTGGGTTATGTTTGGTTTAGTTGGGTTAAGTTGGGTTTAGTTAAGTTCGGTTTAGTTGGGTTCAGTTGGGTTAAATTGGGTTTAGTTAAGTTTGGTTTAGTTGGGTTTGGGTTTGGGTTCAGCTGAGTTCAGTTGGGCTGAGTTAAGTTTGGTTTAGTTGGGTTCAGTTGGGTTAAGTTGGGTTTAGTTAAGTTTGGTTCAGTTTGGTTCAGTTGGGTTAAGTTGAGTTAAGTTGGGTTGGGTTTGGGGTTGGGTTTAGCTGAGTTCAAGTGGGATGAGTTAAATTGGGTTAAGTTGGATTGAGTTAAGTTGGGTTTAGTTGGGTTGAGTTGAGTTACGTTGGGTTGGGTTTGGGTTCAGCTGAGTTCAGTTGGGATGAGTTAAGTTGGGTTTAGTTGGGTTGGGATGGGTTGGGTTTAGGGTTTAGATGGTTGGCTTGAGTTGAGTTAGGTTTGGAGTTCAGTTGGGATGAGTTAAGTTGGGTTCAGTTGGGTTGGGATGGGTTGGATTGAGTTGGGTTAGGGTTTGGATGGTTGAGTTGGGTTTGGGGTTGGGTTCAGTTGGGTTCATTTGGGTTGGGTTAAGCTGAGTTCAGTTGGGTTGAGTTCAGTTAGGTTTAGTTGGTTCAGTTGGGTTCAGTTGGGTTGGAAGGAGTTTAAATCTCATCCCATTCCATTCTCAAGGATCTTCCACCATCCCAAATTGCTCCAATCCCTGTCCTACCTCATCTCAGACACTTCTGTGGGGCAACCTCACCTTTCCTGTGCCAAATGTGATTCCTGGTGCTGTTCTGGCTCAGATCAGGATCCCATCAGATCCCTCAGAATCCCATCAGATCCCTCAAAATCCCATCAGATCCCTCAAAATCCCATCAGATCCCTCAGGATCCCATCAGGATCCCATCAGATCCCTGAGAATCCCACCAAATCCCCCAAACAGACACTCTGAGGGCTCAGCAGAGAATCCTGGATCACCCAAACAGGACACTTGGAAACTCTTTCAGAAACCTGGAAGTGCCTCTGGAGTGTTGGGAGCATTTTCCTCCTGGTTCCTGCTGGTTTTCCACATGTTCTGGTGCTCTGTACACTCATTTTTCCAGACCTAGTTTGCCTGTGGAAAAGCAAATTCTATTTTTTAACAAACTGGGAGTGAATCCATCAGTGAAGTGATAATCATTTATTTATCCATGTCCTCCCCAGGGCTCTGAGCCCCTGAGTGGTGATTTAATCCTAATTTAATTATTTAATGTAGGAAATTCTCTGTTCCTGGTGCTCTGTCTTTTTTCCAGACCCACAGTTTACCTGTGGAAAAGCAAATTTTAGTTTTTAACAAACTGGAAATGAATCCATTATCAATGAAGTGATAATCATTTATCTATCCATGTCCTCCCCAAGGCTCTGAGCCCCTGAGTGGCGATTTAATCCTAATTTATTTATTGGATATAGAAAATTCTCTCTTCCCCCAACTCCAGCAACAAGCAGTGAGTGTAGGAAATTCTCTCCGCCATCCCTGATATCCCACAGCTTTTCCACCCCTAAATCCTCATCCCTGGATTATTTTATTTCATATTTTATTTATTTTATTTTATTTTATTTTTATTTTTATTTTTTAATTATTTTATTTTATTTATTATTTTTATTTTATTTTATTTTAATTTTATTTTATTTTATTTTATTTTATTATTTTATTTTATTTTATTTTATTTTATTTTATTTTATTTTCCAGACCACCCCAGTGACCATGCAGGTGGGAGAAGGACAGCAGGTCCAGATTGTCCAAGCTCAACCCCAAGGGCAAAGCCAGCAGGCTCAGAGCAGCACAGGGCAAACCATGCAAGTGATGCAGCAAATCATCACCAACACGGGGGAAATCCAGCAAATCCCGGTAAGATTCTGCCAGGAAAAAACCTGGAAAAATCCCTCTGAGCATGAGGCTGTTCCTGGTTGCTTTTAGGAAGTTTGGATTGAATGGTGTGGTTTCCTGCACTTAGGAAAATCGAGCAGGTTTGACCCCAAAAATGGGAAATAAATCTCCACTAAAAGGGTGAAGATTTATTTCCCGACCCCAAAGACTTCCCCCTGAGTGAAAGAATTGGGATTAGGAAGGAATAAATGAAATATTTCCTGGCTGGAGCATCAGTTCTTCACCACAGCCTGGTTTGAAGGGAAAAAAAAAAAAAAAATTCACTTCTTTTGCCTTTACTTGGTCTGAAGTCACGACCTGGCAGGCTGAGTGGGAAAAGTGCCATCTGGGAGTTATTTATATCAAATAAACTTTGATGGTAGGGGAAATATTTCTCCAAAATATTTGGAGCTTGGCAGAGCCAGGAGACACCTCCTGGCTTTCAGATCAGCCTTAAAAACAGGATTTTGGGTACTCAGCATAACCAAAACCTCCTGAAATTTTTCCCACTGGGTTCAAAAAAATCACATTTTCCTCTCTTTCCATAACTTATAATCACAACAAAACTGAGGCTTTTTGATTCCCAGCTGGAAAATCTCACACCTGTTAGAGAAAATAAATCAAAAATCATCAATCACAGCCCAGAGGTCACCCAGTGCCAGACATTCCACTTGGATTTCTGGAATTGTTCCCAAACTGGGAATTCACATCTTCTGCCTTTCCAGACTTGC
Source organism: Lichenostomus cassidix (assembly GCF_008360975.1). Lineage (NCBI taxonomy): Eukaryota > Metazoa > Chordata > Aves > Passeriformes > Meliphagidae > Lichenostomus > Lichenostomus cassidix. The sequence goes on along the minus strand of NC_139503.1, from coordinate 2,108,726 downwards.
TGAGCTTCCCTCTGCTGCTGCTGTGCCAGAGCATCTTGGAAAGCCTTTGCATTGGGGGAATTGCCAGATTTTTCCAGCTTTTTTTATCTCTTGAGCCTTCAGCTGATTCTTGCTGCCTTGAGGGTGTTGATCACAGAGGAAGAAATTGCCAAATTCGCTGTTTTTACTACAAAAAAATCTCTTTTTCTTCCATTTTTTCTTCTCCGCGTTTTCTTTTTCATTTCTCTTTTTTTTCTTCTTTTCCATTTCTCTTTTTCTTCTTTTCCATTTCTCTTTTTCTTCTTCTCCATTTCTTTTTTCCTCTTCTTCTCCTTGTGGAAATCTCTCCAAGAGACTTTTTCCTCGAAGATTTATGGAAGATCTCCAGTGGATCCTCAGCAAAGAAAAAGAATTAACTCAGACTTTTCCCCAGGGAATTCTGGACATCTGTTAGGAGAAAAATTCCTTCAAAAGCAGCTGTGCAGGGCAGAAAATGCAGGAGGATCCTTTGGGAAGTGTTTTCAGACAGCCCCAGAGGGGATTTAGGGTCTGGTTTGGCCAAAAATTCGCTTTTTTGCCTTCTTTCCTGGCATTGTGGAAGAGCAGGGAGCTCTGCCTGCTCCTCAGGAGGAATATTTTGGGAAAATTTGGATTTCTGGCAACTCCAGGAGTGCAAACCAGCGAGGTAGGAGCTGTAGGATGGATGGAAAAAATCCCAATTCCCAGCTCCTCACCCTGCAGAAATCCTCTTTGGCTGCAACCAGGAGGATTCTTCAGCTGAAGAACATGCTGAAGGAGCTTCCAGCAAGTGAAAAAATAAAATAAAACTCGGAGAAAAACCTCCCTGGGAGAGGATTTTAGTGCCCAAGCTGGGAACCACTTGGATTTTGCTCCACAAAAATCCCAATCCTTGGTCTGTTCTTCTCTTCCTGCTTTGATTTTCTTATTTTTCCCCAATTTCTCTCCTCTCTTGGCAAATTCAGTGCCATCTTCTGACAGTTTCTCTGGGATCTTTGAGGGCTCAGCAGGAAATCTTGGATCACCCAAAAAGAGTTGGAAAATCTCTCAGGAAACTGGAATTGCCTCTGGAGTGTTTTAGCATCTTATTCCTGATTTTTGCTGATTTTCCACATATTCCTTCTTGTTGCTCTTTATTCCATTCCCACCGTTTGCCTGTGAAAAATCAAATTTATTTTCAACAAGCTGGAGGTGAATCCATCAATTAAGTCATAATCACTTATTTATCCATAAGAATTTTGTGTTAAATTTAATCTTCCTCCCTGATTTCTTTGGAATTTCCTCTCCTTGCTGGAAGAGTTTTTTTTTTCCCAAATCTCTCTCACCCATCCATTTCATGTCTTTAAAATCTAATCCCCCAGCGTGGAAAACCTGCAGATCTCAGTGCAGAAACCAATTCTTTATTAAAATATTGTCGCTCAGGAGGGAATTTAGTTGTTTCTAAAATAATTTTGGAGCTTTCAGACACAGTTGTGGAAATGCCAAAATCACATTCCAGGCAGTTGAGCTTTTATCAGCAGTTTTTTAATGTTCTGTGTGTTCTTTCCCCCTTCTTAAAAAGAAAAAAAAAATATTTTTTTGGGATAAAATTAACCTTAAAACTGTGAATCTCAACGTTGTGAAGTTAAATAACAGCAGGAAAATCCAGCAGTGGTATTTTTGACCCTTTTATTGCTTTTTTTTGACTCTTTTATTGTGTATGAACAACATTATATCTGTATTTTCTTCATGTCCCAACCTCCCAAAATCAGGGTTTTTAGGGAATAAATTTGGGAATTAAATCCAATCTCATCTCTGAAGCACTGACACCAAAAAAAGCTCTGCCAGGTGGGGGTTGATATGTTGGCAGAGAGGTGAAAAACTTGAAATACATCTCAGAAACTTCCAAATATATCTTTGGGGTTTGCCATCTCTGCTGGCTTTGTTTAGGGGGAAAATTCCTGCACATTCCTTAATTTTTTTTTGCAGGATCTGGTAGGGGTTGAGGATGTGATGTGGTTTGATAGCAGTTTTTTGGGAAATGCTGCATGGAAGGAGCAAAAAAACTGAAATTTCGTGACCCAGAGGTGAACTGAGAATTCCCAAATCCCTGATAATTCATGAGAAACTGAGCTATTAATGTGCTTTAGCTACTAACCCACCCTGGAAAAAAAAAAAAAAAGGAGGAATGAGGAGCTCTGTGCCCTGAGATTTGCCAGGGATGAATCTGAGAATCTAACAGGATAATTCCAACCCAAAACCAGGGATAGATCTAAACATCTAACACAATAATTCCAACCCAAAACCAGGGATGAATCTAAAAATTCAACAAGACAATTCCAACCCAAAACCAGGGATGGATCTAAGAATCCAACAGGATAATCCCAAAACCAGGGATGAATCTAAACATCCAACATGATAATTCCAACCCAAAACCAGGGATGGATCTGAGAATCCAACATGATAATTCCAACCCAAAACTAGGGATAAATCTAAGAATCCAACAGGATAATTCCAACCCAAAACTAGGGATGAATCTAAACATCCAACAGGATAATTCCAACCCAAAACCAGGGATGAATCTAAACATCCAACAGGATAATTCCAACCCAAAACCAGGGATGAATCTAAACATCCAACAGGATAATTCCAACCCAAAACCAGGGATGAATCTAAACATCCAACATAATAATTCCAACCCAAAACCAGGGATGGATCTAAATTTCCAACAGGATAATTCCAACCCAAAACCAGGGATGGATCTGAACATCCAACACAATAATCCCAACCCAAAACCAGGAATGAATCTAAACATCCAACACCATAATTCCAACCCAAAACCAGGAATGAATCTAAACATCCAACACCATAATTCCAACCCAAAACCCCCCAGAACTCCGGGAAAACACCCCGATTTCGGCAAAAACCGAGCAGGGAACTTTGCTTTGTGTCCAGGTTGCAGAGTGATCTGTTTCATTTTCTTTCCCTGCCCCCCCTCCACTTGTCTCCAGGTCCAGTTGAATGCTGGCCAGCTGCAGTATATCCGCTTAGCCCAACCCGTGTCAGGCACCCAGGTAGTCCAGGGGCAGATCCAGACGCTTGCAACCAATGCACAGCAGGTAATGCACTCCACTGCAGGGCTGCTTGACTGCTCCCAGCCTTCTTCCCCTTAGCTCCTCAAGCTGGTGAATTCCAAAAGGATTTCCACCACCTCTTTGGGATAGGAGTCCTGGCTTTTTTTTTTCTTTTCTTTTCTTAAAAATTTTTAAAAAAAAAAAAAAGGGAAGGGATGTAGCGGAAACCTCCTTTAGGTGTCCGTGAGAGGTGCATGCCAAAAAATCCCCTCTCTGTGTGTGTGTGTGTGTGTGTGTGGCTCTGGGTGAAGCTCACGCTGCTGCTGAGCTGCTTGCAGGTAAACTTTTTTGGCCTCATCAACCTTTTCTCTCTCTCTCTCTCTCTCTCCTCCTTCTCCTTCCCACCTGGGCGAGGGAGGAGCCGAGCAGGAAAGGCAGAACGTCGGGAAGCTTGAGGCTGAGGGATCCTTCTCGACCTTCCCTGGAGGGGGAGGAGGAGAGGAGGTGGTTTTGGGGTCTGGAAGGACCTGATTTGGGGTCTGGAAGGACCTGGTTTGGGGTCTGGAAGGAGCTGGCAGGAGGTGTTTGGTCTGGAAGGTGCAGAGGGACAGCTCAGTGTCCTGTTCCTGTCGCGGTTGGGGTGCTGGAAGGTTCTCCTGGGGCTGAAAAGCTCTCCTGGGGCTGAAAAGTTCTCCTGAGACTGAAAAGTTCTCCTGAGACTGTAAAAAACCCCCCAGGATGGTGTTGGTGGGGCTGTGACCCTCCTGGGAAGGGCAGTGAGTGACCATTTGCTCTTATCTCTGTAGATAACGCAGACAGAAGTGCAGCAGGGCCAGCAGCAGTTCAGCCAGTTCACGGACGGACAGGTAAGGACTTGGGGACAATTTGGGGACAATCAGTGCAGATTGAAGGCAGAGGGATTGCCCTGAATCTGCATTTTGCTGGAGGTGTTGGCAGGGAGCTGCCTTGGAAACTTGCAAATATATCTGTGGGGTTTGCCTTCTCTGCTGGCAACATTTATGGGGAAATTCCTGAATATTCCGTAATTTTTGGCAGGATATGGTAGCTGATAAAAGCACTGCTGGCCTGCAGCAGGGTAAGGGAATTTTGTGCCAGAATTAATTCAGGTGGATTCTTAGTGTTCTGCTACCTTTGCTCCGAATTAATCAAATTTATTAATCTAATTAATTAATTAATTCGATTAATTAATTGAATTAATCTCACCCCTGACACTTGGGGTGAGATCCAGTTTAGTCCTAATTCAGGAATAAAGGTTTTATCTTGAGTCTTCCATAAATATCATAAATCATTGATTAACTCCAAATTAATCCAGTCCCTGGCACTCCAGGTGAGATCCAGTTTAGTCCTAATTCAGAAATAAAGGTTTTATAAATTAACTCTGAATTAATCCATTCCCTGACACTTGGAGTGAGATCCAGTTTAGTCCTAATTAAGGAATAAAGGTTTTATTCTGGCTCTTCCATAAATGTAATAAATCATTAATTAACTCCAAATTAATCCAGTCCCTGGCACTTGGGGTGAGATCCAGTTTAGTCCTAATTCAGAAATAAAGGTTTTATTCTGAGTCTTCCATGAATATAATAAACCATTAATTACTCCAAATTAATCCAGTCCCTGGCACTCCAGGTGAGATCCAGGTTGGTCCTAATTCAGGAATAAAGGTTTTATAAATTAACTCTGAATTAATCCAGTCCCTGGCACTCCAGGTGAGATCCAGTTTAGTCCTAATTCAGGAATAAAGGTTTTATTCTGGCTCTTCCATAAATGTAATAAATCATTAATTAACTCCAAATTAATCCAGTCCCTGGCACTTGGGGTGAGATCCAGTTTAGTCCTAATTCAGAAATAAAGGTTTTATTCTGAGTCTTCCATGAATATAATAAACCATTAATTACTCCAAATTAATCCAGTCCCTGGCACTCCAGGTGAGATCCAGGTTGGTCCTAATTCAGGAATAAAGGTTTTATAAATTAACTCTGAATTAATCCAGTCCCTGGCACTCCAGGTGAGATCCAGTTTAGTCCTAATTCAGGAATAAAGGTTTTATTCTGGCTCTTCCATAAATGTAATAAATCATTAATTAACTCCAAATTAATCCAGTCCCTGGCACTTGGGGTGAGATCCAGGTTGGTCCTAATTCAGGAATAAAGGTTTTATTCTGGCTGTTCCATGAATATCATAAATGATGGAATAGTTTGGGTTGGAAGGGACTTTAAAGACACCTCCCACTATCCCAGGGTGACACTGGGACACTTCCAGGGATCCATTCTGTTCCCTTCCTCAGAGCAGAAGTGACCCCTGATGTGAGCCTGGAATTCCCAGACACAATTTGCTGTGACTAAGCAGCACATTCAGTGTGGGTTTTGGGGGTTTTTGGGGACCTCAGAGTGACCAAACCTGGCAGATTCTGGGCGTGCTGCCCACTGACCGACGTCCCTTTGTCACCTTGTGCCCACAGCAGCTCTACCAGATCCAGCAGGTGACAATGCCAGCCGGCCAGGACATCACCCAGCCCATGTTCATCCAGTCCACCAACCAGAGCTCGGACGGCCAGGCCACCCAGGTGACAGGGGACTGACAGCAGGGGACACCCTGAGGAACCCTCAGTGCCACCCTGAGCTCTGCCAGCCCCACCTGGGCTGAGGAACACACCTGAGATGAAGCCTCCAGCAGGCTCTGCCACCTCCACCTGGCCCAGGTGGGAATACCCAGCAGACTCTGCCAAGAATGCAATATTTTTTATTCTTTTCCAAACTCTGTATTCAGCTGCTTTGTCCAAAACCGATCCGAAGGGATTTGGAGCATCTCGTTGAACAAACGTGGGAAATTTTTATTATTTTTTAGGAGAATCCTGAGGGTACTGCTCCTGTCAGAGCTCTACTCCTGCTGTTCTGTTTGTATTTTATTTTTTTTTTCCTCTGAATAGAGCTAGATTTGGTCCTCCCATCTCAGTGGGTTTTTGGGATTTTTTTTTTTTTGGGGGGGGAAGTGTGTGTGGTTTAGATTTTTTTCCCTCCTTCCTCCTTTTTTTTGGAGCATTTGCTGTATGCAGGGAATAGGAGGAGGAGGAGGAATTGAAGTGAAGCAAAACAAAACAAAAAAAAAAGAAAACATTCCTCGTATTATGATTGTATTTTCTAAGGGCAAAAAAAACCCCCAAAATCCTCAAATTTGGCCATTTGATTCCAGAAAAACTGCTGGAATCTGGACAAACCCTCAGCCCTGCTGTGTTGTCCTGGCTTTGGTCCGTGCATGTAAGATAAGCTTCAGAAAATGAAATAAATTTGCTTTTGTCAGAGCCTCAGTGTGCTGTCAGTGCCACCCAGGGATTCCTGAATCCCGGGAATTTCACACCTGGAGGAGGAAAGGAACCCCACAGGGTGTGTGGGTAAGGGCTTGGCCCAGAGCTCAGGTGATGGCACAGGTGCCACCCTTGTCCTGCCACAGGTGCCACCCTTGTCACAGCACAGATGTCCCACTCATCCTGGCACAGTTGCCCCCTTTACCTGGCATGGGTGTCCCCTTTCCCTGTCACAAATGTCCCCCTTGTCCTGTCACAAATGTCCCCCTTGTCCTGTCGCAAATGTCACCCTTACCCTGTTGCAAATGCCACCTTTACCTGTCACAGTTGCCCCCTTTACATGTCACAGGTGTCCCCTTTATTTGGCACACATGCCACCCTTGTCCCAGCACAGGTGCCACCCTCATCCTGGCACAGTTGCCCCCTTTACTTGTCACAAGTGTCCCCTTTACTTGGCACACATACCACCCCTGTCCCAGCACAGTTGTCCCCCTCAAATGTCCCCCTTGTCCTGTCACAGATGTCCCTCTTTCCATGTCGCAAGTGCCACCTTTACCTGGCACCGGTGTCCCCCTTATCCTGGCACAGATGTCCCCCTTACCCTGTTGCAAGTGCCACCTTTACCTGTCACAGGTGTCCCCTTTACTTGGCACAGGTGCCACCCCTGTCTCAGCACAGTTGTCCCCCTCATCCTGGCACAGTTGCCCCCTTTACATGGCACAGTTGTCCCCCTTGTTCTGTCACAAATGTCCCCCTTACCCTGTCACAAATGTCTCTCTTACTGTGTCGCAAGTGCCACCTTTACCTGGCACAGTTATCCCCCTCATCCTTGCACAAATGTCCCTCTTGTAGTGTCACAAATGTCCCCTTTTACCTGTCACAAATGTCCCCCTCATCCTGTCACAAATGTCCCCCTTACCCTGCCACAAATGTCCCCCTTACCCTGTCACAAGTGCCACCTTTACCTGTCACCGGTGTCCCCTTGCCAGGACCAGTGGGGATCAGTCGCTGCTGGGGAAGGAAATCTCTGCCTCAGCATTTGGCTGCTGCAGGACCTGAGCTCAGCATTCCAGCCCGGCAGAATTCCTGGGCTTTGTAAATCTCCATTTCCTGATTCCCGAGGTTTTCCTGATTCCCGAGGTTTTCCCGATTCCCGAGGTTTTCCCGATCCCCCCATTCCCGGGGGGATGCGGCTGTGCCGGGCTGGGAAAGGATGGAATCGGGATTGGGATGGAAAGGATCTTTCGGGAATGCTCCGGGCGGGAATCGGCCACGAGAGGGACCCCGTGGGAAGGGCTGGAGCGGGAGGGGACAGCGGGAAGGGACAGTGGGATGGGACAGCGGGATGGGATGGGATGGGATGGGATGGGATGGGATGGGATGGGATGGGATGGGATGGGATGGGACAGTGGGATGGGATGGGACAGTGGGATGGGGACTCGCAGGTCCCTCTCCTGGGATCTGGGGGCTCAGAAGTCCTTTCCTTGGGTTGGGGACTCGGAGGTCTTTCCCTGGAATTGTGGACTCGGAGGTCCGTTTCCTTGGATTTGGGGGCTTAGAAGTCCTTTCCTTGGTATTTGGGGGCTCAAAGGTCCTTTCCCTGGAATCTGGGCCTCGGAAATCCCTTTCCCTGGATTTGGGGGCTCGGAAATCCCTTTCCTGGATTTGGGGACTTTGAAGGTCCCTTTTCCCAGCAGCCTCATCCCTGTTTCTCCTCCAAGCTGCCGCGGGAAAGGCTGAAGTCGAATTGGACAGCCGGGATGGGAGCTCGGAGCTCCTTTCCCTGGATTTGGGGGCTCGGAAATCCCTTTCCTGGATTTGGAGACTTTGAAGGTCCCTTCTCCCAGCAGCCTCATCCCTGTTTCTTCTCCAAGCTACCGCGGGAAAGGCTGGAGTTGAAAGGCTGGGAAAGGCTGGGACAGCCGGGATGGGAGCTCGGAGCTCCTTTCCCTGGATTTGGGGACTCGGAGGTTCCTCCTCCCAGCAGCCTCATCCCTGTCTCAGCTCCAAGCTGCCGCGGGAAGGGCTGGAGCAGGACGGGAGAGCTGGGATGGGGTTTGGATCTCCATCAATCAATCCCACCAGCCGATCCCACCCACCGGAGGAGATGGGTGACCTCCTCCGCCCCCCAAAAAACCTCTGGAGAAGCATCCCTTGGGCTCGGAGAGCTGGGAATCCGCTTGTGGGGATGGAGAGAGAGCTGGAGAGCCGAACAGCTCGCCTTTATCAGCCCCGGGCAGAGGCGGCCGGAGGGGAAAAGCTCTTTACCCAAAGCGCTTGGGTTTGCTGGAAATAGGCTGGAATTCGAAAGGGAATAAATCGCTTAAAGGACAGAAAACGGGAGGGAGATGCTGCTCCCCGAGGGAGTTTCCAGCTGTTGCGTGGAGTGAATGAAATTTGGATGGAAATTCCATGAACCCTGTTGAGTTGCTGCTGGTGCTGAGGGGTCAGAGGGGTGGCAGGGAGGAATTCCTGATGGTGTCGAGTTGGACACCAGAAATTCCGTCCTGTTCAGTAAAATCCTTCTCGATCAGATGCACAAAAATTGGGTTTATTGAAAGGACAGAAACAGGTTCAGAATGGAATCTCCTCCTCGACACAGATCTGGGCAGAGAGCTGAGGAGTAATGACGGACGTGACAGCGTGTATTTAATTAAGCTCATTAGCACATCCAGGGCGCGGATTTTGACTTTGAAATAAACCTTAATGGGGCAAAAGTTACTTTTTATTTATCCGATAACAGAGGGAAAGCTTTGCCTGCCCTCCCAGAGCAGACTGGGACAGGATGGGTGCTTTGAGGACAGCCAGCCCCGTTTGTCACCTCCGGGCACTGACAGGAGCCAGACCTTCCCTGCGAGGACTCACCGCTCCCTCTGATCTGCCGCGGTGACAAATCGGGTGGCGCGGGGTGACCCCGAGGCCAACACGTGTCCCTCGAGAGGCCGAGCGAGCCGCGACAGTGTGTGACGCAGGGAGTGCCACCAGGCTGCGGGACAGGCGGCTGTGCGACAGTGACAGAGCTGGGATGGAGCTGAGGAGGAGGAGGAGGAGGAGGAGGAGGAGGAGGCAGAGCTTCCCTGCCAAGGAGCGATTGGAGATCCCATTTCTCCTCGGGGTGCTGAGCTCAGCACTCGGGCAGTGCCACGCTCTGTTTGCTGCGGGGTTTGCTGCTGACAGCTGTCCCCACCCGGGCTGCTGTCCCCACCCGGGCTGCCACCTCCGGCCACCCTTTTCCAAGGCAAACTCACTGCGGTGGAGGTGACACTGCCGCTGTGTGATCCCAAAGGGACACTGGGCACTCCTGGTGACAGCTCTGCTGTCGCCACCTGCAGCCAGCGCCACCAAATCCCTGTTCCCCTGGGGATCAGCTCCTGCCCTTCTCCGCTCCGGGACTCTGCTCCATCTCCGCAGGGACCTGGCACGGCTGGAGGGGATTTTTTGGGATCTGTCCCAGCGCTGGCGAGCCCGGCAGCTCACGGCGTCCTCATCCATTCTTCCTGCCTCACCTCCGGCGCTGGGAAGAGGAGCCGCGACCCTGCCGCTCCCTGTTCCTCCCGCGGGGCTGCTCCGGGATGTGCCCGAGCTCCGGGAGATGTCCCTGCCAGCTCGGGGACAGCGCGGGGGAGCGCAGGGACAGGACTGGGAGGTGGCCTTGGGACGGAGCAGCCCCAGCCCCATGGCCAGGGGGTGGTTTTGGGGCAGAGCAGCCCCCAGCCCGGGGGTTCCCCATCCCTCAGGAAGGCCGGGCTGTCCCTGGCGCTTGTTTGTCCCAGCGAGCGCCGCTGCCAGGAGTTAATTGTCCTGGGATGAGGCCAAGGCTCCGGCAGGAGCAGGTGCCGAGCAGCCCTGCCGCTCCCCGCGCCGCCGTCACCGCTGTCACCGCTGTCACCACTGTCACCGCTGCTCGCCCCACAGGGACAATGCCACCCCCTGCACCCCCGAGGCCACTGTCCCCAGCTCTGCCCATCCCTGTCACTCCAATCAGCCTCACACAGGGGGGATGAATCCTCCCTTCACCGCCCCGGCAGCCCCATGCAGGGAGCCAAACCGGGGCTTTGCCCCTGTCCTCGCGTCCCAGCGAGGGGTTCCTGCTGTCCTTGTCCCCACAGCCGCTGTCCCCAGCCCCGCAGCCCTGCAGCTGCATTCCAAGCCTGCAAAACTTACTGGAAATCCTGTGGATGCAAATCCTGGCCGCCGCTCCGTGCCAGGAACTCGAGCTGCAATCCCGAGAGGGCAGCAGGCTCCGAGCACAGTGCCTCCCCCTCGCCATTCCCGGCCTCTGGAATCCTCTTTTAAAGTCCCATCATGCCGGGGGACACGGGTGGCTCCGCGGGACCCCCGAGGCAAGGCAGGGGTGGGGCAAAGCCAGCAAATCCTGGGATGCCTTCCCAAAACCTCCACCGCTTCGGAGGGATGGGTTGGTGCCATGTTGATTCAAGCTGCCTGGCTCCATCCCAAAACCTCCCAGCTCCCAGCTCGATGGAGATTCCCGGGGTCTGGGCAGGTGATGAGGTGCGGGAGGTGGTGACCCACAATCCCGGGAGTAACCCAATTCCCACCCGCCCCGGGTCCCCTCGAGTGAGCACCCAAGTCCTTCCCGGGTCACCTCAACGCTGCTCCCTCGGCAGCCGCGAGGTTTGAATCAATCCCAGGTGAAACCTAAACCTGCGGCGAGGGGGATGAGCTGCTCCAAAGGCAGCGGGATGAAGGTCAGGGTGATCCCGCTGGAGCATCCGCCGGCAGAGGGGCCAGGCGAGCCGGGGGGATGCCCCGAGGAGCATTTTTTTGTGGGGGGATGGATGGAGGGGAAAATTTCGATTTGGATTCCCAGGATTTCACCCTGCACGGCTCTCACCCCATCTCGCTGCGTGGGGTTTGAGTGACACCCTCGGAGGAGGAATTGCGGGTTTGACAGCAGCATTTCCTGCGAGTAAATAAAGCTGTCAATTTATCGGGTGTGATTGCCCAGACCTCCCAAATCCCGCAGTGCTCCCGAGGGCCGCGCTGTGCCAGGATCTCTGCCTGCCGCTAAATAATTCACTGCCCAAAGCCCTCAGCTCGGTTTCTGCTCCCGGAGAGCAAACCCCGGAGGGGTGGGGTGGGATGGAGACTCTCGGATTCTCCAAAAGTGCGAAACCACATGGATGCAGCTGGGATTGGATTGCTTTGCTTGGAATGGGAATTCCCAGTCCCTTGCCTCAGTTTCCCCATGTGTTGGTGGGAGCTGAGGGGAGTGAGGTGGAAAAGCTGGGAGGGTTGGTTGGGAAACACTTGGAGGCTGGCTCGAGGCTGAGTCGGAGGATGGATGGGAGTGAGATGTTTCATCTCCTCCAGGGATTCTCCATGTTCTCCAGGGATTCTCCATGTTCTCCAGGGGTTCTCCATGTTCTCCAGGGACGCTCCATCTCCTCCAGGGACGCTCCATCTCCTCCAAGGATGCTCCATCCCGTGGGCGTTGGGAGTCTCACTCCAGGGTGCTCCACACCCTCCGTTTGGGGTGTGCCGTGGGATGCAGTTTGGGATGCCGTTTGGGATGCAGTTTAGGAGGCAGTGATGTGGCTCGAGATGCGATTTGGTTTGGGATGCGGTGCGGGATGAGGCTGGGATTGCGGTTTGGGATGTGGTTTGGGATGTGATTCGGTCTGGGATGCGGTGTAGGGTGCGGTTTGGGATGAGGTGTGGATTGCGGTTTGGGATGAGGTGTGGATTACGGTTTGGGATGAGGTGTGGATTGCGGTTTGGGATGAGGTGTGGATTGCGGTTTGGGATGCAGGTGGGCTGCGGCTTGGGATCCTCACTCACGGGATGCCCCAGGACCCTCTGCCCGCTCCCCGTCCGCAGCAGTGTCCCCCACCCAGCCGGGGGGTGACAGGAGCCCACCCACCACCCCCTCCCCTCCCCTCCCGCCGCCGCCACCGCCCCGCACGGCGCTTTCCCCGCCCGCCCCGTCCCGCGGAGCCCCGGGGGCGGGAGCCAGGTACGGCGGGGCGGGCCGGGCCGGCGGGGCGGCGGCGGGGGAGGGCCCGGCGGCGGCGGCGGGCAGCTAAAGGCAGGTGGCCCCGGGAGCGGCCCCGGGCTAGCTCGGGGGTCCCGCGGCGGCCGGGGCCATGCGGCGGGCGGCGGCCTGAGCGGGGCGGCCATGGCCGGGGCGGCGGCGGCGGCGGCGGGCGGGGAGCGGCGGGCGGCGCTGACGGCGGTGCGGACCGAGGGCGCGGAGACCCCCGGGCCGGGCAGCGGGACCCCCCCTCCGCCGCCCCCGCCCCGCCGCCGGGGGTTGCTGGCGGGGCCGCGCCCCGGAGCCGCCCCCCGCCCCGCCGGGGCCCCGCGCTGCTGCCGCCGCCGCCTCCAGAACTGCCTCTACAACGTGCTGGAGCGGCCCCGCGGCTGGGCTTTCATCTACCACGTCTTCATGTGAGTACCGGACACCGGGGGGGCCGCAGCGGTGCCCAGGGCTGGCCGGCCGGTCCCGGGGCGGCGGGGAGCGGGCGCTGCCGGGGAAGGAGCGCCGGGGGCAGCGGGAGTGCCTCGGGGCAGCCGCGGCTCCCAGCAAACCCCCCCGGGCTCCACCGGGAAGTTTCTCCACAGCGACCGTCCGGCGGGGGGACGCGCCGGTGTCGCTCCTGCCGCCGCTCCCGGTCCTGCTCCCGGATCCGCCACCGGGGGGGAGCGAGTCCCGCGGAGGGTCCGGTGCGAGGGGCTGAGCGCGTCCCCGGGGATGGCACTCAGTCCCCGGGGTGGCCCGGAGCCGGTGGCACCGCAGGGAGCAGCGTCACCGACCCGCGCTGGCCTGGCTGGGGTCTCTGAGCACGTGAAGCCCCTCAAAGGCAGGAGACCCGCGAGGGGTGACAGCTCGGGGTGGCACCGGGGACACTCTGCTGTCCTGTACTTGCAGAAGTGCCACCGCAGAGCCGGGCGGGATGGGGACAGCGGGGATGTTCTTGTCCCTGCTGTCCCCCGCCAGCTGCCCCCATTCCCGGCTCGCTGTTGATCCCCAGCGCTGGGATATCTGGAATCTTCCTCTCCAGAGCCCGAGGGATGCTCCCGGCAGCTCACCTGCTCCTTCCCCTGCTCGCTGGGTTTTCCCGAGCACTGAGGTGCTGCTCCAGCTCTCCTTGCTGGATCTGAGCATCCCACGGCCCAGAACAACTTCACCCCTCGGGGGGCTGTGACAGGGAATTGAGGGATCCCCGCCACACCTGAGGGTGGCAAGGACAGAGTGGGCTCCGTTCTGGGGGTTTGTCCCAACCCAGGACCCAGTGACATGCTTGGGGACACTGCCGGGACATCCCAGCCGCAGCCATGGGGCAGGAGGTGTTTCCCCTCTTGGCCTGGCGTGTGCCAGCTGTGGGCACAGAGCGTCTCCGAGGGCAAGAAACCGAAATTTCGCCTTCTTGCCTCATCGCCTGGAGCGATGCCGCGGGGCTGCGTCGTTTCTGGGGTGCGCGAGCAGCAGCTCGTTAAGAGGCAGGAAAATGGGTCTTGCCTTAGTTAGCACATCGAGCTGGCAGCAGGAATTTGTCACCGGATGAAAGGGCACCTGAGCTCCCCAGGGAGCCGCCACACGAGCCCGGGGCCCATTTGTAACGACACCTCCACAGCCACGATCCCTGCGTGGAAAATCCCACCCTCGGGAGAGCTTCTCCCGCAGGGAAAGGCGGCCGAACCCCCTGCCAGGGGAGGCAGTCGGGATTTATGGCTCAGGTAGCCACGGGATGTGGAAGAGATGTGTCCCTGTTCATGCGACATCCATCCCCGAGTGTCCTCCGCCGCTTCTTCCTCTCCGTTTCAGACTGTTTTGCCCCAAAAACGACTCCGTGGGACAAGCAGCTCCCCTCGCAGAGCCCCCCAAGCCCCCCAGTCCCTCTCCTGCCACCCCACTGTGCCTGGCCCGCAGCTCCTGGGCGCCGGGCTTTGTTCCACGAGATGTGCAGCCGTCGAGAGCAGGAGCCAAACGTCTCCAGCCTCTGCTGGGAGGCTTTTTGTTCACTCGCTCGCTTAATTTTGGGGCTGAGGCAGCTGCAGGGCAGAGTCCTGCCAGGGATCACTCCAAAATCCTGTGGGAAGACGCCGCAGTGGGTGCAAGGTGCGGACATCTGTTCTGCGAAGCCTCTCCCGTAACGTTGCTCGTTTCTTGGCTTCTTCCAAGTTTTTTGTTGCTTTTTTTTTTTTCACTCTCTCTCTCTCCCGCAGCAGATGGGAGCTGCGAAGCTGTTGCAGCGGCGCTAAAGTTCTCGGGGATGATTTGTGTGCCGCAATTCCCGGGTTGTAACAAAGGAGGAGGACGGTGTTACCCCGCTCCCCAACCCCCCGAGGCACGGCAGGGGATGGAGCCCCCGGCCCGAGGTGGGGACAGCGCTGGTGACAAGGACAGGTCCCCCGAGCCCCGGCTGCGCTGCCTCCGCCGAGCAGGCTGGCTCCGAGACAGGGCTGAGAGCTGCTAAAATGGAAATACCCGCTGAGAAGTGACGCGCTTCCCTCCCGGAGCCGAGCGGGGCTGAGCCCAGCGCGGTTATCGAACAACTTCGGCCTCTTTCTGTCGGAGAATTGATCCCAAATCTTGTCCCGGCGCCTGCTCCGGGATCAGTGCTTTGATGGCTGCATCATTTCTGCACCCCTGAACCTCCTGGCAGCTCTGCCGGGGGGGGTTTGGGGTCACTTTTGGGGTCTGATGGGTGTCCCCAAATCCTGCCATTCTCCAGACAGGGATGGTGTGGCCATGGGAGGCCGTGAGGGTGCAAAGCCAAAATTCGGGGTCTCCACCAACCCCTCCAGCCCACGCTGACCACAAAGCCAGGCCCTGGCCGGGCTCACCAAGCCTCGCCTCGCCCGCTCGGAATGAGAATTCCCAGCCCTGCAGCTTACGGAGCAAATCCGGGAGGGAGCCCAGAGCATTAAGCTTTCGAGCCAGGAGGCAAAATGAGAACTTCCTTTTCCAATCTCCTCCTCGTTAGCCACAGGGAAAGCTCTTCCCTGCTCCCGGCAGAGCTGCGGTGGGTTTGGCTGCCCTGCCGAGGTTTTCCAGGTGTCCAATTCCAGCTCTTCCCGCTTTTTTTGGGGTGGCTTTTCCCTGCCCACATCCCCGGCCGGTGCCGGTGGTTATGAAACAACCGCTGGGTGCACCAGCAGCTCG
The DNA here is from genome assembly GCF_008360975.1 of Lichenostomus cassidix. NCBI lineage: Eukaryota > Metazoa > Chordata > Aves > Passeriformes > Meliphagidae > Lichenostomus > Lichenostomus cassidix. The sequence continues at coordinate 2,093,224 of NC_139503.1, read as the reverse complement.
GCTCAGCACTTTTGCAGGTCCTGGAGGAAAACTTCCATCCAGAACAGTTTAACCTGGAGCAAATTAGGGAAGACTGAGCCAGCAGCGCCGGGAACAGCAGCAATCCCCCGCCTGGAGCAGCATCTCCCGTGCCAGGCCAGCTGCCCTGCGCTGCTGCTGTTGGGGTTTGTTTCCCACGGGGAAGAGGAGGTTTTGTTTCCCTGAGGCAGGGAGGGGACGGGAGCATTGTCCCCTGCTGTCGCTGTGGGGACAGAGGGGTGGCAGCTCCCCGGGACAATCCTGGCACTGGTAGCCATGCCACCATGGTCAGTGCCCAGCCCTTGGCGACACCGCCGGGGTGATTCCTAGTCCTGGATCCTTGGGTGGTTTACAGGGAATTTACTCCATCCCTGCTCAGCGCTGAGTCTTCACCTCCTGCTTGGAAAAACGTCTTGAATTTAACTCTGAAACTCTTGAATTTAACTCTTAAACCTCCCTTTAACTCTCGAATTTATCTCCTAACTCTTCCACCTCTTTGAATTTAACTCCAAGCCCTTCCACCTATTTGAATTTAGCTCCTAACCCTTCCACCTCTTTGAATTTAACTCTGAAACTCTTGAATTTAACTCTTAAACCTCTCTTAAACTCTTGAATTTAACTCCTAACCCTTCCACCTCTTTGAATTTAGCTCCTAACCCTTCCACCTCTTTGAATTTAACTCTGAAACTCTTGAATTTAACTCCAAACTCTTCCACCTATTTGAAATTACCTCCTCTAAGGCTTTAAACTTACTGTGTCCCCCAGCTGGGACGGTGGCATGGCCACAACCAGAGGGACCGGAGGCTGTGCCCTTCCAGCAGGGGCTGTGCCACCAGGGCCACCTTGCCGGGCTGTGCCACCGGGGCCACCTTGCCCGGCTCTGAAACGGGAGCCGCCGCAGGGGCAATGCCAGCGGGAGGAGAAGCCGGCACAGCACTTTCCCCGGCCCGCTGTGGTGTCACCAGGGCATAAAATTAAGCGACTTCGGCGCAACATGAAACGGTACATTGATTTTTCCTGCCGGTTTTTTTCCTTTTTCCCCTCTTCCAGCTCCGACCGGACCCCAAACCCGGGCAGGAGGTGCCAGTTTGGGTGTCCCAGTGGGGAGGACAGGGGTGATCACTGCCGGGGGGTGCAGAGGTGATGCTGGAGAGTTTTGGGTTTTTTGTCCCACACCGGCAGCGATCCCAAACCTGCCCCCTCTGGTGTTGCTACACTCCACTCTTTGGGGGTCCCAGCTTTGGGGTGACTTCTCAGGGCCACTCTGCCCCGAATGTCCCCATGCCCTGCGGACCCCCCAGCTGCTGGATGAGCTCTCCAGGGGTGCAGCGCCCGCCGGGCTCGGGAGGTGCATCGGAAAACACTCCTGTTCCTTCCCCCTCCCTCCATCCAGAGAGTTCCTTGCCAGATGATCCAAGAGCAAAACTATCCCGCCTGCTCCGTGTGAGCGTCTTGGCACCGTCCGCGGGAGCCTTGTGACCGTGCTCCCCGCGGGCACGGCGGGGCAGGGGGGCGCCGGGTGGCACGGGGGTGTCGTGATGCCACCGGAGAGATTTTCCCCCCCCGCAAAACGCGAAGTTTTTGGGGCCACGCGCTGGTGGGAGGATGTCACTGGATGTCACCCTGCCAGGTGGGGTGCAGGAGAGGTTCCGCATGCCAGCTGTGCTTGCAGGGCGCTGGGAACATCCCGTCCTGCCGGCTCGGGAGGGCTTTGGGATCAACACCCTCCTTCCCGCAGCGCTGATCTCTGAGATGCGCCGAGCCTCGCCGTGCCTCTGCCGCCGCTCCGGCTGTGCTTCCCCTGCCCGAGGAGAACCACCCGGAGCTTCTCCGCCTCTCCTCGGGGCGGCGAGGGCCAGCCCGTGCCATGGTTACGGCCGCAAACAGGGCCGCTACAGCCCGGTTATTTATATCCCCCAGGCCTCCTGCTCCACCTCTCCCGAAGGGCTGCGGGACGGCGATTTATGGGACACGCTGTTTATACAGCTGAACCGCTCGGCACGGCCAGCCTGGGGCTGCGCTCGGGCGGGTTTGGTGCAGATCCCGAATTTCCAGCGGTGGCACAGCTGGGCGGTGCGGTCTGGCTCGGCCAGGCTTGTCCAGGGAGGGGATCAGAGCCTTCCCAGAGTGTGTTCGCTCGCCCATCGCTCGGCTGAGCTGTTTATCCTGCGGCGCGTGGTGTTTGCCTTGCGCTGAGTTGTCGCCGGGCTGGCACCGCGGGGACCAGGACAGCCCTGCCAGTGCCGGTGTCACCTCCGTGTCACTCCCGGGGGCTTGGGGACATTCCATCCCCATCCCCCTGGGCTGTCCCATCCCCATCCCGCTCCGCGACCCCCGAGGATCACGATCCATCAGCTCATCCTGGGCTGTTTTGGGGCGCAACCCCTTTGCCTAACGGGGTTTTGGGGGACACTGGGGACCAAGCGGTGCCCATGCCGGGAGGCTGAGCTGGCTCTGCTTGCCCTGAGCTCAGCAGCTTTCCCGGCTCACCTATTCCTCGGCCGGCTCGGGCGGCAGCAGATGGCGAAGCCCACCCTAATGAAGATTAATTGAGGAGATCTCGCCTTCCCCGCGCTGGCCCCCGCCGGGTTTTCATTATTGTTTTGGGGAGGTTTCATTGCCGCTGGGGGACTTGCTCTGCTCCTGCCGGGTGACACCAGCCGCAGGGTTCTGTCCCCGTGGCCAGGCTGGCAGTGACACGTGCTGGGGGGTTGGAAAAGGGAATTTTGTGGGAAATTCCATCCCCCGAGATCCTGGAGCAGGGAGGTGATGAATCCCACTCTCTGCCCCTTCCTCATCTCCCTGCCAACATTCCTTGTTTTTTGAGGGCAGGAAGAGCAAATTGGGATGGCAGCCTGGCACTGCCGCTCCCCGCGGGGCTGGATGGAGGCTCGAGGGGCTGATTTCCCCGAGAGAGCAGCAATCCTGCCCCGGAGGGTTGGGGGAATGCCTGTTCCCGGCTGCCTCCAGCCATCTGACCCTTCCCTAAGCCGCTTAAGCGCCGCCGGCAGCCGGGACGGGGCGTTCGCCCAGCTTTGCGAGTTAATTCCTAGCAGGTGATGCTTTCCCAGGAAGTTCCTTTCCCAGCCAGCCCCGTGAGGCCTCTCCTGCCTGGATCCTTCCCCAAATCCGATGGGATGCCGGCTGGGTGGTTTCCCCATCCCCATTAGGGTTTCCATCCCGGCCGGACCAGCGGGTGACCCGTGCGGCTCCAGGGCCACCCACAGCATGTCCCCAAGCCCAGGGGACCCTCCTCCTCGCTCCCAGCACGAGGCGAGAGGCACAAATCCGCGCAGGCTGGGAGATTTCTGCCTCCTCCTCTGCTTTGTGCTCCGCTGCCCGTGTAATTGCCTGCTCAATCCTGCTCGGATAATCTTTATTGCTGATGATGCACAAAGCCCGCAGCTCTGCTCGGGGCCGAATTTGGCTCCTCAGCCCGGAGCCAGGCTGAGGGGTGCCGCTCTGCCCAGCGGGGGTTAATGCCAGAAGTGCTGCGCCGGAGGAAAAAACCCCAATTAATAATTCAGAGGGAGAAGGAATTGGCTCCAACCTTCTGCCCGGCGGGTGGGGAGCGGCCGGGAGAGGAGCGGCGTCCTCTGCGGAGAGGGCAGGGTGGTGACAAGGCTGTGACATCCCTGGTCCCTTCATGGCTCCAGTTCTTCCTTCTCTATGCTCTGTATCCAGCCCTCCTCCCATTCCCGGTTTGGGGTTTTTTTGGTTGTTTCTTTAGGGTTTTTTTGTTGTTTCTATGGGGTTTTTTTTGGTGGTTGTTGTGGTTTTGTTGGGTTTTTTTTGGTTGGTTGGTTAGTTGGTTGGTTGGCTTGGCTTTTTTTGTTTGGATTTTTTGGGGGTTTTTTTGTGTTTTTATTTTTTGCTTTAGTTTGGTTTTGCTTTTGCTTTTGCTTTTTTTTCTGTCGGTCCCAGCTCTGGCAGCATTTTGGAGGAAAGGGACACACCTGTCACCTTTAGGGGACACATCCCTCAGCCCCCTCATGCCATGACCAGATTGGAGAGCCACCAGCCCCAAAGATGGCTGTGGGGTCAGTGTGGGGCTGTCCTGGATGGTCCCACTGAGAGCACAGAGCATTGTCCTCTCTCTGCTGTGTCCCCTAGTGCTGGGGACCGGCGCTGGGACAGTTGTGACAGTTGGGACAGGTTTCAGCTCTCCGATGGCCCAGACAGCTGGCTTTGCTCGAAAATTCCATGCCAACAGCATGAGGAGACAGGAAAATGCTCCCAGCAGGGCGCTGAGCCCCCAGACCCTCCGGATCCCCCCTGATTGTCCCCTGGACATTGTCACCGTGAGAACCGGTGGTGAGATGGGTGCCACCAGCTTGGGGACAGCGTGCCAGGGCCACCTCTCCTGCACTGCCAGGCCATGCCAGGCCATGACAGTGCCACCCAGCGTGGCGTTGGGTGTCCGGAGCCCCCAGTGCCACCACGGAGCCACCGTGCCAGGGCGCTCTGCTCGCCGTCACACGGGCTGGTGGCACAAGCCCTCCGCTTTCCTTTTTTAGAATCGCTGGATCAGGGGAAAAAAATGTATTTTTGGAGGTTTCATTTGCTCCGGCTTCAGAGTCGACTTTCTCTTTTTCCTTTCCTTTCTTTTTTCTTTTTTTTTTCCCCTCCTTATTTTAAATGGGCCAAAGCCCCTCGTGCCTGAGCCTGGCGCTCGGGGAGGAGCAGCCGAGCTTCTCCTGGGGACTTTTCCCTTGAGTTGACATTCCCGGGTTGTCCCCGCGCTGTCCCACGGTGGCAGCGATGTTGGGGACAATCCGGAGCAGCTCTGCCCCCCTTCCTGCGACATCCCAACCCTCCGCAGCTCGGGACCCTCCCTGCCTTTAGTGAAGAAGCCGCAGGGCTGCGGCAGAGCTGGCACTGAGCCCCGCGGCTCCTCCCGGGCTCCCCAAAGGCTCCATGCCACCATCTAGGGGCAAAATGTGTCCCCAGAGGCTCTGCCGCGGCTGTGGAATCCTCGGTTTGGGGGTTCAGGCTGAGGGTTGGGGTCCCCTGGCTGTCCCGGTGTCCTCACTGGTATTTTCTCCTTCCAGATTCCTGCTGGTCTTCAGCTGCCTGGTGCTGTCGGTCTTCTCCACCATCCAGGAGCACCAGAAATTGGCCAACGAGTGCCTCTTCATCCTGGTGAGCGGCGCCGGGGCAGGGCTGCTGCTCCCATTGCCTTTCCCTGCTTTGTATCCCAAAAATATAAAAAAATCGCGGACAAAACCCCTCTGATCCATCCCCAGCCGGCATGTCGCTGGCGCTGGTGGCCTCGCCGCGCATTGTCCCCATGGCTCGGGGTGGCCCGCGCCACCATTGTCCCTCCAACCGCTGGAAAAGGCAGGGCACGAGGGGCTAAAAAAGGCAACTTTCCCCCAAACTGTCAGAAAGAGCTGACGCAGGGAGTTCTCCGGAGTGACGGAGACTAAATTGGGAAGGTCCTTGTGACTTTTCCTGCGAGTAAGCAGAACGGGGGCTTGTTTGCGCGAGAGGTAGGAGGACAATGCTGACAGCGGAGGAAAAGGACCCAGCTCGGAGCGAGGCAGCAGAGCCGCGATGCCCAGACAGCCCCGACGGCTGCAGCTCCCGTCTGGCCGCCCTGATCCCCCGCGATGGCTCCGGTGGCCTCGGGGGGACAATCCATTTGGGGTCCCCTCAAAGCTGAGCCCCCCAACTCCGCCCTGCCCCTCTCACGCCGTTCCCCGCTTGTCCCCGCGGCAGGAATTCGTGATGATCGTGGTGTTCGGCATGGAGTACATCATCCGAGTGTGGGCAGCCGGGTGCTGCTGCCGCTACCGCGGCTGGCGCGGCCGCTTCCGCTTCGCCAGGAAACCCTTCTGCGTGATAGGTACGGGCTGGGATCGGGGGGCGGGCGGGATTTGGGATAAACCACGCTCCCCCTGAGCCTGGCTGCCCCTTCAGATTTCATCGTGTTCATCGCCTCGGTGGCTGTCATCGCCGCGGGCACGCAGGGCAACATCTTCGCCACGTCGGCGCTGCGCAGCATGCGCTTCCTGCAGATCCTGCGCATGGTGCGCATGGACCGCCGCGGCGGCACCTGGAAGCTGCTGGGCTCCGTGGTCTACGCCCACAGCAAGGTGAGGGGAAAAGAAAAAACCCTCCAGGTGCACCCCCGGCGAGCGGCCGAGCCCGTGTGACCCGCCGTGCCCCGCAGGAGCTCATCACGGCGTGGTACATCGGCTTCCTGGTGCTCATCTTCGCCTCGTTCCTCGTGTACCTGGCCGAGAAAGACGCCAACGTGCAGTTCGCCACCTACGCCGACTCGCTGTGGTGGGGCACGGTAAGCTCGGTGTCCCCGTGTCCCCCCTCCCCCGGCCCCGGGAGGGGAGCAGGAGGGTGGGACGGGGCGGTGGTGGGGGAGCGCCCTGCAGGCCCCCCGCTGCTGTGTCCCCCGGCAGGTGACACTGACCACCATCGGCTACGGGGACAAGGCGCCGCAGACGTGGCTGGGCAGGATGCTGGCGGCCGGATTCGCCCTGCTCGGCATCTCCTTCTTCGCCCTGCCCGCCGTGAGTAGAGAGAGGGTCACCGTGCCGCCTGGCCCGCAGAAATTTGGGGGGAAAAAGGGGCAGAGCCACCTCTGGGTGGGTCCCGCTCTGTGCCAGCACCAACGGCGCTGTCCCCTCTTGTCCCCAGGGGATCCTGGGCTCCGGCTTCGCCCTCAAAGTGCAGGAGCAGCATCGGCAGAAGCACTTCGAGAAGAGGCGCACGCCGGCGGCGAACCTCATCCAGGTAGGGCAGGGCTGGCCTGTCCCTTCCCGGGAACGCACTGCTGTCCCCTCCTGTCACCAAAGCACCCAAACGCCACATCCAGCACCGCGATCCTTGGCGTCGGGCGCTGCCCGTGGGGGTCAGGGTGGATGGAGGGGTCCGGAGGGGTTCTCCCATCCCGGCCGATCCCGATTCCCGGGATTCTCGCTCCCATCCAGGCCGCCTGGCGCCTGTACTCCACGGATGTCAGCCGGGTGTACCTGACGGCCACGTGGTGTTACTACGACAGCCTCCTGCCCGCCTTCAGGTAGGCGGAGGGGAGGGGGTGAGGGCTGGGGAGCTGCCGGGGGTCTCTGCGGGGGATGAACAGCCTGGGAAACCTGGAGGGACCTCGTGGAACCGCCGGGGGCTCAGTAGGGTCGAGCAGCACCGATATCTTCCCGGGATGGGAAGCGTCTGCTGAAGGAGCCTCCTTCATCCTCATCATCCTCACAGCACCAGCACCCATCCCATCCCACCCCATCCCATCCATGACCTTCCTCCAGCCCCGCGGGGAGCAGCACGGTGCCACCAGGGCCAGGACAGGAGCTGTCACACGGCTGGACACGGGGGGATCCCGTGGGATGCCCAGGCCCTGTCCCTGCAGGGTGTCCCTCCCATGACCTCTGCGATGTTGCCACCGTGGGTTGATCCGAGGCTTTTCCAGCCCTCTCCTCCAGACCCCGAGGGCTTGTCACATCGCTGTGCCGCATCCCCGCCCTGCCTGCGTGTCCTGCCCTGCTCAGGCCGCGTGACAAATCCGTTCTTCTGTCCCACTTTTGATTTTTCCAAAGGCTCTTACCAGCCGCAGCGCCCAGTCCCTCCCGTCCCTCCTTCCCAACATCACCATCAGATCCCGGGCAGCCCGAGGGGCTCTGCTGACCCTCCTGCTGTGCCAGCAGCCGTTTCCCAATTCCAGAGCCGGATTCGAGCTTTTCCCTGCTGGATCTGAGCTTTTCCCTGCTGGATCTGAGTTTTTCCCTCAGTTTTTCCAGCCGTGCCCAGGATCTGATGGTGACAGGTCCCCATGTCCCCACCCCATCCCTCTGCCTGTCCCATCCCTCTCAGCCCACCCAACCCAAAATTCCCCTGTGGAATCGCAGTTCCCCTCCCCAACCCCATCACCCCCAGTTAAGAAACCGCCTTTTGAACAAAAATGCTGATTTTTTTTCTTGTTTTGCTCCGGTTTTGCTTTGCCTCGCCCTCAGGAGGACCCGGGCGCTGCCCAGCCTTGCTTTGCTCGTTCCGTTTGCTTCAGGAAATTTAATTTCTCCCCCGTTTTTATTTCACCCCCGACCTCAGAGAGCTGGTCCTTATATTTGAGCATTTGCACCGCGTTCGCAACGGAGGATTTAGGAATTCAGAGGTGAAAAAATGGCCCGACAGAGCCCCACCGCCCTATCACTCCTTCACCCCTGCCCAGAAAAGCGTCGGCCTGGCCATGTGCTCAGAGGAAAGGTAGGAGGGGGCAACCCCCGTGTCCTCCCTCCTCTCTGCTCTGTCTCCTCCGTGTCCTCCTGCGATGTCACTGTCACCGTCACTGCCACACCTGGCCCCGAACTGGCCCGTGCTGGGCATCCCTCCTGCTCCTCGTGCTGCTTCCAGCCGCGTTCCAGCTGCAAAGTTTGCTCCGCAGGGGCATTCCAGGCCCTCTGAGGTCACCTCGCTGCCCTTCTTTATGTCGCCGGGATGTGGCACAGGGGAACCAGGCGTGGAAAACCACCTTGGCCAAGGCAGTGGTGCCATCCCGGCGGGATGGAGCTGGGATGGAGCAGGGATGGAGCAGGGATGGAGCAGGATGGAGTAGGGATGGAGCAGGGATGGAGCAGAGATGGAGCAGGGTTGGAGTAGGGATGGATTAGGGATGGAGCAGGGATGGAGCAGGGATGGAGTAGGGATGGAGCAGGGATGGGAGAGCAGGGATGGAGTAGGGATGGAGCAGGGATGGAGTAGGGATGGAGTAGGGATGGAGCAGGGATAGACCCGGCTGGCCACCCTCCAGAGCCCGGGAAGGAGCAAATCCCAGAGCCTTGGGCTGAGAGAGGCTTCCGGTACCCCTGGGAAGAGCAGAGAAGGGTTGAGGTGCTGGTGGCTGCTCTGCGCCGTGTCCCTTGTCCCCTCTGCCTGAAGAGCATCCCGGTGCCACCACCGCTAGCCACCGCTCAGGACATGGGGCCAGCGCCGGGATTAGGTGGGGAGAGGCCTCGTGCCTCAGTTTCCCCCGTGATGCTCAGGCTGCTCCCCCAGGTGAGTTGGGGGTCGGGGAGCTCCTCGCTGGGCTCAGGGAACGACCAGGAAGCGGCAGGGGAAGGACCGAACCCCCCTCGGGGGCTGAGCCCGCCCATCTCCCCATCTCATAACATCTCATCTTCTCTCTCTCCTCCCCTCTCCCTCTCACCCTCCCCCTCCTCCCCATCCCACACCTCCTCTCCATCCCCAACCACTCCCCCCAAGCTGGAATGAGGAGGACTCGCAGCCCCACAAGTGTTTACGCCTCAGGTAACGCTCGGGCGGGAGCCGGCAGCGCCCGGCGGGGTTTGCGGGGCCACCGCGGTCCCTCCGCTCGGGGAGCGTCCCCACATCCTCCTGGCAGAGCTGAGAAACCCCACAAGCGCCGTGTTTATGCAGGACCTACACAAACATCACGCGTTCACCGGTGGCACTCACCGGCGGCACTCACTGGTGGCACTCAGCGGTGGCACTCAGCGGTGGCACTCCGGGACGCTGTCCCGCCTGCCCGCGGGACGGGAGCGCGGTGACCCGGGACTCTCCCCTCCCCGCCGGCCGTGGCTGACTCTCTTTTCTCCTGTGTCTCTGCCCTGCCCCTCCAGCCCCATCTTTAGTGGTAAGAGGAGGCTCTTGCAGACGTGGGGCGCGTGGAGACGGAGGTACCGGCAAGCCCGGGATGCACGGATCGCTCCCTGCCTGCGTGCCTGCAGCATGGACAGGGCTGGGATTGAGCCACAGCATGGCCTGGGCTCAGCTGGCTGTCCCCACTGTCCCCCGCTGCCTCAGTTTCCCCGCGGCGCAGCCACAGGTCTGTTGGCAGCGATCTGCAGCGCGTGGAGAAATCCCAGAAATCCCATCCCGCCTGATTCCCAGGATGCAGCCCTTCCCACCCTGGATGCGGGGATGTCCCTCTGGCTGCCTGGGAATGGCTGGGAGCTCCGTGCCCTGTCTGTGCCCCACCTGTGCCCTACCTGTGCCCCGCCTGTGCCCCGCCTGTGACCCGCCTGTGCCCTACCTGTGCCCTACCTGTGCCCTACCTGTGCCCTACCTGTGCCCTGCCTGTGCCCCACCTGTGCCCTGCCTTGCCCAGTGACTCTCCCAGGAAATTCGGGAAAAGTCTCTCTGCTGTTCCATGAAGCCTGTCCTGCAGTGGTTGTGGGATTTCCTCCGTGTCCTGCCCCGTGTGTCCCCCTGAGCCGCGGTTGGGGTGTCTCCTCATGCACAAGGGTTTGTGTAGGTCCTGCATAAACAGTGCCTGGTGTTTCCCCCCTCCCCGAACCCAAAATCGCGGCTGGGTTTGGGAGCAGAAGGAGGGCTGGGTTTGGGTCAGGGCAGGAGCAGAGCCTGGATTGGGAGGTGCGGCCTGGAGGAGCAGGAGGAGGAGGAGGAGGAGGATGAAGGGGTTTTGCCCCGGGACACCCCGTGCCAGCCGGGATGGAGCAGGAGCAGAGCTCTGCTCAGCTCCCAGGTGGCTCTGCCGCTTGTCCCCTGCTGCCACACCTGTCTGTCCCCATCTGCCACCTCCTCCCTCTGCTCTGGGGACCAACAAAAGGGGTCGAAAGGAGCAACCCCCGAGCTGCCCCTGCAGGATCCGCCTGCTCCCGGCCTGGCTCCTGCCTGTCACCTGCCGGGGGGCTCTCTGTGACCTCAGCACGGCCACCCCTGTGCCCGTCCCTGTCCCCACGGCCCTCCCGCTGTTCCCCGCAGCAACAAGATGGGCATCAAGGAGCGGATCCGGCTGGGCAGCTCGCAGCGGCAGGGCAGCCGCGGCCGGCAGCAGCCCCTGGGGCCACCGCTGCACCGCTCGCCCAGCACCGAGGATGTCGCCGAGGCCTCCAGCCCCACCAAGGTGCAGAAGAGCTGGAGCTTCAACGACCGCACGCGCTTCCGAGCGTCCCTGAGGCTCAAGCCGCGGAGCCCGGCGGAGGGTGAGTCGCCGGGGGGACTCTGGGGGCTGCAGGGTTGGGGACAGCGCTCGGGGTGTGCCACCCACCCGCTCTTGGCTCCCGCAGCCGACTGCCCGCCGGAGGACAGCGGTGAGGAGAAGAGCTCTCCGTGCGACCTGACCTTCGAGGACATCATGCCGGCGGTGAAGACTCTCATCCGGGCCGTCAGGTGAGACTGTCCCCTCCCGCGTCCCCCAGCGTGCACAGAGTCCCCCCCCGGGGCACCCCAGTTCCTCCCTCCAGCCCGGCTGTCCCCGCAGGATCCTGAAATTCCTGGTGGCCAAGAGGAAGTTCAAGGAGACCTTGCGGCCCTACGACGTCAAGGATGTCATCGAGCAGTACTCTGCCGGACACCTGGACATGCTGGGCAGGATCAAGAGCCTGCAGACGCGGTGAGGCGCCCTGGGGGTGACCCTGGCGGTTCTCCCACCACGAGATGAGGCGCTGCGCCCATCGCGATGGTCGGGATGCTTTCCCAGAGCTCCAGCCCCACCCCTGGCGGGCTCCCTAGCCCCTGGGAGTGACGGCTGGGCTCTGTCCCTTCCCTCCGTGCCAGCGTGGATCAGATCGTGGGCAGGGACCGGGCGCTGCCCGCCGACAAGAAGGTGCGGGAGAAGGGCGACAAGCCTGCGCTGGAGGCGGAGCTGGACGAGCTCAGCATGATGGGCCGAGTGGTCAAAGTGGAGCGGCAGGTCAGGAGGGGGACACGGCGACACCCCGGGGATGTCACCCTCCCGGGATGGGATGTCCCACCCAGCCGGGACCCCTCCCCACGGGGCTGGGGACCACCTCAGCCCCTCCACCTTGCAGGTGCAATCCATCGAGCACAAGCTGGACCTGCTGCTCGGCCTGTACTCGCAGTGCCTCCGCAAGGGCTCCACCAACTCCTTCAGCCTGGCCGCCGTGCGGCTGCCGCCCGGCGAGCCCGACATCACCTCCGACTACCACAGCCCCGTGGAGCACGAGGACATCTCGGTGTCCGCCCAGACCCTCAACATCTCCAGGTCGGCTAGCGCCAACATGGACTGAGCAGGAGGAGGCAGCGGGATGGATCCTGCCCGCCTGGGATGGGGCGTGGGGAGCGGTGTGGCGTCGTCCCTCGCTGTCCCTCGCTGTCCCTCGCTGTCCCTCGCCGTGTTACTTGAACCAAGTCTTCCTTTGCGGGGGCACGGCTGCAGCGGGGTGCCTGTGGCACTGCGGCATGGCCAGCCCACGCTGCTGGGATCTTCCTGGGATGCCCTGGGTTGCTCCTAGGATACTCCTGGGATGCTCTTGAGATGCTCTTGGGATGCTCCTGGGATGCTCCTGGCTTCCTGTGGGATGAGACCCCCCAGCTCTGAGGTCCTGGTTGCTCCCCAGCTGCGGTGGGGATGCTCCGGGCTGCCCCCATGCCCTGCGGTTTGGGTTGTACCCCAACCCCAGCCCTCAGGACAGGTCCTGCCCTGGTCCCCCAGAGCTGAGCCGGGGCCACCACCAGCTATGCAAGGTCCCATGTCCCCCCCCGGCCAGTGCAGGGGTGTGGGGACACGACCCAGGGTGGTTTTACCCGTGTCACTCGGGGAGCAGGGGACTGTCCCCCCTCGCCAGGCTGCACCTCTCCAGAAGCACAGCAGAGCCTTCTGCCTGCCCGTGCATGCTCCCAGGGCAATATATATATAGAAGATATATATATATATATATATATATATTTATGCAATAATGTCTTAATATGCAACACCCCTGGGAAGAGCAACCCGAGGGGACATAGGCAATAAGCAACCCCCTGCCAGCTCCCAGGGCTGGACTGTGCTGCCCAAGAGGGCCCTGGAGGTCCCGAGGGCTCAGGGACAGCGGGAAAACCTCCAGCCGAGGGTGGCCCTGGAGCCAGGGAGCTGGGCAGGGGCTGTGGAGGAGGCAGGGATGCAGGCACGGGCGCTGTCCCCAAGCAGCGTCCCTCCCGCTGTCCCCAAACCCTGCTCCTGCTTGGAGGATCCTCTCCCTGCTGGGCACCGCGGTGCTCGGTTTGTCCCTGTCCCCTCTGCGGTCCGGGCAGCACGGGCCGGGCCTGGAGGGGACCTGCCTGGTGGGGACAGGGCGGTGTCCTTGCATGTCACCTACAGCAGAGCCACGTCAGCTCCCACGCTGCCCCAGTCCCCTTCCCCGCCCCAATCCCAGTCCCGGCGCTGGTTTCCAGTCCAGCAGCGCTGGGGTCGTGCCAAAGTGCCAGGCTGGGGGGCTCGGTGGTGACCCCGCAGTGCCACCGTCTGTCCCGGGCTGCTGCCACCGCTCCCCTCGCTGCCAGCGCTGCGGGATCCTCACCCCCTTTTCCCAACCCTCCTCTGTGCCTCTGCTCCTGGCAGCAGGGACCCCCGACCCTGCTCGTTCCCTCGCCCCGGTAGTGCATGTGGCCAGCGCGGGCCGTGCCAGAGCTGCTTGACCGCCCCCCGCCCTGCCCCTGCACCCCCTCCCCTCTCCCCGGGGCTGTCCGGGCGGTGGGACACGAGGGGACAGCGCTGGCTGGGTGGCCGTGGGGCGAGGTGCATGTGACAGCTTTGCCCGCAGCCGCACGCAGGAATTAACCCGTAGGACATCCCCTCAAACCGGGGCTGGCCGGTCCCCGCAGCCCCCCGGAGCCAGCCGTAGTTACCTCACTTGATTCATTAACTTATTAACTTATTGGTTTCATTAAAATTTGGAGTAGAGGCTGCCCGCCTGCCGCCGTCTCTCTCCCCGCGCTCCCGGGAGGTGGCACTCCAGCCCCGCCGCCGAGCCGCGGCCAGGGGACACCAGCGTCCGCCCGAGGGACACCAGCGTCCGGCCGGGGGACACAGGCGTCCGGCCAGGGGACACAAAGGTCCGGACACCTCCCTGACCCCTCAAGCTGCAGAACCCCACCGAGATGGGATCGAGAGCTCCCGTTCGCCGTCCCCAGCTCCATGCTGTGCGCGGGGGGTGCGGGGTTGATGTCACCGCAGAGGGACCTGTGCCCTGCTTTGGGGACCTTATGGTCAAGGGTTGCTGTGCCCCACCTGCCTCTCTGGTGTGGTCCCCCCCCAACGGCGATGGCGCTGCGATGTCCCCAAGGCCATCCCGGGGAGGTGAGGGTGGAGCCCCCTTCCCCAGAAGTCCCCAACCCTTCCAGGGACAGCAGAGCTTCACCCATCCCTCTGCGCTGCCACCCCCTGGGGACAGCACATCCTCCAGCCTGCGACGTCGGGGGCTGGGGTGGCCCCTTCCCGTGCCGCTGGCTGCGGAGGAAGCCGCAGGTCAGTCCCTGCCTTTCCTGGCTGCCTCCTGCCAAGAAACTCGCTCCGGGATCCAGGATCGTCTTGGAGCCGAGCTCTGCGGGGGCAAACACCTCCCTGCCCCGCTGCCCCGGCGATGGGGACCCGTGGGGACTCCAGGGGGACTCGTGGGGACTCCAGCCCCCCTGGCCCGCAGAGTGCTCGATGTGTGGGGTACAATCCCTAGGGGGTTGGAGTTGAGGGGGATCCACGGCGCCGCAGCACCCCAAAAGCCATAGGGGCACTGTAGCAGCCTCTCCCTGTGTTCCCAGCTGGGTGGGCTTGGAGGGATTCATCCCTTCAACAGTGGGGTTTTCACCCCGCCGTGGGCTGGGCAAGGCCGGGGGTGCTCCCCCTGCACCCCGCGGCAGTGCCCGGGTGTGTTCATGAGGCACCCAGGGCCAGCCCAGCCGGGTGTGGGGACATCCACGGCTCTGTGCAGTGGGGACGGGATCCTGGGAGGTTGTCCCTCCCCCAGCATGGCCGGGATGGTGGCACGGGCAGGGCAGGGCTGTGTGCCAGCCCTCGGCTCTGCCTGCCGCCGTCACATGGAGCCAAGGTGCCCCGGCAGGACTTTGTCCCCCTCCACCTTGGCTGCCCGACGTGCGCCGAGGCTGCCACTCCCCGCAGAGGGGGGACAGAGTGACACAGCGTCAGAGTGACACAGAGGGGGCTGGCCGCGTCCCGCCAGAGCCCAGCCGCAGGAACGGGGTGAGGGGATGCTCCAAAACCCTTGGACTGTCGCCGCTGCCGCCTCCGCGCAGTGAGTCTTATCAGCTGGCAGGGGGACAGGGTTGTTACGGGAATGGTCAGCTGTCCCCGCAGCACCCCCCGAGCAATCAGGGAGCTGGCGGGAGCACAAGGACACGGAGAAGTGGCCAGGGATGTCCTTTGTACCAGTGGCTTTGCTTTGTTCCCTGAGGGTCTTGGGGAATTCGTGACTCAACTGTGGATTCCTGAGTCCAGTCATGGCTGGAGACAGTCGGACTCTGGGCTGGTCCAGTTCCTTCCTGCGGCGCTGCAGCCTCCCGCTCCGCGCTGTGTGCGCTGCCCAAGGACACTCTCACAGGAAAAGGCCATTCCAAGAGCGCTTGGAAGAGAGGGTAGCTGAGGATGGACCCTCGTTCGGGTGCCCAGAGCATCCCGGGGAGCAGGCAGCCCTCGTTCCCGGCGGGATTTGGTGTTCCCAACATCCACACGCTTCCCCGGAGTGAACCCCCCGCTGGCCACGGCATCCCCCGCGGGCTCAGCCAGGAGCCGGCAGCTCTCCACCAGTGGCCCGTGGCCCGTGGCCATCCAGGGAACCCCGCGGTGCTCCCGTCCTGGCTGCCGTGAGGCATCCTCGAGGAATCCTCTGGCAGCGCCGGGAGATGCTCCCGGCAGGGGAGGGACACCGAGAGCCCCGAGTGGGCGGCTGAGGTCCCGCAGCAGGTGCTGGTGCTGCGGGGGAGGGCAGAACCGGAGCTTGGGGGTGGCCAAGACCCCCCCGGTGCTGGTCACTGAGCACTGGGGACACGGGGCTGGATCCAAGTGACACCAGCTCCGTGCCCTGTCCCTGTCTCAGCTGGATCCAGCTGCCCACACCGCTGGGAGGGGGAGGAATGCAGCCCCCTCCTCTCTTCACCCGCCCCTTCCCATCCTCTCCACACACCTGGGGAACGGGAAAACCCCCCAGGATGGATCCCCCCTGGATGGAGCCGGGAGGGATAGCCGGAACCCCCCCATTTGGCGAGGGCAGTGGCGGGGGGCACCGCGAGGGGATCAGGAGCGGGGGACACCCCGACCCCGCGGGGACAGAGGGGGACACAAGCTCGAGGCTCTGCTCTGCAGCCCCAGGCCCGACCCCCGCCCCGCTGCGCTCCGCCCCGGACCGCCGCTGCCCCGGCGCCTCCCCGCGTTCCCCCGGCCGGGGCGCGGCTATAAAAGAGCGCCGGGGCCGGCGGCGGGCGCGGGGCGGCGGAGCGGCGGGCGTGGCAGGTACGGGAGGGGCTCGGAGGGCACGGGGTGGGGCTGGGGGGGCAGGCGGGAGGAGAGAGGGGGTCCCGCCCCGTGAGCTCCGTGCGGGATCCCAGCACCGAACCCCTTCTCCTCTCCCGGGGTCTCTGCGCAGCAGGTACGGCCGGGACAGGGAGGGGGGAAGGTGGGGGTCCCACCCGTGGGGTCCCCGTGGGTACTGCGTGGGTTCCCCGGGTCACCCCCTCCCGCCTTTCCTGGGGTCCCGGGGGTCCTCACTCTGCCGACGCGGCAGGTACGAAGCCCAGCAGGAGTGGGTCCTTCCCCGTGTGTCCCCGGATTGTCCCCATCGGCCTCTTTCGGGGTCCCCATAGCCCCCACTCGGCCCCGCGGGCTGAGACCTGGCAGCTCATCGCACTGCCCGCCATGGGGACCCGGGGGTGGCGTTGGGAACGCGACTCGGGCAGCGCCCCGAGCGTCCCGGGGAGCTCCTTCCCGAGGGGGTTTTGCTTTTGGGGCCGGTGATTAAGGCGTGGGTGGGCACGGGGCCTCTCGGCTGCCGGAGGGTGGAGTCCTGCGGGGAGAAGGTGTTTTGGAGGTTGTGAGAACCCCGAGCCGCGCGGTCACAAGGGGAGTTACAAAACCGGAAAGTTTTGAGGATCCTGGAGAGGGCAGGGTGGGAGCTGAGCTCACCATGGGATCGAGCTGTGCCCTCACTGCCCTCCCTCCGCAGGTGTGGGGACATGACCGGGGACATGCGGGCCCTGCTGTGCCTCTGGCTGGTGGCCCAGGTGGCCCAGGTGGCCCTGTCCTCCCGGGTCCGCACCCGCCGGGAGCTGAGCCCCGGTTTGTACGAGCACGGGGTCTACGACGCCGGGGGGTCCTACTGCCAGCGGGGCGACGTCTGCTGCCACGGCCGCGACGACGGCTGCACCGTGCCCTACCACGACACCCTCTGCTACTGCGACCTCTTCTGCAACCGCACCGTCTCCGACTGCTGCCCCGACTTCTGGGAATACTGCCTGGGCATCCCGGCCCCCTTCCCCAAAGCCCCAGGTGAGGCAGCCCCAGCCCTGGGGTGCTGCCGGTGCTCCTCGGGGTGATGGATGTGGCGCCCCGAGTTCTCGCCCTCACCCCGCAGAGCTGTGGGATTTCCTACAAAAGTGTCCGGGATGGGGATGAACCCCCAGAAAAAGAGGTGTGGGGGCAGAGCGTGACCCCACAGCTCGTGACCCCACAGCTCCAGCGGTGCCCGTGGGCAGAGCAGGGACGTGAGGGGACGTGAGGGGACTTCATCCCAGCCTGCCCGGTCACGTCTGGGGCAGGCGGATGCTGGCCCTGCCTTAACCCTGCCGGCAGCTGGGGCGGCTGGGGGCGAGGAGGGGGCGCGGGCAGCCCCCGGTTCCCAGCACAAGGCTCTCTCAGAAGTCCCTGCAGAGCAGAGCGGAGCAGATCCAGCTCCCGGGCACAACCGGCCCCTTTATCCCTGTCCCGCCAGGCTGAGCACATTTAACCCTCCCGGCACCGAGACAGCCCAGCTCCCACCCTGCGCCGGGGCTGACCCCGAGTGCAGGTTTGGGGGCGCCGAGGTGCAGCCGGGCAGCTGCCTGGATTGAAGAACAGCGTTGATTTTCCCTTTGGTTTGTACCCCCGGGAATATGGGGGGCTGGCGGGACCCCCAAGCGCTCACCAAGGCTCTCCCATTCCCATCCAGGCTGTGCCCGTGCCGGACGCAATTACCCCACAGGAGCCACATATCGGGAGAACTGCAACCTGTGGTGAGTGACCGCCATGTGGGCACCTGTGCCGTGTCACCAGCATGTCACCAGAGCAAGGTGTCGCTGTCCCGCGGGTTCCTGGAAACCTCAGGGCTCGGCGGAGAGCGAGGCCCGAGCTGGGTGGTGGGAGCTGCTGCCAAAATGCCTTTGCTCCGACATTCAGAGCCAAGGGCCTTGAGCCGCTCCCAAGTTTCAGCGCATGCCTGCGTGGGAGCTTCTCGCCCCGGCGGGACAGCGCGCTGCCCAGAGGGGTTTTGGCCAGGCTGACCCTAGTCCAGCTCGCCCAAGCCTGACGGGACTCTTGGCGGCTCCGTGCTAGCGGCCAGAGTCCGGCGGTGTCCCCGCTCGGCAGCCCCTGGAGCTGGCTGGTGGAGCAGCGCGGGGGTTTTGTGGGAATACTGGTATTACTGGCATCCGGAGGTGGGGAATAGGGGAACCTGCAGGCGCGGAGCTGCCGGAGACGAGGAGTGAGCCCGGCGGGGCGATGCGGCAGATAAGGGGGAATCAAAGGCAGCGTCTGGGGCGTGTGCGAGGGCAGGGGCACGTGTGTGAACATGTGTGTGCGGGCGTGCGCCAGGGCTGCGGGTGAAAAGGCAGCCCGACCCTCCCCAAAGCTTCGGGGCTGCCTGCAGTTGCTCTGGGATCGCGGCACGCAGCGCTCGGGGATGGAGGGTGTCCCCATTCCCGGGGGAGTGTCAATGTCACCAGTCCGTGGGGACACGTGGGTGGCCCGTCCCTGCTGCTGGGGGAGCATCTCCGACCTCGGCAGAGTGGGAAATCTCCCCTCCCAAACCCTCCTCCCCCGCACTTGGCGCCTGGAGAACAGGAATTTCTGCGGCGCTTCACCCCCACCCCTGTCCCTGCCGGGGTCCCGCGGGGTCCGGGGGGGGTGACAGGGGACCGAAACGACGGCGGGGTGACTCAGAGCGTGTGCACCCAGCTGGTGGCACCCTGAGGTGCTGCCAAGTGCCCAGGTGATCCCAGGCAGCGCCGGGCGGGCTCAGGGATGGATGTGGGAATGCTGGGCTGCAGGTGCTGCCGGCGGGGTTGGGATGGGGTGGCTGGCGGGCCGCGGCCGCTGTTCAGCTCCATAAAAGGGAAGAGTGTGCCGGAATCTGGGCAGGAGGGAGCATGCCGAGCATTGCTCACGGCCCGGGGCTCCCCAGGGGACCCTCCACACCCCACAGCCCCCCCCTCGGCCAGGCTGTCCCCGCAGGAGTGACCTGGGTCACGCAGGGGGACACCCAGTCCCGACCCCCCAGCCCGGGCTGCTGTCCAAGCCCCTCTCTGATGTCTGCAGCCCTGGCAGCTTTTCAGCTGATTTGCTGTCCCAAGGCCTGTCTGCCCTCGGGGCTCCTGCGGGGGCCGGGGCAGGGGGCGACAGTCCCCAGGGTCACCCCGAGGCCACCCAGGGTCACCCCGGGGCCACTCAGGGTCACCCAAGAGGCTTCACCCCCTTCCGAGGTGCCAAGCTGCAATGCCTACTGGCAAAAGCGGCCCTGACCCCATCGCTGGCTGCCCAGTTCGGGAGGGCCAGCGCCCAGCCAGGGTCCCACTGGTCACCCTGGGGACATCGTCCCTCATGGATTGTCCCCTGTGCAGCACCTGCGGCCCCGGCGGGCAGTGGCAGTGCGAGGACCACGCGTGCCTGATGGATGGGGAGCTGATCGACGCCGTCAACAGGGGCAACTACGGGTAAGCACCGCGAGCGGGCGGAAGGGATGCTTCACCCCTCGGTGCTTTTTTTGGGGTACCCCTGACCCCTGTCCCCTCCTGCCACGCAGCTGGAGAGCCGCCAACTACAGCCAGTTCTGGGGGATGACCCTGGAGGATGGGATTCGGCACCGCCTGGGCACCTTCCGTCCCTCTCCCACCGTCATGAACATGAACGAGATGCACGTGAGTGTCCCCGGAGGGGGGAAACTGAGGCACGCCAGGGGTCGTCCCTGCCAGTCCCAGCCATTCCCCATCCCTGGGAAGGGGCTCCCAGGGGGGGAGGCAGGGAAGGGCAGCCCTTGTGTTTGGAGACAGCAGCTCAGCAAATTCCCCCGGACAATCCCCGGGCTGCCAGTGTTGTTTTTTCCCCCTCTCCTCCGCGTTGGTTTCCCATCGGAACGGCGGCCCCGCCGCTGCTGACTCAGCAGAGCCGGCCGCGACAGCGCTGTCCCTTTGCCCTCACCCAAACCCCGGGTGGGCATCCCCCGGGGGTCCCCGGGGTGCTGGCAGGGCGAGCGGTGAGCTCCCAGCGTCGCCTGCGGTTTAACTTTAGAGGCGTTTCCTGCGCTGGGAGCAGCCGGGGGGTTGTGGCCGTGTCCTCCCCAGGAAGGCCGGGGCGGTGGCAGTGTCCCCCCCTCCCGAGCGGAAAGGTTGGGCCAGAGGCCACCGCCAGGGGCTGTGTCACCCGGAGCTGTGCGCTTGGGGTGGGCAGCGAGGGCCTGGCTGGGGGCTGGGACAGGACACTCGGTGTTCCCTAAGGAGCTGCTGGGGCTGTGGAGCCCAAATTTAGGGGAAATTGAGAGATTTGGCACCTCTGGGATAAGTGACACCCAGATCTTTGTCGCTCATAGAGATGTCCCTGTCCTGAGGGGTCCACAGTGGGGCTGGGGGACATTAATGCTCTCTGGGGACCTTGCTCAGAGGATGGTTGGGATGGCAGGAGGAGGAGCTGGAGGGTCCCACAGTGGGGCTGGGGACACTAAAGATGGCTGGGGACCTTGCTCAGAGGATGGCTGAGATGGCAGGAGGAGGACCAGGGGTCCCACAGTGGGGCTGGGGACATTAATGCTGGCTGGGGACAATCTCAGAGGATGGCTGGGATGGCAGGAGGAGGACCAGGGGTCCCACAGTGGGGCTGGGGACATTAAATCTGGCTGGGGACCATCTCAGAGGATGGCTGGGATGGCAGGAGGAGGAGCTGGGGGGTCCCTGTGTCCTGAGCCCCCCCGGCTCTGCCCGCAGATGAACATGGACTCCAACGAGGTTCTGCCTCGGCACTTCGACGCCGCAGCCAAGTGGCCCGGGATGATCCACGAGCCGCTGGACCAGGGCAACTGCGCCGGCTCCTGGGCTTTCTCCACGGCCGGTGAGCGGGGACGGGGCTGGCCGGGCGGGGACAGCGGGGACAGGGACCGAGCCACCTCGCCCTGACCTCCCGCTTGTCCCCAGCCGTCGCCTCCGACCGCATCTCCATCCACTCCATGGGACACATGACCCCCGCCCTGTCCCCGCAAAACCTGCTGTCCTGTGACACCCGCAACCAGCGGGGCTGCAGCGGGGGGCGGCTGGATGGTGCCTGGTGGTACCTGAGGAGGCGAGGGTGAGTGGGCATGGCATGGCATGGCATGGCAGGGTGGGATAAAGGGGATTTGAGGCTCTGGTTATCTGGGGAGAGCCAGATAAAAGAGATCCCCGTGGTCATCCTGTCCCTTGGGCAGGTGGGGAATGAGGGCTGCCAGGGTGGATTGGGGTTTGGGATGGGGATGGGGTTTGGGATGGGGATGGGGATATGGAGAATGGGGATTGCGGTGGGGATGGAGAGTAGTGATCAGGGTGGGACTGGGATTGGGATGGGGCTGGGGAATGGGGAGTGAGGTGGGGATGGAGAGTAGGGATCAGGGTGGGGATGGGAGTAGGGTTTGGGATGGAGCTGGAAATGGGGTTTGGGATGAGATTGGGGTTTGGGATGGGGATATGGAGAATGGGGATTGAAATGGGATGG
The DNA here is from genome assembly GCF_008360975.1 of Lichenostomus cassidix. Classification (NCBI taxonomy): domain Eukaryota; kingdom Metazoa; phylum Chordata; class Aves; order Passeriformes; family Meliphagidae; genus Lichenostomus; species Lichenostomus cassidix. Next base: position 2,071,548 of record NC_139503.1, on the reverse strand, counting down.
AGAGTATGGATCAGGGTGAGGATGGGAGTAGGGTTTGGGATTGGGCTGGAAATGGGGTTTGGGATGGGATTGGGGCTTGAGATGGGGATGGGGAATGGGGATTGAAGTAGGGATGGAGAGTATGGATCAGGGTGGGGCTGGGAGTGGGGTTTGGGATGGGGATGGAGATTGAGGTGGGGATGGAGAGTAGGGATGGATAGTATGGATCAGGGTGAGGATGGGAGTGAGGCTTGAGACCACGATGGAAGTGGGGATTGGAATTGGGATGAGACTGGGTTTTGGGAATGGGATGGGAATCAGGATCGGGGTGAGGATGGAGCCGGGCGGTCCTTCCCCTCCTCACACCCTTGTCCCCCGCGCAGGGTGGTGACAGACGAGTGCTACCCTTTCACGAGCCAGCAGAGCCAGCCCGCCGCGCCGCCCTGCATGATGCACAGCCGCTCCACGGGCCGCGGCAAGCGCCAGGCGACAGAGCGGTGTCCCAACCCCCAGACCCATTCCAACGAGATCTACCAGTCCACCCCCGCCTACCGCCTCTCCTCCAGCGTGAGTGAGGGGACAGGGGGCAGATCGGGAGCCCTTTGGAGCGGGAAAGGGATTGGCTCGGGGTGCTTTACCTGGGAAAGGCGAGTTTGGGAATGCGGCTGGGAAAACCCCACTGCTAGCCCGAGGGGGAGAAGCTCCTCCGCCCGGCATCTCCGCAACACCTGTGGGTGCTGGAGCGGCTCTGCCTGCATCCCTGCGGGTGGGGAGGGACAACCGGGGTCCCTGTGTCACCCGCTGTCACCCGCTGTCACCCCGTTGTGTGATTGCAGGAGAAGGAGATCATGAAGGAGCTGATGGAGAACGGCCCCGTGCAAGGTAAGGGCTGGCAGGGATACCCCAAAAGGTTGGGGGGACACTGCGGAGGAGGAAACCGCTCCTCCCGGGGTCTGGGGGCTGTTGTGGGAACCAGAACGCCCCTCGGCTTCTCCCCTTCCCCCCGGCTCAGCCGCTTGCCCGGGCAGCGCTGCCCCAGTGCCCGTCACGCTGCCCACCCCAGCGGGCTCTGGGTTGCTCATTAACTCCCGAGATTTAATCACCGTCTTGGCAGCCGGCTTTGTTTAACTTTATTTTATTTTTTTTTTTTTAAACCTCCTCTGAGTGTTGTTGCATCGCCCCGGGGAGCATCCGGCTGCCGCCTTCCCTCCTGCTGGGAATGCCATGCCTCTGGTCCCCAAATCCCCCTCTGTCCCACTTCCCTGGGGACAGTGGCAGTGTCCCCAAACCCTGTCCCCCTCCCCGCAGCCATCCTGGAGGTGCACGAGGATTTCTTCATGTACAAGAGCGGGATCTATCGGCACACGCCGGTGGCCGAGGGGAAGGGGCAGAAGCACCAGAGACACGGAACGCACTCCGTCAAAATCACCGGGTAGGTGGGAGGGTGGCCTGGGTGGCAGAAATGTCCCTTGGGATGTCCCCAGGCTGGGGGAGGGATATAATGCCACAAATGACACGCGTGCGGTGCTGGCACCAGTGACACGAGTGCCCCCCGGAAGGAGCGGGGCGGGTTGGAGGGGCAGACCCCGCGGCCGGCTGCTCTTTGCCGGGGCTTCCTTCCTCTCCCGCGGCTAAAAATTCCTGCCCCTATTCCGGGAGCGGATGTCCAAACCTCGGCCTGGCCCTGGGGAGATACCGGGGTCAGGAAATGAGTGGGGTCAGCACCATCCCCCCGCGGGGCTGGCTGGGGGGATCCAGCAGTTTTGGGGTGTCTGGGGTCTCCCCTCATCATCCTGTCCTGCTGCAGGTGGGGAGAGGAGCAGCTGCCCGATGGCCAGACCCAAAAATACTGGGTGAGTTTGGGGTGGCTCAACCCACCCAAAAATACTGGGTGAGTTTGGGGTGGCTGCCGCTTCCCCGCACCCATGTGGGGTCCAGCTCGGGGGGTGGGTGGCAATCAGTGGTCACCCCGCTGATGGTGTCCCTTGTCCCCTCCGCAGACTGCTGCCAACTCGTGGGGCACGGCGTGGGGCGAGGGCGGCCACTTCCGCATCGCCCGCGGCGTCAACGAGTGCGAGGTGGAGACTTTCGTGGTGGGGGTTTGGGGCCGCGTCAGCATGGAGGACATGCCCCACAAGTGAGCCCCGCCATCTCCCTGTCCCCTCCGTGTCCCCTGGGTCCCCTGGCCGGGGGCTGCGCCGTGCTGACGCAGCGGCTGGGTGCAGCGGGGCGTGCCGGGGGGATGCCCGGGGGGCTGCTCGGCTCTCCCGGGGGATTTACCGGCTAATCCCCCCTGCCCCGGGCTCGGCTGGGCTGCGGTGGCGGCGGGGGGCTCTTCAAAGGCAGCTGCACCCCCTCAGCCCGGCTGGCGCTGAGGGATTTTCCCCCTTTTTCCCAATGGATGGGGTTGGGAGAGACCCCATATTCGTGCCCCCCATCCCTGACCCTACCCCTGTCACCATCAGTGTCCCCACTCCTGTCACCATCACTGTCCCCATCCCGGCTCCCCCCAGCACGGCAGCCCTGGAGTTGGGGGTGAGGAATAACCCAGCGGGGAGGTCCCCAGAGCCCCCAGGGCTGGGTGTCGCCAGGATGGGGTCCCCACCGTCCCCCCCAGCCCGTCCCTTTGGTGCTATGGCCCTGCCACCCCCCTGGGGACAGCAGGGACAAGGGAAGGCTCAGCCCCGCAGTGTCCCCGTCCCGGTGGGGCCACAAGAGGTGTCCACGCAGCAGCGCAGCCCAGGACCTTCCCCGTCTCCCCCCCAACCCGAGGGCTGAACTTTTAAGATTTTTTTGTATTTATTTTGCTTTTTATTGTTTGTAAATAAAGTTATGGAAGCCTCAGAGCCGGGAGAGTGGACTCGGTGCTCCGGAGGGGACACGCGGCCCCTGTCACCCCCGGCTGGGTGGCCCAGAGTGGCCTCGGGAAGGGCTGGGGGGTGAGATAAGGCGCCGCTCATTGTCCACCTTCCGGCCCCGCCGCTCCGGTGACCGCGGCCAGCGCTGGCCACACCGCGGGCACGCGCAGCCACTCCGGCCACCACTGCCACCACCGCGGCCAGGGGGGTCTCCGTGGCCAGATGTGGCACTGCGGCCAGGGTGGGTCATCGCGGCCAACTGTGCCACCTCATCTGAGCGTGCCACCGCGGTCACCGTGCGGCTGAGCGTGCCACCGCGGCCCCGTGTGTCACTCCAAGTGCCACCGCGGTGAGATGTGCCACCACATCCAGGCGTGCCACCACCACAGCCACCCGCAGGCAGCCCGGGGGTGGGGCTGGGGCTGTTGTCGCCTTTCCCAAAAGGTCTGCATTGCTGGCGGTCGCTGTCCCTTTCCATGTCCCCTCTCTCCCTCGGGTCGCCCCCGGGGGACACACGGACGGTGTGCGGCGCCATCTGGTGGTGGCTGCCTGCAACTGCAGCTGTGTATAGATATATATTTTTAATCTATATTTATTTGGTTATATATATTTCTATGCATAGATATTTATATGTATATATATGTGTGTATATTTTTAAATTCATATATATATATATACAGGTGTCTGTTTGTGTTCAGACACAAAGATCCCCATATAAATATATATATATATGCAAAAAAACCCCTATATATTTTTATATATATATGTACATGTAAACACACCTGTGCATATTTATTTGTGTATATATAAATATACACACCCCTGTGTTTATGTTTAGGAGTATATATTATATACATGTAAACACACAGCTGTTGATATGTACATGTATGTATATATGTGTATATTTTTATATCCATATATATATATACAGGTGCTTGTGTTCAGACACAAAGACCCCTCCATATATATATATATATATATGCAAAAAATCCCTATATATATATATATATATATATATATGTACATGTAAACACACCTGTGTATATTTATTTGTGTATATATAAATATACACACCCCTGTGTTTATGTGTATATATTATATACATGTAAACACACAGCTGTTTATATGTTTATGTTTATATGGACATGTCTGTACCTGTACATATGTGCATGTCTGCATACATGTATTTTTATGTGCATATATACATAAAAACATACCCTATATATATATATTTATATGTGAAAATATGCATGAATACACACCTATATATATGTATAAATACATATATAAACCTGTATATATTTATAGATAAACATTTTAAAAAATATATATACCTATACACCTGTGTGTATATATGTATTTGTGCACATATACATCTAAACATATGTATTTATGTTTATTTTTATGGAAACACATCCTTATATATACTATAAGAAATAAAAATATATGTATTTCTGTATAAATACATAAATATATAAATAAATATATATTTTTATCTATAAATATATAAAATAATATATATTTATATATAAATATATAAGTATATATTTATATATTTTAAAATTATATTTATATAAATATAAATATAATTTATATGTATTTATCCATGTACACTCACACACAGGAGCGTCAGTGTGGTGTTTGTGCACATACAGATCAGTGGCATTTTAGATCTATTTCCACAGGTTAAAATACAAAAATATGTATTTCTGTTATATGCAGGTATGTATTTATATATATTTATACATGTGAGTGTTTTTATATGTATTTTACATATATTTTATTGATATGTATTTTATATTTTTATACATGCATATATAAAAATACATAAAATACACACATAAAATACATTATAAAATATATAAAATACATCTATAAAATCTGTATGTATATCTTTATATATATTTTTACCATTTCCAGCTCCTCTGCCCCCTGCAGAGCTGAGCAGCTCCAGCTCAACAGGAAATATTGGGAATGCTCAGGGGAGAAATATCCTTGGAATGCTCAGGGATGCTCGGGAACAGCCAGTCCTGCCCGGGGCTGGAAAACACCGAGGTCACGGAAAATTCCAAGGCTGGGCTTTTCCTTCTGATCACAGACCTTTTAACCTTTTATTCCGTCTGAATTCCTTCAAATCTCCTGGAGGTTCCTCCAGGAAAATTCCAGTTTCATCCCCTGGCCGTTGCTTGGGAAGAAAACTCTGGCATTAGTCGGATCTTTGTGCCTCAGAGACCCAAATTTTCTATATTTTGACATGAAATTCCCAGGAATTGACTCCAGGGAATGATCTCCAGCCCTGGGAACAGGGATAAAACCACAGGAAATGTCCCCTCGAGTCCCCCCTGGACACACAGACCACAGAGCAGCTGGAGCACACCTTTTATTCCAAAAGCTGGAAAAAACCGAACTCAAAATTTAGGATTTGGCTGCAGGATTGGCAACAGCAGTAGGATGATCCAGCGGGGCTGCAGCAGAGCATCCCATTCCAGCAGCCCCCCGGGAAATTGGGATGGGACCCCCAAAAAACATTCCCAGGATGGGATGGAAGGAGCTTTGTCCTCATTTTTCCCCTTTCCTGCTGCTTCCAAACCCAAGGTTTGGCTTTTCCTCCCCAAAACGGGGATGTTCTGCTGCAGACACCTCGGGATGAAGCTGGAATTTGGGGCTGGCACGGGATCTAAGCTTTGGCTGTCCCAGTTTGGCGTGGGATTCACCCCATGGAGTGGCCAGGGATCCCAGGAATTCCCAGCAATTTACCCCATGGAGTGGCCCAAGAAATCCCCAGGAATTCACCCCATGGAGTAGCCCAAGAAATCCCAGAAATTCCCAGGAATTCACCCCATAGAGTGGCCCAAGAAACCCCATGAATTCACCCCATGGAGTGGCTGAAGGAATTCCCAGGAATTCACCCCAGGAGTGGCCCAAGAAATCCCAGGAATTCACTCCATGGAGTAGCCCAAGAAATCCCAGAAATTCCCAGGAATTCACTCCACGGAGTGGCCAGGGATCCCAGGAATTCCCAGGAATTCATCCCATGGAGTGGCCCAAGAAATCTCAGGAATTCACCCCAGGAGTGGCTGGGAATCCCAGGAATTCCCAGGAATTCACCCCATAGAGTGGCTGAGAATCCCAGGAATTCCCAGGAATTCACCCCAGGAGTGGCCCAAGGAATCCCAGGAATTCTCAGGAATTCACCCCATGGAGCAGCCCAAGAAATCCCAGGAACTCCCAGGAATTCACTCCACGGAGCAGCCAGGGATCCCAAGAATTCCCATGAATTCACCCCACGAAGTGACCCAAGAAATCCCAACACGATTTGGGGGATCAGGCTGGAAATTCGGCACCGGAAGGAACTCTCAGCCCCACCCCAGCAGCAAGACCAGGCTGGCAGCAGCTCCTGGCGAGCTCCAGAATTCCCAGCCCGCGGAGGAAGGGACGTCACAGCATCCTTGTCACCACCATGGTGAGGAAATCCTCGTAGCTGAGGCGGACGTTGCCCACCATGGCCGTGTCCTTCTCCCGGAAGGCGTCGGTGAGGCTCTGCAGCTGCATGCAGATGTGGATGAAGCGGTCCAGCTGGATGCTGGGGTTGGGGGAACGCTGGGCGTACCTGGCCAGCAGCAGCTGGCTGAACTGGGGGCTCAGGTTGTAGCCCATCTGGGAGAAAGCTGGGAGGAAGGAAAACTTGGATTAAATCTTCCCAAAGTGGAGGGAAATGGGTTCTGAACTGGGGCTCAGGTGGAAAAAGCTGGGAGCAAGGAAAATTCAGATTAAACTTTTCCAAAGTGGAGGGAGATCAGTTCTGACCTGGGGCTCAGGTTGTACCCCATCTGGGAGAAAGGAAAACTTGGATTAAACTTTCCCAAAGTGGAGGGAGATCAGTTCTGAACTGGGGGCTCAGGTTGTAGCCCATCTGGGAGAAAGCTGGGAGCAAGGAAAATTCGGATTAAACTTTCCCAAAGTGGAGGGAGATCAGTTCTGAACTGGGGGCTCAGGTGGAAAAAGCTGGGAGCAAGGAAAATTCGGATTAAACTTTCCCAAAGTGGAGGGAGATCAGTTCTGAACTGGGGGCTTGGGTTGTACCCCATCTGGGAGAAAGGAAAACTCGGATTAAATCTTCCCAAAGTGGAGGGAGGACAGTTCTGAACTGGGGCTCAGGTGGAAAAAGCTGGGAGCAAGGAAAATTCGGATTAAACCTTCCCAAAGTTGAGGGAGATGGGTTCTGAACTGGGGGCTCAGGTTGTAGCCCATCTGGGAGAAAGCTGGGAACAAGGAAAATTCAGATTAAACCTTCCCAAAGTGGAGGGAGATCAGTCCTGAACTGGGGCTCAGGTTGGGAGCAAGGAAAACTTGGATTAAACTTTCCCAAAGTGGAGGGAGATCAGTTCTGAACTGGGGCTCAGGTGGAGAAAGCTGGGAGCAAGGAAAACTTGGATTAAACCTTCCCAAAGTGGAGGGAGATCAGTTCTGAACTGGGGGTTTGGGTTGTACCCCATCTGGGAGAAAGGAAAACTCGGATTAAATCTCCCCAAGGTGGAGGGAGGACAGTTCTGAACTGGGGCTCAGGTGGAAAAAGCTGGGAGCAAGGAAAATTCAGATTAAACTTTCCCAAAGTGGAGGGAGATCAGTTCTGAACTGGGGGCTTGGGTTGTACCCCATCTGGGAGAAAGGAAAACTCGGATTAAATCTTCCCAAAGTGGAGGGAGGATAGTTCTGAACTGGGGCTCAGGTGCAAAAAGCTGGGAGCAAGGAAAATTCGGATTAAACTTTCCCAAAAGGGAGGAAAAAGGGATTTGTCCTCCTCCTCCACACCCCACGCTCCCCATCTCCCACTCCCACCACCCTTCCCACTTTTCCCACTCAGGGTGTGCACGGGCAGGGCTCTCCAGAGGAATCCAACCACAAATTCCTGGCATTTTTTCCCCCTTCACACACGCCCAGGAACTCCTCCCAAAAACCAGGCTCCAGCCACTCATCACTGAGGGATAATCCTGGGCTTCCTGAAGGAAGGGAGTTTGTACCCCAGCCCTGCTTCAGCTCATCACCTCCTGTCCCCTGGGAAGCCTGGGTGATCCAGTGGATAATTCCCAGATTTCCCTGCTTGATCCAGTGGATAATTCCCAGATTTCCCTGCTTGATCCAGTGGATAATTCCCAAACTCTCTGGAGCCATCCCAGGAGCTCAGAGCCGCCCAGCAGCGACCACTCCAGGAGGAATTCCACTTCCCAGCTGGGAACAGACCTCAGGCCAAGCCAGGCTGGCTCCTCCAGCCCTCACCCACCTTGCTGGAGCTCTCCGAAGCTGATGGAGCCGGATTGATCCCTGTCATACTGCTGGAAAAGGCTCTTCCACTGCTGGATGAAGCGCAGCAGGGCGGAGAAGCCGTAGACGTCGATGCGCCCCGACCGCGTCTTGTCGAACATGTCTGGGCAGGGAGGAGCAGAAACAGGGCAGGGAGGAGTGGGAAGGCTGCTGGAGAGCTCAGGATCCACGCCATGGCTCCCTGGAATTCTGCTGTGATCCCAAAATTCCCCCCTCAGCAGGAATGGGAGGATTCAACCACCGAGGCTGGTAAGGAATGGTATCAAGAGTTGAGGTTGGGGAAAGCTTTGGGGTAAATCTTGGCATTTGTTGGGGTATCCCATCCTTTCCTGCCTGTCTTTCTGGGATCTGGGGATTGTGCAGAGCTGGGATTTGCCTTTCCAAGCAGGATTTTGGGTTCTTCACTGATGTCCTCCACCACTGGGAGCTGCTCGGTTTGCCCAGCTGGGAAAAGGGGAATCCTGCAGGGATCCGGGACCACCCCAAATCCACACAAACCATATAAAACCCAGGATAGGAGGGGGGAGGAGACCCCAAACTCACTGATCATGAGCAGACAGGTCTCATCGTTGAACGAGGACCAGTTGTTGTTGACCAGCGCCTGCTTCAGCTCCTTGATGGAGATGAACCCGCTGTGATCCACATCCACCGTCTGGAACCAGGAGAACGCCTCGGGGTCCACCCCGGGGGGGACATTCCCTGCGCGGGGAGAGGCCATCACCGCTGTCACCCCAACCTCGGAGAGGCCACAGCTCTGTCCCCGGGGGTGGCTCAGCAGCGCTTCTGCTCCCAGCGGGTTTTACAGCCCCGTAAAATCCCGGGAAAACAGGGCTGGGATGGGATGGGATTGGCACGGGGCTGAGAAAGGGTTGTGGATCAGAGCCTGGTGGAGCTCTGGGAGGGACAGAGAGCCACGGTGTTGCCCCATAAACCCGGCAGCACCAGGATGTGGGGTGGAAAGTTTTAGGGTTGCGGCCGCTTGGAACTTCCTCCTCCTCCTTCTCTCCTCCTCCTCTTCCTTCTCCTTCTCCTCCTCCTCTTCCTTCTCCTCCTCCTCCTCCTCTTCCTTCTCCTCCTCCTTCTCCGCCAGGATTTCAAAACAATAAACTGGGACTTTGAATTTCACTCTCGTTCTGCTGAGCTGGGCAAGGGGCAGCCAAGACAACTCCTCCTGGCACAGAGTGGGGACAGGGCTGGGGACCCCCCGACCCCGCACCGGGCTGGGGACCCCATTTCTGTCCGGGGAACTCACCTCCCGGGGCCATGCCGCCGTAGGGCCCGGGCTGGGGGCCGCCGTAGGGGCTGCCGTAGGGACCCCCGGGCGGGGGCTGTCCGTAGGGACCCGGGGGTGGCCCCCCGCCGTAGGGACCCCCGGGGTAGGGGCCGACCGGGGGGGGCTGTGCTGCGCCGGGGAAGCCCTGGGGAGGGGACAGGTGTCAGGAGGGCAGCGGACAGCGGGCACCGAGATGGGACACCGCGCCACCCACCCTGGACCCCCTGCCCCCTCCCCCGGAGCGGCCCGAGGTGCCATCCCCGCCCCCGGTCATAGTCCCGCTCCCGGTCACAGTCCCGGTCCCTTTCCTCGATCCTACTCCCCGCTGCCTCTCCGGTCCCCAGTCCCCGGTCCGGTCGGACTCCCCGCCGCCGCTCCCACTCCGGGTCCTGGTCCAGGCTCCAGTCCCACTCCCGCTACCCGTTCCCCGGGGACTGATCCTGATCCTGATCCTGATCCCGATCCCAGTCCCGGTCCCTGTCCCTGTCCCGATCCCGATCCTGGTCCCGATTCCGGTCTCGGTCCCAGCCCATGTCCATATCCCAGTCCCGGTCCCTGTCTCTGTCCCTATCCCGGTCCCGGTCCCCATTCCAGTCCCGGTCCCGATCCCGATTCCAGTCCCTGTCCCGGTCCCTGTCCCCATCCCCATCCCCATCCCTGTCCCTGTCCCGGTCCCTGTCCCGGTCCCGGTCCCGGTCCCCATCCCCATCCCTGTCCCTGTCCCCATCCCGGTCCCGATCCCGTTCCGGTCCCGCCGCACCTGCCCCGGGTACGCCATAGCAGCTCCTCTGCCCGACCCCGCCCCGATGACGTCACAGCACTGACCGCGAACCCATTGGCTACAACGCGCACAGACCACGCCCCTGGGCGGGGCTGAGGCAGAGCGGTGACGCGCGGGAAGCGCGCGCCCGAGGGAGCCTTAAAGCGGCAACGGCGTCCGGGTTGGTGGGGCCCACAGAGTGGGAATAGCGCCGGGAGCTGCTCGGGAGCGGGGCTGGAATTCCCGGAGAGCTCATCCCGGATCGGCCCGGGAGTGCGGCCAGGATCAGCCTGGGAGTGGGGCGGGCAGCCTCGCAAAAGGAGGGCTGGGATTGCCCTGGCAGCAGGACCGAGATCCCTGTGGGAGCAGGACTGGGATGGTGGTCTGGGATTTGGAGGGATTCCAAGCATAGTCAGGATCAGCCCGAGAGCAGGGCGAGAATTCCCGGGAGATGAGAGCTGGGATGTGCACAGGAGCTGATTTGGGATCCCTGCTGAGGCAGGACTGGGATTCCCCCACATCACAGATAGGAACTCCTGGGACCAGGGGTGGGATGTGCTGGGATGAGAGCTGGAATCTCCCAAAGATTTGGGCTGGGATGAGAGCTGGAATCTCCCAGAGATTTGGGCTGGGATGAGAGCTGGAATCTCCCAAAGATCTGGGCTGGGATGAGAGCTGGAATCTCCCCAGGATTTGGGCTGGGATACCCCCAAAATCACAGCTGGGATTGTCCCGAGGCAGGGCCAGGATCCCTTTGATCAGGATTAGGATTTCTCCATCCATCACTCACAGGGAGCTCAGGGTCACCATGTCCCCAGGACTGGCTGGGGACAAGGATGGGGACAGGGACGGCGAGGACACAGACCCCCACCCGTGTCCCATCACAGAGCCAGGAGGCAGCAGGGCACCAGCACAGGTGTATTTTTGGGGCAGGATCCACCCGCCCCGCCATTGCCACGGAGCTGTACAACCCCCGAGCCCCCCGCGGCAGGCACGGCCCCGGCACAGCGGGGAAACAATATTAACAGCAAACTCGGGGGGCGCGGGGGGCGCGGGGGGCTCCTCAGCCGAAGGGACCCTTGACGTTCTTGGGCTGGAAGAGCGGCTGCTCCATGGGCACGGCGCCCAGGCACTCGGCGGGGCTGCAGTGCCCCGTCTTGCCCGGCTGCCCCGTGGCACCGGGAGGCCCGGGGATACCGGGGATGCCCTGCTGCCCCACCGGACCCGGGGGACCCATCTTGCCGTAGCCTGGTGGCCCTTGGGGACCTGGAAGAGATGGAGAGGACAGGGTGAGGGGGTGGCGGCAAAGCCCAGCGTGGGGCTGGGGGCCAGGCGGGGGGAGGGGACTCACCTGGGGGTCCCGGCGGGCCGCTGTCCCCCATCATTCCCACGCCTTTCTCGCCTTTCTCTCCTTTGGCGCCCGGCTCGCCTGGAAGGGAGGGGGAGGCAGAGGGGTGAGATCCTGGGACAACCGCAGCATCCCGGGGACACTGGGGACATCCCGGGGACACTGGGGACATCCCGGGGACACTGGGAATGCTCTGGGGCCACTAGGAACATGATGGGGACACTAGGAACATCCCGAGGACACTGAGAACATCCTGGGGCCACTGGGGACATCCCAGGGACACTGGGAATGCCCCGGCGACACTGGAACGCCCTGGGGCCACTGGGGATATGATGGGGACACTGGGAGAAGCCAGGGGCACCGGGAACATCCCGGGGAGATTGGAAATTCTCTGGAGACACCAAGAACGTACTGGGGATGCTGGGAACATAATTGGGACACTAGGAACATCCCAGGGACACCGGGAATACCTCAGGGACACCGGGAATGCTCTGGGGACACCAGGAATGTCCTGGGAACACTGGGAGCATGACAGGGACACTGGGAAGGCCTCAGGGACACCAGGAACATCGCGGGGACAAGCCCAGGGACACCGGGAATACCCCAGGGACACCGGGAGCGCCCCGGGGAGCAGCACGTACCCCGCATGCCCGGCACGCCCTGCCGCCCCTCTCTGCCGATCTGCCCCGGCATCCCCGGGGAGCCGGGGGGTCCCGGCCGGCCGGGCAGCCCGTCCTTGCCGGGGGGACCGGGCCTGCCCGGGGCTGCCACCATCTCCACCGGGAATTGCAGCCGGGAGGTGTAATACGCCATCCGCTCTGCGGGGACAAGGACCGAGCTCAGCGCCGGCGGGGATGAGGCTGGGGAGTCCCCGGGGATCCTTCCCACCCTCCCGTTACCGTCAAACATCTTGTTCAGCTCCTGCCGGATGAACCTCTTGACCTCGTCGTAATTCACCACATCGCCCTGCGGGGACACGAGGGGACACGCGAGAGGCCGCGGCCACCGCGCCCCGCCCAAGGGACATTGTCCTGTCCCCCAGAGTGGCCACCCCTCCTTACCATCATCCCCGGCGGGCCCGGCAACCCCGGGCTGCCCGCGGGGCCCGGAGAGCCCGGGGGTCCCCTCTCTCCCGCGGGTCCCCGCGGTCCCACCAGCCCCATGGAGCCGCTTTTCCCGGGACCCCCGGGCATTCCGGCTCTGCCCTTCTCCCCCGGGTAGCCCCTCTCGCCGGGGGCTCCAGCGTCACCCTGTGGAGAGGAAAGGCTCAGCCCCGCCGTGCCGGGACAGCTGGGGGACACCCGGGTGGCCGTGGTGGCACCGGCGAGATCACATCACCTTCTGTCCAGCCGGTCCCGCCATGCCCGGTTTTCCTGGCGGTCCCTGGAAAAGAGGAGCAGGGTGACAGGGATGTCCCCACCCTGGGGACACCCCGCCAGGCCAGAGGATGTCACAATCCATCCCCGTGTCCAGCAGGGACTCTCCGGATTCTCTGCTCCTACCTCTTTCCCAACGGGTCCGTCCTGTCCCTGCTCCCCCTGAGGGGACAAAGAGGGACAGAGTGAGGTGGTGACCACCATGGGGCCACCATCAAGGTCCCCGCTGCTCCGGGGCACAGGGGACTGTGTCACGGCCCTGCAGCACTCACCGGTGGTCCCGGGTGTCCCGGGGGTCCTGGCTGCCCTGGCATCCCCGGCAGACCCCGCTCGCCCACCGAGCCGCGCTCGCCCTTCAGCCCCTGCGGGGAGCCGGGAGCGTCGGGATCAGCGCGGGGCAGGGATGGCGATCCCAAATCTGCCCCATTCCTGATCCCAAATCCGCCCCATCCTGACCCCAAATCCCAGAGTGAGGCAGCCAGCCCTGCAGTACTCACCACTCCAGCGAGGCCAGCTGGACCCGGCTGTCCCGGGCTGCCGGGGGGACCCTGGGGACAGCGACAGGGACAAGGGGGTCAGCTGGGGACAACAGAGAGAGTCCCCGCCGTGACCCCCCTTGGGTTTGTCGGGGGGATATCTCCAACTTACAATGAGCCCTGGGGGTCCCTGGCGGCCTTGGGGTCCCATGGGTCCTGGGTCACCCTGAGGAAGGCAAGGTGACAAGGAAGGCGGGGTAGTGACAAGGAAGGCAGGGTGGTGACAAGGAAGGCAGGGTGGTGACAAAGGGTGTCACCAACCAGCCCAGGGGTCCCTGACCCCTCACTCACCTCTGCTCCCGGCCGGCCCGGGCTCCCCGGAGGGCCAGGCTTGCCGCAGTCACCCTAAAAGGAGGAAGGGACATCATGGGCAGAGCAATGAGTGACAACTCCAGCCAGGCCTGGTGTCCCTGTGGGTGTCACCACCCAGTGTCACCATCGCTCACCTTCGGGCCTGGCAGCCCTGGGTGTCCCGTCTTGCCCTTGAAGCCCTGGAGAGAGAAAAGAGCTGGGTGGGAATCCCAGCTCCTGCCAGCGGGGCACAGCACACGACCCTGACCCCACAGTGGTGGCCCAGGGCCACCTCCCAGAGCTCAGTGTCCCCAGGAGCACGGGATGGGACAGTCCCAGCTCAGGGGACCTCAGTCCAGGCTGTGGGGATGTGCCAGGCACAGAGCACTGGGGAGGGGTGACAAGGAGGGTTGTCACTCACCGGAGGACCCATCATCCCTGGTGGCCCGGGGGGACCAGGGTCACCCTGGGGAGAGAGAGACACAGGTTGGGGGTGTCCTGGGTGGGTTTTAGGGTGTCTGCCCCTCACCAGAACCAGGGAGAGCCTCACCCTCAGCCCTGGCTTCCCGTCCTTGCCATCCAGTCCTTCCAAGCCAGCAGGGCCCTGTGGGGACAAGGTGACAGTGTCATGACAAGGTGACAGTGTCATGACGAGGTGACAGTGTCACAGGGTGGTTTACACCCGAGAGCTCTGAGGGTCCCCAAGGGACCTGCTCAGGGCATTGGCCATGGGAACATGTCCTTGGGAATGGGAATAGACCCCTGGGAATGGGATCAGGTCCATGGGAATGGGATCAGGTCCCTGGGAATGGGAAACGTCCCTGAAAATGGGATCAGGTCCCTGGGAATGGGGACAGCCAGCAGTGCTCCCAAGGGTGACACACAGAGGGGGTCTTACCTGGATTCCCGGGGGTCCTGGGGGTCCAGGGGGTCCTGGCATCCCTGTAGGGCCTCGCATGCCCTCGCTGCCCTGCAAGGGCCACAGGAGGTCAGGGACACAGCAGGGGCTGGCCACCAAACCTGGGTGACCACCAAACCTGGGGACAAGGGGTGGCACCGCACAGCCCCTGGCACTCACCTTCTCAGCCGCAGGTCCTGGTGGCCCTGCTGGACCAACCTTTCCCGGGAAACCAGGAGGACCCTAAAGAGAAGAGGGGTGTCGAGTTAATGGGGAATCCCAGAAGAGCCCAACCCATGAATCCCACTTTCTCCCAGCTTATTTTAATGGGATTGCTCTGGGGCTGCTCATCCCACTTGTGTGCTCCTGGTAGAACCCTCTGTCCCCATCCCTGTCCCTGTGGGGACATGGGGACACACAGCCAGGGGTGGACACCACATCCTGGGGATGCCCTGCTGGAATTCCCAGTGGGATTTACTCACCGGTGGTCCCGGGAAGCCAGGCTGGCCCTGGAAACCCTGCAGAGAGACCAGAGCTGAGCCAAACCCCACAGCCACACCCCACAGCCCCACCGGGGTCCCTTCTGGGGACACTCACCTGGTCCCCCTTCTCTCCAACACTTCCTGGGAGTCCACGCTCGCCCCTGGGACCCTGCGGAGAGATGGGGTGAGGTGGGGGAGCACCCCATAGCGCCCCACAGCCACCCCACAGCACCCATAGCACCCCACAGCACCCACAGCCACCCCACAGCACCCCACAGCACCCCACAGCACCCCACAGCACCCCATAGCCACCCCACAGCACCCCACAGCCACCCCACAGCACCCCATAGCCACCCCACAGCACCCACAGCCACCCCACATCACCCCACAGCACCCCATAGCCACCCCACAGCACCCACAGCACCCCACAGCACCCACAGCCATCCCACAGCACCCCAAAGCCACCCCATAGCCACCCCACAGCACCTCACAGCACCCACAGCCATCCCACAGCACCCCAAAGCCACCCCATAGCCACCCCACAGCACCCACAGCCACCCCACAGCACCCACAGCACCCCACAGCACCCACAGCCACCCCACAGCACCCACAGCCACCCCACAGCACCCTCCCACCCCACAGCACCCACAGCCACCCCACAGCACCCACAGCACCCCACAGCCACCCCACAGCAGCCCAAACCACCCCACAGCACCCCAAAGCCACCCCACAGCACCCCACAGCGCCCCACAGCCACCCCACAGCACCCCACAGCCCCCCAGGGTGAGCACCTACCGCTGGCCCCACAGGACCGGGCAGCCCGTCCAGGCCAGGGGGTCCCTGGGAAGGATGGGAATAGGATCAGAGCGATGGGGCTGGAATAGCCTCAGTGCCCACAGGGAGGGGATTGGGAATCCCCCTAGATTGGGGTCCTGAGGGACTCACCAGCTCCCCTTTCTCTCCGGGGGGACCCACGTAGCCTCGCTCACCTTTGATGCCCTGGGGAAGGAAGGGGACAAGGTGGCATTTGGGGCATGGATGGGATTTGGGACATGGATGGGATTTGGGGCATGGATGGGATATGGGGCATGGGTGGAACGTGGGATACAAATGGGACATGGAGCACGGATGGCATTTGGGGCACAGATAGGATTTGGGGCACGGATGGGATTTGGGGCATGGATGGGACATAGGGCACAGTTTGGATTTGGGGCACAGTTTGGATTTGGTGCAGGGATGGGATTTGGTGCATGGATGGAACATGGGGCATGGATGGGACATGGGGCATGGATGGGACATGGGGCACAGATGGCATTTGGGGCACAGATGGGACATGGGGCACAGATGGGACATGGGGGCTGCCAGGTCCCCCCAGTACTCACAGGAAGGCCAGGAGGCCCTGTTGCCCCAGGGTAGCCGGGCTGTCCTGGAGGTCCCTGTGCGGGGGGACAACGACACTGAGCCACCTGCAGTGCCCCAGCCCGGTGCCCAAACCCCCTGAGCCACCAGTGCCACCCTGTCCCCTCACCCCACAGCACTCACCGGCTCCCCCTTGGCTCCGGCGAGCCCAGCAGGGCCACGTTCCCCTTGGAGACCCTTTGGGGGGAGAAGAGAGGAGATGCAGGATGACCCTACAAGCCCTCCCGGGGCTGTGCCCGCCTGGCAGTGTGACCTGGGCACAGCCCGTGGGGTCTGTGACCTCTGCCAGCCTGCTGGCACCCCTCCTGGGCTCCCTCCACCCCTGGTGGGGACACTCAAACCCTGTCACTGTCACAGTGGAGTCACAGACAGCTCAGCCCTGGGGGGCTGTATGGGGTGCCCGGCTCTGGCAGCCTGGTGTCCCCTGTCCTCCCAGGGTGACACGGGGACAGCCAGGAGACCCGCGGGGACCTCCGGGGGGTGGGGTTAGTGAGGTGACATGGTGCCGAGGTGACAAAGAATGACAGGACACGCTGGCACACCGCAGAGCACGGCCCACAGAGAGCCCCACAGAGAGCCCCGCAGAGCCCGTGGGGTGACGGTGACATTAGTGGACGAGGGGACACGAGCAGGAGCGCAGGATCCTCCGAGAGCCGCCGGCGCAGCCCCGCCACCAGCTCCTGTGGGGAGCGAGCAGGGTGGGAGCGGGAGGGTGGAGGTGGAGGTGAGGATGAGGATGGAGATGAAGATGGGGAGGCTGAGTGACCACAGGGTGACCAGAGGAGGATGACGATGGAGGCTGAGTGACCAGAGGAATGACCAGAGGAGGATGACAATGGAGGCTGAGTGATCACAAAGTGACCAGAGGATGACAACGGAGGCTGAGTGACCACCGGGTGACCAGAGGAGGATGACGATGGAGGCTGAGTGACCACAAAGTGATCAGAGGATGACAACGGAGGCTGAGTGACCACAGGGTGACCAGAGGAGGGTGACAATGGAGGCTGAGTGACCACAGGGTGACCAGAGGAGGATGACAATGGAGGCTGAGTGACCACAAAGTGACCAGAGGAGGATGACGATGAGCCCAGGCAGCACTGGCCGCACGCAGGACCCTCCTGGTCCCCACAGGTGTCCCTGGGAGCCACCAGGTGCCACCCCGATGGTCACCACGCCGAGGCGGCAGATCCCTGGAGCCACACCAGGTCCCGCGGTGGCGAGGTGACACAGCCCGTGGCGAGCGCCACCACCGCGTCCCCGACCTCGGGACGATCATCCGCAGCTCCCGGGTCCGCCGGGACCCCCTGCCTGGGGATGGAGGGATGGGAATGGCAGGATGGAGATGGAGCAGAAGGGGAGGGGCGGCTGCTCCCGGCGGGGACAGCGACAAGGGACACAGCCAAACCAAGCGGCAGCGACACAGGGCACAGAGCGGGGTTCTTACGGGCAGTCCGGGTGCTCCCGGCGTTCCGGGAAAGCCTGGGGGGCCCTGAGGGGAGAAACAGGGAGGTCACCGCGGGGCAAAGGCGCTGCGGAGCCTGGGCTGAGCCCTCGGGGCGCCGCGGAGCTCCTGCTCCACCTCGGGGCTGCCAGCACCGTCACCTCCATCTCCAGCCTCGCCGGGGACATCCGTGCCGTGCCGTGTCACATCCGCGCCTCGCCACGGCCGCGTCCCTCTGCCTGTCACCACGGCCCCGTGGCAGGGTGCCAGGCCACTTTGGCGAGCTGATTTTAGGGGCTCCGAGCCCCTCAGCACCTCCCCATCCTAGCCAGGGCTACTTACGATGGGTCCAGGTGGTCCCGGCGGTCCCCGCAGTCCTGGTGAGCCCTGGGGAGGGGTGGGGGTGTCAGGGAGGTGGGGACAGCCCCGAGGGGCACCGTGGGACCTGCCACTCCCCTGGGATGGCGGGAGGGGTCCCTGGGGGGGTTGGAGGTCACCCACCTGCTCTCCTCTCTCTCCTGGCATGCCCGGCGCTCCCGGGAGCCCGGGATCTCCCGCGCAGTCGGGACTGTCACCCTGCAGGGACAGGGGACACATCAGGACCTGCCCGCCGCCCAACCCTGCCAAGCCCCCACAATGAGGGGACAGTCCTGGATGTCCGGCAGGGACCACGTTGGGGACAAGGGACACCAGAGCCACTCACCCGAGCCTCCTCCGCGCGCGGGAACTGCGACAAGCACTGCAAGGAAAGCCCGGAGTCACCCGGCGGGGACAGGACGAGCCTGTCGCCATGCCGGGCCGGGATCCCCGCTGGGGCTGTGTCAGCATTCCCAGCGGGACCGGTGTCCCCAGGGTGTGCCCACAGTGTCCCCAGATAGCATCCAGAGCGCGGCGCTTCCCACAACTCCCAAAAAATCCAATTCCCAGGGACTAGGGAGCGTCTCTCCCGCTAATCCCGCGGGACCGGGTGATGTCGGGCACCGAAATTCCCACCCAGAGTTGCAGGAATACTCACCCGGACACCGAAATTCCCACCCAGAACTCTGGGAATACTCACCCGGGCACCGGAATTCCTACTCGGAGCTGCGGGAATACTCACCTGGGCACCGAAATTCCCACCCAGAACTCTGGGAATACTCACCCGGGTACCGGAATTCCCACCCGGAGCTGCGGGAATACTCACCCTGGCACAGCTGTCGATGCCAGGGGCACCCGGCATTCCCCCATCGCCCTTCTCTCCATCCGCTCCCCCTGGAGCTTCCAGCGCTGCCTGCAGCTGGGCACAGTCCCCGCAGAGAGTCTGGGGAGGAGGAAAAGGGGAGTCAGGGGTGCCCCGAGGTGTCCCCAGGGCAAGGAGGTGACTCCATCCCCACCCAGGGGTGCCCCGAGGTGTCCCCAGGGCAAGGAGGTGACCCCAATCCCCACCCAGGGGTGTCCCCAGGGCAGCGAGGTGACCCCAATCCCCACCCGGGGGTGTCCCGGGGGTGTCCCCAGGGCAGGGAGGTGACCCCAATCCCCACCCTCTCACCTTCAGCACCTCGATGTTCCTCTCAGCCATGACGGCCAGAGGTCCCTGGGAAAGAGGGATGGATGGAAGGATGGAAGGAGAGATGGATTGTCCCCACAATGGGGGACAAGGGGGACACTGGGGTCCCAACCCACCAGGTCTCCAGCCGGTCCGGGCAGTCCAGGCAAACCGTTGTGTCCCGGCATTCCCTAAATCCAGAGGGACACCGCGGATTTCAACCAACCCTGCCCTAAAAATCGGGATCGTTCCTGCTTTCCCATCTCTCACCTGGCGACCGGGGGCTCCGGGCGGGCCGGGCGGGCCGGGGGCTCCGGGGGGACCCTGAAAGACCCCAAAACACCATCAGAGCGAGGCGAGGGGTGAAGGGGATCGGGAGGGACACGGAGGGGGTGACACCGACCTGCGGGCCAGGCTGGGGCTGCCACGACATGCCTGTCCACAGTCCTGGGGCTCCCTGGGGGACGGGAGAGAATTCGGGAGGCTGGAGCGAGCCCGGGGGGTGACACAGAGCGGGGAGGGGTGACACTTACCGGCATCCCGGTGTAGTTGGGGTCCTGGCGGGGGCTGGGGGGACAGGAGCAGTCGCCGGGGTCTCCCTGTGGGAAGAGGGGTGAGGACAGGGTGGCACGGGGGTGGCACGGGTGGCACAGCTCCACCCCGACCCCGACTCACCTTCTCTCCCTGGGCACCTTTCTCCCCCTGCCAGGGGAAAGAGGAGATGGCATTAGGGACAGCGTTAGGGTGACACTCGGTGTCCCCCACTTGCCGTGGGACACCAGCTGGCCACTCGCACCCCTGGCACCCCCCCGGACCTACCGGCTGCCCGCTGGACCCGGGGGGTCCCCGCTGCCCCTCGGGGCCCTGCGAGGAAGAGGAGGGTGAGGAAATATCCTGGTTTGAGGGTGGTCAAGGTGACAGAGGGGTGGCACTGCCCGTCCTGGAGGGCGCGACCTACCGGTGGCCCTGTGACGCTGCTCCCTGGTGGTCCCGGGGGTCCCTCGGTGCCTTTGGGGCCCGGAGAGCCCTGCAGAGGAAGGATGGCAGGAATGGGGAGCGAGGGGGACACCGAGGGCTGGGGGACATTCCCTTACCTTGGCACCTTTCTCGGCCGCCATCCCCGGGGGTCCCTGCGGTCCTGGGGGGCCCTGGGGGCAGGACAGGGTGTTAGATGTCCCCAGGGAGGGGACAGCACTGTCCCCAGAGCTGCCACCGCCTGCTCAGGGGGGTGACACTGCAGGGGTGTGACCCCACTGCAGGAGTGTGACTCCACTGATGTGGTCTGACCCCATTTCCCAAGGCTGGGCACCCCAAAACCCAACCCCAAACCCTACTCACGGGTGGCCCGGGGGGTCCGGCGCTGCCAGGTTCTCCCTGAAAAAAGCAGAGAGTGTGAAAGCCACCAGAGCCACCCGGCGTGGCACGGCAGGGGACAACACGGGCACCCCAAAACCCACCTGCGGTCCCGGCTGGCCGATCCCCCGCGGTCCTGGCTCTCCCTGGGGACGCAGAGTGGCAGTGAGGTGTCCCCAAGACCCCCAGCCCAGCCCACCGCACCCCGCTAGGGACACAGAGGGACAGTGAGGTGTCCCCAAGACCCCCAGCCCACTGCACCCCACTAGGGACACAGGGGGACAGTGAGGTGTCCCCAGGACCCCCAGCCCACTGCACCTTACTCACCTGCAGTCCCTTCGGCCCAGCAGGGCCCCGCACCCCCGGCAGCCCCGGCTTCCCCTAAAACACAGCAGGGTCACCCCGGGGACACGGTGCCACCAGGCCCGGTGGCCGGGGGGAGGTGGCACTCACGGGTCTGCCCGGCTGGCCGATGCCCGGCGGGCCCTGGTCCCCTTTGGCTCCCGGTTTTCCCGGGATGCCCACCGCGTCCGAGAGGTCGCCGAGCAGGGCGGGGCTGGGCTCGCAGGCGTCTCCCTGTGCGGAGGGGACAGGAGGGGGATGGAGGGGTGGGTGACACCACGGGGACGGGGCGCAGGTCCCCAAATTGTGGGGGTCTCACCTTGTCGCCTTTGGGGCCGGCCGGGCCCCTGATGCCAGGCTCACCCGACAGTCCCGGGACACCCGCCATGCCCGGCGTGCCAGGGTCACCCGGGCTGCCAGCGTCGCCCTGGCGAAGAGAAGGGACAAGGCTGGCACGGGGAGGGAGGGGACACGGCAGACAGAGGTCACAGCGCCCTCTGCCACCGCCAACCCCACCAGGAGCCACTCCCGGAGCCTGTCACCTTCTGTCCCTTCTCGCCAGCGTCGCCGGGTCTGCCCTGGGGAAAGGCAGGAATGGGTCAGGCTGGGGCATCGCCCCCGAAACGGGCACGGGGGACACGGGGGACACTCACCGCTCTGCCCGCCGGGCCACCAGGGCCCCTCTCTCCCGGTGGCCCCGGCACTGCCACCAATGTCGCCGCACCTTGGAGGGCTTGCGGGGTGGGAGGGCACTGCCCGCACTGCTCGCCCTGCGGAGGGACAAGTGGCGTTTGGGACAGGGGCACTGCGGGGGAGGGGGGCTCACGGCCCCGTGAGGACAGGAGGGTGACACGGACAGGACAGGGTGTCCCCAGCGCTGGGCTCACCTTCTCTCCTTTGAGCCCCTGAAAGCCTGGATCTCCCTTCTCTCCCGGGATCCCCTGCACGGAGAACCCACGGCAGAAGTGAGACCCCAAAACCTGCACCCTTGAGCCCCCAGACCCCTCCTGCACCCCCGGAATCCCCACCCTGAGCCCCCTCGCTGTCCCCACTCACCGGGCTGCCCCTGGGTCCCACCTGGCCACTGTCACCCTGAAACGGAGCAGGGTCAGAATTAGGGTCAGGGTCAGAATTAGGGTCAGGGCCGGGATGAGAATTAGGGTCAGGGCCAGGATTAGAATTAGGGTCAGGGTCAAAATTAGGGTCAGGGTCAGGGTCAGAATTGGGGTCAGGGCCAGGATCAGAATTAGGGTCAGGGCCAGGATCAGAATTAGGGTCAGGGCCAGGATCAGAATTAGGGTCAGAGTCAGGGTCAGCCCAGCCTGCCCTGACCCCATGGGATGATCCAGCCATTCCCACTCCTTCCAGCATTCCAAAAAAGGGGTGTGGGGTCACTCACCTTCTCCCCCTTGATCCCAGCCAGCCTGGAGAGCTCAATGTCACCCTGCTGGACACATGCTGGTCACTCACCCGCCACCCGCGGCACCCCCTGAGTGTCCCCAAGGCACCCCCGCGGTGTCCCCAAGGCACGGCAGAGGGGGACACAGCCCCGGGACTCACCGGCAGCCCCGGCTCCCCCTCGAGCCCCTCGGCGGGGCCGCGGCGCAGCGCGGCGAGGACACGGAGGTCGCACGACAGGCACGAGTCGCCCTGAGGTGGCAGGAGAGGGACAGGGACAGCTCAGGGGCTGCGGTGGCCGAGCGGCGGGGTGGCAGGGAGGGTCACACACTCACCTTGTCCCCTTTCATGCCCTGGATGCCGGGATCGCCCTGGGAAGGAAAAGCAGGAGCTGGGCTGGGGCTGCCAGCACGGGCTGGGGACCTCTCGATGTCCCCCGGCTGGGGACAAGCCAGCCCACCCCGTGTCACCTACCCTGTCCCCTTTGGATCCCGCCGGGCCGGGCGTGTCCTGGGAAGGGGGAAACAGAGGGGACATCAGGGACGCTGAGGTGACACCGCTCTGCCCTCCGCCCCGCCAGTCCCGGGGGTCAGACTCACCGAGATGCCATCCCTGCCGGGCGCTCCGGACTCTCCCCGCGGCCCCGGCTTGCCGGGAATTCCGATGGCATCGAGCGTCCCCTCGGGGACAGTGGGACACACCTCGCATGGCTCGCCCTGTGATGACCCCCGTGATGGCCTGAGCAGCCCCCAGGCCAGGGCATGTGCCCATGGCCACCCCAGGCCACCGTCACTGCAGCCACCCTGTCACAGCACTCACCCTGTCGCTGCACCCATCTTGTCACTGCATCCACCTGTCACTGCAGCCACCCTGTCACTGCAGCCACCCTGTCACCGCACCTCCTATGTCATTGCACTCACCCTGTCACTGCACTCACCCTGTCACCGCAGCCACCTTGTCACTGCACCCCCTATGTCACTGTGCCCACCTTGTCACTGCAGCCACCTTGTCACTGCACCCCCTATGTCACTGTGCCCACCTTGTCACTGCAGCCACCTTGTCATTGCACCCCTCCTGTCACTGCACACGCCCTGTCACCGCACACACCCTGTCACCGCACCAACCTGTCACCGCAGCCACCCTGTCACCGCACCCACCTTGTCTCCTTTCGGCCCCAGAACGCCAGGAGGACCCTGCGGGAGGAAAATGGGGACAGGGCTGCTTCAGGGCCGCCAAGACGTGCCCCATCAGTGCCACCCAGCTGGCCACCAGCCGCGTCACAGGGCGATCCCAGCCCCGATCGAGGCCGCCGGTTTTCCCCAACCCCTGTCAGCTGCTGGGCTCGGATCCCATCACCTCTCCGGCCAAGCAGCCCCGACCCCGAGCCAAAAAACCCAGCCCTGACCCCGGGCTTTGGCTCCAGGCTACTCACGGGTGTCCCAGGCGATCCTCCGGGTCCAGGAGCTCCCGGGCTGCCCTGGAGCCAGAGATGGGAAAGGCTGAGCTCAGCAAGGGGAAACACCGCAGCTCTCTGCCCCCTGCGACATCCCTGTCACCCGGGGGGGTTTCCTGGACCCCAAGCCAGGTTTTTGGGCCACCCAGATGGAGCTTGACTGGCCGGTGGCTCCAGCTCAGCTGTGCCAGTGCCAGATTTGATTCCGGGCAGGCTCTGGGCACAGGGGGACAGCTGGGACCCTTTTCCCTCCACTCACCTTCTCTCCCTTGGCACCTGGGGGGCCACCAGGGTCACCCTGAAAGGGACAAAGGACAGTGGCTAACCCTGGTGAGCCAGGCCTGGGTGGTGGTGGCACCACGCCCCCTGCCGTGGGGACACCACGGTGGCACTGGGGACCTTACCGGCTTCCCTGGCAAGCCAATCCCGGGAGATCCTGGCTTCCCCGGGGGTCCCGGCTCGCCGGCCAGCCCCTCGGGTCCCACGAGGCCGGGGTCACCCTGCAGGACAATGCGGGTGTCAGTGCTGGCGCTGCCACCAGGTGTCCCATCTCCCAGCCTGTCACCCCCAAACCCCCGGTACCTTCTGGCCCTTGGGTCCCACCACGCAGATCTCTCCGGGCCGGCCCTGCGGGATGGGAAGGCTCCGTGGGTGGGCGATCCTGTGGCCAGAACCCCCCTGCCCGGGGGCTGCCCAGAGGCCACCCAGGTGCCACCCAGCACTACTCACATCACGCCCCGGTCGCCCCGGCTTGCCCTGCAGTCCTCCGTCGCCCTTCTCACCCTTCTGGCCCTGCAGGACAGACAGATGTCACCATCGTGTCACCCGTGGTGTCACCCGAGCTCTCCAGGTTGGCGCTGGCAGGTCCTGCCACCTCTGCCACCACCCTGGGTGTCCCTGCTGCAGGCTGGACTCACCTTCTGCCCGTCAGCGCCGGCTGCCCCCGGGAGCCCCTGCGTGGGAAAAAGTGGTGCCCAGGTGGGCTCGAGGGTCCCCTCCTGCTCCTGTCACCCCCACACCGAGCTGGACACACAGAGCTGGACCCCCAACCCCAGCCCAGAGCAGGGGGACCCCCGCGGTGTCCCCACGCCGTGTCCCCAAGGCTGAGTGTCACTCACCGCCTGCCCGCGCTGTCCCTTCTCGCCCCGCGGCCCCTCGGCGCACTGCGAGGAGGAGGAGGAGGAGGTGAGAGGGGAGGAAGAGGTGGGGAGAGGGTTTGGGGAGATGTTGGGTGGTCTCACCTGCACGGGGCCGCCGGGGTGGGTGCGCACGCAGTCCATGCCCTGCGGGGGGAGAGGTGGCTCAGGGGTGAGGTTTGGGGGTTTGGGGGGACAGGAGAACCCCCAGGGCAGTGGGACCCCCGAGTGCTGGGGACCCCGCAGGGAGCAGGAGGGGACAGGCCGGGGACACTCACACGGTCACCCTTCTCCCCTTTGCCACCGGCCGTGCCAGGCAGGCCCCGCTCGCCCTTGGTGCCCTGCGAGAGAGGGGAGGGCGGGTGACAAAGGGGCACACGTTGTCACCGTGTCACCCTCGCAGTGGGGCTCACAGCTCTGGCACAGCATTCCCACATGCCCGCCGGAGCTGTGCCCTGCGGGGTGACAAACCTACCTTTGGACCTGGGGGACCGAGGGTGACCTGCGGAGAGAGGACAAAGGTGTCCCCAAGGGCGTGGTGGCTTCAGGCAGCTGCAGCAGAGCCCTGAGCCCACCACAGTCCCCATCCTCCCAACACCCTGTCCCCAAGCGCCACCACGGGGCATGAGAGATCCCAAACACCCGCCAGCCCCTGCCATCCCCGCACCGCCCCAGCCAGCAGTTGCTGCAGGAATGGGGCCACATCTGGATGGGATCAGCGCCCTTCCCTCCAGCCAGATGTGGCAGGGCCCTGGGCCAGGAGGGGCTGTGGGTCGTGGGGGGCTGGTGACAGCACCCGGCTGGCTTTTGCCACCCCCAGCTCACAGCCGGGCTAGCTCAGGGTCACCATGGCCAGTGCCACACTCACGTTTCCTGATGCCATCTGGGGCGAGCAGGGGGGGCACTGCAAGAGACAGGGAGGGTGGCTTGGAGCAGCTCTAAGCACCGTCTGTGGCACCCCAAAACCCCACTGCACCCCAAACCTCACTGCATCCCAAACCCCACAGCACCCTAAACCCCAAACCCCACAGCACCCCAAACCCCACTGCACCCCAAACCCCACTGCACCCCAAACCCCACTGCACCCCAAACCCCATTGCACCCTAAACCCCACAGAACCCTAAATCCCACAGCACCCCAAACCCCACAGAACCCCAAATCCCACTGCACCCCAAACCCCACTGCACCCCAAACCCCACTGCACCCCAAACCCCACTGCATCCCAAATCCCACTTCCCTGGGCACCCCAGCACGATTTCCCCCCAGCCCCGGAGCACGCTGGGCACAGGGAATTCCTGGACGGAGAAGGGAAATCGGCTGTTTCCTCCCCGGGGAGGTGAGGAGGTGCTGCCCTGGCCCTCCCTGCGGATTTGTGGTTTCACCACCGCTCTGCCCGGCCAAACCAGGCTGCTCCCGCGGGACTGGGGACAGGCAGCATGTGGCCGTGTCCCCATGGCCTCCAGTCCCCAGACCTGATCTCCAACCCCGGGAGAATCCCCGGCAGGATCCCAACCCCGGGACACAGCAGTGAATCCCTCAATGGGATGAGGAATCCCAGAGACACTCGGGATGAGGAACAGGAGCGCTGGAGAAGCTTCCCAGCTCTGGCAGAGCTCCGGAGACGCTCGGAGGGAACAAAGAGGCCCTTGGCCATAGCTGGGATCGCTCCAGCAGCAGCACGGAGCGAGTGGGGCCTCAATCCCTGCTCGGGGGAGCAGAGCAGCTGCTTCTCCCAGCTTCTGGAAGCGGCAGGGATTCCAAAATGCAGCCGGGAGTGGGTTGGGGACAGTGGGTGGCATCCTGGGATGGCGCTGGAAGGGGAGCGGGGCTGGGCGTGCCAGGACTGGGACAGCCGGGTGGGACAGCCTCACCTTGTCTTTGGGATCTTCCCTCAGGCTGCTTCTTCCCGAGGTTCTCCCCGGATCCTGTGGGGTGAGAAGGGCGCGTGGGTGGGATCTGCCGGGGTTATCCCACCTCTGGGTGCTCCCTCTCCACAAAGCCCGGGTTATCCCGCCCCGGGCACCCATGGGTGAGACAGCGGTGGGACAACGGGAACCCTCCTCTCCCTTATTCCCATTCCCTTCGGTCCTCAGCACTTCCTTCTCGAGGGGAAAAACTGAGGCAGAGATTTTCCAGGGGTTGGATCAACGTGGCTGCCCCGGACTGCTGCTCACCCCGCAGGGCCAGGCATGGGATGGGGGACAGGGATGGACAGGCGTCGGGAATGGGGATCAGAATGGAACCTGGATGGGGATGGAGACCGGGACGGGGACCAGGATGGGACAGGGATGGGACCGGGATGGGGATGGGGAGCGGGATGGGGACCAGGATGGGGACCGGAATGGGGTCGGGGGCGGGAATGGGGATGGTTTCTCGGATGGGACCAGGCTGGGGACAAGGATAGGGACCGTGATGGGGTGTAGATAGGGACCGGGATGGGACCGGGGGTGGGGATGGTGACCGGGATGGGACGGGACGGGGCCGGAGTGGAGATGGTGACCGGGATGGGACCGGGACGGGGCCGGGGTGGCCCTGCCGCAGCTCACGGTGCCCAGCGGCTCCTCCAGGCAGAAGCAGCGGGTGAACACTCTGCCCTCGGGCTGCGGCACCATCTCGATCAGGTTGCTGCTCTGCATCAGCTCCGCTTGCCGGCGGGTCTTGGGCGCTTCCGTCTGGCACTGCGGGGACACGGCGGGGTGGCGGGGACAGGTACCACGAGGAGGTGACACCCAGGGGACAGCCCTGCCCTTACCGCTCCTCCTCTCTGGGGACAGCCCTGAGCGTGCGCAGCCCCGGGGTCCGGCCGGGATTGCGGTGGGGACTCGGGGGACACTCAGGGACACTCGGAGGGCACTCAGGGACACTCGGGGACACTCGGGGTACACTCGGGGACACTCACCCCGCTGGCCGAGATCTTGCAGCATCCCTCCTGCCTGGCCAGCTCGGCGTCGCAGTAGATCTGAGCTTGCTGGATGTCAAACTGCGGCGACACCGGGGATGTCCGGTCAGGGGTGGCCCTGTCCCCGCGAGCCGAGCCGCCCTGACCCCAAAACACTCACCCGGACCGGGGTGCCCCGCACTGCGTCCAGCCCCAGGAAGGTGTTTCCCTCCGGGACCAGCTCCCGCCGCGGTCCCAGCGGCTTGGAGGAGATGGAGGAGCAGTCCAGGTGCACGGACACGGCGTGTCCCTGCACGGCCACCACCACCTTGTGCCACCGCCCGTCGAACAGCGACGCCACGGCCTTGCCCGCGAAGACGGCGCTGACAAAGGTGGCCCCAGGCGCCCTGGCCTGGAGCTCCAGGCTTTTCTCGGGGCCGTGCACGGCCAGGGAGAGCTGGGCACAGAGGGGACAGCGCTCAGGGACAGATCCTGGATGTCACCTGGAGCGTCCCGCCGCATTCCCGGGATCTACCTGCGGGTATCCCTGCCGGTCGGTGACCTGGAAGAGGTACCAGTGCTCCCCGGTGCTGTTCTTCTTCAGCAGCAAGGTGAGGACCAGGGTGAAGGTTGGGGGTAACCCCCGAGGGAACACCTGCCTGTGGGGACAGGCGTCGGGGTGGTCACACCCTACAGGGGACTCTGGGGACGCAGCTGGCACCGAGGCTGGTGGCACCCATCCACTTTCAGGTGGCAGCATCACCCCGACAACCCCCCGTGGGTCCTGCCGTGGTTTGTCCCCACAGGTGGCACCCCAGATGCCATTGGGGTGGGTTCAGCCCCACTCACCCCATTCCTGCCCCACATTGTGCACCCCAAACACCGCCTTGCTGGGGCAGCTGCAGCACCCAGGACCATGCCCTTATCCCAAAATTCGGTCCGTGGGAAGCCAGGAAATGCATCCATCATCCCCAAGGCGGCTGTGGCAGCTTTTCCCCAGCTCGCCCACAGCCCATTAAGCCGCTGGAAATATTTGCTCCGGGCTCTGCTCCGCTCCCGGCCTTGGCTCCACACCCGCGACTTTCCAAGCCACCGCTCTGGAGCTGGACCAGGGATGGGGACTGGGACAAGGCCAGCGGTCCCCTCTGCTCTCCGTGTGGCACGGGGACACCCTGACTGGGGACTGAGGTGGGTGGGCACCCGCATGAGCTCACAGCCTGGGTGACAGCGCTGTCCCCACTCCCCAAAGCTGGATCTGCGATGCCACAAGCCAAGAGCAACACCAGCCTGGAGCATCCACCATCCATCCCGAAACCATCCGAGGATTTGGCCGCCCAGGCCGGGTCTCCTCGCCCTCCGGAGAGCGCCATGCCCGGCAGAGCTCTGCGCCAAGCCCGGGGCGAGCTGGGGACAAACCACAGCCATTTCCTCCAGGAGCAGCTCCCGGGGACGTGGATCTGCTCCCGCTCTGCCACGCTGCAGCATCCCTGCCAGCCGCGGGCACCAGACGCGGAGGGGACAAGGGCCAGTCCCCGTGTGCCCCCCCAGCTGTCCCCCCACGCCCGGCAGCGCCGGCTCGGAGCTGAGCAGCCCCCGGAGCTCGTCTGGACCCCGCGGGCTCCTGCCAAGAGCAACCACAGAGCAGCCGCAGAGCCCTGCTTGCGCAAGGTTTGGCCACCGCCCAGCCGAGCCGTGGCAGGCCGGGCTTTACTTTCGAGGAGGAAGGTGTTCGGGCAGCCCTGAGGTCCCCTGTGTCGCCTCGGGTGACACCGAGCTGCCTGGCATCCCTGGCACGACATTTGCC
This sequence comes from Lichenostomus cassidix, assembly GCF_008360975.1. Taxonomy (NCBI): domain Eukaryota; kingdom Metazoa; phylum Chordata; class Aves; order Passeriformes; family Meliphagidae; genus Lichenostomus; species Lichenostomus cassidix. Next base: position 2,041,676 of record NC_139503.1, on the reverse strand, counting down.
CAGCATCACCCAGCATTACAGCACACGGGGATGGTGCCTGGAGGAGTTTTGGGCCACCTGAGGGTCACTCAGGGCCACTTCATGGGTCACCCAAGGCCACCCCACGGGTCACCCAAGGCCACCCCACGGGTCACCCAAGGCCACTCACTGCGTGGGCTGGACCAGGGGCACAGTGCCCAGGCGCAGCACCGCCGGACCCCGGGAGCTGCGGATCTTCTTGATGGACGAGATCTTCAGCAGGTCGAACCTTTTAATCAGGTTAAAACCTGCGGGGCAGAGCGGGAGAGGTGAGAGCTGGCCCTGGGACAGGTGACAGTCCCCAGGCAGGGTCACCCGAGGTGTCAGGAGACCCTGTATGCAGGACAGGAGGGTCTTTCCTTACCCGTGACATTCTCGTATTTGTCCCCAACCAGATCCTCGTCCCAGAGCTGCGGGCACAGCTCCCCTGCGAGGCAAACCAACACATCAATGTCACCGCGGTGTCCCCAGGCACGGTGGGACAAGCAGGGTGGCACCACACGGAGTCCAGGAGGGTCTCGGGGTGCTGCCAGGAGCTTTCCCAACCCCCTGAGGCCGCACAGACCAAGCAAACCCCATTCCCAGGGCAGCGCTGGCTCCCGGGAACAGGGAGGGACAAAGCTGGGATGCTCCAGGAGCAGTGCGGAGTGGGCAGAGCTGACCCCGCTGCCTCCACAGGTGAAATGCTCTCCCAGCTCCCGCCTGTTTTGCCTCAGAACAACCCCGCGGCTGGAATCGGACGGGTGCCACGGACACCCACAGCGCCATCGCCGTTTCTGTCCCATCCCGGTGACAGCTCAGAGCTGGCTGCCCCAGGGGACAGGCACGAGGGTCGAGCCGGAGGCTGAGGCGCAGGAAATGCCGTGTCAGGCGCGGTCACGGGGGTGCCGCTGCTCTTTGCGGGGATAAATCACGGCTTCGGCAGCACCGGCACACCTCCAGATGCGCCAGATGTTGGGAGGTGCGAGATAAAGGAGTAAACAAGGGGATGGGGAGAGAGGGATTTGTTTTGTCTCCATGCGCACAGGACGGGCAGCGATTCTCCCACCTTTTCCTTGGATGTTTCTCGGGGGTCTCTGACCTCGCCGGCCCTGCCCACCTCTGTCCAAGAGCCTGGCATCACCGCGGTTTGTCCCTCAGGCTGACCACAGGGCCGGCAGGGGTGTGGGGACATGCCCTGGCCCTGGTCACCTCCTACACAGCCACAGCAGTGCGGGCTGTGAATGTCACAGCTGGGAGCAGAGTGACCTCGGGGCTGTGGATGTCACAGAGTCCCCTCCCGGCGGCGCTGAGATCACCCTCAGCAGGGCAGGGGACACCAAGCAGAACGTAAATCACCCCAGTGCGATCCTTTTGAAGACTCTCCCAGCCCCACTGCTGATCCTAAGGGAAAATCTCGCCTGTCCAACCCTTCTATCCCAAAGAAAAGGCCAGGACACGGAGGCCACGCAGACCAGCAGGAGCGGGTGACAGTGACAGTGTCCCCTCCGCGGCCACCCCCGCGCTCCACCCCCACCGAGCCTGATGCAACCACGGCGTCGCTTCCAGCAGCTCCTCCCCCGGAGCCACCCGCCCGGAGCTCATCCCGCACCGGGACAGCCCGGCAGAGACCCCGGTGGGCGCAGCCATTGTCCCCCTGTCCCCTGTCCCGCACGTGGACACCTCCAGCCGTCTACCATCGTGTGGTTCACTGCCAAACCTCTTCCCAACCGGCAGCTGGAGGCCAAATCTCCCGTGGCAGCTCTGTGCATCCTCAGCACTGCCCGGAGCGCTCCTGCCTCACCTGGCCCGCCCGGACAGCTCCACACGCGCTGCCGGACATCGCTGTCCCCTGGCCCCGAGGGCCGCAGAGTGACCGAGAGCCATCCGTCCCTCCCTGAGCACGGCCAGCGCTGCGGGCTGATGTCGGGGTGTCCCGGCTTGGCTCGGCTCGGCTCGGCCCTGCCTGGCCGCCTGCCCGCACGGGATGCTGAGCAAAGCCCCACAGCCGTCCCCGCTCCGCTCCTGGCACGTGGGGACCTGGCACAGCTCACGGTGTCCCCGGCCACCTCTGTACTGTCACCCCCGGGGCTTACCCAGCCCTCTCTGCAGGGACAGGCAAGGAGAGGTGGCTACCAAGCCTTCGCTCCCGGTGGTCCTTACCTTCCGCTGGCCGCAGCTCCTTGCCTTGGCAGGCGCTGATAAACCCGGCGAGCGCCAGGGCCCAGAGAGCCCTCATGGTGGCCACGGCAGAGGCTCAGAGCCCACACGGCTGCCTGCAAGGGAGACACCCCGGGCAGCAGCGGGACGGGCACCTGGTGGCCACCGGCACGTGGCGAGCAGCGGCCCATGAGGTTGCCCACACCAGCAAAGCCACCAGCACGGAGTGGCGCTGACCCTCCCGGCCATTGCTCGGTGACGTTTTGGGGTCAGTGTGGCCTTCATCCCTCTGCTCCACACCCACTCCAGCCTCAGCATCCCAGCATCCCTGGGTGTCAAACCCCAGCACCCGGATTCACTCCAGACATCCGGAAATGCGATGACTGAGGTTCCCCCGAGTGGAACCGAGCACCTCCCGCGTGGACCCACCCAGGAAGGTCTCGCTGCCTCCCGTTTCATCTCCCGATCCCGCGTGGATCGCGGGGTGTCCCTGCGGGTCACCCCGACCTGGCCTCCCTCCTGCTTCCTGCCACGAGGCAAGGTCGGGCTGCAGGCGGGGAGCCGCGGCCGGGACAGAGCGGACACGGGGCTGCTGCCAGAGCGGGACGTGCATCCCTGTTCCTCCATCCCCCGCACAGCCCCGGGACCCCCGGGAGCACAGCCGCCTCCGCCGGCCCTTCACGGGGCTCTGTCGCACCCCCAGATGTCCCCAGACTGCCACCCAGCCTCCCACAGCCCTTTCACCGGTTGTCCCCTCTGCTGCCACCCGGCTCCCCCGGCCTGGCACTACCCTCACCCACCGCTGCTCCCAGCGCTGCGCCCCCCGCGCCCCCCGCTCCGCTCCCCAGCTCCCCCCGCCCGCTCCCCGCCTTCCCTGCGCCGCACCCTCCGCACCGGCGGGTCCCCGCGGCCCCGGGGCGGTGATTAACTCCGGTAATTAACGGGGAATCCCCCGCTCGTCCCGTCCCGTCCCGTCCCGCCGCAGGGCCGGGCTCCGCCGGGCTCCTCCCGCTCCCGGTGCCGTGCCGCCCGGGGCTCACCTGCGCGGGGCTCGGCGGGGACGGGGCTGCCGGGGGGTGCGGGACACCGGGAACTCCGCCGCGGGACACCGGCAGCCGCCGCGGGACACCGGGACCCGCCGCGCCGCCCCCGCCGCCTTCCCCGCCTCCCTCCGGGGGGGGCCCGAGCCGCCCCCCGAGCCCTGCCCGCCCTCCGCCCCCCCCCAGACCCGGGGGGGCCCGGGCCGCCGCCCGCCTTCGCATCTCCGCCCTCCTCCTCCTCCTCCTCCTCCTCCTCCGTCTCCTCCACCCCCGGGCGCCTCCCCCGGCAGCTCCTTCCCTCCCTCCCCACCCCTTCCCCGCTCCGGGCGCTGGACCCCCGCCCAGAAGGGGGAACCCCGATCCCGGGTGGGGTGTAGCCATTCCCTAGCTGCCACCCAGAGGGACCAGAGGGCACCCGGGTGCTGGCAGCGCTGGTGGCATCGCTGGCCAGACTGGCTGTCCTACGGAAGGAGGGTGTCCCTCACGGATGCTCCTCCACTGCCACCACCCCAGCAGCAGCTCCGGGCAGACCCCGAGGCACGGCGGCAGCCAGCCCGCTGTGTGACACCGAGATAGTGTCCCCTCCCCGCGCCTTGGGGTGGCTTGGGGACAGCCTGGCTCAGCGGGACGCGCCCGGGGTCAGAGCGCTGGCTCGGGATCGCTGCCACCATCCCCGCCGCTGGCACCGCCGCTGCTCCCACGTCCCCAACAGCAGCAGCAGCAGCAGCAGAGCTGCTGATTTCCCAGAGCCTTGCCAAGCCCCGGAGCGATCCGGCGCCCATCCCGGCTCCCAGCGCCCCCGCACAGCGTCCAGCCCCGCGCCGCCGGGACGTGCCAGCCTGGAATGCTGCCCCGGGGCCTGGCTGCCAGGCTCTGCTCCATCCTCCCATTCCCGTGCGTGCCAGGCTGCCCTGATCCCCAAAACCAGGCAGGGAACGAGCCCAGCCCGCCCAAGTTTAGGTTTGGGGTGCAAATCATCTGTTGGCATGGCCATGTCCCTGTCCCTGCTCCCAGCGCTGGGATGGCACAGATCCTCGGCTCAGCTGCTTCTCCCCCCAAATCGTGATGGATCTATTTAGGCTGCAGCTTCGCAGACGCGTGAGGGACGCATGGATCTCCATAAACTCGCTAATTAACAACTGCTGGTTAATCAGAGGCGGTAAATAAGCTGTCGTGGGCTCCGCCAGTCCCTCGCCCGCCAGTGCCGGCGACGTGGTGACAACGCTCCCGCGAGGTGCCTGCTGAGGTAATTAAGGGTAATTAAAGCAAGTGGGAAGGGAAACACAGCGAAACTTTTCTCCTCGCTGCGTTCGGGGTGGTTGTTCACCCCGAGCTGTTCTGTGGGGCCACCATGAACTGTTCGTGTGTCCTGCGGGTTGGGGGGCACAGCCCCAAAACCCCAAAACCGGCCCCACATCCCACCTCAACCCCACAGCAGAGCAGAGATGAAGGGAAGCCTCATCCCCTCCTTCCCAGCTCCCACGATCCTCAATTCATCCGCAGAACGCTTTGGAGGGATCACACTTATTCTCCTGCAGCCCTTCCCGTGCCTCAGTTTCCCCGGGCTCGGTTGTCCCCAACCCAGCGGCACAAAGCCACCCCGCCAGCCGCAGGGGTGACAGCGGCGCGGAAAACTCTGCCCCGCGCAGCTCCCGCTTCCCGTTGCTGTTCCAGCGCACGGGATCGGCGTTTCCAGAGGGAGGAAAAAATAAAAAAAAGCTGGATCCCTCCTCCCCAGAACTCTCCGCTGGAGCGGCGCCGAGCGGGGGGATGGAAAGGATCCTGCAGCCCCTGCCCACCATCCCAGCATGGAAAAAGCAGAGGCACGCTGTTCTTCCAAGAAACTGCCGCGCCGCCTGCCAAGAAACACGAGCCGGAGCAGAGCCCGACAATTTTCGGGCTGGAGACAGTTTTGCCGCCGAGCCCGGAGCGTCACTGCGGCGGTGGAGTTAGCCCGGGGCTCCCCGCTTCCCACACCGAGCTCAGCGCCCCCCTTCCCCTCCCAGGGCCCCCCAAATCCAGGGGATGAGGGTTGGGATGACGCCGTCCGCACCGCGCTGGCTCAGAGGCAGCTGGACGAGGCGCAGGAGGGAATTCCTGCGGCGAGGATTTCAGCGGTTCAGCATTAATTTCTGCACCAATCCAGGCACAACCAACCCCCCCCGCCCTCCCTAATTCCAGTCAGGAAGGAAAGCGCCTGCAGGAATTCTTTCCAGCCTCGCTGGGCCGTTTGGATCCGCGGTGCTAGAACAGCACTTTTGCCTCTTTTTTTTTGGAGGAGTTTCTTTCCCGGAGGGTGAAGCTCCGCGGAGCTCCCGTTCCCCCGCGGCCGCGCAGCCTCAGAGCCACTTCTCCATCATTTCCGCCCCCCAAACCGCACATTTTTGGCGCTGGGGGGACCCAGCGTGGCTCCGCTGGGAGCTGCAGATGGAAAATGGCTCCAGAGCTCTGCGATCTGCTCCGACCCACCCCGTGTCCCCATCCCGCAGGACTGCGGGCTGTCCCTTGTCCCCTCCCCGGGGCACACCACGAGCCTGTGCCTCTCGCCCGGGCTCCGTTCCCTCGCCCCATCTGGCGTCTCCGTGAGTAATGAAAGCTGCTAATTGCCAACAGATGCCCCAGGAAACCCTGACGCTGCCTCTCGCGGCTGTGTTTGGCTGGGAAGGAGGGGAGGGGAGCTGGAGCAGGCCCCGGATCCCCCAAAGCAGGGGGCGGGGGGATCCCAGTGCGTGGCAGTTCCCAAAACTTGATCAGCACCCATCCGCGTGCCGGATTCCCCTGAGGAGGTGGAGGTGGAAGAATTTGGCCTTTCCATTCTTTCCTCTTCACTGCCATTCCCACGTTGGGTTCTTCCCACGCCCCAAACCCAAACTGGGCACTGCTGGGATGAACTGGGCTGTGCAATTGGTGCTTCAGTCCTCACTGGACCATCCTGGGGGGAAAGAGACCAACACTCCGAGGGTCACATCCTGCCCCAGTGTCGCAGCTCCGGCGGGTTGAGGCTGGGGGCAGCATGTCCTGTCCCATCCCATGGTCCAGACTGGGCAGTGGCCACCACCCAAACTGGGCAGCGGCCACCAACCCAAACTGGGCAGCGGCCACCAACCCAAACTGGGCAGTAGCCACCAACCCAAACTGGGCAGTGGTCACCAACCCAAACTGGGCAACAACCACCAACCCAAACTGGGCAACAGCCACCAACCCAAACTGGGCAGTGACCACCAACCCAAACTGGGCAGTAGCCACCAACCCAAACTGGGCAGTGGTCACCAACCCAAACTGGGCAACAACCACCAATCCAAACTGGGCAACAGCCACCAACCCAAACTGGGCAGTGACCACCAACCCAAACTGGGCAGCGGCCACCAACCCAAACTGGGCAACGGCCACCAACCCAAACTGGGCAGCGTCCTTTGCTCTTTCCAAGCCTCTCCTGTCCAAAGCAAACCCTCAGGAAGCTCAGGAGGCTTTTCCCATGGAGAAGGAATAGCCGTGACCAGGATCTGCCCCCACCACGGCACTGCCCGGGGTGAGGGTTTTGGTGCCACGATCCACACCGGGGACCAAAATCTCTAATCCCACACGTGCTGAGGGCCACCAGGCAGAGATGTCCTCTCCTCCAGCTCCGCCACTGCCCCCCAAGTTCCTAATTTGCTCACAGATTAATTACTCTATAATTCCCGCTCCCGGTTCCCCAGGTACGACACTAGTTTGCAGCGTGGTGATGCAGGATCAGCCCTGCTCGGGGAGATTTTTTGTCAGGGAGGGTGTAGACAGCTCTTGGGGTCCCCAGCGGGTGACAGCCACCCCCAGGTGAATCACGAGGCGGCGGCCGCGGCCCCACGGCACCACAGAGAGTGAACTTTTATTTCCAACAACGACAGCACCTGCCCCGTGGGGTGGGGACGGTGGGGAGGGCTGGGAGGGGGCGGCCGCGGGGGTCCCAGGGCTGGGGGGGGTCCCGGGGGGCGGCCGCTCGCGTGCACACGGTGCACGGCGTGAAGAAACATCCCGGTAGAAAAGAACGAAGGTCTGAGGGCCTCGACGGCCGGTCCTGCCCCGGGAGGGGGTGCAGGCGTGAGCGTGGGGGAGCATTTTGGGGTGGGGACGGCGCGGCTCCCCTCCGCACCCGCGTCCGGGGGGTGGCGGGAGGAGGAACCGCGAGAGGACGGGGGGGAGGCGGCTCTCCCGGGGGGGGAAACGGCTCCGGCCAGGCAGGGACCCCCCCGGCTGCCCCGGAGCGCGGGGCAAACCCAGCGTCTCGGCTCGCGGGGCCGCGCACGGGGCGGAGGCGGCGGCGATGGGCGCGGGGCTCACACCTCCGTCTGGAAGTCGCCGTCGGCCGCGTCCAGGCCGGGGCAGGGGCTGTCCCAGTCTGCCCGGCACAGCTCCAGCCGGTCCCGCTGGGCGCTGGGCAGCGAGCCCAGCGTCATCGCCTTGAATGTGCTCCACGGCTTGGGCGGCGCGGCCGGAGCTTTCGGCCGCTGCTCCTCGGGGCTGGTGACATCCTGCGGTGACAGGGAGATCTGTCGCTGTGGCTCTGTCCCACGGCCCCTGGGCCAGCCCAGGATGGGATGGGACAACCCCAAGTTGGGGTGAGGCACTTACGTTGGCCGTGCTCTTGTCCCCGCCGCCCGACGAGACGCTCCACCGCTTTTCTCGCTGCGGAAAAACCCCCAGCGCTCAGCCCCGGCATCGCCCCTGGGTGCCCCCGTTCTGCCCAGGGTGCCACAGTCCATGCGGGAGGAGGCGAAGGGTTCCGGGGGTGCAAACCGGGGCAGGACGGGGCCTCCAGGACCTCACCTTGGAGGAGCCGGAGGACGGAGCCCGGTACCGGTCCAGCGTGTGGAATTTCTGGTTGAGCTCGTGGTAGAGCTCGGAGTGGCGTTTCCGTGTGTGCATCACCTTCTGCGGGGGCAGAGCAGAGCCTGTGGCTGTCGGCACTGCCCTGTGTCCCTCTGAACTGCCCTGTGTCCCTCTGAACTGCCCTGTGTCCCCCGGCACTGCCCACTGTCCCTCTGCACTGCCGTGTGTCCCTGAGCACTGCCCTGTGTCCCTGAGCACTGCCCTGTGGCCATCGGAGCTGCACTGTGTCCTTCAGCACTGTCCTGCGTCCCTCAGCACTGCCTGTTGTCCCTCGGTGCTGTCCCTTGGCACTGCCCTCTGTCCCTCAGCACTGCCCACTGTCCCTCGGCACTGTCCTGTGGCCGTTAGCTCTGCCCACTGTCCCTCTGCACTGTCCTGTGGCCCTCGGCGCTGCCCTGTGTCCCTCTGCACTGCCCACCGTCCCTCTGCACTGCCCTGTGTCCCTCAGCACTGTCCTGTGTCCCTCAGCACTGTCCTGTGTCCCTCAGCACTGTCCCTCGGCACTGTCCCCAACTCTGTCCCCCTCCTGCCTTCCCGGGGCATCCCAGACAAGCAGCAGAGCCCACTCCGTGCTCATCACTTTTTAATCCAGAGCCAATTCTTGTTCCTGCCTGGTCTAAACCCCCAGGAGCTGCCAGCGGGGCAAAGGGAGTGGGGACAAACCTAACAGTGACACCGGTGACACCACCATGGCAGGACTTACCTCGAAGTCCAGGTCAGAGTACCGCAACCTCTTCCTCTGCCAGGGGACAGGCAGGAGCAGGGGAGGGAGAGGGAGAAGAAAAGGGAAAGGTCTTTGCAGGTCCGGGATGAGGGGACAACAGGGTTTGGGGACACATGCCAGCCCCAATCCATGCCCGGCTGGGGACACGGAGCTCATCCCACCTAGGGTGGGATGCCCAGGGGGGAGCACGGGGGTCATTCATGCCACATCCCACCCCCCACGCGTGTCCAGCCCCCCGCTCACCTCCAGCGAGCCCACTTTCATGGCCGAGCCGGGCACGGTGCGGGGCATGGTGCGGCTGCGCTCCGATAGCTCCGAGGCCAAGATCTGCCGCACCGTGGGGTGCTGCTTGAACTGCAGGCCATACGGAGCCTTCACCGTGGCGTAGGGCTGGTTCAGATTCACATTGACGTGATCCACGGCCACAAAACCGGGGTAGGATTCCCCTTCGGCCGCCGGGCGCCCCGTCCCGCCGGGCACCGCCTCCTCTGCGCCGGGACCGAGCGTCCCTTCGTCGCGGGGGAACGGCTTGAGGCTGCCGGTGCGGCGGGGCAGCATCATGTAGTCGCTCTCGCGGGGAGGCTCGGGAGCTCGGATCCAGCCGTATTCCAGGGGCCTCAGGCTGCTCTCCGTGCACAGGTAGACGGGACCCGGCGACTCCAAGCCGAGCTGCTGCGCCGGCGGCTCGCCCAGCTCGGTCAGCCCGGCCACCACGTTGGGCGTCATCTTGGGCACCTGCACCAGGATGCTGGCCGGGGGGATGTTGCCGGGCAGGCTGGAGAAGCCCAGGGTGCCCTCCGAGGTGGTGTTGAGCTTGGGGTCTTCGTCCCCGTCCAGGGAGATGCGGGACAAGGTGCCCGTGATGGTGGCGGGGTTGCAGGTGTTCACCTCTTTGAACAGCACTGTGGGCAGGGAGAGGGGTCAGAGCCAGGCACGGGGGTCCCACGGAGGGTGGGGACACGGGAGGGACCCCCTGGCATGTGCCACCCATCCCCGCCAGGCGCGGCACGGCGACAACGGAGCTCACCTGTCTGACACGCCAGGTCAACGTCCTTTTCAAAATCTGTCTATAAAAATCCAGAAAGAGGGGAGAGAGCGAGAGAGAGAGGAGAGAAAGAGAGGGAGAGAGACGGGGAGATGAAGCAGCACGGCCGGCGCAGGAGGCGGCGGGGTCTCCAGGGGGGCCCCACTCACCAGGATCTGCACCTGCCCGTTCTTGCAGGAGTCGGGCGAGTTTTCATTCTCCTCGCTCCTGCACCCGCCCATCTGACACTTCACCACGTCCTGGACCTGCGGGGACAGAGCCGGTCACGGCCCCGCGGCCAGGGCTGTCCCCCGGCACCCCTCCGGCGCCGCCCCACCTCTCGGCGCAGGAAGCCGTGCACGGTGATGATGACGAAGCCCTGGACGGAGTTGAAGACGGCGAAGAGGACCTGGAAGAGGATGGAGCGCCGGTCGGTCATGGCGAGCACGGCCGACATCCAGGTCAGCGCCAGCAGAGGCAGGACCACGCAGGAGCTCCACAGCGATGCCCTGGCGCAGGGAGAGAGGGGCCGGGGTGAGCCCGCGGGGCGGGACTGCCCCCCGGACAGCCCCCCGAGCACCGCCCCCCGCCCCGCAGCAGCCCCCCGAGCCGCGCCCAGCGCCCCGCAAGCATGGCCGGGGCGGTGTGAACCTGCTGTCCCCTCGTCCTCGGTGTCCCCAAGCCAGCGCTGGCTGGGAACTGAGGAGCGAGGGGACCTGCGGGTTTCAGCTCCCCGGGTGTGTCCCTGTCCCCACACAGCCACACGGTGCTGGGGGGACGCGGGGCCACCGTCACCCTCCTGCGGCCACCAGAACGGCAGGGAGGGGATTTTTTTTTTTTTCTCTTTTTGTAGCAGTGAATTTTGGGGCTGCCTCTGTCGCGAGCGGGGACCTCGGCAGCCTCCGGGAGTTCACCCAAGAGGGTCCCGGGGACACCCCCGAGCCCGCGCCGTCCCCACCCCCGGCGCGGAGGAGCCCCCAACCCCAGCGATGAGGTGACCTGCCATGGGAAGCCATGCCATGCAGACGTGATGGGACGCGCGCACCCCGCCCCGAGCACACAGCGACACCCTTCCTTCCCCTCGGGGACCCCCAAACCGCCCCCCAACCCCCCTGGGGCGACACCCAGCCCCCTCCCCCGGCGCTGTGCTCGGGGCGGGGGGCGCGGCGGGCGCGGGACGGGCACTAACATGGCACTGCTGGCGGTGGCGGAGGTCATGGCCGCGCTGGACACCACGCCGCACTTGGTGCATTTCAGCAGCAGGCTGCCGCACGGGGGGGGCTTGGAGCTAGGAGCCCACCGCCCCCCCGGCGCCCCGCGGCCAGGACCGGGCCACGCGGGGGGGATGCAGGCACGGGGAGAGGGCAGGGAGCAAGGCAGGACGGCGGGGAGGGGATGGACAGATGGACAGACAGATGGACGGAGGGACGGAGGGATGGATGGATGGATGGACGGACACAGGCAAGAAGCAAATGGGAGAAGGAGAAGAAAGAGAGAGAGAGAGAGAGAGAGCGCTGGGTTAGTCGAGGGCGGCAGCTGTTAATGGCGAGGGGGGGTGGCCAAGCGGCAGGGGAGGGCGCGGGCAGGGAGCGGGGACTGCGGCCTGCGGACCCCCATTCCCGAGGGAAGGAGCGGGGGTGGCTGCCCCCCCAAATTCTGCCCCTCCTGCAGCCCCCAACGAGGGGCTGCGCTCACCCCGGGCTTGGCCCCCGCCGCCCGTGGATGCGGTGAGATCTGCCCCGCCCGCAGCCCGCTGCCGGGGCACCCCCATGCCCAGCCCCCGGCAGGGTGCGGGGGGCGGCGGGTGACCCCAGGGACCCCCCCGCGGGGCGCAGGCCACTTACCCAGCTCGCTGCTTTTTGGACTTATCTGAAATGCCGTCGCGGGACATGAGCTTGTTGAAGACGATGATGCCCACCAGCATGTTCACCTGCGGGAGGGTGGGCTCAGCGCGGGCACGGAGCCCCCCGCCCGCGGCAGGAGCTGCCACACCCCCCCCGGGTGGGTTTTTGGGGGTCCGAGGCTCGGGGACAGCTCACCAGCACGATGACGGCAGCGGGTCCCACGAAGGCGTAGAGCAAACCGCCCTCCAGCGAGAGCCAGCAGCTGCAGGGGACCGCGGGTGGCGTGTCAGGGGACAGCCCTGTCCCCATGCCCAGCTCCCTGCCGGTCTGGAGCAGTCCCCGTGCCCCTGTCCCCTGCCCCTGTCCCCACGTACTAGCTCGCTGTCCCGTAGCCTTTGGTCCGCGTGAAGCCCACGGAGACAGCGACCACGAGGGCTGGCAACCCTGGAGAGGGGACACGAGGCTGGAGGAGCCGCGGGAAGGTGGCACTGTCCCCCCAGAACCACCCCTGTGCCATCCCCAGCGGTGGGGACAGCGATGGGGACAGCGATGGGACTGACGGGTGCCACAACCAAGACACCCGGCTGTGCTTTCCTCCACCGCGCCTCGGTTTCCCCCCTGATCACCCTGGGATGTCCCAGGGAGGGGACAGGGGTGTCACCCTCCCGCCCAGCCTGGGATCTTACCCCATCCCAAGCACAGGAAGCGCTTCCTGACCAGGCGTGTCCGGATCCGGCCGATCACCGCCAGGTAGGACTGCCAGGCCTCGGTCAGCACCCAGCAGAAGGACGAGAGGAAGAAGAAGTGGAGGAAGGCGGCGGTCATGGTGCACACACCCTGCGGGGTGGGGACACGGCGACATCAGGGGGACGCCTGGCACCGCGGCAGTTAAAGGTTAAAGCCCCACTGCCGCCGAGGTTTGTGTCAAAGCCACGGGCTCGGGGGATTTTAATCCCTGGATCGAGTTAATCCAAATCCAATCTGCTGCTGGGAGCCAGCAGGGATGGGGAGAGCCGCCTGGGACACCAGCGCGGCCTCTGCACCCTCATGGGGACAACCCGAGGGTGGCGGGGTGGTGACACCCACCTTGCTGAGCATCTGGGACTGGCCCACGAGGATGAGGATGTTGGAAGCCAGGATGGAGACGCAGAAGTTGAGCAGGATGATGGAGCGCTCCGACTTGATGAACCTGCGGCAGGAGCGGCGTGGGGCCAGCCTGTCCCTGTCCCTGTCCCTGTTGTCCCTGTCCCTGTCCCATGCTGCCACCAGGTGGGCACTGTCGCGGGGCAGGGACAGTGCCAGGCAGCCCAGGCTTCTTCTCCCACCCTTCTCACCACATGAATCCCATTGATGCTGAGCCTTTTCTGGGGCTCTGTCCCTCTTTGTCGCCCCCTCCCCACACGGCCTCGCCCCCCAGGTGCCCCCCAGGTGCCCCCCAGGTGCCCAGGTGCCCTCGGGTCACCTCCAGAAGGCAGCGTAGATCACCAGCAGGGTCAGCAGGGCCATGCAGGACACGGCGCAGCCGATCATCAGTGGCACCGACGGGGTCCCCGAGGGGTCCATGGCCTGTGGGGACACCGGCGGGGACTGGCTGAGCCCAGTCTCACTCCCTGCCAGCCCCCTGTCCCCTCCACCCCTCACTGGGGACCTCCGGGTGCTACAGGGGGTGGCAGTGGTGGCACTGCCAAGGCGCCTTCCCGGGGACCCGTGCCCATTTCCGTGACAACGGGGGACACGGGCGGAATAGCAATGGGGTGGGGGGCCAGAGCTGCCCCCTCCCCTCCTGGCACAGGGCAATGCCCTGGATCGAGCTCTATCCACCATGGCAGCCCCCTGCCCACCCAAACCCACCCTGCCGGGGGTGCTGGGGGGTGCTGGGGGACACCCCCACCCTCCAGTGCCCACCTGGTCCCTGCAGGAAATGCTCCCTGCCCATCCCCACCCTCCCTCGGGACCCCCGCCAGCCCCCCACCCTCACCCCGTGTCCCCAGCCGGCTCGGGGCTGTCCCCAGCCTGTCCCCTACCAGGTCTCTGGGCAGCTGGGCGAGGACGGCGAAGGTGGCGAGCTGGCGGCACTGGCATTTGGTGTGCGCCGGGAGGGTCTCCAGGGTTTGGCAGCTCTCCGTGTCCCAGTTTCCCAAGCCAGCATCCCTGATTAATGGGAAGAGAGCGAGGGAGAGCAATTTGAAATGATCAAACACCCGCAGCCCCTCGCGCCTCGCCGGGGTTAACCCCTTCCTGGCCCCTGCCTGCGGGGTGGGACCGGGGGGTGCTGCCAGGGGACCCCCAGAGTGTGGGGAGGGGGTGAAGCCATCCCTGCCCCGGGCTGATCCTTCTGGGAGTGGGGACAACACTAAAAGCCCCCTGACATCCGTGTCCCCTCCCAGGTGGGTGACGATTCCCTCTCTCCATGGCGACCCTCCCTCCTTGGGGTCCTCTCCCCCCAGAATGGAGACCCCTCTGCTATAGGGACCCCTCTGCCATGAGGACCCGTCCCTCCCTTGGGGACATTCCTGCCACGGCGTGGCGGTGGATTTGTGACACTTGGGGACCCCTCCTGTCACAGGGAGCAGACGGGGGGTGACACTGCCATCCCCAGGGGGGGCAAACACAACTCCCAGCGCTGCAGGAAAACCGGGAACTGGGTCTGTGGGACAGCTGGGGACTGTCCCTGGGGCCAGCACCTCCCCACGGGTTTGGGGACCGGTGACCCCGATGTGCTGCCCACCCGCGGGTACCTGGGCAGGGGGCGGGCATTGCCCTCCGCCAGCCCGCAGCGCTGCCCGCCCCCCTCCCTGCCCTACTTTCCCTCGTTCCTGCCAGCGCTAACAAATCACATCTGGCAGCCTGGCGCGGGCGGCCCTGCGGCTCCGGGGCCACATCGATCCCGGGGGAGCTCAGCGCGCCCGCGCCGGTGGGGCTGGGGTACGGGAGGGGATGGTCCTGGCTCCGCGGAGATGATCCCTGTTCCTGCTGCCATCTCTGCTCTCCATCCCTGCTTTCCCATCCTTTATCCCATCCCCGCTCCATCCCTGATCTCCCATCCCTGTTCCCATCTCTGCTCCATTCCTGCTCCATCCCTGATCTCCCATCCCTGATCTCCCATCCCTGCTCCCATCCCTGCTTCATCCTGCTCCATCCCTGCTTCCATCCCTCCTCTCCCATCCCTTTTCCCATCCCTGCTCCCATCTCTGCTCCATCCTAGCTCCATCCCTACTCTCCCATCCCCGCTCCATCCCTGATCTCTCATCCTTGTTCCCATCCCTGCTCCATCCCTGCTCCATCCTATCTCCATCCCTGCTCCATCCCTGCTCCCATCCCTGCTCCATCCCTGCTCCATCCCTGCTCCATCCCTGCTCTCCCATCCCTGCTCCCATCCGCACTCCCCCTCTGTCCCAGCATCCCCCCGGCATTGCCAGCCCCGCCCTGTCCCCAGGGTGTCCCTGTCCCCCCGCCCCTCACTCACGTCCTCGAGTAGTCCCAGGTGACACACTGCGGGTGGGAGGTGCCCTGCGGACACAGGGACAGGTTAGAGCTCCCCCCAGCCCTGCCGCCACCCCAGCAGGGGCTGTGGCCCTTGGGGACATTCCCCGGGTGGCACAGGGACCAGGCCATGAACTGGGAACTGCTGGTGACACAGGACTGGGACTGGGACTGGGAGTTGGGTGACACAGCGATGGGACAGGAGGGTGACACAGCGATGGCGTGGGAGGGGAAGGGGACACTCGTGCTGATGAAGGAAGTCATTGATGACACAGGGGGGTTGATGATGAGGAAGGGCCACACATGGTGGGAGGGGACACTCACGGGGACAACGTGGAACAGGGACACTGGTGTGATGACACAGAGGGGGACACTCACGATGACGTGGGAGGGGGACACTTCCAGTGATGACGAGGGACAGACAGGGACAGTCACGTTGATGTGGAAAGGGAGACAGACTGAGAACATGGGAGGGGACACACAGTGACATGGGGAGGGGGACACTCACACTGATGTCACGGGAAGGGACATTCCCGACACCAAGGGAGGGGACACTCACGTTGATGATGTGCGACAGCTCCACCAGCACGAGGGGCTCGGCGGGCCGGGTCGGTGGGCGCACCGTCACCGTCAGCACCTTGGAGGTGACGGCCAGGGGGCTCCTGCGGGGAGGGACACCGGCTGTGACAGGCCGGGGGACAGCGGGGGACACCGCGGGTGGCGCCACTCACCTGGGCGGGGGCAGGATGAGCCCCAGCGTGCGGTAGAGCACCGCCCCGATGACAAAGTGCGACGACTCGTCCGCCTCTGCAGAGAGAGCCACACGCGTGTGCTCGGTGACACGGGTGACACGCGGGACGGGACACGCGGGGCACACAGGGGGCTGGCAGGAGGCTGCCAGATGTGCACCCAGATGTGCTCTCACACGCACGCACAGCCCCTGAGCACACGTGTTCACCTGCAGCTCGGGTGGGTGTGGATGGGAGCCAGATGTGGAGCCACATCTGCAGCAGATGTGCACACACGCGTGCCTCCAGATGTGCACGCTCGCATGTGTGCACACCTAGACACTCCCAGATGTGCAGGAGCACGTGCAGGCTCACACACGTGTGCACACTCCCAGATGTGCAGGAGCACGTTCACACATGCACAGTTCCAGATGTGCACACTCCCACAGGTGTGCATTTCCAGATGTGCACCCACACGTCCATGTTCACACACGTGCACACACCTGCACGCTCCCAGATGTTCACACCCACACGGGTGCAGCACCCAGATGTGCACTCACACGGACACGCACACCCTCCCAGATGTGCAAGTTCACACACAGACACACGCACTCTGCCAGATGTGCACACTCACACCCCCTGCACATGCACACACCCCTCCAGATGTGCACGCTCCCAGATGTGCAGGAACAAACATGGATACACACACACACCCCTCCAGATGTGCACCCCCATACACGTATCCACACATGAATACATACACACACCTCCAGATGTGCTCTCCCATGTGCATATCCACACATGAATACATACACACACCTCCAGATGTGCACGCTCCCAGATGTGGACACACCCACCCCCACACCCACCCACATTCCCGCTCACCGGCCGAGGCGAGGCTCAGCACCTCCCTGGGGATGAAGAGCTTGTCCTCGGAGCTGCGGGCCCAGTCCTTCATGCCCCGCCGCCCCTTCATGGGGAAGTTGATGTCGCTGGACACGGCGGACACGGGCTCCCGCTGGATGCTGGTCACTGCCCGGGGACACAGCGGGGTCACCTCCCGCTCCCCGCGTCCCCTCGGGTCCCCGCGGCCGCCCCGCCGCTCACCCAGGTTGTCGGTGACGATGAGGGAGCTCTGGAAAGCCTTCAGCGCGTCCCCGACCAGGTGGATGAAGTCCTCCACCACCTTCATCAGGTGCACGGAGCCGGGAGAGACCTGCGGGAGACGGGAGCAGCTCCGGAGCCACCGGGACACCCCCGGGGCGGGGACATCCCGGCTGTCACCACCCCGCTCTGCGCCACTCACCTGCTGGGCATCCTCCCACTTGTCGCGGTTCTCCGCGTCCACCATGTAGCTCACGACCTGGAAGAAGCGCTGCGGGGACGGGGCTCAGCGGGGCTGGCGACCGAGCGACCGCCACCACCCCGGGGAGAGGTCCCTCGGCGTCCCCCTGCCCGCTACCTGCACGTCCTCGGAGGACGGGGTGTAGGTGGCCCTCTTGAAGGTGTCGGTGACGTTGCGCAGGATCTCCACGGAGAAGAGGAGGTCTCCGCTGTAGTAGGTCTTGCGGGCCATGAGCTCCAGCAGGCTCCGCACCACTTGGGACATGCCCTCGCCGGCCAGCACCCGCTGGCCCTTGGCCAGGTGTTCCCGCAGCTGGAATGGGGGGGGGACAGAGGTGTCACCTGGCTGCCAGCACCGCCCCCAACGGTGCTGGGTGTCCCCAGTCACAGCCAGAGCGCGGGGGACACTGCAGAGCTAATGGGGTTCATTGAGGCAGCTGCAGGGTGTGGGGGGCTGGGGGAGTCCACAGGGGTTTGGGGACATTCAGAGGGGTCTGGGGGTGTTCACAGGGGTTTGGGGACATCCAGAGGGCTCTGCAGAGCCATCCCCATCCCAAGAACCATTTCCATGGGGGTCTGGATATTCCCCAAGGACATGGGAGCACAGCTCGAACCCTGCAGCTCTAGGATTGGGGTCTTGTTCCAAACCCATGGGGGTCTGGGGGTGTTCATAGGGGTTTGGGGACATCCGTGGGGGTCTGGGGACATCCATGGGGGCCTGGGGGGACATCCATGGGGGCCTGGGGGGACATCCATGGGGGCCTGGGGGCCCTTCCTATCCCAACAACCATTTCCCAAGGACACAGCTCGGACAGGATCTCTTTTCCCAGCCCACCCAGCAAGCCCTGCCTCAGTTTCCCCACGCGATGCCCAGATGGAGAAGTGAGGTGGCAGTCAGGGGGAGAGGGACAGGGGACAGGGGACAGGAGGGGCCGTGCCAGAGCGAGCACCTACTGAGAGATGCAAGTATCTGTACTCGTGGGAGATGCAGCGGGCGAAGCTGGGCACACCCCAGTAGGCCACCCCGTGGGGGCTCAGCAGGCATCGGCGGCTGGCGGAGCCTGCAACGGAAATTTGGGATTGGGGCTGGCACTGGAATCACCCCCCAGGACCCCAGTGCCACCCATGACCCCTGGGGTTTGGGGGTTCTCGACCCCAGTGCCAGCCACAACCTTCTGCCCTGCTCCTGGTGGCTTGACCCCAATGCCACCCTCTGCCCCTGGGGTTTGGGGGCTTTTGACCCCAATGCCACCCTCTGCCCCTGGGGTTTGGGGGCTTTTGACCCCAGTGCCACCCTCTGCCCCTGGGGTTTGGGGGTTTTTGACCCCAATGCCACCCTCTGCCCCTGGGGTTTGGGGGTTTTTGACCCCAGTACTACCCTCTGCCCCTGGGGTTTGGGAATGCTCACCCCCAGTGTCACCCACCTTACTCTGCTCCAGGTCAGAGGGGTTTGGGCCACTTGTCCCTCATGCCACCCACCCCCCTTGGGGTTTAGGGGTGCTCGACCCCAATGCCACCCACCACCCGCTGCCCTCCTCCAGCTCGGAGCACATCTGGGCTCACCGGTGGCATTGGGGGGACATTTGTTGTAGATGATCTCCCCAGCAGCCGTTTTCTTCCAGGTCATCATCATCCCATACTCATCCTTGCACATCTCATGGTAGGCTGGGGGCGAAGGGGGAAATCAGCACACCCCAAACCCTGGGCGAGGGGCTCTGGGGTGTGGGGTACCCCATACCTGGGCACTTCTTCTCGTTGCAGGTCTTCACCTCCTCGCCGCTGCCCTCGCAGGGGTAGCCGCGCACGCCCGTGCCCTCGCACATGCGGAAGCGCCGCTGCCAGCCGGTGTCGCAGGTCTTGGAGCAGAGGCTCCAGTGGTTCCAAGGACCCCACTTGCTGTCTGCTGTGGGGATGGGGACACTGTGGGACACGCAGCTCTGCATGTGGAGTGGCACCCGCGGGGACGGCATGGGGCACCGCTGGCGCTGCCCCAAGCGCTGTGAGCGGAAATCCCGCAGGGTGTGAAATCCGCAGATGGGTGGTTTAAATCTCTTTTAGAGCAGATTGGCATCCTGGTGAGATGCCCGTCCTGGTGAGATGCTCATCCTGGTGACATGCCTGTCCTGGTGACATGCTCAGCCTGGTGGGATGCCCATCCTGGTGAGATGCCCATCCTAGTGACATGACCACCCTGGTGACATTCCCATCCTGGTGAGATGCCTATCCTGGTGACATGCTCATCCTGGTGAGATGGCCACCCTGGTGACAATCCCATCCTGGTGGGATGCCCATCCTGGTGACATGACCACCGTGGTGACATGACCACCCTGGTGAGATGCCCATCCTGGTGACATTCTCATCTAGGTGACATGCCCATCCTGGTGAAATGGCCACCGTGGTGACATTCCCACCATGGTGGGATGCCCATCCTGGTGACATGCCCATCCAGGTGACATGCCCATCCTGGTGCAGATGCCCCTCAGTCCCTGCCACCATGACAGGCCTCCCTCAGTAGGGGCCACCAATGCCATGACCTCTCCCACAAGACAATGAGAGGCTCGAAGGACAGGATGAGGACCCTGTAGTCCATCCTGTGCTGGTGTCCCCCACACCCAGAGCCGTCCCCAGCCCCTGTGCACACGCCAGAGCTCACTCGTGCTTGTCCGCCCAAAGCACGGCAGGACCGCCAGGTCCCCAGCGCGACCCGGGACGAGGACAGCGCCAACCCTGGCTCCTCCGGGGGTCCCGTGGATCTGGGTGATCCCTGGCATCACCCTCAAGCTCCTGCTCCCCGCAGCGGAGGGGGCTGCCAGCACCCGGGTGTCACCGGCGGTGACACCGCGGCGGCGCGACGGCTGGGCCGTGCTGGGCGCCCCGACACACCGCCGTCCCCCCGCTCCCCCCCAGCGCGCGGGGCCTTACTGGGACAGGTGGGGTTGGAGCACTCCCGGGCGTCGGCGTGGGCCCCGCGGCACTCGGCCCAGCCGTGGGCCGAGACGCTGCACTTGCGCGTCCGCTGCTGGGTGCCGTTGGCGCAGGTGACGGAGCAGCGGCTCCAGGCGCCCCACTCCAGCCACTGCCCTTCCACTGCGGGGACAAGGAGAGCGCCGTCAGCTCCCGCCGGCCAGCGGCCGGCTGGCCGTGATCCGCGCCGGGCTCGCCGGGCAACGGGTCCAACCTATGGATGTGCCGGTTTATCCCGTGCCGGACGGGACAGGGAGTGCTGGACCCTGTCCTGGGTGGGGGACTGTCACCAGGACTGGCCCCCACACCAGCTGCACTGCAAGGGACAGGGTCAGGGTGGGGACTCAGGTGTTGCTCCCACCAAACTTAGCGTTTCTGGCGTCATTGGGATCAGTTCTGGCCAAATCCAGCATCCCATCCAGCATCGCTTCCAACCAAATCCAGAACCCTCAGCATCGCTTCCAACCAAATCCAGCATTTCTGGCATCTCTGCCAACTAAATTCAGCATCCCTAGCATCATTTCCAACCAAATTCAGCATTCCCGGCATCACTTCCAACTAAATTCAGCATTCCTCGCATCATTTCCAACCAAATCCAGCATCCCTGGCATCACTTCCAACCTAATCCAGCATCCCTAGCATCACTGCCAACCAAACCCAAAATCCCTGGCATCGCTTTCAACCAAATCCAGAAGCCTCAGCATCACTTTCCACCAAATCCAACAATCCCTGGCATCATTTCCAACCAAATCCAGAATTCCTGGCATCACTTCCAACCAAATCCAGAATTCCTGGCATCACTTCCAACCAAATCCAGCATCCCTGGCGTCAGTCCTGTCAAATCCAGCATCTCTGGCATTGCTCTCCACCAAACCCAGCATGCCTGGCATCATTCCCTGCCAAGCCCAGGAGTTCCAGCAGCATCTCCACGGAGCTGCCACGGCCAAAGCCATGTGACACGGGTGTCATGTCCCTGTCAGAGCAGCTGCCACTCTCCCTGCTGCTCTGAACTCCCTGCCAGCTGCCCCGTGTCACACATGGGGTCCCTAAGGGGACGCCATCCAAGACATGGCATCTCTGTTTGTCACCACAGAAACACCACGGCCACTCCTGAAGGAGGAAGGGACAGACATGGCACTGCCACCAGCATGTCAACATGCCCCACAATGTCCCTGTGCCAACCAGGGCCATCCAGAGCAGAATGTAGGGACAAGGCCACCTCCTCAGTGGTCCCCAAGCTGCACCCCTGTCCACACTGGGGGCTCAAGACAAGATCTCCAATGGGGACAGCAGGGCGCACCCCGTGTCACACGTCACCCCTGTGCCTGGGCTGCTCCAGGCACCCATTCTGTTCCCTTCTCCTGGCATTCCCGGCGGGAAGGAGGAGCGCGGGGGGAGGGAGGGAGGTACTGACCCGGGCAGATCGCGATATTGCAGGGCTTGGCCTGCAGCTCGGGGCCCTCGCAGGCGTTCCCTCCGCGCCGCGAGGCCGAGCACCGCCGCGTCCTGGTCCTGGCCCCTCGCCCGCAGGTCACCGAGCACAGGCTCCACGGGGACCACTCCTCCCACGCGCCGGGAACTGCAACACAGCACAGCCGCGGGGCTCCAGCCTCCTCCTCCTCCTGCTGCTGGCACCGAGGGGTCCTGGCGTGGCAGACCCCTCGTGCCCTGCCCGGCACTGTCCCCAGCACCGCCTGCCCTGTCATCATCCCAAATCCGGTGCCAGCAGCGGTTCTGTTGCTGCTCCCTGCGCTTCTCCAGGGTCCCCTTGGGGTCCTGGTGATGGTGGCGCATGTCCCCCCAAAGCCACAAACAACAAACCGAGCATGATCCGCCCCTCGCATCCATGGGAAAAGGATCAGGGACCGGCGTGGCACACCAGCATCCTAAAGGATGCTCCTCCTTGAGCTCTGATGTCCTAGAAGAGCCAGGACAGGGCTGCACTGCCCAGGATGGGGTAAAGTGGGCACTGCACGTCCTGGAGCTGCAAAACCCTTCAAACACCTTGAAACACCCCAGGTTTGGACCTGGTTGTGGCACCCTGAGGTCCCTCCGGTTCCTGTGTCCCACACGAGACGCACAAACGCCACCACGGACAAACGGGAGACCCCCAGCATCCTGCCTGTGGCCTGCCTCGAGGCGCTGAGCGGCTCAGCCCCCTCCTGCCCGCTGAGGGGGGACCTCTGGGGATGTCCAGCTCCAAACCGCCCAGCTCAAGCTCCAGCACAAAGCCCTGGGGACATCCAGGAGGAGCCCACAGCTTGCCAGGAGAGGATGGAGAAGTCTCCCGAGGCAAATCCCCGGCAGCAGCACAGCTGACAGGGCGCAGGGTGCAGAGCACCCAGTCCAGACACCTCCCCGGCGGTTTTTCCAAGAGGGAGTCCAGAGAGATGCCAGCAGGACTCAGGGTAGCCACCACGACCACGCCAAGCCATCATCCTCATCCACCACAGCACCCAGAGGGGACCCCAGAGACATCCCAGCAGCACAGTCCCTCTGTCCCCACCCGCCCAGCGAGCCGGCAGCGCAGCCCCACGGTGTCCCCGGTGTCGCCGGTGTCCCCCGTACCTGGGCAGGTGGCGGTGTTGTTGCAGGTGCGGGTCTCCCGGAGCAGCCCGCTGCACAGCGTCCCGTAGGGAGAGGAGACGCAGGAGCGCGTCCGCACCTGGGAGCCCTGGCCGCACGTCAGCGAGCACACGCTCCACTGCGACCACTCCTCCGCCGCAGGGTCCCCTGCGGGAGACAGCGAGCCTGAGAGCCCGGGGGGGGACGGGGGACATGCCCGGCCACGCGAGGGGACAGGGAGGTGGCACTGGTGAGCGCGGGGGTGAGGATAAGGTGCTGAGGGTGACAGGGAGGTGGGGAAGGTCGTGCTGCTCTCTGGGCTCGGCGGAGGATGCAGCTGGAGGAGGGATTGGGGTGTGGGGTGGCAGCTGGTGTGAGGGACAGGATTCGTGCTGGGAGGTGCTGGCAGGGTGGGCAGAGCAGGCAGGGCAGGCTGGGTGGGCAGCATGGGCAGCACGGACAGGGTGGACAGCACGGGCAGTATGGGCAGGTTGGGCAGCATGGGCAGCACGGGCAGCACAGGCAGGGTGGACAGCATGGGCAGTACAGGCAGGATGGGCATCTTGGGCAGGGTGGGCAGCATGGGCAGGGTGGGCAGTACAGGCAGGATGGACAGAATGGACAGCAGGGACAGCACAGGAAGGATGGACAGAATGGACAGCACGGGCAGGATGGACAGCATGGACAGCACGGGCAGCACAGGCAGGGTGGGCAGCATGGGCAGGGTGGGCACTGCAGGCAGGATGGACAGAATGGACAGCAGGGACAGCATGGACAGCACAGGCAGGATGGACAGCAGGGACAGCATGGACAGTACAGGCAGGACGGACAGAATGGACAGCACAGGCAGGATGGACAGTACAGGCAGTACAGGCAGGATGGACAGCACGGACAGCACAGGCAGCACAGACAGCTCTCCACGGCTCCCTCTCCCCACCCCGTCACACACTGACATTTCCAACAAGCGGCTCTTATTAAGGTTGATGATGTCTCTGAGGCTCTTGGACAGCCCAGCAGCAGAGCCCATCCGTTTAAATTAAACAGGGATCTATGGGGGAGGGCTCCAAAGGGGACCATTTGTCCTGGAGACAGGCAGGACGCCGGCTCCGTGTCACCCACGGCGGTGACAACGTGCTGGGGCTGCTCCGTGTCACACGGGGACCCCGAGAATGGATAGAGTCACCACTGGGGTCACCCACGCTCTGCCCAGGAGGTCCCATTGGGGTAGAACCTTCGTGAGCAGCCGAGTGAGGCTGGGAATTCTGCACGCCAGGCACATGGAGCAGAGCCGGGGCTCATCCATCTCCCGCTCGCCTCCGAGCCCTCCGACCATAAATCAGGGAGGCCGGGGAGGGGGGAGCAGCACGCTCAAATTACCCAGATGGATTTGCCAAATAAATACATTTGAACGAAACAATTAATAGATTTTTTTTTTCCTTTTTTTTTTCTGCTTTACAACCCTCGGAGGAAAGTGCAGAGGAAAAAAAATATATAAATGGAGCAAATTAAGCCAGGCTGTGGGCAGGAAGCTGAAAGGAGTCTCTCCATCTCCATCACCCCTGTCCAGGTGCACGAGCCTGGTGTCACCAGTGTCCCCTGCCTGCTCCTGGTACCTGTCTGGGCCATGTAGACCCCGGGTTCATCCGCTGACCGTGGCCACTGGGTCTTCACCTTCTGGTTCTCCTCGACCGCATTGCCTGAAAGAGAGAAACACTTGGGTGAGAGTGAACAGGGGACAGGGATGGGGACAAGAATGGTGACAGGGATGGGGACAGGCCACCCTGGGACATTTCAGGGGGATACAGGGACGCCTGGCCCCACGCTGAGCAGCCATGGCACCCCTGAGGGCAAAATATGGTTGAGCATCACTGAGCGTCACACTCACAGACCCCAAATGTGTGTCACAGTTACCCCAAAAGTGTCACCGCGGTGGCAGCTGGAGCCCAGCCCGTGGTGCCACATCCCTGGCACAGGCAGGGTGTCTGTGCCCACACAGTGCCAGGCGGAGGTGCTGCTCCGTCCCCACTTATCAGCTCGCTGCAGTGAGGTGGCACAAATTTATGGCTCGGCTCACCAAAAATAACAAGTGATCCATCAAGAGCACTTGGCGTGAAATTAACTGGCATGTGCGGGGCTCGGCGGGGACACGGCTGCAGGCGCAGGGGGACTTCTTCCCCGGCCTCCCCCACCCCCCTGGGCCACCTCTCTGTCCTCCAGAGGGACCCTTGTCCCCAAAATCTGGGTGCAGGAGTGGATTCGCCCCATGGCACTGCTGCTGCTGCCATGGGGGACAGCCCAGGCCACCATCGATGTCACCCGAGGGATGTCACCCCCAAAAGCGCCATGGTCACCCCACTGCTGTGGCAGCCAGGGGAGCAACCAGGGGTGGCACAAGGACCTCGTGGAGCTGCCCAGCACTGCCAGCCGAGCACAGCGATGTCCCCAAGGGATGGCGGGGGGGTGGCACGGGGACACCTGGCACTGGCAGGGCGCTTTGGGCACACAGTGAGTCCCATTGGGACATAGAGCAGGGACACATGGGTGGGGACACCCAGCCCGTCAGCCTGCTGTGACACCGACTGTGCTGTCAGAAAGACCCAAATTTACTGAGTTTTGCCTTAAATCAGGGGAACCCCTCAGGGCTCCTCACAGGCATCCCACTGCAGGGCATGGAATTCCCGGTGGCATGGGAGACACCTGGGGACACTGAGGGGTCTCTGGGGCCACCAGGCCGAGTTCCCCACAGGCCCACCCCACTGGGAGCACCACGGTGGAATTACACGCGGCACGGCAAGAGCCTCGGGAAAAGCCATAAATCCCGAGGATATACGAGGGCGTTCTCCCTGCCTGTGTTCGACAGAGACACCAAATTCAATTTCCTTCGGAGGGCACTAAATCCTCGGCTGTCACCGAGGAGAGGCTGCGGCCAACCCTGGCGTCGCACCCTCAACCCGACTCGGGGGAGGGGTTGATTTTTGGGGCCTCAGGGGGGTTATTTTGGGGACCTCGAGGTGAATCCCAAGGCCAGGCGTGTCCTTGTCCAGGCAGCACCTCATTGGGGGTTTGTTTGTGAATACGGATTGGTTACAGGCAAGGCAAACCCCAAAACTGGAACTTCTTGGCCTCGGCGCAGCAGTGTCACCACAGAGGCCACCAAAGAGGGGAACACCCCTTTGGGGGGGTCTCTGAAAGGGCCACACCCCTCCAGAGGCAGGAGTCGAACCCTCCCGAAGTCACTCCCCAAAAATCCAACCCTCCCACTCGCCTTCAGCCGCATCCCCGAATCCCTTGGGAGAGCCACCCCGCGGCGGGGATGACGCGGGCTCGGGGACCCCGGGGTCACCGCTGTGGGGAGGCTCTGGGCGGCCGCCAGCCCCACGTCGCTGCGGCGGAGGAGCCGCTGAGATCAGCGCTGGGCGCCCGCCAAGCCTCGGCTCACAGGCGCCATTCAGCCCCCCGGCCCTGCCTGCCACCATCCCCCTGAAAGGGGACCATTCTCCACCCCGGGGGGCCGGGGGGAGGCCAGGTGGGAGCCGCGGGACCCCCCCTCGCTGCATGAAGGGCGCTCTGTGCTGCGGGGTGACGCCCCGAGAGGGGGACGGTGGCAGCGGCGTGGCACGAGGGGTGGCCGAGGCAGCGCGTCACCCCCGTGGCTCCGGCACCGCAATCGCGCTGAACCTCCGGGCGCTCCAGCCTCTAATTGAATGTCAAATGTAATTTGGAGAAGGAGCGGGAGTTTGCGCTGTGGCCGTCGCAGCCGGAGAGGAGGAATGTGGCAGCGAGCCCTGCCAGCTCTGCAGGGACCCCCTGCGCCAGGCTCGGGGGGAATAACCCCACCGAGCCATCCCTGGGGATGTGTTGGACACCCTGGAGGAGCATCCAGCTTCTCCATCCCATCCTGGATCCGATTTCTCCATCCCATCCTGGATCCCATTTCTCCATCCTCTCCTGGATCCCATTTCTCCATCCCATTCTGAGCCCTTCTCCTCTATCCCATCCTTGATTCCACTTCTCCATCCCACCCTGAATCCCTCTTCTCCATCCCATCCTTGATCCCTCTTCTGCATCCTATTCTTGATTCTACTTCTCCATCCCCTCCTGAATCCCATTTCTCCTTCCCATCCTGAATCCCTCTTCTCCATTCCATCCTTGATACTTTTTCTCCATTCTATTCTTGATCCCATTCCTCCATCCCATCCTGGATCCCATTCCTCCATCCCATCCTGAATACCTATTCTCCATCCCATCCTTGATACTTTTTCTCCATCCCATCCTTGATCCCTCTTCTCCATCCCATCCTGGATCCCATTTCTCCATCCCATTCTGAGTCTGTCTCCTTCATCCCATCCTTGATCCCACTTCTCCATCCCCTCCTGGATCCCATTTCTCCATGCCACCCTGGATGCCATTTCTCCATGCCATCCTTGATCTCCATCCCCTCCTGAATCCCTCTTCTCCATCCCATCCTGGATCCCATTCCTCCATTCCATCCTTGATCCCTCTTCTCCATCCCATCCTGGATCCCGTTGCTCCCCAGTCATCCCCCTGGCCACATCAGGTGTCACCCGTTGGGCACAATGTCATCCAGGCTGCCCTTGGGGATGTCACCTGACTCTGTCGCTGAGCTCTTAATCGCCCCCGGGGAGTTGCGTTTAAAGGGGTAAAAACTAAAAAAAACAACAAAAAAACCCCATAAAATGCAATCAGCTCAAGCAGCTCCCCTCGGGATGAGGCGATTTAGAGCCCTGCAGCTGTAACGGACCGGGGATTTAGTGCGGGATCTGCCCGTAATGACATTTAGCTCCTGAAATAAATGCTAAAGCCCAATGAAATTATCTCTACACCCCCGGCCCGGCCCCGCCACCTAATCTGCCGGATAAAAACCCCACGCAGCCCGGTTAGGGATTGCTCCCTCCCGCGCATCGCCCTGGGGCTGCTGAAGAGAACATCTGGCCAGATGCTTCCCAAAAATCCCCGCATCACCTCGCCGGGTTTGGCACGGTCAGCAGCGGGGCGAGGCGCACCCGCCTCGGGCATCCCGATCCCGGGGGCGGCTGCTTTATCCTCAGCCGACATTCCTACGATCCCGTAACGAACAAATGGCCTCATTCCGCCTGGTTAATAGCCCGGCCGCCGTGCCGTGACATCCTGCCTGGAATAACAAGCGCCCGGGCTGCAGCAGTCAAGGGTAATTTGCCACGGGGAAGGGTCATTTTACCTGCAAATTGTTTTCCGCGTCTCCACCAAGGCGGGGAGAGTTGGCTCCAGCTGCTGCCCCGCGCCAGGGAGGTGCCGAGCGGGGCCAGGGAGCCGCTTGGGATGTGCCAGAGCAGCCGTGGCATCAGGCCTGGCAGGGGTGGGGTCGCCGTGGTGGCGAAGTGGCATTGCCAGGGGTGGCTGGGCGGTGGCGAGGGCGGAATGAGCTCCGAACGGAGCGTGGGCATCGCTCTGGGGTTGTGCGGGTGGAGCTGGGGCTGAGGATTTGCGCTTTGGGTGGATTCCCTGCTCCGTGTCGCGCTGGAAACCTCCAGCCCCGGGGAGCATGCTCAGGTGGGATTTATCCATTCCATGGATTCCTTGCTCCACACAACAGCTTCCCTGCTCCATGCCCAGTGCCCAGCTGGCACCATTCTGCCCCGGGAGTGAGCTCAGGCAGGATTCATCCACTCCATGGATTCCCTGCTCCATGCCCAGCGCCCAGCTGGCACCAATCTAGCCCAGGAGTGAGCTCAGGCAGGATTCATCCATTCCGTAGATTACCTGCTCCAGGTACAGCACCCTCCTGCCCTGAGCAGTGTGTTCAGGTGGGATTTATCCATTTCGTGAATTCCCTGCTCCATGCCCAGCGCCCAGCTGGCACCAATCTACCCCAGGTGTGTGCTCAGGCAGGATTCATCCATTCCATAGATTACCTGCTCCAGGTACAGCACCCTCCTGCCTTAAGCAGTGTGTTCAGGTGGGATTTATCCATTTCGTGGATTCCCTGCTCCATGCACAGTTCCCCGCCGGCATTTTCCAGTCCCAGAGAGCTCACACAATCAGGATCCACCCCTTACACATTCCCTGCTCCATGCACAATTCCCGACATCCCCATTCCCCACGGACCACGCGCGGGCAGAACCCAAACCCACCCTACTCCACGTGCAGCACCCCCGGGATCCCCCGCACCGCTCAGGGAGCTCCATCCCCTCTCCCCACTCACCGTGCGGCACCTCGGGCAGGTCGAGCTCGTCGGCATTCGCAGAATGCAGCTCGGTGGGGCAGCAGTCGGGGCCGGGGGGCTCCGGGGTGGGCGCGGGGAGCGGGGGTCGGGTGCCGTTGCGCCGGGGGGCCGGAGGGCTCTCGGCCTGGCAGCTGCAGCCGGCGTGGGTGAAGCCGCAGCGGCGAGCGCCGGGAGCCTGCAGGCACTCCTCGAGCCAGCGGCACAGCACGCTGCAGGTGAACTGGCTGGAGTTGTTGTTGTTGATGAGCAGCACCTCCACGAAGCGGAACTCCAGGGCTTGCGGCTCCAGCAGCCGCGGGGCAGCCTCGGGCTCGGCCGCCAGGCAGAGCTGCACGAAGTTCTTGTCGAAGTGCAGGAAGGTGAAAGGCCCGGCGCCCTCGCACAGCTCCAGCTCGGCTTCCTCGTCCTCCTCCTCCTCCTGCTGCTGCTCCGGGCGGCGGCGGGAGGGCGCGGGGCTGGCCTCGCCCCGGGGGTCGCAGGTGTAGTTGGCCAGGTAGTGGTCGAGCGGCAGCACCATGGGAGAGAAGTGAGTGCAGACCTGCTCCTCCCGGTTGAAGCGGAGGTAGAGCGAGTACTTGGTGGGGTCGGGGTTCTCCAGGGTCCAGGAGCAGCCGGAGGAGATGGTGGGGAACAGGTCCTTGAGGGAGAAGGAGCCGTAGAGGACGCCCGAGGCCAGGGCGGAGCAGGCGCTGGGAGCCGGGTCGAAGCCCCGCGTGAGCCACAGGACAGACGATATCACAGCCAGTAAGAGGGGACCAGCAGCGGTCATCCTATGGCATTTGCCCTGCCGACAGACACGTGGACACAGGGTTACCTGGAGGCATGGCCGCTGTGGAGCTGGGCAGGGGGTCAGCACCTTGCCCCGAGGCCAGCTGGTGTGGGAGCAGCATCCCAGTGACCCCATGGCCCCTCCTGGTTCATGTCCCCACATGGCCCATGTCCCCACCCAGCCCATGTGCCATCTGCCTCCCTGCAGGGTTACAGGGGACTCCTCACTGTGCCAAGGAGTCCCCCAGTTGGGGACAGTGCAGCACAGACCGAGGACTTCACCCCAAAGCCACCAGAGCAGAGACACAGCCCCAAAAGCCCCCGTCGCAGTGACCCCCCTGCCCTCAGCTCACCCCCAGAGCTGGCCAAGCACAACCTGGACGAGGAGCCACCAACTTCAGGCAGGGCTACAAAAGCCCTTGGAGCTATTCCTGGTGCCCTGAAGCACCGCTGGGACACGCCAGCAGCTCAGGGTGACACGCTGGGGGTGCGCAGTGACACCCCAACAGCACAATGTCCCCACAGCTGCCCTGAGAGCCTGGCACAGGCTGAGAGAGATCCATCTCTTGGATACCTCTCCGGGTATGCAGAGCATCGCCGTGATCGGCTTTTTAATACCTCATTAATAAAATAAAGCACGCGGTGGCCTTATTAAGTGAGCCCGGAGCACGGCTCCACTGAGGCCGAGGCCGCCGCGCACGTGTCGGCATCACTCAGCCCGTGCCCAGGGCAGCGGTGGCCAGGGGACAGCCCTGGGGACAGCAGGGGACATGCAGGAGGTGGCCACAGGGCCAGATGCCACGGCAGAGGTTGATTCCAAAATCGCTGAGGTCGCCGCTCGCCTCCGCCCAGCCATGTGTTGGGGATGCCGAGCGCTTGGCACGGCGCGGGGATGTTCCTCTCCCTCCTCAAACAGCATCTCCTCCTCCCAAATCACCCCTGGCCGAGCTGGTGACGCTGGGGCATCCCCCGGCTCACCGGGGAGGGACACGGAGCCTTGGCCGAGCCCGCGCTGGAGCCACCACGGGGACATTAGAGAGCTAAAAATATCCCGATCCTCGTGCAACAGGCTGGCGCTGGCTCCTGCCGCCCCGGCAGAGCGGGGGGGGCTCGGTGCTGGCGTTCCCCCCTCGCCAGGGCACGGGGGAGAGGGGCTGGGATGGAGCCAGAGGGAGCTGGAGGCCGGCTGGATCTCCCTGATGCAAGCGGGGAGATGTGGGGAGAAAGAAATCCCCGCTTTTCCCTAGAAACTTCCACCCCGAGACCCCAGGGAATGCAACAGGAGAGACCCAACGGCACCGAATTCCAGCGGCAGCCCGAGCGGGGAGCACCACGGGCATCCCGCGGTGGTGTTTCTCCAGCGGCCACCGAGGAGCTGGGGTCCCCCGGAGAGTCCCAGCCCCCTCCGCTGCTCCGGGAGAGCCGGGGATAGGGGGAGGGAGGAGGAGGAGGAGGAAGAGGAGGAGGGAGAGGAGGAGGAGGAGGGAGAGGAGGAGGAGGAGGTCAGGCAGGGACACGCTGCTGCTCTGCAGAGAGCTCCTGGGGCTCCCGCAGCCTGGCAGGGACACAAGATGGTGCTTACTTCCCTCGCCCAGGAGCAGCGAGCAGGGACGCTCCGGATCCATCCATCCATCCATCCATCCATCCATCCATCCATCCATCCATCCATCCATCCCTCCCACTGCCCAGCCGCCCGCTGGAAGGTTCGGGGATGGACATAGCCGGGCAGCCCACGCCTCACCTCTCCAGGCACGCATGATCCAGGTGTTCCGGGAGATGCGGAGCCTCCTCCCGGCCCCAAAACCTGCCGGGGCTGCGGCTGCCCGGAGCCCGGCACCGCACCGAGCCGCGGCCGGGGCTGAAGCGAACCTCGCTCGGCACCAGCCCCGCTCCTCGCAGCGCTCGAGCTGCCGCTGCCGCCGCCGCCGCTGCTGCTGCAGTGAAAATATTTCACTGAGCTGCGAGCCGGGCCGAGGAGGTATTTAACATCTGGGCCACCGAGTCACCCGGCGGGAGCTGCCGGGTGGCACGAGGAGGGGTCACCACCACCGCCACCCGGCAGCACGGCGGGGACCTCGCGCCCCGCGGCGTCACCGTCTGCGTTCTCCGGCTCGGGGGAGCGCGGGCTGGCCGCGGTGCCAGGGCACGGCCGCGCTGGCATCACCCGCACCGCCTCCGAAACGACCTCGCTCCGTGCGGAATGAACCACCCGGCAGCGGTCACCGCATACCGACAGCTCCGCCGGGTCCCTGGGGACAGCTGGCCACCCCGCAGGGACCTCCAGCTGGTCACTGGGGAGTGGCTGGTGCTCCCCGGGGACGGCGATGTCACCCGGAGCACGGCGGGCACAGCCTGGCACGCTCGCCCGCCGCAGGCGCCCGCTCCAGCCCCTTCCATCTGCCTTTGTTCCCGCCCGGGCGCAGGGAAGGGGGTGGGTTTAAAGCTTTAATTAAAGCTTTTAAAGAGCCATCGCCGAGCTGGGAAGCGGCCGGGCGGGCGGAAGCGACAGCCCGGGCTCCACGTCCTCAGAGCGGGGTCTCTCTCCATCACCGCCGGTTCACCCCTCCTGCTCATCCCTCCTGGATCATCCCTCCTGGATCATCCCTCCGCGAAGAGCAGGATCGAAGCACGGCTCGGCTCTGCCTGACCGCGGCACGGCACTGCTCCCGCAGCACAAACAGGTTGTTTCCCTGAGGATGTTTTGCCTGGATTTTGGCTGGATCCCAGTCCGGCTCCATCCCCCCAGCACGGCAGGAGCCCAGATCGTGACCATCTCCAGCCAGGAAAAGCCAGGAACAACCACAGCTCCCAAAAAAAAGAGTGATAAATGGGCAGCACGAAACCCCTTGGCACCAATAATCTGAGAAACTATTAATGGCAGAGTGAAGGAGATTTGGGGGTTGAGAGACGTGGGTTTTAACCCGACTGTTCTTTTAACAGGCTGTGGGAAATTCCCAATCCATGGGGGGAAATAGTTGATCCATGAGAATTCCTGACATTCCTTGGGGTAAGGGGGAAAGTAAGGAAGGGCTGGGGAGTTCTGGGGTTGATCCATCAAGGAACAGCCTCACTTCCCTGCCAAAAGGATAGCAGCAGGGCCGTGAGGGTCCATCCCATGGGGTCACCTCCCTGCCCGCCCGGCGGTGACAGTGACAAACACAGCTCCTTAACGAGCAATTCCCACCACCCTCCAATCCCCAGCATCTCCCCCAGCAGTTTAAAGACATCCAGAAACCCCAAAGCCCAGCTTGCCACCTCCGTGGGGACACTGGGGTGTCCTGGACCTTCCCAGCCCCTCCACCAACGGATTAACAAAATTCCTGGGGAAAACCAGCCAGCCTCCAGCCCGAAAACACGGATTCCTGCACGCCACACGCACACACACGCGTGTGCACACACACACACACAGAGCCAAATCCGAGCTGCTGCCACCCTCTCTGGCACCATTCCCCCGCTGTCCAGGACCGCGTTTCCCCTCCCTTCCACGATTCCACGTCTCCCCTGTCCCTCTGGCTCCCCGGCGTGCTGCCACGGCCTCTCCTGGAGCCGGCAGGCTGGCAGCGGTGCCGAGCTGTAATTAATGGTGCCGCTTTGCCAATCCCTGGCGCGGCCTCGCGAGCACTGGCAAGCGCAGGCCTCTTTATTTATTTTACTTAACTGCTGTTGGTAAAACTCCACTCCAAAAGCAAGGCCGGGAGACAGCACAGAGAAATCTCCGCCGGGATTAGGGATTTGCTCTGCCAGGGAACGGCGTGTGCTGGCTCCCCACCTCTCCCTGCACGGCTCGGGGGTCCCTGGAGGCAAAGCCTCCCTCGGCTGTAGGGTGCCTGTAGGGGCTGCAGCAGCCACGGCCTCTTCTGAGGAGTTTCTTCCTCATGGTTGGGATGTGAATCCCTGTTTTCCATCAGCTCCGTTCTGGAGGGCTGCAGACCCAGGAAGGCTCCAAAATGGGGTTCTGAGTCCCAACGCTGGCAGCAGGATTTGTGCTCATCCCAAGAGGGGATTTTTTTGTGTCCCACCGCCTCATCCAGAGCCAGCCCCGCCGGGAGCCTCCGAGGTGCCCCGGGGAGGAGAAGGGATGTGGCTCCATCCTGCTCCTGGAGGACATCAAGAAGGAACAGACAGGAGCAGCGCAGGGGGGACACGATGGCCCTCGTGAGCACCGAGGAGCTACAGAGCTTCTGACGTTTGGCAACCGAGCCGGGTGGCTCCGAGCCAACCCCGTCCCCATTAGAGGACAGCCCCGTGGTAGGAAGTGAGTTTGCAGGGCCTCAGTCCAAATCCCCGTGGAGCAGCGTTGAGGCATCACGGGCTGGAGCAGGGCTGGAGCATCATCTTCCTCCAGGCACGGGGAAATGGGGAGTCCATCCTGCAGCCCCACCCGGGCTGGAGAGCGCGGGATGTGGGGATTTGGCAGCAAAGGGAACGCCCTGGCTGATGGAAATCCCATCTATTCCCACAGCTGGGAGCAGGAGGTTGGTGCCCACCGGGAAAAGCCCAAAATTCTCAAAACCATCTCCAGCATGGCAGGGAGTCACTCCAAGCAGAAGATCCCACTGCCAGAGGTCCTTGGAGGCGTTGAGGAGAGCCAGAGGATGTGGAAAGAGCTGGCAGCATGTCCCAGCCAGCGCTGGAGCACCTCTGCCACGCGGCTCCCGGTCGGGAGCTCCGTGTTCATTTTCTCTCCAGCACAGCCCGAATTTGTAGGATCCTGGCTCCTCGGATCAAAGCAGGGGCTGGCGACAAGGCTTGACAAGCCACTGGGCAGGCCTGGAAGAGGAGCTGCTGCCAGGCTCCGGGCTCTGGCACTGCCCCACAGCCGACTGCACATCCAGTGCCATCCCCGAGGAGCCCTGCTGGCAATGGGGCACAGAGCCTGCCCGGAGAGCAGCCGGGTGACGGTGACAGTGACAACAGCTGCGCCACCCCGCTCCTCCCCATGTGAGCCTCCCCACGACCCCCCTCATCTCAGCCACGGCCTTCAAGGGAGGGACAAATCCGTCCCCAACAACCGGCAGCGATCCCAGTGCCACAGCTCGGCGCCACGCGTGCCCCGCACCGAACCCACGGCCGGGAGCTCTGCCGCGGCCCGGCCCGGCCACCCCGGGGCCACTTCCCCGCGTCACCGGCGGCCCCGGCTGCCAGGCGGCAGCCAGCACAGCCAGCAGTGCCATGACCTAGAAAAGCGAAGGGTTGTTCACACGCCGCGCTGCCGCCAACCCCCGGCGGCCGCGGCTGCGGAAAAACCTCCCCGTCCTCAACAAGTGACCGGCGCGGCCACCGCGCGTGGGGCACACCTGGCACCGCTGGTGCCACCAACCCCAGGGCCCCGCGGGTCCCCCCACCCCCGGGAAGGGCTGCGGGTCCGTCCCGTCCCCCCCCGCCCCAGCCCAGCCCCGGGTGCCACCTGCCTGCCGCACGTGCCCGCGGCGACACACGCTGGGTGCCCACGTGTGCCCTCCCGCACGCCCCGGGTGCGGTGGCCCCCCGCAGCCCCCCACGCTGGCACCGCACAAAGCCCCAGCGCGCAGGGGGAGGCTGTAAACCCACCCCCAAGCCCACCCCCAAACCCACCCACCCACCGCCGGGGCTCCGCCGACGCGCTCGCCCACGCGCCCCGCTGCGTGCCGAGTCCCCAGGGCCCTGCCCAGGGGTGACAGCGCGGGGTGACCGACCCCTCCGAGCACCCACGCTCGCCAGGCTGGCAGCAACTCGTGTGCCCGCAGCAGGGATGCCAGCAGGGAGCCCTGCACCCACCCGTGGCCTTGCTGTGTGACACACCACGGCACCGCGGTGCCACACGTGTGCCCGGCGACACACATGTGCCCACGGACACGAGTGCAGCCCCTCCGCCGTGGGGCTGCCGGAGCCCTGGCACTGCTTTATAGGGAGGGACCGGCACCGCGCGGGAGGAAACGGCGCCTCACGGGGGGCACGAGCGTCCTGAGGGGCACCGGGACCCCCGGGGGAACCGGCAGCCCCGAGGGGAGAAGCGGCAGCCACCGGGGAGGGGGGAACCGGCAGTTCGGGGAGGATATCGGCAGCCCCGGGAGAGGGGAGAGCGGCATCCCGGGAGGGGGGGACCGGCAGCTCGGCGGGGAAGGACCGGCAGCTCCGGGCACGCCGCGGCGCCCAGCCAGCCCCGGTGCCGAGCCCTCCGCGCCGCCGCAGCCCCGCGCAACTTCCCGGCAGGGCCGGGGCCGCCCCGGGGATGCCGCTGCCCGCCCCGGGCACCGGGCACGGAGCACCCGCGGTACCGCGGCGCGGCTGCAACTCCCGTTCCCGCAGCCCCACCGCCGGGGCAGGAAAGTTGGCCGCGGTTGGGGTTGGAGCCGGGGCGGCGGGCGGGGGGGTCCCCGGTGGAACCGGGGCTCTGCCAACCGGCAGCACCGGCCGCCGCATCCCGCATCGGCGGCGAGCTGCCGCCCCCGCTGCGCCGCGCCGGGGGGGAGCGGAGCCGCCGCACCGGGAAAGGCGGGCGGGGGGGGTTCACCGAGAAGGGGGGTGCCGGTGCACCGGGGGGTGGGGGGTGTCGGTGCACCGGCGAAGGGGGTCGCGGCCGCCCTTACCTGCGCTCCGTTAGCAGCGCGTGTAGCCCCGGCGCGGCGCGGCGAGCAGCGGGCTGGCCATCCCCGAGCGGCGGCGGCGGCAGCCGGTGCCCGGGCGCGCCCGGGGGAGCGCGGCGGCGGCGGCGGCGCGCGGGGCCGGGAGCGGGCGCGGGGCCGGGAGCGGGCGCGCAGCGCGCCGGGCCCCGGTGGCGGCGGCGGCGGATGCGGTGGGGAGGGGAAGGGAGAGGGGGGGGCTGGGGGAGCGGGGGGCGCGGGGGCGGCGGCGGCGCGCGCCGCTCGGGCACTTGCTGCATGCGCCGGGCGCGGGGCGGTGTGACAGCACCGGGCACGGCGGGGACCCCCCCGCTCTCTCCGCGCTCCGCCGCCCCCGCCCCCGCCGTGTGTGCGGGGGGAGGTGACCCCCGGGCCGCTGCTGCAGCGCTGGGGGGGCGGCGGGGGCCGCACGGGGGGCGGGGGGGAGGGGGGGGCGGTGAGCCGTGCACGCGCACGGGCGGGGGTCGCGCTTCGGGGTGTGGGTGGCGTGTCCCCCCCCGCCCCCAGTGTCACACGCGTGGAGTGGGTCGTGCACAGGCACATCGGGGGGGTTATGGCTGCGCGTGCACCGGGGGGGGTGTGAACGCCGGGTGTGCTCGGCCGTGGCGGTGCGGGTTTGCACACGCGTGTGCGAGGCACGCGGGGCTCCGTGGGGTGCGTGTGCGCCCCGTGAGTGTCCCCACGCGCGCGCAGGCCTCGCCGAGCTCTGCAGGGGGTGTGGGGCGCGGGGACGATGAGAAACGGAGCTGTCACACACCCAAACGTGGCACGAGTGGGGGTGACACCGAGCCTGTCGCACCCCCGGGACCTCGGGGGGCTGCGGAGCTGCGGCTTCACGCCCGAAGGGGAAGCACAGACAGCATCAGCCTGAGCATCTCGGTGGTCCGTGGGCGACCGAGCCACTGGCACAGAGGCTGCACTGCAGCCCGGATCCTGCTGTTGGCCAGGAGCTGTGGCTCGGAGGGGACAGGGTGTCAGGGCCACCGAGCCCCGGGCGTGCGGGAGGAGCTCAGCAGGATGCGGCACGGCCTGGCTGCCTCTCTGCGGGAGCAGCGCAGCTGGAAATGCAGCACATTCCCGCTGCCGCCTGTCCACCTCAGCCGGACGCATCCTGCCCAGCGCTGCGAGTGCTGCATTCACCCTGGGGGTGCTCGGCGCTGTCCCTTGTCCCCTCCATCCGGGCTGCACACGATGGATGGAGAGGGCAGGAGGCAGTGCCAGCACCACTTTCTCTGCACCCTGGGGATCTGCGGCTCAGCACCAGCTCGGATCCAGCCCGGCGCCGCTGGAAGTGCAGGATCACATCCACCCCAGACCTTTGTGCAGCTCAGCTCCTTCCCTCGCCGGCATTCCCTCTTCCCGGCGCTTCCCTGCAGTCCCCGGGTGCCTGACCCAGCATCCCCACACAGACACTCATCCCCTGCGGGTCAAGGCTGGAAGAAAAGCAAACCAGCTTTTCAGGCTGGTCTTTATCCCGGGGAGAAAAGCAGCATTAGCTCCGCCGGAGCTGGAGGATATCCCCGAGCCCGGCTCTGTAAACACAGCTCAGCGCGGCTCCGTGCATGAACAATCCCAAAACCACTGCTCCCCGGGTCATTCCCGGCTGCCCGCGAGGTGTTTGCTCCCTCAGCCGAGTGGCTCTGCACGGCCGAGGGAATTGGAAATTTCCAAAGGGATCTCTGGTGCTGGCTGACAGTGCCCTGCCGACGAGGTGGGATGCGATGTGGGATGCAGGATGCGATGTGGGATGCACTGCAAGGATGTGATGCAGGATGCGATGTGGGATGCAGGATGCAACGTGGGATGCAGGATGCAACGTGGGATGCACCGCAGGATGCACTGCAGGATGCGATGCAGGATGCAGCGTGGGGTGTGGTGTGGGGTGCAGGATGCAATACGGGATGCAACAAGCAGGATAA
Organism: Lichenostomus cassidix; assembly: GCF_008360975.1. Classification (NCBI taxonomy): domain Eukaryota; kingdom Metazoa; phylum Chordata; class Aves; order Passeriformes; family Meliphagidae; genus Lichenostomus; species Lichenostomus cassidix. The sequence goes on along the minus strand of NC_139503.1, from coordinate 2,003,425 downwards.
CATGCAGGATGCGATGCAGGATGAGATGCCCGTGAGGTCTTCCCTGAAGCTGTGGCCCAGCCTGGCTGGTGTCACTACGTGCCACAAGGCCCCCCTGCCACCTGTCACCTCCACACCCCTCCCTGCCAAGCCCCCTCTGCTCCGGGTGGGCGCACAGGAGCTGGGGGGCTGCAGCGCCGGGGGGCTGAGCAGTGGGAGCGGGAGGCACCCACTGTTACCAGGACAACTGGGTGCTCTCCGGAGCCGCTTGTTGCTGCTGCTGCTGCTGCTGCATCCCTGCAAAGCTCGCGGGAGAGCCGCTGCCACCAGAGCCTCAGCCGGGGGGTGCTCAGCCCCCCCAGGCACTGCTTGAAAAGCAAGCCGAGACCCCCCCAGGCGACACGATGCATCTCCCAGCTGAGCGGGGCGAAGGCTCTGAGCCTCCATCATCCTCCTCACCGCCTGGAGCAGCTGGGATGTGGGAAAGCAGCGCTCAGGGCCTCCCGGTGCCCGCGGGTTTCGGGGGCAGAGCGGCTCGCGGGGTGTAATTAGAGCAGCGCGCGGAGGTTGGTGACACCGCGGCTTTCTGGCTCGCCGGGAATCAGACCCGTCCATTAAGGCCATAATCAGCCGCCGGGCTGACACGAGGTCGCCGGTGCCACCACCGTCATTAGCGAGGCTGCGGCGCCGCGGGGAGCGGGCGCACCGGGACAGCCAAGCACCGGCCGAGCTCCCCCCGGTGCTCCCCAGGCACCCGGCAGCGCTGCTTCCAACACAGAGCTCTTGTTTCCCCTTCATTTGGCACAGAAATCAGGGACAGGGAGAGTCACCGAGGTGGCAGCTGCTCTGGGCCCACTGAGGATTCAGGCAGGAGTTGAGCCCAGCTCCCGGCCGGGGGTGTGGGGATGTTCATCCGGCCCACGGTGGGCTCGATCCGCAGGGATTGTGTCCCCCGAGAGGGGCAGGGAGGTTTTCAGCGAGGTTTAGCGGGAGCACCTCGGCCCCGGAGGGAGGGAACGACAACCCCGAGCAGCCGGTAACGACAGCCGCTTGTCGGAATCGCTTCCCGTAAACGCGGCGGCGAATTGCTCCGGCGGAAAAACAAAAACAGCCCTGAACGGGCGAGTTGGGCTTGCAGGATAATCCGCTCTGATGGGAGAAGGCTGCGAGGAGACTTCGCCACTCGCTCGGCGCTTGTCACCGCGGTGGAGGGACCGGCTCTGCCCGCGGCCACTGCTGCCTCCTGGGGACCTTCGCGGGGAGTTTATCCCGCTGGTGTCGGGGAGAAAATCCCGGGAAAAAGAAAACAAATAAACGAGTGAAGCCCAGGTGATGAGAAGCAGAGGAAAGATGTGAATAAACCGTGGAATAAATAAATTTCCCTCTGTGGTTTGCTCCGGATTGAGGGCAAGGCCAGCAGCCCATCCCGAGTGGCTCCCGGACCTCTGAACGCTGTCACCGTGCCCAGGAAGATGGATTTGGGCTCTGCATCTCCATTTTGATATTCCCAGGCTCTTTGGGCACTGAAGGATGGATCGGGGCTGATCCTTGTCCTTCTGTGCCAGCGTGGAAGTGATGCACAGCACCTCGAAGGACTCGAGGCGCTGAGCCAAGCACGCTGGGAAGAGATTTGGGGAAAAATTGGAGGAATTTCTGCCCGGTGAGATGCTAACCACCCTGCTGGGCCTGAGGGATGAGCACAGCACTGATGGGACAACTGCGGGATTTTCACCTGCAGGCGCTTTGGCGAGGATAAATCCTCCCTGGGAGATCCTCCCTGCTCCAGAGCAGCCCGGCAAGGAGCAATCCCACCTTTCCAGCTCCATCCACCGGAGCCATCTCACTGCCCAGCCCGGCAGCAGTGGCCAAATCACGCCCGCACTCGAGCAGCAGCTCCAGCGCGAGGAACTTTGCATAAATATTCATCTCGATTAATAAACATGAGGGCTGCAGAAAGCCCGGCTGCAGCGGCGGCGGGGCGGCAGCGGCTGCTCAGCTCAACCCCGACACCTGACGGGTTTGAAAGGCAGGAAAACCCACCGGTTGGGTGTTGGGAAACCTTTCGGCCACGTCCTTTGTCCCCTCGGCAGCGAGGTGGTGGCATCTCCGCAGGGGGCTGGAGTCCCAGTGCTTTCCAGTAAGACCAGAATGGGGACGCTGTGGAGGACAAGGGAAGGTGGCCTGGTCACCTCTGCACCCTCTGTGACAACCCCACAGACCACGGGGACCCAGCCAGTCCCAGTGTCCCCGCAGTCCCCACTGGGTGTGGCTGCACAGGGCTGGGGTTCTGGAATATTCCCAAACCCCCGAGGTTCCAGAGGGAATATCCAGAGCCAGCTCTGAGCAGCAGATCCTTCCCTAGGCCATGGCGGGGAGAAGGACGGGGACAAACCGGTGACACCCTGCAGTGCTGGTGACAATCCGCACCGAGGCCACCGTGCCAGCTCTCCCCACCCCGGTGAATCCAGGTATTCCCAGCTCCTGGGGGGAAACTGAGTCAAAGGCAGAGCCCCAGGGCTGTGGGAGGTGGCGGCGACAGAGGCAGCAGCTCGGTGGCACCGCCACCGGGGCCAGGTGACGCGTGGTGGCTCCTGCGGGACCCTGCCTTTGTCACTCCGCCAGCAACCCGGGGCATAAACAAGCGCCTGACATTTCCACACCGCCGCCAGGCCCTCGGATTAAAGCAGAACATAATTAGCAAATTAATCAGGAGACAATAGCCGGGGATCTCAGGCTGCCGAGCTGTCACCCGGCTCCGCGCGGAGCTGACCCCGGGCATGTTCGGGGCCAGGCGAGGCGGGGACGGCCACGAGTTGCTGTCGCCGTGTCACCTGCCGTGCCCTCCCCTTGAGTTTTCCCAGCGGGACAGGGGTTAACCGGCATTTCCAGCCCGGTCAGGAGGCTGGGAATGAAATTTCCAAAGGGCTGGGAATGAAATTTCCAAAGGGCAGCACCTTCCTCTGGCTCAGCAGGACCCGCGAATCAGGGTGAATTTGCATTCAGCTTATTAGGCACCCGGCAAACACGGGCGAAACCCTCGTTCAAACACATTTCGGTGATAAAATGATATTGACTCTGAGTAATTAAAAATCATTTCCATATTCAAATACGCCTGATTGAGGAGAAATCGCTTCCCTTTAATTGCCTGGAGGGGAGAGGAGCGACTTTCGGAGCGTGCAGCGCGGTAAATGCGTCTTCGCTTGGCAGCGTGCGAAAGGCCCGGGGAGGAGGAGGAGGAGGAGAGGAGGAGGAAGAGGAGGAGGAGGAGGAGGAGGAGGTGGAGGAGGAGGACGTGAGGATGCGACGCTGCCACCTGCGAGAGGCTCTTCCCTCGCTGTCCCCAAGGATCAAACCCTGAACAAGGCACTCCTCCCTTCCCCTCATCCAAGGGGTCTTCCCGGGAAGATGCCCCGGTGGCAGCAGGATTTTAGGATTTCAGGATTTCAGGATTTCAGGAATAGCCCCCAAAACCCCTGTGGCTCAGGAGAACATGCTCCGGCCACGACAAGGACATGCCAGCACCGGTGACAACCCCACAGCGCTGGGGACAACCTCGCACTGCCCCAGCTCTGTCACCTGTGACTGCCAGGAGGGTTTCATTCCCAAAAATCCCCCTTTCCAACCCCCTCACTGCAGCCACCAGCAGCACCATCCCAGCCACCCGAGTGTCACCACTCCACCACTGCCACCCCAGTGTCACCACGCCGCCACTGCCACCCTGGGACAGCGAGGCTGCCGGGGCGCAGAGCCATTCCAGCCATTCCTTCTGGAGCCCCTCCAGCGTTTCCCTGCAGGATTTTTGGGCTCCGCTTGGTTTCCTAGGGAAACCAGGCTGCAGCTCGGCTCAGCCTCCGCGCACGTGGGTGTGCGGGGGGATCGTGGGTGCGCGGGGGGATCGTGGGTGCGCGGGGGGATCGTGGGTGTGCGGGGGGATCGTGGGTGCCCCGCACCCTCTGTCTCCTCTCCAGCTCTCCTCGGAGCCTCCCAGCCCCCCGAGGGAAGGGCAGGAAGCGAGCAGAGCCCTCGCCGCTGTGTCCCCTGAGCTGGGGGGATGCAAATCGCACATCCCCCCGAGATGCTCCGGTGGCTCTCCCACCCCTCGGGGCTGCTCGGAGCAGTGCCATGTCACCCCCGGGGCTCGGTGAGGGGCAGCAGGGGGGCTCGGGCCGGGCTGGCCCCGCCGGCTCGGCCGTTTCCATGCTCCATTGCCCTTTGAACAAATCGGAAAGCGCATCCGCTTTGCTCCCATCGATCCATCCCCTCTGGCCCCGAGCCAGCGCTCGCTGCCTGGGGACACGGGAGGAGCCAAGCCATGCGTGTGTCCCTTGTCCCCAACGGCGGGGGACACTCGGGAACCCCCCACGGGTTGGCAGGCAATTCCAGGAGTGGCTCTGCAGCACCTCGGAGCATCCAAAGCCTGGGATGTGGTGGGGAAAGGGAAGAGGGAGGTCGGGAGGAAGTGGGAGAAAGAGCGATCAGATCTGGGACAGACTGGGACAACACTAGGACAGTCCTGGGACAGCTCTGGGACAGCCCTGGGACAGCCCTGGGACAGTACTGGGACAGCTCGGGGACAGCCCTGGGACAACACTAGGACAGCCCTGGGAAAGCCCTGGGACAGCCCTGGGACAACCTTGGTACAGCCATGGGACAACCCTGGGACAACACTAGGACAGTCCTGGGACAGTCCTGGGACAGCCCTGGGACAGCCCTGGGACAGCCCTGGGAAAGCCCTGGGACAGTCCTGGGACAACCTTGGTACAGCCCTGGGACAACCCTGGGACAACACTAGGACAGTCCTGGGACAGTCCCAGTCCCACCTAGAGGACTCTCCCGCTCCTCCAAGCTCCCTGGATTTGGGAAGGGCAGAGGAACCACAGCTCGGAGCTTCTCCATAAAATGCACCTCAGGACACCGGGAATGCTCTCCCCGTGTCCAGAGGATGAAGGAACAGGCAGAAAAAGTAGGAAATTCACCTCCAAGTGTCCATCCCAGGCTGGCCATGGATGTTGAGGAGCAGGAGAAGGCAGGGGTTTCGAGCAAGGACAAGCACAGGGACACTGGAGGGGACAAATATGGAGCCTTTGCCACCCCCAGCTCCCAGGCTGGCCTGAAGCTCACATGGATGAGTTTTCCAGGATTTCCCTGCTGATCCTGAAGTTCTTCCCTCTGGATCAGTGCCATCCCAGCTCACAGGTGAGCTGTGGGACACCAGCAGCTCCAGGAAAATTCCCCAAAAAAACATCCAGGAGAGCTCCAGGAGCCCATGGGGAGAATTGGGATAACTCACGGATCGCTCCCAGGAATTCCCAATTCCTTCCAACTCCCTCATCCACCCCAAATCCCCACAACCCCATTCCATGGGATCACTGCAGTGGGAATGGGATTGTGACCACAGCACCATCCCAAAACCATCCCACTCTCCATCTCCCTCTCCTCCCCAGGGAAAAACCCGGAATATCAACCCGGATCGAAGGGATCCAAAGCGCCATAATTAAAGGGAAAAAAATTTTTCCAGCATGCTGGAGACAGCAGAGGATCATTGTGTTTGCCTCCCACATCCCAGATGGATGCACGAGGGCTGCAGACAACGCCGGGGAGAGCGTGGAGAGGAGGAGAGGAAGGGTGTGAGCGAGACCGGGACGTGTGCGAGCAGAAATTGAATTTTTATCAGCTCCTATGTAGATTGTGTTTATTCATCTGTCTCCTCTCCATCTCCCCCCCCCCCTGCATCTCGCTAGTTCTTTGACAAAAATTACTTTCCTCCTTTGGCCTAATTTTATGTTTGTACAGATAGCAGCTGCTTCCTCCCGTTCAGGCAGAAGAAATATCCTGGTAAATGAGGTGCTCCGGCACAGGTTGGAGCCCTTGGCTCCTCCATCCCAAAAATTCCCCCTTCCTACTGCTTTCCCAGCTTCCCAGGGCGGGAGAGATGTCCCCAAATTGTCCCCAAGTCCTTTGGCCTAATTTTTGTTTGTACAGATAGCAGCTGCTTCCTCCCGTTCCGGCAGAAGAAATATCCCGGTAAATGAGGTGCTCCACATCCCCAGCACAGGTTGGACTGCATCAGCCCTCCATCCCAAAATTCCCCCATCCTGCTGCTTTCCCAGCCTCCCAGGGAACTCTCGGGGCGGCAGAGATGTCCCCAAATTGTCCCCAAGTGCCACCCCGCTGTTGGGTGGGGTGCATCCGTGAGCTGCAACCCTGGGGAAGCTCTGCTAATCCATATTAAGTGTCCTGCCACGGGAGATGGATGGAGCCGGGATGAGCTGGAATACCAATGAGGGAGGTTTTTTTCCCCCAAAAAACTCATCTTGGCACGATCTGTCACTCTCCCTCTCCCCGCCTGGGCTGGATTTTTTGGGAATGTTGAGGGATGTGAGCTTCAGGATGCTCCCAAAACCAGGGAGCCCTGCAGGGACCCCAAATCCCAGGGGTGACCCCACTGTCCCCAGCTGCCACCAGGACACCCCAACCCCAAACCGAACCCATTTTTTTCCCAAACCAGGCGGAAAAACCTTCCCCAGCCCAGCCAGCCACTCCAGCGCTTTGCCAAGGGGATGTTTCCCAGGGAAACGGGGTGAGGAGAGAAACCTCTGGAGCGCTGCCTTCTCCACCCCAACCTTTCTGTGCTTCCTGGCGTGAGGGAAACTCAACCGCGGCGTCGCGTGATGGATTCCCCCCCAGGGCAGCCATTAAAAATGGATGGGATTGCTCATGCAAAGTCCCACTCGCGCGCGGGGTTTTTGTGAGGACGTTCAAACGCCGCCGTTTGTCGCTCACCTCCCCGCGGCTGCCGTTTGTCGCCGGGAACGAACCGCCGGGGATTCGGTTTTCCCACCCCAAAAACCCTCCTGCTGTGGGGGAAACCGTTTTTTGGGAAGGTTGGAGGGGATTGGGATGCTCGGATCGGGATTTCCGTCTCCTCCCAGATCCCTTCTCAAATCTGAGAGGGAAAAAATCCCACCAGGAGAGAGCTGGGATGCTCAGGGTCACCGTGACCATCTCCTCCCGGATTCCTTCCCAAATTTGAGAGGGGAGAAATCCCACCAGAAGAGGTTTGGGATGCTCAGAACTCTCATCATCAGGGTTCCCATCTCCTCCCAGCTCCTTTCCCATTTCCGAGAGGGGAAAATCCCATCAGGAGAGGATTAGGATGCTCAGGATTCTCAGCATTAGGGTCCTCATCCCCTTCCAACTCCCTTCCCACCTCTGAAAGGGGGAAAATCCCACCTGGGATGAGGCTAGGAGGGGATTGGGATTCTCAGGATGAGGTCCCCCATCCTCTCCCAGCTCCTTTCCCATTTCTGAGAGAGGAAAATCCCACCGGGAGAGGATTAGGATTCTCATTTTCAGGATCCTCATCCCCTTCCCACTTCTGAAGCCTTCCCAGCTCCTTTCCCAAATCCCCTCCCAGCTCCTTTCCCATCTCCGAGAAGGGAAAATCCCACCAGGAGAGCTTTGGGATGCTCAGGATGCTCAACCTCAGCGTCTCCCATCCCCTCTCACCTCCCTTCCCACTTCTCAGGGGGGACAAATCCCACCTTGGGGAGGCCAGGAGCGGATTTGGGAACTCGGGATGAGTTTCTTTTCCACCTCTGAAGGAGGCTGGGGAGCCTCAGGATATTCAGGATGGAAACGGCTTTGCATTCCCTTCACCCCTCCAGGCCAGGCTGGATCCCAAAGGGTGCTTGGGATGGAATTCTGCTCCTTCTGGAGCTCCAGGAGGCGGGGAAGGACAAACCCATGGCCGCGGGGAGGGCAGGAATGTGGGAACACAGCGGATTTCATTCCCCGGCTGGCTCCGGCTGGCAGGAATCACAGAGCGCTTCCCCTCTGCTCCCCGAGCCTTTCAACTCGGAATGCATTTCCCTCCCCGCCTGAGCACCTTGCCGAGTCAAAAAGACAAATTTCCCGGAGCTTCAAAAGCTGCTGAGAGGCACAGCTCGGCGCTTCGGAGCCATCAGTCACCGAGGCAAACAGCCTCGGCTGCCCTCGCCTGCCCTGCCCTCCCAAATTACAAATCAGCCTTTCCCAGGCTCCTGGTGAGGGGGTCAGGACAGGGAGAGACCCCGAGGCACGGGGGGATGTGGGGTGGTGTCACCCCTCTGCCCAATTCCTTCCCAAAAAAAGGGGAAAAGCAGAATTTTGGGGTTCTGGCTGTAGGGAGAGGCATCGTCCCGTGTTCTGGGAGTCTTGCCTACCATGACCTGCCTTTCTCTGCCATCCCAAATCCCAAAATCAGGGTTTTCCAGGGTGCTGGGTGAGGGTGACAAGCACAGGAAGAGACCCTGCGACAAAGGAGGACACTGGGTGGTGTCACCCCCTGCCCAAATTTGGGATTTGGGGTTTCGGATTTGAGATTTGAGATTTGGGATTTGGGACTGGGGGTTTGGGGTTTGAGATTTGGGATACGGGATTTGGGATTTGGGGTTTGAGATTTGGGATTTGAGATTTGGGATTTGGGGTTTGGGGTTTGGGGTTTGGGATTTGGGGTTTGGGGTTTGGGATATGGGATTTGGGATTTGGGATTTGGGATGGGAGAGCAGGGCACGGTAGGCAAGGCTCCTTGAGGGACGTTTTGGAACCACACGAGGACACAGGGCGATGTCACCCCCTCCCCAAATCCCCCCAAAAAAAGCAGAACGATGATTTCAAACACGCAGATTTTGGGGTTCTGGCTGCAGGGAGAGGGGAAGAAAAGCCGAATTAAGCCTCGGAGGTGACAATGCGCGACAGAGCCAGCCCAGCTCGGTGCCAAGGAGCAGCACCCACCGCTCCGCCATGCCCTCTGTCCCCTCGGGGATGTCACCAGCTGCCACCACCGCTCGGCCCGAGCCCGGCGGGACAGCTCGGCGGTCCGCAGGCGCGACACGTTCCACAACATTGCCCGGTAATTGCGTCTCCCAAAAAGCAATTACCGCGCCGGCAGCCCCGCGGCGGCGGAGGCGACGCGGTTGTTATTCACCCGGCGACGAGGTGGCAGCCCCGGAATGTCGCCGGCAGCGCGAGCAGGGCGCTTAACCCCCCAGCGAGTGGCCGTGATGGTGACACTTGGTCCAGCCGGTCCCCTGCATGGTGACCAGGACATCCAGCTCGCCTGGCTGTGCCTCAGTTTCCCTCTCCTTGCGGTCACTTGTCACCTCCCTGGATGGGAAAAAAACTAGTTTTCCCCATTTTTGAAGGCAACCCGAGGCGGATTTTCCATGGGTTGGGTTTTCCGTGGTTTTCCTCTTCTCCTCACGCGGCCCTAAAGAGGAGTGGATAACCCCAAATATGGTTTGGAAGTGTTTTGTACAACCCGGAGCAAAATTCCCCAAAAAACATCCAGGAGATCCAAAAAACATCCAAAGCCCATGGTGCTGCAGGAGCTCCCAGGGAGAATTGGGAAAACTCACAGGGATCATGGAACATTCCCAGGAATTCCCAATTCCTTCCAACTCCCTCCTCCGTGTGTTAAAATCCCAAATCCCCACAACCCCATTCCATGGGGTCACCGCAGTGGGAACGGGATAACACCCACAGGATCCCAATCCCGGAGCCAATCCAGGGATTTAATCCAAATTTTAATCCCAAATTCACCCCAAATAGGGGGGTTTAACCCCTGACAGAGCGATTGAACCCCAAAAGCACCGCAGGCCTTTCCCCATCTCTCCCACTGGAGACACGGAGAAGTTTTCCTGCCGATGACAAAGCACCGTCTGGGGTTTGAGACAGCGAAGTGGGGAAAAAAAAAAAAGCAAGAAAAACCAGCAAAACAAAGCAAAACGCAACATTTCCCCTCAGGAAGGCAACGAGTGGCGATGTCGGAGTGAGAGATGTCACTCGGCTCCAGCGGCTCGACAGACTTTGCTCATTTTGCCTCCCGCAATTGGGGAAAATCCAAATATTTCTTCCACAGCAATCCCTGTGCGAACCCAAAGCTCTGCCTTGCCCTGCCCGGAGCTGGGCTGGAGGGACAGGAAGGGTCTGGATTGGTTTGGAAAAGGGTGGGAAGGAGGAAAATAATCTCCATTCTCATCATTCCCAACCTACAGGAGATATGGGATGTGAGGGAAGCTCGGAGGGGTTTTGGGGTCACCTCCAGCCCCTCACCCCATGTGAAGCCAGCTGCAAATCCCATTCCTTTTCCCGGGGAAAACCTCATTTATCCACCGGGACAGCGGCAGGAAAAAGGGCTTTTTTTCCTTCCAAACGAGTTTTGAAACCTCCTCTCCAGCGAGACACAGGATGGAGGTGACATGTTAAGCCACCCAAGCGTGGCTGGCAGCGCTGGCAGCTCACCAGGGCAGAAAGCCGGGGGGCACTGGGGGCACTCAGCCCTCCTCCCTGCATCCCATCCCCTTCCCTCCATCCCAAATCCATCCCAAATCCATCCCAAATCCATCCCAAATCCATCCCAAATCCATCCCAAATCCCAATTCCCAGGACAACCCCACCATCCCGGCGGGGACAACCCCATCCGTGGCTCGGGGAGGTGACACCGCGGGGTCAGGGTGGCACCGCTGGCTGCACAGCTGGCCCGGGGGGAGCCGCGCGGCGGAGCGGCGCGCGCAATTAGTAAATTAATTATCGAGCGGGAACGCAGATTTCATAGCTCCGAGCTGTCACATCGACGGTGTTTTGTCAACCGAGATGACGACTGGTGGAATTATTACTGCGGTGCCGGGGCTGGGAGGGAAAAAAAAAAGAGGAGAGAGAGAGAGACTCGCGGGGAGAGGGGAGGATAAAAATACAAAGGGGAAGAGATAGGGGAAGAACAAGATAAGTGGGTTTTGTTGCTAATGGGAGCTGGCGCGGGGACAGAACGGCGACGGTTAGAAGACAACACGCTACGCTACGAGTGGCTCTGAATGATCCTCTTAATTAACGGCGAGCACAAAGGGAGCCCCGGCCCACCTCCGAGCCCGCCGGCGCTGCTGGAGGAGCAGCCGCAGCTCCGTGAGGACGCCCACGGAGCCCGGCCGTGCCCAGAAGGAGCTGGAGATGCTCCGAGAGGAGGGAAGGAGCACAGCCGAGGGCGCAGACCCGACGGGAAGGGGCAGGAAGAGGTCCCTGTCCCCTCCTGTCGCTTTATCGAGGCCCAGGCAGAGGAGGGACACAGCTCTGCGGGGGTGGCAGCGATGGCAGCACTCCTGGATCAGGGGATTGCAGAGCCAAAACGCTTAGAGGGACGCGATTTGCCTTTCCCACCCGCCCCGTTCCCCTTCCATCTCCCAGGGCCAGATTTAAGCTGCGGATCCAGTGAGATATAAAAATAACACCCCGCCCTCCCACTTGGGAAATTGATTCCTTCGCTTCCCACCCGGCTCCGGCTTTAAATATCCCCATTTACATGCAGATTGCGCTGCCTCCCTGCACCTCCTGGTGCGGAGCCCGTGGGTGGCTGCGTGGCCGCGCTGGGACCTCATCCTGCCGCTCCACCCCGCCCCGAGGCAGGGACAGGCGACACGGAGGTCCCAGCGGGGCATTTCCCAAGCTGGGAGGGGACTCAGGGTGGTGGCACTGCCAGGGGGTGCCGCGCAGGCAGAGCACGAAGGGTTTGATCCCAAATCCAACCGCCCTAATCCCATCCCCGTCCCCAGCACGAGGAGCGGCAGATGCCAGGGAGTGATGGGGACGAGGAGAACGTGGGCAGCCTGTGGCTGCGCCCTACTTTTCCAGGGCAAAAATCTGGAGAGGGAGAGGAGCCGAGCTGCCGTGTGAGCAAACCCAGCATCTGCGCCGGCTGGCAGAGCTCACACCCACGGCCCCGAGCCCTGCCAGCCTCCCCAGCACGACCCGCGGGGACAAACCGCATTGGGGGGACAAACTGCACCACGGGGACAAACTGCACCGTGGGGACAAACCGCACTGGGGGGACAAACTGCACCGTGGGGACAAACTGCACCGTGGGGACAAACCGCACCGTGGGGACAAACCGCACTGGGGGGACAAACTGCACCGTGGGGACAAACTGCACCGTGGGGACAAACCGCACCACGGGGACAAACTGCACCACGGGGACAAACCGCACTGGGGGGACAAACTGCACCGTGGGGACAAACTGCACCGTGGGGACAAACCGCACCACGGGGACAAACCGCACCACGGGGACAAACTGCACCGTGGGGACAAACCCCACGGCGGGGACAAACCGCACCAAGTGGACAAACTGCACCGTGGGGACAAACTGCACAAGGGGGGACAAACCATACCGTAGGGACAAACCGCACCGTGGGGACAAACCGCACCGGGGGGACAAACCACACCGTCGGGACAAACCGCACCGGGGGGACAAACCACACCGTCGGGACAAACCGCACCAAGGGGACAAACTGCACCATGAGGGCAAACTGCAACGGGGAGACAAACCGCACTGGGGGGACAAACTGCACCGTGGGGACAAACCGCACCACGGGGACAAACTGCACCGTGGGGACAAACCGCACTGGGGGGACAAACTGCACCGTGGGGACAAACTGCACCCTGGGGGCAAACCGTGGGGACAAACTGCACCCAGGGGACAAACCGCACCGTGGGGACAAGCCGCACCGGGGGGACAAACCGCACCAAGGGGACAAACCGCACAAGGGGGGACAAACCGCACCGGGGGGACAAACCGCACCGTGGGGACAAACCACACCGTGGGGACAAACTGCACCGGGGGGACAAACTGCACCCAGGGGACAAACCGCGCAGCGGGAAGGGGGACAATTGGCGCCGGCAGGGATTTTGGGGTCCCCCAGGTGTCCCAGATGGGATAACTCCCCCGGAGATGTGGCACTGGAGAGGAGCTGGGATGGCGCTGGCAGAGGCAGAGCGCGTGTTGCGAGTTGCGATGGGAGGGAAGGAGGAAGGCTGGGTTTGAAGGAGCCGCCGCGGGGCTCCCAGAGGGATCTCTGCCAGCTTCTCAAAGTGGTTAATTCCTTCCCCTGGGCGCAGCAGAGATTCATGGCAGAGCTCCCGAGCTAGCCCTGCCTCGCCGCGTGAGGAGGGAGAGAGAGAGCCGCGAAGCCTCTGCCTCAGCCAGAATCCAACCTCGGGGCACAGCCTGGTCCCCCTGCCAAAAAATCCCAAAATTCCTGCCGGGGAGATGCTGAGTGCAAAACGTGGGACGCCTTGTGTCCCCCCGGGGTGAGCAAAGGGAGCTCGTGACGCCAATTTCGGGTGGAAAACCCCAGGATTTGGAGGCGCCGCTGGGCGAAGGGTCACGGGTGCCAAGGGGAGTTCACAAATCCATCCTCACCCCGAGGCAAAGCTCCAAGTCCCAGCATTCCCTGATCCCAAACCGCCTCCCCGGGCTGGGGTTGGCAGGAAAAAAATCATCATTCCTGCCGAAAGGAAGGAGGCAACAGGGCGAGCACAAACAGCATTTACATATCCTTAATTCTATTTTAGCACCTCCGCGGCTATTTTCGTCGCGGCAGAAACACAACAGGAGCGCAAGGCCAGAGAAAGGGCAAGGAGCGGCTGGGAATGTGGGGCAGAGGGAGAGAAAATAAATCCGGGAATGGCACGGGAATGGCTGAGAGCTGTCCTGTTTGTCACATCCCTCTGTGTCCCTGTTTTGCTGCTCAGCCTGGCGGGACAAAGGGACAAAATGCCACCAGCCTGTCCGGTGCGCGGTGGGGGGGTGAGGAGGGGACAGGCGCCACATCCCGGGAGAAGCATCGGGAAAGCTCCAGGCTCGAAGGGGACACTCCGGGGTGGGGACAGCCCCGCCGGAGGCGGAGGGGACAGGCCGGGGCTGGCTCAGCCGCATCCTCGCCCGTTGCCAGGACAACGGGATGTGATGGAGCCACCTCCGCCAGGGCCGGCCCGGGGGTGTTGGGATGTGGGGCGGCAGGTTTTGGGGTGCAGGGAAGTCCCCCCAGGCTGGGGTCCAGCTGAGGACCCCCCAACAGCCACCTGAACCCGGCGGGCGGGGACAGGGACACAGCCACGCGGTGCAGCGGGAAAATCAGGATGGATCCCGCTGGGACAACCTCAGATCCCTGTGGATGCGACAAGGCACAGCCCCGGGGCTCAGCTGTCCCATCCCCATCCCTCTGCCTCCCCAGCGGGCCGGGGGCTGGCGGGATGTCCCCGGTGTCCCACGGCCCCGCAGCGCCCCGGGCAGAGCGGCTGGGAACGCCCGGAGGCTCCGAGCAGCCAGAAAGGTGCGGCTTCGTTCCTTTGCTGTTGGTGCCATGGCAACCTTTCCCACTTGGCTTAATTACAGAGCCGGCTGGGCCTCCGCGGGGGGGCCGGGGGGCTGCTCTTCCTTCCTTGATCCTTCCATCCCTCCCTGCTCCTTCCATCCCTCCCTCCTCCTTCCTTCCCTCCTTCTCTCCCTGCTCCTTCCCTCCTTGATCCTTCCTTTCTTGATCCTTCCCTCCCTCCCTGCTCCTTCCTTCCTTCCTTCCTTCCTTCCTTCCTTCCTTCCTTCCTTCCTTCCTTCCTTCCTTCCTTCCTTCCTTCCTTCCTTCCTTCCTTCCCTCCCTGTTCCTTCCTTCCCTCCCTGCCCCTTCCCAGCTCCCCAGAGCCGGGGATGAAGGACAGGAGGCGACAGAACCCACAAACTCCTCGCCCAGCCCCAAAGGAGCATCCTCAGGGAGCAGCCCTGGAATGTCACCCGTGCTGGGATCCACCTGGGCAAAGCCAGCGGGGTTGTTCCATGATGGGAAAGGCTTTTTCCTCCTCTTCGTCATGTCCTGATCATTCCTGCCCTGGCTGCTCCTCAGACATCACCCTTGGCAGTGGGATGTCCCAGATCATCCATGGATCCATCAATCCATCCATCAATCCATCCATCCATGGATCCATGGATCCATCAGTCCATCCATCCATCCATGGATCCATCCATCCCTACATCCATGGATCCATCAATCCATCCATGGATCCATCAATCCATCCATCCATCCATGGATCCATCAATCCATCCATCCCTACATCCATGGATCCATCACTATCTCCATGGATCCATCAATCCATCCATGGATCAATCAATCCATCCATCTATCCCTGATCCATCCATCCATCCCTGATCCATCCATCCATCCCAGCTGGAATTCCAAGCCAGACCAGCCCAAAGTGGACCAGGATTCCCCCATCACCCCAGGAACCATTCCTGGCTCCAAATTTCCTCCCTCTCCTAGGAGAAAACCACTTTGGGGTTAGATTCTCCATGGGGAAATACGGGAAAAGTCCATCCCACCAGGCAAGAGGATCCCAAAGCGAATCCCAAAGCAAATCCTTGAGTGCCAAACGAGCAGGGATGAGATTTCTCCAAATCCTTGAGTCCCAAACGAGCAGGGATGAGATTTTTCCAAATCCTTGAGTCCCAAACGAGCAGGGATGAGATTTCTCCATCCCCACGGGAATTTCCTTCCCCAGGGCAGAGCTCTGGCTGTGAATCTCCCTAATTAATCACAAACAATTATCCTCCCGTGGCAGCTGACCCGAGCCCTGTCCGGCTGCCGAGTGGGCAGACAGAGCTGGCTGGAGGGGATTTCACGACCTTCTTGATCCCAGAGAAATCCCACAGGGAGAAATCCCATCCCAAACCCGCCTGAGCTCCCTCTCCAGGCGCAGATTTTGGGGACATCCAGGACGGGAGAGGTGACAACAGTGGGAGGCAAGAACATCCCTGGAGGAATGCGATTTATCCCGATTTTTTTTAAAAAAAAGAGAAAGGGGAAAGGAGGTGGGAAATGAACCCTCTGGAGCCGCGGGAGAGCGTGAGAAATAAAAAAGAAAAAAAAAAGGAGAAGGGAAATATAAAAACCCGAGCCGAGCCAGCAGCAGCGCCGGGCTTCAAAGGTCACCTCTGGGCATGAATTTTAATTTCGCGCAGGAGTTTTGTTCATTTGTTAATTATTTCCAGATGAAAAGGGAGATATTCCTGCCGAGGGTGAGGAAAGGGCTACGGCAACATTTGAATTTCAAAAGCGAGCTGTTTGCAAGGAAAACACGAAGGGGAGAGAGGAGAGGGAGAAATTCAGGAGGAGAGAGAGAGAGAGGCCTGGAGAGGTTCGGGGGTTCCGAAAAAACCACCCTGGAATTGCATCCTGATCCTCTCTCCAGGGAATTTCGAGCATTCCATGGAAACCCAGTCTGGATTGGGGACATCCTGTGCCTCATGTCCCAAAAATGGGGACACCCGGCATGAGTCCTGACCCCAGGATGTGGCACGGGATGGCATTGGGAACCTCAGGAATGCTCCCTAAAGGGGATTTTTTCCACCTCCGTAGCTCCAAAAGGGGATTTTTTGCCCCTATGTAACTCCAAAATGGAATTTTTTGCCCCTCCGTAGCTCCAAAATGGAATTTTTTGCCCCTCCATAGCTCCAAAAGGGAATTTTTTGCCCCTATGTAGCTCCAAAGGGGAATTTTTTGCCCCTATGTAGCTCTAAGAGGGAATTTTTTTGCCCCTCCGTAGCTCCAAAAGGGGATTTTTTTTGCCCCTCTGTAGCTCCCAAAAGGGAATTTTTCGCCCCTCCGTAGCTCCAAATGGGAAATTTTTGCCCCTCTGTAGCTTCCAAAGGGATTTTTTTTGTCACTCCATAACTCCAAAAGGGAATTTTTTGCCCCTCCGTAGCTGCAAAGGGGAATTTTTTGCCCCTATGTAGCTCTAAGAGGGAATTTTTTTGCCCCTCCGTAGCTCCAAAAGGGAATTTTTTGCCCCTCCGTAGCTCAAAAAATGGAATTTTTTGCCCCTCCGTAGCTCGAAAGGAGGAGGGAGAGGAGGAAAAGCAGTCGGAAGGAGCCAGGAGGGAGAGGGCAAGCAGAGCAGGGAACAAACCAGGGAGAATTTTCCTCCTCCTTTGAGCTTTTAGGGCAGCAGTTTGCTTTTTATGGAGCCCCGGGGAGGAGCAGGGAGAGCCGCGCATAAAACACAATTAAAGTGTGAATTAAATCCCCCTGGGAGGGTAACTCTGCAGTGTTGGGAAGCAGGAGGAATTCCCAGCATTTCCCAGCATCCTGAAATCCCCAAAAAATGCTGCTTTTGGGGTGGAGCAGAACCCCAAAATAGCTGGGAAGCTGCCTGGATAGAAGGGAAAAAAGCAATAAAATAAGAAAAATTCCTTCCCAGCCTGCCTGGAATTTCTCCTTCCCGGATTTCCTTAATTCCTGGGAAATCAAGGCTCGGAAAGGACACAAAAATTGACCCCACAGGTGGGAGGAACAGTTATTTTTTCCCGTGGATAAAGCAGATTTTCCCTTCTCCTGATAAAGGCCTTGATCCCAAAACAAGAGGAGGAATCCCACGAGTCAGGGAGATCCTAAATCCCTGGAAAATCCTCCCCGAAATCCCAAATCCGCCCCGCTGCCTCAGTTTCCCCGCTCAGCCGGGGGAAAAGGAAGAGGAAAACCAGAGCAAACATTCATCACCATTCCTCAGCTCCTCGCCACCTCCCGCTGAAAGCACCGGCGGGGATTTCTCTCTTCAGCTCCTCAGCCCTGCCAAATCCAGGGAAAAGTCCAATTTCCACACTCCTGAGCCCGTCCTGATCCCCTAAAACCGAGCGGTTTTATGGCTGATGTGGGATTAAACCGCCGCAGGCGCGATGGAGGAGAGGATGGAGGTACCGGGATGGGGTTGATCCCAAAAATCCTCCACCTGGGATTTCAATGGGATTTAAGGCCGGAAAGGGGATCTGATGACCCCAAATCCCTCAACTCCCAAACCCTCAGCAATTCCCGGAGCTCCCCATCCCTCGGGATTGGTATCCCACTCCATAAATCCCTGTTTTTCCCGTTCCCTGATGGTTCTGCCCTAATGAGGCGACAATTAAAACATCGAGGGGCAAATCCTTAATGAGGAGCAGCAGCTCCTCTTCCCCTCCCGGCAGCAAATCTCCCGGTTGGGTTGGGAGATTCCTGGCTGAATTCCCGCCGGAATTCCGACTCCAGGTGGCACCGGAGGTGACAATGTCACAAGCCACCTCTTGTCCCCACCAAGGCGCCGAGAAATCCCCTTTTATTTTTTCCTGCAAGAAAACGCCGAGAGGAATTTCGCAAAGCCTGAGCCGCATTTAAATGCAAATTGCGTTATTTCTGTCTTGAGAGAGAGAGAGAGAAAAAAAAAAAAAAAAGTGTCATTAATACATTTTCCGCAATTTGGAGAAATCAGCGGCAATTATTATTTTTTTTTTTCCTCGCAACGAGCCATTAGCCAACTTTCGTTCGAAGGAGGGAGGAGAGAGAGAGAAATAAAAAAAAAAAAAAATCGAGGAATTAATTCTGTGACTGAACACGTTTCCACATTTCCTCGCAGGTCTTCGAGCCGCCTGCTCATCCCGGGAATAATCACCGGGAGAAGGAGCTGAGAAGTGCTTCCAGGAGGAGGATGTGAGCAAAGCCGAGTGGTTTCTCCAGGGGATTGATCGGATCAATAGGATGGGATTTTGGGGCTCCCGGCGGGTGGTTTTGGGGTTGGGAGGAGATTAAAATCCGGTTAGTTCCGCTTTTCCTATCCTAGATTGCTCCAACCGGGCCTTGGGTGTTTCCAGGGATGGGAAATCCTGGATTTTCTCCAGAATTCCAGGATTTTCGCCCGGATATTGAGGGTCCGGAAGCTTCCCCAGCCTTTCCCGATGCTGAGGGGGTTCGAGGAGGGATTTAAAGGGTCAGGAGAGAGGGAAAAAAAGGGTCTCAGGTGGAATGTGCTGGAATCCGGCAGCCTGGGCGATCTCCCTCCCCGCTTTGCCGCTAAATGAAAGGCAGCGGAGAGGAGAAAAGAAGAAAAAAAAAAAAAATAAAATAAAAGAACGATCGGTGGCGAGATTAAAAGGGAAAAAAAAGGACAAAAAGAAGGATTGTCGGATTGCTCGGGGTGAGGGAGGATTTCCATAACGGTGGCAGAGCTCGTTAAGCGCTGTGAAGTGACAGTCCCCTCCCCCGGAGCGCCGCGGGGGTGGCTCCTTCCCCGCCGGGAACACACATTCCAGCCTCTCCGCGCTGGCATTTGGGATTTGGGATGAAGCAGAGGTGCCGGCGCGGTTTGGGGACAATGCCGGCGCGGTTCCTGAGGGGTTTTGACCTATTTGCCCTAATGAGGGGCGAGCAAAGAGCCCCAAAGTGCCCCAAAAACAGAGTCAGAGCCACCGAGCTCTGGGGGACATGGCTGTTGGTGTCACCAGGTCCCCGAGGTGTTGCAAGGCCTGTTTCCTGATGGATAATTGAGGGAAATGTTCCCTCCTCCTCCTCCTCCTCCCTGGGCAACCAGGAGTGGGGCCAGCAGCCCCATAGCCTCGGTAGCCAGGCTGGGTTTGGGGTCACCTGGGGCTGTCCCCAGTGGCCGGTGGGCTCCGTTCATCAGTGTCCATTGACATCGATCAATATCCATCAATATCCAACAATATTGATCAATATCCATCAATATCTGTCAGTATCCATTGACATCCATAATATCCATTGATATCCATCGATTTCCATTGACATCCACCAATATCCATTAATACTCCTCAATACCCATCAATACTCCTCAGTATCCACCAATACCCATCAATATCCACCAACATCCATCAGCATCCATCAATACCCATTAATACCCTTCAGTATCCATTGCCATCCATCAATATCCATTAACATCCATTCCCATCCATCAATACCCATCAATACCTCTCAATACCCACCAATACCCATCAATATCCATCAATATCCGATATCCATCAACATCCACCAACATCCATCAATATCCATTGGCATCCATTGACATCCATCAATACCTATCAATACCCCTAAATACCCACCAATACCCACCAATATCCATCAATACCCATCAATACCCACCAATACCCACCAATAGCCATCAATATCCATCAATATCCAGTATCCATCAACATCCACCAACATCCACCAATATCCACTGGCATCCATCAATATCCATTAACATCCATCAATACCCATCAATACTCCTCAATACCCACCAATATCCATCAATATCCAATATCCATCAACATCCATCAATATCCATTGATATCCATTGGCATAAATTAATATCCATCAATACTCATTAATATCCATTGCCATCCATCAACATCAATTAATATCCATTAATATCCATTGATACCCATTAATACCTATTAATATCCATCGCCATCCATCAATACCCATCAATACTCCTCAATACCCACAAATACTCATCCACATCCATCAATATCCACCAATATCCATCACCATCCATCAATATCCATCAACACCCATCAATATCCATGGCCATTCATCAATATCCATCGACATCCATCAATACCCATCAATACCCACCAATACCCATCAATACCCACCAATACCCACCAATACCCACCAATACCCACCAATATCCATCAATACCCACCAATACCCATCAATACCCACCAATATCCATCAATACCCACCAATACCCATCAATACCCATCAGGATCCATCAATATCCAATATCCATCAACATCCATTGGCATCCATTGACATCCATCAGTACCTATCAATACCCATCAATATCGATCAATACCCATCCCAGCGGGGATCAATACCCATCCCACCATCCCACCAACCCCAAACCCTCCCACCCCTCCCAACCCCACCTTCCCTCCTCACCTCCCCCAAATCCCTGTCACCTCACGCCAGCCCTGCTGCCACCACCGGCCAGGGGGACAGCTGGCCAGAGTGACCAGAGGGTGGGACACCAACCCCAGCCCTGCTGCCACCACCGGCCAGGGGGACAGCTGGCCGGGGTGACCAGAGGGTGGGACACCAACCCCAGCCCTGCTGCCACCACCGGCCAGGGGGACAGCTGGCCAGAGTGACCAGAGGGTGGGACACCAACCCCCCTTCCTTTTCGGGGATAATCCTCGGGTGACAGTGGCAGTGGCAGTGGCAGTGACAGCTCGGGCCGGTGATGGATGGCACTGCCATCCCCGCTGGTTTTTTCCTATTGAGTTTTTTTTTATTTTTAATACAAATCATAAGCCCGGCGGGATGGTGAACAGCTGGATCAGCGCCGGGGATGGATGGGGAGAGTAAAATATCCCTGGGAGAAAGTGGGATAAAGTTGGGATAAAATCTGGATAAAATAGGGATAAAATTGGGATAAAATTGGGGTAAAATTAGGATTAAATTGGGATAAAATTGGGATAAAATAGATAGAATTGGGTAAAATTGGGATAAAATTGGGATAAAATAGATAGAATTGGGATAAAATTGGGATAGAATCAGGATAAAATTGGGATAAAATCGGGGTAAAATCTGGATAAAATTGGGATAAAATCTGGATAAAACTGGGACAAAATCGGGATAAAATTTGGATTAGAATTGGGATAAAATTGGAATAAAATTGGGATAAAATCAGGATAAAACTGGGATAAAATAGGGATAAAACTGCGATAAAATAGGGATAAAACTGGGAAAAAATTGGGATGAAATCTAGATAAAATCAGGATAAAACTGGAACAAAATCCCAAACCGCAAACCCCGAGGCTGTGAGGATTCCCGGGATGTCCCCAAAGGTGTCCCCAAGGGTGTCCCCAAGGGTGTCCCCAAGGGTGTCCCCACTCTCCATGACACCAATCCCAAACTCTCCAAAAACCCCAACTCCCCTCTCCGCCTTGGACCCATTTTCAGGTCCACAAATCCCGCCTGGGTCACCCGCGAGTGTTCCATCAAATCCCCTCCTTCCTCCCGGCGCCTTGACTGATCTCCTCTCCTCTTTTAGGAGATTTTTTCTCCTCCTCTCTCGCCCCGATATGGATCCGATATCTCCCGCGGCGGCCGAGGCAGTAAAGATAAAAAATGAGGTAATTGAGGAGCGACTTTTATCGGTGGGAAAATATGGGAGAGAGCCCAGCAGCCTGACAACTGCTTTTGGGGCTGCTGGGGAGATCTTCCCGCGGGGATTTGTCCATCCTAGAATTCCAAATCTGGTTTTGGGGTGTTGGGAGATGCTGGGTGAGAGGAGGGGGTTCAGAGCAGCCTGAGAGTAACACCACACCCCAAAAAATCGCTGCCAGGGCAAAGGATTTGGGGTGGAAAAGGTTTGGGTGAAGAGGATCAGCGTCTCCATTCCCAATATTTGGGGTGGAAAAGCTTTGGATGAAGTGGATCAGCGTCTCCATTCCCAAAATTTGGGGTGGAAATTGTGGAGGAGAAAGGATGGAAGTGGGATTTTGGGGAAAGGAGCCATTTAGGCTGGAAGAACTCTGGATGAAGTCCATCAGCATCTCCATTCCTGATATTTGGGGTGGAAAAGGTTTGGATGAAGTGGATCAGCATCTCCATTCCCAAAATTTGGGGTGGAAATGGTGGAGGAGAAAGGATGGAAGTAAGATTTTCAGGAAAGGAGGCATTTAGCCTGGAAAATCCTCGGATGAAGTGGATCAGATTCTTCATTCCCATTGTTTGGGGTGGAAAAACTTTGGATGAAGAGGATCAGGGTCTCCATTCCCAAAATTTGGGATGGAAACTGTGGAGAAGAAAGGATGGAAGTGGGATTTTCAGGAAAGTAACCATTTAGCCTGAAAAAACTTTGGATGAGGTGGATCAGCATCTCCATTCCCAGTATTTGGGGTGGAAATTATGGAGGAGAAAGGGTGAAAGTGGGATTTTGGGGAAAGGAACCATTTAGGCTGGGAAATTTCGGATAAGGTGGATCAGTGTCTCCATTCCCACTGTTTCGGGTGGAAAAACTTCGGGTGAAGAGGATGAACCTCTCCATTCCTGATATTTGGGGTGGAAAAATGTCAGATGAAGAGAATCAATCTCTCCATTCCAAATATTTGGGGTGGAAATTGTGGAGGAGAAAGGATGGAAGTGGGATTTGGAGGAAAGGAGCCATTTAGGCTGGAAGAACTTTGGATGAAGAGGATCAGCCTCTCCATTCCTGACATTTGGGGCAGAAAAACTTCGGATAAAGAGAATCAATCTCTCCATTCCCAATATTTGGGGTGAAAACTGTGGAGGAGAAAGGATGAAAGTGGGATTTTCAGGAAAGGAACCATTTAACCTGGAAAAACTTTAGATGAAGTGGATCAGCCTCTTCATTCCCAGTGTTTGGGGTGAAAATTGTGGAGGAGAAAGGATAAAAGTGGGATTTTGGGGAAAGGAGCCGTTTAGCCTGGAAAAACTTCAGAATAGATGGATCAGTCTCTCCATTTCCCACTGTTTCGGGGGGAAAAACTTTGGGTGAAGAGGATGAACCTCTCCATTCCCGATATTTGGGGTTGAAAAACTTCAGAAAAAGAGGATCAGCATTGCCATTCCCAATATTTGGGGTGGGAAAATGTCGGATGAAGAGACTCAATCTCTCCATTCCCAATATTTGGGGTGAAAACTCTGGAGAAAAAAAGGATGAAAGTGGGATTTGGAGGGATTCGGGGCTGTCGTGACACCGCCAGATGTCCCCAATCCCGCCTCGCAGGAGGAACAAGGCCAGGGTTGAATCATTCCAGGGAAATCGCTGCCAGCCGGGATTGCCCCGCCGCGGTTTGGGAGGATTTTTTGGCTTTCCCGAGGCTCAGCAGAGCCATCGATCCCACACGCCGTGAGTCAGGAATAGCCCGGCACGGCCCGGAGGCGGCGGGAAGGGAGGGAGAAGAGGAACGGGAGGCTGATTTATAAAAACACGGCATTTTGGAGAAGAGGAAAATGGACAAAAAACCGCCGGGATGGGTTCAAATTCCAAGAAAAAAATCCCAATAAATTCCCAGCTGAGCAGAGCAGAGCCATCCCCTCGGCCTTCCTCCCTGTTCCCAAAATTTTGGGAATGGGATCACCATCCCACAACACCCCGCAAGGTCTAAACCCCTCCAAAAATCCAACAGAAAACTCTCCTCTTCCCTTGCTCATTCCAACGCCATCCCAACGCTTTTCCCTATAAAATCCTCGGAATTTCCATCCCCGGAGGAATTCCATCCCCAGAAGCTCCGGTGAGTCGCTCCCCGGCTGAGGCAGAGCGCTAATTAAACCACCGCTGACTCCAGCTCCGTTCCAATTAACAGACAATTAGCGGCACAAGCTGGCGCGCGGCGGCGACGAGCACGAGCTGGCAGCGGGACAAATTCCCTGTCCCTTGCCGCCGGGCTGGATTCTCCCGGGGAGGCTTCGGGGATGGAGAACTCCTCGGGCTGGGAAATTCCAGCTGCGCTCCCGGCGCCAAAAACACCTCTGGAGCTGCTCCACCCTTCCCTTGCCTTCAATTCCTTTTTCCCCTCTTCGCTTCATTTTTTCCCTTTCCTTTTCCCCGCCTTCCCTTCCTTTTTATCCCTTTTCTTTCCTTTTTTTCCTTTCTTTTTTCCCCTTCCCTGCCTTTTTCCCTTTCCTTTTTATTCACTTCCTTTCCTTTTTTCCCTTCCTTTTTCCTTCCCTTCCTTTCCTTTTTATCCCTTTTTTCCCCTTCCCTTCCCTTCCTTTTTTCCCCTTCCTTTTCCTTCCCTTCCTTTATTCTCCTTCCCTTCCCTTCCTTTTTCCCTTTTCCCTTCCTTTTTCCCCTTTTCCCTTCTTTTTTTGCCCTTTCACTGCCTTTCCCCATCCTTCCCTTCCTTTTTCCCTCTTCTCTTCCCACAGGAATATTTCCCCCTCTAAAACTGACCCAAACCCCACCCACCTCCCCTTCCCTTCACACCCAGCCCAGTTTATTTTTTATTTTTCCTCTTCTAATTCCTAAATTCCCAACGCCCCACTGATTAGGCCTGCAACATCCCGGTAAATTGGGCATGTCCTCCAGCTGGAGGGAAAGCTCCAGGAATCCGTGAAATCTCCAGGATCCCATCCTGGCTGGAGGCAAAGCTCCGGGAGGGACAAGTGACATCGCGCTGGGGCGACAGCGACACCGGGGAATCCCTGGGGGAATGGTGGGTGAGAGGGAATTCCTGGGAAATCCGCTTTTCCAGAGGTGGATCTGATTTGATGATTTGATTTGATTTAATTTGATTTCCTGGGGATGGATGGGGACACGAGCCAGGATTGAGGATGGCTCTGGAGATGGGAAAAAACACTTTAACTTCACCCCAAAACCTCCTCCAGCAGCGCCATTCCCATTCCCCATCCCGGCAAAACCCTCCGCGCTCCACCCAAACTGCGGGACTCGGGATTCCTCCTCTCGCCGCACAAACCCGGGCATCCCACCAGCTCCTCGAGCAGCCGCGATTATCAACAATTTCCCAAAAACCACACCGCGCCAACCCCTTCCCTCCCTTCCCCCAGCCGGGAATCTCCGCGATCTTCACACTCATTCCGTTCGATCCTCGCCCGCCGCTGTCCCGGAGGAGTTGGGGATGTTGGGGACAAGCTGGGAATGTCGCCGAGATGCTCCCGGAGAGCGACGCGAGCTGACAGCGCGGCTCCCGGGGGATGCTGACACCCGGCGGGGCGGGGAGGAGAAAAGCGGGATGAAAGGCTGGGAATGAGATCCCAACCCGGCAGGGTATGAATTCCTGTGCTGGCATTAGCGGGGATCCCACTGGGGCTGCTGTGCGGCTTTGTTTGATGAGTTAATTAATTTATTGCTCTGCTCGCGGCTGTGGTTCCTCCCCGAGAGTGGCTGCGGAACTGGGAGCCCCGTGGGCGCCCAGGGGTGACACCAAGGTGTCCCCAGCACCCATCTCCTCAGTCCCCCAGCTGTTGTGCCCCCAGATCGTGGTGGCCTGGCCCAGTGGCTCGGTTTGGTGGCCCAGTTTGGGGACGGTGGAGGCACAGCTGATCTAAGCTTGCCACCATGTGCTCGACCTGCTCGGAACAGGGCAGGAACCTCCTCCAGCTCCATCCTCCTCTTCCTCAAGCTCCATCCTCTTCCAGCTCCATCCTTCTCCTCCAGCTCCATCCTCCTCATCCTCCAGCTCCATCCTCTTCCAGCTCCATCCTCCTGCAGCTCCATCCTCCTCATCCTCCAGCTCCATCCTCTTCCAGCTCCATCCTCCTCCAGCTCCATCCTCCTCCAGCTCCATCCTCCTCCAGCTCCATCCTCCTCCAGCTCCATCCTCCTCTTCCAGCTCCATCCTCCTGCAGCTCCATCCTCCTCTTCCTCAAGCTCCATCCTCATCCAGCTCCATCCTTCTCCTCCAGCTCCATCCTCCTCATCCTCCAGCTCCATCGTCCTCTTCCTCAAGCTCCACCATCATCCAGCTCCATACTTTTCCTCCAGCTCCATCCTCCTCATCCTCCAGCTCCATCCTCCTCCAGCTCCATCCTCCTCCAGCTCCATCCTCCTCTTCCTCAAGTTCCACCATCATCCAGCTCCATACTTCTCCTCCAGCTCCATCCTCCTCCTCCAGCTCCATCCTGCTCTTCCAGGCTCCATCCTCCTCCAGCTCCACTGTCCTCTTCAAGTTCCATCATCATGCAGCACAATCCTCCTGCAGCTCCATCCTCTTCCTCTAGCTCCATCCTCCTGCAGCTGCATCCTCTTCCAGCTCCATCTTTCACATTGTCCTCCAGTTCCATCCTCCTCATCCAACTCCACCCTCCTCCTCCTGCAGCTCCATCCTCTTCTGTCTCCATCCTCCTCCTCCAGCTCCATCCTTTCTCCAGCTCCATCCTCCTCCTCCATCTCCATCCTCCTCCTCCTCCAGCTCCATCCTCCTCCTCCTCCAGCTCCATCCTCCTCTTCCAGCTCCATCCTCCTCCTCTCAGGCCGCACAACTGGGCTGCAAATCCACCCTGACCCACCCAGTCCCGCAGCTGCTCGTTACCTTCATTAGGGTCTCATTAGTCTCCCAAGACTAATTATGTGGCCCTGTCCCTGCCCTGTGCTGGACTCACCCCCTCGGGGCTGAACCCCAAAACGCTGAGGGGACAGAGACCCATAAAGGATATTGTCACACAGCAGGGGTGGAGCTGGGGTCACCACGGGGCTGTGTGACATCCCAAATCCCCAGGGGGGTGGCAGCTCAGCGTCACCTCCTGTGCTGTCCTGGCAGCCACCTCGGACAGGGACGGGGACAGGGACGGGGACAGGGACGGGGACAGGGACGGGGATGGACAGGCTCCCCACTGTCCCCTCTGTCCCTGTCACCTCCACCATCCCAGGAGTGCCAGGAGGAGACGGCAGAGCAGGGACCGAGTGATGGATGAGCTGAGCGAAGCCAAAGGTCGCGGCATTGTCACTTTGCCAGCACCAGGAGCATCCCGGAGCGGATTTATGGCTCCCATCCCTCCTTTACACATCCCAAAGTGTTCCCTGCAGGCTCTGGCACCTTCTGGAGGGCAATAAATCCCAAATTCCGACGGGACTGGTGGTGGATTTTGCCATCCCAAACCCCATCCCGAGCTCCACCCGCGCCTCCGGGTGTGACAATGTGACAAACCCCCTGATCCCATCCCAAATCCCACACATCCCACGTGAACATCCCAAAACACGCTCCCAGCATTTCCTCACTTCACCTCCTTCCCGTCATCACTCCAGAGGAAAAATGGGATCAAGATCTCTCTCCCGAGCTCCCCTGAGGAGCAGCAGGCAGATGTTCGCTCGGTGCCAATCTGCATCCCGCTGGATCCCAGAATCATATCAATTATCCCGAGCTTTCATCCGCGGAGCTCCGCCGAAATGGAGATGGATGGAGCAGCTCCGCCGGCAGCCCGAGGGCCAGGAGGTCCTGAGGGACACCGGGGACAGATGGGGAGGTCACAGCGGTGACCTGGGGTTGGATTCCCTCCGGGAAATGGGGAAAGGAACAAATGGGAAAAGGAAAAAAATTCCTTTTTTCCAGGAGGTGACGCCCTGAAGCAGAGATTCCTGGGGACATTCCCTGCTCCAGGCATGGGACACTCAGCAGGAGGACGTTGTCACCTCCTTGGCAGGGCGTTGTCACCTCGTGTCACCTGGCTGGAGCATCCCTGAGGCTGCATTTGAAGTCTGGAGCAAGGTGGCAGCTCAAATTTCCCCCAGAAAAACCCCAAATTTTCCCCCAAAACCCCCCAAATTTCCCTCAAAACCCCCCAAATTTCCCCCAAAACCCCCCAAATTTCCAAAACCCCAAATTTCCCCAAAAACCTCCAAATTTCCCCCAAAAACCCAAAAATTTCCCCCAAAAAACCCCAAAATTTCCCCCAAAATCCCCGATTTTTCCCAAGGGATTTCGCCATCCCTCCTTCCCGCTCTGCCCGACAGAGGGGAGATCCTTCTTTTTCCGCTGCCGTTCCTATTTTGGCAGCGCTGGAGTCAAGTAGCTCAATTAAGCAATAACAGCCTCTGTACAGCTGCCCACACAGCCTGCGGTAAATAATTAAATGCTGAAATACTCCAGCAGATGGGAAGCAGCACGGAGAGGGATCCGGGAGGAATCCTCCCTCCTGCCCGGCTCGTCCCTGGCCCTGGAAACGCCATGCCGTGGAAATAAGGGGAAAATCCCAAATTCTCGGGATGTCCTGGAGGGGAAAAATCCCAAATTGAGCGGAAAATCCCAAATCGAGGGGAAAATCTCAAATCCTCGGGATTTCCCGCAGGGGAAAATCCCAAATCCCCGGGATTTCCTGCAGGGGCAAATCCCAAATCGAGGGAAAAATCCCAAATCGAGGGGAAAATCCCAAATCCCAGGGATTTCCCGGAGGGGAAAATCCCAAATCGAGGGGAAAAATCCCAAATTGAGGGGAAAATCCCAAATGGAGGGGCAAATCCAAATCGAGGGGCAAATCCCAAATCCTCGGGATTTCCTGGAGGGGAAAATCCCAAATCGATGGGAAAATTCCAAATCCTCGGGATTTCCTGGAGGGGCAAAATCCCAAATTGAGGGGAAAATCCCAAATCGAGGGGAAAACCCCAAATCGAGGGGGAAAAATCCCAAATCGAGGGGAAAAACCCAAATCCCCGGGATTTCCTGGAGGGGAAAAACCCCAAATCGAGGGGAAAACCCCAAATCGGGGGAAAAATCCCAAATCCCCGGGATTTCCTGCGGGGGAAAAATCCCAAACCGCTTCCTCCACCCCGAGGCGGCGGCGGGAGAGGCGGAAGGTGGGAAAACCACGATGGAAAATTTCAGCCGAGCGCAGCTCTCGATCTGGAGGCGAAGCACATCCCCGAGGCAGCCCGCGGCTCCTCCGCGCATCATCCGCGTTCAGCTGCTCCAGCCCGCAGCACGAGCAGCAGCGAGAGGCCTAATTAGCAGCCGCTGATTGATAAATATTAATTGCGCACCCTCGGGGGTGAGGATCCGGATTGGAGGAGTCAATCCCGAGCTGCCAGAGTGGCTCTGCTGTCCCAGAGCGACGTTCCTGGCGTGGGGTTGGTGTCACCCGTGTGTCACACTGTCTGTCCCCTGGCCGGGCTCGGCTGCTGGGGGCTGGGAGGTGTTGGCACCTCGAGATGGGAATCCTTGGGGCTTCGCCAGGGAGTTTGGGATGGATTTGGGGTGGAGAAGAGTGGGAGAACCCAGGTGGAGAGATGGGATGGGGAGAGGAGGGAATGAGAAGGAAATGGGGAGAGAAGGAAATGGAGAGAGGTGGAAAAGAGGAGAGATGGCAATGGGGAGAGGAGAAAATGAGGAGCAGGAATTGTGGAGAAGGAAATGGAGAGACATGGAAATCAGGAGAGATAGAAAAGAGGAGAGACGGAAATGGGGAGAGATGGAAATGTGGGGAGAGGTGGAATGGGGGAGAGATGGAAATGGAGAGAAGTGGAAATGGGGAGAGGAGGAATGGGGGAGATGGAAATAGGGAGAGGAGGAAATGGGGAGAGTTGGAAATGAGGAGAGATGGAAATGGAGAGAAGGAAATGAGGAGAAGGAAATGGAGAGAGATGGAATTGGGGAGAGATGGAAAAGAGGAGAAATGGCAATGGGGAGAGGAGGAAATGAGGAGAAGGAATTGGGGAGAACGAAATGGAGAGAGACGGAAATGGGAAGAGGAGGAAATTGGGAGAGATGGAAACGAGGAGAGATAGAAAAGAGGAGAGATGGAAATGGGGAGAGAAGGAAATGGGGAGAGGAGGAAGTGGGGAGAGATGGAATGGGGGAGAGATAGAAAAGAGGAGAGATGGAAATGGGGAGAGAAGGAAATGGGGAGAAGAAAATGGGGGAGAGAAGGAAATGAGGAGAGAAGGAAATGAGGAGAGAAAGAAATGGGGAAAGAAGGAAAGGCAGCAAGAGCCTTTCCAAAGGGCGCTGCAGCCCCATCCACCTCCCCGCAAGGGAAGCGATCCCCACAAGCCCCTAAACCATCCCTAAAATCCTCTCCTGCCACCCCAAAGGGGCACAGCGGGCTGCTGGGGGACAACAATCGGGGGATGTCGCTCCATGGAGATTCCAGCCGCGCCCAGGCGGCAGCCTGATCCTCCTCTCCATATTCACATTTCCATCACATCCTCCTCAGCCAGCTCCGCTCGGCTCCTCCATCTGCCGAAATGCCACCTCCGAGAGGGATTGGCTCCCGACAGCTTCTCCCCTCGGCTCCTCCTCGGGGTTGGCATGCCTGATCCCGGGAATTCGGGAAGGATTTTTGGGATTCTGTGGGGTTTGGGAGTGCTGAGAAATGGGTCAGCCTGGCGATGGGGCAGGGCGTGGCCTCCAAACCTGCGTTTCTCCCCGGAAACGGAGGATTTTTGGGGTTTGTAACACCCCAGGGAAAGCTGAGGTGTCCGGATGCCAATGTCACCCCCTTGGGGACATCCCTGGGGACGGTCCCGCCTCAGGCTCAAAGCCAGCCGTGATTTATTTTCCGAGCGTGGATTGAATCCCAGCTGGGAACATTTCCGTGCCGGATCCACCTTCCCAGCACCGCTCAGTCCCACAGAGCAACCCTGCGCTGAACCGGGACGAACTGGGATGAACTGGGACCAACTGGGACGAACTGGGATGAACCGGGACCAACTGGGACGAACTGGGATGAACCGGGACCAACTGGGACGAACTGGGATGAACCGGGACGAACTGGGATGAACTGGGACCAACTGGGATGAACTGGGATGAACCGGGACGAACCGGGATGAACTGGGATAAACCGGGATGAACTGCGGCGAACTGGGACGAACTGGAACGAACTGGGATGAACTGGGACGAACTGGGACGAACTGGGTGTCCCCCCAGCCTGGCTGGAGATGCACAGCAGCTCCTCAGCTCTCATCCCATGGCTCTCCTGCCCCCTCCATGGCTCCATCCCCACTTTGTCACCTCCCAGCGTCCCGTTTGGGGACCCCCGCCCTTGTCACCTCTCTCTCCGTGCCGGCAGGGCGTGGGGACAGCGCAGCGGGGGATGTGACAAGGGTGTCACAGCCCCTCCCGGCACGCGCTGTCACCGCGCGTTTTTCCCTGAGTAATTCGCATCCTCCGCGCCGCAGCTCCGGCAGCGTTTGCCAAAGTCAACCTGCGCCTCGCCGCCTCCGGGGATTCCGGCAGCATCCAGCCGGGGATGGGCGCGGGGAGGGACAAGGAGCTGCCCCGGGGTGGCCCTGGCACCTCCCGGTGAGGGAAATGCCCGCGAGGAAGGGGAAAAGAGCCACCGGAGTGTGGGTGACAGCAGGACAAGATGTCCCTGTGTCCCCTCGTCTCTGGGAGGAGTTGTGATCCAGAGGGATTAAACACCTGGGCAGGAGCATCGTCACAAATTCCAATTTCCCTGAATCCCAGGGTTGCAAATTCTTGGAAAGAAGGAAAAAAGAGCCACCAGCTTGTGGGTGACAGCAGGACAAGGTGTCCCTGTGTCCCCTTGTCCCTGGGAGGAGTTGGGGTGATCCAAAGGGATTGAACACGAGGGCAGGAGCATCATCCCAAATTCCAATTTCCCTGAATCCCAGGGGTGCAAATTCTTGGGAAGAAGGAAGAAAAGAGCCACCAGCTTGTGGGTGACAGCAGGACAAGGTGTCCCTTGGGGACATCTCTGGGATGAGCCACGATACTCCAAGGGGATCAAACACCTGGGCAGCAGCAGCATCCTAAATTCCAGTGTCAGCCCAAATCTCCCTGAATCCCAGGGGTGCAAATTCTAGGGAAGACAGAGGAAAAGAGCCACCGGAGTGTGGGTGACAGCTGGACAAGGTGTCCCTGTGTCCCCTCGTCTCTGGGAGGAGTCGGGGTGATCCAAAGGGATCAAGCACCATGCTAGGAGCATCATCCCAAATTCAGCATCAGCCCCCATTTCCCTGAATCCAAGGGATGAAAATTCTCGGGAAGAAGGAAGAAAAGAGCCACCAGCGTGTGTGTGACAGCAGGACAAGGTGTGCCTGTGTCCCCTCGTCTCTGGGATGAATTGGGGTGATCCAAAGGGATCAAACACCATGTTAGGAGCATCATCCCAAATTCAGCATCAGGCCCCATTTCCCTGAACCCCAGGGGTGGAAATTCTCAGAAGGAAGGAAGAGCCACCAGAGTGTGGGTGACAGCAGGACAAGGTGTCCCTTGGGGACATCCCTGGGATGAGCCACAATGCTCCAAGGGGACTCAACACCGGTGCAGAAACATCATCCCAAATTCGGCATCAGCCCCATTTCCCTGAATCCCAGGGGTGCAAATTCTAGGAAGGAAGCAAGTAAGCATCCACTTGTGGGTGACACAAGGTCAAGGCGTCCCTTGGGGACACCCCTGGGGACATCCCTGGGATGAGCCACGGTTCTCCAAGGGGATCAAACCCCAAACCCCACAGTGCTGTCACCATCTGGGGGGCCTCAGTCCCCCTCAGCCCCTCCGTGTCACCGCGGGCAGGGACCAGCGGCTGCTCCCGGATGTTCCCCGGGTGACAGCTGCCGATCCCGCGACACATTCGCGTCCCCTGGCTTTGTTCCTTTCACAAAGGGAGCTGCCAGCAGCGGTGACAGAGGGATCGGGGCTGCCTGCGAGGTGGGAGGGGACAGGCTTTGTCACAGCCCTGCCACGCATGGTGGCACCGGGCTGGGATGGGAGGAGGGAAGAGCCAGAGGTTTTCCAAAGGGACTCAACACCCCCTCCAGGGTTCTTGCTGAGCCCAAAAATCCCCCAAAATCTCCTTTATGGGGTGAGTCTGCCCATGTCCCCCCAGGCCCCTGAGCTGGAGAGGTGAGGGGACAGCTGTGACCATGGGGACACACGGGGGTGGTGACAGCGGTGCCAAAGCCCTGCTCGGGTGGAACCAGAGCTTTCCCATGACTCCAGGACACCGCAGGTGACACAGACCTGGCGCCCAGGTGACCCCTGCTCTCCAGGGCGCTGTCACCCCCCTGTCCCTGTCCCCTGAGGCACGACACGCCATCCTCAGCTCCATCCACCTCCAAACCCCAACCTCTGCCACCCCCGGCGTCACCTCACTCACCTCCCCGCCGGATCCCCTAAATCCCAGCGCTCATCTCCCGGCTTTTGCCACCAGCCCGAGGCACCCAGGCTCTCCATCCACGTCCTCTCCAGCATCCCAAATTTCCCAAATCCAGCGGGGTGGGGGCTGTTCTCTCCCTCCGCTGCGCTATCTATAGTCCCCTCTCTACCTCTATATATAGATTCCATATCTCGCGGCTAATCTCCCCGCAATCATAAAGCCATTAAATTAATTAACCGAGGGAAGGAGAGGGGAAGGCTGCAGGCCCCCCGAGGAGCAGGGGGAGCGTTTGATTTTTATTTAGACCCGGATTTGAGGGCAGGTCAGCCCCGGGACTGCTCCAGCAGCACGGATCCATCAGGAAAGGCTGAGCCAGCGCTGCCAGCGCCCCAAACTCTGCCTCTCCCGGTGCTCCAGGTGGGGAATGAGGCAGGAAAAGAGCTGGAAATCCACATTTTCAGGCTGGATCTGGAGCGGGGATGATGCTGAACCCACACTGAGCCCATTTTCTCGGTGCCATGAGGAGCTGGGAGAGAATTCCAGGCGCGGGGAGGGAGGGTGTGAGGTGGTGACGAGCCAGGAATTGCTGCCAGGAGCTGCCGGAGCTCTGGGTGAAACCCTGGATTGGAGGGAAAGCTCGGCGTGGGCAAATTCCTGCGGGTTTGCAAGCAAATCCACCCCGGGCTCGGCTGCTGGGGGTTGGGGAGTGTTGTCACCCCGAGATGGGCAGCCTTGGGGCTTCTCCAGGGAATTTGGGATGGATTTGGGGTGGAGAAGAGTGGGAGAACCCAGGTGGAGAGATGGGATGGGGAGAGGAGGGAATGGGGAGAGATGGAATGGGGAGAGAAGGAAATGGGGAGGAGGAAATGGGGAGAGATGAAATGAGGAGAGAAGGAAATGGGGAGAGGAGGAAAAGAGGAGAGATGGAAATGGGAGGAGAAGGAAATGGGGAGAGATGGAAATGAGGAGAGATGGAAATGAGGAGAGATGGAAATGAGGAGAGAAGGAAATGTGGAGAGAATGAAATGGGGAGAGAATGAAATAGGAGGAGAAGGAAATGGGGAGAGATGGAATGGGGAGAAAAGAAAACGGGGAGAAAAGAAAATGAGAGATGGAAATGCTTCGGCTCCACCTCACCTGGGCCTCAGCACCGCCGTCACCACCCCCGTGTCCCCATTGTCACACTTGTCCCCTCACACTCCGTCCCCTCAGAGACCTGAGGGAACATGGGCAGGAGCACCCCATAAAGGGAATTTTGGGGTTTTTTTGGGGCCAGGGGAATCAGCAAGGACCGGCATGACCCTTTACAAGATCTCTAGCTCTTCCCTCTATCCATCTCCTCTCCCAGCTCAGCCCAGTGCCACCACACCTGTGCCAAGCTGAGGGGACAGCGACCACGGAGCAACCAGGGAATGATCCCAGGACCTGGAACGCTGCGATGGGAATGCCAGGACCGGGAATTCTTCCCTCTGATCCCCGCGGCTGCCTGCTCGCCTGTCTGCCCGCACTCCCCGGCCGTCACTCAGCTCTAATCCGCAGCCCTGGCGCATTCTCCTCGCTGACAAGGAGCTGACACGCTTTTCACGGCACTTAATCAGCTCTTTAAATTTAATGCCCCAATCGGCTGCATCTGCAGAGGCCGCTCCGCCCCGGCCTGGCCCCGCGGAGGGAGGAAATCCCTGGAATTTCAAGGATGGAAACGTTTCCAGCAGCCCAAAAAAAATCCCGGTGTTTCCCGGGCGGTGCTGTTTCCTCTCCTTGCAGCGGGAGAAGCCCGGGTGTCACCCGGGTTGGTGGCCCCGGGGTCTGGTGGCATTTGCCCCTCAGGGTTGGGGACAAAACCCCACATTCCAGGATCCCCGGGAGCCCCTCGGAGTGACCCCGGTGGGACAGGGGGGAGTTCTGGGGTGGCAGCGGGTCACTGCCGCTGGGGAGGTGACAGGGGAGGTGACAGCAGAGGTGACAGCAGCCAGGGAGGAAGGATTGATGGATAGGGCAGGGGGATTTGCTGGGATCAGGGAATGGGGATGAGAACAGGGAATGGGATGAGAACAGGGAATGGGATGAGAACAGGGAATGGGGTGAGAACAGGGAATGGGGTGAGAACAGGGAATGGGATGTACACAGGGATGGGAATGAGGACAGGGATGGGAATGAGGATGGAGAGGGATGAGGATGGGAATGGGATGAGCACAGGGATCGGGATGAACACAGGGAATGGGGATGAGGACAGGGAATGGGGATGAGGACAGGGAATGGGGATGAGGACAGGGATGGGGATGAGGACAGGGAATGGGATGAGAACAGGAATGGGATGAGGACAGGGAATGGGTATAGGACAGGAATGGGATGAGAAAAGGGATGGGAATAAGAACAGGAATGGGATGAGAATCGGGAATGGCATGAGGACAGGGATCGGGATGAACACAGGGAATGGGCTGAGGACAGGAATGGGGTGAGAATCAGGAATGGGGTGAGCACAGGGATCGGGATGAACGCAGGGAATGGGGATGAGGACAGGGAATGGGGTGAGAATCAGGAATGGGGTGAGCACAGGGATTGGGGTGAGCACAGGGATCGGGACGAACGCAGGGAATGGGGTGAGCACAGGGATCGGGGTGAGCACAGGGATCGGGACGAACGCAGGGAATGGGATGAGGACAGGAATGGGATAAGGACAGGGATGGGGATGGGAACAGGGTAAGCACAGGGAATGGGATGAGAACAGGGATCGGGGTGAGCACAGGGATCAGGACGAACGCAGGGAATTGGGATGAACCCAGGGATTCACACACAAAGCCGGAGCAGCTTCCCAGAGATCTGGGAGCGGCTGGAATGCTTCCAAAGGCTCGCACCGCGCCCGGCCGAGGCTGTGTGGCCATGCGGAGCGCTCAGCACTGCTGCCAGCAGGCTGGGAACCTCCCGGTCCCCTGGCTGAGCTGGAATTCCTCCCTTCCCCACCCCGGGCTGCCACCTCCCTGCCGCCTCCAGCTCCGCAGATCCCGGGAATTGGGGGACAAGAGCCATTTTCCTCCCTTCACCTTCCTTTGTCCTCCCGCGCTAATGACAACAATGGGAATTAAACCTCTGCCGAGCGGCAGAACAAAGGGTTTTGTCAAGAGGAGATCAGCGTGACCGAGCTGGAGGCTCTTCCAGCAGGATGAAAAAACCCCCAGAGCGGAGCAGGGATGAGAACCAGCAGGGTGGGGAGCAGAAAATCAGCGGTGGGGAGAGCTGCGGCTCGTCGTGGGGGAATCACAACCTCATCCACGGAGGGGAAAAAAAAAAAAAAAATCCTCGGGGAGGAAGCTCGGGAGGCTTTGGCCAGCTGGCCGGAGCGTGCTGGCACACACGGCTGGGCAGAGCCCCCCTCGGCCCCCCTGCGCCCTCGCAGCCCTCACATGCCGCGCTCCGTGCGGCGAGCGGATCGCCTGCGATGCTCCAGCCTGCCCTACATTCCTCCTAAATATAGCCAGCCAGGTGCCGCCGCTTCCCCCGGCTCGGCAGGGACCCTGGAGTTTTGGGATGCTGAGCCGGCCGGTCCCAAAGTCACCATCCTCATCCTCGTGTCGCCTCTGCCGTGCCTGCTGGGACACCGCGGTGGCACTTTGGGGACACGGCCGGACATCCGGATGGACCCGCTCGGTGTGGTTTTTTTGGGGAGATGTCCCAAAAATCGCCGGGGAGAGCTTCCCGCACCCCGGCAGGGGAGGAGGAGGAGGGAAGGCAACCCTCACCTCCTGTCTCCCAAAATTCCAGGGCATCTCTCACCTCCTGCCTCCCAAAATTCCAGGGATGGCAGTGCCAGGCCTGGCGGTGGCTGGGAGAAGGGTCATCCCCGGCTCGGTGTCCCCAGGTGCCACCTGTCCCGAGAGGACGGAGCACGGCCGGGTGCTGCAGTGCTGCAGAGCATTCCCGGCTGGATTTTGGGATTTTTCCTGCTCTGCTGGCACAGCCAGGCCTGCTGCCCAGCCTGGCACCTCTTTGTTCCTTGCTGAGGATTTTGCCCATCCAGGTCTGATGATTCCCATAAAAACCCTAAATCCCAACTCGCCCAGCAGCTCCCGGGCTGGATTTCAGCTCATCCTCTCCATTTGTCCCTAAACCCCACAGAATCCCTGTCCCCACTCTGCTCAGCTCTGGGCCACCCCATTGTCCCCAAACCCCACAGACCAGCTTGTCCCCTCTCTGCTCAGCTCTGGGCCACCCTGTTGTCCCCAAACCCCACAGAATCCCTGTCCCCATTCGATGATCAGCTCTGGGCCACCCCATTGTCCCCAAACCCCACAGAATCCCTGTCCCCACCCTGCTCAGATCTGGGCCACCCCACTGTCCCCGAGGGGCTCACAGACCCCATTTCCAGGCAGCCCCCAATGTTCCCACTCAGGGGTTTGACTCCCTCACCCTAATTTTGCACTGCCAGCAGAAACCCCAAATCCCCACCAGCTCTTCCCTTCCTTCATCCCTTCCCAGCATCTCAGAACGGCCAGAAATTCCAAATTCTGGAATTCCGGGCTGGAATTCTGAGGTGGAATCTCGAATGGAGTTCCTGGGGCAGGACCTGATCCTCCTCCGGGTACCAACCCCGAAATCAGGGCTGGGGTAGCTGTGGGGTACTGTGGGGTGCTATGGGGTGGCTGCGGGATGCTGTGGGATGGCTGTGGGGTGCTGTGGGGTGGTGGCTGTAGGGTGGTGTGGGATGGCTGTGGGGTGGGTTTGGGGTGGGTATGGGATGGCTGTGAGGTGGTGTGGGGTGGCTGTAGGGTGGCCGTGGGGTGCTGTGGGGTGCTGTGGGGTGGCTGTGGGGAGGGTTTGGGGTGGGTATGGGATGGCTGTGAGGTGGGTGTGGGGTGCTATGGGGTGCTGTGAGATGTCTGTGGGGTGGTGTGGGATGGCTG
Organism: Lichenostomus cassidix; assembly: GCF_008360975.1. Classification (NCBI taxonomy): domain Eukaryota; kingdom Metazoa; phylum Chordata; class Aves; order Passeriformes; family Meliphagidae; genus Lichenostomus; species Lichenostomus cassidix. The sequence goes on along the minus strand of NC_139503.1, from coordinate 1,965,405 downwards.
TGGGGTGCTGTGGGGTGGCTGTGGGTTGCTGTGGGGTGGCTGTGGGTTGCTGTGCGGTGCTGTGGGGTGCTGTGGGTTGCTGTGGGGTTGCTGTGGGTTGCTGTAGGATGGCTGTGGGGTCCTGTGGGTTGCTGTGGGTTGCTGTGGGTTGCTGTAGGATGGCTGTGGGGTGCTGTGGGTGCTGTGGGGTGCTGTGGGGAGCCCACGCGTGCGCTGCCGGCTGGGATCGCCTGGGTGGCCATGCGGGGCTAATGGAGCACTTGTGCGTGAGAGGAGCTGCTGATGCATGAACCGCCCGGGTTTGTCCCGCACAGCCCTCCTGAGCCCCGCCCGGCGGCGGATCTGCTCCTGCAGAGCGGGGTGGGGACCGGAGGGGACCGAGGGAGTGGCACGGAGGGCACCGTCAGGGATGTCATTGGCACCGCCAGACCTTCCTCCCTGCCAGATCTTTCTCCTCCTCCTCAGCTCTTCTTCCTCGCTGCCAGGCCTTTCTCACTGTCAGCCCTTCGTCCCCATCTGCTCTTCCTCCTCCTCACTCCTTCCTCCCTTTCAGCTTTTCTTCCTCCCTGCCAGCCCTTCTTCCTCCTCAGCTCTTCTTCCTCCCTTTCAGCTTTTCTTCCTCCTCCTCAGCCCTTCCTCTTCCCTGCCAGCTCTTCCTCCTTGTCTGTTAGCTCTTCTTCCTCCTTGTCAGCTCTTCTTCCTCCCTCTCAGCCCTTCTTTCCCTGTCAGCTTTTCTTCCTCTTCCTCAGCCCTCCTTCCTCCCTGTCAGCCCTTCTTCCTCCTCCTCGCTGCCCATTTGATCTCCACCTTCTCGCCTCCCCCTCACCCCGAGCATGGAGCAGCATCTCGGCCACCTCCTTGCCCTCATTGTCCCCCGGCTGTCCCCAGACTGTCCCCTGGCTGTCCCCAGGCCCTGTCCCCAAGGATTCCCCTCCCTCCTGCTCTCCAAAAACCTCTTCCCCCGACCCAGGGCCCTGCACGACCTCCCTCTCAGAGCTGAATATCCCATGGATCACCCTACAGAAATCCCACATCCCACCAGCTCCTCCCTCCCTTCACCCCTTCCCAGAAACCCTAAATTCTGGAATTCCAGCCTGGAATCCCATGGCAGAGCCTCTCACGGATCTCCCCGGGCAGGACCCGAGCCCCAGCTCCTCTCATTCCCCTCCCCGTGCCTTTTCCCCCTTTCCCCCTCCTTTTCCCCTCCTTTTTCTGGGTTTTTTTCCCCTCGGGGTCTCAACCCCACCGAGGCCGGGGTGGGATTTTACTGATTCCAGCCGAGCGGAATAAAAGCCGCTCTCGGAAAAGCTGCCCGGAGCTGCGGCTGGGGCAGAGAGCTGCTGCTCACCTTGAAAAAGCCATTTGCCGAAGGCCAGAGCGATCGGCGCTGCACTCAAAAGCTGCTCCGTAATGGGTTTTCTCGCAGACAAAAGCAGCCCTGGATGGGAGAGGCAATGAGTTCTTCCCCTCCCGAGGGGACAGCGGTGCCAGAGCACTGAGGGGACAGCGGGGACACCCGGGGGTGTGTCCTGCTGGTCCTGCCATGACCCCATGGCATCCCATAATGTCCCCATGCCGCGTTCCCCCGTTATATTCTCACCTTCTCTGTTCTCCCCGCTCATCCCCCATAAAATCCCCCATAATATTCCCACGCCTCATCCCCCCAGCTGCATTCCCATTCTCCCATCTCATCCCATCCCATTATCCCATCCCAATCACATTCCCATCACATTCCCATGGTCCCCATTGCATTCCAGTCCTCCCCATTCCCCCATCAAATCCCCCATAACATCCCCACACCTCATCCCCCCATCATATCCCCACACTGCATTCCCATCCTCCCCATCTTCCCTTCTCATCTCCCACCTCATCCCATAAAATCCCCACATCTTGTCACCCCCATCCCATTATCCCATCCCATCCCATCCCATCCCCATCGACCCCATTACCTTCCTATCCTCCCCATTGTGTCTCCCTCCTCCCCATTCCCCCATTTCATCCCAAATCACATCGCCCTCCATCTCATTCCCACTCTCCCCATTCCCCCATTTCATTCCCCATTTTCCCATCTTATTCCCCCATCAATCCCATCCCATCCCATCCCATCCCATCCCATCCCATCCCATCCCATCCCATTATCCCATCCCATCCCCTCATATTTCCCCATCATATCTCCCAAAAATCTCATTCCCACACCCCATTCCCCCGTCACATCCCCCTTTTTATCATCCCATCCCGTTCCCATTACATCCCCTCATATCCCCCATAACATTCCCCATCCCATCCCAGATTTCCCCATCCCCTATAAATCCCATTATCCCATCCCATTATCCCATCCCATCCCATTATCCCATCCCATTATCCCATCCCATCCCATCCCAGATTTCCCCATGACATCCCCCATAAATCTCATCCCATCCCATTATCCCATCCCATCCCATTATCCCATCCCATTATCCCATCCCATTATCCCATCCCATTATCCCATCCCATTATCCCATCCCATCCCATCCCCATCATTCCCCAAATTCCAGACATTTTTCCCAACCCTCATCCCACGGGATTTCCCTATTTCCACCCCTTCCCCGCAGCCATCACCACCCGGAATTCCAAAACATTCCCCAAAATTTTCTCACCCCATTAAAACTCCATCCCAACCCCATTTTAATCCCAAACAACCCCCAAGGCAGCAATTCCCACCCATTCCCCCCGGAAACAACTCAACATCCCAAAAAACCCTTCAAAACCCAGCAAACAACCCATAAATCCAACCATTCCATCCACAATCTCCTTTTTCCCTAAAAAAACCTCCCAACCCCATAAATTCGCATTTTCCCCTTTTCAATTCCTACAAATCTATGATCGTTTTTGGCGGCGGCGGGAGCGCGTAATTCATCGTTAAAATGTGATTTATCGTTAAAATTTGATTTATAATGCCGAGAGAGGGGCGCAATGGGGTCTGGATGGGGTGATGGATGGTCGGGAAGCAGCGTTTTATGGGAACGGTGGTGACACCCTTGTAGGGTCGTGTGGGAACGGGGAATGGGGACGGGATGGATGGGGATCGTTACCCGAGAGCGGGGAGGGATTTGGGATCCTGTCTGCTGCTTCCCCGGGGGGAGATGGGGAAGGGTTGGGATGGTGGAGTTGGCGGGGTTTGTAGGGGATTTGTAGGGTTGTGGGGATTTAAGGGGTTTTGTAGGTTGTGGGGTTTGTAAGGGGTTTGTAGGCTGTGGGGTTTGTAGGGGTTTTGTCGGGTGTGAGGCTTTTAGGGGGTTTGTAGGTTGTGGGGATTTCAGGGGTTTGTAGGTTGTGGGGTTTTTAGGGGTTTGTAGGTTGTGGGGTTTTCAGGGTGTTGTAGGTTGTGGGGTTTGTAGGGGATTTGTAAGTTGTGGGGTTTGTAAGGTGTTTGTAGGCTGTCAGGTTTGTAGGCTGTGGGGTTAGTAGGTTGTGGGGTTTTTAGGCTGTTTGTAGGTTGTGGGGTTTTCAGGGGGTTTGTAGGGGGTTTTTAGGTTGTGGGGTTTGTAGGATGTTTGTAGGTTGTGGGGTTTTATGGGATTTTTTAGGCTGTGGCCTTGGTGGAGAAGGGTGAGGATCCAGGGAAGGTGAGAACCCATGGAAGAGAGGAAATCCAGGGAAGGATGGGAATCCCTGAGATTTTCGGGGTGGGAATTTTGCGGTGGGATTTTCAGGGTTGGATTTTCAGGATGGGATATTTAGGGTGGGATATTTAGTATAGGGTTTTTAGGGTTGGATTTTCAGGATGGGATTTTTGGGGTTGGAATTTTCGGGTGGGATTTTCATGGCTGGCTTTTTGGAATGGGATTTTCAGGTTGGGATATTTAGGATGGGATTTTCGGGTTGGGAATTTTGGGTTGGGATTTTCAGGGTTGGCTTTTCAGGCTGAGATATTTAGGATGGGATTTTCAGTGTAGGATTTTTGGGGTGGGATATTTAGGATGGGATTTTCAGGCTGGGATTTTCAGGCTGGGATATTTAGGATGGGATTTTCATGGTTGGATTTTCGGGTTGGCTTTTCCGGATGGGATTTTCAGGTGGGATTTCCATGTGGGATTTTTAGGGTGGGATTTTAGGATAAGATTTTCAGGATAGGATTTTTAGGACAGGATTTCCAGAACTGACCACACACCACCAATACCCAACCACCCTTCTCATTCCCTTAACACTCAACACCATCTCCCTCCATCACCCACTGCCATCCCTAACCTCCATTTGGGATACAATTCCAGGAACAAAAATAAAAATAAAAATAAAAATAAAAACAAAAACAAAAACAAAAATAAAAATAAAAATAAAAATAAAAATAAAAATAAAAATTAAAAATAAAAATGTTAAAAACATAAAATATTTTTAAATAAAAATAAAATAAAACAAAAATAAAAATAAAAATAAAGTTAAAAAATATATAAAAATATTTTAAAATAAAAAATAAAAACAAAAATAAAAATAAAAATAAAAAATAATATATAAATTAAAAATAAAAATAAAAAATAAAATAAAAACAAAATAAAAAATAAAATAAATAAAAATAGAAATAGAAATAAAAACAAAAACAAAAACAAAAACAAAAATAAAAATTAAAAAAAAATAAAATAAAAATAAAAATAAAAATAAAAAATAAATAAAAATAAAATAAAATAAAAATCAAACCAAACCAACCCCAGATCGCAGCTCTCCCAGCTGATCCCGGCAGGCTCTGGCAGCATCCCGAGCCGCAGCTCAGCCATTGTTTCCCATCCGTCTGTCTCCAAATTACTGCTAAACACCAGTTCAGCTCTGCCTGCCTGAGCAGCGCGATTCCCAATTCCCGCCCAGCCAGGACATTCAGCAGCCCGGCTGCTGCGGTTTTAAACACCGAGAGAGTTTATTTCCTTTAATTTAGTTTTTTTCCTCTCTCTCCTCTCGCCTAACGATGTTTTGGGTTGGAGCTGCTGAGATTCCCATGTGGATTTATTGCCTAAAAATTCTTGAGCCCAAAACTCCTCCCCATCCCATGCCAGGGGACAAATTTAATCCCAAATTTAATCCCAAATTTAATCCCAAATTTTAACCCCAAATTTAATCCCAAATTTAATCCCAAATTTAATCCCAAATTTAACCCCAAATTTAATCCCAAATGTTGGTTTTTTGCTGTTTTTTGCCCATGTTATTTGCATATTTAAGGACTGAGGGAGTTTATTTGCTTTAATTTATTTTTTTTCCTCTCTCTCCTCTCGCCTAATGATGTTTTGGGTTCCAAGATTTTCCCAAGTGGATTGATCATCTAAAACCTCTTGACCCCAAAACTCCTCCCCATCCCATCCCAGGGCAGCTGGGGAAGGACTTAACCCCAAATTTTAACCCCAAATTTAATCCCAAATTTAACCCCAAATTTAATCCCAAATGTTGAGTTTTTTGCTGGTTTCTGCCCATGTTATTTGCATTTTTAAGGATTTTTTGGGGTTTTTTTTGCCATTTTCCATCTTTTTCAAACCGAGGGGAGTGCAAACCTCACCCAGGAGGGAACAGGAAAAAAAAACAACAAAAAAAAAAAACCAAAAAAACCAAAAACCCATAAAAACCCTGGAGCATTTTTGGGTCCATCAGCACACCCAACTCTGCTTTTCCTCATCCCATTTATCACCTAAAAACTCTTAACCACAAAACTCCTCCCCAACCCATCCCTGGGGATGAATTTAACCCCAAATTTAACCCCAAATTTAACCCCAAATTTAATCCCAAATTTAACCCCAAATGTTGGGGTTTTTGCTGTTTTCTGCCCATGTTATTTCCATTTTAAAGGATTTTTTGGGGTTTTTTTTTGCCATTTTTCCTCTTTTTCAAACCGAGTGGAATGCAAACCTCATCCAGGAGGGAACAGAAAAAAAAACCAAACCAAAAAAACCCCAAAAAAACCAAAAACCCATAAAAACCCTAGAGCATTTTTGGCTCCAACATCACCCCCAGCTCTGCTTTTCCTCATCCCATTTTCCCTTCTCTGCCTCACCACCCACTCAACCCTGGGTCAGCAGCCACTTTCCTCCTTTTATCCCATTTTTATCCCATTTTTATCCCACTTTTATCCCACTTTTATCCCACTTTTATCCCACTTTTATCCCACTTTTATCCCACTTTTATCCCACTTTTATCCCACTTTTATCCCATTTTTATCCCACTTTTATTCCACTTTTATTCCCATTTTTATTGTATTTTTATCCCATTTTTATCCCATTTTTATCCCACTTTTATCCCATTTTTATCCCACTTTTATCCCATTTTTATCCCACTTTTATCCCACTTTTATCCCATTTTTATCCCACTTTTATTCCATTTTTATCCCATTTTTATCCCACTTTTATCCCATTTTTATTCCATTTTTATTCCACTTTTATTCCATTTTTATCCCACTTTTATCCCACTTTTATCCCACTTTTATCCCATTTTTATCCCATTTTTATCCCACTTTTATCCCATTTTTATTCCATTTTTATTCCACTTTTATTCCATTTTTATCCCATTTTTATCCCACTTTTATCCCATTTTTATCCCACTTTTATCCCATTTTTATCCCACTTTTATCCCACTTTTATCCCACTTTTATCCCACTTTTATCCCACTTTTATCCCACTTTTATCCCCACTTTTATCCCCACTTTTATTCCATTTTTATCCCATTTTTATTCCATTTTTATCCCACTTTTATCCCATTTTTATCCCACTTTTATTCCCATTTTTATCCCATTTTTATTCCACTTTTATCCCATTTTTATTCCCATTTTTATTCCCATTTTTATCCCACTTTTATTCCCATTTTTATCCCACTTTTATCCCACTTTTATCCCATTTTTATCCCACTTTTATCCCACTTTTATCCCACTTTTATCCCATTTTTATCCCATTTTTATCCCATTTTTATTCCATTTTTTTCCCACTTTTATCCCACTTTTATCCCACTTTTATCCCACTTTTATCCCATTTTTATCCCACTTTTATTCCATTTTTATCCCACTTTTATTCCATTTTTATCCCACTTTTATCCCATTTTTATCCCACTTTTATCCCATTTTTATCCCACTTTTATCCCACTTTTATCCCACTTTTATCCCACTTTTATCCCATTTTTATCCCATTTTTATCCCACTTGTATCCCACTTTTATTCCATTTTTATTCCACTTTTATCCCACTTTTATCCCACTTTTATCCCACTTTTATCCCATTTTTATCCCCATTTTTATTCCATTTTTATTCCATTTTTATTCTATTTTTATCCCATTTTTATCCCATTTTTATCCCACTTTTATCCCATTTTTATTCCCATTTTTATTCTATTTTTATTCCACTTTTATCCCATTTTTATCCCACTTTTATCCCATTTTTATTCCCATTTTTATCCCACTTTTATCCCACTTTTATCCCACTTTTATCCCACTTTTATCCCATTTTTATCCCACTTTTATCCCATTTTTATTCCATTTTTATCCCACTTTTATCCCACTTTTATTCCATTTTTATTCCCATTTTTATTCTATTTTTATCCCATTTTTATCCCATTTTTATCCCACTTTTATCCCACTTTTATTCCATTTTTATTCCCATTTTTATTCTATTTTTATCCCATTTTTATCCCATTTTTATTCCCATTTTTATCCCATTTTTATCCCACTTTTATCCCACTTTTATCCCACTTTTATTCCCATTTTTATTCCATTTTTATCCCATTTTTATTCTATTTTTATCCCATTTTTATTCCCATTTTTATTCCACTTTTATCCCACTTTTATCCCACTTTTATCCCACTTTTATCCCACTTTTATCCCACTTTTATCCCACTTTTATTCCACTTTTATTCCATTTTTATCCCACTTTTATTCCATTTTTATCCCACTTTTATCCCACTTTTATCCCACTTTTATCCCACTTTTATCCCACTTTTATCCCATTTCTATTCTATTTTTATCTCACTTTTATCCCACTTTTATTCCCATTTTTATTCTATTTTTATCCCACTTTTATCCCACTTTTATCCCATTTTTATCCCACTTTTATCCCATTTTTATTCCCATTTTTATTCTATTTTTATCCCACTTTTATTCCATTTTTATTCCCATTTTTATCCCACTTTTATCCCATTTTTATCCCATTTTTATTCCCATTTTTATTCTATTTTTATCCCATTTTTATCCCATTTTTATCCCATTTTTATCCCATTTTTATCCCACTTTTATTCCATTTTTATCCCACTTTTATCCCACTTTTATCCCATTTTTATCCCATTTTTATCCCATTTTTATCCCATTTTTATCCCATTTTTATCCCATTTTTATTCCACTTTTATCCCACTTTTATCCCATTTTTATCCCCATTTTTATCCCATTTTTATTCTATTTTTATCCCATTTTTATCCCATTTTTATCCCACTTTTATCCCATTTTTATCCCCATTTTTATCCCATTTTTATTCCATTTTTATTCTATTTTTATTCCACTTTTATCCCACTTTTATCCCATTTTTATCCCACTTTTATCCCATTTTTATCCCATTTTTATCCCACTTTTATTCCCATTTTTATTCTATTTTTATCCCACTTTTATCCCATTTTTATCCCATTTTTATCCCACTTTTATCCCACTTTTATTCCACTTTTATCCCATTTTTATTCCCATTTTTATCCCATTTTTATCCCATTTTTATCCCACTTTTATCCCACTTTTATCCCATTTTTATCCCATTTTTATCCCATTTTTATTCCCATTTTTATCCCATTTTTATTCCACTTTTATCCCACTTTTATCCCATTTTTATCCCATTTTTATCCCATTTTTATCCCATTTTTATCCCATTTTTATCCCACTTTTATCCCATTTTTATTCTATTTTTATCCCACTTTTATCCCACTTTTATCCCATTTTTATCCCACTTTTATCCCACTTTTATCCCATTTTTATCCCACTTTTATTCCCATTTTTATTCTATTTTTATCCCATTTTTATCCCATTTTTATCCCACTTTTATCCCACTTTTATCCCACTTTTATCCCATTTTTATCCCACTTTTATCCCATTTTTATTCCATTTTTATCCCATTTTTATCCCACTTTTATCCCACTTTTATTCCACTTTTATCCCACTTTTATCCCATTTTTATCCCATTTTTATCCCACTTTTATCCCACTTTTATCCCATTTTTATCTCACTTTTATTCCATTTTTATCCCATTTTTATCCCATTTTTATTCTACTTTTATCCCATTTTTATCCCATTTTTATCCCATTTTTATCCCACTTTTATCCCATTTTTATCCCATTTTTATCCCACTTTTATCCCACTTTTATCCCACTTTTATCCCACTTTTATCCCACTTTTATCCCACTTTTATCCCACTTTTATCGCATTTTTATCCCACTTTTATCCCACTTTTATCCCACTTTTATCCCATTTTTATCCCACTTTTATCCCACTTTTATCCCACTTTTATCCCATTTTTATCCCATTTTTATTCCATTTTTATCCCATTTTTATCCCATTTTTATCCCATTTTTATTCCACTTTTATCCCATTTTTATCCCATTTTTATCCCACTTTTATCCCATTTTTATCCCATTTTTATCCCATTTTTATCCCCATTTTTATTCCATTTTTATTCTATTTTTATCCCATTTTTATCCCATTTTTATCCCATTTTTATCCCACTTTTATCCCATTTTTATCCCACTTTTATCCCATTTTTATTCTATTTTTATTCCACTTTTATCCCATTTTTATCCCACTTTTATCCCACTTTTATCCCACTTTTATCCCATTTTTATTCCCATTTCCCCACCCAGCTGCTCCATTAAGCTCCTCCAGGCTCTTTTTTTCTGCTCCAATTCCCATTTTTTTTCCACCTCCAGCTCTTCCTTCCCATCGCTGATCACCTTTTGGGAATTTCTCCAAAATTTGGGGTGAGGAAGAGGAGCTGGAAAGGTGGGAAAGAGGGAAAAAAAAGAACCAGAGAGGTTTAATTAATCCCCGAGATGGATAAATGATTAATTAAAGGAAGAAAAAGCTGCTAATGGATTGAGTTTTTGTCTCTGCTGGGAAATACCTGAGAGGAGAAGGGAGAGGGATGGGAAATGGAGCGAGAGGGGATGGTGGTGTCCTGGATTTTTGGGGTTTTGGGGATTTTTTGGGATTTTTTGGGGATTTTGGGGGATTTTTTTATTTTTGGGGGATTTTTGGGGAGATTTTGGGGATTTTTTAATTTTTGGGATTTTTGGGGATTTTGGGGGATTTTTTTGGATTTTTGGGGATTTTTTGGATTTTGGGATTTTGGGATTTTGGGAGATTTTGGGGATTTTGCATTTTGGGATTTTTTTGGATTTTTTGGGATTTTTGGGGATTTTTTGGGGGTTTTTGGGAATTTTTGGGGATTTTTGGGGATTTTTTGGGATTTTTTTGGTTTTGGGGATTTTGGGGATTTTTGGGGATTTTATGGCGATTTTGGGGGATTTTTTGGATTTTTGGGGATTTTTTGGGATTTTTTTGGGATTTTTGGGGATTTTGGGGGATTTTTGGGGATTTTTTTGGGATTTTTTTGGGATTTTTTGGGGATTTTTGGGGAATTTTTTGGGATTTTTGGGGGATTTTTGGGATTTTGGGAATTTTTTTGATTTTTGGGGGATTTTTTGGGATTTTTGGGGATTTTGGGGATTTTTGGGGGATTTTTGGGGGGATTTTTGTGGGGATTTTGGGGGATTTTTTTGGGATTTTGGGGGGATTTTTTGGGATTTTTTTGGGATTTTTTGGGCATGTTTTGGGAGTTTTGGGGATTTTTTGGGATTTTTTGGGGATTTTTTGGGGATTTTTTTTTATTTTGGGGGATTTTTTGGGATTTTTTTTTATTTTTTGGGGATTTTTTGGGGATTTTTGGGGGATTTTTTGGGGATTTTTTTGGGGATTTTTTGGGGATTTTTGGGGGATATTTTTGGGGATATTTTTGGGGATATTTTGGGGGTGTTCCCGATGGGAGGAAATCTCCTGGGATTGGTGGGAAAGGAGATGGTTTGAGTGATGAGTTTTTTTCAGGTTTGAGGTGATATTTGGAAAGGTTAGGTGGGGAAAAGGAGGTGAATTCCCAAATTTTTCAGGAATTTTTAGAATTTTTTTAGGAATATTTTAATTTTTGGGAATTTTTTCTTGTGTGTGATTTGGGGGATTTTTTGGATTTTGTTTTATTTTCGAGGAATTTCAGAGGACTTTTTTAAAATTTATATTTGAGGAATTTTTGAGGCTGGGAAAACCTTCCAACCCTAAATCCTGTTGGGATCACCCAGGGAGAATCCAGAGAGGGAGAGGGGAAGTTGTGGGGTTGATGGGTATCCCTGGCTGATCCCAGCAGGATTTGGGACTGGATACTGATCTTTGGGGTCTGGATGTGGATGGGGAAAGTTTCCAACCCCAAATCCTGTTGGGATCAGACAGGAAAAACCCAGAAGGAGACATGGGAAGTTATGGGGTTGATGGGTATCTCTGGCTGATCCCAGCAGGATTTGGGGCTGGAAGCTGATCTTTGGGGTCTGAATAAAGCTGGGTGCAACTCCCAACCCTAAATCCTGCTGGGATCACTCAGGGAGAATCCAGAGCAGGACAGGGGAAGTTATGGGGTTGCTGAGCTGATCCCAGCAGGATTTGGGGCCAAAAGTTGATCTTTGGTGTCTGGAGGAGGCTGAGAAAAGCTTCCAACCCTAAATCCTGCTGGGATCAGGCAGGGAGAACCCAGTAGGGTGACACGGGAAGTTATGGGGTTGATGGGCATTGCTGGTGGATCCCAGCAGGATTTGGGGCTGGATTCTGATCTTTGGGGTCTGAATAAGACCAGGAACAGCTTCCAACCCTAAATCCTGCTGGGATCACTCAGGGAGAATCCAGAGCAGGACAGGGGAAGTTATGGGGGCGCTGAGCTGATCCCAGCAGGATTTGGGGCTGGATGCTGATCCCAAAGGTCTGAATAAGGCTGGGTGCAACTTCCAACCCTAAATCCCACTGGGATCAGCCAGGGAGACCCCAAAGGGTTCCAGGGCAAGCTGTGGGGTTGCTGAGCACGGCTGGCTCCATTTCCCACCCCCAGGGGATTTCAGGGAATGGGAATTTCAAGGAATGGGGATTTCAGGAAATGGGGATTTCAGGAAATGGGGATTTCAGGAAATGTGGGATTTCAGGAAATGTGGGATTTCAGGGAATGAAATGGGATTTCAGGGAATGAAATGGGATTTCAGGGAATGAAATGGGATTTCAGGAAATGAAATGGGATTTCAGGAAATGAAATGGGATTTCAGGAAATGAAATGGGATTTCAGGAAATGTGGGATTTCAGGAAATGGGGATTCCCTCGCCTGTGGAGAAGATTCCTTTGATGCAGAGATTCCCCAAAGCGATTTAAAGCAGAAAATGGGGTTAGGAAGGAAGTGACAAATCCTCTCTGTGCACTGCTCGGGGCTCCCCGAAATCCTCTCCTCATCCCAGGGGCTTCGGCATCCCAAAATCTCTTTTTCCCCTAATCTCCTGATCAAAAGGACTCCCTAAGGATGGAGAAACCTGGATCCTAAAGGATGGGGACTTCACAGGGGACAGGAGGGGTGAGACTGAAGCACCTCAATCACCCAGGACACCCCAAAAATAATCCTTTGCCCTTTCCATCTCTGGCATTGGGAAAATCCCTTTTTCCCCAATTTCCTCATTAAAAGGATTCCCAAAGGATGGAGAAACCTGGATCCCAAATGGTGGGGACTTCACAGGGGACAGGAGGGGTGAGAATGAAAAACCTCAACCATCCAGGACACCCTAAAAAAATCCCATTTACTCTCTCCTCATCCCCAGCATCAGGAAAATCCCTTTTTCCCCAATTTCCTCATCAAAAGGATTCCCAAAGGATGGAGATCCCTGGATCCCAAATGATGGGAACTTCACAGGGGACAGGAGGGGTGAGAATGAAGCACATAAAACACCCAGGAGACCCCAAAAAAAATCCCATTTGCTCTCTCCTCATCTCCAGCATTGGAAAAATCCCTTTTTCCCCAATCTCCTCATCAAAAGGATTCCCAAAAGATGGAAATCCCTGGATCCCAAATGATGGGGACTTCATCGGGGACAGGAGGGGTGAGAATGAAGCACCTCAACCACCCAGGAAACTCAAAAAACATCCCATTTGCCCTCTCCTCAGCAGATCCAACTTGGGGAAAATCCCTTTTTCCCTAATCTTCTGGTCAAAAGGATTCCCAAAGGATGGAAATCCCTGGATCCCAAATAATGGGGACTTCATAGGGGACAGGAGGGGGTGAGAATTAAGCACGTAAAACACCCAGGAGACCCCAAAAAAATCCTTTTGCCCTCTCCTCATCTCCAGCATCAGGAAAATCCCTTTTTCCCCAATTTCCTCATCAAAAGGATTCCCAAAGGATGGAAATCCCTGGATCCCAAAGGATCAGACCTCCTGCTCCTGTCACCCCACAGGGGACAGAGGGGACACCAAGCACCTCAATCCCCCAGAGACACCCCAAAAAAACCCCTTTGCCTCTCCTCATTCTGGCATGGAGAGTCCCCTTTGTCCCCAAAACCCAAAAAAACACCTCAAATCCCCCAAAATCCCCCAAAATCCCCTTTCTTCAACCTCCTCCTCCTTCCGTCTTCCCCTCGGCTGAACTTCCCCTCCTCCTAATCAAGGGCTGCTATTAATGATGTATCTAATTACTGCTGATTAAAAGAACCTTTTCCAGCAGGAGGAGGAGGAGGGGAAATCACGGGGTGAGGAATGGGGTGAGGGAATGGGGTGCTGTGCCCCGTTCCCACTGCAAATCCCGGATTTCTGGCCCCAAATCCCACATTTCCACACCCAAATCCCACTTTTCTGGCCCCAAATCGCACTTTTCTGGACCCAAATCCCGGTTTTCTGGCCCCAAATCCCACTTTTCTGGCCCCAAATCCCACTTTTCCATTCTCTTCATCTCTCTAAGATACAGACCCTGTCCCGTCCCCCATTCCCACTCCAAATCCCACTTTTCCAGCTCCAAATCTGACTTTTCCAGGGCCCAAATCCCAGTTTTCTATTCCCTTCATCTCTCCAATAAAAAGGACCTGGCACATCCCCCATTCCTGCTGCAAATCCCATTTTTCTGGCCCCAAATCCCAGTTTCGCAGTGCCAAATCCCAGTTTTTCGGGTGCCAAATCCTAATTTTCCATTCCCTTCATCCCTCCAGGACACAGACCCTGTCCTGTCCCCCATTCCCCCTGCAAATCCCACTTTTCTGGCCCCAAATCCCAATTTTCCATTCCCCTCACAGCCCCTGTCCCTCCCTCACCCCCATGGATAACCCCATGGGAATTCTGCACCTCCCAACCCCAAATCCTCCTCTCCTCTCCCTCTCCTCTCTTTTTCTCTTTTTGTCTTCTCTCTTCTCCTCTTCTCTCTTTTTGTCTTCTCTCTTCCCTTCTCTTTTCTTTTCTCCTCTTTTCTCTTTTTGTCTTTTCCCTTGTCTTCTTCGCTTCTCTTTTCTCCTCTTTTCTCCTCTTTTCCTTTTCTCTTCTCTCTTTTCTCTTCTTTTTCTCTTCTCTTTTCTCCTCTTTTTCTCTTCTCTTTTCTCTCTTCTCCTCTTTTTCTCTTCTCTTTTCTCTTCTCTCTTCTCCTCTTTTTCTCTTCTCTTTTCTCTCTTCTCCTCTTTTTCTCTTCTCTTTTCTCTTCTCTCTTCTCCTCTTTTTCTCTTCTCTTTTCTCTCTTCTCCTCTTTTTCTCTTCTCTTTTCTCTTCTCTCTTCTCCTCTTTTTCTCTTCTCTTTTCTCTCTTCTCCTCTTTTTCTCTTCTCTTTTCTCTTCTCTCTTCTCCTCTTTTTCTCTTCTCTTTTCTCTCTTCTCCTCTTTTTCTCTTCTCTTTTCTCTTCTCTCTTCTCCTCTTTTTCTCTTCTCTTTTCTCTCTTCTCCTCTTTTTCTCTTCTCTTTTCTCTTCTCTCTTCTCCTCTTTTTCTCTTCTCTTTTCTCTCTCTTCTCTCTTTTCTCTTCTTTTTCTCTTCTCTCTTCTCCTCTTTTTCTCTTCTCTTTTCTCTCTCTTCTCTCTTTTCTCTTCTTTTTCTCTTTTCTTTTCTCCTCTCTCTTCTCTTCTTTTTCTCCTCTCCTCTTTCTCTCCTCTTTCTCTCCTCTTCTCCTCTCCTTTTCCCTTTTTGTCTTCTCTCTTCTCCTCTTCTCTCTTCCCTTCTCTTTTCTCCTCTTTTCTCTTTTTGTCTTTTCTCTTGTCTTCTTCGCTTCTCTCTTCTCCTCCTCTCCTCTCCTCCCCTCTCCCCTCAAACCCATCGCACTGGTGAAACACAAATGTCTCTCGGGCAAAGCGGCGGAGGGTTGGGAAGCAATTAGCATGCAGAGAGGAGTAATTAGCGCTCGGGAGGCTCGCGGCGGAGCAGCGGGGAAGTGGCGCTCGGAGCGATCAGGGGCTGAGCCCGAACTGCACCGCGCGGGGAATCCTAATAGTGCTGCGTGGGAATCGCGGCTGGGGAGGGATGGGGAGCGACTGCGGGGGACAGGGGGACAGGGGACAGGGGACAGGGTGGGACAGAAGGATTGTAGGATAGAGGGACAGTGATGGGATAAGGGACTGCGGTGGGACAGAGACAGTGGTGGGACAGGGGTGGGACAGGGGAGGGACAAGGGATTGTGGTGGGACAGGGGACAGTGGCAGGATAGAGGGACAGTAATGGGATAAGGGACAGAGGACAGTGGTGGGACAGGGGATTGTGGTGGGACAGGGGACAGCGGTGGGACAGGGGTGGGATAAGGGGACAGTGATGGGACAGGGGAATGCGGTAGGATAGAGGGACAGTGATGGGACAAGGGGACCATGGTGGGACACAGGAATTTTTATGGGATAAGGGACAGTGGAGGGAAAAGGGACAGTGATGGGATAAGGGACAGTGGTGGCACAGAGGGACAGTGGTGGGACACAGGAATTTTCATGGGAAAAGGAACAGTGATGGCACAAGGGACAGGAATGGGACAGGGGACAGTGGGGGGACAAGGGATTGTGGTGGCACAGAGTGACAGTGATGGGATGGAGTGACAGTGGTGGGACAAGGGACAGTAGTATGACAGAGGATCCACGATGGGACAGAGGGGCTGTGTCACATCCCTGGTGACACGGCGTGATCCTCGGTGACATCGTGCCAACCTCGGTGCCACCCTGTGATCCTCGGTGACACGGTGCCACCCTCGGTGGCAGGCTCTGATTTTTGGTGGCACCCTGTGATCTTCGGTGCCACCCTGCGATCCTCGGTGGCACAGTGCCACCCTCGGGGGACAGAAGCCCCTCACTGAGCAGCACGGTTTGGGGACAGGGTTTGGGGACAGTCCCCACGGGGCTGGCAGCAGCCACGGCTGCCCGCCCGGCCGTTAATTAGCCCTAATTAACAGGATTCGCCTCATTTTCACCGCTGGGCAAACATTTGCTCAGGGAGCGGCCGGGCTGGATCGGCTGGGATGGAGCTGGGAGGGGACAGGGCGGGAGGCCTCGGTGTCCCCAAGGTCCCCTGCGGCCCTGCTGGGTGCCCTGGGTGTCACCTTGGCGTCACCCTGAGCACGTGGGGAAGGCAGGGCAGAGTGGGGACACTTCGCTTGGGGGATCCTCCCGGACCAGCTCATCCTGCATCTCACATCCCATAACCCTGTAACCCCAAATCCCTGTATCCCTCCAACCCCAAATCCCTGTGTCCCTCTAACCCCAAATCCCTGTGTCCCTCTAACCCCAAATCCCTGCATCCCTCTAACCCCAAATCCCTGTACTCCGATCCCCCATTCCCACTCCCTGAATCCCCAAATCCCTGTGTCCCACATCCCTGAGTCCCCATATTCCCACATCCCATTATCTGCACCATCTCCCCAGTTCCATCCCAGTTCCCATCCCATTTCCGGTCCCAGTTCCTGTCCCAGTTCCCATCCCAATTCCCATGCCAGTTCCCATCCCAGTTCCCAGTCCCTATCCCAGTCCAAGTTCCCATTTCCCATCCCAGTTCCCAATTCCACCCCATTTCCCACCCCTCTCAGCACACCAGCCCTCCCACACCCCACTCCCAGGCTGGGATTCCTTATTCCCATTTCTCCACTCCAGACTCGTCTCTCCCAAGGTCTGACTCGCTCCGGCTCTGCCCAGAGCTGCAGCTGCCCTTGGCCTCCTCCTCCTCCTCCTCCTCTGCTTCCCAGCCCTGCTCCTCCTTCTCCCCAGGATTGGTTTCATTTTCCCTTCCCTTTTCCCCTTTTCTCTCCAGGATTGTTATCTTCACCTTCCCTTTCCATTTCTCTCCCCAGGATTTTTAACTTCACCTTCAGTTTCCCCTTTTCTCTCCAGAATCATTTTCACCTTCACCTTCCCTTTCCCATTTTTCTCCCCCGGATTTTTACCTTCACCTTTCCTTTCCCTCTCCCCTTTGTTCCCCAGGATTGTTTTCATCTTCAACTTCAGTTTCCCATTTTCTCCCCATGATTTTCATCTTCACCTTCCCTTTCCCATTTTTTCCCAAGATTTTTACCTTCACCTTCCCTTTCCCTCTCTCCCCTTTTCTCCCCAGGGTTGTTTTCATCTTCACCTTCCTTTCCTCTTTTTCTCCCCAGGATCGTTTTCATCTTCACCTTCCCCTTTCCCCTTTTCTCCCTAGGATTTTCTTCACCTTCCCTTTCCCTTTTTCTCCCTGGGATTTTTACCTTCACTTTTCCTTTCTCTTTCCCCTTTTCTCCCCAGGATCGTTTTCTCTTCCCCTTCCCTTCCTCTTTTTCTCCCCGTGATTTTTATCTTCACCTTCTCTTCCCCTTTCCACTTTTCCCCCAAGATTTTTACCTTCACCTTCCCTTTCTCTCTCCCCTTTTCTTTCCAGAATCGTTTTTACCTTCACCTTCCCTTCCTCTTTTTCTCCCCAGGGTTGTTTTTATCTTCACCTTCCCCTTTCCCCTTTTTTCCCCAGGATTTTCACCTTCACCTTCCCTTTCCCCTTTTCTCTCCAGGGTTGTTTTCCTCTTCACCTTCCCTTTCCCATTTTCTCCCCAGTACTTTTACCTTCACCTTCCCTTCCCCTTTCCCTTTTTCTCCCCAGGATTTTTACCTTCACCTTCCCTTTTCCTTTTCCTTTCCCTTTCCCCTTTTCTCTCCAGGGTTGTTTTCATCTTCACCTTCCCCTTTCCTCCCCAGGATTTTTGCCTTCCCTTTCCCTTTCCCTCTCTTCTCTTTTCTCTCCAAGATCGTTTTCCACTTCACCTTCCCTTTCCCCTTTTCTCCCCAGGACTTTTACCTTCACCTTCCCTTTCTCTCTCCCTTTTTCTCCCCACGATTTTCATCCTCACCTTGTTCCCCTCTCCCTTTTCCCCCAAATCTCCATCACCTCCTCCTCCCATCCTTCCCCCTCTCCCCAAAACCCCTCCGGATTCCCACCTCCCCACCTCCCCGCCCTCCATCCCAATCCCCAATCCCAGGATCTCCCTCTTTTCCCTGGAAATCCAGCAGCAGCAGCAGCTCCGGGCTGCGATGAAAGCGGAGCGGCCGCGCCTGAAGCCGAGAGCCGGGCAAGGTCCTGGCAGCGCCGCGGCGATCAAAGGAACCTCATCCATCTTTCATGAGCCTCCCGAGAACATTCCAGAGGGTTCGGCGGCAGGAAGGGGCTCTCCGGAGATCAAAGCCCTGCGAGGAAGGGAGGGAGAGGGTTGGGAATGAAGAGATGGGGAGGCTGGAGATGATGAGAGGAGAGGATTCCCTTCGGAGATTCCCGAATTCTGGGAGGAGCTGAGAGGGGGGGATGAGGAGTGGCCCTGTCCCTGCAGTCGGTGACATCCCAAAATCCCAAATCTGGGAGCAGAGGGCTCAGGATGGGCAGGGACAGGGTGTCCAGCTCCTTATCCCAGCTCCAAATTCCCCCAAAATCCTTCTCATCCCTTTTTGGGAGATGGAGATCCTTCCCAGGCTGGCAGGAGAATTCTCCCCAAAATCCTTCTCCCCATCCCTGTTCTCCTGCTGGGATGAGAAAAACTGGGAAAGGTCTCCATCTCCTTATCCCAGCCCCAAATTCCCCAAAATCCTTCTCCCCATCCCATTTCTCCTGCCGGGATGGGGAAAGCTGGGAAAAGTCTCCAGATCCTTATCCCAGTCCCAAATCCGCCCCAAAATTCTTCTTCTCCAAATCCCCCCAAAATCCTTCTCCTGCCAGCCTTGGAAGGATCTCCAGCTCCCAAATTCTCACCAA
Source organism: Lichenostomus cassidix (assembly GCF_008360975.1). Taxonomy (NCBI): domain Eukaryota; kingdom Metazoa; phylum Chordata; class Aves; order Passeriformes; family Meliphagidae; genus Lichenostomus; species Lichenostomus cassidix. The sequence continues at coordinate 1,946,172 of NC_139503.1, read as the reverse complement.
AATCCCTCTCCATTCCTGTTCTCCTGCCGGAAGGAGGAAAGCTGGGAAAGGTCCCCAGATCTTTATCCCAGCCCCAAATTCCCCAAAATCCTTCTCCCACTCCAGGGAGGCTGCCAGGGCTGCCCAGGATGTCCCCTGTTGTCACCCTGGCAGGAGGTAAAAAGCCCCTGGGATGTTCCATTGGGATTTTCCCGGGGAGGGAAAACCGAGGGAATTCCCTGGAGGGAGGGAATGTCCATCCTGCCCGTCAGCATTTCCCCTTTGGGAAATCCCACAAATCCCCCAGATCCTGCTGGACACCAAACCCAGGAGCAGAGCCTCGGGAATGATCCCCAGGCTGGGAATTCCGGAAAAAATTCCAGCGGGGAGGAGAGGAAACGTGGAAAATCCGGGAAAAAATGAAGATGTGCAGCTCCAGAGTTGTTATCCCTGCTCTGAAAAACCAGAGAAAAACCCTTTTTCTTTTAGGATTTATGGAGTTTGGTTTGAAATCACCCAGGAAGATTCCCTGTTTGGATAAACCTCTGGATTGACATCCCAAACCGGGAAGAGGAGGATGATTTGGGAACATCCTAATAATGAACAGCAAACTGCAGTAAGAAGTGATCCCGCTGGTTTTTCAGGGCTGGAAATTCCCAAAAAACGCCTGGCAGGGAAGCCTGGATGTCCCCAGGATGCTCTGGGATGCAGGAAATCCTGCTGGAGATTCCTCAACCTTTGGATGTGGATTGGATTTGTTTTTTCCCCAAGGGAGGGAAAATGGGATAAATTTCCGCAGGGATTCCTGGAACTTCCCATTTTTTCCCAGATTTCCATGGAATAAAGGAATTCCCAGCTGGTGATCCCTCAGGATCGTGCTTGGGAATATCCTGGGGGATCTTTAGGAATTCCAGACCTTCATCACGGAACGGTGGAATCCCGGAATGGGATTGGGAAGGAATTCTGAGCTCATCCCATTCCATAGGCAGGGACGCTTTTCCCAATTCCAGTTTCCCAATCCCAATTTCCCAATCCAGGCTGCTCCAACCCGGCCATGGACACTCCCAGGGATCCAGCATTCCACAGCTCCTCTGGGAATTCCATCCCAGCCAGGAATTCCTTCCCGACTTCCCAGTCTGAACCCATTCCCTGCCTCCTGTCCCTCCATCCCTCATCCCAAAATCCCTCTCCCGGAGTCCCTTTAACCCCTGGAATGTGCTGGAAACTCTCCCTGGATCTTCTCCTCCTCTCCAGGTGAACATTCCCAGCCCTCCAGGAATTCCACATCCTCCTAATTCCAGGCAGGAATTCCAGGAAGAAATTCCAGGGAGAAATTCCAGGGAGAAATTCCAGGGAGAAATTCCAGGGAGAAATTCCATCCCTCCTCCTCCTGCCAGCTCCACCATCAGCATTCCAATCCCATTTCCCATCCCGCGGTCAGGAGCTGCCTGTGGATCCTGGAAAAAAAATAAAAAATTAATCCTAATTGCTGCGAGCGGCGCGCTGGTAAGCGCGGCCGTTAATTAGCGAGCGCTAATTGGATCCCGAGCTGCCGGGAAATCCAATTAGCTGGGATTAGAGCGGCCGGGGAGCAGAGAGGGGGTGAGGACAGGGCGGGCCGGAAAGTTTTTCTGCAGGTTTTGCGATGGGGAAAGGTCTGCAGGTCCTTGTCACAGCCCCGAGTTCCTCCCAGAAATCCTTCTTCCCTAAATTCCCCCAAAATTATTTTTGTCTCAAATTCCTCCCAGAAATCCTTCTCTTCCCTAAATTCCCCCAAAATGATTTTGCCCCAAATTTCCCCCAAATCCTTCTCCCCATCCCATTTCTCCTGCCACGACAAGGAAAACTGGGAAGGCTTTCCAGCTCTTTATCTGAGTCCGAAATTCCCCCAAATCCCCCAAAATCCTTCTCCCCACCCCTGTCCTCCTGCCATGACAAGGAAAACTGGGAAAGGTTTTCCAGTTCCTTATCACAGCTCCGAATTGTCCCAAAATCTTTTTGCCCCAAATTCCCCCCAAATCCTTTTGCCCTACATTCCCCCACAATCCTTTTGCCCCAAATCCTTCTCTCCATCCCATTTCTCCTGCCATGATGAGGAAAACTGGGAAAGGTTTCCAGTTCCTTTTCCCAGCCCCAAAATTCCCCCAAAATCCTTCTGCTCAAATTCTCCCAAAATCCTTCTACCCCAAATTCCCCCACAATCCTTTTGCCCCAAACTTCCCCCAAAATCCTTCTCCCCACCCCTGTTCTCCTGCCGGGATGTGGAAAACTGGGAAGGCTTTCCAGTTCCTTATCACAGCTCCAAATTCCCCCCAAAATCCCCCAAAATCCTTCTTCCCTAAATTCCCCCAAAACCCTTTATGCTCTAAATTCCCCCACAACCCTTTTGCCCCAAATTTCCCCCAAAATCCTTCTCCCCACCTTTGTCCTCCTGCCGGGATGAGGAAAACTGGGAAAGGTTTCCACTTCCTTATCCCAGCCCCAAATTCCCCTAAAATCCTCCTTCCCCGAATTCCACCAAAATCCTTCTAACCCAAAATTCCTTCAAAAATCCATCTGCCCCAAATTTCCCCCAAATTCCTTCTCCCCATCCCGGCAAAGGCTGCCGAGGCTGCCCAGAGCCATAAAAATTAAACAATAGGTGAAAAAAAACCCCAAAAAACCCAAAATAAAAAAGCAGATTTAACTGCACGGACCGATCATCCCCGTTTAACTCCCACCGATAAAATCCGGAATTGTTTCCCGAGGAGATGAGGCAATTCCCGCTCGGTTTTTATGGAGTTTTGGGCAATAAAATCACCATTTCGGGGTCTGGAGGGAAGGTTGGGCCAGGTGGGAGTAATTTGGGATGATTTTAGTTAAAAGCAGGTGGAGAATTGGGACGATTAGCAGGTGATTCCGGGAATGTGGGAATTTGGGATAATTGGCTGGTAATTGCAGGGATTTCTCTTGGAATTCCTGAGGAAGGCAGAGTTACCTGTCCAGGTGTGGGTTGGTCTGTCCAGGAAAAGGAGGGGAGCTTTCCATTCCATAAAAAATAATTAAAAATCTGGAATTTGATTGGGATATTCCCTTGGAGATGCCGAATTTGTCCCTGCCAGGCATAAATTTTGGCCAAAATTCTGCTTTTTGGACCTAAAAACATCCAAATTTAGAGCTGATGGGGATCTTTCAATTCCATGAAAAAAATTTTTAAAAGGTGGATTCCCTTATTTATACATATATAATTAATATATATATATATATATATTCCCTTATTTACATATATAATATCCCAATAATCTGAATTATCCCCCTTATTTCCATATATAACATCCCAATAATCCCCGAATTCGCCCCAAATCAGGAAACCCCAACCCCAGCTCACCTCGGGGGTCTCACCCGGAGCCCCCAAACCCCAAACTCAGCTCTGCCCAATTCCCTGGAGCGAACCCGCCGTGCCCAGCCTGCTGCTGCCCTCTGCCGCGGGGAGCTGCTCCGGGAATTCTGCTCCGGGAATTCCTGTCCCGGGAATTCCTGCCGGGATGGAGTTCCTGCCGGGATGGAGTTCCTGCTCCGGGAATTCCTGTCCCGGGAATTCCTGCCCTGGGAGTTCCTGCTCCGGGAGTTCCTGCTCCGAGAATTCCTGCCGGGATGGAGTTCCTGCTCCGGGAATTCCTGTCCCGGGAATTCCTGTCCCGGGAAAGGCTCGGCTCCGGGAAATCCTCCTGCCGGGGTGGAGGCGATTGGGGCGGGCGGATCGGCCCGGCACGGCACGGCACGGCACGGCACGGAGGGAATGCAGGGGGGTTTGCATCCCAAAATGGGTGCTCTGCATGCCGGGAAAGGATGCTGTGGATTCCAGGGTCAGAGATGCTGTGGAGCCCAAGAAAAGGATGTTCTGAAATCCAGGGTCAGAGAATGCTCTGGGTCCCGGAAAAGGATGCTCTGGAACCCAAGGTCAGGGATGCTCTGGAATCCAGGAAAAGGATGCTCTGCATCCCAGAAAGAATGTTCTGGATCCCAGGGTCAGGGAATGCTGTGGATCTTGGAAAAGGATGCTCTGGAATCCAGGAAAGAATGCTGTGGATCCCAGAAAAGGATCCTCTGGATCCCAATGCAGGGATATTTTGCACCCCAGGACAAGAATGCTCCAGACCCCAAAACAAGGATCCTCTGGATCCCAAAACAAGGATGCTCCACAATCCAAGGTCAGGGATGCTCCACACCCCAGGACAAGGACCCTCTGGATCCCCAAACTAGGATGTTCCAGAGCCAGGGATGCTCTGGACCTCAGGACAAGGATGTTCTGCACCCCAGGGCAGGGACATTTCACACCCCAGGCAGGGACATTTCACACCCCAGGGCAGGGAGATTTGACACCCCAGCACAGGGACACTCCTCAGGAGCCCTGGGAGATGGGCAGGTGGGCAGGAAGGACTGGGATGTCCCCAGTGTCCTGGGATGTCCCCAATGTCCCTTTTATTTCACCTGGAACCCTTTTTTCCACCCGAAATCCTTTATTCCACCTGGAACCCTTTTCAGCAGTGAGGAACCCATGGGGTTTGTGAGCAATTTGGGAACGGGAAACTCCACCAGCCGAGAGCCTCGGGATGGGGATGAGCTCATGAAAGGACAGGACAGAGCCACCAGGGGAAAGGGACACTTTGTCCCCATTGATCCCCAGGGCAGGGACAGGGGTTGGGGTGACATCTGGGGTGACATCAGCCCCCAAATCCCGAATTCCCTGAGCTCCAATCCCGCCGCAGCCTGCCGTGCATCCCCTATTAACGGAATTAATTAAAGCAGGGCCTGCGGATGATCTAATTAGGAACGAGGCGAGACTTGATTTCCCGTTTAATTAATTTGGGTTATTTACAGGCGGCGGCAGCGCCGGGAATTGTCTGGGGACACGTGGCGGCGGCGGGGGTGGCGGGAGGGGACACTGTGGGGACACTGTGGGGACACTCTGGGGACAGCAGGGACACCAGGGGGGCGTGGGGAGGGGCGCGGAGTGGCTTGGGGGTGACTCGTCCTGCAGGGGACACGGGAAAGCCACCGAGTGCCACCTCCGAGTGCCACCACCGAGTGTCACCTCCGAGTGCCACCTCCGAGTGCCACCACCGAGTGCCACCACCGAGTGCCACCACGCCACGAGGGTGGGATGCCCCCCGGGGACCCCAAAGGGTCGCGGCTGCCGGACCTCACTAGATGGCAGCAAAACGCTGCCGTTCCCACGGTGGCCTTGGGGACAACCGCCGCTGTCCCCGCTGGTGGCCTTGGGGACATCCCGGGGCTCCTGGAATTGCGAATCGCTGAGGGATGTCGGGATGGAGGAGAGTCCCAGCCTTGGCAGGGCTGGGTGACATCAGGGTGACACTGGAGGTGACATTGTCCCAAGGACTGGGATGTCCCCAGTGTCCCCTTTATTTCACCTGGAATCCTCTTTTTTCCCACCTGGAACCCCTTTTTTTCCACCCAAAATCCCTTATTCCAGCTGCATTCCTATTATTCCCTGCTGGAACCCCTTGATTCCAACTTGAACCCTTTTTTTCCAGCCAAAATAATTTATTCCACCCAGAACCCATTTTTTCCACCCGAAATCCTTTTTTCCAACTGGAATCCCTTTTTTCCCCAGCCTAAATCCTTTATTTCCACCCGAAATCCTTTATTCCACCTGGAATCTTTTATTCCCTGCTGGAACCCCTTGATTCCACTTGGAATCCCATTTTTCCCAGCCAAAATCCTTTATTTCAACTGGAACCCCTTTTTTCCACCTGGAATCCCTTTTTTCCAGTGGAAATCCTCGATTCCACCAGTAAACCCCTTTTTTTTCCAGCCGAAATCCTTTATTCCAGCTGGATTCCTATTATTCCCTGCTGGAACCCCATTTTTCCACCCATAAATCCCCATTTTTTCACACCCGAAATCCTTCATTTCACCCGTAAATCCCCATTTTCCCACCCAAAATCCTCCCTCCCAGCCGGAATCCCTCCCCTCCGGCTGTCCCCAGCGCTGTCCCTATGGATGTCCCCAGCTCTGTCCCCAGGGCTGTCCCTAGCTCTGTCCCCATGGCTGTCCCTGCTGTCCCTGCTGTCTCTCCCCAGCGCTGTCCCCTGAGCTGTCCCCGATGTCCCCAGGGCTGTCCCTGCTGTCCCCAGGGCTGTCCCCAGGGCTGTCCCTGCTGTCCCCAGGGCTGTCCCCAGCGCTGTCCCCATTGCTGTCCCCAGAGCTGTCCCCATGTCCCCATGGCTGTCCCCAGGGCTGTCCCCGATGTCCCCAGAGCTGTCCCCATGGCTGTCCCCATTGCTGTCCCCAGAGCTGTCCCCATTGCTGTCCCCATTGCTGTCCCCATTGCTGTCCCCATTGCTGTCCCCAAGGCTGTCCCTATGGCTGTCCCCACTGTCCCCAGGGCTGTCCCCATTGCTGTCCCCAGCGCTGTCCCCATTGCTGTCCCCATTGCTGTCCCCAGGGCTGTCCCCAGGGCTGTCCCCAGGGCTGTCCCCAGGGCTGTCCCTGCTGTCCCCAGGACTGTCCCCAGGGCTGTCCCCAGCTCTGTCCCCATGGCTGTCCCCAGCGCTGTCCCTGATGTCCCCAGGGCTGTCCCCATTGCTGTCCCCATTGCTGTCCCCAGGACTGTCCCCATGGCTGTCCCTGCTGTCCCCATTGCTGTCCCCAGGACTGTCCCCAGGGCTGTCCCCATTGCTGTCCCCATTGCTGTCCCCATTGCTGTCCCCATGGCTGTCCCCAGAGCTGTCCTTAGGGCTGTCCCCAGCGCTGTCCCCAGGGCTGTCCCCATTGCTGTCCCCATTGCTGTCCCCAGGACTGTCCCCATTGCTGTCCCAGCTGTCCCCATTGCTGTCCCCATTGCTGTCCCCATTGCTGTCCCCATTGCTGTCCCCAGCTCTGTCCCCATTGCTGTCCCCATTGCTGTCCCCATTGCTGTCCCCATGGCTGTCCCCAGGGCTGTCCCCAGGGCTGTCCCCATGGCTGTCCCCACGGGTGACATTCCCCACCCCTCCCGCCTCCCCGCCGTTGCCATGGCAACCCTTCGGGATGCTCCTCAGCATTTCCTCCTCCCAATCCAAGCGGGAAAAAAATTCCCAATTTTTTAAAATTAAACCGTCAGGGATTTATTCCTCACCCTGCCCGAGATTTCTCTCTGCTCGTGGATCATCCAGAAATTTGGATTTTCCAGGGAATTTCCTCAGGGAATCAAGCAGAGGAACAAAACTCCCCCTGGGCGCTGCAGGAATTAATTAATTGGTGTTAATTAAGCAGCAATCGGGTGGTTTTTCCAAGGAGCTGAGCTCCATCCTGGGAATTTCCTGCGGAGGAATTCCAGAAATTCCGATCCACACCCCAAATTTGACATTCCAGCATCATCCCTGAGAGAAAAAATTCCCCCAAAAAAGGGGAAATTGAGGATATTTTCCGGTGGTTTTGCAGAAATCGGAGCTCTGGGATTGCCAGGGTGAACTCCCGAGGGAGAATCCCAAAAAAATCGGAGTGGGTTTGGGGAGGAGTTGGGGAAAAGCGGGAAGGAAATGCCAAAAAATGCACTAATTCCTGATTCCTGGGGATTGTTTATCCCAATTTATCCCAATTCCAGGTGATTATTGATTATTTATCCCAATTCCAGCTGATTATTTATCCCAATTTATCCAAATTTTTCCCAATTCAGGTGATTATTTACCCCAATTCCAGGTCATTTTTTATCCCAATTTATCCCAATTCCAGGTGATTTTTTCCCCAATTCGAGGTGATTATTTACCCCAATTAAAACTGATTATTTACCCCAATTTATCCCAATTTTTCCCAATTCCAGCTGATTATTTACCAATTCCAGCTGATTATTTATCCCAATTTATCCCAAATTATCCCAATTTATTCCAATCTATCCCAATTCCAGGTGGTTTTTTATCCCAATTCCAGGTGATTATTGATTATTTATCCCAATTCCATCTGATTATTTACCCCAATTAAAGCTGATTATTTATCCCAATTTACCCCAATTAAAGCTGATTATTTCCCAATTCCAGCTGATTATTTATCCCAATTCCAGCTGATTATTTACCAATTCCAGGTGATTATTTATCCCAATTTATCCCAACTTTTCCCAATTCAGGTGATTATTTTTACCAATTCCAGGTAATTATTTATCCCAATTTATCCCAATTCCAGGTGATTATTTTAATTCCAGATGATTATTTCGATTCCAGGTGATTTTTTATCCCCATTTATCCCAATTTATCCCAATTTTTCCCAATTCCAGGTGATTATTTACCCCAATTCAAGGTGATTATCCCAATTCCAGGTAATTTTTTACCAATTCCAGACGATTATTTATCCCAATTTATCCCAATTCCAGGTGATTATTTACCCCAATTAAAACTGATTATTTATCCCAATTTATCCCAATTTTTCCCAATTTCAGGTGATTATTTATCCAATTCCAGCTGATTATTTACTAATTCCAGCTGATTATTTATCCCAATTTATCCCAATTCCAGGTGATTATCGATTATTTATCCCAATTCCAGCTGATTATTTATCCCAATTTATCCCAGTTTTTCCCAATTCAGGTGATTATTTACTAATTCAGGTAATTTTTTCCCAATTCCAGGTGATTATTGATTATTTATCCCAATTCCAGGTGATTATCGATTATTTATCCCAATTAAAACTGATTATTTATCCAAATTTATCCCAATTTACCCCAATTAAAGCTGATTATTTACCAATTCCAGCTAATTTTTTATCCCAATTTATCCCAATTCCAGGTGATTCTTGATTACTTTTCCCAATTTCAAGTGACTTTTTCCCAATTCCAGGTGATTTTTTTACCCAAATTACCCCAATTGAAATCTGGATTTTTTTTTTAAAAATATCCCCTAAAAACAGGAGTTTAAATCTGGGGTTTTTTTTGAAAATATCAGTTTAAATCTGGATTTTTTTGGGAAAATATCAGAGTTTAAATCTGAATTTTTTTGGAAAATATCCCATAAAAACAGGAGCTTAAATCTGGATTTTTTTGGAAAATATCAGAGTTTAAATCTGAATTTTTTGGGGGAAAATATCCCAAGGGAACAAGAGTTTAAATCTGAATTTTATGGGAAAATATCCCCTAAAAACAGGAGTTTAAATCTGGAATTTTTTGGGAAAATATCAGAGTTTAAATCTGGATTTTTTTGGAAAATATCAGAGTTTAAATCTGGATTTTTTTGGAAAATATCCCATAAAAACAGGAGTTTAAAATTGGATTTTTGGGAAATATCAAATTTAAACTGGATTTTTGGAAAATATCCCAAGTAAACAAGAGTTTAAACCTGGATTTTTGGGGGAAAAAAAATCCATAGAAACAAGAGTTTAAAAATGGATTTTTTTGGAAAATATCAGAGTTTAAATCTGGATTTTTGGGGAAAATATCCCAAGTAAACAAGAGTTTAAACCTGGATTTTTGGGGGAAAAAATCCCATAAAACAGGAGTTTAAATCTGGATTTTTTTTTGGAAATATCAGAGTTTAAATCTGAATTTTTTGGGAAAAATATCTCAAGGGAACAGGAGTTTAAATCTGGATTTTTTGGGGAAATATCAGAATTTAAATCCGGATTTTTTTGGGGAAAATATCAGAGTTTAAATTTGGATTTTTTGGGAAAAAAATCCCGGAGAAGGTGGAGAAGGACAACTCATGATTTCCTGGAATCCCCACGGAAAAAAAACCCCAAAAAATGTGAATTTTTAGGATTTGCTGATGGGTTTGGTGTGGAATTTGGGATTTTCCCTCTCCAGTAAGAAAGAAAAATGGTTAAATTGGGAAAATTCCCCAAAATCCCCATTTTTTGTGAGGCTGGGAATGTGGAAAGGTGCAAAAATATGGGAAAAAAGAACATTTTTCACCTTTTTTCTGATGGAAAAATTAATTTTAAGTCATTTTGTGGATCTCAGCCAGGAGACTTTGGAATATTTTGGAATATTTTGGAATATTGGAAACTCTTGGATGGATTTTCTGTCCAGAAATGGAAATAATAATGAAGAATTTTGGGGGAAAATATCAGAATAACACACAGAATAATAATTAAAAATATGGGAAAAAACCACTTTTTTCACCTTTTTTCTGATAGAAAAATTAATTTTAAGTCATTTTGTGGATCTCCCTTTGCTCAGCCAAGAGACTTTGGAATATTTTTGAATATTTTTGAATATTTTGGAATAATTTTGGAATATTCTGGAATATTGGAAACCCCTGGATGGATTTTCTGTCCAAAAATGGAAATAAAAATGAAGATTTTTGGGCAAATTTTGGAGAAAAAAAAATCTGAAAACCCATTTAAAAATAAAATAAAAATTTTTAAAAATCCAAATTTTTTTTTGGAGAATAAAATAAAATAAATAAAATAAAATTCCAAACCCTTTTTTCCTCCAGAAAATAGATATATTTTTTGTTTTCCCCACAAGTCAATGCTCTGCTGGTTTATTTTATTTTATTTATTTTTTTTCCTTTTAGACATAAAGTTTCCTTTATTTTCTTTTTTGGTTTTGTTTTTTCTTGAAAAAGTTAAAAATACAGAAAGTTCAGAAATTTTGCTTTTTTTTCTCTCTCCTTGGGCAGGTGGAGAAAATAATCCTTCACTGCAATGGTGCTCTTAATTGCTTTATTATTATTAATTATTATTAATTATTATTATTATTTTCGATCTTTTGGGGTTTTTTTTTTCATTAATCATCATCACCCTTTTTTTAATATTTTTTTTTTTAGGATAGAAGTTGTTTTTGGGGGTTTTTTGGGATCCAAATTCACCTTTTTTTTTTGTTTTTTGGGATCCAAAATCACTTTTTTTTGTTGTTTTTAAGGCTTTTTTGGGATCCAAATTCTTTTTTTTTTGGGGATCCAAATTCACTTTTTTTGTTGTTTTTAGGGCTTTTTTGGGATCCAAATTCACTTTTTTTGTTGTTTTTAGGGCTTTTTTGGGATCCAAATTCACTTTTTTTGTTGTTTTTAGGGCTTTTTGGGATCCAAATTCACTTTTTTTGTTGTTTTTAGGGCTTTTTGGGATCCAAATTCACTTTTTTTGTTGTTTTTAGGGCTTTTTGGGATCCAAATTCACTCATTTTTTTGGGGATCCAAATTCACTTTTTTTTGGGGATCCAAATTCACTTTTTTTGTGGTTTTTAGGGTTTTTTGGGATCCAAATTCACTTTTTTTCGTTTTTAGGGTTTTTTAGATATCTAAATTCTTTTTTTATTTTTAGGGTATTTGGGGAACCAAATTCACTTTTTTTGGGATCCAAATTCACTTTTTTTTTTTTGTTTTTCAGGTTTTTTTGGGATCCAAATTCCCTTTTCTTTGGGATCCAAATTCACTTTTTTTGGTTGTTTTTAGGGCTTTTTTGGGATCCAAATTCACCTTTTTTGTGGTTTTTAGGGTTTTTTGGGATCAAAATTCACTTTTTTTGTTTTTAGGGTTTTTTGGGATCCAAATTCACTTTTTAGGGTTTTTTTGGGATCCAAATTCACTTTTTTTGTTGTTTTTAGGACATTTTTAGGACCCAAATCCACCTTTTTTTTGGGGGATCCAAATTTTGGGTTTTTTTTTTGCTCTTAAGGGTTTTTTTTGGGGGATCAAAATTCACTTTTTTCCCCATTTTTAACCTTTTTCGGGGATCCAAATTCACATTTCCAGGTGCCAAAAGTCCCCAGAAGTCCTGCTCGCTCTCCCTTCCACATTTTGGGATTCTCTGACATTTTTTTGGGATATTTTTGGGGTTTTTTTGGGATATTTTTTGGGGTTTTTGGTGCTCATTGCAGGCAGCAGTGGCCGTTGGCGTCTTTGCAGCGTAACCTCATCTTGGGGCGATATTTCTCCAGGTAAAGCAGCTGCTTGGAGTTGAAAGCTCCCCTCCTTTTCCTGAAAAAAATATTGAAAAATGAGGATATTAATGGGAAAAGATGGGGTTTTAATGAATTTGGGGAATTAGGTGGTTTTTTGGCTCAAAATCTGGGTTTTTTTAGGTGTAAAAAGCAGAATTTTGGCCAAAATTTGTACACAGTGAGGATAAATTTGGCATCTCCATGGGAATATTCCAATTCAATTCCAATCAAATTCCACCTTTTTTTCTTTATGGAATTGCAAGCTCTCCTCCTTTTCATATATTTTATATATATATAAATATATATATATAAATTATAATATATATAAAATATATTATAAATGATATTGGATATATGTATATATGTGTGTATATATATATAATTATATATAAAATTACAGATATATAATTATACATATAAAATTATAGATATAATCCCAAAATAATGGCTTTGCCACAAATATATATAATATATACTAATACTATTATATTAATATAAAATAATATATTATACATAATATATAACATAATATATATATTGTTGTATATTAATATATTACTATATAATAAGTAATATATAATACGTTATATATATTATATATAATATATATTATAAATAAAAATCCTATTTATATATAATTATATAATTATAAATATAAATTAGGAAAAAAAAAAGGGATTCTAAAAATCCCATTATTTTGGGATAAACCTCCCAAAAAAACCCAAACATCTTCCTTAACAGGAAAACCACGAGATGAAGGAATTCCTGGGAAATGGAAATTCCTGAGAAATGGGAAATCCCTGGGAAATCCCAGGAAATTCCTGGAAAATGGGAAATTCCTGGGAAATCCCATGGATGTTCCTAGAAAATCCCATGGAAACTCCTCGGAAATCCCATGGAAATCCCTGGGAAATGAGAAATTCCTGGAAAATCCCCACAGAAATCCCATGGGAATGAGAAATCCCTGGGAAATCCCATGGAAACTCCTGGAAAATGGGAAATCCCATGGAAATTCCTGGAAAATCCGCACGGAAATCCCATGGAAATGAGAAATTCCTGGGAAATCCCAGGAAATCCCATGGAAATCCCAGGAAATCCCATGGAAAAAGGGAATTCTGACTCACGTCCTGATGAACTGCACGGCATCCTCGTACTTCATCCCACACTCGATGAGAGCCAGAGCCACCAGCACCGGAGCCCTGGGGAAATATCAGATTTTTTAGGGAAAAATCCTATTTTTTAGGAAAAATCCAGCACTGGAGCCCTGGGGGAAATGTCAGGTTTTTTAGGGTAAAATCCCATTTTTCAGGGAAAATCCAGCACTGGAGCCCTGGGGGAAAATATCAGGTTTTTTAGGGTAAAAATCCCATTTTTTGGGGAAAATCCAGCACTGGAGCCCTAGGGGGAAATCAGACTTTTTAGGGAAAAATCCCATTTTTCGGGGAAAATCCAGCACTGGAGCCCTGGGGGGAAAATCAGATTTTTAAGGAAAAATTCCACTTTTCAGGGAAAATCCAGCACTGGAGCCCTGGGGGAAAATATCAGGTTTTTTAGGGAAAAATCCCATTTTTTAGGGAAAATCCAGCACTGGAGCCCTGGGGGAAAATCAGATTTTTAAGGAAAAATTCCACTTTTCAGGGAAAATCCAGCACCGGAGCCCTGGGGGAAATATCAGATTTTTTAGGGTAAATCCCATTTTTTGGGGAAAATCCAGCACTGGAGCCCTGGGGGAAAATCTGATTTTTTAGGGAAAAATCCCATTTTTTAGGGAAAATCCAGCACTGGAGCCCTGGGGGAAATATCAGGTTTTTTAGGGTAAAAATCCCATTTTTTGGGGAAAATCCAGCACTGGAGCCCTAGGGGAAAATCTGATTTTTTAGGGAAAAATCCCATTTTTTAGGGAAAATCCAGCACTGGAGCCCTGGGGGGAAATCAGACTTTTTAGGGAAAAATCCTATTTTTTAGGGAAAATCCAGCACTGGAGCCCTAGGGGAAAATCTGATTTTTTAGGGTAAAAATCCCATTTTTTGGGGAAAATCCAGCACTGGAGCCCTAGGGGAAAATCAGATTTTTAGGGAAAAATCCAACAGAAATCAGTCAAATCCTTCCACATTCAGCCAATTCCTCTGAAATTCGCAAGACTTATTATTTTTGAAATTCACAAAATTCATTATTTTTGAAATTCACAAAATTCATTTTTTTCGAAATTCACGAAATTCATTATTTTTGAAATTCACGAAATTCATTATTTTTAAAATTCACGAAATTCATTATTTTTAAAATTCACGAAATTCATTATTTTTGAAATTCACGAAATTCATTATTTTTAAAATTCACTAAACTCATTATTTTTGAAATTCACGACATTTATTACTTTTGACATTCACGACATTTTTTTTTAATTAAAGAAATTTTTTTTTTTAGTCATGATACTTTTTTTCTTTTTTAAATTCATGAGATTAATGTTTTTTTCTTTAATTAATGAGATTTATTATTTTGGAAATTTGTGAAACTTCTTATTTTTGAAATTCACTAAACTTATCAATTTTGAAATTCACTGAACTTCTTATTTTTGAAATTCAGGAAATTTATTACTTTTGAAATTCACATTTATTATTTTTGAAATTCAGGAAATTTATTACTTTTGAAATTCACATTTATTATTTTTGAAATTCACGAAATTTATTACTTTTGAAATTCACATTTATTACTTTTGAAATTCACGAAATTTATTACTTTTGAAATTCACACTTATTATTTTTGAAATTCAGGAAATGTATTACTTTTGAAATTCACACTTATTACTTTTGAAACTCGCTAAACTCATTATTTTTGACATTCACGAAATTTATTCTTTTTGAAATTAACGAATTTTTTTTTAATTCACGACTTTTTTTTTTTCAATTAACGAAATTTTTTTTTTAATTCACATTTTTCTTTTTCAATTAACGAAATTTTTTTTTTAATTCACAACCTTTTTTTTCAATTAACAAAATTTTTTTTTTTAATTCACAACCTTTTTTTTTTCCTTAAATTCACGAGATTTATTTTTCTGAAATTCGCCAAACTCATTATTTTCGAAATTCGCCAAACCGGCGAAATCCCAAACGACGAAATTTCATTTTTTTGGCCAAAAGAAGGGGATTTTAACCCAATTTGCAGGCTGACCTGCCGAGCCCAGCCACGCAGTGCACAGCCACGCAGCAGCCCGGCTCCTCGCGGAACTTGGCTCGCAGCAGGTTCAGCCAATCCTCCACGATCTGCCCCGGCGGCGGAGCTCCGTCATCGAACGGCCAGTCCTGGGGGGGAAAGGGAAATTATGGGGAATCTGCGGGAAGGATGGGTTGGGGTGGGATTCACCAGAAATTGTCACTTCTGTGGGTGTTTTTGGGTTTTTTTTGGGTGTTTTTTGGGGTGAAATGCACAATAAAATGCCATTTCTGCAGGTGGTTTTGGGATGGAATTCACAATAAACTGCCATTTCTGTGGAGTTTTTGGGGTGAAATTCACAGTAAATTGCCTTTTCTGTGGGTGTTTTTGGGGTGAAATTCACAATAAATTGCCACTTTTTTGGGGTGAAATTCACCATAAATTGCCATTTCTGTGGATGTTTTTGGGGCGTTTTTGGGGTGAAATTCACCATAAATTGCCAATTCTGCAGGTGGTTTTGGGATGGAATTCACAATAAATTGTCATTTCTGCAGGTGATTTTGGGGTGAAACTCACAATAAATTGTCGTTTTTGTGGGGTTTTTTGGGGTGAAATTCACAATAAATTGCCACAATAAATTGCCATTTCTGTGGGGTTTTTTGGGATGAAATTCACAATAAATTGCCATTTCTGTGGGGTTTTTTGGGATGAAATTCACAATAAATTGCCATTTCTGTGGATGTTTTTGGGGCGTTTTTGGGGTGAAATTCACCATAAATTGCCAATTCTGCAGGTGGTTTTGGGGTGAAATTCACAGTAAATTGCCATTTCTGAGGGTGTTTTTGGGGCGTTTTTGGGGTGAAATTCACAATAAACTGCCATTTCTGTGGATTTTTTGGGGTGAAATTCACAGTAAATTGCCTTTTCTGTGGGTGTTTTTGGGGTGAAATTCACAATAGATAGTCACTTCTGCGGTGTTCTTGGGGTTTTTTTGGGGTGAAATTCACAATAAATTGCCACTTTTTTGGGGTGAAATTCACAATAAATTGCCATTTCTGCAGGTTTTTGGGGTGAAATTCACAATAAATTGCTGGTTTTGGGCTGGTATCGGGGTGGTTTTGGGGTGAAATTCATAATAAATTGCCACTTTTTTGGGGTGAAATTCACCATAAATTGTCACTTCTGCAGGTGGTTTTGGGATGGAATTCACAATAAATTGCCACTTTTTTGGGGTGAAATTCACAATAAATTGCCATTTCTGTGGTGGTTTTGGGATGGAATTCACAATAAACTGCCATTTCTGCGGATTTTTTGGGGTTTTTTTGGGGTGAAATTCACAGTAAATTGCCATTTCTGAGGGTGTTTTTGGGGCGTTTTTGGGGTGAAATTCACCATAAATTGCCAATTCTGCAGGTGGTTTTGGGGTGAAATTCACAGTAAATTGTCATTTCTGTGGTGTTTTTCGGTTGAAATTTCCAATAAATTGTCACTTCTGCGAGTGTTTTTGGGATGAAGTTCACAATAAATTGCCATTTCTGCGGGTGTTTTGGGGTTTTTTTGGGGTGAAATTCACAATAAATTGCCACTTTTTTGGGGTGAAATTCACCATAAATTGCCTTTTTTGCAGGTTTTTTTGGGGTGAAATTTGTAAATAAATGGCCTTTTTTGCAGGTTTCTTTGGGGTGAAATTCACAGTAAATTGCCATTTCTGAGGGTGTTTTTGGGGTGAAATTCACCATAAATTGCCAATTCTGCAGGTGGTTTTGGGGTGAAATTCACAACAAATTGTTGGTTTTGGGTTTTTTTGGGGTGAAATTCACAGTAAATTGCCTTTTCTGTGGGTGTTTTTGGGGTTTTTTTGGGGTGAAATTCGCAATAAATTGTCATTTCTGCAGGTGATTTTGGGGTGAAATTCACAATAGATTGTCGTTTTTGTGGTGTTTTGGGGGTGAAATTCACAATAAATTGCCACTTTTTTGGGGTGAAATTCACAATAAATTGCCAATTCTGCAGGTGGTTTTGGGGTGAAATTCACAGTAAATTGCCATTTCTGAGGGTGTTTTTGGGGGTTTTTTGGGGTGAAATTCCCAATAAATTGCCATTTCTGTGATGGTTTTGGAGTGTTTTTGGGGTGAAATTCCCAATAAATTGCCACAATAAATTGCCATTTCTGTGGATTTTTTGGGGTGAAATTCGCCATAAATTGCAGGTTTTTTGGGGTGTTTTTGGGGTGAAATTCACAGTAAATTGTCATTTCTGTGGTGTTTTTCTGTTGAAATTTCCAATAAATTGTCACTTCTGCAAGTGTTTTTGGGATGAAGTTCACAATAAATTGCCATTTCTGCGGGTGTTTTGGGGTTTTTTTGGGGTGAAATTCACAATAAATTGCCACTTTTTTGGGGTGAAATTCACCATAAATTGCCTTTTTTGCAGGTTTTTTTGGGGTGAAATTTGTAAATAAATTGCCTTTTTTGCAGGTTTCTTTGGGGTGAAATTCACAGTAAATTGCCAATTCTGCAGGTGTTCTTGGGGTGTTTTTGGGGTGAAATTCACCATAAATTGCCATTTCTGCAGGTGGTTTTGGGATGGAATTCACAATAAACTGCCATTTCTGCGGATTTTTTGGGGTTTTTTTGGGGTGAAATTCACCATAAATTGCCATTTCTGTGGGCGTTTTTGGGGCGAAATTCACAATAAATTGCCATTTCTGCAGGTTTTATTTCTAGGCATGAAAATTCCCATTTTTAAAGGCTAAACCCTTTAGAGATTCCCACCATTTCCAGGCAGGAAAGTTCCCAT
Organism: Lichenostomus cassidix; assembly: GCF_008360975.1. Lineage (NCBI taxonomy): Eukaryota > Metazoa > Chordata > Aves > Passeriformes > Meliphagidae > Lichenostomus > Lichenostomus cassidix. Next base: position 1,928,393 of record NC_139503.1, on the reverse strand, counting down.
TTTTATCCATTTTTAAAGGCTAAAACCTTCAAATATCTGAACAATAAACCTTCAAACATCTCACCAAATCCCAAAATTTATCCAGCGAGTTTCCCACCTTCACCTGCTGCTGCTTCACATCTTTTTTGGCCCCAAAACCTGGAGATTCCCACCATTTCCAGCCACAAAATTCCCATTTTTAAAGGCTAAACCCTCTAGAGATTCCCACCATTTCCAGCCACAAAAATCCCATTTTTAGGCAGTTTTGAGGCAGTTTTTCAGGCAGTTTTGAGGCAGTTTTTAGGCAGTTTTGAGGCAGTTTTTTAGGCAGTTTTTCAGGCAGTTTTGGGGCAGTTTTGAGGCAGTTTTTGAGGCAGTTTTGGGGCAGTTTTGAGGCAGTTTTTGAGGCAGTTTTGGGGCATTTTTGGGGCAGTTTTGAGGCAGTTTTTCAGGCAGTTTTGGGGCAGTTTTGGGGCAGTTTTGAGGCAGTTTTGAGGCAGTTTTGAGGCAGTTTTGAGGCAGTTTTGAGGCAGTTTTGAGGCAGTTTTTAGGCAGTTTTCAGGCAGTTTTTCGGGCAGTTTTGGGGCAGTTTTTCAGGCAGTTTTGGGGCAGTTTTGGGGCAGTTTTGGGGCAGTTTTGAGGCAGTTTCAGGCAGTTTTCCAGCACTCACCAGCACCTGGATGCCCTCCCTCTCGATGGGCGCTTGGTCGTAGGTAGCGTCACACACTCGCACCAGGGTGGTCACTCCGTACTTCTTCAGCTCCTGGGGGGGAAAGAAAACATGCTGGAGAATAAAATTCTTTTTGAAAATTGTAAAATTCTTTTTGTGAATTATAAAATTCTTTATAAAATTCTTTTTGTGGATTATAAAATTCTTTATAAAATTCTTTTTGTGGATGATAAAATTCTTGCGAATTATAAAATTCTTGTTGTGGATAATAATTCTTTATAAAATTCTTTTTGTGGATTAGAAAGTTCTTGTGGTGAATTGTAAAGTTCTTTTTGCGAATGATAAAATTCTTTATAAAATTCTTTCTGTGGATTATAAAATCAGTTTTGTGAATTATAAAACTCTGTGAATTATAAAGTTCTTTTTGTGAATTATAAAATTCATTTTGAGAATTATAAAATGCTTTCTGTGAATTACAAAACTCTTTTGTTGGATTATAAAATTCTTTTTGTGAATTATAAAATTCTTTTTGTGAATTTCAGAGTTCTTCTTGTGAATTATAAAATTGTTCTCGTAAATCATAAAATTCTTCTTGTGAATTATAAAACCCTTTCTGTGAATTATAAAACTCTTCTTGTGAACTAGAAATCCCTTTTTCTCAGCTATAAACCCAACATTCTCAGAGCTCCAAGCTGAAGGAAGGAGTAAGAGATGAATTTGAGGACAAATCTCACTTTAAGTTGATTTTCTGCTTTCTGAATCTCCTTTTAACATTTAACAGTTATTAAATTGAGCTTGATTTTGGATTGAGCTGGGCAGAGTTACAGAGATTTTTTTTATATTATTTATTCTTTAACTCATTCCGTAAAGGAACTTTCTATACATTTATATATTTATTCTTCAAGTAATTATGTAAAGGAACTTTATATGCATTTTTGTATTATTTATTCTTTAACTCATTCCGTAAAGGAACTTTCTATGCGTTTATATATTTATTTTTTTAAACTCATTCTGTGAAGGAACTTTACAGAATTCCAGTTGGAATTCATTCCTCTCGTGTGTTTATATCCCAAAATTGAAGTTCATCCAAGCTGAGGAATGCAGGAAATTCAGGAAAATCCATCAGTGGATTCTCTTGTCAGAATGTGAATAATAAAGACAAAAACTTTAAAAATTTAAAAATTTTAAAATTCATTTCAAATTTAATTGCATTAATAAATTTTAGTTAAAATTTCATTTTTAAGTCATTTAATTTAATTAATTTAATTTAAAATTTAATTTAAAATTTAATCTAAAATTTAATTTAACTTAAAATTAATTGAATTCAAAATTTAATTTAATTCAAAATTTAATTGAAAAAAATTAATTTAAAATTTAAAAATTAAATTAAATTAAAAGTTCAAGGTAGCAGGCAAAGCACTGAGCAGCAGCTCAGCACCTGAGCAGGAATCCTGACGGATTTGGGGAATTTTTTGGGGTTTTTTTTGGGGGGATTCCTTACCTCGATGAACTTGCTGAGGGTGGCGTTGGTGGGGTTGTGAGTGATGAGGAAACGCAGATTTTCATAAGTGATTTCCACGGGGGCTGGACGGTTCATAATGCCAAAGGAAACGTGTCAGGGGGCCAAAAAAAAAATCCCCAAAAAAAATTAAAAACAACGGGGAAAAAAAAAAAAAATAAAATAAAATAAAAATCAATGACCTGGGCAGTGTTTCACAGCAGAAAACATCCACAAGAGCGCTGGGATCGCTCAACCCAAGCTCGGTTTGTCCCTCTGGGGTTTTTTCCTGCTGCAAAAGCAGGTTGGCTTCGCAATCCCTCGGGGTTCTCCTCCTCCAGACCCCCCGAAATTCCCCAAAATTCCCCCAAATTCCCGCGAGCTGCAAGCCTGGGCAGCCTGTTCTACATCGAGGCACTGGTGAGGCGAAGGAAGGTCGTGGCTCCTGGCACAGTTGGGGTTTTTCCTCTTCCAGCCAGGGCAGGAGAAATCCCATAAATCTGTCCCGAGGCAGAGGGAGGTTTTTGGGATTTTTTTTTTGCGGGATTTTTTTCGGGGTTTGCAGAGCTCACTTGGCGGCCAGGGTGCTGTGCTGGGCCTGGCAGAAGTCTGCCCTGACGCTCAGAAAAGCCATAAATGGGCCAAGGAGACTCCAACAGAACACCTGGAGGGGAGAGAAACACAGGAAAAGGGTTGGAGGGGTTTGGGGTTGTGGGGTTGATAGGCAGAGAAATTCAGATTATGGGAGAATAGAGGCATGATGGCTCTGATCCCAAATGTTCTCTGAAGAAAAAACAGTCCTGATAGCCCTGATCCCAAATATTGGGAATGTTCCCATAGGATTTGATGGAATTCAAAGCCTTGGAGGATTCTGTTTCCATCATTAACCCACCAAGAGAAATTCAAATTAAGGCAAACACTGCAAAAACCCCTCAAATAAAGTCCTGACAGCCCTGATCCCAAATATTGGGAATATTCCCTGAGAATTAGTTGAATTCAAAGCATTGGAGGATTCTGTTTCCATCATTAACCCACACAGAGAAACTCAAATTAATCAAAAAACCACTCCTGAAAGCCCTAATCCCAAATATTGGGAATATTCTCTAAAGATTAGTTGAATACAAAGCATTGGAGGATTCTGTTTCCATCATTGATCCATAAAGAGAAACTCAAATTAATCAAAAACCCAGTCCTGAGAGCCCTGATCCCAAATATTGGGAGTGTTCCCTAAGGATCTGTCACCCCAGAATATCAAATCCCCCAGAATTCAAAGCATTGGAAGATTCTGTTTCCACCATTGACACACCCAGAGAAATTCAAATTAAGGCAAACACTGCAAAAAACCCACAAATAATTGTTCTGACAGCCCTGATCCCAAATATTGGGAATATTCCCTGAGGATTAGTTGAATACAAAGCATTGGGGAATTCTGTTTACATCACTGACATACACAGAGAAACTCAAAATTAAAGCAGATGCTGCAAAAAACCCACAAATAAAGTCCTGATAACCCTAATCTCAAATATTGGGAATATTCTCATAGGATTTGATGGAATATAAAGCATTGGAGGATTCTGTTTCCATCACTGACCCACACAGAGAAACTCAAATTAATCAAAAAACCAGTCCTGATAAAAATAATCAGAATTTTGGGAATATTTTCTAAGGGTTTGCTGTAATTCCTGCTCCTGGAGGCACCAAAAATGAGGAATTCTCTCTGTGTTCCCACCTGGAAAAATGAAAAATAACCCACACTTGAAAATGTCATTTACCTCATCCCAAATCTGTGAAAAACAACACTGCTGTGGTTTTATTTTCTGAACAAAACCAGCAGCAGGACGAGGGAGAGCAGAATAAATAAAATAACAGAATAAAAATCAATTTTTCCTGTATTTTTGAGCTCCTGCCAGCAGATAAATTCCCACCCAATTCAAAATATCTTAGCAGCAAAGTGGCCAAATGGTCATTTAGCAGCAATAATCTGAGTTATTCTCCATTACTCTCAATTATTTAGTTATTCTCAATTAGAGAACTCAAAATCATAATTTATACTATAATAATAAATAAATAATAATAATAATAATGCTGTCCCAAGGTGTCACCAGCTCCAGTTAATATTATTAATAATAACAATAAATAAATAATAATAATAATAATAATAATAAATGTTGTCCCAAGGAGTCACCAGCCCCAGAGGTGGTAATAATAATAATAATTTTTTAAAAAATTAATAAATAATAATGCTGTCCCAAGGTGTCACCAGCCCCAGTGGTGATAATAATAATAATAATTTTTTTAAAAATTAATAAATAATAATGCTGTCCCAAGGTGTCACCAGCCCCAGAGGTGGTAATAATAATAATAATTTTTAAAAAATTAATAAATAATAATGCTGTCCCAAGGAGTCACCAGCTCCAGTTAATATTATTAATAACAATAATAAATAAATAAAAAAATAATAATAATAATAATAATAAATGTTGTCCCAAGGAGTCACCAGCCCCAGTGGTGATAATAATAATAACAATTTTTTTAAAAATTAATAAATAATAATGCTGTCCCAAGCAGTCACCAGCCCCAGAGGTGGTAATAATAATAATATTTTTTTTTAAAAGTAATAAATAATAATGCTGTCCCAAGCAGTCACCAGCTCCAGTTAATATTATTAATAATAATAATAAATAAATAAAAATAATAATAATAATAATAATAATAATAATAAATGTTGTCCCAAGCAGTCACCAGCCCCAGTGGTGATAATAATAATAATTTTTTAAAAAATTAATAAATGATAATGCTGTCCCAAGCAGTCACCAGCCCCAGAGGTGGTAATAATAATAATAATTTTTAAAAAATTAATAAATAAAAATGCTGTCCCAAGGTGTCACCAGCCCCAGAGGTAACCTCAGCTCCCCTGCAGAATTTCTCCACCTCCCTTTCCCCACAGGAATATTCCTGGAGCACTTAATTAGCTCCCAGCTAATTAAAAACCAGTGATTAAAAATGCAGAGCGCTGTGGTTAAGGCTGAAGGAGTTATTTCCAGCAGCATGAGGAGCTCCTGCAGCACAGAAATCCTATTTATTTTACAAGTTCAAATAACTTCTCCACTTTCCAGCTGGAGTTTAATCAGGAAAATCAAACCTCATTGTGTACAACTCCTGATTTCCTCGAGTAAATACTCTGAATTTTCTCTATGTTTAAGTTTTCTCCCTCACCAGGTGAATTTACACTTCAAAACCTCAGAGGGAAGAGAGTTTCCATTCCAACAAACTGTGAGGAATCCAGGAAACAAGGAATTCTTTCTCAGCCAATTAATCTTCAGCTTTTCAGACATAAAAAGTGAGATTGGACATGGAGAGGAACCGAAAAATGCCAGGTTTTGATGTGGCTGGCCTGGGAATGGAGCAGAGGGAAAATTGAATTTTCAGAGCAGAGGGAATGAAAATTCCTGGAGCTGGAATGTTGTCTGGCAGGAAATGTTGTAATTAATCAGTGGTTATTAATGGAGATAATCAATAATCACTGAGATAATCAATATCACTGAGATAATCAATATCACTGAGATAATATCCCTGAGATAATCAATAATCACCGAGATAATCAATAATCACCGAGATAATCAATAATCACCAAGATAATCAATAATCACCGAGATAATCAATCACTGAGATAATCCATAATCACCGAGATAATCAATAATCACAGAGATAATCAATATCACAGAGATAATCAATAATCACTGGGATAATCAATAATCAATAATCACTGAGATAATCAATATCACTGAGATAATCCATAATCACAGAGATAATCCATAATCCCTGAGATAATCCATAATCCCTGAGATAATCAATAATCCCTGAGATAATCAATAATCACTGAGATAATCAATATCACTGAGATAATCAATATCACTGAGATAATCAATAATCCCTGAGATAATCACTGAGATAATCAATCCCTGAGATAATCAATAATCCCTGAGATAATCAAAAATCAATAATCACCAAGATAATCAATAATCACTGAGATAATCAATAATCAATAATCACCAAGATAATAAATAATCACCGAGATAATAATCACAGAGATAATCCATAATCACTGAGATAATCAATAATCAATAATCACCGAGACAATCAATAATCACCGAGACAATCAATAATCACAGAGACAATCAATAATCACAGAGACAATCAATAATCACAGAGACAATCAATAATCACAGAGACAATCAATAATCACAGAGACAATCAATATCACAGAGATAATCAATATCACTGAGATAAATCCATAATCACAGAGATAATCCATAATCACTGAGATAATCAATAATCCCTGAGATAATCACCGAGATAATCAATATCACTGAGATAATCAATAATCCCTGAGATAATCACAGAGATAATCAATAATCAGAGATAATCAATCGGTGTTCAGCCAGGGATTAATTAATTGAGGTTTTAATTAACACACAGATTGCAGCAGGACTGGGCTCTGCTCACTGCCAGCCTGATGGGGAAAATCGGGATTTGGTTTGCAGTGGGGAAAATGTGCTGCAGAGCTGTGCACAGGGCAGTCATTAACAGCAAAAATTAATTAATTAATCGAATTAATCAAGGTGAGAACTAATCAGCAGATATCAGTGCAATGAATTCCTGATTTGCCAGTGAAGATCACTGGAGGGAAAAGGAAAACTGGAGAGGAATTTGTTTTGCAATGCAAAAAGTGGGCAAAAATCTGCTGCAAAGCTGTGCACAGGGCAGTCATTAACAGCATTAATTAATTAATCGAATTAATCAAGGTGAGAACTAATCCGGAGGTATCAGTGCAATGAATTCCTGACAGGAGCTGCACTGGAGATCACTGGAGGGAAAAGGCAAACTGGATAGAATTTGTTTTGCAATGGGCAAAAATGGGCAAAAATGTGCTGCAAAGCTGTGCAAAGAGCAGTAATTAACAGAATTAATTAATCAAGGTGAGAACTAATCAGGAGATATCAGTGCAATGAATTCCTGATTTGCCAGTGGAGATCACTGGAAGGGAAAAGCCAAACTGGAGAGAATTTGCTTTGCAGTACCACAAATACTTTGCAAAAATCTGCTGCAAAGCTGTGCACAGGGCAGTCATTAACAGAGTAATTAATTAATTGAATTAATCAAGGTGAGAACTAATCAGGAGATATCAGTGCAATGAATTCCTGATTTGCCACTGGAGATCATGGAAGGGAAAAGCCAAATTGAAGAGGAATTTTTTTGCAATGCAAAAAATGGGCAAAAATCTGCTGCAGACCTATGCAAAGAGCAGTAATTAACAGCATTAATTAATTAATTTAATTAATCAAGGTGAGAACTAATCAGGAGGTATCAGTGTAATGAATTCCTGACAGAAACTGCACTGGAGATCATTGGAAGGGAAAAGGCAAATTGGAGAGGAATTTTTTTGCAATGCAAAAATGGGCAAAAATCTGCTGCAGACCTATGCAAAGAGCAGTAATTAACAGAATCAATTAATCAAGGTGAGAACTAATCAAGAGATATCAGTGCAATGAATTCCAGATTTGCCAGTGAAGATCACGGGAGGGAAAAGCCAAACTGGAGAGAATTTATTTTGTAATGCTATGAAAGGGCAAAAATCTGCTGTAAAGCTGTGCACAGGGCAGTCATTAACAGCATTAATTAATCAAGGTGAGAACTAATCAGGAGATATCAGTGCAATGAATTCCTGACTTGCCAGTGGAGATCACTGGAAGGGAAAAGCCAAACTGGAGAGGAATTTGTTTTGCAAATACTTTGTAAAAATCTGCTGCAAAGCTATGTAAAGGGCAGTCATTAACAGCATTAATTAATTAATCGAATTAATCAGGGTGAGAACTAATCAGCAGATATCAGTGCAATGAATTCCAGATTTGCCACTGGAGATCACTGGAAGGGAAAAGCCAAACTGAAGAGGAATTTTTTTGCAATGCAAAAAATGGGCAAAAATCTGCCACAAAGCTGTGCAAAGGGCAGTAATTAACAGAATTAATTAATTAATCTAATTAATCAAGGTGAGAACTAATCAGGAGATATCAGTGCAATGAATTCCTGACTTGCCACTGGAGATCATGGGAGGGAAAAACCAAATTGGAGAGGAATTTTTTTGCAATGCAAAAAATGGGCAAAAATCTGCTGCAAAGCTGTGCACAGGGCAGTCATTAACAGCATTAATTAATTAATCGAATTAATCAAGGTGAGAACTAATCAGCAGATATCAGTGCAACGAATTCCAGATTTGCCACTGGAGATCACTGGAAAGGAAAAGCCAAACTGGAGAGAATTTGTTTTACAATGCAAAAATGGGCAAAAATCTGCTGCAGACCTATGCAAAGAGCAGTAATTAACAGAATAAATTAATCAAGGTGAGAAGTAATCAGGAGATATCAGTGCAATGAATTCCTGATTTGCCAGTGGAGATCACTGGAAGGGAAAAGCCAAACTGGAGAGGAATTTGCTTTGCAGTACCACAAATACTTTGCAAAAATCTGCTGCAAAGCTGTGCACAGGGCAGTAATTAACAGAGTAATTAATTAATTGAATTAATCAAGGTGAGAACTAATCAGGAGATATCAGTGCAATGAATTCCTGATTTGTCAGTGGAGATCACTGGAGGGAAAAGGAAAACTGGAGAGGAATTTTTTTGCAATGCAAAAATGGGCAAAAATCTGCTGCAAAGCTGTGCACAGGGCAGTCATTAACAGCATTAATTAATCAAGGTGAGAAGTAATCAGGAGATATCAGTGCAATGAATTCCCGACTTGCCAGCAGAGATCACTGGAGGGAAAAGCCAACATCCCACCTCTCCATCTGCAGGGTCACTGATCCCAAATTGGATATTCCAGCAGAGCCAAGAGCAGTGCAAAGCCAGGGATGATGACATGGGGAGGAATTCCCAGCCGGTCAGGAATTCCCAGCTGGTCAGGAATTCCCAGCTGATGAGGAATTCCCAGCCCAGCAGGAATTCCCAACCCCTGAGGAATTCCCATCCTGTCAGGAATTCCCAGCCCGGCAGGAATTCCCAGCTCAGGAGGAATTCCCATCCCGGCAGGAATTCCCAACCCCTGAGGAATTCCCAGCCGGTCAGGAATTCCCATCCCATCAGGAATTCCCAGCTGGTGAGGAATTCCCAGCTGGTGAGGAATTCCCAGCCCGGGAGGAATTTCCAGCTTGTGAGGAATTCCCAGCTGGTCAGGAATTCCCAACCCGGCAGGAATTCCCAACCTGTCAGGAATTCCCATCCCAGCAGGAATTCCCAACCCCTGAGGAAATCCCATCCCAGCAGGAATTCCCAGCTGATGAGGAATTCCCAGCCCGGCAGGAATGTCAGGAATTCCCAGCTGGTCAGGAATTCCCAGCCTGTCAGGAACTCCCAGCCCGGCAGGAATTCCCAACCCCTGAGGAATTCCCAGCCCCTGAGGAATTCCCAGCCCAGCAGGAATGTCAGGAATTCCCAACCCCTGAGGTATTCCCAACCCCTGAGGAATTCCCAGCCCGGAGCAGCTGCAGGAACTGCACAATCAGATCCCCAAAAAGCTCACTGGGATCTCCTTCCCAAAGGGCTCAGATGCACAGCACTCCTGCTAACTGTCACTGCGGGTTAAAAGGATTTTTGGGTGTTTTCAGGGATATTTCTGACGGGTTTGCTGCTCTGAGTTAAATCTGTTTTTTCCTCTTCCATGGATTTCCAGGCTGACTCAGCAGCTCAAGGGGATCCCAGCAGACGTGCCAGGCTGACATCAGGCCAGGCTTTTCCTGCTCTCAGTTCCCTTTTTCCCAAAATTCCCTCTCTGTCCTCACAAAATGCTCCACCTGGAGCACTTTCAGAAGTCACACACCTCCAAAAGCCAGCCTGGAAACTTCAAAATAAAACAGCAAAAAGCTGAGAAAGATCTTTTCTAGAATATCCTCTCCTAAAAAAACCCTGGAATTAAACATCTTTTCCCTAAGAAAGATCTTTTCTATAATATCCTCTCCTAAAAAAACCCTGGAACTGAATATCTTTTCTCCAAGAAAGATCTTTTCTATAACGTCTTCTCCTAGAAAAACCCTGGAACTGAATATCTTTTCTCTAAGAAAGACCTTTTCTACAATATACTCTCCTAGAACAACCCTGGAATTAAGTATCTTTTCTCCAAGAAAGATCTTTTCTATAATATCTTCTAGAAAAACTCTGGAACTGAATATCTTTTCTCTAAGAAAGATCTTTCCTATAATGTCCTCTCCTAGAAAAACCCTGGAATTCAATGTCTTTTCTCCAAGAAAGATCTTTTCTATGATTATCTTCTAGAACAACCCTGGAATTTAATATCTTTTCTCCAAGAAAGATCTTTTCTAGAATATCCTCTCTAGAAAAACCCTGGAACTGAATATCTTTTCTCTAAGAAAGATCTTTTCTACAATATCCCCTAGAAAAACCCTGGAATTAAATATCTTTTCTATAATATCCTCTCCCAGAAAAACCCTGGAACTGAGTATTTTTGGATGAACTCCTCTCTTTAGGAAGCTTGCTCAGACTGTGTGCCCGGAGAGGGGTGAGGTTCAAAAATGTCACTGTCCCACCCTGCAGCTCCCTCCCAGTCCCTCCCAGTCCCTCCCAGTCCATCCCAGTCCATCCCAGTCCCTCCCAGTCCCTCCCAGTCCCTCCCAGTCCTTCCCAGTCCCTCCCAGTCCATCCCAGTCCATCCCAGTTCCCTCCTAGTCCATCCCAGTCCATCCCAGTCCATCCCAGTCCATCCCAGTTCCCTCCCAGTCCCTCCCAGTCCATCCCAGTCCATCCCAGTTCCCTCCCAGTCCTTCCCAGTTCCATCCCAGTCCATCTCAGTCCCTCCCAGTCCCTCCCAGTTCGCTGACAAGCTCTGACTCACTGGTTTCCTCTCACAAGCCACGGCAGCAGATATGGATCTGCCCGAGCAGGAAGAGGAAAAAAAAAAAACCCAAAAAAAACCCCAAAAAAACCCTACAGATGAAAGGAGGTTCGGCAGGAAATGGTGACAATTGTCACCTGCTGGGGGTGAGGACGAAGTTTCAAAGATTTTAAATTGGAGCTGAAAATCCCTGGTTTTAAAAATCCCCAATTTTAAAATGAAATATTTCAAATTCGAGCTGAAATCCCCGATTTTAAAAAATCCCAAATTTTAAAATCAAAGATTTCCAAGTTGAGCTGAAATCCCTGATTTTAAAAATCCCACATTTTAAAATCAAAGATTTTAAATTCGAGCTGAAATCCCTGATTTTAAAAATCCCCAATTTTAAAATCAAAGGTTTCCAAGTCGAGCTGAAATCCCTGGTTTAAAAAATCCCCAAATTTTAAAATCAAAGGTTTCAAATTGGAGCTGAAATCCCTGATTTGAAAAATTCTCAATTTTAAAATGAAATATTTCAAATTCGAGCTGAAATCCCTGATTTAAAAAATCCCAAATTTTAAAATCCAAGATTTCCAAGTTGAGCTGAAATCCCTGATTTTAAAAATCCCAAATTTTAAAATCCAAGACTTTCAAATTGGAGCTGAAACGGGATATTCAGGAATTTCAGAATCCTGGAGATGCTGGGGAGCAAATCCCATAATTCTGCCAGCAATAATAACCAAGGGGTGGTTTGTGCAGCTTTGGGAAGCAGAATTTGTTAAAATGCTGTTCTGACACGGAGGATTTTTAAAAAAAACACTTTCCCCACCCAGCATTTCAGTTTTCACAGGATGTGTTTGAATGTTATTTGCATTCCGTGCCCAGAAAGTTGAAAGTTGCTACAAGTGTTTGAAGTGGAAGTTGTTTAAAAAACGTTTGAAGTCAAAAGCAAAAAGCTCTGCTAAAAGGAAAAAAAAATAATAATAAATAAAACAGCAAAACTAAGCTCTACAACTCTGTTTAAACCACAGAATTAAATCCAAGCAAAAAATAAAAAAAATTAAAAAATCGCTTCGGAAATGTTGGTTGTGACATCAGAAAAAAATGTCTAAAAAAACTCCCAGAATTATCTGAGCTTTGAGAACAAAACTCCTGCCAGATCAACACCTCAGAGCAAACATCCTCCCCCTGATATTTCTGATATTTCTGAGATATTTCAGCCCAAATATCAAACCCCAAACCCCATTATCGAGTCGAGAAGCACTTGAAAGCCACACGAATCACACGGGAGAACAGAGGAGCTGCCGAGCTGAGTCACTCACACCTCTCCTCGTCCCCAAAATTATCCTTTTTTTTGGGATTTGCCACCCCGGGGAGGCAGGAAAGGCAGGCTGGAAATGGCACTGCGCGGTGACAAAGTGGCGATTGCCCCCAGCACGGCTCGGTGGGCAGGGGAGAGAGATAACAATTCAACTTTTTTAGCTTTTTTTTGCAGAGTACAGCTCGGTTTGCAGGGTGAAAGAGCAAAGAATTCAAGATTTTTAGCCTTTTTTTGCAGAGTACAGCTCGGTTTCCAGCGTGAGAGAGCAAAGAATTCAAGTTTTTTAGCCTTTTTTCCAGAGTACAGCTCGGTTTTCAATGGGAGATAGCAAAGAATTCAAGTTTTTTAACCATTTTTTCAGGGCACAGCTCGGTTTTCAGAGGGAAAGACCAAAGAATTCAAGATTGTTAGCTTTTTTTTTCAGGGCACAGCTCGGTTTGCAGTGTGAAAGAGCAAAGAATTCAAGATTTTTAGCCTTTTTTTCAGGGCACAGCTCAGTTTTCAGGGTGAGATAGCAAAGAATTCAAGATTTTTACCCATTTTTTCAGGGCACGGCTTGATTTTCAGCGTGAGAGAGCAAAGAATTCAAGATTTTTAGCCTTTTTTTCAGGGCACAGCTCGGTTTGCAGGGTGAGAGAGATAAGAATTCAACTTTTTTAGCCTTTTTTCCACAGTACAGCTCAGTTTTCAGCGTGAGAGAGCAAAGAATTGAAATATTTTAGACTTTTTTTTCCAGAGTACAGCTCAGTTTGCAGGGTGAGAGAGCAAAGAATTCAAGATTTTTAGCCTTTTTTGCAGAGTACAGCTCGGTTTTCAGTGCAAAAGAGCAAAGAAATGAACTTTTTTAGCCTTTTTTTCCAGAGTACAACTCGGTTTTCAGCGTGAGATAGCAAAGAATTCAAGATTTTTACCCATTTTTCCAGGGCACAGCTCAGTTTTCAGCGTCAGAGAGCAAAGAATTCAACTTTTTTAGCCTTTTTTTTCCAGAGTACAGCTCGGTTTTCAATGGGAGATAGCAAAGAATTCAAGATTTTGAACCATATTTCCAGAGCACAGCTCGGTTTCAATGGGAGATAGCAAGGAATTCAAGTTTTTTAGGTATTTTTTCCAGAGTACAACTCGGTTTTCAGCGTCAGAGAGCAAAGAATTCAAGTTTTTTAGCCTTTTTTTCAGGGCACAGCTCGGTTTGCAGCATGAAAGAGCAAAATATTCAAGTTTTTTAGCCTTTTTTTCCAGAGTACAACTCGGTTTTCAGGGCGAGACAGCAAAGAATTCAAGATTTTTACCCATTTTTTCAGGGCACAGCTCAGTTTTCAGTGTAAAAGAGCAAAGAAATGAACTTTTTTAGCCTTTTTTTCCAGAGTACAGCTCGGTTTGCAGTGTGAAAGAGCAAAGAATTCAAGATTTTTACCCATTTTTCCAGGGCACAGCTCAGTTTTCAGCGTGAGATAGCAAAGAATTCAAGATTTTTAGCCTTTTTTCCAGAGTACAGCTCGGTTTTCAATGGGAGATAGCGAAGAATTCAAGATTTTTAGCTTTTTTCCCAGAATACAACTCGGTTTTCAGGGCGAGACAGCAAAGAATTCAAGATTTTTACCCATTTTTTCAGGGCACAGCTCAGTTTTCAGCGTGAGACAGCAAAGAATTCAAGTTTTTTAGCCTTTTTTTCCAGAGTACAGCTCGGTTTGCAGTGTCAGAGAGCAATGAATTCAAGATTTTTACCCATTTTTTCAGGGCACAGCTCAGTTTTCAGTGCGAAAGAGCAAAGAAATGAACGTTTTTAGGCTTTTTTTTCCAGATTACAGCTCAGTTTTCAGCACGATAAAGAGAAGAATTGAAACTTTTCTAGCAGGGGACAGGGAGAAACAAGGAGCAACAAAAAGTTCCAATTAACAGTGACCCCGGAGGAGCCTGAGAGACTGAGGAGGGAACTTTTGGAGCTGAAAAAAGGAAATTTCAGACTCATTCAGACTCATTCCCAATCAGCAAAACGAGCCAGGAGGTGACAGCAGAGTCAAATTCTCTCCAAAGGGGATTTTAAAGTGGGAAATAAAAGGATTTTATCCCTGAGGAGAATAAAAAAAGAGCAATCAGGGCTCTTTTCCAATATTGACACTAAATCTCCAGCTGGCAGATTAATCCAGATTATCCAATAACATCCAGAGCCTCTCTGCCAGGGCAGCAATGTCACCAAAAATGTGGTTTTTCCTCCCGAAATATTGTCCAAATCCACTGTCCTGATCCCAAATATTGGGAATATTTTGAGGGTTTGTTGGAATTCAAAGCCTTGGAGGATTCTGTTTCCATCATTGGCACACCCAGAGAAATTCAAATTTATCAAAAAAACATTCCTGATAGCCCTGATCCCAAATATTGGGAATACTCTCTAAAAATTAGTTGAATACAAAGCATTGGAGGATTCTGTTTCCATCACTGACCCTCAAAGAGAAATTCAAATTAAGGCAAACGCTGCAAAGAACCAACAAATAAAAAACCCAAATATTGTCCAAATCCTACAAATCCCGTTTGGAATGCCAGGATGGTTAGGGCTGGCAATGTCACCAAAAACGTGTTTTTCCCTCCCAAAATATTGTCCAAACCCACATTTCCAAACCTAGAAACACCACTGGGAATGCCAGGATGGTTAGGGCTGGAGGGAATATTAAGGATCATTTTCCAATATTTACCCTGATCTGCTCTAAATCTCCAGACTAATCCAGAAGCACCAAAACACTGAGGATCCTCTCTGCCAGGGCAGCAATGTCACCAAAATCATGTTTCCCTCCCAAAATATTGTCCAAATCCACTACCTACAAACCCTGGAATCCCAGAATGGTTTGGGCTGGAGGGAATATTAAGGATAATTTTCCAATATTTGCATTGATCTGATCTAAATCTCCACCTGTCAGACTAATCCAGAAGCACCAAAACATTCAGAGCCTCTCTACTAGGGCAGCAATGTCACCAAAAACATGGTTTTGCTCCCAAAATATTGTCCAAATCCACATTTCCAAACCTAGAAACCCCATTGGGAATCCCAGAATGGTTTGGTTGGAGGGAATATTAAGGATAATTTTCCAATATTTACATTGATCTGCTCTAAATCTCCAACTGTCAGACTAATCCAGAAGCACCAAAAACATTCAGATCCTCTCTGCCAGGGCAGCACTGTCACCAAAAACGTGGTTTTGCTCCCAAAATATTGTCCAAATCTACATTTCCAAGCCTACAAATCCCGTTTGGAATGCCAGAATGGTTAGGGTTGGAGGGATATTAAGGATAATTTTCCAATATTTGCATTGATCTGATCTAAACCTCCTGTCAGACTAATCCAGAGGAACCAACAACATCCAAATCCTCTCTGTCAGGGCAGCAATGTCACCAAAAACATGGTTTTGCTCCCAAAATATTGTCCAAATCCACATTTCCAAACCTGCAAACACTTTGGAATGCCAGGATGGTTAGGGCCTTTGGCCTCTCTGCCAAGGCAGTATCACCAAAAACTTGGTTTTCCTCCCAAAATATTGTCCAAATCCACATTTCCAAACCTACAAACCCTGTCTGGAATGCCAGAATGGTTTGGGCTGGAGGAATATTAAAGATCATTTCCAATATTTACATTGATCTGCTCTAAATCTCCAGCAGTCAGACTAACCCAGAAGCACCAGATCCTCTCTGCCAGGGCAGCAACATCACCAAAAATGCGTTTTTCCCTCCCAAAATATTGTCCAAATCCACATTTCCAAACCTGCAAACACCATTTGGAATCCCAGAATGGTTAGGGCTGGAGGGAATATTGAGGATCATTCCACGAAATGTGAGCAGGGAATAAATTTCATTACCCCAGCTTGCTCCAAGCTGCTTTTGGACACTTCCAGGGAATTCTCTGGGAATTCCACCCCAGCCAGGAACTCTTTCCCCGATCTCTAAACCACCCCACAGCCTCCCTTTCCACCCTGCCTGCCTTTCCATGACTCAGCAGCTCTCCCTGGTGACTCATGGAAATCCATGGATCTCTCCCTGCAGGGAATTCCAAAGTCCAGGAATCACCCTGAGCACAGCCCAGCTCTGCCCCAGCAGTGCAGCCTGGAAGGGATTAATTAATTAATTCCTTCATTCTCTGCAGGGAGTTAAGCCTGGGATCATTTGCTGGGAGTTTATGAGGTGTAGCTACAAAAAAAAATAAATTTAAAAATCACAACTAGATGCTGAGTATTGCTGGCTGTGCAACTCCTACCTCAACTTGGTTAAATCCAAGGATTTCTTACACGTTGAGTCATGAGGAGAAAGAGTTTTCTGGCTGTTGTTAGTGGTGGGTTTTTCTCTCTTTTTTTAAAATTTTTTAAGTTTTTTTTTCCCTCTCCTTCAAATCCTCGCTGCAGTTCTGAGTCAGACCCTGCCTGGTTCACTCGGGGAGTTTCCAGGCGAGTTGCCATTGATACAGGAGCCTTGCAAAGCCACACTTCTGCCTTCCTCCTCCTCCTCCTCCCCAAAGCCAAATTTCTGCCTTCCTCTTCCTCAAAGCCAAATTTCTGCCTTCCTCCTTCTCCTCCTCTTCCTCCAAGCCAAATTTCTGCTTCCCTCTTCCTCCTCCTCTTCCTCCAAGCCAAATTTCTGCTTCCCTCTTCCTCCTCCTCCTCCTCTTCTTCCTCCAGGCCAAATTTCTGCCTTCCTCCTCTTCCTCCTCCAAGCCAAATTACTGCCTTCCTCCTCCTCCAAGACATTTTCTGCCTTCCTCCTTCCTCCTCCTCCTCAAAGCCAAATTTCTGCTTCCCTCCTCTTCTTCCTCCTCAACCCCAAATTTCTGCCTTCCTCCTCCTCCTCCTCCTCCTCCCAGCCACATTTCTGCCTTCCTCCTCTTCCTCCTCCAAGCCAAATTTCTGCCTTCCTTCTCCTCCTCAAAGCCAAATTTCTGCTTCCCTCCTCTTCCTCCAAGCCAAATTTCTGCCTTCCTCCTCCTCTTCCTCAAAGCCAAATTTCTGCCTTCTTCCTCCTCCTCCTCCTCACCAAACTTCTGCCTTCCTCTTCCTCAAAGCCAAATTTCTGCCTTCCTCCTCCTCCTCCTCCTCGCCCCAAACCAGCACAGAGTGCCCCGGGGGTACAAAATGCAGCAGGTGACAGATCCCACCCAGCAAACACCAGGCAGGACACTTCCAGCCCTTCCCCCCCTGTGCCCCAAAAACCCCAAAATCCCAAACCTCAGCTCCTCCTCACCCCGAGGAATCCACCCTTCCCTGCCTCAGGTCACTCTGAGCCACACCAGGATTTTCTGGTTTGCCCAGAAATTTGTTGGTTCCCCCCTGTTCCAGCCCCAAAAATCCCTGTCCAAAAATCCATCGGTTCCCCCCTGTTTTAGCCCCAAAAATCCCTGTCCAAAAATCCATCGGTTCCCCCCTGTTTCAGCCCCAAAAATCCCTGTCCAAAAATCCCAAAAATCCATCAGTTCCCCCCTGTTTCAGCCCCAAAGTCCCTGTCAAAAATCCCAAAAATCCATCGGTTCCCCCTGTTTCAGCCCCAAAATTTTGTTGGTTCCCCCTGTTTTAGCCCCAAAAATCCATCTGTTCCCCCCTCTTCCAGCCCCAAAAATCCCTGTCCAAAAATCCCAAAAATCCATCTGTTCCCCCCTCTTCCAGCCCCAAAAATCCCTGTCCAAAAATCCCAAAAATCCATCTGTTCCCCCCTGTTCCAGCCTCAAAAGTCCCTGTCCAAAAATCCCAAAAATCCATCAGTTCCCCCCTGTTTCAGCCCCAAAAGTCCCTGTCCAAAAATCCCAAAAATCCATCGGTTCCCCCCTGTTTCAGCCCCAAAAATTTGTTGGTTCCCCCCTGTTTCAGCCCCAAAAATCCATCGGTTCCCCCCCGTTTCAGCCCCAAATCCCACAGGCAAGCCAGCCCTGCCCCCAGGAAAACCACCACATCCTGGCCAGCCTTCCTTTCCTGCTCCCCTGCAGCCTGAGGGACAGCACAGCCCTGCCTTGTCCAGCCCTGAATATTTAAAAAAAAATAAATTTCAATCCTTTACAGAGCACCTCGAGCCTGAGGAACGGCACAGCCCTGCCTTGTCCAGCCCTAAACACAAAAATAAAAATAATATTTCAATCTTTCAGCCTTTACAGAGCAACGGCACAGCCCTGCCTTGTCCAGCCCTAAATACAAAAATAAAAATAAATGTATTTCAATCCTTCAGCCTTTCCTGCTCCCCTGCAGCCTGAGGAATGGCACAGCCCTGCCTTGTCCAGCCCTGAATATTTAAAAAAAAATAAATTTCAATCCTTTACAGAGCACCTCGAGCCTGAGGAATGGCACAGCCCTGCCTTGTCCAGCCCTGAATACAAAAAAAAAAAATAATATTTAAATTTTTCAGTCTTTACAGACCACCTCCAGCCTGAGGAACGGCACAGCCCTGCCTTGTCCAGCCCTAAACAGAAAAATAAAAATAAAATTTCAATCCTTCAGCCTTTACAGAGCAACGGCACAGCCCTGCCTTGTCCAGCCCTAAATACAAAAATAATAATAATAATATTTCAATCCTTTACAGAGCACCTCGAGGCTGCTGCTTCCCCTCCAAAAATTGTTTTTCTCAAATTTGTCCCCAAATCCACGAAGGAATCAGGAACACCTTTTCCCTCCTATTTCCCCTCAAACCAGGTAAATTCCTCCTCACTCACCCTCCTTGTCCTCCTGCTGTTCCAATCCCACAGGAAATGCCCTCCCTTCCCAAAAATCCTCCCAAAATTGGGTTCAAGAGGGGTTTGGACTCCTCCTGCTCCCCTAAACCCCTTGGGGTTCACTCCTCACATCCCCCAAATGAGGGGTGACCCCACTGACTCCCTCCTCATCCCATAAACGAGGGAAAACCCCAAAAATCACCCCCAGGGCTGCAGGCCAGTGCCACTGTCCCCAAACACCCTGGGGACACTCACCCAGCCCCTGGGACCCCACAGGTGACCCCAAAGCTGCTCCTCGCACCCAGCCAGCCCTAAAAGCCCCGAAGAATCCCCCGAAACAAACCCCACAGGCTGGGGATTCCTCCGGAAGGGGAAGGGCTCCCTAAATCAGCCCTGCAGAACAGAGAGAGCTTCCTGCACCCCAAATCCACCCCAAACCAGCCCTGCAGCTCAGACAGAGCCTCACAGACCCCAAATCCATCCCAAACCAGCCCTGCAGCTCAGATAGAGCCTCACAGACCCCAAATCCCACCCCAAATCAGCCCTGCAGCTCAGATAGAGCCTCACAGACCCCAAATCCACCCCAAACCAGCCCTGCAGCACAGAGAGAACTTCCTGGACCCCAAATGCCACCCAAACCAGCCCTGCAGCTCAGACAGAGCCTCACAGACCCCCAAATCCCACCCAAATAAACACTCCAGCTCAGCAAGAGCTTCCTAGACCCCAAATCCCACCCCACAGCAGCTCTTTAGCTCAGACAGAGCCTCCTGCACCCCAAATCCCACCCCAAATCGGCCCTGCAGCTCAGATAGAGCCTCATAGACCCCAAATCCACCCCAAATCAGCCCTGCAGCTCAGATAGAGCCTCACAGACCCCAAATCCCACCCAAATCAGCCCTGCAGCTCAGATAGAGCCTCATAGACCCCAAATCCACCCCAAACCAGCCCTGCAGCACAGAGAGAGCTTCCTGGACCCCAAATTAGCCCTACAGTTCAGTAAGAGCCTCCTGGACCCCAAATCCACCCCAAACCAGCCCTGCAGCTCAGATAGAGCCTCATAGACCCCAAATCCCACCCAAATAAACACTTCAGCTCAGCAAGAGCTTCCTGGACCCCAAATCCCACCCCACAGCAGCTCTTTAGCTCAGACAGAGCCTCCTGCACCCCAAATCCACCCCAAAGCAGCCCTTCAGCACAGAGAAAGCTTCCTGGACCCCAAATTTCACCCCAAATAAACACTACAGCACAGACAGAGCCTCATAGACCCCAAATCCACACCAAATCAGCCCTGCACCTCAGACAGAGCCCTGTGTACCAAAAATCCCACCCCAACCAGCCCCTCAGCACAGACAGAGCCTCACAGACCCCAAACCCACCCCAAATCAGCCTTTCAGCTCAGCAAAACCCTCATAGACCCCAAACCCACCCCAAGCCGCCCCTCAGCCCCTGCGAACCCCAAACCCTCCAGAGCAGCCCCACAGAGCCCAAACCCCTCCAGAGCACCCCCAGGGGCCTGAGCAGCCCCCCGGAGCAGGGGATCCCTCCGGCAGCCGAGCACACCCGGCATTCCCCTTCCTTCCCTCCTTCCTTCCTCCCCGGGCGGCGGCCGCAGCCTCTGCCCGCCTCCCGCTCCCCTCAGCGGCCCTCACCCTGGGCATTGAGCGGGCCGGGGGCCCGGCGGGGTCGGGCGGGGCGGCGGGCGGGCGGCGGGGCCCGTGTCGGGGCTGGGCAGCGCTGGGCCCGGGCCGGCCGGAGACAGCGAGAGCCGCGCGCCGCCTCACGGCTCCGAGCGCACAGGCCGCGCCCCCCCGCGCCGCCCGTGGTACGGCCCGCCCTGCGCCCCCACAGCGGCCACATGGTACGGCCCGCCCGCTATGGTGGTACGGCCCGCCATGCACACCCCCCGCGGTCGGAACATGGTACGGTCCGCCCCGCCCCGGGCAGCGCGCTGGGCGAGTCCATTCGCCGCGCGGAGGGGAGGCATGGCATGGCTGGGGATGGGAGGTCCCCGCGCGGCGCTTTCTAGTGATTTAGGAAAGAGGCAAAACTTCCCAACCTGTAGGATTTTAAGTTGTGAAGGCGGTGTGGTTATTGCAGAGGGAGGTGGCCCTCCAAAGACACGCGCGGCGTCAGTCCCGTATTGCTCAGTATATATATATATATGTATATATTTATGTATATATACTGAGCTATAAGTTCAATGGAGTTCAATAGACTCAAGTTACAAATTCAGAGTTTCCCAATTCTCTTATCCATATGCACAACCTATCCCCGCTTTGCATTATAACGAGCTTAAAAGTCATTTTTACACCCTTGCGCCTGTGTAGTTCTGTTTAATGGAGGGCTCTGTGCAGAAGGTCTTTTCGACTGATCTTCTCTCCATCCAAAGACCAGAACAACAAATTTGGGGGTTTTTTGCCAGCGTGGAAGTTCCAGATTATCACAGTCCTTGTTTGGCAAACACAATGAATGCTAAGTCAGTAGATATATTGTGTGGTGAGCAGTTTCTGCCAAGTTATCTCTTAATTTCTGATTCTCCTGTATCATCCGGAGGAGATTCCCGGTGAGGATTCCTCGGCAGGAGCTGCAGAGGTGAGACAAGGAGCGATACAGGAAGGGAATTGCTCGCTGTGAGCGCGGCACAGGCTGGGGAATGCCCCGAGGTTGGAATTGCTCAAAGCCCGGTTGGATAACGCCAGGTTGGATAACGCCAGGTTGGATAACAACAGCAGGTTGGATAACAGCAGGTTGGATAACACGCTGCCCCAGCGGGAGGTTCTCCTTCCATCTCCTTCCATCCCGCTGCTTTTATCACAGCCCCCCTTGAACAACATGGTACAGCCCTCTCCCCCCGCCTGGCGCAGTGGTACGGCCCGCGGGCGGCTCGCCCACTGTCACCTTGGTACGGCCCGGCTCCCCCCGCCGCCCCGCGCACTTGGACCGGCCCGCTGCCCGCACGTGCACCGGAGCCTTCCACCCAGCACCCCCCTGCCCCGGCGTGTTGGTACAGCCCGCTCCCCCCGAGCGGGCAGTGGTTCGGTCCGGCAGGGGGTTCCCACGGGTTGGGATTCAATGGGCTGTGCTGGGATTGGGATCGGATTGGGGATTTGGGAAAGTGGGATTGGGATCGGGATTTGGGATCGGGATTTGGGATGGGGATTCGGGATGGGGATTGGGATTGGGATGGGGATTCGAGATAGGGATTGGGATTTGGGACCTGGGTCAGGAACACGGGGAGAAGAACTGGTGCGTCCAGCTCTGTCCCCCTGGAAGCACAGCATTCCCCGGGAGCGCCGGTGAATGAACGAGCCGTGGGTCCGCTTCCCCGTGATACAGACAAACTCACAGGCCGGCATTTTTAGGAATATAATATTGAACATTTCTTAGGAGAACAAAGCCTTACGGAGTAGCTGTTTGCCTCATTCTCAGCCCCACACCCTATTCATTTCAACGTGCACTGAAGTGCTTTCTGTAACTTACATATTCATTGAGTCCAAAAAACCATTTCCACTCCAATCATCCCTCCTTCCCTCTATTCCGCTCTCCGCCAGGCTGGAGATATCTCAGTCTGCTGGTTTGGCTCAGGGCTGAAGGCTGAAGTGTTCTTTAGCTCTAATTCAATTTATTGACACTCTGCCCAGGGAGGTGTGACTGGAAATCACAGATTTCTTAGGATACATCAGGTTTGTTTCTTTTTATTCCTTCAGGACATCTTGATCTCTTGTTTGTGGTTTATCAGTTTAACAGACATCTATTCCCATGTATTTCTCACCACATTTCTAGCAAACTCCAACTATTACATAGTTATAATTCACTCTAACTTTGTTTCTACTTAACTCTATTTTATCCATCAATAGTTCAATAATTCCCTGACTCCATGATTCCATGATTCCCTGTGATGCCTGATGGTTTTTGTCCTTTCTCTTTATACTCTTTTTATACCCTTTTTGTACATTTTATACCCATTCCCAGTACCTTTCACTCCCTGTCTCAGCCCCACGTTTATAACCCTTGCACTCTGGTATTTCAGAGTTCTCTGGGGAAGAAGAAACATCCCTGCTATCTCCAAACAAGAGGTTCCAACCTTAAACGGATCCTCCTCTCTAGAACATGTTTTTGTAAACTGGATTGTAGCCTCATTTAGGAGGGGATAATTAGAATAGGGGGCCATTTACTTCATTTGTTAGCTTTCTTATCGGGGGATTTTAGATAGATATGCTAATTTGTGAAGTCCATAAAATTGTGTACACGTTGTACACAGTGTGCTCCTCGGTGTGGTTCCACCTTGGACGATGGGATCCTGTTAAAACCAAAGTAAAACCCTTTTTCCCTCTACTGCGGTGTGTTTTATTTTTATCAGCTTTTTAGGCATCACTTGCATCCCCAAAGGCCATGGGTTCGAATCCCACCCCGAAATTCCCCTAAGACCGCCGGTTCGAATCCCAGCCCGGAATTCAGGCCGAGGGTTCGAATCCCACCCGGAAATCCCCCTGAGACCACGGGTTCGAATCCCACCTCGTAATTCCCCTGCTCCCCTGAGGCCATCGGTTCGAATCCCACCCCGAAATTCAGACCGCGGGTTCGAATCCCGACCCGAAATTCCCCGGCTCCCCTGAGACCTCTGGTTCGAATCCCAGCCCGAAACTCCTCGGCTCCCCTGAGGACAAGGGTTCGAATCCCACCCCACAATTCCACGGCTCCCCCGAGCCCGCGGGTTCGAATCACATCCCGAAATTCCACGGTTCCCCTAAGCCCAAGGGTTCGAATCCCAACCGCTCCCCTGAGGCCGCCGGTTCGAATCCCAGCCCGAAAATCAGGCCGCCGGTTCGAATCCCACCCCGCAATTCCGCAGCTCCCCTCACCCCGCGGGTTCGAATCCCGCCCGGGCGGCGCGGCTCCGCTCTCCGCATGCGCGCTGGCTCTCCGGGCGGGTGTCTCTCCCCTCACGGCGCGGCGGGCGGAGCTCCCTGCCGGCACTTCCGGCGCTGCTGTGGCTGCGCGGGCGGGCGGTGTGGCCGCAGCGCTGCCGCCGCTCTCCCCTCACCGCGCCCGGCCCTGCCCGCCCTCCCCGCCCCGCCACCGCCTTATGCACCGCCGCGACGACCCCGCCGGCCGCCTGTCGCGGGGACAGGGTCCCGGAGGGCGAGCAGCCCAGGCGCGCCGGGCCGGCCGAGGCGGAGCGGGCCGAGGGGCGAGCGGCGGGGCGCAGCCCCCTCACGGCGGGTCCTCGGGCGGGGCGATGGTCGGCGGCGGCAAGATGGAGCCGGAGAACAAGTATCTGCCCGAGCTGATGGCCGAGAAGGACAGCCTGGACCCTTCCTTCACGCACGCCATGCAGCTGCTCAGCGCGGGTAGGGCGGCTGGATTCTGTGGGTGTTTGTTCGGGTGGATTCTGTGGGTGTTTGTTCGGGTGGATTCTGTGGGTGTTTGTTCGGGTGGATTCTGTGGGTGTTTGTTCGGGTGGATTCTGTGGGTGTTCGATGGATGGGGTGGGTGTTGGGGTGAGATCCCCCGGGGGGTTAAATGAGGTGTTTTCCTGTGTAATCTCAGCCCAATCCGCAGGGCCAGAAGTTTTGTGTTAAATTATATTGTGTTAGCCCTTGTGGTGTGACCTCAGCCGGGCGGGGAGTGGGGAGAATCAAAACCAAGGGAATCAAAACCAAGGGAATCTAAACCAGGAGAATGTAAACCAAGGGAATCTAAACCAGGAGAATGTAAACCAGGAGAATCAAAACCAAGGGAATCAAAACCAAGGGAATCTAAACCAGGAGAATCTAAACCAAGGGAATCTAAACCAAGGGAATCCAAACCAAGGGAATCTAAACCAGGAGAATCTAAACCAAGGGAATCTAAACCAGGAGAACCAAAACCAGGAGAACCAAAACCAGGAGAATCAAAACCAGGAGGATCCAAACCAAGGGAATCTAAACCAAGGGTATCTAAACCAAGGGAATCTAAAGCTCTGAGGGCTGAGATAACCGGTTGGTAATTGAAATACAACGCGGTGATGATGCTGAATGGGCTGATGATGATGATGATTTTAACGGTGAGGAGAAACGAGTGATGCCCAATTCCTCCTCCAGCTCTTTCCCAGTTTCTAGGTGGGAACGACAGTGGCAGGGATGGAATGTCCCTTAATGTCCCTTTGGACACTGCAGTGACCTGTCCTGGCCACCCCCTGACCTCTCCTTTCTGAGAAGTCTTGGGGTCAAGGCTGCTCGGGAAAAAAACCCCAAAAAAAGCCAAAACCCCGATGTAATTCCCATAGCGACCCCAGAACGAAAGGAGCTCTGTCCCAGCTTAAATCAGGGCAGCCTTTCCATCCCTGCGGAGAGAGAAACCAAAAAAAGCACCACAAAGAGCCTGGGGAGGTTTTGCAATCCCGGCGAGCCGTTTTTGGGATTTTTCCCGGCTGGAAATCTGTGTCAGAGCCCGGGGAAGGACTGGAAATGGCAGGCTTTGTTCTGTGCCCGGCCGAGCTCCTCGCCTTCCCCATCGCCCTGGCCAATCGCCTGAAAGCTCGGGTTTCCCTGGATTGATCTCCCTGGATTGATTTCCTTGGATCTCCTTGGATTTCCCTGCATTGATTTCCCTGGGTTTCCCCGGGTTTACTTCCCTGGATCTCCCTGGATTGATATCCTTGGATCTCCCTGGATTGATCTCCCTGGATCTCCCCTGATCTCCCTTTATTTCCCTGGGTTTCCCTGGATTTATTTCCCTGGATTGATCTCCTTGGATATCCCTGGATCTCCCTGAATTTCCCTGGATTTATCTCCTTGGATTTCCCTGGATTTCCCTGGATTGATTTCCCTGGATCTCCTTGGATTTCATTGCATTTATCTCCCTGGATTTCCTTGGATTTCCCTGGATTGATTTTCCTGGATTTCCCTGGGTTTATTTCCCTGGATCTCCCTGGATTTCCTGGGATTGATTTCCTTGCATTTCCCTGGATCTCCTTGGATTTCCCTGAAATTATTTCCTTGGATTTCCCTGGATCTCCTTGGATTTCCCTGAATTTATTTCCCTGGATCTCTCTGGATTGATCTCCCTGGATTTCCCTGAATCTGCCTGGATTTCCCTGGGTTTGTCTCCCTGGATCTCCTTGGATCTCCCTGGATCTCCCTGGATTGATTTCCCTAGATCTCCCTCCATCCACCCCATTCAGCTCCTTCCAGCTTAAAACAGGGAATAAATTCAAACATTCCCTGCCCCTTCCTGCTTTCCCTGCTCGGTGGGGAGCTGGGAGGTTCCCCCTGTCGGGATTTAACCTCCCCAGTTTTTAAATTATTTATTTAAATTATTTCTTTTCACTGCAAATGCTGAGGTTTGGTGCAGCTGGAGAGGCTTTATGAGGTTTTCATAACGAATTCCATAATTCCTGGGAATTGCTGTCTCTCCCATTGTGCAAAAAAAACGGGAGAGATCATCACTGGGCAGCGTCCTGCTTGAAATAAATGAGTTTTGTAATGGGATTTTCCAGCAGTTTAATGGGTTTGATTGATCAAATCCTCAAGGTTTGGTTGATAAAATCCTCCTGGCCAAAGGAAACCCGAGGAGTTTGCAAATTCCCACACAGAGAGCAAAGCCTCCCTCACCTGAGGGGTGTGAGGAGGATTTTGGAGGTTTTTTTATTACTTTAAAATTGATTAAAGTTTTTTAAAAAGTTGCTGATTGCAGCTTTGGGAGGCTTCAGGTTGGAGCAGCTCCAGGTGTTTTGTGATTCTTTGGATATTTTAAAAATCACCATTTTTTGGGAGCATTCTCAGGGTGAGCTGAGCAGGGAGACAATAAGGAAGAATTTGAGGTAAAAATGATGGTTTTAGGGGATTTTTTGGGTTTTTTTTTGCCTGGATGATCCCCAGCCTGCTCTGGATTCCTGGGAATTTCCGACTGCTGTGCTTTGGAATTCCACTCTGGGCCAAAGATGTGCTGCAGAATGACTTCCAGACACAGAAATCATCCCCAGTGGCAGCAGAATTCCTATTCCAACCTTTATTTTATTTTATTTTATTTCTCCAGGGGTGGAAGTTGCTCAGCCTGCCTGCCTCAGGGAGGGAGCCCTGCAGGAATTCCGCTTTCATTTCTGTAAAAATATCATATTAAAGCACTGTGGTGACCCTGAGGCTGCATTTCCAGAGGGAATTGGGGTTTTTTTAGGAGCAAGGAGTGATTGGGTTATTTTTTATTCCTGATCCATGGACTCTGGGATGAGATTGGCCACATTTAGGGTTCTGTTCCCCTAAATAACAAAGAGAATAAATTAATAAATAATAAAGAGAAACTGGGATTTCTTGCATGATCAAACCCAATCCACATTTCCCTCTTGGGATGAAATTTGCCTCATTTAGGGTTCTGTTCCCCTAAAGAGAAACTGAGATTTCTTGCATGTTCAAACCCAAACCACATTTCCCTCTTGGGATGAAATTTGCCTCGTTTAGGGTTCTGTTCCCCTAAAGAGAAACTGAGATTTATTGCATGATCAAACCCAATCCACATTTCCCTCTTGGGATGAAATTTGCCTCATTTAGGGTTCTGTTCCCCTAAAGACAAATAGGGATTTCTTGCCTGTTCAAACCCAATCCACATTTCCCTCCTGGGATTTAGGATCTGTGTGACTTTCCTCTTCCACAGCAACCAGAAAATCCCTTTTTTTCCCTTTGGATTGATGCAGTGAAGAGATCAGAGAAGCTGCTGCTGGTGTGAAAACAGGAGACTGTGTGAAAATTCGTGTGTAAAAACTGTAGATTTTGGGGTTTTTTGTCGATTTTAGCCATTTTTATCTCACAGAGAGACTCCAGGGGAAAAGAGCTGCTCAGCTCTGAGCTTCCCAAGGCTGTGGCCATTCCTGTTCCCACTTTTCCATCCCAGGAGCTTCTCCCACATCCCACATCCCACAGCTCACCTTTTTCCTGCCTTCCCAAGTGGATTTTTTGCCATTTTTCCCCAATGTCTCGGGCTGGTTATCCCAAAATCATTTCCCTGTTGCACTTCCATATCCGTATTTTGTTCCATTTTGACAGTTTGGGATCACAGTTGTCACCCTGAACTTGTCCTACATGGATTCCAGGCTGTGCTGAAATGGTGATTCCCTCAATTCCTGCCTTCCTGAGTGGATTTCCTTCATTTTCCCCAATATCTCAGGCTGGGTTATCCCAAAATCATTTCCCTGTTGCACTTCCCAATCCATATTTTGTTCCATTTTCAGTGTTCTTAGCTGTTCCCACTGCTGTGACCATTCCTGTTCCCACTTTTCCATCCCAGGAGTTTCTCCCACATCCCACAGCTCACCTTTTTCCTGGATTTTCCGAGATTCCCTCAATTCCTGCCTTCCCACATGGATTTTCTTCCGTTGTCCCCAATATCTCAGGCTGGGTTATCCCAAAATCATTTCCCCATTGCACTTCCCAGTCCATATTTTATTTCATTTTGACCGTTTGGGATCACAGTTGTCACCCTGAACTTGTCCCACGTGGATTCCAGGCTGTGCTGAAATGGAGATTCCCTCAATTCCTGCCTTCCCAAGTGGATTTTCTTCATTTTCCCCAATATCTCAGGCTGGGTTATCCCAAAATCATTTCCCTGTTCCTCTTCCCAGTCTGTATTTTGTTCCATTTTCAGTGTTCTTAGCTGTTCCCATTGCTATGACCATTCCAGTTCCAAATTTTCCATCCCAAGAGCTTTTCCCACATCCCACAGCTCCCCTTTTTCCTGGATTTTCTGAGATTCCCTCAATTCCTGCCTTCCTAAGTGGATTTTTTGCCATTTGTCTCAGGCTGGGTTATCCCAAAATCATTTCCCTGTTGCACTTCCCAATCCATATTTTATTTAATTTTGGCAGCAATGTTCTCAGCTGTTCCCACTGCTGTGGTCATTCCAGTTCCAAATTTTCCATCCCAGGAGCTTCTCCCACCTCCCACAGCTCACCTTTTTCCCAGATTTTCTGAGATTCCCTCAATTCCTGCCTTCCCGAGTGGATTTTCTTCATTTTCCCCAATATCTCAGGCTGGGTTATCCCAAAATCATTTCCCTGTTCCTCTTCCCGATCTGTATTTTGTTCAATTTTCAGTGTTCTTAGCTGTTCCCACTGCTGTGACCATTCCTGTTCCCACTTTTCCATCCCACAGCTCACCTTTTTCCCGGATTTTCTGAGATTCCCTCAACTCCTGCCTTCCCAAGTGGATTTTTTGCCCTTTGTCCCCAGTATCTCAGGCTGGGTTATCCCAAAATCAGGGAGCCAAGAGGCTGCTGGGAGGGGAAATCCAAAATTCAGGTTTTTTATCCCAGTTCTGTGTCATGGTTTGAACTTCCCTCACTGGAAATCTTGGAGGTTTTTGTCCACATCTTCCAGCTAAACCCTAATTTATATTCCTGGGCTTGTAACAAAATAATTAAAATAATGACGATTCAATGAGGTTTCCTTTTAAAATAGTGGTTATTCAATGAGATTTCCTTTTAAAAAATGATTATTTTATGATATTTCCTTTTAAAATAGTGATTATTTGATGCCATTGCCTTTTAAAATAGTGATTATTTGGTGACATTTCCTTTTGAAATAGTGATTATTCCATGAGATTTCCCTTTAAAATAGTGATTAATCTATGATATTTCCTTTCAAAATACTGATTATTCCATGAGATTTCCCTTTAAAATAGTGATTAATCTATGATATTTCCTTTTAAATTAGTGATTATTCTATGAGATTTCCTTTTCAATTAGTGATTATTCGATGCCATTTCCTTAAGGAAATGATTTATTTGGATTTATTTTTTTTTTTCCTTGTGGTCAGAGATGCTTCTCAAGCCAGGGAGTTGTGCTTGTTTATAAAACTGGTGCTGATTCCTCATCCAATTTCTGTCACATTAGGGCAAAAAAACTAATTTTAGTGTAATTTTTTGGGGTTTTTTTTGTAGGTTTAGGGTGAATGCTGCATTTAGAGCAATTTTCTTTTGGGTTCTCCAAATATTTGCTTTTATTTTGATCCATAATCCCATTTTTGGAGGGAATTTTGGCAGTTTTGGGGAAATTCTGGCTTTTTTTTTGGGGAAATTTTGGCATATTTTTGGGGGAAATTTTGGCCTTTTTTTGAAATTTTGGCGCTTTTTTTAAAATTTGGCATTTTTTTGGAAATTTTGGCATTTTGGGGGAAATTTTGGCCTTTTTGGGGAAAATTTTGGCATTTTTTAAAGGATTTTTATCCATCCCATTCCACCTCTAACCCTATTTTAATCCCATTTAGAAATTGAAAAAATCCAGAAGGGAGAAAGCACCAAGAAGGAGGAGGAGGAGAATTATTTGGATTTATTTTCCCACAAGAATATGAAACTGAAGGAAAGAGTTCTGATCCCTGTCAAGCAATACCCCAAGGTGAGGAATTGGAAAAAAAATCCCCAAAAATTAAAAATTCTGGGATTTGCTGCTTTTTCTGAGGGATTTGGGTTGGAAATTTGGATTTGAAATGATTTATTTTTATGGATTTATTTATATATTGTGTTAGTATTTGGGTTTTATTTATTTATTTATTTGTTTGTTTTATATTTATTTTTGAAATTTAAATTTTTCTGTGTGGTTTTGGTTGGTGAGGTGAGGAGAGAATGGAGGGAGTGAGTTTTTTTGGGGTTTTTTGGGGGATTTTTGGGGATTTTTAGAACTTTTTGCTTGTTTGGTTGGTTTTTTGATTTTTGAGGGGAGTTTGTGGGATTTTTGGTGGGTTTTTGGTAGTTTTTTTGTGGATTTTTGGGGTTTTTTGTAGATTTTTTGTGGGTTTTTTGTGGATTTTTATAGGGGTTTTTATAGGTTTTTTGTAGATTTTTGAGGGGTTTTTGGTGGATTTTTGGGGGTTTTTTTGGTAGGTTTTTGGTGGATTTTTGGGATTTTTTGTAGTTTTTTTGTGGATTTTTGGGGGTTTTTTGTAGGTTTTTTGTGGATTTTTGGGGTTTTTTCCTAGGATTTTTGTGCATTTTGGGGGTTTTTTTGCTGTTTTTTATGGATTTTTTTGGTGGATTTTGGGTCGTTTTTTAATGGTTTTTTTTTGTTTTCTTGGTATTTTTTGTGTGTTTTAGTTTTGTTTTGATTTTCTTTGTTTTGTTTTTTGGGTTTTGGGTTCGGTTTGGGTTTTTTTTTCCTTTTATTTTTGGATTTTTTTTATATTTTAATACCTTTTTTGCTGCTTTTTTTTTTGGCTTTTTTTTCTCCTCCAACACCACATCCAGCAAAACCTTTTCATCCCAACTTCCCACCTCTGCACCTCATTTTATTTCATTTTTTTCCTCCATTTCCAGTTCAACTTTGTGGGGAAGATTTTGGGACCTCAAGGCAACACCATCAAGAGACTTCAGGAGGAAACTGGAGCTAAAATCTCTGTGCTGGGAAAAGGGTCAATGAGAGACAAAGCCAAGGTGAGGAGAAAAAACCAAAAAAAATCCCTTTTTTATCACTTTTAGAAATAATGACTTTTGTGTGGGGGGTTGGGGGGGTGGGGTTTTTTTTTTTTTGTTGTTTTGTGTGGGGGGTCATGAGAGACAAAGCCAAGGTGAGGGAAAAAACCCAAAAAATCCCTTTTTTGTCACTTTTAGAAATAATGTAGAGAATTTTACAATAATCTCTTAATAAAATTTTTTTAAAGATAAAATAATAAAATAAAAATAATAAAATAATAAAATAATAAAATAAAAATAATAAATATATTATTAATAATAAAATAATTTTAGAAAAATCTCTGTACTGGTAAAAGGTTCCATGAGAACAAAGCCAAGGTGAGGGAAAACCAAAAATCCCTTTTTGTCACTTTTAGAAATAATGTAGAGAGTTTGAATCATCTCTGTTAATAAATTTTTTAAAATAAAATAAAATAATTTTAATAAAATAGTAAAATTAAAATAATAAAATAATAAAATATTAGTAATGATAAAATATAAATAATAAAATAATAAAATTATTTTAGAAAAATCTCTGTGCTGGGAAAAGGGTCCATGAGAGATAAAGCCAAGGTGAGGAGAAAAAACCCAAAAAATCCCTTTTTTATCACTTTTAGAAATAGTGACTCTCCAATAATTGTGTAAAAAATTTAAATCTGACAAAAAGAATTTTTATATAAACCAGACAACATTCTTTTTTTTATTTTTTAATTTTTTTTTCTTTTTTTTTTAATGAAAGGTGAGCCACAAAATTGATAAAGATTAATCCAAACTCCTCCCTGAAGAGCCATTTGCTAAAGGAATATTTTCAATAAAAAGATAAAAATTAAATTAAATTCTTAACTGGAGATGCTGGAGCAGTTTGTTCCTGATAATCTCTGGTGAATCACAGAGTGCTTTTAACAGGAAAAATAAAGAAAATGATGGGAAAATATGGGTTTTTTTCTTCCTGGAGAAACTGGCAAGAGAGAGCTGAAGTATATTCTGATTTTATTTTTAAAATTTTGACATTCCAGGTTATATTTATAAAATTATTATTACCTATTTTTATTATTTATCTATCTTATTTTATATTTTTTTTTGTCTAATTATTCATTTCAATCTGCTTTTCTTCCTTCCAGGAGGAAGAGCTCTGCAAGGGAGGAGATCCCAAATACACTCACAGATTTTATCTTTAAAATCTTTCATCCATTACCAATTTTATATTTTATATTTTATTTTCTCTCATTATTTCACTGCAGGAGGAGGAGCTGCGCAAGGGAGGAGATCCCAAGTCTTTAAAGTCTTTTATCTAATATAAATTTTATATTTAATTTTTTTCTCTCATTATTTGTTTCATTCCAGGAGGAGGAGCTGCACAAGGGAGGAGATCCCAAGTACGCTCACAGATATTATCTTTAAATTTTTTTTTTTTTTTTTTTTTATTTTATATTTTAAATTTTATATTTATTTTTTTGTTTCCCTCCAGGAAGAGGAGCTGCACAAGGGAGGCGATCCCAAGTACACTCACAGATTTTGTCATTAAAGTCTTTTATCTATTACCAGTTTTATATTTGATAAAATCTTTCATCTATCACCTATTTTGTATTTTAATTTCTCTCATTATTTTTTTCACTCCAGGAGGAGGAGCTCCACAGGAGAGGAGATCCCAAATACGCTCACAGATTTTATCTTTAGAATCTTCCATCTATCACCTATTTTATATTTTATTTTCTCTCATTATTTCCCTGCAGGAGGAGGAGCTGCGCAAGGGAGGAGACCCCAAGTACGCTCACAGATATTATCTTTAATATAAATATAAAATACAAATTTTATATTTATTTTTTTGTTTCCCTGCAGGAGGAGGAGCTGCACAAGGGAGGCGATCCCAAGTATGCTCACAGATATTATCTGTAATATAAATATAAATTTTATATTTATTTTTTCTCTCATTATTTCCCTGCAGGAGGAGGAGCTGCGCAAGGGAGGAGATCCCAAAAACGCTCACAGATTTATATTTAATATAAAATACAAATTTTATATTATATTTTTGTTTCCCTGCAGGAGGAGGAGCTGCGCAAGGGAGGAGATCCCAAAAACGCTCACAGATATTATCTTTAATATAAATATAAATTTTATATATATTTTTCTCTCATTATTTCCCTGCAGGAGGAGGAGCTGCGCAAGGGAGGAGACCCCAAGTACGCTCACCTCAACATGGACCTGCACGTGTTCATCGAGGTGTTTGGCCCTCCCTGCGAGGCTTATGCGCTCATGGCTCACGCCATGGAGGAGGTCAAGAAATTCCTCGTCCCGGTGCGTGTGCTTGGTGATTTTATGGGGTGGATTTGCTCTGTATTTTGAATTTTTAGGGATGGATTTGCTCCATCTTTTGATTTTTGGGGGATGGATTTGCTCCATATTTTGAATTTTTAGGGGTGGATTTAGCTCCATCTTTTGATTTTTGGGGATGGATTTGCTCTGTATTCTGATTTTTGGGGGATGGATTTGCTCCATATTTTGATTTTTGGGGATGGATTTGCTCCATATTTTGATTTTTGGGGACGGATTTGGCTCCATTTTCTGATTTTTGAGGGATGGATTTGGCTCCATTTTCTGATTTTTAGGGGATGGATTTGGCTCCATATTTTGATTTTTGGGGGATGGATTTGCTCCATCTTTTGATTTTTGGGGGATGGATTTGCTCTATATTTTGATTTTTGGGGGATGGATTTGCTTTTCCTGCAGTGTTCCATGTGTGGTGCAGCTTCACTGAATCCTTCAGGAAGGCATTTTTTATTCCCCTAATTGCAAATAAAAAGACCAAAAAATTCCCAGAGTGATGATATAAAACACTTGGAGTTGGGATTTCTCTCCCAGGATGAGCTATTTTATTTTCCTGCTAAACTGTGCCCTCCTGGCTCATGCCCTGGAGGAGGTCAGGAAATTCCTCGTCCCCGTGGGTGTCCTTTGGGATTTTTATGGGATGGATTTGCTCCATATTTTGATTTTTGGGGATGGATTTGCTCCATATTTTGATTTTTGGGGGATGGATTTGCTCCACATTTTGAGATTTTTATGGGATGGATTTGCTCCATATTTTGATTTTTGGGGATGGATTTGCTCCATATTTTGATTTTTGGGGGATGGATTTGCTCCACATTTTGATTTTTGGGGGATGGATGGATTTGCTCCTCCTGCAGTGTTCTCTCTGTGTGGCACCTTCACAGAACCCTTCAGGATTCTGAAGGAATCATGGTTAAAAAGACAAAAAAATTCCCTGACTGATGACATAAAACACTTACACTGGGGATTTCTCTCCCAAGACAAGCTGGGAAACTTATTTTTAAGTTATTTTCTTTTCCCCCTAAACTTATTTCAACTTCTTTTATTCTTCCACTAAGGAGAACACTTTTTTCCCAAAAAAGCCACATCAAATCCCAGTAAAATCTGAACCAAATTCCACCCAGTTATTTTAATCCCAGAGTTTTCTCCCCAGCTAACTCTCCTTTTTTCAGGAGTTACTTACTTTTAACTTCTTTTATTCTTCCACTAAGAAGAACACTTTTTTTCCCAAAAAAAGCCACAGCAAATCCCAGTAAAACCCAAACTATGCACCCAGTTATTCTCATCCCAGAGCTGTTCTACCCAGCTGACTCTCCTTTTTTCAGGAGAGAGTTTAACTTTTAGTTTTACTTACTTTTAACTCATTTTATTCTTCCACTAAGAACACTTTTTACCCAAAAAAAGCCACAGCAAATCCCAGTAAAACCCAAACTCTCCACCCAGTTATTTTCATCCCAGAGTTTTCATCCCAAACTAACTCTCCCTTTTCCAGGACATGATGGATGACATCTGCCAGGAGCAGTTCCTGGAGCTCTCCTATCTCAACGGGGTCCCAGAGCCCACCCGTGGCCGAGGTGTCCCTGGGAGGGGCAGAGGAGCAGCCCCTCCACCCCCTCCTCCTGTCCCAAGGTATGCTGCCCAAAATCCCAGCCCAAAAATCCCCAAAATTCACACACAGGAGGTTATGGAGTTCCTTCTTGCACATCTTTTTGTTTGGCTGAGGTTTTCCAGCGTTGTCACAATGTTTGGGGTTCTGCAGGGGGTGATTCCTGGGTGATTCCCCTCCTCCTGTCCCAAGGTATCCTTCCCAAAATCCCAGCCCAAAAAATCCCCAAAATTCACACCACAGGAGGTTAGGAAGTTCCTTCTTGCACATCAGGGGTTTGGCTGAGGTTTTCCAGGCTTGGCACAGTGTTTGGGGTTCTGCAGGGGGTGATTGCTGGGGGGTTTGGGGTGGCTGGGATTTGGGATTCCCTGCCCGAAGTTCTGCAGCAGATTTGTTTCTTTGCCTGTCTACAGACTGATTCATTCCTTGTCTTTCCACACCTAAACCAGTCTCTAAATTCTGTAAATTTAACATAAATA
The DNA here is from genome assembly GCF_008360975.1 of Lichenostomus cassidix. Lineage (NCBI taxonomy): Eukaryota > Metazoa > Chordata > Aves > Passeriformes > Meliphagidae > Lichenostomus > Lichenostomus cassidix. The sequence continues at coordinate 1,892,553 of NC_139503.1, read as the reverse complement.
AATGCTAAATCGTCACCCTGGGGGAGGTTTTGACACCTCCTGCAACACCACAGTGTTAATTGGTGGGACAGGATCCTTTAAAGTGAAATTCCCTGCCCAAAGTCCAATTCATTTTTTTATCTGCAGACAGATTCATTCCTTGTCTTTCCACACCTGAACCAATCTCTAAAATCTCTAAATTTAACATAGATAAAACAAACCCCAAATCCTCACCTTGGGGGTGATTCTTACACCTCCTGCAACCCCACAGTGTTAATTGGTGGGACAGGATCCTTTAAAGTGAAATTCACTGGTCAAAATTGTCTGATTTATTCCTTTGTCTGTCCACAGACAGATTCTTTCCTTGTCTTTCCACACCTAAACCCATCTCTAAAACCTCTAAATTGAACATAAATAAAACAAACCCTAAATCCTCACCTCGGGGGAGATTCTTACAAATAAAACAAACCCCAAATCCTCACCCCAGAGGGCATTCTTACCCCTCCTGCACCACCTCAGCATTAATTTCCACACCACTAAAGACCCCCTGGCTCCCTTTTTCCTCATCCCACCTCTCCCCCGAGCTCACCCCACAGAAACCCGTGCTCAGCCTCTCCTCACCAGCTCTCTCTCCCCACAGGGGCCGTGGGGTCGGTCCTCCCCCTCCTCCTCCTCCTCCCCCTCGGGGGGCCATGGTGCGAGGAGCCCCTGTGCGTGGGGCCATGGCCAGGGGGGCCAGCATGGCCCGGGGGGTCCCTGTGCCCCCTCCCGGGGCGGTGCGGGGCGCTGCTGCCCCCCGGGCACGGGCAGCTGGCATCCAGAGGATCCCCCTGCCGCCGCCGGCGCCCGACGCCTACGAGGAATATGTGAGCTCTGGGGGATTGGGGGGTTTGGGGTGGTGGGTGGGGATTGCTGGGGGTGGGTGGGTGGTGGTGGGATTGACAGGGATTATTGGGATTGCCAAGGGTCGTTGGGATTGCCAGGGATCATTGGGGTGGTGTTGGTAACACCAGGGATCGTAGGGATCACCAGGGATCATTGGGGTGATGTTGGGGTTGCCAGGGATCATTGGGAATGCCAGGGATCATTGGGATCACCAGGAGTGGTTGGGGTGGTATTGGGATCAGCAGGGACCACTCAGTTGATATTGGGGTGCTTGTGGGATCATCAGGGACCATTGGGATGATTCTGGGATCACCAAAGACGACTGGGATGGTGTTGGGATCTCCAGTGACCACTGGGATGGTTCTGGGATTACCAGGAACCACTCAGTTGGTGTTGGGATGGCTGTGGGATCACTGGGATAGTGTTGGGATCACCAAGGGCCTTTGGGGTGGTATTGGGATCAGCAGGGACAACTGGGATGGTTCTGGGATCACCAGGAACTGCTGGGATCATCAGGGACCACTCAGTTGATATTGGGGTGCTTGTGGGATCATCAGGGACCACTGGGATGATTCTGGGATCACCAAAGATGACTGGGATGGTGTTGGGGTCACCAGGGACCACTGGGATGGTGTTGGGATAGCTATGGGATTGCTGGGATGGTGTTGGGATCACCAGTGACCACTGGGATGATTCTGGGATCACCAGTGACCACTGGGATGGTGTTGGGATCACCAGTGACCACTGGGATGATTCTGGGATCACCAGTGACCACTGGGATGGTGTTGGGATCACCAATGAGCACTGGGGCAGTGCTGGGATCACCAGCAATTAATGGGATCACAAGGGATTTCATTGAGAATTTCACAATGAACCTTTCCCTGCTAACACTATTCCAGCTCTCCTGGCATGTGGATTTATCCCAGCCTTGGAGACGAAATTACAAATTTATAAATACAAACATTTGCTCCCTCTGTGCCACAGCTCTGGGATTTCAGGGAGTTCCAGGGCAGGAATTCCAGGCTCCCCTGGGATAGGATTTGGTCCTGCCAGCCCTTTCTGGTCCCTTTCTGACCCGTTCCTGTCCCCATCCCTGGCAGGGCTACGATGACACGTACGTGGAGCAGAGCTACGAGGGCTACGAGGGCTACTACAGCCAGGGCCAGGGGTGAGTGCCTTCTTCTTCCAAAATCATTCTGCATCTCCTTTTTCCCACTTTTTTATCCCATTTGGAACATTTCCTAGCTGTAGAGTTCTGCTGGAATCCAGGGGAATAATGGGAATGATACTGAATGTCTTTGCGTTTCCCATTTTTTTGGGATTGTGGGAATGGGACTTCCCCATGTGTAGGGCCAGGGGTGAGTCAGCTTCCTAAATCATTCTGCATTACTTTTTTTCCCTTTTTATCCCATTTGGAGCATTTCCTAGCTGTAGAGTTCTGCAGGAATCCAGGGGAATAACAGGAATGACACTGAGCATCTTTGCTTTTCCCATTTTTATGGGAATGGGATTTCTCCATTTGTAGGGCCAAGGATGAGTCAGCTTCTCCCTCTTCCTAAATCATTCTGCATGACCTTTTTTCCACTTTTTTATCCCATTTGGAACATTTCTGAGCTGTAGAGTTCTGCAGGAATCCAGGGGAATAGCGGAAATGATGCTGAATGTCTTTGCGTTTCCCATTTTTGTGGGAATGGGATTTCCCCATTTGTAGGGCCAGGGATGAGTCAGCTTCTCCCTCTTTTAAAATAATTCTGCATGACCTTTTTCCCTCTTTTTTATCCCATCTGGAGCATTTCCTAGCAGTAGAATTCTCCTGGAATCCAGGGGAATAACGGGAATGATGCCAAGCATCTTCTCTTTTTCTATTTTTTTGGGATTGTGGGAATGGGATTTCCCAGTGTGTAGGGCCAAGGATGAGCTGGCTTCCAAAATCATTCTGCATTACCTTTTTTCCCCTTTTTTATCCCATTTGGAGCATTTCCTAGCTGTAGAGTTCTGCAGGAATTCAGGGGAATAACAGGAATGACACTGAGCATCTTTGCTTTTCCCATTTTTTTGGGAGTTGTGGGAATGGGATTTCCCCATGTGTAGGGCCAAGGGGGAATCAGCGTCTCCCTAAATCATTCTGCATGACCTTTTTTCCACTTTTTTATCCCATTTGGAGCATTTCCTAGCTGTAGAGTTCTGCAGGAATCCAGGGAAATAACAGGAATGATGCCAAGCATCTTTGCTTTTCCCATTTTTATGGGAATGGGATTTCCCCATTTGTAGGGCCAAGGATGAGTCAGCTTCTCCCTCTTCCTAAATCATTCTGCATCACCTTTTTTCACTTTTTGGAAAGTGAAATGTTCCATTTGGAACATTTCTGAGCTATAGAATTCTGCAGGAATCGAGGGGAATAACAGGAATGATGCCAAGCATGTTTGCTTTTCCCATTTTTGTGAGAGTTGTGGGAATGGGATTTCCCCATGTGTAGGGCCAAGGAGGAATCAGCTTCTCCCTCTTCCAAAATCATTCTGCATGACCTTTTTCCTCTATTTTATCCCATTTGGAGCATTTCCTAGCTGTAGAGTTCTGCAGGAATTCAGGGGAATAACGGGAATGATGCCAAGCATCCTCACTTTTCCCATTTTTTTGGGAATGGGATTTTTCCATTTGTAGGGCCAAGGATGAGTCAGCTTCTCCCTCTTCCTAAATCATTCTGCATCACCTTTTTTCCACTTTTTTATCCCATTTGGAACATTTCTGAGCTATAGAATTCTGCAGGAATCCAGGGGAATAACGGGAATGATGCCAGGCATCCTCACTTTTCCCATTTTTTTGGGATTGTGGGAATGGGATTTCCCCATGTGTAGGGCCAAGGGGGAATCAGCTTCTCCCTCTTCCAAAATAACTCTTCATTACTTTTTCCCCCTTTTTTATCCCATTTGAAGCATTTCCTTGCTGTAGAATTCTGCAGGAATTCAGGAAAATACCCGGAATAACACAAAACATCCTCACTTTTCCCATTTTTGGGATTGTGGGAATGGGATTTTCCCTGTCTAACCACCTCACTGCTTTTCCAGGGACACAGAATATTATGATTATGGACACGGGGAGGCACAGGAAACCTATGAAGCTTATGGTATGTTTGGGAATTCTGTGGGAATTCTGTGGGAATTCTGGGAATTCTGTGGGAATTCTGGCAGGGAAGGGTTGGGAATTCCTTGTGGTCGATTTTCCAATGTCTGGACAAAAAAATGAGGAAAAAACCCCAACTGGTTTTCATGGGGTTTTTATCTCTGTGGGTTTAGGTTTTTAACAAACTCGATTATTTCAAAGGTGATGTTTTAAAAAAAAAAATCCATTTTTAAACAGTGGAAATGTCTGAATTTCTGAAGTTTTGGGATATTTTGGGATTTCCACCCACGGCGCTGGGGCTGCAGCTGGTTGGGGTTTTTTTGGGGGAAATCTGCTTCCTTTATCCTCAGCAGCCCCGGGGCTGTGGGTGTGCTCAAAATGGGATTGAAATGTCACCTGTGGGATTGGGGACAAGCAGGGTTTTGGGGGATCCCAAGGAGGGTTTTGGGGGATCCCAAGGAGAGTTTGGGAGGAGCTTTGAAGGAGCTTTGCAGGATTTTTGAAGGATCCCAAGCAGGATTTTGGGGGATCACAAGCAGGATTTTGCTGGAGCTATTTTGAAGGATCTCAAGCAAGATTTCAGGTGATCCCAAGCAGGATTTTGGGCAATACCAAACAGGATTTTGGGGCAGCTGTTTTGAAGGATCCCAAGCAGGATTTTTAGATGATCCCAAGCAGGATTTTTAGGCAATTTGAAGCAGGATTTTGGGCAATCCCAAGCGACATTTCAGGCTATCCCAAGCAGGATTTTGGGATGATCCCAAGCAAGATTTTAGGTGATCCCAAGCAGAATTTCAGGCAATCCCAAGATGGATTTTGGGGCATCATGAGCAGGATTTTGGGAGATCACAAGCACAATTTCAGGGGAGCTGTTTTGACAGATCACAAACAGCATTTTGGGGCATCGAGCTGTATTTTGGGTAATTCCAAGCAGGATTTTAGGGGATCCCAAGCAGGATTTTGGGATATCACAAGCAGGATTTAGGGGCAGCTGTTTTGAAGGATCCCAAGCAGAATTTCAGGCGATCCCATGCAGGATTTTGCAGTGATTCCAAGCAGCATTTTAGGGGATCTCAAGCAGGATTTTGGACAATTCCAAACAGCATTTTGGGAGACCACAAGCAGGATTTTTGGTGAATTGTTTTGAAATCCCAAGCAGGATTTGGGGAGATCCCAAGCAGGATTTTGGGGTAGCTGTTTTGAAGGATCATGAGCTATATTTTGGATGATCCCAAGCAGAATTTTGGGCAATCCCAAGGGGGATTTTAGAGGATCCCAAGCAGGATTTTGAGGGGAGCTGTTTTGAAGGATCTCGAGCTGAATTTCAGGTGATCCCAAGCAGCATTTTGGGCAATCCCAAGCAGAATTTCAGGCAAGCCCAAGCAGGATTTTGGGGGATCACAAGCAGGATTTTTAGGTGACCCCAAGCAGCATTTTGGGTGATCCCAGTCAGGATTTTGGGGGAGCTGTTTTGAAGGATCCCAAGCTGGATTCCAAGCAGGATTTTGGGGGAATTGTTTTGAAATCCCAAGCAGAATTTCAGGTAATCCCAAGCAGGATTTTTAGGTGATCCCAAACAGGATTTTAGGCAATCCCAAGCAGGATTTTTAGGCGATGCCAAACAGGATTTTGGGTGATCCCAAGCAGGATTTTCAGAGAGCTGTTTTGAAGGATCACAAGCCGGATTTTAGGCGATGCCAAGCAGGATTTTTAGGTGATCCCATGCAGGATTTCAGGTAATCCCAACCAAGATTTTGGGACAATCCCAATCCCCACCCCATCCCCTCCCTCTCTGTGTCTCTCCCCCAGGCCAAGAGGACTGCTACGGCGCTCGCCCCTCGCTGAAAGCCCCTCCAGCCCGGCCGGCCAAGGGCGGCTATCGGGATCATCCCTACAGCCGCTACTGACCCCAACATTTGGGGCAAAAAACCCCAAATGGGAGCAAACAGTTAGTGCTGGGGCTGTTAGCCACCCCGGAGAGCTTTGCCCTCACCTCACAAGTAATTGGTTCTCCCTCTTTTATCTCTCTTTCCCTGTTGTTTTTATTTTTTTCCCTTTTCCCACTTCATCCTCACTTTTTGCATTTAGGAAGTTTTTGGTGTTTTTTTTTTTTTATGAATTTTTAGGAAAAAAAATTTAGATTTAGAGGGAACTGAAGGTTTTTTTTGGTTTTTTTTTCCCCAATGGATTTTCAGGAAAAAAAATTTTAGATGTAGAGGGAACTTTTTTATTTTTATTTTATTTTATTTTCTCTCTCTTTTCTCTCTCTCTCTCTCCAGTGTGTAGATGGTTCTTCTTTCTTGGTCATTTTAAAAAAACCCCACAACTTGTACCTTTTTTAAGGCAAAAAAAACATTAAAAAAACCCAAACAGACAAAAAAAAATTTTAAAAAATGTTAGTTTTCCATGCTTTGCTTTAGCAGTTCTGAAATGAAGGTTTTTTTTTTGGTTATAAAAATAAAATTCTAAAGTTGGTTTGAAAGGAAATCCCATAAAAGGTTTGTAGTTGCAGAATCCCAAACTAGGCTACATTTCAAAATTCAGGGTTGGATTTTCTTAAAAAAAAAAATTTAAAAATCATAATGTAAACACTAGTGGCTTCCACCATTTAAACCAAAAAAACAAAAAAAAAAAACCCCAAAAAAATAATAACTTCAAATACCAAACCTTCTTGAAAAGGAGATTGCTGGTGAATCTTGAAGTCTAAATTTTAACCCAAAAGTGAATTAAATAGCATTTAATTTAACGAGAATTGACTTAAAAGGGGGAAAAATTAGGTTAAAAAAACAAAAAAAAAATTGAATTTTCTGATGTGGATTTTGAAATCTAGCCCCCAGTGCAGTGTTGAGATATGCTTGGGAAGCAGAATTTTGGTTTTTTTAGTTCTAAAATAACAACTTTTAAAGGGGAAAAAAATATAACTAAAAAAAAAAAATGCTCCAAAAAATATTCCATGGGTAGGAATGTAAAATTCTCATTTTTTTTAATAGTTCTTGGGGCAGAAAAATCTGAATTTTCCCCTAAAAAATTCCCCAAAAAATCAGAATTTGAAGTTCAAGTGTATCTCAGCACAGCTTTGCATAAAAAGGGACACTGCAGCTGTAAAAAAGGTTAAAAAAAACCCAAAAAACAACCAAAAAACCCCAAAAAACAGACAAAAAATGATCAAAAATTTCACTTTGTACAGATCAAAGTCCTAATCGGATTTGTATTCCTCCCACTCTGTTCTGGAAGAGAAAAAATGACATTTTTCTGTGTAAAATGCTACATTTTTCTGCCTAACTAGGTAGTTAAAAAACAAAAACACCTCAATGTGGAAATGTTTGTCTCAAATGTCAATAAAGTTTAGTCCTTTTTTAATCCAAGTCCATGTGATGAATTGTCATTTCTTTTTTGGTTTTTTTTTATTATTATTTTTTGGGAGGTTTATTTATTTTTTTTTTAATAACTTTCAGGAAAAAAATAGCTAATTTTATCTATTTTTTTTTATATTTTTAAATGTGGAGGTGTTTCTAGGAAATGGTGGAAATGGAGCTTAAATTTCTTTTTTAAAAAATTGTGAAAAGGTAAAAAAAAATGATGAAAAGTGTAAAAAAAATTGTGAAAAGGTTTAAAAAAAAATTCTGAAAGTGTAAAAAAAATTGTGAAAAGAAAAGGTAAAAAGAGAATTCTGAAAGTGTAAGAAAAATTGTGAAAAGGTAAAAAAAAGTTACGAAAATGTAAAAAGAAAAGGTGGAAAGGTAAAAAAGTTATGAAAAGGTGTAAAAAAGATTGTGAAAAGGTAAAAAAAATTATGAAAAGGTAAAAAGAAATTTGTGAAAAGGTAAAAAAAAATTATGAAAAGGTGTAAAAAAATTGTGAAAATGTAAAAAAAATTGTGAAAAGGTAGAAAAAAAGTTACGAAAATGTAAAAAAAAAAGGTGAAAAGGTAAAAAAAAATTCTGAAAATTATGAAAGTGTAAAAAAAATTCTGAAAAGGTAAAAAAAAATTGTGAAAAGGTAAAAAAAAGGTGAAAAGGTAAAAGAAAATACAAAAAGTAAAAAAATTCTGAAAAGGTAAAAATTTGTGAAAGTGTAAAAAAAATGTGAAAAGGTAAAAAAAAGGTGAAAGTGTTTAAAAAAATGTGAAAAGGTAAAAAGAAAATTATGGAAGTGTAAAAAAAAAACCTGAAAAGGTAAAAAAGAAATTATGAAAGTGTAAAAAAAATTGTGAAAAGGTAAAAAAAATTACGAAAGTGTAAAAAAAAAGGTGAAAAGGTAAAAGAAAAAATACAAAAAGTAAAAAAATTGTGAAAAGGTAAAAAATTCTGAAAGTGTAAAAAAAAGGTGAAAAGGTAAAAAAAAACTTGTGAAAGTGTAAAATTTGTTTTTCACCCCCTGGAAGTTGCTGAAAGCAGTTTGAAGCCTGAAGTGGGACAGAAATCTGAATTTAGAAATTGTTCTAATGATGTTTTTTTGGCTCAATAATTCAGATTTCAGAATTCCTTGGGGAAAAAAAGGGAAAATCCACTTTAAAAAGTGGATTTTTGCTGGTGGAAAGTGCTGCAGCTTCCTGAAATCCTTCCTGAGAGGCTGTGGATGGGAAGAGATTTGATATAATTTTATTTATTTTAAAAGGAAATGGTTAATGGTTTGTATTTGGAATTTTAGGGGGAATTTTAAACTGCTTGGGGGTGAAAAATAGAATTTTTAGGGGGAAAAAAAATGATTTGTGTCAGGGGAATATTTAAAAAAAAGAAACAAAAACCAAAAAAAATCAACAAAAACCGTAATTTGTGTTTGTAGATTTGTTCTTAAAGTGCAAATAACTTGGGATTTTTGATCGTGAATTTTCAATAGTGAATTTATTTCAATAGTGAATTTATTTCAATAATGAATTTATTTCAATAATGAATTTATTTCAATAATGAATTTATTTCAATAGTGAATTTATTTCAATAGTGAATTTATTTCAATAGTGAATTTTTTTTCAATAATGAATTTATTTCAATAGTGAATTTTAGATTTAATAGTGAATTTATTTCAATAATGAATTTATTTCAATAATGAATTTTTCAATAATGAATTGTTTTCAATAGTGAATTTTAAAGAATGAGTTTTCAATAATGAATTCTCAATAATTAATTATTTTCAATAATGAATTTTCAATAATGAATTTATTACAATAATGAATTTTCAATAATGAATTTATTACAATAATGAATTTATTTCAATAATGAATTTTCGGTAGTGAATTTTCAATAGTGAATTATTTTTAATAATGAATTTATTTCAATAGTGAATTTTCAATGGTGAATTATTTTCAATAATTAATTTATTTCAATAGTGAATTTTCAATGGTGAATTATTTTCAATAATGAATTTATTTCAATAGTGAATTTTCAATAGTGAACTTTCAATAATGGATTTTCAGTAGTGAGTTTTCAATAATGAATTATTTCCAATAATGAATTATTTTCAATAATGAATTTATTTCAATAATGGATTTTTGATAATGAACTTTCAATAAGGAGTTTATTTCAATAGTGAATTTTCAATACTGAATGAATTTTCAATATAATGGATTTTCAATAATGAATTTTCAATAGTGAATTTATTTCAGTAGTGAATTTTCAATAATGAATGAATTTTCAATATAATGAATTTTCGATAATGAGTTTTCAATAATGAACTTTCAATAAGGAATTTATTTCAATAGTGAATTTTCAATAGTGAATTTTCGATAATGAATTTTCTTCAATAATGAATTCTCAATAATAATGAATTTATTTCAGTAGTGAATTTTCAGTAGTGAATTTTCAATAGTGAATTTTCAATAACGAATGAATTTTCAATAGTGAATTATTTTCAATAATGAATTCTCAATAGTGAGTTTTCAATAATGAATTATTTTCAATAGTGAATTTATTTCAATAGTGAATTTTCAGTATAATGTATTTTCAATAATGAGTTTTCATAATGAAAATGAACTTTTGAACAATATAATGAACTTTCAATAAGGAATTTATTTCAATAGTGAATCTTCAGTACTGAATGAATTTTCAATATAATGGATTTTCAATAATGAGTTTTGGGTAATGAACTTTCAAGAGTGAATTTTCAATAATGAATTTTCAATAGTGAATTTTCAATAATGAATTTTCAGTAATGAATTTTGGGTAATGAACTTTCAATAGTGAATTTATTTCAGTCGTGAATTTTCAATAGTGAATTATTTTCAATAGTGAATTATTTTCAATAATGAATTTTCAGTAATGAATTTTGGGTAATGAACTTTCAATAGTGAATTTTCAATATAATGAATTTTCAATAATGAATTCTCAATATAATGAATTCTCAATAATAATGAATTTATTTCGGTAGTGAATTTTCAACAATGAATTTATTTCAATAATGAATTTTCAATAACGAATGAATTTTCAATAGTGAATTATTTTCAATAGTGAATTATTTTCAAGAATGAATTATTTTCAAGAATGAATTTTTGGTAATGAGCTTTCAATAGTGAATTTATTTCAATAGTGAATTTTCAATATAATGAATTTTCAGTAATGAATTTTCAATAATGAACTTTCAATAGTGAATTTTCAATAGTGAATTATTTTCAATAATGAGTTTTTGATAATGGATTTTCAATAGTGAATTATTTTCAATAGTGAATTTATTTCAATAGTGAATTTATTTCAATAATGAATTGTTTTCAATAATGAATTTTCAAGAATCAATTTTTGGTAATGAATTTTCAATAGTGAATTTGCAAGAATGAGTTTTCAATAATGAATTATCAGTAGTGAATTTTCAATATAATGAATTTTCAAGAGTGAATTCTCAATAATAATGAACTTTCAGTAATGAATTTTCAATATAATGAGTTTTCAATAATGAATTATTTTCAATAGTGAATTTATTTCAATAGTGAATTTTCAATATAATGAATTTTCAATATAATGAATTTTCTTCAATAATGAATTTTCGCTAATGAACTTTCAATAGTGAATTTATTTCAATAGTGAATTTTCAATAATGAATGAATTTTCAATAGTGAATTTTCAGTAATGAATTTTCAATAATGAGTTTTCAATAGTGAATTTTCAATATAATGAATTTTCAATATAATGAATTTTCAATTATGAATTTTCAATAATGAATTTTGGGTAATGAACTTTCAGTAATGAATTTTCAATAATGAGTTTTCAATAGTGGATTTTCCATAATGAATTTTCAATAATGAACTTTCAATAGTGAATTTTCAATAACCAATGAATTTTCAATAGTGAATTATTTTCAAGAATGAATTCTTTTCAAGAATGAATTTTTGGTAATGAGCTTTCAATAGTGAATTTATTTCAATAGTGAATTTTCAATATAATGAATTTTCAAGAATGAATTTTCAGGAATGAATTATTTTCAATAATGAACTTTCAATAATGAATTTTCATTAATGAATTTTCAATAATGAACTTTCAATAATGAACTTTCAATAGTGAATTTTCAGTAATGAATTTTCAATAATGAACTTTCAAGAATGAATTTTCAATATAATGAGCTTTCAATAATGAATTTTCAGTAATGAATTCTCTGATTTCCCGCTGGGCTGCTCTCAGCTCTCAGAGCCCTAAAGGGATGCAAAGCTCAGCCTTTTCCCCTCAATAAAGGAAATTATCAGCAGCACCAAATCAGGAGGTGTAGAGCTCCAAACCCCACAAAGGTAACCTGTAAATGTCTGATTTTCATCGAAAATATTTCCTCTTTTCCCAGAAAATGTGATGGAAACATAGCCAGACCACCCTTGGATTAATTTAATGGAAAAAAAAACAATTTAAAAACCCCAAAAACAGCCAAAAAAATATGTTTTTAAAATATAAATTTAAATCCAACCCACCTGGCTTCGGCATAAATTAGTGATAACCTTTTTTTTATTATTATTTTTATTATTTTTTTAAAATAAATTTTTATTATTATTATTTTTTTAATAACCTGCCCTTGGCCAATGTGGAATTTGGGCCAAAAAAAGGAACCTTTAACTATCCCAAAAGGATTTTAAATTTTAAAAAAATCAATACAAACTAGTCCTGCTACACCCCAAAAAAACCCCAAAAAACCCCAAAAAACCCCAAATTCTGCTCAGATATTTAAAAATATCATTTTTTCAGCCCCCCTAGCATTGCTGTTTCCTGTCCATAGCTCAGCTGGAGTTGCATGTTTTTCCTTCATGTGTAAATTGCATGCAGCAACCTTTTCTTTTCCTTTCTTTATTATTTTATTTTATATTTTTTCTTTTTTTTCTTTTTTTGGGATTTCTCCTTCCGTTTCGAATCCTCACTGATTTTTATTTTTTATTTTAAATTCGCAGGATTTGAGGATTTGGGGCTGAAGAGGAGGAGGAGCAAAGGCAGAGCCAGCTGGGTGAGTTTGGGGGGAATTTTAGGAATTTTTTTGGGGGAATTTTAGGACTTTTTGGGGGATTTTTAGGACTTTTTGGGGGGATTTTTAGGACTTTTTGGAGGAATTTTTAGGACTTTTTTGGGGGATTTTTAGGACTTTTTGGGGGGATTTTTAGGACTTTTTGTCCTAATATTTTAATATAATTATAGATATAATATCTAATAGTCCCCAAATATTCCCAAAATTTTGGATGTGCTTCCCAGAGACATTCATGGGGTGATGGAGGAATTTTGGGAAGGATGGAGATTCCTCCCAGGCTGAGTCACCTCCATAACCTGGAGGTGGAATTCTCCCAAATTCTCCCAAATTCCCCCAAATTCCAGGGAGTTTTTCCTCTCCCCGTTTTCCCACAGGCCTCATCCACCTCTTGGGATTTGTAGGATTTTGGGGAAAGACAAAATCCCCAAAATTTGTAGGGATTTGTAGGATTTGTAGGATTTTGGGGAAAGACCCCAAAACCCCGAAAATCCCAATTCTGCCTCCTCTCTGGAAGTGTTTTCCAAGAAAACTCTTCTTGTTGGGAGAAAATCCTGGTTTTGGGAACATCCCTGGGCTGGGAAACCTTTTTTGGGATCTGGAAAAACCCGGATTTTGTCCTTTTGACTCCTCCTGAATCCCAGAAAAACCCTCCAGCTGGAATTCCAGCAGCTTTTCCCGGGAAGAAACTCATCCCAATTGCCCAATCCTTCCCCCTGGTTTCAAGTTTGGATTGTTGAAATAAAACAAGTGGCTCTGAGATTTATTTGATTTGATGGGATTATGGGTTTGGGGAATGATTTGGGGTGGGAGGGAACCTAAAGCTGCTCCAGGGATGGGGATTTCACCATTTTTCCATGATATTTGATGTCCAGTTTGGATTTAAAATGGGGATTTCACCACTTTTCCCTGATATTTGATGTCCAACTTCAATTTAAAATGGGGATTTCACCATTTTTCCATGATATTTGATGTCCAGTTTGGATTTAAAATGGGGATTTCACCACTTTTCCATGATATTTGATGTCCAATTTGGATTTAAAATGGGGATTTCACCTTTTTTCCCTGATATTTGATGTCCAATTTGGATTTAAAATGAGGATTTCACCACTTTTCCCTGATATTTGATGTCCAACTTGGATTTAAAATGGGGATTTCACCATTTTTCCATGATATTTGATGTCCAGTTTGGATTTAAAATGGGGATTTCACCACTTTTCCCTGATATTTGATGTCCAATTTAAAATGGGGATTTCACCACTTTTCCATGATATTTGATGTCCAGTTTGGGTTTAAAATGGAGATTTCACCACTTTTTTGTGATATTTGATGTCCAAATTGGATTTAAAATGTGGATTTCACCACTTTTCCATGATATTTGATGTCCAGTTTGGATTTAAAATGGGGATTTCACCACTTTTCCCTGATATTTGATGTCCAATTTGGATTTAAAATGTGAATTTCACCACTTTTCCATGATATTTGATGTCCAAATTGGATTTAAAATGGGGATTTCACCACTTTTCCCTGATATTTAATGTCCAATTTGGATTTAAAATCCTCCACCTTGAGGCCAAAATTCCAGCTTGGATGAGCTGAGCACAGCTGGAATTCCTGCCCAGCCCTTGGAATTCTTTCCACACAGAACAAATCTGGAATTTGGGAGAACATCTGCTGAGAAAAACCAGCTGGATGTGCATTTTGCCATCCTGAACTCCCTCCTGCTGCTCTCCCGAGGGAAATCTGGGATTGGAGGAATTCCTGGAGTGTGGAGAGAGCCTGGAGGAGAGGCTGGAGAGCAGGGAATGCCTGCAGGGGGAGGAAAAGGGGGAATTTTCAGGGATAAGCTGCAGCATGTTGAGGAGGAAAATAGGGAATTTTTGTGGATAACCTGTAGCAGCTTAGGGAGAAAAATAGGGAATTTTCATGGGGAGTTTTCATGGATAAGCTGCAGTATCTTGGGGAGGAAAACAGGGAATTTTTATGGATGACCTGCAGCATCTTGAGGAGGAAAATAGGGAATTTTCTTTGAAACCTGCAGCGTGGGGGAATTTATGGAAATTGAATTTTCATGGATAAGCTGCAGTATCTTGGGGAGGAAAACAGGGAATTTTCATTTTCATGGATGACCTGCAGCAGCTTGGGGAGGAAAATAGGGAATTTTCATGGATAACCTGCAGCCTCTGGGGGAGGAAAATAGGGAATTTTCATGGGGAATTTTCATGGATAACCTGCAGCCTCTCGGGGAGGAAAATAGGGAATTTTCATGGATAACCTGCAGTGTCTTGGGGAGGAAAACTGGGAATTTTCATGGGGAATTTTCATAGATAGTCTGCAGCAGTTTGGGGAGGAAAACAGGGAATTTAGGAGGAAAATAGGGAATTTTCATGGGTAACCTGCAGCGTCTTGAGGAGGAAAACAGGGAATTTTTGTGGATAACCTGCAGTGTCTTGGGGAGAAAAATAGGGAATTTTCACAGATAACCTGCAGCAGCTTGGGGAGGAGGAAAATAGGGAATTTTCATGGATAAGCTGCAGCGTCTTGGGGAGGAAAATAGGGAATTTTCATGGGGAGTTTTCATGGATAAGCTGCAGCGTCTTGGGGAGGAAAACAGGGAATTTTTATGGATAACCTGCGGGAATTTTCACAGATAAGCTGCAGCAGCTTGGGGAGGAAAAAAATAGGGAATTTTTATGGGTCACCTGCAGCATCCTGGGGAGGAAAACAGGGAATTTTCATGGGGAATTTTCATAGATAACTTGCAGCCTCTTGGGGAGAAAAATAGGGAATTTTCATGGATGAACTGCAGCAGCCTGGGGAGGAAAAAAATGGGGAATTTTTATGGATAACCTGCAGCATCTTGAGGAGGAAAACAGGGAATTTTCATGGGGAATTTTCATAGATAACCTGCAGCATCCTGGGGAGGAAAATAGGGAATTTTCATGGATAAGCTGCAGCCTCTTGGGGAGAAAAATAGGGAATTTTCATGGATGAACTGCAGCAGCGTGGGGAGGAAAAAAATGGGGAATTTTTATGGGTCACCTGCAGCATCTTGAGGAGGAAAACAGGGAATTTTCATGGGGAATTTTCATAGATAACCTGCAGCATCCTAGGGAGGAAAATAGGGAATTTTCATGGATAAGCTGCAGCAGCTTGGGGAGGAAAAAAATAGGGAATTTTCATGGATAAGCTGCAGCGTCTTGGGGAGGAAAATAGGGAATTTTCATACATCTTGGGGAGGCAAATAGGGAATTTAGGAGGAAAATAGGGAATTTTCATGGATGACCTGCAGCATCCTGGGGAGGAAAATAGGGAATTTTCATGGATAAGCTGCAGCAGTTTGGGGAGGAAAATAGGGAATTTAGGAGGAAAATAGGGAATTTTCATGGAAAACCTGCAGCATCTCAGTTGAGCCACAATTCCTGCAGCTTGGGGGAATCCCACGGGGAATCCCAGCCGGGCTGGAGATGTTATTCCTGATTTTTCTCCTCGGGAATCTCCACCATGCCAGCCCAGAACGCCGTGGCTGCTCAGCTGAGCATTCCATATGTTTTTCAGGAATATTTTCTCCTTTTTTCTTTGCTCCTTTTGCCAGGAGGGATGAACCTCCCTGATTCCAAAGTTAAAAATTCCTGTTTCTCTGTGAAATGGGATCCTGCCAGATGTTTGGAGCCTCCCTTGGATCCCAGGGATTCCCTTGGAATTTATATTTATACTGAAATATAAACTGTTTCCTGCTGGAGGTGTTAATTTAATCAATTAATTTAATCAATTAATTTAATCAATTAATTTAATCAATGAATTTGGGATTAGGACCCAAACAAAGGTTCATCCATCACGTTCCAGATGCAAAGCTGAATTTTTTTTAGCCTGATTTTTTAGTTTTTTGGGATGTCCTGGAGTTGTTCCTGGAGGATTCTCCTAAACTCCTGGTTTTTGGTGGTTCTGCACAAAATAATTCAGGTTGGAAAAGTGCTCCAAGATTTGTCACTCATCCCAGAGTGTCCCATCCAGGCATTCCTTGGGCACCTGCAGGGCTGGGGATTGCAAACCTCCAAAAAAGGGAGAAAAAAGGGGAATTTGGCTCTGTGGAGCTCAGTTCAGCTCGGAGGTGCTTTTGGCTCTCAGCTCAGCTCTGATCGGTGCTGCAGCACCAGCAGCCGCGGATGGAGCAGTGATGGATGGAAATGATCGATGGAAATGATCGGAATAAAACTGAAACCCCACCGAGGTGCTCTGGGAGTGACACGGGGAGGTGACATCGGGAGGTGATCCCGGGAGATGACACGGGGAGGTGACACAGGGTGATGACACCGGGGGTCGACGCTGGGAGGTGGCACAGGGAGGTGACACGGGGAGGTGACACAGGGTGATGACATCGGGGGTGACATAGGGAGGTGACACCGGGAGCTGATATCGGCACCAGGAGATGATCCAGGGAGGTGACACCGGGAGGTGACACAGGGAGACGACAACGGGAGATGACACCGGGAGGTGACACAGGGAGGTGATCCCGGGAGATGACACAGGGAGGTGACACAGGGCGATGACACAGGGAGGTGGCACAGGCACCCCGCGGTGCCCTGGGGGCGTGGCCATGGCTGGGGGCGTGGCAATTGAGGACTGTGAACAAGGATTGGGCGTGGTTATCGTGAGGGGGCGTGGCTCTGTGGAGGCGCGTGTAGGGGGGTGGGCGTGGCCGTGTGGAGGGGGTGTGGCCAATTGAGGGGCGTGGTGATGTATGAGTTTTACACTGTGTGGGCGTGGCCAGCCGCGCGTTCGCGCCCCGCAGGAGGCTTGGCCCGCGCCGGCCGCCGTCGCGCCCCGCCCGCCATATTGTGCCCGGCGCAGGCGGAGCGGCGGCCGGCGATGGGTGAGGGGGGCCGGGCCGGGGCAGCGCGGCCGGGGGGGAACGGGCGGTGCGGGCGGGGGGAAACCCGCTCGGCAGCCTCCGGGAGCGGCCCGGGCGGCGGGCGGGCCGCGGGAGAGCCCCGCGGTTCGCACCGCCCCGCCGCCGTGAGGGGGGCGGCTCCCGCGCTCGGCCTCGCCCGGAGCCCCCGAGCCCCTCAGAGCCGCTCAGAGCTCCTCAGCGCCCCTCAGAACTCATCAGCGCCCCTCAGAACTCATCAGCTCCCCTCAGCGCCTCTCAGAGCTCCTCAGAGCCCCTCAGCTCCCCTCAGAACTCCTCAGAGCCCGTCAGCGCCCCTCAGAGCCTCTCAGAACTCCTCAGAGCCCCTCACAGCCCCTCAGCGCCCCTCAGAGTCCCTCAGCTCCCCTCAAAGCCCCTCAGAAGCCCCTCAGAACTCATCAGCTCCCCTTAGAGCCACTCAGCGCCCCTCAGAACTCCTCAGAGCTCCTCAGCTCCCCTCAGAACTCCTCAGAGCCCCTCAAAGCCCCTCAGCTTTTCTGCAGCCCCATCTGAACCCCACATTTCCCTCTCACAGCTCCCCCACAGCCCCTGTGGCCCTGCAGCCCCGCTTGTGCCCCAAATGTCCCTTTTACAGCCCCTCTGGCCCCCATTTGTCCCCCCAAATTTCCCCTTACAGCCCCCACTGTGCCTCCACAGCTCCAATTTCCCTCCTGGAGCTTTCCTGGCTCCTTCCTGCACCTCTGTGGACCCCAAATCCCCCTCAGAGCCTCCCTGGGGCTCCCAGAGCTCCCAAAAACCTCAGGACAGGGATTTTGGAGGATTCCCGAGCTCAGCATCAGCTCCAAAACCTCTTCAAGATCAGTCTCTGGACTTTCAGCACGTGTTTGGTGACTCCAAATGCAAATTCTGGAAATGACCCGCCAGGAATGTTCAGTAATTGATCTGCCCTGGGTTTTCCTCCCAGCTCGGATTTCATGTGGGGTTTTGTCACTTTCCCTGTGTCGTGTGGATTCTCCTGAATTTAAACAGGGTCCAGGGGAAGTCTGAAAAACCTTGGGGTTGGTTTAATGTGTGGCAAGTGCTGGAAAAGCTAAATTTGAGCTCACACCCCATTGACCTCAGTGCCATCAAAATATAGAAAACACCCTGAAAATATTTATTTTTCCCATCTTAAAAAATAAAATTATGCTTTTTGAAGGCTGCAATCTTCAATTCTGACACAAAATTGGGCAAAATGCACCGAAACACCCCAAATTTCCACATCCTTGGGGCAAATTGTTGAGCATCTCTCAAGGTGGAAAGCAGGGATGACACCACAGGTGGAATTCCTTGTAAAGGGATGAATTCCCAACACCTCACGATGCTCCTGCCTGTCCTGGGAGCTTGGAGCTCCTGGGGATTGCATCCACAGCCTGGGGAAATGTGGGAGATGGGAAAAAAGAGTGGGGAAAAAGTTGGATTATCCCATGAGAATGGGAGTGGTGGGTCGGGGCTGTGACAGAGAGACCCGGAATAATAAATAAATGCTAATTAATAAACTGTAATTAATAAATGCTAATGAATCACTGCTCCCTGTGTCCCTGCAGTGGTGAGGGCTGAGGGCAGCCCGCAGTGAGCAGCCAGGAATCCCCCCAGGTGCCGGGAATGGCCGGGGGACGCCGGGGTCCCAACAGAACCTCCTACTGCCGCAACCCGCTGTGCGAACCCGGAGCTGCCGGAGCATCCGGACACTCCTCCGGCTCCTCCGTCACTGGCGTGCGCTCCAGGACCAGGTAGGGACAGCCAGCTCTGGGGACACCTCTGCTGTGCAGTGGTTTGGGTGGGGAGGATCTTAGAGCTGCATTCCCGTTCTTGAAGCTCATCGCATTGCCCAGCCCTAAAGCTCATCCTGTTCCTCAGTCTTAAAGCTCGTCACATTCCCCAGCCCTAAAGCTCATCCTGTTCTCCAGTCTTAAAGCTCATCCCGTTCCCCAAGCTTGAAGCTCATCCCATTCCTTGTCCTAAAAGCTCATCCCATTCCCAAGCCTAAAGCTCATCACATTTCCCAACCCTAAAGCTCATCCCGTTCCTTGTCCTAAAAGCTCATCCCATTGCCAGTCTTAAAGCTCATCCCATTCCTTGTCCTTAAAGCTCATCCCATTCCCTGACATTAAAGCTCATTGCATTTCCCAACCCTAAAGCTGATCCCATTCCTTGTCCTTAATGCTCATTGCATTCCCCAGCCCTAAAGCTCATCCTGTTCCTCAGTCTTAAAGCTCATCCCGTTCCCCAAGCCTGAAGCTCATCCCATTCCCTGACCTTAAAGCTGATCCCATTCCCGAACCTTAGAGCTCATCCCATTCCCTTAAGGCTCATCCTGTTTCCCAGTCTTAAAGCTCATCCCATTCCAATCTTAAAGCTCATTGCATTCCCCAACCCTAAAGCTCATCCCATTCCCTGTCCTTAAAGCTCATCCCATTCCCTGTCCTTAAAGCTCATTGCATTCCCAATCTTAAAGCTCATCCTGTTCCTTGTCCTAAAAGCTCATCCCATTCCCTGTCCTTAAAGCTCATCGTGTTCCCCATTCTTAAAGGTTATCCTATTCCCTGTCCTTAAAGCTCATCCTGTTCCCAATCCTTAAAGCTCATCCCATTCCCCAGCCCTAAAGCTAATCCCATTCCCTGTCCTTAAGGCTCATCCCATTCCCAACCCCAAAGCTCATCCCATTCCCAACCCCAAAGCTCATCCCATTCCCCTCACCTTCCCACTGTCCCAGGTTGTTCCAATCCCTGTCCAGCCCAGCCTTGGACATTTCTTCTGGGAAATCCACCCCAGCTCCTCCCCACCCTCACAGGGAATGATTCCTTCCCAAAATCCCATCTAATCCTTCCCTGTGGCAGTTTCCATTCCCACCTCACTTTCTTGTGGCTCAGCAGGTTGGTTACTCCCAATTCCCTCTCCCTACATCTGGCTTTGTCCCTATTATCCCTTGGATTAGGATAGGTGTCCCTGAGACCCTTTAAAGCTCTATCACCCCAGACTCCCAGGAGAGTCCAAAAGCCTTGGAATGGAAAGGAAAAATAGAGACAATTTTATACCCAAAGCCCAGCTCAGGCTGTTGCACCTCCTGTGCCCTGAAGTTCGTGTCAGGCAGAGTTTAGCTCGGGTGATGTGGCTCTGTGGGGTTTTTTTAGGATCAGATCCAGCTGGCTTCAAATCCAGGGGAGGAGGGAGAAGCCAAGCAGTCCATAAACAGGAGGTGCTTTATTTACTCTGCAAAGAAACTCTCAATCTGTCTCAGCACACTCCCTGCTGAGGGCCCTGAGCCAGGAAGTTTATAGGGATACAGTTATCCCAACAAGTCACTGCAAGGCCACGGGGGTGGAGCAATCCTGGGAAAACACACACCCAGGGCTTTATCCCGGGCTGGGAATGCACGGATCCACACCCAGCTCACCTCTGAGGGATCCTTTTACAGGGGTGTGAGGTGACAGGACATGAGATGGAATTCCCACTGCCAGAGGGCAGCGTTGGAGGGGATATTGGGATGGGATTATTCCCTGTGAGGGTGGGGAAGGGCTGGGATGGAATTCCCCATCCCTGGAAGTGTCCAAAGCCAGGCTGGAGAAGGGAAAAATCCAGGGAGAGCTTGGAGCCTCTTCCAGTCCTTAAAGGGAGAGCTGGAGAGGGACACAGGGAATGGCTTCAAACTGGAAAAGGGAAATCTGGGTGGGATATTGAGAAGGAATTCCTGGCTGTGAGGGTGGGGAGGGGCTGGGATGGAATTCCCAGAGAAGCTGTGGAATTCTGGATCCCTGGCAGTGTCCAAGACCAGGCTGGACAGGGCTTGGAGCAGCCTGGGACAGTGGGAGGTGTCCCTGGATGATCCTTCACGTCCCTTCCACCCCAAACCATGCTGTGATTCCATGATTTATCAATCCTGAGGATGTTCCTCGTGTTTTCCCCTCACTCATGGCCTTATTTTAGCTTCTCAACCTCCTGTTTCAAGCCACAGCCTGATCCCCCAGCAGCCCCACTCTGTGACTTGGGATTTCATTTGGGGATTTACAGTGGGATTTTGTGCTCTGCAGTTCCTTTGAGGCCCACGCCCAGATTCCTTTGCCTGCTGTTATTTAGAGATTTCAGATTAATCTGGTGGAGATGAGTTCCCTTTGATCCAGAGGATCAGTCTGGGATCCTGTGCATGCTCACACAGGAATAGGCACCTCTGGCCAAACTCGTTTTTCCTCCTCAGGTGAACAGAAGGTGAAGAATGAGCAAGGCCTTGTGTGTAATTGCTCTGCCTTTCATGTTCAAGCACCCTTAGATATGTAAATACCAACTCAGAGCTCTCAAAGCTCCCAATTAATTAAGAGAGCCAGGTTGTGGCACAACACAGCCCTGGAGACTCAACACAGGGGGTTCAATATCAAATGTCCTGCTGCTGCTGGTTGGCCTGGGCCCAAATTTTGCTTTCTGTGGGCAAATTCCTGCCTCACATCTGCCTGGGCTGCTGACATTTGTGATAACTCGAGCATCCCAATCGATCTCAGACCCGTGTGGGATGGCTGGAGGACATTCCCCTGCTCAGCCCTGTCTCTTGGCTTCCCCTGGCAGGAGTGGCTCAGGGACAGGCCTTTCCAGCCCCCCTCTGGCAGCTCAGACAGTGGTTCCCCTGCGGCACTGCAAGATCCCCGAGCTGCCCGTGGAGAGGAGCGTCCTGTTCGAGCTGCAGCTCTTCTTCTGCCACCTCGTCGCCCTCTTCGTCCACTACATCAACATCTACAAGACGGTGTGGTGGTACCCACCCTCCCACCCTCCCTCTCACACCTCCCTGGTAAGCCCCAGAGGGCAGCTGGCACTGCCAGGCTGGCTCTTGGCTCACTAGATATAAAATTTGTTAGATCTGTGTGATCAAAAAACTCCAGCTGTCTCTTCAGGGTTGCTGCTGCAGCTCGTTTCCCACATTTTGGGCTCTGGCTGCCTGCTTGGTGTTTGTAATCTTGGAGGAGTGTGGGGAGAAGGGAGTTTCTGTTTTGATTATGGGTTCCTGCTGCCTGGTGGCAATGGGATAATTTTGGTTTTGTCCCCACAGAACTTTCACCTTATTGACTTCAACGTGCTGACAGTGACCACCATCGTCCTGGCACGGCGGCTCATCAGTGCCATCGTCAAGGAGGTGAGGACAGAGCTGTCCTTCCGGGATATCTCTAAAGCTCTGGCTCCCTTTTGCACTTCCAACCTCCTCCATCCTGCTCTGAAGAGCTCTGTGATATTCCCAAGGCAGAATTCCAGGCAGTTTCCAAGGGAGGAGCAGAACTGAGTGCTCCAAAGCACTGCTCCTGCCGGCTCTGTGTCCTTCTCTGGCTGTCCCTGAATTCCTGTCTCAGCTAGGCTGTAGGGATTGTGCTTCCCTCCTCCCATTTGGCTGTTTCCTGTTCTCTCCACCACTCCAGCTTGAGGCATGAGGCCCAAATTCCAGACATTTTGCAGAGCTCAGATTCCCCAGGAAGCCTCCCTGTCCTGGTGTCACTCATCTTGTCACTGCCACTTCCTCCACACCCATGGAGCTGATTTTTCATGACTTTTCTCCTTGTGAGAGTAAGGGAATGAACTCTCTCCTGCACCCCACAGGCTTCCCAGAGTGGCAAAGTCTCCCTGCCACGCTCCATCTTCCTGGTGGTCACTCGCTTCGCCGTCCTCACGGGCACAGGCTGGAGTTTGTGTCGCTCCATCATCCACCTCTTCAGAACCTACTCCTTCCTCAACCTCCTGTTCCTGTGCTACCCGTGAGTATCCTGAGGGAATCCCTCCTGGGCTCTTCAGCAGGTGTTGGAATGAAGAATTACCCTGGTGATTCCCCTGGTCATGGATTTTACCCTGCACCTGTCCCCCTTTTTTGTCACATTCCACATCTATAACATTGACCCCTATTTCAGCTTGATGGGAGCATGGATTAATACTCACCATTGCTGCTCATGTCTGCTTTTTCCATGGCACTCAGAGAGCTCAGGGCTTTGTTTTCCCTTTGTCCCCAGGCTCCTCTGCCAGCTGCAGGCATTTAAACAGCTCCTGGTTTTGGGTTAACTATCAAAAATAAATATTCTGGGTGGAAATTGCTCCCTTCTCCCGTGCAGGAGGAAGCATCCACTGAGATTGGCTGCCTGTGTTGGAGCTTGGAGCTCTTTTTGGGGGATTTTCTGGAAGCCCTTTGGAATCCTGGAATCCCAGACTGGTTTGGGAGGGACCTTAAATGTCATCCAGGAGGGGAAGGGACACCTGCAGGGACACTGACTCAGAGCCTTGAGCTCAAAACCCCACAGGGAACTTCCCACTTTAGGATTTAGGTGGGATTTAGGAGGCATTTAGGATGGGGCTGTGACCCTAAAGCCTCACATGGGATCTCACAAAGCCTCTGTCCCCCGTGCTGCTCCAGGTTCGGGATGTACATCCCCTTCCTCCAGCTCAACTGCGACTTCCGCAAGGCGGGGCTGTTCGCCCAGGTGGCCAACATCGGCCCCAGGGACACGGGGGAGGTGACAGCGCGGGGCAGGGACTACCTGACGGTGCTCAAGGAGACCTGGAAGCAGCACACGAGGCAGATGTACGGCATGGAGGCCATGCCCAGCCACGCCTGCTGCCTCTCGCCGGACCTCATCCGCAACGAGGTGGAGTTCCTCAAGATGGACTTCAACTGGCGCATGAAGGAGGTGCTGGTCAGCTCCATGCTCAGTGCCTACTACGTGGCCTTCGTGCCTGTGTGGTTTGTCAAGGTGAGAGGCTGGCAGGTGACGCTGGCAGGTGACACTGGGAGGTGACACTGGGAGGTGACACTGGGCTGTGGTGGCAGAATGAGGGAGGAGGGAGCTTGTTGAATTGTTGACTGTGGTAATTGAATTGCTGAATGGATTCTAAATAGACCTCAGGGGTGAGGCTGTCGCTGTCCCCTGATGGCTGTCCCTGTCCCCTGATGGCTGTCCCTGTCCCCTGATGGCTGTCCCTGTCCCCTGAGGGGCTGTCCCTATCCACTGATGGCTGTCCCTGTTCCCTGAGGGACTGTCCCCATCCCCTGAGGGGCTGTCCCTGTCCCCTGAGGGGCTGTCCCTGTCCCCTGATGGCTGTCCCTATCCCCTGAGGGGCTGTCCCTGTCCCCTGAGGGGCTGTCCCTGTCCCCTGAGGGGCTGTCCCTGTTCCCTGAGGGACTGTCCCTGTCCCCTGAGGGGCTGTCCTTGTCCCCTGATAGCTGTCCCTGTCCACTGAGGGGCTGCTGCTCCATCAGCACAGCATCAGCAGCTGTCTCCCTGTTTTGGGTGACAACACCACAAATATTTTGCAGGAATTCTCCATCCCCATCCCACATGGGCTCTTGCTTTCCAAGCAGGATCAACATCTCCATGCAGAGCCCTCATTTTACCTCCCTGCCTGAGCATTCTGACACCTCGGGCAGGTGAGGATTCCCAAAAGCTTTGTCACACAACATCCAAACATTGTCCCACCTCCCTGTCCCCTGAGGGGCTGCTGCTCCATCAGCACAGCATCAGCAGCTGTCTCCCTGTTTTGGGTGACCATGGCACAAATATTTTTCAGGAATTCTCCGTCCCCATCCCGTGTGGGCTCAATATCTCCATCAGGATCAGTATCTCCACGCAGAGCCCTCATTTTACCTCCCTGCCTGAGCATTCTGACACCTCGGGCAGGTGAGGCTGCCCAAAAACTTTGTCACACAACCTCCAAACCTTGTCCCCCCGTTGTTCCTGTCCCCCCAGAACACGCAGTACTACGACAAGCGCTGGTCCTGCGAGCTCTTCCTGCTGGTGTCCATCAGCACCTCGGTGATCCTCATGCAGTACCTGCTGCCTGCCCGCTACTGTGACCTGCTGCACAAGGCTGCAGCACACCTGGGCTGCTGGCAGAAGGTGGATCCAGCCCTCTGCTCCAACGTGCTGCAGCATCAGTAAGGAGCTCTGCAGTTTTGCTGGTTTAGGTGGGGAGCTCAGCGGGAAGAAAAGCAGGGAAAAGTGAGAGCAGAGTTGTTGGCTGACACATCCAACAGCACAGCCACTCTGGGCACTCCCTGCCAAGCAGAGCTGCTTTTTGGCAAGGTGCCTGCTGCTCCTGGCCGTGGGTACCTGCAGTTTGTCACTGCCGTGGTGACAATTCCAAACTGGGAGAATTCCCGTGCTCCTTGCTGTTGGTGGGGAGGCAGCAGAGCCCAGTCCTTGTGCAGGTGGGATTGAGGATTTTCTTGTTCTAGGTGGGATTGAGGATTGAGAATTCCCTTGTTCTAGGTGGGATTGAGGATTGAGAATTCCCTTGTTCTAGGTGGGATTGAGGATTCTCTTGTTCCCCTCAGATGGGATTGAGGATTTTATTGTTTGATTGTTCTAGGTGGGATTGAGAATTTTCTTGTTCTAGGTGGGATTGAGGATTCCCTTGTTCCCCTGGGATTGAGTCCTGTTCCCTGCAGGTTGGATTGAGGATTCTCTTGTTCTAGGTGGGACTGAGGATTGAAAATTCTCGTGTCCCAGGTGGGATTGAGGACTGAGAATTCCCTTGTTTTAGATGGGATTGAGGATTGAGGATTCTCTTGTTCCCCTCAAGTGGGATTGAGGATTGTCATATTCCCCACAGGTGGGATTGAGGATTCTCTTGTTCTAGGTGGGATTGAGAATTAAGGATTCCCTCGTTCTAGGTGGGATTGATGATTGAGGATTCCCTTGTTCTAGGTGGGTTTGAGGGTTCTTTTGTTCCCCTCAGTTGTGATTGAGGATTCTCTCATTCCCCTCAGGTGGGATTGAGGATTCTCCTGTTCTAGGTGGGACTGAGGGTTGAGAAATCCCTTGTTTTAGATGGGATTGAGGATTCTCTTGTTCTAGCTGGGATTGAGGATTGAGGATTGCCTTGTTCCCTGCAGGTGGACCGAGGAGTGCATGTGGCCTCAGGGGGTGCTGGTGAAGCACAGCAAGAATGTCTACAAGGCCGTGGGACACTACAACGTGGCTGTGCCCTCGGACGTGTCACACTTCCGCTTCCACGTGAGCTGCCCTGTCCTTCTGGGGAGCAGGGATAACCCAGCAGGGCCAAATCCCAAACCCCTGGGGCTGCCAGAGCTGGGGGATCCCTGGGGTTCAGTGCAGCCACACAGTGAATCCACCCAGAGCCCATCCTGGATGTCTGTGCCTCACCCCAAAGCTTCCACCTTCCACCCAGAGCCCATCCTGGGTGTGTCTGCCTCACCCCAAAGCTTTCCCCTCCTGCCCAGAGCCCATCCTGGGTGTGTCTGCCTCACCCCAAATCACCCCAAAGCTTCCTCCTTCCACCCAGAGCCCATCCTGGGTGTCTGTGCCTCACCCCAGAGCTTCCACCTCCTGCCCAGAGCCCATCCTGGGTGTCTCTGCTTCACCCCAAAGCTTTCCCCTCCTGCCCAGAGCCCATCCTGGGTGTCTGTGCCTCACCCCAAACCCACCCCAAAGCTTTCCCCTCCCATCCAGAGCCCATCCTGGGTGTCTCTGCCTCACCCCAAATCACCCCAAAGCTTCCCCCTCTTGCCCAGAGCCCATCCTAGGTTTTTCTGCCTCACCCCAAACCCACCCCAGAGCTTCCCCCTCCTGCCCAGAGCCCATCCTGGGTGTGTCTGCCTCACCCCAAAGCTTCCACCTCCCACCCAGAGCCCATCCTGGGTGTGTCTGCCTCACCCCAAACCCACCCCAAACCTTCCCCCTCCTGCCCAGAGCCCATCCTGGGTGTCTGTGCCTCACCCCAGACTTCCTCCTCAGAGCCATCCTGGGTGTCTGTGCTGGTTTGGCCATCTGGGTGTCTGTCCTCCAACCCACCCCAAATCTTCCATCTCCTGCCCAGAGCCCATCCTGGGTGTCTGTGCCTCACCCCAGAGCTTCCCCCTCCCACTCAGAGCCCATCTGGGTGTCTGTGCCTCACCCCAAACCCACCCCAAATCTTCCATCTCCTGCCCAGAGCCCATCCTGGGTGTCTGTGCCTCACCCCAAAGCTTCCACCTCCCACCCAGAGCCCATCCTGGGTGTGTCTGCCTCACCCCAAACCTTTTGGGTTGGTTTTGTAAATCACCCCAAAGCTTTCCCCTCCCATCCAGAGCCCATCCTGGGTGTCTCTGCTTCACCCCAAAGCTTTCCCCTCCCACCCAGTGCCCTCACCATTCTCTCCCACAGTTCTTTTTCAGCAAACCACTGCGGATCCTCAACATCCTGATCCTGCTGGAAGGAGCAGTGATTTTCTACCAGCTCTACTCGCTGATTTCCTCAGAGAAGTGGCACCAGACCATCTCGCTGGCTCTGATCCTCTTCAGCAATTACTACGCCTTCTTCAAGCTGCTGCGGGACCGCCTGGTGCTGGGCAAAGCTTACTCCTATGCTGCCAGCAGGGACTCAGAGCAGAAGTTAAATTAAAACAGTTGCACTGATGCTCTCAGCTTGTTACAGAACAAACAGGAACGAGAAACCCTCAGAGCTTTGTATTTTTGTTACCACTGCTTTTTTTTTTTATGTTGTCGTTTTCTTTGATAAAACTGATGTAATTAAAAGGAAAAGAAAAACATATTTTTTTACTCCCGACAAAGTTGGTTGGTGTGTTTGTTGTTGGAGAGGTTTGGTGCTGGTGGGGGTGTGAGGAGGGTTTTTTAATGGTGGAGGATGATTTTTATAATAAAAAAATATTTTTTTTTTATTTTTTAACCTCCAATGTGAAGTTGGAGTGGGAGGAGGAAGGTGAGAGTTAAAGCTGTGTTAAATCTCCCAGCTGGGCTCCTTTAGGAGGGGGTGAACCCTCATCCCATCCTTTTGGGGTTCCCAGGAGCTCCCCATGCTCTGTGTGTGGGAAAAGGTGATCTTATCTCTCCAAAATTACTTATTTTTTTTTAATTGCTGAGCCCCGAGTGCTTCACCCCTGCAGAGGTCTGCGGGGCTGGGAGGAATCCCCTGTGGATGGGGGGAGCAGGGGGGGTTTGGGGGATCCCCAGCCGGGTTTGGGGGATCCCCAGCCGGGTTTGGGGGATCCCCGGCGGGGTTTGGGGATCCCCAGCCGGGTTTGGGGGATCCCCGGCGGGATTTGGGGGATCCCCAGCCGGGTTTGGGGGATCCCCGGCGGGGTTTGGGGGATCCCCAGCGGGGTTTGGGGTCCCCAGCCGGGTTTGGGGGATCCCCGGCGGGGTTTGGGGGATCCCCAGCGGGGTTTGGGGGTCCCCAGCCGGGTTTGGGGGATCCCCAGCGGGGTTTGGGGTCCCCAGCAGGATTTGGGGGATCCCCAGCCAGGTTTGGGGGTCCCCAGCGGGGTTTGGGGGGTCTCCAGCCGCTGCCCTTGGCTCCTTTCCCCGCGGGTTGAGTGTTCCCCCGGTCAGGGTCGAGGGAGGAGGAGGAGGAGGATGAAGGGGAGGAAGGGGAGGAAAGGAAGCAGAGCATCCCCCGAGTGACCCGCGCCGGGGGCAGCAGGGCCGTCCGGGAGTCTCTGCGGGTGCTCCGGGCTGGCCCTGCCCGCGGGAGGGTCCCGGGGGTCCCGAGAGGCGTTTCGGGGATCCCAAAGGAGTCCCGGGGGTCCCGAGAGGGGTTTGGGGGATCCCAAAGGCGTCCGGAGGGTTGGGGAGTCCCGGTGCGGCCTTTGTTCCGGCAGGGCCATGCGGCCGCCAGAGGGCGCCCGGTGCGCGCCAGCCCGGTCTGATCCCGGTGCTGATCCTGATCCCGATACCGATCATGGTCCCGATCCCGATCCCGATCCCGGTCCCGGTGCTGATCCCAGTCCCTGTCCCCCTTCCTCTCCCGCTCCCGCTCCAGCCCCGCTGCTCCAGGCTATTCTTGCCACTGAAAGCGGAGATCAAGCACTGGGAGCGGGAGCGGGAAAGGGAGCGAGATCGCCATGGGGACCGGGACCGGCAGCAGCATCGCCCGCCGCACCGGGGAGGGGACAGGGGGTGTCGCTGCCCGGCAGAGCCCGAGGGACGGCGGGGACACGGCGGGGACACGGCGGGGCCAAAGGGCACCGGGAGCCAAACCGCCGCCGTTGCTCAGCGCTGCAGTCAGCGGGAGAAGGGCGAGGAAGAGGAAGGAGAGCGGGAGTAGCGAAGGCTGGAGGGGAGCCAGAGGCGGCCGAGCCCGCGGGGTTGTGTCCTCTGACCCCCTGTCCCCCTGTCCCCCTGTCCCCCTGTCCCCCTGTCCCCCTGACCCCTGTCCCCCTGACCCCCACCCGGCACCGGGACAGGGATCTCCCACCCCGGGGACACCGCGGGGCTGCACTGCTTGGGGAACCGCCCGAGCCCCTCTGCGGATCCTGCGGGTTTGGGGGACACAGAGCCCCCCAGGCTGTCGCTGTGTCCCGTGTGACCCCAGCGGGGTTGGCAGCCGGGCTGGGGCGGGGGGTGCTGTGGGAGGAAACGGCCGTGTGCAGCCTTTCCCGAGGATGAGGATTTCCTTCCTCCCATTGAGCGGGGGATCCTGGGGTCAGCACGCAGCCACGGGACGGGGGGCCTGGCTGGGAACTGGGGGGCCTGGCTGGGAATTGGGGGGCAGAGACCCCCTGGACACACAGCCCTGCGGTTTCTCCCTCCTTCCCCTCCTGCCCCGCCGGGACCCCCGGAATGAGCCAGATGGATTTGGGGTGGCACAGGATGGGACAAGCGGCCATTTCCTCTTCTCCTCCCCTTTCTCCCAGCCCGAGAGCACTGCGGATATTTCGGGAGCGAGGAGAAGCTGCGCTCGGGCATTCCTGACTTCCCAGAAACGCTGTTCCCGCAGCTGGGGAGAGCTGTCACCAGGAGCGGTGACACATTTCATTTCCCTCCAGCCGGGGCTTTCCCAGGGCCTGCGGGCAGGGATGATGTCCCAGGGGACAACCCGGCTGGGAATTCCCCCGGGAGCACCACGGAGGTGACATCTCCGGGGACTGGGCTGCTGGGGTGACCGCGGGGGTCGCGGGGAAGCCGAAGCGGGGGGTCCCGGGCTGGCCGAGCTCCATCTGCCGCTCCCCACAGCCGCTAATCCCGGGATTAGCGGCAGATGCCGGGGCAGGTTTGCCGCAGGTAACCGGGAAGCCCCGGGAGGAGCTGGGGGACACCAAAGCGCGGGAATTATGGCAATCCCACCCGAGCCTGGGGGACAGCGGGGACTGGGGGCTCACATCTGTCACGGAGCTGTCCTGGGGTGTCCCCAAGCGCAGCACCCCAGGGTAATGGCCAAGCTGGAGCGAAATTCCTGCAGAAATTCCCTCCCTGGGCTCAGCACTGCCCGGGCTGAGCTCTCCCCGTGCACACCCAAAATGAGGATCAACTCCATCCTCCCGCTGCCCGCGGGAATCCCCTCCTGCTCCCAGCGGATGCAGCTGATGGGAAGTGCTTGTTTTTTCCCCTAAAAGCCCAACATTCCTGCCAGGCCGCGTTTCCCACCCTTATCCCAATTCCTGGGACCTCCAAGCCGCCAGTTCCTGGCTGATCCTAGGCGGAGGACGGGGTTTGTTGGATCCCAGATTTCTGGGTGATCCTGGATCTCTGATTTCTGGGTGATCCTGGCTTGCCGGATCCCAGATTTTTGGGTGATCCTGGGTTGCTGGATCCCAGATTTCTGGGCGATCCTGCAGCTCAGCCCCTCACTGCTGACCTGTCCCACACCTCCCAGCTCCTCCTCATCCTCCCCAAAGCTCCAGCCCACCCCTGGCTGGGTTTGCTGCCAAATCCAGCGTCAAGCAGCTCCTGATGTGGGACGAGAAGGCGGCAGGGGGACAGGAGCATCCCCCAAAGCCAGAGGTGATCCCACCTGGGCTGTTCCATCTTCTGTCCAGAGTCTGGTGGCTCTAATCCCTCCTTAATCAATATTTTTTTACATTAATAAAGCCAAATCCCCGCAGTGGTTAATTAAGGATTCATTTGTCTGCTCTCACCTCGCACCGCAGCAGGTTTGGGGTGACATCGAGGGGGGAAAAGGAAATACCCCAAAGCCCATCCTGCCAGCGTCCCCCGGGCTGGGAGATCCCAAACCCTGCTGTCCCCAAAACCCCCTTGGGCACCCGAAATCTGGCCATGCCGAACCGAGCCGGGCCAGCCACACCAACCCAAAATCTGGCCATGCCGAACCGAGCCGGGCTAGCCACACCAACCCAAAATCTGGCCATGCCGAACCGAGCCGAGCTAGCCACACCAACCCAAAATCTGGCCATGCCGAACCGAGCCGGGCTAGCCACACCAACCCAAAATCTGGCCATGCCGAACCGAGCCGGGCTAGCCACACCAACCCAACCTCGCCCAGGGCTCACCTGGCCAAAACCGGCCTGAAGCCCAGTCCTGCCGTAATTACAAACCCTTAATTAGCACGCTCGCATCCTCATTACCAATCGCACACGCGCCCTCGTTTCCCTCATCCAAACAAACCCGCCATGAGGAGCTGGAGCCACCTCCTCGCCCTCTCCTGTCACCTGAGGCCACCAAACCCCCGCCCCGCAGCGGCGACACCTCCCGCGGCTCCCCGAGCCCCCCGCGGGGACCAGCTGGCCACTCGGAGCTCGGAGGGCAGATGGACCCTCCCGCCCTGCTCCCCGCCGCTGCCGCTGCCATTTCCCGGCAGCTCCGGGGAATGAAGCCGCGATGAATATTTAACAGCTCCGCTCCTCGCTCCGCAGAGCTTGCGGGAGGAGGAGGAGGGATGGTGGCTCCGGGTGGGCTTGGGAACAGCGGGGTGACACCCCCGCCATGGGGACACCGGGGGGACATGGGGGACATGAGGGACACGACCCCCGCGGCAGTTTGAGGTGAATATTGCTGCGCTTGAGGACTGGAAGGTGGTGAATGGAGGATCTGGAGAGCGTTGGGAATTTTCCCGGAGTTGGTGGGGGAGAGTGTCGGGAGTGCCGGGAATGTGGCCCAGCCCTCGGCTGAGCCACTCAGGCCCTCGTGGAAACGCAGAGGAACAGAAGAAACCCCAAAGCCACCCCTGGAGGTGCTGAATCCTCGGTCAGCAGCCAGGCACCCCACGAGTGGCAGTGCCACCTCCTCGGCCACCAAAGCGGCGTGCCAGGGGTGCTGCTGGTGCTTTTGGGATCGCCCTGGAGGCTGCGAGTGCCGAGCTGTGGCTGATCCGGGACGCGCCGGGACCTGCAGCGGGCGAGTTTCGGTCCCACGGCCGTGCCCTGTCCCCTCCCCGCGGGGACAACGTGCACCAGGACAGCTCCCGGCCGGGGCCAGGCTTCCTCCGGCCGCCACCACCTTGGCCTCGAGCCTTTCCTCCGCTCTTCCTCCGCTTTTCCGCCCAGCCAGGAGCTGGGGCTTCCTTCCTGCCCTGGCTCTGCTTCGTGACCGCCGTGCTCTGCCTCCTCCCGCCGGCATTCCTGGCTTTCCCAGCCATGCCATCCACCCATCATCCATCCATCCATCCATCCATCCATCCATCCTCCATCCATCCATCCATCCATCCATCCTCCATCCATCCTCCCTGTGGCTCCTTCCAGAGCTCCTCCTCGCCGTGTCCCCAGCTTCTAGCCCTCCTCGAGACCCCCAGAGCTCCACGTGGGACCTGCAGGGATTCCAGGGATTTCAACCATCCCCGATCCACCAGCAGCTTCCTCCCAGCCCCGCGGGAAAAGCCCCGACCGGAGCCAACCTCCCGCCGGGCAGAGCAATTCCCCACCGCAATCACTTTTGGGGATCCGGCGCTGACCTAGTTTCCAATCCACCGCTCGGCGGCACGGCAGGGACCGAGCGGGAGCTTCCCGGGAGCATCCACACCCCCCAGCGCCGGGTTTTGTGGGGCTGAGCACCCCGGGGGGACATTCCCACGGGTGTCGCCCGGAGCGGCGGGGTGTGCGACAGTGACTCAGCCCGGTGGCCTCGGGCGGGGAGCGGCAGCGGCAGGACGGGACCTGTGCGAGGCCCCAGCTTCCCGGGCAGCCCTGAGCAAACAGGGAAGTGAAAAATGTCCTTTTCCTTCCTCCCGCCGAGCTGGGTGTCACCGCGCTGGGGTGACCTCCCCGTGCTCTCCCTGCCGCTCCGGGAGAGGCTGCGGGAGCTCCTTATCTCCCTTCCCGGCTGATGCAAGATTTGTTCATCCTGCTGCTCCCCAAGGCCGCGCTGCTGGCGGTGTCACCTTCCCCCCGGGGTTTTTCCATGTGTGTCACCACCGCCCTCCGGCAGCGCTCCGGGATCGCGGAGTTTCCCCCCTGGCCCGGAGGGTTCAGTGCCCGGCTGGTGTTGGGAGCAGCCTGCCGGCCCTCTGCTCCAGCCACGAATAACTGGATTAGGAACCAATCTGGTTATCGCTGCTGGCAGCCCCGCGAGCCATGGGGACAGCCATGGGGACAGCTATGGGGACAGCCATGGCGTGGCAGGGGACAGCGGTGGCCGCTGCCAGGCGCGGGGCGGAACGTGGCCACCACGCCATGGCTCGGCTGCCTGCTGTTCCCAGGGATGTGGCATCCGGACTCTAATGAGGCGGGACGGTTAATTAGTCAGTGTCAATTTATGTTAATTAGCCGGGGGGCAGCGGAGAGATTGATGGCTGTGCCACCTGGCTGGCACTGAAGGTGGCCGAGCGGGACAGGGACAGCACAGCTCCCTGCGGGTGCTCCCGAGGGCTCAGACCCCGAGGAAGCCCCAGGGATTTCCAAAAAAATCTTGGAAACCACCCAAGATTTCCTCCTCCTGTGATTTCCTCCCTCCTGCTGGGCGACAGAGATTCTGGGAATCCCGGAGGGAAGAGGATGGGAAGCATGGATCCAGCGCAGGAATGAGCTCCGGAGCTGGGCAGGGATGGAGCAGCTCCTTGTTTACTCAATCCAGGCTAAAACCATCGCGGCTTGTGCTGCTGTTGGTTCCCGGGGTTGTTTCTCCTTCTCCAGACAGAGCTGCGACCGCAAAAACAAAGGCAAAACTTTAATCCTGCAAATCCCCCTCCGTTCCCACCGAAGGCCGCGGCGGTTTGTCGCCCTCCGAGGGGACTCTGGGGTCGGACACGGCCTGGGGGCTGCCCGGGGGTGGCTCTGCTGAGCCCAGAGCGGCTAAAAATATCCTCTCGTCTTCAGGAGGTGCTGCAGCCGCGATCAGCCATGCAAACGAGACCGAAATTCAATCAGCCGCGTGCGACCGGAGCTGTTAACCCCTGCCGGGGCGGGGTGGCACCGCCGGGACAGCCACACGGGGGTCCCCGGAGGCGCTGGGAGCGCGGGGATTGGGGTCGCTGTCCCCTGGGTGGGACAGAGCCGCCGTGTCCCCGCCGCCCCCAGCCCCCCCGGCTGGCTGCCATCTGCTGCGGGGGTATTAAAGGCGTGCGGGAGCCGCAGAGAAACCAGGTCAGGGCTGCGGTGGGGAGAGGCTGTCACCGCCCGGGACAGCCCTGCCAGCCGGGACACTCGGGGTGGAGCGGGGATGACCTTTTGGGGTGGCCTTGGACCCCAACGGCAGCTCGGAGCGATCCCCAGCTGCCTCCCGGCGTTCCGGGTGGACTTTGCTCCGCCGCCGAGTCCCCACATCCTGGTGCCACCCGTGCCAGAGCCACCCCGACCCCGCCCGTGCCACCCCGGGGGGATGCCAACATCAAAAGCCACTCAAACACCGCCAGCCCCCCAAATTTGGGCAGCCCGGGGGGCTCCTCGGGGCTCCCCCTTGCCCACCCCGGTGCCCAGCCCAGCCCCGCCCGGGCTCCAGCCCCGCTGCATGTGCAGTCCCCGCGGCAGCTGCCTGCATTTCATGCATTTTTCAGAAGAAGAAGGTTAGTGGGTCACTCCAGCGCCGCAGGCTTTTCTCCAGCTGAGCTGCTTTGCTGCCAAACGCAGCCGGGCTGGCGGCGCGGGGGTTGGGCTGGGCTGGGCAGCGGGCAGGTGGGCAGCGCAGCCTGGCACCGTGTCCCCTGTGTCCCCTGTGTCCCCACCGCTGTCCCCCGGGGCGGCTGGACGGAACGGGATGAGCCCAGCCTGGTAATCACCCTGTTCCCGGCCGG
Organism: Lichenostomus cassidix; assembly: GCF_008360975.1. Classification (NCBI taxonomy): domain Eukaryota; kingdom Metazoa; phylum Chordata; class Aves; order Passeriformes; family Meliphagidae; genus Lichenostomus; species Lichenostomus cassidix. The sequence continues at coordinate 1,857,363 of NC_139503.1, read as the reverse complement.
CTGGGGGTCTCCGCAGCCCCCCAAGGTGCACCCCGAGCTCGGGAGGGAGCAGCGGGGAGGACAAACGGCCGCGGTTCAAAGGTAACGCGGAGCCGGAGCGCGGCCGCGCCAAAGCAAACAGCGGCGGCTTTGATGGGTCCGCCCCGGGAGCTCCGGCGGGGCTCCTCCGCACCCTGCCCGGCCTTTCCGGGGCTCCTCCGCACCCTGCCCGGGGCTCCTCCGCACCCTGCCCGGCCTCCCCGGGGCTCCTCCGCACCCTGCCCGGGGCTCCTCCGCACCCTGCCCGGCCTCCCCGGGGCTCCTCCGCACCCTGCCCGGCCTTTCCGGGGCTCCTCCGCACCCTGCCCGGCCTCCCCGGGGCTCCGGACACCCAGCACCGGCACCGGGCCCGGGGGCTGCGGTGGGCGCCGGCAGAGGGGAAGGAGGGAGGAGGTGGTGCCGGATTTGGGGTGAAGCAGGATTTGGGGTGAGGTCAGACCTGGCAGAAGAAAGGTGTGAGGTGAAGCCAGATGTGGGACTAGCCAGATGTGGGTGAACCCCAACCTGGGTGAACCTGAATGCGGGGTGAACCCAGACCTGGGAATTGCCACATTTGGGGTGAACCCAGACCTGGGAGAAGAGAGGTGTGAGGTGAAGCCAGATACGAGAGAAGCCAGATGTGGGTGAACCCAAACCCGGGTGAACCCAAACCTGGCTGAACCCAAATTTAGGGTGAACCCAGACCTAGAAAAAGCCAGACGGGGGTCAAACCCAGACCCGGGTGACCCCAAACCCGGGTGAATCCGGACCCGGGAAAAGCCAGATGTGGGGGTCAGTGCAGACCCGGGAGAATTCAGATGTCCCACGTGTGTCAGCGGGCAAATCCAGATGTGCGGTGACCCCACGGCGTGGCCGATGGCAGCGCCGCACCCCCCGATCCCCGCATCCCCCCGATCCGATCCCCGCATCCCCCGATCCGATCCCCGCATCCCCCGATCCCCTCATCCCCCCGATCCCCGCATCCCCCGATCCGATCCCGATCCCCGATCCGATCCCGATCCCCGATCCCCTCACCCCCCGATCCCCGCACCCCCCGATGCGATCCCCGCACCCCCCGATGCGATCCCCGCATCCCCCCGCGCTGCCGTTGCCATGGTTACGGCCATGCAAGTCTGCCCGAGCTGCATCCGCCGCTGCATCCCAGCCGGTGGGGGCGGGGACGGCAGATCCGTGCTGTCCCCTCCCCTCCCGACCCCAAAACCGCCTGCCGACCCCTCCCGGACCTCCCCCAGGGGTTGAGGGGCTGCCGATCCCCTTGCAGCGGGGTGGGGATGGAGAGGAGGGAAACCCCGACCCTAAAAGCTGTGCAGGAGTGAGGAAACACCACCTGGAGGATCCCAAACCCATCCCCAGGCAGGGTGGGAGCTGAGCGGGGGGAAAACGCTCCCCAAAAACCGCCGGAGCAGCTCAGCCCCCCCCGGAGGCCCCCCGGGCAGCCTGGGGACACTTTCGGTTTCGCTGGGAGGCCAAGGGGGAATTCTGCTCCCGGAGATGAGGCAACGCCGGCCGGGGATGGAGGGAAGAGGGGATTTCTGGTGGAAAGTCGCTGGCAGTCCTGGAACGGCCGGGATTCCCCCGCGGGCTCTGCTCCCTGCAGGGATTTTGGGATGAGGCTTTCCCTGGATTTCTCTCTCCCCAGGAAACCTCGGGGAGAGGGAGCAGCAGAGGGAATGCTGGCGGGGTTGGCACCCGGAGGCTCCTAATGAGGTTTTGTAATTAATATTCCAGCGGGATGAGTGGGGCGGGAAGCTCTCGGGGTTGGCTCTGCGCGCTCTTCGGGGACCAGAAACAACATCCCATCATCCCAGTGCGCTTTAAAGTCCCTTCCCACCCGAATTCAGATGGTTTTGTGATCTTCGAGATGCTCTTTAAGCTCCCTTCCGACCCAAACCGGGATGATTTTATGATCTTCCAAGCAAGATTCCTTCCGACCCAAATTGGGATGGTTTTACGATCTTTGAAATGTTCTTTAAGGTCATTTCCAACCCAAACCGAGATGATTTTGTGATCTTCGAAACGCTCTTTAAGCTCCCTTCCGACCCAAATTGAGGTGATTTTATGATCTTTGAAATAAGATCTCTTTCAACCCAAACCAAGGTGATTTTGCTATATTCGAAATGCTCTTTAAGCTCACTTCCAACCCAAATTGAGATGATTTTACGATCTTCGAAATAAACTCCCTCCAAACCCAAACCGAGATGATTTTACGATCTTCCAAATAATCTCCCTCCCGACCCAAATTAATCCGATTTTAGGACGTTCCCCACCTCCCGGGCACTCCCGGACCCGCTCGGCTGTCCCTCCCCGCCGCCTGTCCGTCCCTCGCTGTCCCTTCCCCCCTCCCGGGCACACTCTGGCCTCTTCCCCGCTCCGAGCCCGTCAGATGTGGCTGCGAGGGAACAATGGCACCTATTGTCTGTCCCCGCTCGGCGGCATCAGCCGCGGCAGCGCCACAAAAAGGGACATTGAGCGGCGGGAGAAAGGAGCCTCACATGCCGCTGCTCCCGGGGGAGGCTGCCGAGCATCCCGGGCCCGGCGCTGCTGGGGACACGGCGACAGGGACACCGGGAGGGGGTGGCACGGGGTGTGCTGCTGGGGGGGATTTGGGGGTCTCTGCGGGTTTGGGGGTTTTCCCTGGCTGGCTGGTTGAGCACCTGCAGAGCTGCCCCAGCGCTGGGGTGTGACACCAGGAGGATGTCACACTCCAGAGGTGGCCGTGGAGATGCTCCGAGGGCTGGGAGAGCTGCGGGAGTGACAGGGATGGTTCCTGGAGGGCAGGGTTAGGTGGGATTTTGGGATCCCAAATCCCATAATCCCCACTGTGGCACTGCCCCGGCCGGGTTAATTGGGATTTTGGGATCCCAAATCCCACACAGTGCCCTGGCTGGGTTAGATGGAACTTTGGGATCCCAAACCCCACACACCCCCTGCAGCGCTGCCCCAGCAGGGTTAGGTGGAATATTGGGATCCTAAATCCCACACAGTGCCCCTGCAGTGCTGGCCCAGCCAGGTTAGGTGGGATTTTGGGATCCCAAATCCCACACAGTGCCCTGGCTGGGTTAGGTAGGATTTTGGGATCCCAAATCCAACACAGTGCCCTGGCTGGGTTAGTTGGAACTTTGGGATCTCAAATCCCACACAGCCCCCCTGCAGCACTCCCCTGGAATTTTGGGATCCTAAATCCCACACATTGCCCCTGTAGAGCTGCCCCAATTTGGTTAGATGAGATTTTGGGATCCCAAACCGCACTCCCCCGCAGCGCTGCCCCAGCCAGGTTAGTTGGGATTTTGGGATCCCAAACCGCACTCCCCCGCAGCGCTGCCCAGCCGTGGCGTGCAGATCCCTCCCGCCGTGCCTGGGCAGGAAACAGCACGGGAAAAGCTCCTCCTGGAGCGAGGCTGGCCTTTGTTTCCATTATAAACTTCCCTGGGAGCAGGAAGGATGCTCGGGAGCTCCAAACCCGGGTCAGGGGTGTTCTCACCCACCGTCCTCCCTTCCCAATTCTCAGCCATCCCAAATCCCTGCGCATTCCCAGTTTTCTCCCTCTGGCTGCTCTCCCAGCTCTCCTCAGGGTCAGAGAGTCCTTTATCATCCCCCAGATAAAGGAATAAAGTCAGAGCCTCTCCCCAGCCTGGAGCCTTGCCCGGGCCAGGAAGGGGTTGGGGACACTGCTGGAGGGGACAGGGAGAGGTCTGAGGGATTCCCAGGGGAACCTGGAGGTTTCTCCCGGGAGATCCTGGAGGTTTTTCCCGGGAGATTCTGGAGGTTTTTCCCGGGAGATCCTGGAGGATTTTCCTGGGAGATCCTGGAGATTTTTCCCGGGAGATCCTGGAGGTTTTTCCCAGGAGATCCTGGAGGTTTTTCCTGGGAGATTCTGGAGGTTTTTCCCAGCAGATCCTGGAGGTTTTTCCCAGGAGATTCTGGAGGTTTTTCCCAGGGGATCCTGGAGGTTTTTCCCGGGTTCCCATGGGAGATCTGGCTCAGGTTTGGCTCAGGTGAAATGTGGAGATTCCTGCTTTTCCCTCCAGGCGTTGATCCCATCAGGAATTCCCAGGGTGGAGGATTTTCCTTCTCCCTGGATCCTCACAGGATGAGCATTCCGAGCATCCTGAGGTGAAAATCGTGTCCAAAAATCCCCTGTCCTAACTTCAAACCCCTCCAGGAGCTGGGATGTGGGAGATAAGGAGTGTGGGATGGCTGAGCCACGAGCTGTGGGGTTCCTGCTCTGCCAGGAGGGATCTGCAGGCACTGTGGGGCTGTTGATCCCCAAAATGACAAAAATTCCCCGGGTTGTGTCTGTGGGGAGCTCAGCGCTGTCCCCATTGTCACCCTGGGCTGGTCAGCTGTGCCTGAGGATGAGGCTGAAGGGGTTTTTCAAAAAATATCCCAATTTCTGGAGGGATTTGAGGCTGGAACAGGGATTTGTTCCCAGATATCCCAACTCCTGAAAGGGTTCAAGATTGGGGCTTGGATTTATTCCAAAATGTTCCAACTCCTGGAAGGATTTGGGGTTGGGACAGAGATTTTTTTTCCCAAAAATCCCAACTCCTGAAGGGGTTTGAGGCTGGGACATGGATTTATTCAGAAATATCCCAACTCCTGTTGGGGTTTGAAGTTAGGACAGGGGATTTTTCCAAAAAATCCCAAGTCCTGGAGGGATTCAGGGTTGTGGCCTGGATTTGTTCCCAAATATCCCAATTTCTGGAGGGATTTGAGGTTGGAACAGAAATTTTTTTCCCAAATATCCCAACTCCTGAAGGGGCTCGAGGTTGGTTCCTGGATTTATTCCAAAGTATCCCAACTCCTGGAGGGATTTGAGGTTGGTTCCTGGATTTTTTTCCCAAATATCCCAGCTCCTGGATGGATCTGAAGTCAGGACAGGGATTTTTCCCCAAACATCCCAACTCCTGGAGGGATTAGAGGTTGGTTCCTGGATTTTTTCCAAGAAATCCCAACTCCCAGCCCCAAGGAAGGACAGATCATCTCCACAACACCACACAGAGGAGATTCCCCTATTTCCCTACCCCACAACCCCCAAAACCAGCAGGAAAGGCAGCGATGGGATGAGTTTGGAAGAGCAGGGCAGATCCCAGGGGATGATCCCACATTTCCAGAGGGGGAAAACAGCCCAGAAATAGCTGGAGCAGCGCAGGAGGCGCCGGTTGCCATGGGATTTTCACAGCCCAAACTGACGGGACCTGGCAAAGGCAAGAAGAGGCTCTTTCATGGCTTTCTGTGGGAAGTCAGAGCCTCTCCCCAGCCTGGAGCCTTGCCCGGGCCAGGAAGGGGTTGGGGACACTGCTGGAGGGGACAGGGAGAGGTCTGAGGGATTCCCAGGAGATCCTGGAGGTTTTTCCCAGGAGATTCTGGAGGTTTTTCCCAGGAGATTCTGGAGGTTTTTCCCGGGAGATTCTGGAGGCTTTTCCAGGGAGATTCTGGAGGTTTTTCCCAGGAGATTCTGGAGGTTTTTCCCGGGAGATCCTGGAGGTTTTTCCCAGGAGATCCTGGAGGATTTTTCTGGGAGATCTTGGAGGTTTTTCCCAGGAGATCCTGGAGGTTTTTCCTGGGAGATTCTGGAGGTTTTTCCCAGGAGATTCTGGAGGTTTTTCCCAGGAGATCCTGGAGGTTTTTCCCGGGTTCCCATGGAAGATCTGGCTCAGGTTTGGCTCAGGTGAAATGTGGAGATTCCTGCTTTTCCCTCCAGACGTTGATCCCATCAGGAATTCCCAGGGTGGAGGATTTTCCTTCACCCTGGATCCTCACGGGATGAGCATTCCGAGCATCCTGAGGTGAAAATCGTGTCCAGAATGGACAGCAGGGAAGGGACAGCCCCAGACCCCAAAAGGACAGCCCCAGACCCCAAAGGGTAGCCCCAGACCCTAAAAGGACAGCTCCAGACCCCAAAGGGACAGCCCAAGACCCCAAAACATCTCCCATTTTCACCTGTCCCCATCCAAGCCATGCCCATCCCTCCAGCCCAACCCCACCCTCTCCCTGCCGGAATTCTCTCCCCGGAGAGATCTAATTAGCTAATTCCTTCGCCATTTCTAAATCAATATTTAAATCCCGCTGGTTTCACTCCCAGTCACCCCGGCTGGGCTCCCTCCGCTCGGGATCAAACCCCAGAGCAGCCGATCCGGGTCCATGAATAAATAATTGCCTTAATTCCTCATTAGGGAGTGCCGCGGGTGGCCGGGCAGGAGCAGGGCTTGGGGACAGTCCCCTCCTGTCCCCTCTCCAGCCCCGCGGCTCTGGCTGTGAGTTCCCAGCTCTTCCCTGCAGCCTGGCAGCGCTCACCACCCCATAAATTAATAATCAGCCGCAGTTTAAGTAGGTCTGAGGAGTGGAAAACAACCTCGGCGAGGATCTGAGATCCCCCCGGCCCGGCGGGCAGAGATTTGTCTGCCTGTCCATCTGCTGGAGGAGCAGAAACACCACAAGCTGTCCGTCTGGGGGAATCCCACAAGTTCCTGCCCCTTCCGAGGCTCCTGGAGAGCCTGGGGGAGCTGGAGGAGCTCCAGGATTTCCTCCTGGGGTGGAGGAGGTGGAAAAGGGATGGGAAAAGGGATGGGATCAGGGATGGGAGCACTCGTGGGGTCACTGGTTTGCACTGGGAGGGTTGGGATGGTGTTTGGGTTTCGCTGGAATTCTCCAGGATCTGGTTTTTGCCACTTTCTGGTGTCACCACGTGTCCCCAACCTCTTCCCAGGGGGAGAACAGGAGGTGGAGGAAAACAGGAGGTGGTGGAAAAGGAATGGGGAAAGGGATGGGATCACTGGAACTCACTGGTTTGCACTGGGAGGGTTGGGATGGCGTTTGGGTTTTGCTGGAATTCTCCAGATTCTAGTTTTTACCTCTTTCTGGTGTCACCACGTGTCCCCAGCCTCTTCCCAGGGGGAAAACAGGAGGTGGTGGCACAGGAATGGGATCCTTCATGGGGTCACTGGTTTGCACTGGGAATGTTGGGATGGCATTTGGGTTTTGCTGGAATTCTCCAGGTTGTGGTTTTTACCTCTTTCTGGTGTCACCACGTGTCCCCAACCTCTTCCCAGGGGGAAAACAGGCTGGGAAACCTGGATGGGGATGTGGCTGGGGGTGTCACTGTCACCCCACAGAGCACTGGGGATCCAACACCAGCCCCAGGCAGTGGGTCTGTCCGGGGAAGGGGCAGGGAAGGACAGACATCTGCCGTGGAGAGGAGGAACTCTGGGGAATCCACGGGGAGCAGAGCTATTTATATCCACAGTCCTTACGCAGCGCTGCGGAGAGGGTTTGGAGGAAAAGCTGGGATGGGGAGAGGCTGGGGATTCCTTGGGGATGGAAACAGCTGGAAAAATGCCTGGCGTGGAGGGGGGGCTGTCATTGTCACCCCCTCACTGTCACCCCCCCAGTGACCCTCCTGTCCTGCCCAGTTTGCCCAGTTTGTCCTTTACACATCACAGCTGGTCCTGCACTGCCTGAGGGGACAGGTGTGGGATGAAATCCTTTGTCACCTCTGGAGAAATATGGGAAAGACCTGAGCTCCCCGTGGGGTGACCCCAATCCCATAAATGCCCTCAAATCCAAGGAAACTCCTCCCCACGAGCAGCTGTGGGGATTGGATGGGTTAATGGGATGGGATAATGGGATGGGATGGGATGGGATGGGATGGGATGGGATGGGATCCATGGGGTCCATGGGATGGGATGGGATGGAATCTATGGGATGGGATCATGGGATCTGTGGGATGGGATCAATGGGATCCATGGGATCTATGGGATGGGATGGAATCCATGGGATCTGTGGGATGGGATCTATGGGATGGGATCTGTGGGATGGGATCCATGGGATGGGATGGATGGGATCCATGGGATCCATGGGATGGCACAGCAGCACAAAAGCACTCCTGCAGAGCAGAGCCAGGCCGAAACGACCTTCAGCAGAAAGGCTGCAAATCACTCCCAGCAGGTGGGAGGAGGAGAAGAGTGGAACTGGCATGGATATCTCCCAAGGCTGCTGGAACACCGGGAAGAGCTCCCCAGCCTGGAGCCGGCATTTGGAACAGCGTGTGTCCACTAATTCCACATTTTCTCCTACTGCTGGTCTTCCCAACCCCAACACCATCCCTGTTTTCCAGCCGGGAACATCCCACCCAGCTCCTCCGGCTGCTCGGGACGCTCCGGCCCTGGCGGCCGAGCCGGCAGCCATCCAAGGGCTCTTTATCAACTCGCACCCAAAAGTCAATCAGCAAGATGCCGCCTGGTTTAATTAACAGCGATTTCGCTCCGGCGGGGGTGAGCTGCCGTGCCCGGGGGGAGGGAGGGAGGCTGGAGACAAAACATGACCTTGTTGGCTCAGCGCACACTGCGGGACATTGTTTTCCCCCTGCAATCTGGCCTTGGGTGCTGCTGGTGGCACAGCTGGGTGTTGGGGACAGGGGTGGCTCAGGATGCATGGAGAACTCGGGGATGTGGCACTTGGAGGTCCTGCTGCAGCCCCCGGGGAGTGAGGGTGGTTTGGGACAAAGAATGTGGATTTTGGGAGGGAAATCCAGCTGTGCCAGGAGCTGCTGTGGGAGAATCCCCCTGGCAGAGCAGGAATGCTGCAGGGACCTTGGCCAGCTGGAGAAATCCATCAGTTTAGTCCCATTTTCCTTTCTCCTCAGCTCTGCTGTTCCGGGAAATCAGAGAGGAGGAACAGCCGGAGGGGAAAAAACTCCCTGTGCGTGTGCCAGGGCAGGGAGCCAGGCTGGGAGCAGGGGTGTGACCCACGGGGGACCTGTCCCTGTCCCCACAGCAGGACCTGTCCCTGTCCCCACAGAGGGACCCCACAGGGACTGGGATGAGCAGGAGCTTGGAATGAGCAAAACCCCGGGATGAGACACCCTGGGATGAGGAGGATCCTGAGGTGAGCAGGATCCTGAGATGGGCAGGACCCTGAGGTGACAGGACTGAGGCCACCCCCGCTCCAGGACAGTCCTGGGGGTGACAGGAAAGGCCTAAGTGGCACCACGGGACCCTGCAGGGGGTGACAGGGCTGGGGGCACAGGCACCACAAATCCACGTGTCCCCAAATCCAGGTCACCCGGGGGTGACGGGGCTGGGGCAGAGGCACCCCAAGGGGGTCAGGGATGGGGCGAGCAGCACCCAGGGGTGGCAGGGCTGCAGCAGAAGCACCCCAAAGCTGTCAGGGACGGGGCGAGCAGCACCCAGGAGCGATGGAGCAGCCACGAGACCCCACCCGGGTGAAAATGTTGTCCCCTTTCCCCAACCTTCCGGGGCTCCGGGGCGGGGAGGGGGCTCGGCGGGCTCCAGAAGCCCCCGGTGCCCGGCGGGGCGGTGGCTCCAGCGCGGTCCCCCCGCCCCCGGGGCGGGCTCGCCACCGTCCCGCCCCCGCCCCGCGCCTTATCAGCGGCCGGCGGGGGGCTCGCCCCACTCCCGCCCAGCGCAGCCGCCGCGGCGGGGCCGCCAGCTCGCCGAGTGGCAACCATGGGCAGCCAGGGCTCCAAGGCGGCGGGCAGCGACCCCGACACCGCCAAGGCCAACGGGCAGGTGGGTACCGGCAGAGCACCGGGCGGGCACCGGGCGGGTACCGTGCGCCCCGGCGGGGCGGGCGGCGCCGCGGACAAAGGCTGGGCGGGGAGGGCGCGGCGATGGAGCCTCGGGGATGTTGGTAGCCCCGGGGGGACCGTGCGGCCCGGCGGGGAGCGGGGGATGCGGCACAGCCCGCGCCGCGCCCCGGGCTCCCCCCGGCACCGGGCGGGTCCCGTCCGCCGCCGCGCCCCGGTACCGGCAGTGGAGCGCGGGCGCCGCCCGGTGGCAGCAAGCTGGGCCCCCCCACACCGAGCGGAGACCCCCGGGAGACCCTCAGCCAGCCCGCTGCGCCCCTTTTTTCACCCGAGCACCCCCCGGTGCGCTGCATTCCCCCCGCCCCGTGCCCGCTGCTCCCCGTTTCCACCGGCTGGAGCTCCCCGTTCTCCCCGTCGCGGTTCCCCTCGTCTCCTCTCTCCCATCCCGACCCCCCCGTGCCCGCTGCCCCCCGGTTCTCCCGGTTTTATACACTCGGGGGTTCTGGGGAGGGGGCTCGGGGGGTCCCGGCCGTTCCTAACGCGGTGTCCCCCCGGCAGGAGAACGGCCATGTGATCTACAACGGCGACATGACGCCCAAGGCGGGGGTCGAGGTCACCCCCCAGAACGGGAACGGCTCGGCGGAAGCCGCCAAGGAGGAGAGCGAGGGCGAAGCGGGCGGCGGCGACACCATCGAGCCAGCCCCGGCCACCTCCGACGGCGGCGACCCCAAAGCCGAGGGCGCCGCCGCCCCCAAGGACAACGGCAAGAAGAAGAAGAAGTTCTCCTTCAAGAAATCCTTCAAGCTGAGCGGCATCTCCTTCCGCAAGAGCAAGAAGGACGCCGGGGACTCGGCAGCCTCCTCTCCCACGGAGGAGCAGGGCAGGAGCGGCGAGGAGAAGCCGCCCGAGGGGCTGCAGCCCTCCGCGCCCCCCGAGGAGCCGCCGGGCGAGCAGCAGGGAAGCCCCGGCGGGGATGGAGAGCCGAAGGATGGGGGAGAGAGCGGGGCGAGCCCGGAGGAGGAAAAACAGCAGCAGCAGCAGCAAGCGGGGGAAAACCACGGAGAGACAGGCAAGCCCGAGGAGCCCTCGAAAGGCGCGGAGAGCACGGCGAGCGCGGAGGAGAAGGAGGAGTAGAAAGCGCTCGGGTATCGTCCTCAGCGGGGATCTCCGTCCCTCCCGGGGGATCTCCGTCCCTCCCGGGGGATCTCCGTCCCTCCCGGGGGATCTCCGTCCCTCTCGGGGGATCTCCGTCCCTCCCCGTCCATCCCGGAACGCCACGGACTTCCCACACGGCCCCGCTCCCCCTAGGACTGACACCACGCCCCGCACTCCCTCCCTCCTGCCTTCCCTCCTTCCCTCCCTCCTTCCCTCCCTCCAGGTATTTCTTTCTCCCCGTTCCTGGTAGAAAAGCTGGTTTGGATTCCCAACATCGCCGCCGCCGCCACTTGGAGTAGTTTGACCTGAATTGCTGTAAAAAAAAAAAAAAGGGAAAAAAAAAGAACTGGGGAGGAAGATTTGTCTCCCGGACGCCACTGGAGTTTTACAGTTTGTAAGAATCCGGATTTCTCCAGACTGTCCTCTCTCCTCCCAGCAGCTTTCCAAGCCCCACTGACTGTTCAACGGATTTTAATTTTTTTTTATTATTATTTTCCTATTTTTTTCTTTTTTTTCCTTTATTTCTCAGTTTACATTCCTGGTTTCTGACTTTTGTTTTTTTCCGTTTCGAGTGTTTTCGTGCTTTTTTTTTCTAGAAATCGATGGTTTAAAAGCTAATCTGGTTAGTCTTTTTTTTTTTTTTTAATAATGTCTTCTATTGGCTTAAAAACCATAAAGCTTGTAAGTCCGCTGTGTTTAAATTCTGCTTCTAAGGGGTAACTTTTTAGGGTGTGGGGTGGAGAGAGGGGAACCCTGCCAGCTGTATAATGTGAAACCAACCTTATTTTGGGGTTTTTTTTTTTCATTTTTTCCCTCTGTAAATAATTTTTTTAATGGCCAAAAAAAAAAAAAATAAAAATAAAAAAAAAAAAAACCGATTGCTCGAGTTGCAATTTTCTAACTTGTAAAAAAAAAAAAAAAAGAGAAAAAAAGAAAAAAAAAAGAGAAAAAATAACAAACCCAACCAACCAAAAGCTGTACGGGCTTTTTTTTTTTTTTTTTCTTGTAACATTCGAATGGAATAAATAAAAGGATAAATTTAAAAAAAAAGGAAGGATCCCTTTATGGCAGAGCTGAGTCCTTCTTGTCCCCAGCGATGGCAGAAGATGGCAGTTGCTAATTTAACCCACCAGCTGCTGCCTTTAATCACCTCTCGCCGCTAATTGACTCGCGGCAGATGCAGAGCTGCGACCACAAAGGACTTTCCCACCCCGAAATTCTGCTTTTCTGCCAATCCATCTTGGGGTTTTCCCCCCATTTTTGGGGTGGAAAAACCCGCGGGGTTTTCTTAGGGATGAGGCGGAATTCCCGAGTGGAAATTCCCGGTGGGAAACTGGGTGGATTTTGGATTTAAATCGGTTTTTTTTTTCCCCCAAAGAACAGGATTAGCTCCTCTCTGAAAGAAAGGAGCACAAAAGGCTCTGCTGGGAGTGGAGATTTCGCGAACAAAGGGACAAGGAGCACAATGGTGGCTCTATCCCTGCTCCTGTCACCTTTTCCCCCAGGAATTTCCCTCCATTTCGCGGGTTTTCTCCCCCAAAATTCCCAAAAATCTCAGCTCCCCGTTCCCATCCCAGCGAGAAGATGGAGAAGAGCGAATTAAAAAAAAAAAATAAAAAAATAAAAGCATTGTTTGCCCAACAGGGCAAGGAGCCTCGAGGTAGGTGGGAATGTCCCCAAAATTCTGATTTTTTTCTGCCAGGAAACCCCAAAAATGGGATCTGCTTCCCAAAGGGGTTCATCCCTGGGAGCAGGGGGAGAGGAGAAATGGGATTTTTGGAGCTCATTTGGATGGAAAAGTGGGATTTGGGAGCTGCGGCGTGGCAGCCATTTTAGGAGTCCTTGGGAATGGGGAAGCTGCGGAGGCAGAAAAAGGGAATTTAATGGGAATTCAATGGGAATTCAATGGGGATTCCATTCAAATCCGAGGGGTTTTGTTCCAGGAGGGGAGGATTTAATGGTGGAAGGGAATTTGGAGCTGCTTACCACACAAAGCTGGGGTTTTTGGCTCCAAAAAACAGTAAATTTGGGGTTTTTTTGGTTCCAAAACCAGCAAATTTAGGTTTTTTTGGCTCAAAAACCAGCAAATTTGGGGTTTTTTGGCTCCAAAACCAGCAAATTTGGGGTTTTTTGGCTCCAAAACCAGCAAATTTGGGGTTTTTTGGCTCCAAAAACCAGCAAATTTAGGGTTTTTTGGGCTCCAAAACCAGCAAATTTGGGGTTTTTTGGCTCAAAACCAGGAAATTTGGGGGTTTTTTGGCTCCAAAAAACAGCAAATTTGGGGGTTTTTTGGCTCCAAAACCAGCAAATTGGGGTTTTTTTGGCTCCAAAACCAGGAAATTTGGGTTTTTTTTGGCTCAAAACCAGGAAATTTGGGGTTTTTTTGGCTCCAAACCAGCAATTTGGGCTTTTTTGGCTCCAAAACCAGCAAATTTAGGGTTTTTTGGGCTCCAAAAAACAGCAAATTTGGGGTTTTTTGGCTCCAAAACCAGCAAATTTGGGTTTTGTGGTCATTTCAGGTGTGTGACAAACCTGCTCCTTGTTAAATTAAAGGATTTTTGTCTTGGGTTCTTCAGCCAAAAGATGAATTAAGTCCATCCCTTCCTGTAATTTTATTATTCTTTTCCCAGATGATTTTTGGGCAATCAATCCCAAATTGCTCCACAAACCCACTGTTGGGATCAGGGATGAGAAAAGAGCCAAAATTTGGGAATAAAATCACCCCAGAGAGAAAGTGTGAGCAGAAAAAAACCCCAAATCCCATCGGGTTTTGGGTTTTGAGTTCCATTTTTCAGACGGAGAAAATTCAGGAGGAGAATTTCATAAAAAAAATAAGAAACTCAAATAATTGACAAAGGAAATAACCACTTAAAAAAGGGATTAAAGCAGTTTTTTTAAGTGTGGGGTGAGTAAATAAATAAAATGTTTTCATGGATGGAATTAAACCAAATCAGAGCTCAATTCCTGAAAAAAATAAGGGAATTAATGGCTTATTTTTCTTCTCAAATCTTAATTTTTTTCTGCTGGGATGGAGGAAAAACCAGGCCAGGCTGCACACCAACCATAGAAACGGAGCAGTTTTTATTACAAAGGTTCTCCAAAATTCAAAATAAACGCATCTTTAAAAAACCACAATAGATTTTTTTTTTTCTCCCCTCCCTCCCTCCCTCCCTCCCCAGACACAAAAAATGACATTGATTTCTCTTTTATTTCACTTACAAACACCTCACTCTGACCCCAAAGAGACTAAAAAAAAACCCCACAGTGGGGTGTGGGGAAAGAAGGGGAAAAGGGGAGGGAAAAACAACCAAAAAAAAAAAAGGATTTTTTAAAAAAATAAACCCATTTTGGAAAAATCACCTGTGTGAAGTTTAGCAGCATTTGGTGGAGTTGGAAACCTCAATTCTCCCTCAGGAATTCCAGAGGGAATTTTTTCCCTCCCTGAGAAAGGAGAGCAGCAGGTTGGGAATTGTGTGGAAAATGGGGAAAAAATGGGATTTTTTCTCCCCTAAATTTTATTTTTTGGGGTTTTTTTGCACCAAGAGAAGCTCAGCTGTACAAAAGGAGAGGAGAGGAAGGGCAGAGTTGGTCACAAAAGAGCTCTGGGAGGAGATTTGAAATCGCTCAGAGCCCCACCTGGTGTTCCCTCAGCGAGGCAGCAGCAGGGCAAGGTTGGGATTTGCTGGAAATTCCGTCGGGAAATGTTGGGAATTTGGCTTGAAATAAGGAAAAAATTGGGTTTTAGGGATGTGAATTGCCTAAGATTGGTGGATTTGAGGGATTTGTGTAGTGGGTTCAGCTCAGGCTGGAGGTGAGGGTGGGGAATCCCAAAAAATCAAATGCAAAGGGACAGGAAAATTCCAAAAAATTAAATCCAAAGGGGATGGAAAATCCCAAAAATCAAATCCAGAGGGGAAGGCAAATCCCAAAAATTAAATCCAGAGGGACAGAAAATTCCAAAAAATCAAATCCAAAGGGGAAGAAAAACCCAAAAAATTAAATCCAGAGGGGAAGAAAATCCCAAAAATCAAATCCAGAGGGACAGGAAAATCCCAAAAATGAAATCCAAAGGGGAAGAAAAATCCCAAAAAATTAAATGCAAAGGGGAAGAAAAATCCCCAAAAGATCAAATCCAGAGAGGAAGAAAAATCCCAAAAAATCAAATCCAAAAGGACAGGAAAATCCCAAAAAATCAAATCCAGAGGGGAAGAAAAATCCCAAAAAATTAAATCCAAAGGGGAAGAAAACCCAAAATATCAAATCCAGAGGGACAGGAAAATCCCAAAAAATTAAATCCAAAGGGGAAAAAAATCCCAAAAATCAAATCCAAAGGGACATCCCAAAAAATCAAATCCAGAGTGGCACAGGAACAGAAAAAGCTCAAAAATCTGATCCCTTCTCCTCCTCCAGGTGCACAAAATGCTGCCACACTCCCTGGATCCACGAGATCTTGGAAAACCAAATCAACCTCTAAGGGTGGTTTGAATTTTGATTTTTTATTTTTTTCAGATCTGGGCTCTTGGGGCTGATTCACTGAAAAAAAATTAAATAAAAAAAGCACTTTTCAGGTTGCTTTTCTAGAGAAAAACAACTGTTTTCCAGGTTGGTTTAGAAAAAAAAAATTTAAAAATTACAGGTTGCTTTTAGGAAAAAAAAAGAAAAAATTTCAAGTTGCTTTAAAAAAGAAATTTAGGTTGCTTTTCAAAAAAAGAAAATCAGGTTGCTTTTCAGAAAAAATCAGGTTGCAGGTTGCTTTTAAAGAAAAAAATCAGGTTGCTTTAAAAAAAATTCAGATTGTTTTAAAATTAAAAAAAAAATCACTTTTTTCACCTCTTTGCCCAAGTTTGCTGCAGGGAGGAACCAACTCCAGTGAAGAACTGCACAATCTGACCCTGAGAAGTGGCACCAGCTTGCAGGTTTTGATTTTTTTGTTTTGTTTTTTTCCTGTTTTTTTTTTTCTTTTTGCCATGGTGGAATCCAACCGAAGATCACAAAGTCATGATCTCCCCACAGGCTTGGTTTGGGAATTTTCCCATTCAAAAACCACCAAAAAAAAAAAAAAAAAAATAGAAGAAAAAATTTAAAAAAAAAAAGCATCAATGGCCATTTTTCCACCTAACCTGAAATGCAGACTACTTCTACTTAAATTATTTTTTTTCCAAGGTTATTTTAGAGGAGAGAGAAAAGGGAAGAAATGATTTTTTTTTGTTTGTTTTTAGACACACCAAGGAGGGCAGTGGAAGGCAAAAGAGTGAAAACTCCCCAAATCTGGGCAGTGCAGGTCTGGCAGAATCCTCCCCAGCTAGGAATAATTTACAGTTCTCCAGTCATTTTATACAATTATATAGAAATATATACAGAAAACATATATAAAATAGAAATCCTGTGGAGGAGGAGGATTTAGAGGAGCTAAACCTACGGCAGTGATGGAGCCACTCAGGTGGATTTTGTCTCTTCCTTCACCCTGGGGAGGCAAAAAAATTGGAGGATTTGGGTTAAATCAGCAATCTGGGCTTGGAGTTAAAAAGAAACCTTAAAAGTGTTGCTTGTCTGGTTGGTTTTTAGTTAAAATTTAATGTATTGCTGAGGGGAAAAGCAGTTTTTTTATTTCTCAGTGCTCTTAACACCTGGAATTTTTTTCCCACGAGGAAGCTGGGACAAAGCCAGCCTAAGTGCCACCCAAATTGTCACCCAAAATGTCACATCAGCCCTTCCCAAACCCTCCCTGGGCACCAGGCAGGAGCTAAACTCACCCTTTGGGTTGTTCTGCTGCTGCTGGTGGTGCTGCTGGTGTTGCTGCTGCTGCTTTTTCCTCTTTTGCTTTCTCCTCTTCCTTCTCATCTGGGGAGAAAAGATAAAAATAATTTATTTTTTTTAATAAAATAAATAAAGCCAGAGCAGTGCAGGTGGGGAAGGAATTCCAGGTTAAAATTCCAGGAGGAAATTCTGGAAATCTCCAGAATTTCAGGTGAGCTCTGCTGCTCACCTTTCTTCTCCTCCTCCTCCTTCTCCTCCTCTGCTTTCACACGTTTGGCTTTCTTGAAGTTGGCGACGTTTTTTCGCCCTCCTTCCCCCTCATCCTCGGAGTCAGAGAATTCCTCATCACAGGATATCCTCTTGTTGGAATTCCTGACTGGGGAGGGAGAATTCAGAGGGGTTTGGCTGAGCAAACTGACAAACCAGGAGGGCTGCAGAGTTAATTCTCTGAGCAGAGCCCACCTCAATCAGGATTAAACCACGACAAAAAGCTGCTTTTTGTTTGAATTCAGCCTCTCCAAGAGATCCAAGATCCTGTGGACAACTTGGGTTAGGCTAGACTGGAGGGCAGGAGGAGGTTTAGAACCTGCAAAATCTGTCTGCCAGATCCCAAAAGCCAATCTGGAGGGAAAAGCTGTTTTTCACTGCTGGGATCACACCTGCCAAGGATTCTGTCCCAGAATTCTCACATGAAAACCCAAGTTTTGCCCTTTATGGGAATGTCATGGTGAGAGGGATGCTGCAGTGCTTTGTCCTACAGAATCAACCAGGGAGGTGGGGATGGGTTCAAAGGGAGAGTCCAGGATTGGGGGGTAAATCCTGGAGTCAGAACTGGAGTTAGACCCTGCATCCTCCTGGCTGCAGTGAGAACTCACGGATCTGCTCAGCTCTGGGTTTTTCCCAGCACAATTCCCATCACATCCTAATCTCTTCAGTAACAATTCAAGGATCCTGCTCAGCTTTGGGCTCTTCCCATCACAATTCCCACCACATCCTCGTATCTTCAGTAAGAATTCAAGGATCCTGCTCAGCTTTGGGTTCTTTCCAGCACATCCTCATATCTTCAGTAAGAATTTATGGATTCTGCTCAGCTTTGGGCTCTCCCCATCACAATTCCCATCACAATTCCCACCACAATTCCCATCACATCCTCATCTCTTCAGTAGGAATTCAAGGATTCTGCTCAGCTCTGGGCTCTTCCCAGGACAATTCCCAGCACATCCTCTTCTCTCCAGTAAGAACTCATGGATCCCAGCCCAATTCCCACCACAACTCCCATCACACCCTCATCTCTTCAGTAGGAATTCAAGGATTCTGCTCAGCTTTGGGCTCTTCCCAGCCCAATTCCCACCACAACTCCCACCACCTACTGGAAATGCGTTTCTCAGGATCATCCTCCTCCTCATCCCCGCTGTCCTCCTGCACAGCATCCTCAGGAATTGGCTGCATCTGCACGCCAGGAGCATGGGGCAGCATGCGCAGGTTCTCGAAGAGGCGCTGCCTGCAGCCAGCCAGGGAAGGACATTTTGTCACCAAGTGCCACCCAGGGCCACCAGCCCCCCCTGGAAGGGTTATTTCCCCACCACTCACTTGATTTTCTCCAGGTACTCGTTGGTGTTCTGGTTGGTCATGTTGGAGGGGCTGATGTGGAGCTTGAAGTCTGGCCCAAAGTACTCGAAGTAGTCGTTGTAGGGAAGTTCTGTGGGGGAAAAAAAAGGGAAATGATCAGCAGGGTGGCACAGCAGGGCAGCCAGAAAACCCCACAGCACCGTTTTTCCAGCTGTCAGTGGGCTACCAGCAGCCCTCAGTGCTGCTCCAGGAGGGAATCACCGTTGGGAATTTCGGTGTCCAGAGCCACAGCAGTCTCGTAGGTCCAGCAGCGAGCGACGTTCCTGATGGTGTAACCTCCTCCTCCCAGCATCAGCATGGGCAGGTTAAAGCTCTTCACAAACTCCACACACTTGGCGTGGCCTGCAGCAAAAGCAGAGGGGGAAAAGGTGGTATTTGTGGGATGAAGTTCCCAATTTTCCCATGGAATGTTGTGCTGTTAGGTCAGTTTGATGCCTGAATAGGGTTTATCTGAAACAGAGGCTGGACAAAGTTAGGAGAATAAAAAGCAGTTGGATTTATTAAAGGTGCATTTATTTAAGGTGCATGCAGGGCAGACAGAGCCTACTAGAGAGGCTACACCCAAAATGGACAGCGAGTCATGAGTTCTTAATATTTTATAAGTTCTGTCCATTAACATATCAAGATTTAATCCTCCAATTACACCTTCAGCTGAGGATGTTAATTACCCCAAGTTTGCTCCCCTCAATTCACTGCTGTTTACATATTTTGGGGCTCTGAGGCAGCACAGTATCCTTGGATTCCCAACTTAGAGGAACTGTTTTGTCTAAAATGCTGTGAACAGAAGTTTTAGCACTTTCTATGGAGTCCAGAGTTACACATTATATAAAATTAAAGATATATGAAAAACAGAGAAGCTGAAATCCCTCAAGGTGAGCTCATACCTTTGATGGTGAGGTTGAAGCAGCCCAGCCTGTCCCCAGACAGTGAATCAGAGCCACACTGCAGCACCACGGCGCTGGGCTGGAACGTCTCCATCACCTTGGAGATCACCTAAACAACACAGGCCTTGTCACCCTCCTGCCCACAGGACACTCACTGCCCACAGGGACAGCCACCAGGGTGCTGTCACAGCTGCCCTGGCAGGGAACAGAGCTGTGTTCAGCTCCCAGACAGGCTGCGATTGTTTGGGAGAACAGAATGAATCTCAGCACTGAAAATCCATACAAAGTCCCCAAGAATGGCCCCAGGGACAAAGTGGGACCCCAAGAATGGCCCCAGGGACAAAGTGGGACCCCAAGAATGGCCCCAGGGACAAAGTGGGACCCCAAGAACAGCCCCAGGGACAAAGTGGGACCCCAAGAACAGCCCCAGGGACAAAGTGGGACCCCAAGAACAGCCCCAGGGACAAAGTGGGACCCCAAGAACGGCCCCAGGGACAAAGTGGGACCCACAGAGATGACTCAGCACAGGAGGATTCACTCACAGGTTTGAAGATGGCTTCGTAGGACTCGTCGTCGATTCCGTCCCGCAGCGGGTAGTTGACAGCATAGTATTTCCCTTTGCCTGCCCCGATGTCCTGTGGGGTGACAAGGACACCAGAAACCCATCAGACACTCCAGTTCTGCTCCAGTTTGGGCAGGAAAGCTCAGATTCTAGCAGTGTCATCTAAATATTAAGCCAGAGGTGTTCACTGCAGAGATGCATGGTAGCGGTCAGGGCTGGCCAGACTAGAAAATATTCTATTTAAATATATTTTAACATTTCTATATATTTTAACATTTCTTTTAACATTTCCTTCATATATTTTAACATTTCTTTTAATGGCCAGCCTGAAAGATCAGTTCTGCTGGGAGAAGAGCTGGGAAAAAAAAAGGTAATAAAATAAAAATACTGGGGAGAAAGCATTGAGGAAGAGGAATGAGTGGTGCTGCCCATAGTTGAGGAGCTCCAGTCACTGAATCTATTCAGGCACTGAATTCTAGTTGAAAATGAAAATAAAATATTCTGCTTTAAATAATATGTGTTTTTAACTTTTTTTTATCACTCTCATACTCAAGTATTTTGTTAAAAATAGTTATTTTGTTTTCGTGTAGCTGCACCAGGCTCTGGGCAGGCTGAAAAAATTCAACTCCCAAATGAAATATTTAGATCAAAACCCACAGTTCCCCTCAAAATCACAGAAAAATAAATAAAGATCCTTTCACCCCTGAGAACAGGAGTTCTGGCGAGGTCAGAAGTCACAGGGTGACACTTTACTGATTACACAGAGCTGAGTCACTGGAGGAAATGCCACCAAAAATCCACTCAGAATTTCTGTCACCCAGCTTGTGTCACCAAGGGGGAGCAGAATGTCACCTTCAGAGTCACTTCTGCCAGCACAACCCCACCAGGAGGCTGCTGAGAGTGAAGATTTGGAGTTAATAAATTATCAGTTAATAAATTACCTCCCACCCACACCTCTGCCCTCAGAAAATGGGTGAAAAAAATCCTTCTGAGCAGGAAAAAGAAAAAATTCCAGGGGATTTTCATGGCTCTCACCCTGAGGTCCCCAGTTCCTGGGAAATATTCCCCATATTTGTGGAAGGACACAGTCATGACACGGTCTGTGGTGTAAAAAGCTTCCTCCACCCCATCCCCGTGGTGAATGTCGATGTCGATGTACAGAACCCGCTGGTGGTACCTGGAAAAAAAATCACAATATTGCATTTATTCCCAGAAAAAATTGCCTTCAGAGCAGGGGAAACTGGGAAGAGGGCATGGAATTTGGGGATGGTCCTCAGGATTTAGAGGGGAAGGAGCTGCAGGGAAAGGAGCAGCAGTGGAACAGAAAATAAAGTGGATTTTGCTGCTGCAGATCATCCTCGAGGTCAGGCTCAGCTCAATTCATTCAGATTCAGCCAATAAAATGCATTTTTCTGGCCAAGCCTCCCCCAGTGAGGTCTGCCTCGAGCCAGAAGCTGTCACCCAGCCTCTCCCAGGGTGGGTGGCAGAGGGGAGGGACAAAGAGCAGCAGCACAGAAGGACAAATCCCTCAGGGAGAGAGAGGAGCACAGCCTGAAAGATCAGCTCTGCTGGGAAAACAGCTGGAAAAAAGGCAATAAAATAAAAATACAGGGGAGAAAGCACTGAGGATGAGGGGTCAGGGGTGCTGCCCATACTTGAGGAGCTCCAGGATGGCCAGGACAATGTCATTGACATAGCAGAAACCAGAAGCTTCTGACTTTTTGGCGTGGTGCAGACCTCCTGCCCAGTTCACTGCGATGTCTGTCTGCTGCTTGTTCAGCTTCACAGCACTGGCTGGGGGAGAAAAGCACAAAATAAAGGTTAAAACAAAAGTGAAAGCCCCAGGGTAGAGGGTGAGGGTGAAGCAGCAGACCTTCCCTGGGGGTTTTGGGAGCTTCACAAAGCTCCAGCTCAACGCTGGATGTCACCACAAACCAAGGGAGGGGAGATGGGAAATGATTCTCATCTCTTCCCACTTTTGCCTCAGAGCAGGGAAATCTGCACAAACCAGTCTGGGGTCACACTGGAGGCAATCTGGATTTCTCAGTGCCTTCAACACAGCATTTTAATGTGAGTTTTTTTATCTGAGATATATTCAGGTCACCGAGTGAAAATGCATTTAGGCAAAGGAAGTTCTCCTCCCCACCCCAGCCCTTTCCATCCACTTCCTGCACGTTCTGCAAGTCTCCCAGGATCAAAACAAATTAGAAATTCTGTGGAATCCTCCAGCCCCGGGAGCAGAGAGAGCACAGAGCTGCTGCAGGCAGTGCTGGGGGTGCTGCTGGGCACAGGAAACACACACTCGAGGTGTCATTGTGGCAGCAGAAGCCACAAAGCTCAAAGAAAAGAGCTCCACACCAGCCTTGCTGCGAAGTGTGAGGAAACAGTGAGAGAATTTGTGCTCCAGCTCTCAAATCTTGCAGCTTCTGCTCTGCTTTGTGTCCAGAGTTGGTGGCTGTTTGTTCAAACAGCAGCTAAGACATGCTGTTCTTTCATTTCCAGGTTGTGCCTGCTCAGAGCAAGACTTTTACAACTTTTTTTTGGCTGATTTTTTTATTCAAGCCTGTTGTGTGGTTTTGTTTTAACTCTGTCACTGGTGAGGTTACAGAGCCATTCACACGTCCAAATTAGGGATTAATCAGTGTGCAAAGCAGGGAGAAATGTGGATTTAATTATTAAAATAATCAGAAATAGGTTCACGGAGTATTTCCTGGGCAGAACTGCTTAAAACACATCTGATAAAGAGGAAAAGGAAAAAAAAAATACACAATTTATGATCTTACCAACAGAGCCTCCAGCAGAGAGCTGACAGAACTCAAAAAGACCATCAAACACAGGGCAGTCCTCCCCGACATTAACTGGAAAAGAACAGTAAAAAAATTATTAATTAAAATCCAAAGGTTGTAGCACTACTTGGATTTGAAAAATGAAGTGGGTAAGCGGCCAGAAGTGTTAAACAACAAAATGCTGTGAGCAAATAATGCTGAAATGGAAATGTGTGGCTGACACTTTGCACTCTCCCCTTTCACTCCACATCACACAGCTTTAGGTTCTCAGCAGAGCTGGAGTTTTAGCCTCAATACATTCTTACTGTAATTAATTCCACCATTAAAAAATAGTTCCCCATTCAATTAAACTTCAGGCTCTTTTGGGTTCCTCTGCCCAAGCCTGGCATCCAAAAATGGAATTAGGGACTCTTCATTCCCTTTCCAGCAGGTTTGGTTGGAAGAAAAGCTCTGCCCTTTGCATGTTTTAAGATTAATTTTCATATTTTGGCATCTTCAGGGAAAAAAAAAATACACTGCAGAAAACACTGCCTAGCAGAGAGAGCAGAATGCTCATGAGCTGTGGCTGCTCCAGGGGTAAACAGGTCAGTTTGGGTAAAAATGCACTTTGCTGGATGTCATTGGGTGGATTAAAGAATATCATGGACTGGGGGGAAGCTTTCAGTGTGTATTAATCATGAACCTGGTGCTTTATTTAATATCTGTCCCCTTCAGCTCACAGGGGGTTTGCAAGGCTGAAATGTTGTTGAAATGAAGCTTGAGCTTTCCCCAGTGCTTGTGTGGATTTGTTAAAAACCCACTTTTGCTGCCAAAAAATATCAGTTCAGAGAGGCACAGACACCAAATCCAGGGTTTTGTACCATTAAAGAGCTTTTCCATGCACTGCAGAGGTTGGAACAAAACATCAGCTCACAATAAACCAATAAAATATTCAGGTATTGATTTCCAAGCTGCCACTGCCCTGAAAAATCCTTGATCTACAGCAGATTTGGGGTTGAATTGAGGAGTTGGGGTTTTTCAGTTTGTTGAGTTTTAAATGCCCCAACTCTTCTGGTTGAAGATGAGAATTAACAAAATTCATTCAGGTTAGAAATGGAGTAGTTCTGTCATCTCCAAGCCAGGAAGGGAATTTAGGGGACAAGAAAAACCCCAAAACCAGCCAGGTCAAAGGGATCCCCTCAACTCCTTTGGGACCTGTTTATAAAACGCTTCGTTTACCAGAAGCAAAATCCGAAAAAACACAACTTCCCATGGTTTTTCCCCATTTTTATCCCAAATTTCCCAAGCTGGGCTGGCATTCCCAGAGGCCAGGCTCTGAGCTGCAGCATCACTCACATCTCTGCATCTGCTTGCTGTACTCAGACATGTTGTCAGGGCGGATGGACCTCAGGAATTTGATGTAATCATCGCTGTGGTACTTGGTCATCTCCTCGGCGTTGGCCTTGTGAGGACGCTGAAAGGCAGAAAGATTGCTCTGGAACTCATCTCCCTCCTTAATTCTCATTTTCGAGCCCAGATTTACCACCAGGAAGTGTAAAAAGTATCAAACAAGCAGTGTTAAGTAAGAAAAAATTGATTTGAAAGGGAAGAATGGTGCTGTTGGTATGTGTTACACACATAGACATGGAAATCAATTTAATTTCAAGGATAAAAAACAATTTTCCAGTCTGCAAAGCCTCTCTGAAGCACAGAACCCCTCAATGCAACACTCAGAAGAAACCAGAAATATATCAACACAACCATTTGGGGTTTATTCCCTTCCTCTCAGAGAAAAGCTCCAAAATTAAAGGCTGAAACATAAATTATGACGTTTATAACTCACTCACATAGATCTCCATCTTCCTGTAGAGGCCATAGTTGAGGAGCAGGTTGTGGGTCATGCGGATCCTGTGGGGTTTCATGGGATGTCCTTGGCCATAATAGTAATTCCCAACATCACCTGGGAGCAGAAAAGGGATTTATTACCATCAGTTCCTCGAGAGGGAATCACCAGCAGATCCTCTGGGGTTTATTTCCCATT
Organism: Lichenostomus cassidix; assembly: GCF_008360975.1. Classification (NCBI taxonomy): domain Eukaryota; kingdom Metazoa; phylum Chordata; class Aves; order Passeriformes; family Meliphagidae; genus Lichenostomus; species Lichenostomus cassidix. The sequence continues at coordinate 1,832,984 of NC_139503.1, read as the reverse complement.
CCCAGGGGATGGGATTTCCCATCCTCTAAGCACAGGGATATCCAGGGGTTTGGAAAAATTCGTCCTCAAGTGAGACAGAAGTTTGGGGATTTGGAAAAATTTATCCCCAAATGAGACAGAAGTTTGGGGATTTGGAAAAATTCATCCTCAAGTGAGACAGAAGTTTGGGGATTTGGAAAAATTCATCCTCAAGTGAGACAGAAGTTTGGGGATTTGGAAAAATTCGTCCTCAAGTGAGACAGAAGTTTGGGGATTTGGAAAAATTTGTCCTCAAGTGAGACAGAAGTTTGGGGATTTGGAAAAATTCATCCTCAAGTGAGACAGAAGTTTGGGGATTTGGAAAAATTCATCCCCAAATGAGACAGAAGTTTGGGGATTTGGAAAAATTTGTCCTCAAGTGAGACAGAAGTTTGGGGATTTGGAAAAATTTTGTTGGGTTTGGGGTTTGGTTTGGTGGGGTTTGGGGTTTGGTTTTGTGGGGTTTGGGGTTTTTTATCCCCAAGTGAGAGAGAAGTTTGGGGATTTGGAAAAATTCATCCTCAAGTGAGACAGAAGTTTGGGGATTTGGAAAAATTCATCCTCAAGTGAGACAGAAGTTTGGGAATTCAGGGAATTTGGAATACCAGTGGAAGGCTCTCTGCCCATGGAAAAGAACTGGAATTAGATCACTGATTCTGGATCAACCCTTCCAACCCAAACCACTCCACGGCTCTGTGAGTCAAGAGGAAGAAGCTCCAAGGTTTTTTTGGGCACAAGCTGAGTGCCAGGAATCTCTCCCAGGTCTCACTGAGTGCTCAGAGCAGAATCCAGAAGGGCCACAGGAGTTAATCCCAGCTCAGACAGTGACTCAGCCCCGGGAACATCCAGCCTGTGCCTTGCTTTGCTCCTGTTTACCCAGGGGAAATGGGATCCAGGGAATTCTGCCACTGCATTTTTACATTTTCAGCCTTTTTAAAATTCATTTAAATGCTCCAGAGGAATTATCCTATGGCACCAGGAGAGCAAAATCACCTTCCTGCAAGTCCATCCCACAGGTCATGAATTTTTCTCCAAACCAAACTCACTCTTCACTCCCTCATTGCTAATTGGGTTTTTTTTTTAATTCCACCTCTTTTCCCAGGGGAACTTATTTCCCTGCTATTGACAGCAATTTCACTTTCAGATTTCTGCCTCCTGCCAGGAAACAGGAATCTCTCCCAACCCTCATTTTCCTGGGAAACCAGACCAGGTTGTTCCTGGAGCTGTACAACTCCAACCCCACTTGAGAAGCAGCAGATCCAATCCGGTCTGGCTGGTGACTCAGTGGGGAGAATTAATATTTCATCACCACTCTCAACATTCACCAGGAGCTGCTGCTGCTTTCCCCACAGCAGGTTTTTCCCTCCTGTGGACGTGGAGTTATTTTCAGGCAGGAAAAGGAGGTGCCAGCAGTGCAAATCTCACATCCAGGGAAGTTTGGTGTTGGGATTTACCTGTCTGTGGGGCTCTGGGGTGTTGTGTTCTTTTGGTAAATAGAATTATTTTCAGTTCAGTATGGGTTTGTCCTGAAAATAATCCTATTTTCTGAATTTTTTTTAAATCTATGCTAACAGTAACCATCCTGACAGTAGAATAAATTAACAAATCCCTAAAATTATCACACAAATCAAGGTTTGGGGCACCTAGCAGAGATTTCTGAGGCTCTGCCTGGAAAACACAAGCACAGAACTGCGTGAGGTTTTTAAAAATCACCACCAGCTGCCAGAGGAATGCCCTGGGCCAACCCTGAGCTCCTGTTCCCTGTGCTGAGCACACCCCAAGTCCTGTGGATCCACAGATAAGCTCAGCTGCTCCTGGACGTCAGAGCAGATTAAGGAGTGTGAATTTAACTCAAATCCCTCCACGGGGAGCTTCTCAGGGAGAAGTTCCATCCAAACCTTTCCACATCCCCTCAGCATTCCGTGAAGGAATTCCATTCCCCACCTCTGCATCCCACATTCCTTCTCCAGGGAATTCAAGAGACCCCAAAAAGCACCCAGGAGCTCCCTTTGGGGAATTTCCACACCACACTGGGATGCTCCAACCTCCCTGAGTGGGAAATAAAAACAGATTTTCATGGTAAAAGCAGCTTTTCACCCTCGGCTGTGGATGTTTGAGAGCTGCTGGGAAAAGGAGAGTGGAGAAAAAATGAACTGCTCTGTGGATATGTTGTGTTCTAAGGATAGGGGTGAACTTCAGAGTCCCAGAATGGTTTTGGTATTTAAAAATAATCAAGTTCCAGGGAACCTTCCCCTATCCCAGGTTGAAAATCTCACTTTTGAGGAAAAATCCTGATGTTTTTAGAGGAAAAAAAACCCCTCAGCACATGCCTGGCACAGGATTTGGAAGAACCTCCTGTGCTGCTCACATCTTTTGAGAGGAAAAAGCAGCAAGAAGAAGTTTTTTTTATTTGATTTCAGGCTAAAAACCGTGATGAAACAGAGAATTGCACAAGAGGGTGAGCAGAGAGGCTGTGAGAAACCAGCCTGCCCATCAGCAGGGCACCAAGTCAGGAAGGTAGAGGGATAGCACTGGGATTTTCCCCACTGGTTTTAAGATCCCATTCTTTCCCTGCTCCCCAGGGATGGTGACAGAGCCCCAGAGCAAACCCAAACTCCACAGCCCACACTGAAGGATGCTCTGGGCACAGGAGCTCCCTGCAAACAGCCTTTCTGTTCCCTCCTGACACCCTGAGCTGAGCAGAGCCTGTCCTGTCCCTCCACAGAATCCTCCTCCAGCATCCAAACCCTCTCCTGGCTTCGTGCCTCTCTCCACATCTTCAATTCATCCAATTCCCAGCTTTCCTCATCTCCTCAATTCCCAGATCTCCACACTTCCCCATCCCATTCTAACCCCGCTGATCTTCCCCTGCTCTTTCCATTCTCCTCCCCACATCCCTGCCGTGCTCCTCCATCCTTCCTATATCCCTCACCCCACTGAAAACCCCACGTAAATAACCCCTGATCAGTCCATCAGCGACCCCAATGTCCATCCCCGCAGCACACAGTGACCCCACTACCTTCTCCCACATTCCCCAGTGATCCCCAAACCCTTAAATCCCCTCAGAGCAGCTCCCGCCTCCAGTGATCCCCGTTAGCAACCTCACAGCTATCCCCATTCCCCAGTGTCCCCTCAGTGATCCCCCATTCCCCTCAGTGTCCCCTCAGTGATCCCTCAATCCCCTCAGTGTCCCCTCATTCCTCTCAGTGCCCCTCAACCCCACCCCAGTGACCCCTCATTCCCCCCACTGACCCCTCATTCCCTTCAGTGACCCCTCAGCCACCCCAATGACCCCCATTCCCCCCAGTGACCCCAGTACCCCTCATGCCCCCTCAGCCACCCCACTGACCCCTCATTCCCTCCCCATCCTCCCTCACCCTCACCCCGCCTCCCCCACCCTGACCCCGCCGCCCCCTCAGCCCCCCGCCCACCCTCCGCCCCGGGGCGGCTCCCGGGTTCCCTCGGCGCCTCACCATCGTAGTAGTAGCAGACTTTGCGCTTCGTGCCCTGCGTCAGCGCCATTTTCCTGCCTCCCCTCACAGCGCCCGACCCGCCGCCGCCCCGCGCACCCAACCCTGCCCGCCCCGGGCCCGCGGGCCCGCCCCCCGCGCCGCGCCGCCCAATCGCAGCGCTCCGTTCCGCCCACTCCCGCCCGACAACCAATCGGAAGCCGCAGCGGCACCTAGCAGGTTAGGCTGCGCGCCGGGGGCGCCTGGGCTGTACCATTGCGGCGGGAGAGGGGGAGACGGCTGTACCATCGCCGGAGGGGGGGCAAGGGAGAGTGTCCAGGTGGGTGGGCTGCACCATTGCCTGCGGGGGGGGAGCCAGGTGGGGCTGAACCATCCCAGGGGAGGGGGGGAGGGCAGGGTTGATCCACGTGGGTGGGCGGGAGGGGGGCAGGGAGGGTCTCATGGGGGTCTGGGGACTCTGGAGGGTCTCCTGGGGGTCAGGGGGGTCCCAGGGGGTCCCAGAGGGTCCCAGGGGTGGGTTGGGATGAGTGCAGTCCCTCTGCCGTGGGGATCCCCCGGTGGGCTCTATCTCCCGTCGGGATCACCCACCCCACGGCAGCCTGACCCTGCGAGCCCCCCGCCGCTGAAAATGCTTTTATTTCCCCAAAATGGTGACTGGAGGGTCCTGCAAACGCCGTGGGGGGAGAAGGAGCACCCCACGGCCATGGGGGGCAGTGGCCAGTGCTGCTGGGGGGCTCCTGCATCACCAGCCAGAGCAGGGTGAGGTGACCCTGCATGTGTCCTCTGGAAAGCGTGGTGAGCATCCTCCGGGTGTCACAGAGCCCCCCGTGTCACCCCCCAGCTTCTGGGGGTCCCCTCTGGCCGTCCATCCCTCCTGAAGGGCTGAAATCTGCTGCTCCCCAGCTCTGCAGCGCTTCAACTCCTCCCTGCTGCTGTCCAGGCAGAGCTCATCCCACCCCGGGGTGATGTCCGTGCAGTCTGTGGGGACAGGGGACACTGCCACCACCCCAAACCCGGGCTGTCCCAGCCGCGGGGACATCAGGGCTGCTGCTGGTACTGTCCCTCGGTGGCCGTGAAGAAATCCTCGAGCAGGCTCTTCATGAACTCGAAGGTGGGGCGCTCCTCGGGGTTCTCCTTCCAGCACTGCTTCATCAGCTCGTACAGCTCCGCGGGGCAGTTGTCGGGCTGGGGCATGCGGTAGCCCCGCTCCAGGTTCTGGATCACCTCGGGGTTGGTCATCCCTGCCGGGGTGACACGGGTGGGGCTCGGTTGGGGTCACCCCGTGGTGTGGGGGTCACCCTGGGTTGGTCATCTTTGCCTGGACAGTGCACAGGACCCAGTTTGGGTGGCAGGGATCACCCCAGGGTTGGTCATTCCTGCCAGGACAGTGTCCAGGACTCAGTTTGTGTCACAGGAACCATCCCAGGGTGGGTCACCCCTGCCAGGACAATGGCCAGGACCCACTTTGTGTCACCCTCAAGTTGTAGGGACCAGGCTGGGGTTGGTCATCTGTGCCAGGACAGTGCCCAGTACTCAATTTGTGTCACAGGGATCATCCTAGGGTTGGTCATCCCTGCCAGGACAGTGCACAGAACTCAGTTTGTGTCACCCCAATGTCACAGGGACCAGCCTGGGGTTGGTCACCCCTGCCCAGGACCCAATTTGTGTCACCCCCATGTCACAAGGACCACCCCAGGATGGATCACCCCTACCAGGACAAAGCCCAGGACCCAATTCGTGTCACAGGGATCACCCCAGGGTGGGTCACCCCTACCAGAACAGTGTCCATTACTCAATTCGTGTCACCCCCATGTCACAGTGACCACCCCAGCACGGATCACCCCCACCAGGACAACCCCCGCCGCACCCAATCCGTGCCACCCCACCCTCCCGCGTGGCTCTGGGGACCTGGGGACAAGGGACGTGGGGCAGCCGGGCTGGGCGCAGGGCAGGCAGCCAGGCTGGAGCAGCGTGCGTGCAGCGCTGCATGCACTCACTCGTGGGCGTGCCAGCCCCGCGTGTGCCAACCCCAACCCCAACCCCAGCCAGCCCCGGCCAGCCCCCAGCCGCCCCAAAATCCCGACCTGGATACGGGATCCGGCCGTAGGTGACGAGCTCGGTGAGCAGGATGCCGAAGGACCACACGTCCGACTTGATGGTGAACGTGCCGTAGTTGATGGCCTCGGGCGCTGTCCACTTGATGGGGAATTTGGCGCCTGGAAAAGCCGCGGCAGAGGAGGGAATCAGCGCGCTGGGTTTAATCCGGTGTGACAGCTCTCGGCCAGGCGCTGTGCGGTGACAGCCGCCGTGGCTAGCCGCTCGGAGCCTGTGCTAGCCACCAGCCCACCCGGAGCGGGGTGGGGTGGGCAAGCAGAGCCAGCGGGGAAAGGGAAAATCATCCTTCCCCTTCTCCTGCTGTTCCCCAGAGAGCCAGGCTTTGGGGTTTGGGGGTTTGGGTTTGGGGGTTTGGTGTCCCTTTCCCGATGTCCCCAAGCCCTGTGACCCCCGGGGCAGGGTCAGGTGGGCAAGCTGAGCCAGCTGGGGAAAAGGGGAAATCATCCTTCCCCTTCTCCTGCTGTTCCCCAGAGAGCCAGGCTGGGTTTGGGGTCCTTTTCCCGATGTCCCCAAACCCTGTGACCCCCGACAGGGTGGGGTTGGCAAGCAGAGCCAGCGGGGAAAAGGGAAAATCATCCTTCGCCTTCTCCTGCGGCTCCCCAGAGAGCCAGGCTGGCTTTGGGGTCCCTTTCCCGATGTCCCCAAGCTCTGTGACCCCCGGGGCAGGGTGGGGTTGGCAAACAGAGCCAGCGGGTAAAAGGGAAAATCATCCTTCTCCTATTCTTGCGGCTCCCCAGAGAGCCAGGCTTTGGGGTTTGGGGGTCTGGGGACCCTTTCCCGATGTCCCCAAGCCCTGTGACCCCCGACAGGGTGGGGTTGGCAAGCTGAGCCAGCTGGGGAAAAGGGAAAATCATCCTTCCCCTTCTCCTGCTGTTCCCCAGAGAGCCAGGCTGGCTTTGGGGTCCCTTTCCCGATGTCCCCAAGCCCTGTGACCCCAGACAGGGTGGCTCACCCTCCCTGGCCGTGTACTCGTTATCCTCGATGAGCCTGGCCAGCCCGAAATCGGCGATTTTGCAGCACAGCGCCTCCGAGACCAGGATGTTGGCAGCTCTCAGGTCCCTGTGGATGTAATTCTTGGCCTCGATGAACGCCATGCCTTCAGCGATCTGGGAATTATTAATTAATCGCAATTAACAGCTCCAACCCCGGTCCCATTCCCCGTTTCCATCCCGATTTTTCTGCTCCCTCCTCACCTGAGCTGCCATGTCCAGCAGTTTGTTGGTGCTCAGCTTGACTCCTTCCGAGGTCTTGAGGAAGTCCACCAGGCTGCCTGCAATGAGGGAGGCAATTCTCAGCTCCTGGGGGTCACAAGGGCTCTGTCACCCCAAAAACGTGGGGCTGGGCAGGAGAACACTCTCCCTGCAAAGGTTTTTTTTCCCTCTCCTTTATCCCCGAGCTGCCTGTGGTGGGGGAGAGGAAAGGCAGAGGGCTGGAGGGCAAAGGGAAATTAAAATTAACAGATTTTCGCACGGCCAGTCTGTCATTCTTTGCTGGTTTTGGGGTCTGCACTGGGAGGAGCTGGAGGCAAAAAAATCTCCAAAATTAATGAATTTCCAGGTTTTTTTTTTGGGTTTGGGTTGTGGGGGTGGGGGGTTTTTGTTTGGTTTTTTTTTTTTTTTGGAGCCTGCACTGGGAGAGGCTGGAGGCAAATAAACCTCCAAAATTAATGAATTTCCATGTGGCCAATCTTTCATTCTTTACTGGTTTTGGAGGCTGCACTGGAAGGAGCTGGAGGCAAAAGAATCTCCAAAATTAAGGTATTTCCACTCAGTCAGTCTTTAATTCTTTACTCTTTTTGGAGCCTGCTCTGGGAGAGGCTGGAAGCAAAAAAATCTCCAAAATTAATGAATTTCCACATTGCCAATCTTTCATTCTTTACTGGTTTTGGAGTCTGCACTGGGAGGAGCTGGAGGTAAAAAATCTCCAAAAGTAATGAATTTCCACTCAGGCAATCTTTAATTCTTTACTCTTTTTGGAGTCTGTGGGGGGTGGGGTTTTGGTTTTGTTTTTTTTTTGGTTTTGGGTTGTGCAATCAAATCCCTGGAGGTGCTTAAGGAATGACCAGACACTGCTCTGAGCACCCTGCGCTGGGGATTTTCCCCACTTTTGCTCTATTTTTAAGACCTTTTCACACCTTAAGGTTACCTCTGCATCCCCACCCCTGCCCAGCCCGCGGAGCAGCCCGGGCTGGATGTCCCTCACCCTTCTCCATGAACTCGGTGATGATGTAGATGGGCTCCTTGGTGACCACGGCGTAGAGCCTCACCAGCCGCGGGTGCTGCAGCTTCTTCATCAGGTTGGCTTCGGCCAGGAAGGCGCTGGGGGACATGCTGCCAGCCTTCAGGCTCTTCACTGCCACCTTCGTGTGCCCGTTGTAGAAGCCTGGAGGGGGAAATAGGGGATTGCGGGGTGGGGAGAGGATGTTGACATGGGTAGGTGACAATGGTGATGCTCCGCGGGGCGTCACGACCCGAGGAAGAGGTGTTGGAGGTTCTAAAGGTTTTCCAAAATTTGGCTGAGGGTGGAGCTTCGTGTCTCGAAGGGCTGTTGTGGGGTGGCTGGAGGGGTTTTGGGGTTTTTTGGCCCCGTTTGGGCCAGCAGTTGCTCCAGCTCTGTGAGCCCAGAGCCTCTTTTCACCCCCAGCATTCCATCCAGGGATCCAGCAGGGATCCAGGTGGGCAGGAATGGGAAAAAGGGGAAGTTTGATCTGCTCCCACCTCCCAGAACCCCGTGCAAAGCCACAATCCCACAATTCGGGCAGTGCTCCTGCTCCGTGTGAGATCCCAGCTGGATCCTTCCCGGCTGGAGGAACCACGGTCCCGATCCCAGCCCGACTCACCCATCCAGACCTCCCCGAACTGCCCCGCTCCCAGCTTCTCCACCAGCTTCAGGGACTCCCGCGGCACCTCCCACTCGTCCTGCCACCATGGCTTCTGCGGCTTCTGCGTCCGGCAGGGCTTGCCCAGGCGGCAGCAGAGCCCGTCGGGGCTGCCTGTGCCGGGGAGGCGGGGCTGGGCCAGCGCGGGGCGGTGGCCACCAGCCAGGGTTTGGCTGGGCATTCCGTGTCCTGCTCATGCCATCCCGTCCTGGGCTGTTCCCATTCCCATCCTATCCTGTTCCGTTCCCTTTCCACTCTGTCCCATCCCATTCCACTCTGTCCCATCTCGTCCAGTTCTCTCCCATCCCCGTTTCATCTTGTCCCGTGTCATCCTGCCCTGTCCAGTCCTGTCCCTATCCCATCCCGTTCCATCCCGTCCTGTCCAGTCCTGTTTCAGCCCATTCTGTCCCCATTCCCATCCCATCCAATCGCGTCTATTCCCACTCACATCCCGTCCCACCCTATCCCATTCATCCCGTTCCCATCCTGTTCCATCCCCTCCGATTCTGTCCCATTTCCATTTCATCCTGTCCCAGAACGTCCTGTCCCATTCCATCCAGTTCTCTCCCATTCCCTTTCCATACTTTTCCATCCAGCCCCATTCCCATCCCATCCCATCCCATCCCATCCCATCCCATCCCATCCCATCCCATCCCATCCCTCCCCATTCCCGCCCCATTCCCATCCCGTTCCAGCCCCATTCCCATCCCATCCACACCCCATTTCCACCCCATTCCCGCCCCATTTCTGCCCCATTCCTTTTCCTTCCTGCCCCATTCCCACCCCATTCCAATTCCATCCCCATCCCATGTCCACCCCATCCCGCCCCATTCCCATCCCATTCCCACCCCATTCCCATTCCCATCCCATCCCGCACGTGTGTAGTGCTCCACCAGCTCCCTGAGGCTGCCGAAGGTGACTCGGGGGGAGATGTAGAAGCCTCCATTGTCCAAATTCCTGATCTTGTAGTGCTTCACCGTCTCCCCCTGGCTCTCGTCCAGGTCCCGCACGGACAGCGAGTACGAGCCTGGCGACAGGGACAGGGACAGCGTCAGGGACCCCAGAGCCCCGCGGGGATCCCCGGAGGGTCCCAGGGCGGTACCTTTGGAGGTCTCGCTCTCCCGGATGAGGAAGGAGCCGTGGGTGTTCCCCGAGGCCAGCAGCTGCCGCTCGGCATCCTTGCGGCTGATGTTCTTGAAGAACCACCTGGGGACGTGGTTAGGGGGGTTAGGGGACCAGGATTTTGTGGGATCCCGGAGCTCCAATCCCTGGGGTGGGTTAGGGAATCAGGATTTTGTGGGATCCCAGAGCCCTGATCCCTGGGGTGGGTTAAGGGTTAGGGAATCAGGATTTTGTGGGATCCCAGAGCTGCCATCCCACAGCTCTCCCCCAATCCCCACTCACGGCTCGGGCTCCAGGCTGTTCACCAAAGCCACGAAGTTATGGGGGATCAGCCCCTCCTGGCCCGTGGTGAGCGACTGTGCCTTCCACCACTCCCCGCTCCTGCAAGGACACAGCGAGGTGACAATCCTGCCCCGACCCCTGGCAGCCGCAGGGATTTGGGGACACTGCCGGGATTTGGGGACACTGCCGGGATTTGGGGACACTGCCGGGATTTGGGGACACCGCAGGGATTTGGGGACACCGCAGGGATTTGGGGACACTGCCGGGATTTGGGGACACCGCAGGGATTTGGGGACACCACCGGGATTTGGGGACACTGCCGGGATTTGGGGACACCGCAGAGATTTGGGGACACCGCAGGGATTTGGGGACACTGCCGGGATTTGGGGACACTGCAGGAGTTTGGGGACACCGCAGGGGTTTGGGGACACCGCAGGAGTTTGGGGACACCGCAGGGATTTGGGGACACCGCAGGGATTTGGGGACACCGCCGGGATTTGGGGACACCGCCGGGGTTTGGGGACACCGCAGGACTTTGGGGACACGGCCGGGATTCGCTCACTCTTCCAGGACTCGGAGCTTCTCCCCTTTCCTCAGCCCCAGGTCACCATCATGCTTGGGCTCATAGTTGTACAGAGCCACCACCAGCTTCTCTGGGGGACAAACAGAGGGACAGGGTGGCAGTGGCCACTCTGGGGGGTGTCACAGCCGCCCCACCCCACGGCCAGAGCTCACCTTGCATGGGGGAGCGCGGAGGTGACGATGGCTCGTAGGACACCAGGGGGTCCTGGACCTCGGAGCCGTTACGGATCAGCCTCTGCTGGGAGATGAGGACCCCGTGACACCTCACCCTGTGGGGTTTGGGAATCCCACAGATTGGGGTCTGTCACCCTGCTGACCTGGCGCTTGCCCTCGGGCTCGATGGGGTAGTTGCAGTGCTCGCAGATGTCGATGTTCTCGATCCAGTCCTCGTCGTAGTCCGAGCTGCAGCAGCAGCCCATGGTGGCTGCAGGGGACAGAGGTGACACGAGGAGCCTTGGCATCGCCATCCCTGCATCTAGCCATCCACGGATCCATGGATCCATCTGTTATCCCTCCATTCCTCCATCCATCCATCCATCCATCCATCCATCATCCCTCCATCCCTCTCTCCATCCATCCATCCATCCATCCATCCATCCATCCATCCATCCATCCTTCCCACCTCCCCATCCCATTATCCCATCCCATCCCATTATCCCATCCCATTATCCCATCCCATCCCCTCAGCTGCACCAGGATCGTTCCCTGACTCTCTGCCACCAGCCGTTTTTCCCTCCTAATTTATTCTGCCTCCGTTAATTAAAACCTCTGAAGGCAATTAGTGCCCAGCCTGAGGCTCCTCTGTCGCTGGCGCTGCCTCCTGTGCCAGCTCCTTGCTCCCCACACGATAACAACCTCGTCATTAATATCCCATTAGCAATTAATACACTCCTGCGTGGCCCTGCAGCTGGGTTTTAATGGGGTTGGGGTGGGTGAGCACCTCCTGGATCCTAAAAACAGCCATTGGGTTCAGAGGGGGATGTGGGCACCTTGAATTTATCCTAAAAACAGTTCCCAAGTTCAGAGAGGGATGTGGGCACCTTGAATTTATCCTAAAAACAGTTCCTGGGTTCACAGGGGGATGTGGCACCTCCAGTTTCCTTTTCCCACAGATTCTCAGCCTCTCCCCTCATTCACCCCATTCCTCCTGCATCAGGGATGTTCCCAAACCCCAATCCCTGCTCTGGGATCCTCCCCAGCTCACCCCTGGCACATTCAGGACCCTCCAGGATAATTCCATCCCATCCCCACTTCATCTCGTCCCACAATGTCCTGTCCCTTTCCAGGGCCATGCTGGTGTCCCTGTCCCCACGGTGTCACCCCAGCGATGTCACCAGCACGGCGTGGGCTCTGCCAGCCACCCTGTTAGCCCTCGGCTTCCCGAGAATGCTGAGTGTGGCACAAACTGGTGGCAAGGACAGCCCACGGCCCCAAAAAGCTCTGCTGCAGGATCCCCAACACCCACACCATCCATCCCACGGGCTCCTTCCAGGCTCGGCTCTGAGGGCTCTTTGGGGACATTTTCCAGAAGGCTGGGAGGGTTTTGTCACCTCCAGCCAGACCCCATCTCTGATGTGGCAGCCAGGCCGTGCAGCTGCCAAGGTCCCCATTGTCACCATTGTCACCATTGTCTGGCTGGGCTGGGAGATGCCACCGGTTGGCACGCAAAAAATCCACCTTTTCCCTCAGTGCCGAGGGGGACACAGTATTTGGGGGTCCCCAGGGAGGCTGTGGGGTCCCCAAGGTGCCGCCAGCTCCCAAATCTGCATTTCCCAGCCAGGCACAGCTCCCAAATCTCCATCTCCAGGGCTGATTTTCCAATCGGGACTCCCTTCCTCAGGTCCGGGGGTGGCAGGAGCACCAGGACTGTCCCCACGGTGGTTAGAGGTGATTTTGGCCAGGAGGACACTCAGGAGTGACGTCCCCACACTGTGCACTGCTGCTCTGGGGACTCAGATGCCAAAACCTAGGTGGCACCCGTTTGGGGACACACTTTGTCACCCATTTGAGGACATATTTTGTCACCCATTTGAGGACATATTTTGTCACCCATTTGGGGACACACTTTGTCACCCATTTGAGGACATATTTTGTCACCCATTTGGGGACACACTTTGTCACCCATTTGGGGACATATTTTGTCACCCATTTGGGGCACACTTTGTCACCCATTTGAGGACACACTTTGGCACCCATTTGGGGACACACTTTGTCACCCATTTGAGGACATATTTTGGGACCCATTTGGGGACACACTTTGCCACCCAAAAAGCGAACCGACCACACTGCAGGCAGAGTCAATCTGTTAAAACCCAGATTTTCTTCTCCTGTTTTTTTTCTGGTCATTCCCAGAACCCTCAAGAATTCCTACATTTTAGCCAACAGCCGGAAAAATTAAAAAAACCCAAAATTTCCATCAAATTTTTAGGGTCTTTCTGAGCAAGACCCAACTCGAGCCCAGCTTTTATGGACAACACCAACATACCCACACCCCTCAGCCAGACACAGCCAAAAAATCCCATTTCCACCCCCTAACCCCATGGAGGAGAAGCCCCAAAACCCTTCAAACACCTCCAGCAGAGCTGAGCGGTGCCGGGAGGTGTTTTTTCCTGCCGGGCTGGGGAGGGAGGTGCTGCTATTGTGCCTTTTTTTCTCACAGCCCCAAGCCGCAGCGTAATTTCCACCGAGCGGCAGCCGTGTCACCTGCGCCAGGGGGGAGAGAAGGGACGTTTGAAGTTGGCTTTTCTGGTGGCTGCATCTGTGCCAACCGAATTTCTTTGTGCGGCAGGGGAGGGGTGAGGATGTCCCCGCTGTGCGTGTTCAGGTGGCCTCGGCAGGTGTGTGTCGCTGTCCCTGGTTTTTTTTTATCAGGGGTCTGGATGGCTCTGGGTCGCTGTCCCTTGCTGTCCCTTCCGCCCACCTTGCCCTGGCGGTTTGTCACCAGAAGTGGTAAAATCTGCACTGACCTTGTCCCTGATGCTCTTGCCGGCTAACCTGAGTGACCCCGAGCCAGCTGTGACCCCTCGGGATGGACACCCCAGCCTGGCGGTGACACCGGGGATGATGTCCCCAGAGCTGCCATTGGTGTTGACACCGAGACAGCACCAAAAATGGGAATTTCTGAGCGCCCGAACCGGGCAGCACCCCCGAGGCCCCGGCAGTGAGCTGCTGGCTGTCCCTGCGCTGTCCTCACCCAGAACTTTGGGGACAAAAGTGCTGTTTGGCGCTGGAAATGAGGCTTTGGGAAGAGTCCTGTGAGGGCTGGGGACATTGGGACAGCGGCTGGCAGCCACAGAGGGATGGATGGGGAGCCCATCCCCTCAGCAACGAGCCCGAACCCCCTTCCCACCCCTCCGAGGGTCTCTCAGTGACCACAGCGAGTCCCCCACACCCCCAAAATCCCCAAAATCCCCAAACCCCACCCGGCCAGCGCAGCCCCTTCCCCTCCCCGCTCTCACCTGTCGGCAGCGAGGTGAGCCCCGGCCGCTCTCACAGCCCCATGTCCCCGCGCTGCCACCCCCGTCACGTCCTCTCCATCCCCCCGGGACCCCCCGGGCGCGGCTGGGCGGCTGTGGGAGCGCAGAGGAGCCCCCCGTGCCCGGCCGTGCCGCCGCCGCCGCTCCGCTCCCCGCCTTGCGCCCGTTTCCTGCCTCATGAGCAAACTCAAGAGCGGCGCACGACCGCAAGAGCGAGTGACAAACCCCGAGGGCTTCCTGCCATCCCCGGGGTGCAGCCCCCAGGGTCCCCGAGGGGATGCTGAGACCCTCAGGGGGCGGCGGAGTGGCCGGAGATGAGCAGGGGGGTGTCACCTGCGCCCATCGTGCTGTCCCCTCTCTGTCCCCTTCTCTGTCCCCTCTGCGGGCTCTGGCGCTGCCCTGCCAGACCCTCCCCAGCTGTGGGACACATCCTGCCCCCCACAGCCCCGCTCTGGCTGTCACCGCAGTGTCACCGCCGTGTCACCGCAGCCTCGGCACCCCGAGAGCCGCGGCGACAAGGACAGGAGCCGAGGGGACACGCCGTGCCCCCGCCGGGCTGCCAGAGCCGCGTTTTGGTGCCAGCTAAGAGCAGAGCGACCACAGCGACATTGTCTCGGCTTTTTTGATGGAACGCGAAGCCGCAGGGACGCGGTGGCTGCTCGGGGTGGCACCGGCAGGAAGCCCGGAGGTGTCGGGGGGGCTGTGGCGGCTTGGGGGGCACTTTGGGGCTCTCCTGGTGTGCTGAGAAGGAGCAACAGACCCCAAAGTGATCCCCGGCTCATCCCAGAACTCCTCTCAGCCACCCCACAGCCACTGCTGGCACAAAAAGTCGCATCGAGTGGCACCCGGAGCTGTCACCCGCCTAAATAAGTGCCACATCTGGAGGCACAAACAAGCAAAAACCATCACCTCTCACCCTCACCTCCTTTTATTCCGCTCCCCACATTTCCCACCGGGCTTGACTCTACCCCAAAACACCCCGCGCCCCACGGCATGGCGACATCCCCAATGTCACCACGGCACGGCACCGCCCTGCCAGCGCCGCCGCGGCTCTGCCCCGAGTCCCGAGCGATTTGGGGAGAGATCCTCGAGCCCAAAACCACCCGCGGGGCTTGCCGGGGCTGGCTCAGCAGAGGGAGAAGCGGCGGGAGTTGATGTTCATGCGGGTGACGCCGATGTGCTTGAGCGGCGTGGAGAGCAGGAAGGCTGCCCTGGGCGGGATGTTGCACAGCAGGTCCGAGTCTTCCTCGCAGCCCTCGAGGCCGAAGGTGGCGTCGTCCAGCATCTCCTTGTGCTGGTGGCAGGCCTGCTCCACCTTCAGCCGGTGCAGCCGAGCCCGCAGCCGCATCAGCTGCTGAGCCAGCCGCTGGTCCAGAGCCTGCATGTCCCTCTGCGGGGACAGGGATGGATGGATGGGATCAGCCCGGGATCGGCTGGCTGGATCCCATAAAACACCCTGGAATCAGCCCGCAGTGCCAGGGTGGGCACGGTGACAGCGTGGGGACAGCGTGGGGACAGCGAGGGGGTGACAAGCGCAGCCCACCCAGAGCAGTGTGCCCCGCTGCTGTGAGGGCGCAGAAAATCCTGGAAAAATCCATGTACAGCCAGCAAGGCGGGCAGGGAAGCTCAGACCCCACTGTCCCCGCCATGTCCCACTGTCCCCGCCATGTCCCACTGACCCCGCCATGTCCCACAGAGGGACAGCGTGCCCCCCCAGTCCTCGCCCACCCCTCCTGCCCCCATCCCACTCACCAGCTCCGTCCGCAGCCACTCCAGCGCCTCCTCCACGGTGCCAAAGCCACACACGCCACCTCCCCGCCGCTCCTGGGGGTGCCCAGGGCTCTGCTCGGCCCCCCAAGTGCCCCCAGGGGTCGGAGCCCCCCAGCGCTGCCCCCTCACCCGCGCCTCCCACTCCAGGTAGGAAGGTCTGCGGGTTTGCAGCTTCAGCTTGGCCGTCAGCGCCTTCACGCTGTCCAGGTTCTCCTGCTCCCAGGTGGGCTCCTCCTCGCCCAGCTCCTTGAATTTCAGCTGGCTGAAGGCCATGCTGGGGCAGAGCAGAGCCCCCCAAAAACGCCGCTGACCTCTGCCCGCTCAACCCCCCAGCCCGGGGAAGTGAAGCCCCCAGGCTGACCGCGACCACCCACCCGCTCTCTGCCCCAGCCTCACCCGGACCGCGGCTATTTATCCATCCACCCCTCCAGGGCAAGTCCGCTGGGCAGGAATTTCCTTATCCTTGCAAAGGACGAGGTTTTTTTGGTTTGTGCGGTGTTGTTGTGTTTGGTTTTGTTGTTTTTTTGGCTTGGTTTGCTTTTTTTTTTCCTTTTTTAACATCATTGTCTCCGGTTGGGAGGAGACTGTCCGTTCCCGGACGGAGCCTTCGCCGGGCACGGAGGAGCGGCGATGATTTATCCCCGGGTGCAGCCAGCCCCGGGGGGAGCCCAAAAAAGCCCAAGGAAGGAAAAAGAACCGGGGGGGAGTGCCCGCGGGGGGCAGCCGGGGTCCCGCACCCGGACGGGACCTTAAGGTGGAACCGACACCGGATCTGTCCTGTGCCACCTCCTCCCCTCCCGGAGGGGTCCAGCGACAGGGCGGTGGCTCGGGGGTCTCACCTGTGCCCCCCGAGTCTCACCTGCCCGGTGGGCTGTCACCCCTGTCCCCTCCAGCCCCACCGGAGTGACCCCCAAATCCCCCGCGTGCTCCCCCCGCGCTGCTCCCCAGCCCCGCTGTCCCCTCGAATGTCCCTTCCCACGGCCCCGCCGTGTCCCCTCGCTGTCGCCCCCGCACCGCCACCCCTCCAGCCGCAGCCCCGCCGCTCGCCGCGTCCCTCCGGACCGAGCCACCTTAAACGCGACATCCGCCGGGCCGTGCGGGGCATCGCCGCCCCCCCGCTTCCAGCCCAGCTCCCCTGTCCACCCCGGCTGTCCCTCCCGCACCCCCAGATTCCCCTCTCGCACCCCCAAACCCCCGCGCTCCCACCCTCAGCTCCCCTGCTTGCACCCCAAAACTCCTGGTGCACCCCGCGGTCCTCTCCTCGCACCCTGAGGTTCTTCCTTGTGCCCCAAGGTCCCCTGCTTGCACCCCGAAAGTCCTCTGCTGATGGCCAGCAGTTCCGTGTTGGCACTCTGAGGTCCCCTGCTTGTCCCCGCTGTGTCCCCACTCGCCCCCCGCGGTCCCTGCTCGCCCCCCGAGGTCCCCACCTGCCACCCACCCAGGTAAGCGGAGGGCTGGCCGGGACAGGATCACCGCCACCCTCCTCCTCCTCCTCACCCAGGGCCCTCGGCAGCAGCTCCAGCCCTGTCCCCAGCCCGGTCGGGGTGGCTTTGGGGACAGCAGAGCCGCCCGGCAGCCGGCTCGGGGAGCAGGGAAGGACCCGGAGCTGCTCCCCGCCTTCCCATTCCCACCAAAACTCCCTCCCTCCAGCACAGCCGGGAAACTGGAGCCCTGCGCCCCGTGCCTCAGTTTCCCCACTGCCGGCTGCAGGCAATGTCGCGGCCCGGCGTGCTGTAGGTGACAACGCCAGCCCGGAGAGGGGGTGAGGCTCCAGGGCGTGACGCAGAGGGAAGAAGGGGTTTCCAGCCGGGCCGTGCGCTGCAGGATTTCCCCTTTCTCCCTCGGCACGGGCAGCGGCCATGGAGTTCTCGGAGCTGATCAAGACGGCGACCGTGGAGAACGTGCTGCTGTCGCGGCCGGGGCTGCCGGCGGTCAGGGGCACCCTGTGCATCAGCAGCCACCACCTGCTGCTCTCCTCCTGTCCCCGCGGCGACCTGGAGCTCTGGCTGCTCATCCGCAACGTGGACGCCGTGGAGAAGAGGTGGGTCTGTCCCCGGCGGTGTCCCTCGCGGCGCTGTCACCCTGCCTGGGCTGGAGGATCCCCACCCCCGGCTCTCCCGGTGGTCACCCCACGGTCACCCCACGGTCACCCCGCTGCCACCCCGCTGCCCGCCCGGCCTTGTCCTTCCTCTTCCCGCAGCGGGCAGTGACCTCCTCTCCTCCCCAGCGTGCACAATTTGGGCTGCTATCAGCCCCCCCGGACTGGCGGCTCCCCGCGGGACACCAGGTTTGGCTTTTTTGGCTCTCTCGGCTCTGCCGCCCACCCGCCGCGCCCTGCGATCAGCTGAGAGCCTCGAGTTCGGCACAGCCCCGAGGGGAGAGGGCAGCTCGGTGCTGTCCCCGAGTGTCCCCCAGCCCAGCCCTGACCCCCGTGCCGCCCCCCGCAGGGTCTCCGGCTCGTCCGGCACCATCACGCTGCGCTGCAAAGACCTGCAGGTGCTGCAGCTGGAGATCCCGGGCATGGAGGAGTGTCTGAACGTCGCCAGCTCCATCGAGGTGAGCCTGGGAACGAGCAGCCGTGCGGTGTTTGCTCTGCCTCTGCCATCGGCTGGGTAAACACCCAGCTCCGGCAGCGCTGGCAGCGGCTGGCCACGGGGCTGGGACGTGGCCAGGAGCAGCCCTGGGGACACGGCGGGACATTGCCAGCCCTGGGGACACTGCGCTCCGCACGGTGAGCAGCTCCGCCTCTCCCGCAGGCGCTCTCCTCGCTGGACTCGGTGATGATGATGTACCCGTTCTTCTACCGACCGCCGAGCCTGTCGCTCGACCAGGGGTGGCACCTCTTCCCCCTGGAGCAGTACTTCCAGAAGGTCGCCTCGCAGGTGAGCCCGGACCGGAGGGGCTCGGGACCTTCCCCGGGGCTCGCCGCTGATGTCGCCTGTCCCCCAGACGAGCCAGTGGCGGCTGAGCACCGTGAACCGGGATTTCAGCGCCTGCCCCTCGTACCCTCCCGCCGTGATGGTGCCCGCGGCCGTGGGCGATGACACCGTGGCCAAGGCGGCTCGGTTCCGGCAGGGCGGGCGCTTCCCCGTGCTCAGCTACTTCCACCCCAAAAACGGCACCGTGAGTCCATCCTGCTCCTCTCCTGCCCTCGCCAGCCCTGGGGGGAAGGGGCTGGGAGCCCCCCGTGCCTCAGAAGAGGGGATTCCATCGCCACAGAATGCCAGAATTGGGTTGGAAGGGGTCTTAAATCCCATCCCGTTCAGGCACGGACACCTTCTACTATCCCAGGTTGCTCCAATCCCCATCCAACCTGGCCTTGGACACTTCCAGGGATCCAGGGGCAGCCCCAGCTTCTCTGGGAATTCCATCCCAGCCCCTCACCACCCTCCCAGGGAACAATCCCTTCCCAATATCCCATCTCTGCCTGACTCCAGCTTTGTCCTGTCCCTCCATCCCTGGTCCCCAGCCCCTCTCCATCTCTCCTGGATGCTCTCCAAGCTCTCCCTGGAGCTTCCCTTCTCCAGGCTGCACATTTTCCCTTCTCCCCGTCTCCCCCAGGCCCTGCTCCGCAGCAGCCAGCCCCTCACCGGCCCCAACCGCCGCCGCTGCCGCGAGGACGAGAAGCTCCTGGGGACAATCCTGGACGAGGGCGAGCGCGGCTTCATCATCGACACCCGCTCCGCCCAGGCGGCCAAGCAAGCCCGGATGGGCGGCGGCGGCACCGAGCCCAAATCCGCCTACCCGCAGTGGAGGAGGCTGCACCGAGCCCTGGACAGGTGAGGGCTGGCTGGGACAGGGGACTCCAGCGCTGCTGGCAGTGTCACCGAGCCCGCCACGCCGCTGTCCCTCCCTCGCAGGGGTCGCTCGCTGCAGGAGAGCTTCGTCAGGCTGGTGGAGGCTTGCAGTGACCCCTCGCTGAGCATGGACCGCTGGCTGAGCCGGCTGGACAGCAGCCGCTGGCTCGGCCACGTCAAGGCTGCCCTGAGCACGGCCTGCCTGGCTGCTCAGTGCCTGGACAGGTGAGGGGCTGCCCCTTCCGCACTTTTCCCCTTCTCCATCTTTCCCCTTCCTCATTTTTCCCTTCCCCACCTTTCCTCTTGCCCACGTTTTCCCCTTTCCCACCTTTCCCCTTCCCCATTTTTTCCCTTCTCCTTCCCTCTTCCCCACTTTTTACCTTTCCCCATTTTTCCCTTCTCCACCTTTCCCCTTCCCCACTTTTTCCCATTTCCCACCTTTCCCCTTCCCCATTTTTTCCCTTCTCCACCTTTCCTCTACCCCACTTTTTTCCCCTTCCCCATTTTTTCCCTTCTCCCACCTTTCCCCTCCCCAGCTTTCCCCACCTTTCCCCTTCCCCATTCCCAAGCCCCCAGCATGTCCCCAAATCCAGGCCCATCCCACATTTTCCCCGGCAGGGAGGACTCCAAGGTGCTGGTGCACGGCGCAGAGGGGACAGACACCACCCTGCTGGTGACAGCGCTGGCCCAGGTGATCCTGGACCCGTCCTGCCGCACCCTGCTGGGATTCCAGGGGCTGCTGGAGCGGGAGTGGGTCGAGGTGAGAGCTGCAGGGTGAGCAGGGTGGGGATCCCATGTCCCCATATCCCCATATCCTATATCCCTGTATCCCCATGTCCCCATATCCCCATGTCCCCATATAACCATGTCCCCATATAACCATGTCCCCATATCCCCATGTCCCCATGACCCCATATAACCATGTCCCCATATCTCTATGTCCCCATATCCCCATATAACCATGTCCCCATATAACCATGTCCCCATGGCCCCATATAACCATGTCCCCATATAACCATGTCCCCATGACCCCATATAACCATGTCCCCATATAACCATGTCCCCATGACCCCATATCCCCATGTCCCCACATTCCCACATCCCCATGACCCCATATCCCCGTATCCCCACATCCCCACCTCCCCACATCCCATATCCCCATAACCCCATATCCCCATATCCCCACCTTCCCACATCCCCATCTCCCCACGACCCCACACCCCATATCCCCACATCCCCATATCCCCACATCCCCATGTCCCCATATCTCCATATCCCCACATCCCCACATCCCCAATCCCACATCCCACCCCACAGGCCGGCCACCCCTTCCACCTCCGCTGCGCCCGCTCCGCCTCCTCCCACGCCCGCGGGAAGCAGGAAGCACCCATTTTCCTCCTCTTCCTCGACTGCATGTGGCAGCTGAGCCGCCAGTTCCCCTTCTCCCTGGAATTTGGGGAACAGCTCCTCCTCACCCTCTTCGACAACGCCTACGCCTCGTCCTACGGCACCTTCCTGTGCAACAACGAGAAGGAGAGGTCAGTGGGGTGGTCAGTGGGGTGGTCAGCCATGGTCATCCCCCTGCAAACCCCTCCAGGCACAGCTGAGGTCACATTAAACCCCGTTGGGGACTGAAATGTGTCCCCAAAGTGTCCCTGCTGTCCCCTCAGGAGGCTGTGTAAGGTGAGGGAAAGCACACACTCGCTGTGGGCATGGCTGAACCAGCCTGAGGAGAGGCAGAGGTACCTGAATCCTCTCTACTCACACAACCCCTTGGTGATCTGGCCGTCCGTGGAGCCACAGAGCATCCAGCTGTGGCAGGGTGAGCGGGAGTCTCCTGAAATCCCACCTGGGATTCTCTCAAAATTCATCCTTGGGTCCTCCCAAAATCTGCCCTCAGGTCCTCCCAAAATCCGCCCTCGGATCCTGTCAAAATCCATCCTCAGATCCTCACAAAATTCGCCCTCAGATCCCCACAAAATCCATCCTCAGATCCTCCTGAAATCCCCCTCAAATCCTCCCAAAATCCACCCTCAGGTCCTCCCAAAATCCACCCTCAGGTCCTCCCAAAATCTGCCCTCAAATCCTCCCAAAATCCACCCTCAGGTCCTCCCAAAATCCACCCTTAGATTCTCCCAAAATCCACCCTTGGATCCTCCTGAAACCCACTCTCATGTCCTCCCAAAATCCACTCTCAGGTCCTCCCAAAATTTACCCTCAGATCCCCACAAAATCCCCGCTCGGATCCTCCCAAAATCCATCCTCAGATCCTCCCACAGTTCACCCTCAAATCCTCACAAAATCTGCTCTCAAATCCTCCCAAAATCCCCCCTCAGACCCTCCCAAAATCCCCCAGTTCAGAGCTGGGCTAGCTGAGGGGAACCTGCCCTGCCTGTCCCTCTGCAATAACCCCATTCCCTCCTCTCCAGGGCTGTTCCTGCGGTGGATCCGACCTTCCCAGCCCCTGGAGGAGGCCTGGGCAGAGATCCGGAGCTTGGTTGAGGGAAACAAACCCTCCCTCCAGGAGGGGACAGGGGACAGGCCGAGCCAGTCCCTCCCTGACCCTGCAGCTGGGACAGAGAATGGAAGATGAAGAGCAATGAGGAAAATTTGGGATTTTGGGATAACACTGGTTTGGGATTTTGGGATAACACTGGTTTGGGATTTTGGGATAACCCTGGGAAGCGCTGTGCAGGACACAGACCCCACAGGCACCTCTGGGAGTGGGACAAACCCCATTTCCCACCCTTTGGGCTGCCAGAACGACCTCATTCCAGTAAAATCTCTCTCCCAGCCCTCTCCTGCATCCCACTCTTCCATAGGGAAGCTGCTCCTTCCCAGTGGGATTTCAGCAGTGCCTGTGGGATGGCTCTGGAGCAGCAGGGCAGGAGGTGGAAATCCCACAAAAACCCCAGCAGGAAATCTCACAAAAACCCCACCAAACCAACAAAACCACACAGGCTGCAGCCTCAGTGTCGTGCCAGCAGCTCCCAGCCCGGAGCCAATTTGGGAATTCTGCCCTTGAGCCCAGTTTGGAGGAAGGAAAGAGGAACAAACCCACCCCTCCGGAGGGACAGAGGGTGAGATGTGCACACGAGGTGGGAGTGCAGGAAATAACTGTTCCATGAGGAAAGCTGGCTCGGGGTCAGCCTGGCGGGGCAGGGAGAGTGCGTGGCAGCTGGAGAACAATTCCTGGCTGCTGAACTTGCAGCCTTTTCACACTTCAGGGCTGAGCTGGGGCTGGGAGCCTCCCAGGGAAGGAGCAGCACTGCTGTCTGTCTGCCCATGGGTGTGGAACAAAGCACTGACAACAGAGCTGGGAAAACAAAAGTCCTTGGGATAATTTTGGTCCACATCGGAAAAAAAACCCAAAAAAAATCCCCAAAAAATCCACAGAGGTGCTTTTCCTTGTGTTTAGAAAATATCTCTATTTATTTCCTGATTTTTTTTTCCCTTCCCCTGATGTATAAATATGCCCAGCAGGCAGGCAGCCAACCAACCCCAATTCCCTCCACTCTTCTTCCAGTAAAACCCACTTTGGAGCTGCTTGAATTCCCACTTCCCCCCAAATTCCCCCAAAACTGCTGCCAGGAATAACTTCAGTGGTGGAGCCCACGGACTGGAGAAGGGAAAAGGAGAGGGAAATCCTCCTTCAGGCTTCAAACTCAAACTCGAAGTACTGAGGGTCGAAATAATGGATTCGGACGTAGCCATCCTCACCCCCACTGCTGTAGCTGCAGGGAGGAAAGGGAAAATCAGGAATGCTGCTGGGAGCAAGGAGTGGGAAGCCTGGCATCACCAAACCCCTCCTGGAACTGATCCAGGGTGGGGAAAAAAAGGATTAGTGACCCGGCCAAAGTGTTGGATAGGGTGTGAGTGACCTCCTGGGATGGGAATATTCTGCTGCTGGTTCTGTTCCCACCACAGAAATCCTGTTTGTCTGGCTGTATTCCAATAAAAAAGTGGGATTGGGTGGGCTGGGAGCACTGCAGGACCCCCAGGAGCCTCTCACCTCTTGCCATCGGGGTGGAAGGCGACGCTGTTGATGGGCCCAAAGTGTCCCTTCACTCTGCCAAACTCCTCCTCAAAGGCCAAGTGGAAGAACCTGGGAGAGGAATGTTTAAATTGTCATCAGCCTGGAAGGGACACAACTTTCAAAAATTAAAAAAAAAACCCTCAAGGGTTTCTCCAGCACTGCCAGCTCCCCAAAACAAAGGGAATTGCAATCTCTGGGGTGTCAGGAGTGCTCAGAGGGAGGATTTGGGGGGAAAAGGACCAACCTGGCCTCGAATTTGCCAATCCTGGTGGAGGTTGTGGTCACATCCATGGCCTCCTGCCCTCCACCGAGCACCACCTGTGAGGGAGAGAAACCACAGCCCTGCAGTGCTTCCTTCTGGGATTTAGGGAACCACTGAGGGTGGAAGAAACCTCCAAATTGAGTCCAAAATTTGGCTGATCCCCACCTTGGAACCAGACCAGAGCAGGGAGTGCCAGGTCCTGCTGCTCCCTGAACCTTCCCAGGGGTTGTGACTGCCTCCAGCTCTTCCCACTGATCCCACAAATCCATCAGGGGATTTCTCAGGGGGATCAACCCTCTGAGAAAATTCCCACCTCCCTGACACACTCGATCAGAGGACACAAAACCTCATTCCCTGTGCCAGACCCAGCAAAATTCCCCAAAATCCTGGTTTTAGGCTGGACTGGGAACCCAGGAATCACAGGAGGAATAATTAATGATATTTATGAATTATATTTATCCTGAGGAGGTCATCCTTACGTGGTCAAAAATGGGGGAAAGGGCAGCAGAATTCACCGGCCGCTCCGTGCGGAACGTCTTCAGGTGCTCCAGGGATGTGCAGTCAAAGAGCTACGAGGGAAAAATTTAATTAATTAACTCACACTGGGCCTCACCCGGATGGATGTTCCCTCTGGAAGTTCAAATCCCAAAAATATCCCCCCCAGGAAGGGAAAATTTTCGCCTTCCAGAGGTGGCAAACTGGAAATTTTCTACGGAAATGCCGAAATATTTCATTTTCAATGCCTGGCTGCTCGTTCAGCACAGCAGCACCTCTTCCTCCTCACTGAAAATTCCCACTAAAACCCCCAAAGGAGCAAGAAGAGCTCTGAGCAGAGATCCTGGAGGGATGCAGGCTGCTGGAAAAGCTCACCTTGGCCGTGTTGTCCTTGGAGGCAGTGATGAACATGGTCATGTCCCGGGAGGTCTGGATGTCGTTGATTTGCTTGGTGTGCTCCTTGATGGTGGACAGCTGCTCCCCTGACTGGGGGAAAAGGCAATTTCAGGGAGCTGGGAAGGGATTTCCTCATTCAAATTCCAATTTCATTCCTTCTCTCAGCTTGGGAGATCATGGAATGGAATTCTGGAATGCTTTGGGTTGGATTTGCTCGGTGTGCTCCTTGATAGTGGAGTTCCTCCCCTGACTGGGGGGAAAAGGCAATTTTTGGGAGCTGGGAAGGGATTTCCTCATTCAAATTCCCAGTTCATTCCATCCCTCAGCTTGGGGGGATCATGGAGTGGAACCCTGGAATGCTTTGGGTTGGAAGGCAATTTAGAAATGGATTTTAGTTCCCATGATGAGGGATCACTTCCAGCCTCATATTTCAATTATCCTCCATCCAGCTGCTGTTCAGACCCCCAAATCCCCTCTCCCAGCCCTGATCCCCCCAGCAAAGCTGCCCCACAACCCCCCCAGGCCCTGACCTTGGCACTGAACTGGTTCAGCTCCCCACTCTCGTGGCCAGCGATGATGAACTCCCCGAGAGGACCCCAAACCGCGCTGGTGATCTTGGAGTCACTGCAGGGAATCTTCATGTAGGGCTCGTTGTTCTCTGTGGGGAGAGGGGCTCAGCCACCCAGAGGGATGCATCCAGCCCTCCCCAAGCCCCCCTGGAGCAGCAGGACCCCCTCACCGATCTGGGAAGGGTCCCTCAGGTCGAAGAAGCTGACGAAGCACTGATATCCCATCTGCTTGTCCGTGGAGAACATGATGATGTTCCCCCCAAAGTCGAAGCCGCAGGTCCTCACGGCTGAGCTGGTCTTCACCAGGGCCAGCTGCTTGCCTGGAGGGGCAGAGAGCTCAGGGAGGTGGTGGGGAGAGGGGAGGAGGAGCTGGGAGACACTGGTGATGCACTGGATGGTTTGGGGTGGAAGGGATGTTGAAGGTCATCCAGACCTCTCAGGGACAATCCCACCGTCCCAGGCTGCTCCAAGCCCTGTCCAGCCTGGCCTTGGACATCCCAGGCATCCAGGATTCCACAGCTTCTCCAGGAATCCCATCCCAGCCAGGAATTCCTCCCCAGATCTCCAGTGTGTCCCCATTCCCCGCGTCCTGTCCCTCCATCCTTGTCCCCAGTCCCTCTGAACTCTCCTCCAGCCCCTGGCAGGAGCTCTGAGCTCCCCCTGGATCCTCCTGCTGCCCACAGGTGTGTCCCAGAGGGGAATTTGGGGACAGCCTCACCTGTCTCGCAGTCCCAGAGGCGACAGCTGTTGTCTGCAGAGCCGGTCAGGACGTGCCTTGTGTCCCCTGGGCCACCAGTTAGGGAATGTCAGCCCAAAATTCCACAAAATATATTTCCAAACCGCATTAAAAAAGTGTTTTTTTCTTTTTTTTGCAAAGTCTGTGCCAGGAAAGGCAACGTTTCAATATAGACACGGAGCTCCCATTGCAAAATCCCACGGTTTTCCCACGAAATTTCAAGGGAAAAACTCCAAATTGTGCATTAAAACAACTTTTGCAGGTTTTTGGTAAAAGTTTTTAGGGAAGATCTTCACACACATTATTCCAAATATCAGCACGGGAGGAAAAACACCCAAAAGATGGGGGAAAAAGAAGAGACAGCTGAAGAGTTAAATGTGTGTTTTTGAAGGGAAACAGAGCAGCAGCTGGGAGGAATCGCCGGGGAATGAATCACCCAATAAAATGTGGGACAAACCGGTTTTTTTGGGCATCAAAAGGATACAATCAGCATCCACACACCACACAGCTCCCGTGTGCCCATTGTAGGTCCCCAGCCTCTCCCCGTTCACCGAGTACCACACGTTGACGATCTGCGAGGAGGGGGGAAAAAAAAATGATTAAAAATTAACCATTAATTAAAATTAACGAGTTTACCGAGGGCGGGGGAGAACTCACGGGATCCTTGGCCACGGTGAACAGCAGGTCGCCCTCGCGGTTGTACTTGATCTGCGTGATGGAGCGCTCGTGGCCCTGCAGCAGGATGGGCTTCTGTAATTAATGATTAAATAATTAATGAGGGAGAAGGGGTGAGGCAAGGGGGGGACAGCGTGGCCCCCGGTCCGGGGCTCCTGGGGCGCGGGGGACGGCCAAGCCGTCCCCCCACGCCCCAGGAGCCCCGGACCGGGGGCGTGGAGTCGCCAAATCGTCGCTGGCGACCAAAATCGCGACCAAAATCGCCACTCGAGGCCGCGGCGGCTCCGCGCTCACCATGGCGGCCACGTGGGGCGGGGCGGCACTTCCGGGTTGGCGCGGCGCGGGGGAAACGCGTCACGTCGCCATGGCAACGGGGAGGGGAGATCCGGTTAGACCAGGAAGTGGGGCGGCGTTGCCATGGTGACGGCGGGTGAGGGGAGAGCGATGGCGGCGGGGAGGATTGGGTGAAAAAGGGATAAAACAGGGCGATGAGGGGTGTGAGGGTCCTGCGGGGAGGCGGTGGGGAGGGCAGCGGGTTGTTGTCGCGGGTAGGGAGGGGTGGAGCGCGTTGGGACGGGAAGGAGGTTCAGGATCACCGCGGGCAGGGATGATCCCTAAAATGTTAGTAAAAATTTGAGATGCACACGCCGCAGGGTAGGAAAAAGGGTATTTCCTTGGTTTGGTAGGATCCCAGGTGCACCACGACGGAAAAAAGAGAGAAACAGCACCACCAGTATACAATTTATGGACTTCACCAATCAGCATATCTATCTAAAATTCCCCAGTGAGAAACCTAACAATGAAGTAATTACCCCCTTATTCTAATTACCTCACCCCAAAAAGGTTACAACTCAGTTTACAAAAACATGTTCAAGGTTGGTGCCTCATGCTCTTGACATTGTGGAGATTGTTTTGTCTCCTCCAAAGAATTCTGAACGAGGTATAGTATAAAAATTATAAACATGTGGGGCTAGATACAGGGAGTAAAAGTACAGGGATGGGAAAGGGTAAAAAGGATATAAAAAACGTATAAAAGTATAATGGAAAAGGACAAAAAACCCATCAGGCATCAGCTGGAGTGTCATAGATACAATCATTATATTTTTATAGATGTGATTACCTTGCAAAAGATGCTGAAAATATGGAAAGTATGAGCGAGGTTGAGATGAAGACAAGCTTTGAGTTGATGAATAATTAGGAAACAATAGTATGGCACTGAAGGTAATCCCAATTTTTGACAGAACCCTACTGCCTGGCAGAGGGTCCAAAAGCAGATTTTAAGGTTTAAAATATAACCCTGTAGGGTAATGGGATGATTCTTACAGGTTGTGTGTAAATGTTGTAGGGTTTGCAGCTTGTTCTGGATTGGTTAAGGAGAACTAGAATATTCAACACAGAAGATGATTTATTGTATTGTAAATGGCAAATTGCTGTGGTTTTGCTCTCTTTTTGCTCTTTTTTGCTCTCTTTTTTCCTCTCTTTTTTGGTCTCTTTTTTACTTTTTTGCTCTCTCTTTCCTCTCTTTTTTGGTCTCTTTTTTACTTTTTTGCTCTCTCTTTCCTCTCTTTTTTACTTTTTTGCTCTCTCTTTCCTCTCTTTGCTCTCTTTTTGCTCTCTTTTTTTTGCTCTCTTTTTCCTCTTTTTTGCTTTTTTTTGCTCTCTTTTTGCTCTCTTTTGCTCTCTTTTTCCTCTCTTTTTTGCTCTCTTTTTCCTCTCTTTTTTGCTTTTTTTTGCTCTCTTTTTCCTCTCTTTTTTGCTCTCTTTTTGCTCCCTTTTTGCTCTCTTTTTGGCTCTCTTTTTGCTTTCTTTTTGCTCTCCTTTTCCTCTCTTTTTCCTCTCTTTTTTGCTCTCTTTCTTTTTCCTCTCTTTTTTGCCTCTCTCCCTCTCTCCTCTCCACCCTGCTCCAAGCTCCATCCTACAGCCAGCACGCTCCTTCCCCAACCAACCCCACTCTCCAACCCCACCTTCAACCATCTCTCCTCCCCATTTTATCCTCACAACCCCATCCCACCGGGTCACACCCCACACTCTCAACCCCTTTCCCCCCGCAGGGCAGGCGCTGTCGCTGTCGCTTGTCGCCGCGCTGTGGGGCGGCAGCAGCCCCAAACCCCACACTCTTAACCCCTTTCTCTCCTCAGGGCAGGCGCTGTCGCTGTCGCTTGTCGCCGCGCTGTGGGGCGGCAGCAGCCCCAAACCCTACACTCAATCCCATTCACCGCTCTCTCCTCAGGACAGGCGCTGTCGCTGTCGCTGGTCGCCGCGCTGTGGGGCGGCAGCAGCCCGTTCCTGCGGGCCGGAGCGGCGGGGATCGAGGGGCTGCGGGTTCGAGACCGCCTGGGGCAGCTCCTGGCCGAGCTGCGCTTCCTGCTGCTCAACCGCAAGGTGAGAGAGCTCGGCGAGCCCCGCGACCCTGCTGCGGGGAGATACAGCGGGTTAGAGACCCTCTGGCTGGGATAAACTCAGGGATTGGCACTGGGATGCCCATTTGGGGTCCCAAAAAACCCTGATTGTTGTGTTCTCCCGCAGTACCTGGTGCCCTTCCTGCTCAACCAAGGGGGATCTCTCCTCTTCTACCTCACCTTGGCCTCCACAGGTCAGTCCTTGGTGCAGTTTTGGGGTGGATTGATGGGATTTTGGGAGGAGCAGCACTCCCAAGCAGCTCCCTTGGGATAATCCAAGGAAATTAAACCAAATAAACCAAATAAACTTGGCAACCCAAGCAGCTCCCTTGGGATAATCCAAGGAAATCAAACCAAACAAACCAAATAAACCAAATAAACCAGAATTCTCCACTCTAAACTCACATTTCAGACCTGTCCCTGGCAGTGCCACTCTGCAACTCCCTGGCTCTGGTTGTGACCTTGGTGACTGGCAGGATCCTGGGAGAGGACGTTGGTGGGAAAAGTAAGTTGTTACTTCAAGCATTTCCTCCCCAAAAAATCAGATTTTATTTGATTTGTTTTGGTCTGAAGACACCAAACAGCCCACAAGGCTTGAGCTGGGTGAGAGCAGCTTTTGCTGCAGGATCTGGAAGGGAATTGAGGCACATTTGTGAGCAGAAATGGTTAAATTTAAAGACAAATTGGCTGTTTGAGGCTAAAAGAGTTGCTGGGCTTGAGCTTTTACCTCAGTAGATATCTAACTGTGAAGATAGAGAATAAATAAATGATATATAATATTATAATGAATAAATAATAAAAATATATTGAATAAATATATTTATAAATACATAATCTTATATAAATAAATATATTATATATTTATTATATATTTCTTTATATATATTTTATATATATTTATATATTTATATATTATATATTATATATATTATATTATATATATTATATTTTTATTATATATTATGTTTATTATATATTATATTTATTTATATATAATATATTTTGTATTATATTTTATATAATATATATTTTTATTACGTTTATATATAATTATAATATATATTATTATTAAATATATAATTATATTTATTATATATGTTTATTATACATTATAAATATATTATATTTATAAATAAATATATTATATAATATTATAATAAATAAACAATACCTATTAAAAATAAACAACAAATAAAATGCCTACAATAGAAAAGCAGTGGCCCAAAAACCCTCCAGCCTTTTTTCCTTCTCTACACTAACACTGATGCTCAGAAAAAGGCAGAAAACTGTAAAATAAAAACTCCAGGACCTGCAAAACCAGCTGTAGGAACACACTGAGGTTGTTTTCTGCGCCAAATCCCCAATTTTCATCCCTCCTGCCTCCCCCAGGAGCTGTGGCAGGAATGCTGCTCACCATGCTGGGAGTGTCCCTGTGTGCAGCTGCGTCCTGAGGGAGCAGCAGAGGAGCAGAACCTCACCCAAGGAACCTCCTGCCGTGCCTCAGGGATTCCTGGGGAGTTGTTTTGGGTCAAAA
The DNA here is from genome assembly GCF_008360975.1 of Lichenostomus cassidix. NCBI lineage: Eukaryota > Metazoa > Chordata > Aves > Passeriformes > Meliphagidae > Lichenostomus > Lichenostomus cassidix. The sequence goes on along the minus strand of NC_139503.1, from coordinate 1,802,372 downwards.
AACGTGGATTTGGGTCAAAAATGCATGGTGAGAACCCATGGATTGCATTCCCTGAGCACCACGGTGGAATCTGCCCGAGGACAGCTGGTTTCCTGCCTGAAGGAATTTTTGGTGGGTTTTTTCAAGACAAAAAGGATTAAATTGTCTTTTGTTTCAAGACAAAAATGATTAAATTGTCTTTTGTTTCAAGACAAAAAGGATTAAATTGTCTTTTGTTTCAAGACAAAAAGGATTAAATTGTCTTTTGTTTCAAGACAAGAATGATTCAATCATCTCGTGCAGCACTGGAGAGATAATAAATAATTAATAAATCATCTACTGGGACCTCCTGGGACTGATGGATTTTTGATTAGAAGGAATTTTCAGCATTATCCAGGCATTGCCAGTCAGAGGGACAACACCACACCAGAAATCTCTTTTATAAGAAATATCTGACCCAGAACAAATCTCCTGACAGACATTCCTTTTGGTAATTCCTCCTTCCCAAATTCAGCTGAATTAGAGCTTGGAAATAATAAAATAAAGGGGAAAATAAAAAAATAAAAATAAAATAAAAATAATTAATTTTAAAAAAAGGAAAAATAAAGGGGAAATCTGCCTTATTTACCAACATTGTGCATCTGATCACTCCTGAGCACTGAATCAGGAAGCCAGGCAGGAACAGATTGTGCATCAAAAAAAGTTTTTTATTCCCAAAGAGTAAAAATAATTGCAGGAGAGAAGGATCCTGGCATGGAGCAGAGGCTGCTGAGGAGCAGGGTGACCACACAGGGAACAGCACCACGTGGGAAGTCCCTTTCTGAGGGACCTGGATGTCCCTGAGCTAGAGGAAGTGACAAAGCACCAAGTCCTTTCCTTGCTCTGCTCCAGGAGGAAATTCCCACAGCCAGAGGAAAATTGGGAATGAGCCTCATCCCAAGGCTCAGGGGGACATGGCCTCACTGCCCACCTGCACAGCACAGCCAGGGAAATCCTCCCAGCTCAGCATTCCAGCTCAGAGCTCCCCAAAATCCACCACCTGGGGATCCCAGCTCATCCCAAACACATTCCCACAGGGAATCCACTGCAGTTCCACAGCAGCTGGAGTGAAAAATCCTCCTTTTCCCACCTGGATCATCCAGCTCAGCCAAGAAAAGGTTCTTTGTGGGATGAAAGAAAAGATCCTGTGGGATGAATCCCTCCAGGACTCTCCACACCCTGTTTGGACCAAATCTCCACATTCCCAAGCAATAAAAGGTTTCTTCCCACGTTTTTCTGGAGAGAAAACCATCATCCCACGGAGCTGGAGCTCCCCCTGAGCTGCCAGTGTCCCATCAGGGCTGGTGCTGCATCTCCAGGGCTTCTCCACACCAATCCAGGAACTCAGGAGCGATCCCAGAGCGGTCAGGAATTCCCAGCTTCCGTTTCAGCATCAAGAACTGAGTGTGAAAAATTGAATTCATGAAATCCCAGCAAGGTCAAACAGCCAAACCCCTGGATAACTGAACCCCTGGCACTGCCCAGCCCCGTTTTTGGGAATCCTCTCACGTTTTTCCTGCTGGCAATGGCCTGTTGGATCCACAGCAGCTCCATCAGCAGGTGGTTCCTGTAGGATTGCAGCTCTGAGCGGGGAAGGCTTTCCAGCTCCTGGGGGATTTCTGCCAAAAAATGGGGAACAGCCCACTGTTACCACAAAAATCCAAATTGTGGGAGTTGTTCTGACCTTCCTGAGATATTCCCAAGGTTTTGGTTGTGTCCCTTACCTGGCTGGGCTCCGAGGTCACTGCTGTCCCACTCCGAGGTGACACTCTCCTTGTCCCACTCCTGGCTCCCTGACAAGGCTCTCCTCCCTTTTTCTGGGCTTTTAGCACCACCAGACCCCAAATTTGGGGGATTTGGGGCTGAAGGGGGGGTGTTGGCACAGCCCCCAGCCTGCTCTGGTCCAGGGGGGTTTGGCTTCTCTGGGGGTTTTTTGGGAATTGTCTTCTTGTTCTCTGCAGCCTCCCCTGGATCCAAGGGCTGCCCAAAGGGAAACAGAAAATAACAATACAGTGGGAGGGAAAGAAAATGGGAAGAAAATATTTTTAAAAAATCGAGAAAGCCTAAAAGAAAGTAAGGGATAAATATGAAGAAAATCTAAACAAAATATGAAGAAAATGTGTAGAAAATATGAAGAAAATGTGTAGAAAATATAAAGAAAATGTGTAGAAAATATAAAGAAAATGTGTAGAAAATATAAAGAAAATGTGTAGAAAATATAAAGAAAATATGGAGAAAATATGAAGAAATGTAAATAAAATGTGAAAGAAAATATGAAGATTAATATGAAGAAAATAGAGAGAAAATATAAAGAAAGATAAACACAGCATGACATAAAATATTAAAATATACAAAAGAAAATATGTAAAAGAAAATATAAAGCTCTGGAACTCGGCTCTGCTATCCCAGCCAGAGATGTCCTGTTAACAACCCCACTTTCTGCTCTGGTTTGAGGCATCCCAAACTTTCCAGAGAGGTGGAACCAAAGGGAATCAATCACCTGAGCAGGTCGAGCTTCCCCCGGAGGCAGGAATCCTGGCAGAGCAGCGGGGCTGGGCTCGGGACAGTCCTACAGGGCGGGGTTAAACCATCAGCGCTTCCAATGGATACAATCCCCAATTCCCATTCCCGGGGATGTTCTCCATTCTCGCAGACCTCGGGGAGGAAGCGCGGCCGCTGCAGAACGTGTCCAGTCCAGCGCAGGTGGCTCAGCTCGCCCTCCAGCTGCAGCACCACAGCCTCGAACTGCTGCCGCGCGGCGCGCAGCTCCCTGCGCAGCAGGAACCCCCTGGCACGGGCCTGGCACGGCACGGGGCAGAGCTGGAGCGGGGCGGACAGCCGGGACACCGAGCCTGGGCCAGGTGTGCGCCGGCCAGATGTGCTCCCCATGGCTTCATCCAGATGTGCCCCCCGAGTCCCCTGCTGGCTGTGCCACCATAACCCTTCCAGCTCTGCCCTTCCAAGGGTCTCATCCAGCTGTGCCACCCATAACCCTGCCAGCTGTGCCCCACAAGGGTTCCTCCCATCCAGCTGTGACCCCATGGCTTCATCCAGCTGTGTTCCCCAAAGGCCTTTTCCAGCTGTGCATCCCCCAAGGGTTCTTCCCACCCAGCTGTGCCCCCCAAGGCCTCATCGAACCTTCCCTTCCCTTCCCTTCCCTTCCCTTCCCTTCCCTTCCCTTCCCTTCCCTTCCCTTCCCTTCCCTTCCCTTCCCTTCCCTTCCCTTCCCTTCCCTGTCCCGCACCTGCAGCCCTGTCACGGCTCGGACCAGCCGCCGCCACCCCTCACGCTCAGCTCCGCTCTCACCCCACAGGCCCAGCGCGGCCGCCATGGCCCCGGCGCCGCCTGATGACGCCATCGCCCCGCGCCAGGCCGCGCCATGGCGGAGGGGACAGGGCCGGGCCTGGCTGAGGGCTGAGGGGATCGGGCCGGGGCTGGGGCTGGGGCTCGGGGCAGGGCCGCCGGGGTCAGGCTGCCGCGTCCTCGGGGTCCGAGCTCTCGGCCAGGTGCAGCTTCTGGCTGAGCGCGGGGTCAAGGGAAGCGCCAGCACCGTCACTGCCACTGTCACCACTGTCACTGTCAGTGCCACCACTGCCACCGCCATGGCTGCTGTCACCGTGACACCATCGCTGCCACCATCACTGCCACCCAGTGCCACTGCCACCCCTGCCACTGTCACCCAGTGCTACCATCACTGCCACCCCTGCCACTGTCACCATCACCACTGCCACCCAGTGCCACCACCCCTGCCACTGTCACCACTGTCACCCCACTCCCGGCCAAGGATACATGGAGCTGCTGAGCTCTTCCAGCTGCGGGAGCAAAGGCAGAGTCTGAGGGGCTGCAGGGGACACCCGGGTGGCTCCCGGCGCGGCAGGGGACAGGTGACACTCACGTGAGCCAGCAGCTGGTCCAGGTTCCTGTCGGCAGCCGCCTTCTTCTGCTCCTCGGGCAGCTCCTCCACACACACGTCCAGCCCGAAGTGGAGCCGAGCCAGCTTCTCCTGCATCTCCCGCACGTGCTCCAGCTGCTCGAAGGAGCACTCCTTCCCTGAAAACATGGAAAAATCCATGGCATCCCATCCCTGTCCTTCCCTGAAACACGGAAATGTATCCATGGCATCCCCATCCCTGTCCTTCCCTAAAAACAGGGAAAGGATCCATGGCATCCCCACCCCACTGCTTCCCTGGGAACATGGAAAGGATCCATGGCATTCCCCCGGTCCATTCCTTCCCAGGATCCACGGGAAAGATCCATCACGTCCCCCAGACCATCCTTTCCCCATGGATCATCACATCTGCCTGCTCACTCCTTCCCTGTGCCCGTGGAAAAGATCCAGGATATTCCCATCCCATCCCATTATCCCATCCCAATATCCCATCCCATCCCTTCCCTCACCGAACGCCTGCAGCTTGCCCGAGTGGAAGTCGCTGAGCAGGCTGAGCAGCCCGCCCTCCATCTCGCACACGTCGGACACATCGGTGAGGAAGCTGTGCTGCAGCGGAGCCCCCCGCGATCCCCCCGCGCCGCCCCGCGCCCGCTCCTTGCTGCTCCTGCGGGGGAACAGAGCGTTGGCATCGCCCCGGCGGCTCCGGCCGGGCTGCCCCGGGCGCTCCCCGCTCGCACTGACCGGCGGGGCCGCGGGCGCTGCCGGGGCGAGGGCAGCGTGGGCAGCGGCAGCGCGAAGGATGTGCTCTTGCTCGGCGGCAGCGGCCGCGGGGCTCCGGTGGGCGCGGGCTGAGCCAGGCAGGTCTTGGGGCTGCGCTTCCTCCGCCGCTCCTCCATGGCTGAAGGATGGAGACCCTGCGTGGGACGGACACGGCGCGTGGAGCTCCTGCCCCGCCCGGGGCACGGCGGAGGGGCTCGGGGACCCCCGGGACAAGGGGGGGACAGCCGCGAGCAGCGGGGCTCCCGGCATGAGCAGTGACACCCGCGGCCACCGCGAGCCGCACCGGGGCTCGGCGGCGGCGGGAGGACCGGAGCAGGAGCTCAGCCCGCCATTCCCGGGGGAAATCCGCTCTGCCGGCGCACCGAGCATCCCGGAGAGTCCCGGAGCATCCCGGAGAGTCCCGGAGCATCCCCGCGCCGAGCTCGGCCGGGGCCTGAACCTGAACAGCAGCTCCGGCCGGGCCGCGGCTCTCGGTGTTTCCCGGGCGGAGGAGGAGGAGGATTTCGGCCCCGAACGACCCCGGCGGGAGCGGAGCAGGGACCGTGCGGGGACTGTCACCGCGGGGCTCCCGCCGAGCCCCCAGAACCCCACGCGGCTCCGGCACTGAGCAGCTCCGGGGGCTGCGGAGCCCCTTTGTCCCCTTTGTCCCCAACCTCCGGACTGACCTGCGCCAGGCCCGCTCCGGCCTCCGGGAGCCGATGGACACCGCGATCCCGACGGACACCCCGATCCTGCCGGACACCCCGAGCCCGCCGGACACCGTCCGCACAGCCTGGGATTTGCATTTAAAGGGAAAGGGAACTTCCTCCGCGCTCCGCCGGACTCCCGGAGCTGCCCGCAGCCTCAGCACGGCGAGCAGCATCCCGCAGGGTCGGGAAGGGAGCAGGATGTTGTCCCCGAGCCCGCAGAGCCCCCCCGGCCGCGGGGCTTACCTCGAGTCCCCGCCGGTGTCACCGCAGGATCGCAGAGCTGTCCCCGCGGGAAGGAGCCGGGAAGAGGCTCCAGCCCTGGCGCAGGGATGGGATTAGACAAGTCCCGTCCCCTCCCTTCCAGCCCGAGCGCGGCTGCTCCTGTGAATCCCGGCAGGATTTTAAACCGATTTTGGACATTTTGCAGGCGGTGGGGCATAAGGGAGCAGCTGGGAGAGGGGGGTTGAGACCCTCGGGGCGGGTGGCTCTTGGGGGCTGCAGCATCCCGGGGAGATGTCCCTGGGGGTCCCCAAATGTCCCCCCTGAGCAGGGACATCCCATCTCCACTGCAGCAAAACGTCCCTCGCTGCCTGCCCCACCTCATTCCCAAGGAACGGGCAGGAGCAGAGCCCTGGGACACAGGGAAGCTCTGTCCCCCAGGGGCTGATGTGGCCACCCCAGAGCCCAGCACCCCAAAATCCTCACTGCCCTGTGGTAAAGGAGAGAGAGCAGAGCAGTAGCGAGGTTGGGAGTGTTTCTATTGGATACAAGATACACACAACAGCCCCGCCGAGGGCTCTGTACCGTAACAGGGGAAAGACCAAAAAAAGGGGGTTTGGTGAATTTCTAAGGGGTTTTCCTTTTACTGAACGAGCGGGAAGAGAAGTCCAGATGCTGGCAGCAGCCCTCGCTCAGCCTGGGAGATCCCTCCAGGGCAGAGCTACATTCATGGATCATCCCGGAGGAACCGCGCCGACGGCGAGGAAGACAAACACTCAGCTGCAGGGAGTGTCCCAGTGGATGTTCACCCATGGTCTGTGGGGACTCAGGGCTCATCCCTGCTGCCTTCCTCAGGCCTGGATTCACTGGAGTCCCCTGGAGGAAAAGGGGACAGGGAGGTCCTGCGTGGAGAGGAGATGTGAGAGCAGCTGTGGCGGCAGGAGAGAATCCCAAACTGATCTGCTGGACACGTCCATGGTGGGATCTCCAGCCAGCTGGATTCAGCTTCCAGCAGGAGGAAGGCAATGCTGGGAATAAAGTCTGTCACAAAGAGAAGCTGCAGCGAGGTTTGAAGCGAGTCAAGTCTTCCAAAAGAACAGCGAGGGGAGAAAGTCTTGAGAAATTAAGGAGAAATCCCAAAACCCGGTGCCAGCAGGTCCCACAGCTGTCCCTAAACTCCCTCCCAGCACACGGGGTGAGGCAGCACTGGGGAGATGCTTTTCCAAGCAGAAAAGGAGAGGGAAAACGGGGCTGGGACAGCACAGGCACAGTCCTGGATCCGGCTGGAGCAGCAGCTGGTGGAGCTCACAGGGCTTTGGGGTTTGATCCTCCTGCAGTCCCAGCTCCGTGGATGCCTCCAGGGCTGGGGCAGAGGGGCTCAGGGCATCTCCCCACTCCCTGTGCACAACGATGCAAAACACTTGGGAATTAGACCTTTGGATTAACTGTTTAATACACTTTGTGCACGTGTGCGTTCAGCAAAGAGGCAACTGTGAATCGTAAGGCGGTTGAGATGTCGGCAGGGCCTGGGAAGAGCAAAAAATCCCAAGGGAGGGACCAGGCAGCCCCTTCCTGCTTCTCCTCGTCCCCATTCCATACCCAGAGCCCACAGAGAGGAGGGGAAGAGCCTCTTGTGCCCTCAGCTCACACTGAGCAGCAGTGGAGGGAGCTCCCTCCTGCCTGGCAGAGGGAGAATCCAGTGCTGGGAATGCTCTGGAATTCTCCCAGCTCTGCTTTCTCTCCAGGGTGGAGTCACATCCCTTGTCCCCGTGCTGGGGCAAGGATCCCTGGATCTGCTTTCCTGAGCTGCGCTGGGTTTTGGGGAGGTGGCAGCCTGCCAGGGACAAGGTCTTTTAGTGAGAGGAACAATCAGCTGAGGCTCCAAATAGTCCCTATTCACACAGGCAGGGAGCTGGGCCCTTCTGCTCCTCATGGATATCCACAGATAAAGTGTACGTTGCCCTGCACATTTTTATATATCTCATATATATATATTTTTATATATATATATATATATAAAATCTTAAAAAAACCCTCCAAAAACCCTAAGCTAGGAAATCTCACATCCCCAGGAGGGCTGAGTCCTGTCCTTTCCCACCTGTCCCAGGAGAGGGGCAGCAGATGGAGTCTCAAATCAGCTCCCAGGTCCCTTTCCCTCACCCCTCTCCACGCCCTGCCCTGGGGGGTTCAATCACTGAGTTCCCTCCTCAGTCCCGCTCTGCCCCGCGGCTCCCGTGCTCAGTTCTGCCGGGATTTCCGCCGGATCCGGGCTGGTTGTGGCCTTTCCCGAGCTCGGGCAATCTGGAGAATTTCCTGCAGCCTCGGGGTTGTCCCGGGCTGTGTCCTTCAGAGGCTCCCCCAGGTCCGTGTGGGCGCACAGGTCCTGCACCTTCTTGTTGAGGTCGTTGCGCTCCGTCTGCAGCGCCCGGCACAGCTTCTCCAGCCGCTGGATTTTCACCTGCAGCCCCTCCAGCTCCTTGTCCCGGAGGGTTTTCTGCGGGGGAGAGGCAGGAAAGGAGAGGTGGAACCCACAGGGGGATGGTGATGGGGCAGGGGAGGGTTTTAAAGGGAGAGAAGGCAGGATTGGATGGGATTTTGGGAGGGAATTCCTCCCTGTGAGGGTGGACAGGCTGTGGCACAGTTGCCAGAGAAGCTGTGGCTGGATCCCTGGAAGGGTTGGACAGGACTTGGAGCAACCTGGGATGGTGGAACTGCATGGGCTTTAAGATCCTTTCCAACCCAAACCACTCCATGATTGATTCTAGGGAAGCTCGAGGGGAAAATCCTTGTGACCAAGCAAACCAAAGCTGCACCATAGCTTCCTTCTCCCTTTGTCCCCACAGAGCACCAAGGCTGGAGCTGTCCTGTCCCTGTCCCCATGCCAGCCCTCCCCTCACCTCTTCTGCCATCTCCAAGAGGGCCTTGTTGCTGCTCTCCCAGCGCGAGCGGTACATGGTGGTCTCCTTCTCCAGCTTCTTGATTTTCTTGGTCATCTGCAGAACCCCAAAAAGGACACAAACAGAGTCACCAAATGCTCTGAGCCAGAAGGAACCCACGGGGATCAAAGTCCAACTCCTGGCCCTGCTCACGACACCCCAAAATAAACAAACCCCAGGCAGGGCATTGTGGTGATATCCCACAAGAGCTAACCCCAAATGGGTCTAGACCCAAAACTGACTGGAATTAACCCCAAATGGGTCTAGACCCAAAATTGACTGGAATTACAGAGTTGGGACTCTTCCAGCTCCCAGGAAAAAGCGTCACCCACCTTCTCCATCTCCTGTTTGAACGTCGTGAACACTTCGCTGCTTTTGGAAAGGGTGTTCTGGAATTCCTCAAACTTCTCTGTGTAGAGAGCCAGCTGTGGGGAGAGACAGGGAGCTTGTGGCATCTAATAATCCCTGGAGAGGGGAGAGCCAGCCAAGGGCTGAGCTGCCTCCCTGGGACACTGAGAAACAGCAGGGGCTGCTCTGCCAAAGGAAAATTCTGTCCCAGGGAAACATCCTCAGAGCAGAGTGTTCTACAAACATCTCCTGGCTGTGGCAGGATGATCCCATGACTGCTCCCAGCGCTGGGAAACAATCCCTGAAAAGGTCTCAGGGCACCAAAACCAAAGCTAGCAGGGATCCTGCCCCTGTGTGTTCCAGATTGAGGAACTTTGGGTTGTTCCTTGCTCAGGGAGGGAGGAAAAGCCCCTAATGACAGCAGGTAGGGAACTCACCTGCTGCTTCAGGTGAGTCTCCTGCTGCTTCATCAGCTCACACATCCTCTGCGATTCCACAGCTTCCTTCAGCAGCTGGGAGAGAGCAAAGCATTATCTGGGAATGCTTTTCAGAGAGGCACAGGGAGCACAGCAGGGCTGCAGGCTGGCATGCCAAGATCTGGGATAACCTGGGACAACACTCAGAAGCAAAAAGCAAAGCAGCCCAAGCTCCAAGACTTACAAAGTCCTTCTCCCTCTGGTGCCTCTCCTCTGCCTCCTTCAGCATCTCCTGGGCCTGCTGGAGTTTGGCATCCACCAGCTGCTGCTGCAGCTCCTTGTGCTTGAACACCTTGTCGATGTGCTGACGGGGAACACCACAGGGGTGAGGGGAGACCCAGAGCTTCCTCCTCCCCTCTGGGAACAGCAAACATCCCCCCTGCCCTGACCCACCTCCTCCCTCAGCTCGTACTGCTCGATGAGCTTCTTGAGCCTCTCTGCCAGCTCCATGTTCTCCTGGCGCAGTTTGGAGTTCCGCTCGTTGTGCTGCTCCATCTGCAGCTGGATGTCATTCAGTGTCACCTGGAAGTGGGAGGTCACCTCCTTCCTCTTCTCCTCCTCCTCCCTGGCGCGCTGGACGCCTTCCTCCTGTGTGAGGGAAGGGAAAACCAACCCATCCAGCCTCCCATTATTCTTTATATCCATTGATGCCTGATGGGTTTTTGTCCTTTTTCATTTTACTTTTATACTTTCTTTATATATATTCTTTTACCCTTCCCCATTCCTGTACTTTTTACTCCCTGTATCTTAACCCTACGTGTTTATAACCCTAGTACCCCTTGCCCTGCTCAGAATCCTTTGGGGAAGATGAAACAAACCCCACAATCTCCAAAGCATGAGGTACCAGCCTTGAACAGAGCCCCCATCACTGAGACATGCTTTTGTATACTAAGTTGTAACCTTTTTGGGGGGAGGTAATTTTAATAAGGGGGCAATTACTTCATTTGTTAGACTTCTTATTGGAGACTTTGAGATAGGTATTCTAATCTAGGCTGTCCATAAATTGTATACAAGAGACGTTGTCGGGGTTTGTTTGTCAGTGTGCATCTGAGATCCTATTAAACCAAGGTAGTACCCTTTTTTCCTATACTGTGTGTCTGCATCTCAAAATTTTTTACTAGTGATTTAAGGCATCACCATCAGGAAGGGATGCTGGGCTTGGAAAGGGAACGTTCTCCACCAGATAAACCCTGAAATAACAACTTGGATGTTGTGGGTAATGATGGCTCGACACCAAAATTAAAGCCCAGCCCTGATGGCAGAGTGGGGGCAACCATGGGAAAGGTGTGTTTGCCAAAATGGCCCATGGAGAGCCCATGGAGAGCCCATGGAGAGGGATGCAAGTGCTTGGGAGGGAGCAGAGGCTGGAAAAGCTCACCTTGAGGGTGCGGTTGTGCCGCTGCAGCTCCCGGCACAGACTCTCCAGCTTGCTCCGGGCCAGGATGGCCTTGCTGTGCTCGCTCTGCAGGTGATCCTTCTCCTGCACCAGCTGGCTCTGCTTCTTCTGCAGGATCTTCATCTGCTTCTGGGAATTCCGGTGCTCTTCCAGCTGGGAGAGGGGAGCAGAGGGTGTGGAGGCAGGCAGGGCAGTGCCCCGAGGGCAGGAGTTTGTGACACTTCGGGAGTGGCACAGAGCCCGAGGTGCTTTGTCCTTCCTGAATTCCCATCCTGAAGGAGCTGCACGTTCCCTCAGCACCTCCAGGCACAGGGGAAGGTGAGCACAGGGAAAAGCCACCCACAGACATTCTGGATGTGCACAGGCAGCCCCAGACCTTCTCCACTTCCAAATCCATGCATGGAACTCCAGCTGTGCCCAGAACTGGCTCTGGTTAAACCTGGGATCAGGCTTTGTGTCTGAGAACAGACCTGAGCTCCTCCTGCACCCAGATTTGCCCAAATTCCTCCTGTCCACGCTTCACAAACACCACCAGGCTGAACCCAGCAGCACCCACCCTCTCCTATCCCAGCCCTGCAGAGATCCCAGAGCGCCACAAAGCTCCAGTGTATCCCTGGAATGTCCCTCTCCAAGCCCTCTCCTCCCTCCCTGAGCTGCCACATCCTCCCCCAGCCCCAGGACTCACCAGCTCAGCGTATTTCTTGCAGAGTGCTGCCAGTTTCTCCTCTGACGTGCTCAGGGTGTTCAGGGTCTGCATCAGCAAAGTGATTTCCTTGCCTGGAACGAGGCATGGAATTGGAATAAATAAATAAATAAATAGGAGAAAATGGGTTCACAGAGTTCTGGCTTGGGAAGGTGGAGAGAGTAGGGACTGGGCAGGTTCCTGGTGCTTTCTCAGCATGGATTTCATCACAGAACAACTGGGAATAGACCTGGATTTTGGAGGGGAAAACCACCCCTGGGCTGCAGAAGAGAAACCCACGGAATTCCGAGGCTGCACTGGATGCACTCCTCACACCCCAGAGGATGTCCCCAGACACACCCAAGGCTCCTAAGGGTGATTAGCACGGCATAAAACCAGAGTCTGCACCAACATCCTCAAGCTGGAGCAGGGAATCCCTCACCTAAACCCTTGGCTTTCTTCTTCTCCTGAGCCTTCTTCTGATCCCGCTCCCCTCCCTCCTCTCCAGGCCGGAATTCCTCGTTTCCCTTGGTGCTCTCCTTCTCCCCGTTCATCTCGGGGCCGCCCGGCTCCTGCTCCCCGTTCCTGGGGGATTCACTCCGTCCCTTCTCGGGCTCCTCGGGCTCGGGGGGCTCTCCCTGCCCTCCGTCCTCCCCCGGGTGCTCCTGGCTGGCATCCACACAGTAGGTGTTGAGGATGTCCTCCAGCTGCCGGCTCAGCTCCTCGGAGACGTCGCGCACGGCGGGACGGGAGGATTTGGGATCCTCCTGCGTGAGGGGAGCTGGGGAAAAATCCAAAAATCCAGCAAGACAAAGCATGAGGCTCCCCCCTCTCCTTCCCAGGGAATGGGAGGTTTTTCCTGGCTGGACTTCCAGCAGGATAAGCTGCTTTGTTCCGGCTGCGTCTCCAGCCAGCTGCCCTGACAATGGCAGGGCATTCCCAACAGCCTCTCCTTTGATCAGCAGAGCATGACCAAGCCCCTGACATCTGTCAAGAGGGAGAAGTCCCCCCTCTCCCTGCTTTTTTTGAGGAAAGCAGGTTGTGTGTGAGGCTTTTCCCCCCAGGAATTGGTGGCTAGGATCTCCAGGGCTGGGTTTTTTAGCATGACAATGGATTTTAAACCTGAGTGAGCCTCGCTGGAAGAGCAGCTGGATTTCTGGGATCAAACATCCCTGGGCAGCAGGGATGGAGCAGGCAGCACATCCTGCCAGCAGCCAGGAAAAGGTAATTCCTCCAGGACTGCACACACGCAGAAATAGGGGAAAAAAACAGGATTTTCTGCCCCCACAAAGAGCTGGAGACAGCGGTTTTCATGTAAAAAAAGCAGCACCCTGGCTCTTCCCAGGCTCAAACCCACACTCACACATTCCAGGGAATGCCAGCACTGCCCCCAGCCGTGGGCAGGGACAGAACCCCCCATTCCCCGGGGATCCCCCACCTTCTGGGGGTGCTGCAGCCTCTGGTGAGTCTCCCTCCTCCAGCCCCATCCTGCTGCTCGTTCTGGAAGGATGTGGAGCTGCTTTGGTCTCCACAGCCTGGTTCTTCATCACAGCCTTTCCAGCCTCTCAGGCTCTGCAGAGACAGAAAGGGCGACTTTAAGGACATCTGGAGGATTTTAGGAGTCATCGACCCAGGCTGGGAACGAGCCTGCTCTCAGCAGAAGCTCTGTGCTGAGGAAAGCATCACTTGGTTCCTAATTTCTGCCCTCCCCACGGGGAGATTTCTGTGCCAGGATATTCTGTGGAGAGCTGGAATCCCCTCGTGGAGCAAGGCAGCACCTCCCAGCCCAGCAGGATGACACCAATAACACACTTTTCTCCCTGGGCACAACCCTCTCAGCCCTACCTGCCCTTCCCAATTTTGCATTCCAAACCTGACCCACAGAGAGAGATCAATTCCTGCTGAATCCCCTGGCTGAGGAGAGTCTGAAATCCCAGCTCATCCTGCTCCCCTCTCCCTCCGTGGGGTTCGGATGCTCTCAGGCTTCCCATCGTTAGGTTATGACACTAATTAGGAATGGAGGATGCTGAGGGAAGGAAGAGGCTGCTCCCAGAGCACGGAGAGCCCTTCCCGCGCCCCTCGCCGCGCTCACACCGGGACCGGGTTTGGTGCAAGGCAAACGGGGGGGAAAGCCCCGGCAGAGCGCGGCCCGTGCACTGCCCACGTGCGGGATGATCCCGGGGCAGCGCCCTGCACCGCACCTGCCCCGCGCCCCGGGCGCTGCTTTCCGCCGCTGCTGCTGCTGCAACCGCGCGGCTCCCGGCGTGTACCGGGCCGACAGCCGGGGCTGGGGGTGATAACCGGGGCTGGGGGTGAGAACCGGGGCTCGGAGCGGCCCCGCAGCACCTCCCGGCCCATCGGTCCCCCGGCCCGGCCAGCCCCGCCGCAGCACGGCCCGGCCAGCCCTTGGTGCCCCGTTACACCGGGAACCGGCAGCCCCACCCCCGTTATGGCCCCCGGCGGCTCCTCCGCCTCCGCCCCGCCGCGACCCCCCCGGTGAGGCAGCCCCGCGCTCCCCGCACCGCCGTGACGTCACACGCGCACCCCGTGACGTCAGCGCCGGCGGTCTGACGCAGGTGTCGCCTCGCTGCTCAGCCAACGGGCCCGGCGGCGGCCCGGCGCATCGGCGGGGCGGGGCGGTGCGTGCCGCTGCCCGCCCGGAGCGGAGCGCTGCGCTGGCGGTTGCGGCGGCTCCGGCGGTACCGGCGCTGAGGGAGCGGCTCGGCCCCGGGCCTCCAACGGCCGCGCGTGCGCCCGCCCGCCCCGCCGCCCAATCAGCGCCCGCCGCGCGGGGGCTGCCGGGAAGCACCGGGGAGACGCGGCAAGCGCGGCGGGACGCGCCCGGCGGACTACAGCTCCCGGCATGCTCCGCGCGGGAGCGGCCGTAGGAACTACAGCTCCCGGCATGCTCAGCGGGGGGGGTCGCCATAGCAACTGCAGCCCCGGCCTGCTCTGTGGGTAGGGAAGGAGATGGGGAGGAGGAGGAGGAAGAGGAGGCAGAAGGGGGAAGGAAACTGTGTCCTACAGCTACCGCCATGCCCCGAATGGGGGACGGATAGGAGAAAGAAGGCAAACTGTGGCCTACAAGCTCCACCATGCCCTATGAAGTACAACTCTCGCCCTGCTCCTCTAGAGACGGGGAAAACCAGAGGAGGAGGAGGAGGAGAAAAGGGAAGGGAAGTGAGGAGGAGAGGGAGAGGGAAGGGAAGGGAACGGAGGAGGAAAAGGGAACCTGCGGCCTACATCTCCCAGCCAGCCCTGCGCATGGCCGCCCCGGGGACTACAACTCCCAGCATGCCCCGCGCGCCCCGCCGTTACCGGGCAGCGGAGCATCCTCCTGTCCCCCAAGGTCACCGAGCAGTCCGGACAGCCCAGCACAGCACAGCCCAGCCGGTCACCTGCACAGCTGCAGTTTATTCGTTCCACAAGAAGGGCTCAGCTCTCCTCCCCGCACCCCAGAACGCGGTGTTTGCTCCTCCGGTTTTAACGGGATCGTGACAAAAGTCACCCAACCCCGCTGGTTTCCAGGCGTGCATCCCTCACAGTGCTTATTTACAGGAATTACACAAAGTTTTATATATAGTTTTGCTCTGTCGGCCCGATTAGAGAAATAGCTAGCTACCTAGAATACAAAAAATACAGAGATTTGCCATTTTTTTGGAAGTAAAATGTGCATTTATCCGACTGTGAGCAGGAGGTAAACCTGAAAACCCGGTGCTGCTAGAGCTCCCACCAACCAAATCTTCCTCCATTCCATCCAACCACCCCCAGGCAGGAAAAAACCCACAATTCAGACCATGTTTCTCATGGAAAATAAAGTATTTCAAGTAAAGATGAAGGTGGGTTTCAGCATTTCAGAGCTCTGGTATCAGTCAGTACAATGCAAACCAAACCTGTGCAACAGCAGCTGTGCTTCCTGCTCCAAAAAATTCACCCCAGTTCCCATCTTTGGGCTCTTGTTGCTTTTTTTTTTTTTTTTTTTTTGTTAAATCCTTGGAAATAGCACTAGCAGTTCTTCAAAAAACAAACAGAAAAAATCTAGACAAAGGGAAGCAGCAGGAAAAAAAAACCAAAAAAAACCAAACTTCCCAGCAGTGAGAGAACTTCTCATTTTTCTGTCCATTTTCAGTATTTTTCAGGGAACTGGCCCTGGCTTCACCAGGGTTATTCACTGAAGGAGGAAGGCCAGGGCTAAACTTTGCTCTTGGTAAATTAAGAGTCCTTAATAAAGAGTAACATGTGCAAAAACGAAAAAAAAAAAAAAAAAAAGAAAAAAGGAAAAAAAAAATTAAATAGATCAACCCCCATTTTGCAGAATTACTGTGACCAGGACAGCTCCCTCCTCTCTCTGTGTCCTCACCCAACCCAAGGCTGGAGCACCCGAGGTAAGAACTGCATTGGGGAGACACCACCACAAAGAAGAAGCCACCAGGAGGTGCCACCTGTCACCTCCGTGTCCTTCCTGCCTCCAAAGACTCGTGAGCAGCAGCCCAAAGAAACAAGGAGCAGAAAAAAATCCCCTTCTTTCCTCGAGGACCAAGCGCTGTTTGTATTTTGTTTGCAGAGTTGTTTTCCTAAAGAAGGTGGAGTGAGTGTCCAGCTTTCCCCAGCCAGGACCAGCAGCTGCTCTCCCAAACTTTCCAGAAAAGTCTGTGGTGTTCTGTATTATATTTTTTTTGGGGGGTGATTCTCCCAAAATTATAGCTGGAATCCTTCCATGGGGGCCTCGGGTTGCTGGAAGATGTATTGCTGCTGGTTTTCGTCCACCTGGGGAGCCACGGCCGCGTCGTCCTCCACCCCAAAGTAGTGCTCGATCAGATCAAAGGCTTTCTGGTAGATCTCCTGGTTCTCGTGGCTCTGCAGGAATTCTATCTTATCCAAACCTTTGGGAGGGAAAAAGTAAACTGTGATGAAATAAAAAAATCCACTCTTGCTGGAAGAATTCTGTGAGCAGAACTGATAAATGCAAATAGTAAATCCAACCATTCCAGAGCTGCCTGTGGATCTCATCCCTGCCTGGCAGGTTTAGCTCATCCAGATGTTCATCCCAGATTCCAGTGGGATTGAAACAGCTGGCTGTGAGGAATTTGGTGGCTGCAGGGGGGAGGAAGGAGCAGGGCCTGGCCCAGCAGCCTCCAGCTTTCGCTGCCCTAGTTAAATCCACTGCTGCACAGAAAGCATCCATGCACAATATACCCTCAAGGATTCCAAGAATTATTCTTACAGGGAGAATCAGGACACACAGAGTAATGAGAGGGCAACTGGCAGCACATGGGGAGTTTCAGACCAAAATAGGAACTTGCTTCTCCTCAAAGCTTTGAGAGCAGGACAAAAAAAAATTAAAAAAAAAAAATCCATCACCACCAAATTAAGAAAAGCAAAGTCTCCCTGGATTTGCAGTGATCAACTGGGCACAGTCAGAGCAATTTTAGGCCCAGAAATGTCACTTTTTACTTAGCTCAGCTCACTTCTGGTTAATATTCCCACCTGGTGCAAGCCATGACTATCAGCTTGGCCTCCTCCTGGATCAGAGCTTTTACTTCCAAGTATTTTCTCATCACTCAATAAATGAATTTGAAAAGATTTTTTGAACAAACACTGGCCATTTGTGACTATAATAAACACCTCAACAGAGCAGAAAAGCAGCCAGAAGACTCCTCCAGTGCCCAAACTCCCAACCTACCATAGGCCTCCTCGATCAGGCTGCAGTAGGGGTTGATGCCAGTCCCACTCTGGTTGGCTTCCTGCTCTCCCAGCCTCAGGATGTTCTCCAGCCCGTTCAGTGCCACCAGGACAATCTTGGAGTCCATGACAGTCAGCAGGTCACACAGAGGCTTGATGCAGCCCAGATTTACCAGGTACCTGGGGAGAGAGAGAGGACCAACATCCACTGCGTGCTCAGGAGCTGGGAAACATCACCTCTGCTCCCTTGGAAAGCAAAGGAAATGAGCCCAACTGAAATGAATGAATTTACCTTCAAATATAAACTTATTAATAAAGCTTATTAATTAATGAAGGTTATTAATAAGGTTAATTTTGATCCATTTATTTCCATTTTTACACACCCCTCTTTTTTTTTTTCTTTTTTCAGAAACCTTTTTAAGAAAATGAGCCACTTTTGAAACCCAGATGCTGCTTAAAAAGTCCCCACTGGAATTTAACCTGTCATCAAGTTTGGACATTGAGCCTAAGCTATCCAAAGAGGGATGAAGAAAGTTTGGGACTAGATTATCCTTACCTGGAAGGAAGTCACAAGTTTCAACTCAGCTTGTTCCATCTCAGCTACTCTGTGGAATTTTTCCAAATTCCTGCTTTGTCTCACCATTCCCATCAAGGCAAAGATCCCAGGAATTCAGGGAATAAATACCTGATCTGCTCAGGAGTCCCTCCTGACGTGGCATTGGTGATGGCCCAGGCTGCCTCTTTCCTCGTGCGGAATTCTGCCTTCTGCAGGATTTCTATCAGCACTGGGAAAATGTTGGCATCGATGACTGCCTGGCAAGAGAGGGCAGGGAAAGGGATTGGGATTAGCAGCTCTGCTCCCAAAAGGCTCCTCAGCACCTGAGAGAGACCTCGACCTCCATTTCCCAATGCAAAGAACTTCACAAGTTTCAGCAATTTGTGTGTTTTGTTCCTCAGCCAAATCCTATTAGCAGGAGATATTCCATAACCAGCAGAGCAGACAATCCCTGGTATTGCAGCAATACTGTGGGAATGCTGGCAGCATTCTGCTCTGCTCTGCCTCCCTATGTAGGTCAGGAAAAGGATAATTAAACCTCAACGAGCTCCAGATCTTCAAAGGGATTGAGGATGGAGGAGTAGGGGTCAAACTGAGCATGGAGAAATAATGGCTGTGTCTCCATTTATTCCAATGATCCAACCTGTGGGATTCAATCCAGGCTGCTCTGTGCTGATGCCATTCCCAAGCTCTTTTTTAGCTCATTTGGCAGATGGCTGGGAGCAGCAAATTTGCAAATTTATGCAGGCTGAGATTAAAAAAATGCAGCCTCTAAGGGTCAGGCAAGGAAAAAGCTGCAAATCCTTAATGCTGAGCTTGGAATGTGGGATTCCTGTACCTGTATTTGTGCTCTGTTCCCTGCTGTGATGTTGGATATGGTCCAGCAGGCCTCTTTCCTGATGGATTCCTTGGGACTGCTTAACAAATGGAGGAGGCAAGGCAGGGCTGAGCAGTTCAGAATCACCTTGGGAGAAAGGAAGCAGAAGTGAGATCACCAGGGCCAGGCAGGGACACTAAGCTCCCTGCAGGGAATTCCTCTCCTCTCACCTGGGTCTGGATGTCATCCCCTGTCACGATGTTGCCGACTGCTCTCAGAGCTGGAGAGGCCACTTTGTAGTCATTGTGCCTGCAGGAGAATCGGGCAAGGAGAAACCCAAATCCATCAGATGGCTGGGATATTCAGAATATTCCCTCCCCATTATCCCATGTGCATTATTTCCTTAGGATTCTGCCCTACACTAAGCTGACCATGTTGCCACTGAAAACAAAGCTGCAGCACAGTTTGATCCTTTCCATCCCAACTCCACCCCCTTTTCCATACAGACACTGGAGAAACAAAGCCAGGCTGACTTTTTCAAAATTCTTCCACAAGCACATCTGAATTTTGAGAGCACACAACACTCTGCAATCATCAAGGAAATCTGGGAAGGCAAAGAGTTCTTCCCACTTGTCTGTGCAGTTGAGCCACGGGAGTCGTGGGGATAAATTCCAGCAATTTATAGGGATTAGGGTTTTTTTAATCAGGAAATTTGTGATTTTTGGGGACAGATGTTGAGAGCTGATGGGTTCCACATGGATTCCCACTGCCAGATACTCACATTAAGAGCTCCACCAGCCTTCGACACACCCCTGAGTCCACCACAGCCTGGATCTTCTCGTTGGGACCATCGGACAGGTAGGACAGAGCCCAGCATGCGTCTGCCAGCAGGTCAGAGTCACTGTTGAACAACAATCGGGACAACACTGGCAGGCAGGGAGACACCTGCAACAACAGCCACCACCCAGGGTTAGTCACCAGGCCAGGACCACCACACCTGCAGGCAAACAGCTCCAGCTTGTGCTGACTGCTCACACCAAGCCCTGCATGGCCACAGAGCCCTTCTGCCAGTCAGCAGCTTCCCACAGCTCCTGATCAGCGTCCAAAGCTGCCTGGACAGCTTTGTTGCTGCACTCAAATTACATCCCTTCCTCACAGGCCAGCCTTTGGAAGCTCCTCACATTGTTATAAAAGAGTTCTGCTCCATTTCTGGCTCTTAAAAACTCTAAATATCTCAGTATTCAGACCATCAAGTCACACTTTTGAAAACCTCCATCATTTATAAACGGATATTTATACTCAATTCAGATTTCCCCCTAAGGAATAAATTTCCTCTTTGCATTTTAGCCAAGGGTTTGTGGCTGTTCCAACTGCTTCTCAGCTTTGGTATGTGAGTTTTCAGTTTAAAAAAGTGAAAAGAGGTTGATTTAAAACATTTTTGTTCTACCAAGGGAGAATGAGACACCTGAAAAGCCTTTAGTTAGGTTCCCTGGAAAGGGAAGCTCACAGGAGTCCTGGTTTGGAGCATTTCAAGTTCTTAGAATAGATTGAAGTCTCAAAATTCCAGAGTTTATAACAAAAAGGCTTAGAGACATTTTCTAGGGAAGGCTGAGCCTGTCCCTTGTTTAAGAAAGAGGTTGGGAAAAATTAAACAGCTCCTCAAACATTGCTGAACCTCCAGATCAACCTCAGCAGGAAAAACCTCACCCTGTGCCCTCCTCAACAGCCCAAAATAACCTAGATAAACATCTTAATTGGGTGTCTCCCCATCACCTGGCTGCCAGCAAGGCATTTCTCCTCACCTTCTCAAATTCAGGAGGTGGACTCTTCCCTCTGCACAGGTTTGACAAAGCCCAGACAGCATTTCGTGTCATTGTCAGCCTGGTGGACGTGGTAAGGAGCCTGAAGAGAGAATTACCAGGGATTATTGTCCTTGATGGAGAAGCAGAGGGAATCAAAAGAATTAAAACTAAAATGTTAAATCCCTATTGAGCCCAGGCAGACATTCCCAGTCCTCACCAAAGGGACAGGAACTGCTCAGAGTCTGAGCTCTGAGGAGGACATGAGTCCTGTGGGATGAGGAGTCAGGCAGCCACCCCTGACTGCCACCAGGAACAGCAAAACTGGTGACAAAGCCTCACTTTTCCAGGGATGGGATGAAGATTAATCCCTGCCTGAGCAAGGACAGCCCAGGCCTGGCAGATCTACATGATCACTACGCTGAGGGAGGTGGAATGAGAGACCCAATCCCACTCCAAACCCAAAAAAATCCCCAGCCCAAGCAGAGAGCAGGACACCCTGAGACCCCAGAAGGATCAGCACCCACCTCACCCCAGAGCAGTGTGAAGAAATGTCACCCACAGAGTCCCATTACCTTCACCAGATCCCTGCCTGAACTGGGAATTAATCTGCTAGCAGTGGTTTGATTCCCAGTGATCACCAGGGAATTAATCTGTGGGCACAGCTCCAGCACTGCTGCTGTGGTACAATGGGGCTCCAAGAACTGCTCTGGCAAGTGCTCATGGCTACTCACATTAATAAGGGAGGGAGAATAGCGCAGTTAAGGACATAATCTCTGCACACAGAGCTGTCTCCAGCTATGTTCCCCAATGCCCAGACAGCCTGAAAGGAAAGAGCAACAGTTTTGGCATTCAGTTTCTATCAGAGGGAGAAACAGGGAGAAACAGAAAGCATTTTTCCTGTAATTCCAGGCAAACAATTCCATCTGTGCTCTGGAGCCAGTTGGGATCACTCAAAAACTGCATTTTTAACGTGTGGCTCTCCCCAAAATCCTCAGAGTTAAGAGTGATCCTTACCTGTTCCTGAACATCCTCAAAGTCAGAGTTTAAGAGCTCTATAAAGATGGGAACTGCCCCAGCCTCAATGACGATTTTGGTTTGTTGGGAAGTCCCCGAGGCGATGTTCGTCAGGGCCCAGGCAGCCTCGAACTGAAACGAGTGACAAACAGGAATAAAACCAGCCTGATTCTGCAAAATATCTGTCAATATCTGTTTAGCTAAAATTCCTTCAGCTTCTGCTCTGAGGGTTTTGTGAGAGAAAGGAAGAGAACACCTCGGTAGGCAAAGGATTTTTATTTTCTTGAGCAATGAAAGAGCCATAACTGCTGAAAGGATGAGCAAGGGAAGATATCACCACCACATCATTTCATCTCCACCACTTCCCAGCAAGAAAAGTAAACACACACAGTGCATAAACACACAAAGCAGAAATTTTTCTGTATTTCAACATCCCAAAGGTGCTGGGAGTTCAAGGGAAGCTGAGCAGAAACTCCCTGCTTTTGCCTCTTTTTCATTAGTTTAAAAAACTGATTTCCATCCAGCTTTTCTGGAAATTAAGCCCCTCCTGGGGCCAGAGGGCAGGGAGGAAGATGAAAGCAGTCACCAACTTGGATCAAATTCCATGTATGGAAGTCTCTTTAACCCCTCCAAAAAACCAGGACTTATTACCAAGCTGGAAGGAATCTCAGGAAGCCACCCAGGCCTTCCCTCTGCCCCAGGCAGGATCAGCACTGTCCAACCCATTTCTAACATTTCTTGGCCTCTACTTAAAAGCCTCCAGCAATGGAGATTTTTTCCTCACCCAGTTTCTTCCTACATGTTTGGCTCCAGCAGCTCCCAGCAGAAATGTCAGCTACAGGAAGGCCAAACTCTCTTCTGCTGCAGCTGAATTTGGTTATTTTTGACAGTATTTTCCCAACAATTTAATTCAGTGAAATTCAGATTTTTTTTGTTTTTGCCTGAGCATTACAGACTACCTTTGCCTTCTCCTATAGATGACATAACCTGCATTTTTTGGGTTCAAAACATCACTTTCCCCTGACAGATTCTCATTGCTAAGCAAAGGTTGAACAGCTCCACACCCTGAAGAATTGCCAACACGAATCTCCTTTACCTGTAATGTGCAATTTTCACTTCTTTTCAGGAATTCCACGAATCTCTCCACCACTCCCTGAGTGTTTATCACCTCATCTATCGGAGGATTTGGCTCTGAAACAGCAAGGCAAGTGTCAAACAGACCTCATGCAGGGGAGCAACAAGCCTCAAGTGTTAATTTAATTATTTCAAACTGAACTCATCAGGGCAGTTTGGCAGAATAATTCTCTGGACAATTCATACAACTGGCAATCATCATGAATACAATAAATTGTCACATTTCTAGATTGTGGATTTCTTTCCCCAAAGAAAGAAAAGCTTTCATGCAGCAACACCATGAGCACAAACCCTTGCACAAGGCAGGCTCTGCTAGATCCAGGGGCAGGGATGAGTTATTTTTACCTTTGGAGAGTAATTTCCTGAATCTCTGAGTGGTTGCTAGCTGTAGGTCAGGGTCATCTGAGAAAAGCATCTCTACCATCTCTCCTGTGATCAAACCCTCCTGAAAAGATGCAGAGGAGACAGAGAAATGGTTCCATTTCAGATTGAGATTATTTAAGGCATCACAGACATGACTTGGGCTTAGCTAGAAATCCAAAGATTAAAAATGTAGGATCCCAGCACAGCATTTACTTCCTGGCTGACTCTTCCAGTTCACATTTGCAATGCTGGTGGGGGGAATGGGATAAAAGTGGAAGACACTGGAAGAGAATTTTGAATATGCAGCTGGAAATAACCCTTGATTAACCAGAGTGAGCAGCAGGATGGGGATTTCCTGGCATGGGCTGAGCTCATGGTTCCACTGGTGTCCCTCTGGATCCCCCAGAGGAATAAATTCTCCTCTCCAGAATAAAATCTGCATTTTAGCCATGCATTTGTGGCTGTTCCAGCTGCCTGCACCAAATTACACATTCTCAAAAGTGAGGGAACAGAAACACTGGAGGTTTGGCAGTTCCATGCAATCAGATAATTCCAGGATGGCTTGGGTTGGAAGGGATCTTTGACATCATCCCATTCCACCATCCCAGGTGGAATGTCTGTCCACCCAAGCCCTGTCCTACCTGGCCTGGGATAATTCCAGGGGGAATCTCCCCACCCCAAAGCATTTAATGTGCCTGAAGGCACCAAGGCAAGGCTCCTTACCCCACCCGTTGTGGAGGTGACATAGGAATCCACCAGGAGACTGTCGAACATGGAGTCATCTTCATTGATCAACTCCACGTTCCTTCTTTTGAACAGCTGGTGGGGAACAAAACCCAGGGGGTGTGATTAGACAGCAATGATGAAAAGGCTCCACAAGTTGATATTCTTGTTCCTCAACCAAGATCTCTCCTAGACTGACTATAACCTGGATAAAATGGTCATTAATAACAGCTCTGCACTCTCAGGATTGCTTTGGCACACAAACAGGCTAAGTATTGCCTGCAGATATGCAAATGCCCAAATCACTGAGATACTAGTGCAGGCAAGAGCAGAATTTGACCAAAAGTCAGGGGAACTGGGCAAAAAGCAGCTTGGGTAAGGCACTTATAAAGCAAATATTTAGTCCCACACACATCACCTGGGAATCACCTCGTGCTTCCAGAGACCTCCAAGCCAAAAAAGAAATACATCTCAGGGTTAAGAAATACATGCAGGCCATACTTTCACTTGCTCTTTCTGTTTCTCCCATTCACTAATTATATCTTAAAAAAACACCACCAAAAAAATACCACCACCTTCAAAACCAAGGATCTGTGAACAAAAAAAAAAAAAAACACCAAAACCTCGAGTAGCCCAAGGACAAAGTGCATGGAAAGCTCTCCACGTGAGTTGGGCCCAGAGAAAGAGGGAAAAGCAAGATCTCAGTTACAACAGGAGAGAAAAAAATAAGGACTGCCAACAAACCTTAATGCACAGATCCTTGAAGATTCCAGTTAGGCAGCAGCACAATGGTGATTGTGTAAAGGCTGAGCACAACCTACTCAAGGTGAAAGTTACCTGTTGCTCTCGTTTCTGTTTGCGCAGCTGAATCCCTTCCTCTTCCCTCCTCCGGCGCATTTCCTCGGGATTTAGGGCTTTGTTCTTGTAGCTCTTCATTCGATAGTTTTCTGGGGAAACAGAATGGATTCTGCCTCAGAGCTCCTGTCACTCTCTGCTCCTTTATCTGTGTGTTCTTCCCGAGGAGCTCCATGTGCATAAGGCATGGAATAACCACAACAAACACATCGATTTACTCAAAGCGCCTTTGCTTTTCAGCAGCAATTCTCATTTCCCTGCTATCATCACACCATAACCACACCTGGATATTTTTCCCCAGATGTTCACAAGGCAAAAACCCAAGAGAATGAAGGCACTGAGTTTAGAACACCAGAGCAGAGCTGTAGGTGGGGGATGTGTGTCCCACCAGGTGTTCAGGACTTGACCTACTTCTTTTGCTGCTTCAGAGGTGACTAATGCAGCAATTCCAACCTGATTCCTCCCGAGTTTGCCTCCAGTCAGGGAAGGGACACTCCACACTCTCTGGCACAGCTGAAGGCAGCCAGGGCCAAGCTGTAACTGAAACAGGGAAGGATGGCAATCCCTCACTGCTCCAGCTGGAATCCCCTGCTTTGACCAAGGCAAAAACTCTCCAAACTCTCCCATTTCTGGCATTGTTTGCACATCTGTGCCTTTCTCAGGGCAGGAAGCAATTGGGATAAACATCAGAGGCTCGGCTAACCCTGAACCAAGTCACTCCTTCAGAAATATTTTTATTTTCTCCCAGCTGCTCAGGGCAGGTGGAAGTTTGTGGGAGTTTGCAGTGTTATCTCCTTATCCCCCCCCATTTCAAACCTGAGGCACCCTGAGCCCCACAGCTCACAGAAAGTTTCAGTCCCACTTATCAACAGCCTCCAGCCACACTGGAGACCTTCCAAAATCAACTGGAGAAGTGTCAGACCCAAAAACCCACAGCCAGCTGAGACAAAACACGAACTAAATACAAATATCCAACTTGTCATTGTTATGGAATGAGGAAACAACTAGAAAAATTAGCATTTTAACGGGAGAGGAAATAAAATACTTTCAGTTCTGTGGTTTCCCTAAAAGAACATCAAACAAGAGAGAAGTCTGCAGGCTTTAGGGGTTTATATCTGATCCTATAATAACATACAGATGTTAATTCAGAAAAATTATTGAAGCACCATCATTACATTGTTTATTTGTATTTCCACCCCACTGCTAATGGCTCATGCAGCCACACGGAAGAGTAAGAGTTGACAGCTTAACTATTGAAACAATTTAAGAATCTTAATCCTCCTTTTGGAAAGCAAAGCCTCCAATTAAAAGGTGGTTTTGAAGAAAAGGAGGAAGGAAAAGTGAGGATACACAGGATTACCAGGCAGTCCCATAAATAGCCAAGTGACACATGACAGCTCAGCTGCCTCCAAACTCAGCTGTGCCACCCTGGACCAGAGAAAGAGCCAAATTTTCTGGCTGGAAATACTCCCAGGAATACTCAGCACCTTGTCCTTTAAGGTTTGTTTGGTTTTGTCCCAAAGCATCAAGAACTGTCACCCTGCAGGAAAACCCCAAAGATAACTCTTCAGGGCTGGTTGGATTTGTCACATCACTGACAATACTCTCTGGCACTAAATTTCCTATTTTCTCTCACGGGTTTATCCCTGCAGATGATTCCCATTGACTTTTCCCAGACCATCATCTCTGTCAATATCTTAATGGCACCAGAATGCTGATTTGTGACATTCCACCCCATTTCTGTGGCAATGGAGGTGAGAAATGCAGGATCAGCACCAAACTCACGGACAAAACACAGCAGGACAAATTCTATACTCTGTTTCAGTATAAAATATCCAATTCACCCACAAGTGCAGCTTGCAACCCTAAATTCCAACCCCATCTGTGGGAAAACCCACAAACCCCACTAATTGGGCTCTGGGAGTAGCTGGGCTGTCAGGAATGGGGAAGCAATCCTCAGTTCCTAAGGGAGTGATGCATGGAAGAGACTCCAGGCACAGATTTTCCCTTTGGAAAATCTCTGGAAAGATTTGCTTTCACAGAAATGCCAGTGGACACTGAGCTAGAGCAGGTTTCTTCTTCACCTGCTGCATTTCAGGTACAACAAATCTTGCAAGGTTCACTCCATTTAAAAGAGTTCTGATCTGGTTTGGGTAAAAAATCCCTTCTGCTTCAGGAATCCCACAGTTACAAAAAAAGAAATTAAAAAAAAAAAAAATCAGTATTTCCATTTCAGACTTAAGGATGAAACTGAAGTGAACACCACCTTTCCAATTCCCTGTGCAAAGGAAACCCCCTCAGGAGAGGGAAGAAATTTGGCTCCTGATTTTTTGGCTTCACTGAGGGGGGAAAAAAAAAAAATCCTCCAGCTGTCAAAGAATTTCTAGTCCAAGTCGCTACACTCATCCTCATAAATTGGAGGATGAGAAGGTATTTGCCATTTAAAAAGAAAGGAAAAACAGGGTGAAAGTTTGACTTTGAAGGCTCAGCAGAGCACTCAAATCCTTGCAAAGCCAACACCAGCTAGGGCAGAAAACTGTAATTCCAGTGCTGTTACTACAACAGCTTCTCGATGTTCCCGGATCAGGAATCCAACCCTGCCTCTTCCCAACTCCCTGCACGACAAGAAGCATCTGCTTCCAACATTTTATTCAGCTGCTGATTAAACCCTCAGAGCTGAGTCACTGCAGGGAGTTGTGCTGCTGAGTCAGAGTCTCACCCTGCCAGACCTGACACTGCTCTTTTAAAGCCAAAATTCCCTTTCCCACAGGGAATCTGCCACGGAGGAGCTTCCATGTGAATACCTAGCCTGGCCAGGAGGGGTGACAGCTGCTCTTTGCAGCAGGGAAGGGCTGGAGAATGATGCAAGTGTAAATAAATACACTTGAGGAAGTTCATCAGCACTAATCTGCCAATTAGTGCCCGCTGGGGACATTCCCAGCTCTCAGCAGGTGACCTCCAAAGGCCCTTTCCACCCAAGATTTCCCTGGGATTGTATAAACTCGGTGATTTATAATTGAAACTCCATTAAATTAGACAAACAGCAGCGAAATAAATTGGGTGAACTGCTGAGTTTCGCGGGACAGACCTTATTCCTTGTGTTTCTCCACGTCCTACACTTCCCTGAAATCCCACAGGAACCTCCCATCACTTCCTAACATAATTAACATCTCCAGAGGACTCTCCTAGAAAAATCGTGCCCAGGACAACTTGATTATGTGAATTGAAAGCCTAGAAAAAGAAGACTAAATTTTCTGTACTACTTAAACACAAATCAAATGGAATCGGTTGCAATAAATACATAAAAGCAGTTGAATTATTTGTTCACACTGTGTAAAAGATTTCTGCTACCAGAAATCAGTCAAAACCACTCTTTTTTACCACTGAAGGTTTTGTAGTGAATTAATGGAAAAAAGTAATAGAAAAAATAAAGGAAAAAATTCACTTTGTTTGCTCAGAAGAGAGCAGGCAAAGGAAGATAAAGAGGAGTAAACTTCCACAAGAAATCCTGTCAAATAATCACCACTCTGGGCTGTTCCCAGGGTTCAACCTGGTGGAAAAGTGGCTGAATTCTGCTGTGCTGCCACTCGGGCAACTCTGCACGTTTGCTTTGATCTTCTCCCAGGGGTTATTGGAATTTCTGCCCCAACCCAGCTCCCCCAGAGGCTCTTGCAGAGCTGTCCTGGAGCAGCCCGGCCCTGTCCCTTGTCCCCTGTCCCTGTCCCGAAGCGGGCAGAGCTCCGGGACACGCTGTGCTGGTAAATCCCTGATCCCCGCAGCTATTTGGCTCGTTCCCTCTGGTTCAGCTCCCGAGAGCCAGGGATGTGATATCACTGCTGGAATGTGCAGCGCTGGGAGGGGGAAGGGAGAGGCAAAAATGCTCTTTGGGGGAAATTCACAGGCAAGCAGCGTTTGCTCCTCGTTCCTGAGGGTCAGGATGAGATTTGGGATCCTTTTGGGATGTCCTCACCCTGATGGGAAAAGAATCCATCAACTCCTCAGGCCGGTTCCCAATGCTGCCTCCTCCTGATCTGATCTTTTCACCCCAAAATTTGAGGGCTTTAAGTCCTCTTCGACCCGGTTTATCTACTCTGAACCTTCAGATTTCCTTTAAAAATGGGTTGATTAAGCACGAGTGTCACCTGAGAGTCCTTTAGAACAGTCCCAAAAACAGGGATTAACTTCGAATCAACTCCAACCTGACCCGTGAGAGTTACAGGTTCAAACCGACCAGAAACACTCAGAGGGATCTAAAATTCCAACAAATCCATCCTTTCCAACATGTGCCTTGCCTCAGAAACAAGCAGGACTGTGTGATTTGCTAAGCAGATTTATCTGGCCCTCAGCAGCCCCAGAACTGAAAGCCTGAAGGAATCAGGACTTTCACTCTTGCAGGATTTTCACGATCAAACTCTCCCCCTTGACAAAGTTCATGTTTGCTCTCCCGAAGTAAAGCAAACAAAGCAAAACAGCCAATTAACTGTTAAATTCATCAGGGCACGGGGGTTTTATTCAGAATTGAGCATTACGTTCTGCTCCGTGGGTTAAAAAGCACTAAAAAGGCATTTAAAGACGTCGTTTGCATGGCAAAAGAGGAATGAACTGATGGCAATTTCCAGCAACACCATTAACTTAAAGACAATGAAAACAGCCTTAATTAATTTTAAAATAAAGAAGTGACACGAGGATAATTCAAACGAGGGGGATATTGAACCCTTGCAGTAGTGGGAAGGATGGGAACCTCCTGTGCACAAACTCCTCATCTCCACATAAAACTGCTCCAAAACCTTCCAGACATTCACACCATGCCCCAGGACATTTTTCTCCTCAAAGCTGCCAGTCCAGGTTTTACATCTCAAGCTACAAATTAAGCTTTCAAAGCTGCTCAGGGCTGGGAGGTGCAGCAGCCACACGCAGATGTGGTCACTGACTTCTCCTGGAACATCACAGCAGCGTTTGGAGGAGGCAGAAAAGCTCCTGACGAGATGGTGACAAGCCAGATCCCACCTCAAAGGGCATTTTCAAAGCTTCACAGAATCCCAGAATGGTTTGGGTTGGAAGGTGCTTAAAGCTCATCCAGTCCCACCCCTGCCATGGGTAGGGACACCTTCAACTATCCCAGGTTACTGCCAGCCCCGTCCAACCTGGCCTGGGATAATTCCAGGGATGGGACAGCCACAGCTTCCCTGGAATATCCATCTCATCCCCTCACAGGGAAGAATTTCTTCCCAATACTTCCCAACTCCCTGTCACTTTAAAACCATTAAGCTTCTGAAGCAGCTGTGGTTAAAAAACAACCTGGCAGGCGGGAAATGGCAACACTTTTCCTTAAAGCAGAGCAAGGATCCTGTGGGATTAAGGATTAAACACAGCTGCCACAGGCTTGGCTTTTCCACCTCTTCCTTCCAAACCCTGTCTTCCTACAGGGAAAATTTTGAGGAATCCTCAAAAAAAAGTCACCTCTCCTCCCCGAGCTGCGACTTTCCCCATCAGCTACACCAAAACAAAAGCCTGTCGGAATTAAAACACCTTTGGAAGGGGCAACACCGAGCTGTGGTTTATTTGCAGGTGACAGAGACCTCCCTGCCACAGCCTCCACTCCTTCCCAGCAGTGCCATGTCACCCGCGGTGACACAGGGACAGCCCAGCACGTGCGCGGTGACATTGAAGGCTGCGGGTTTAATTTTATACAAGTCACAATAAGCAAAGCCCTGCCGGGTTCTTAGAACGGCGAGGAGGTTAGTTAGGTTCTCACTTGAACCCCTGACCTCTGGGAGAGCTCAGAATTTAAATCAAGCAGGATTTAAATGAAGTAGAAATGTCACAGCCTAGTGAGGCTTTAGGGTGTCCGCAGCAGGAACAGCCCGAAATACACCAAACTTACAGCCCTGACACCCTAAAAACGGAGCCTGACACCCCAAAAACGGAGCCTGACACCCCAAAACCCGGGTGTTTCACCACCAACACCCCACCGTGGGTATCTCAGCACCGACCCGCAGCTCCCGCCCCACCCCGCAGCTCCCCACAGCCCTCAGCGGGCACAGCCCCGGCCCGGCCTGACCCACAGCCCCCCGCAGGCTCCCCGCGCCCCCAGAGCCCCGGCAGAGCCCCGGCATGACTCAGCGGCCGCGCCGGGCCCGCCGCCCTCAGCCCGGAGCGCCCGGCACGCCGGGGAGCGGCGAGGGCGGCGGCAGCGCGGGGCGGGCGGGCTGTGCGCTCTGCCCGGCCCCGGCGCAGCTCCACCCGCCCCGGCCCGTCTCCCCGGCCGCGCCCGGAGCCCCGTGAGCAGCGCCCGCCCCTCACGGCCCTCACCCATCGCGGCGGCTGCGGCGGTGGCTCCGGTGGCGGCGGCGGCGGCCAAAATATGGCGGCGGCGGGCGGGGCGCGGGCCGGACGGCGAGCGCGAGGGGCCAAAGCTGGGCGCGCGGAGCGGCGGGCGGGGCGGGCGGGCGCCTCCAGCGGCTGGGGGCGGAACTGCAGCGGGGGTCGTGCCCTGTCACTCGTGTTGTCACTTCTGTCCTGTCAGTCGAGTTGTCACTCGGGTCCTGTCACTTCTGTTCTGTCACTCGGGTCCTGTAACCTCTGTCCTGTCACTTGTGTTGTCACTCGTGTCCCATCATTCGTGTTCCGCCACCCGTGTTCTGTCATTTGTGTCCCATCACTCGTGTTCTCTTACCCATACCATGTCCCTTGTGCCCTGTCACCTCTCTCCTGTCACTCGTGTCCCTTCACTCGTGTCCCAACGCTCGTGTCACTTGTCACTCGTGCCCCAGCAGTCCAGTCCCACTCCCTCATTCGTGTCCCATTCCCATTCATTTGGCTGCAGAGGGAAGAAGAGCTGGTAGAACCCAGGATTCCCCACAAGGAGCATCCCTTGGGAATGGTGCCAGGCTGGAAGGAACCCTGGGGACAAAATCTGTCACTCTGTGAGTCCCAGTGCCAGCAGCCCAGTGGTGTCACAGGATCATGGAATATCCCAAGCTGGACGGGACTGTGGGATGGTGCTTTCCATCCATCCAGGCTCATGGGTGATTTGCCAGGCAGAGATGGTCTGAGTCCCACTGGGCAGTTTTGTGGGGTCACTCAAAGCCCTGAAAAGTGGGGGACAGAGCTTTGAGGAGACTAAGGCAGTGGGAATCCCTTTTCCCTCTCCTGAGGGAAGTGGGAGGAAAGAAAAAATTGTCATCCCAATCCTAGAGGAAATGAGAACAGGCAGGACAGGCAGAGACTCTGAGAATTCCTTTAATTGCTGTTAACTGCAAGTCTGTAAAAGGTTTGGAGAAAGTCATCGTTACAAAACTACCAGCTGTTAGAATTGTTCCTGGTTTGTCACCCCAGCTAGAAAAGGCTCAGGGAGATGCGGAATAGAACAGAGAATATTGCACAACCAACCCAACGGTTAATTCGACTAAAGAAGAAAAGAAAGTGACACAGATGCTGCACCCTCGAGCTCTGCTGTGGGACCAGCTGGGACTCACAGCAGCCCCAGGTCCCCACTGGTGTCCCCTGCCCACCACAATCTGAGCCAGGACAAGGTGAGGCTCTGCTGGACTCACCACACCCCAGGCAGGAGCAGAGCTGTCCCCAGGGATGCTCTCACCACGAGGAACCCCAAAGAAGGACAAACCAACCCCAGAACCCCAACTCTTCCAAGTGCACCTCAGTTAGTGGTGTCCAAAGCCAGCAGAAAAACCCCAGCCCCAGTGGAGCAGCCCTGGAAAGGGCAGGACAAAGGCAGAACGTGTCACCTCATCACCCCAAAGGCCAGGGAGAGCAGCGAGGGATAACCCTGTCCCCTCGAGATAACTGCATTAGCAACATCTTGTGTCATGACAAGGAAACTGCCCCAAAAAGAGGCTGTGGGGCTGAAGGAAGCGGTGCAAGCAGTCATGGGGGCTTAAGTGAAGGAACCCAAGTGAGCACAGTGAAGCTCGTGGTGGCTGCAGGGCCTGGCATGGGTGGGACAGGGCTCAGATGGGGACAGCCTCAGCCAACAAGGACCACCACCCACTTTTGGGAGCCTCTGCCTCCCCCCAGGCTGGGAGAGGGAACAGCCAAGCAGAGGTTGAAGTGGTCAGTGGGTCAGGCAGGGGCTTTGCAAGGGCTGAACTGAGCACCTCAATGAGGGGTTCTGGTCCCAGGTGACCCAAAGCACTGCCAGCCCAGCAGGGCTCAAGTCAGAGCAAGCCACAAGGATTTTGCTTGGAGAATTTAACTAGCAAGACACAAAACCCAGTGCAGAAAGGTGGTGCAGCTGAAAAGGGGGGAGCAGCAAGCCTTGGCTCTTCGAGGAACTGTTGGAAACTGGAGTTTCCATGAGAAAAAGCTTCCAAGACAAAAAGCCAGGCAGAAGCTCAGGGTTTGGCAGGGGGTTTGGCTCCTTCCAGGGTCAAAGCCACGAGCCAAGTGCCTTTATCTGCAACACCTCCAGCCCCCAGGCCCTCCCTGGGTGTTGCTTTCCGGGTGGGAAGTGAGGAGCAGCGAGCAGAGCAGGCACAGCCACACCCAGGAGCATCTCAGCTGAAGGTTACACGTGCACACACAAGCAAGGAAGGAGCCATCTGGGGCAGCCTGGCAGCCCCCAGCACACCTGGCAGGGGTCTGAGTGCCCAGCTGGCCCCAGGGACCCCTCACTCTGCCTCTTCCCCACACACCGGGGTCAGTTTTGGCTTGGCCAGTCTCTAGGACCTCTGGAGAAGTCAGGCTCCCGTGTGCCAGTGACCTCCTGCTTCCTCCTCCTGGATCTGAAGGGGTCACTTGAGTTGCCCACAGGTTTTAGCAGGAATGGAACTCCTCCAGGCTGGAACTGCAATCCCCAGCACAGTCACACACAAAGGAACAGCCGGTCCGTGATTGAATTCACATTCGATGGTGGAAATGAGCCTGTGACACACACTGGAAGCAGCTGCTTTATTCCCAGTCTTCCCACTCTTCATCTTCCAGCTGCAAACAGGAGGAAGTTTGTTTCTGAACTGTTTCTGAGCTGTTTTCAACAGTTTGTTTCTAACTGAACAGCTTTTATTGCCCAGGGCACCTGAGTTAGCACAAAACCTGATATATCCTCACGCTCCCACACCTTCCCAACATGGATTTGCCTGCTCTGATCCCCTTGGGAAACCTCAGCACACTCATCCCACCCTCTCTGCTCATACAGCATCACCCCAAAGGGTTGATGATACTTTTGGGGGGCAGTTTTGCCTCCCCTGACTCACCTCCCCAGACATTTCCACCTTGGAGAGCGCCAGCTGCACCTCCTCTTCAGTCATGTCCAAATCAAAGTCCTTTTCCCAGTCCTCGCTGATATCTGTGCTGGAGCCTGGAAGCACAAACATCCCCAAAGATGCAGAATTCCCAGGGAAAACCTCCACATTCCCAAGAACAGCTCCCTGACAGAGATGGGATGGACTGTGCTTGCTTCCCTCACAGCCAGGGCTGGTTCAGAACAAGTGGGAAAGGAAGATGATGAAACCTTTTCTCCTCTAGCCTGGGAGAACTGGGATGTGTCAGGTTCCAGTCACACAGAAAATGCAGCAGGTAAGGAGGGACTTGGATATGGGGGATTGTCACTGTCCCAGCACCAGCCCAGCTGCCTGCTGAGAGCAGATTGTCACTACCTGATGTGACCAACAGCGTAAGGATTTACTTCCCCTTCAATTTCAGCCATTAGGATCTCCCCTCCCTGGCGGACTTTGGCCAAATCCCTTTCCTCTCCCCCACCACCATAAACCCAGAGCCCTTTCCCCAAAAGCTGTCCCTCCCAGCAGGTTCCCAGCCCTGTGTGGCTCCACACTAACCTTTCTTGCCGTTGTTGGAGGGCGTGGATTTCCCACTATCCGAGTTGAGCTCGAAGACTCGCAGATCCGTGGGCCCTTCCTCCCTCAGAGTCTCTGTCCTGCCCTGCCCTTTGCTCTCCAGCTCTCCAAGCTCTGCTCCAGCCGCCGGCTCCGAGGATGCTGCTGATTCCTCGGCAGGTGCAGAAGGCTGAGCAGCTTCTGAGGGCTTTGGCAGGGAGCTCTGCTCTTCCAAAGTGGCCTCCACCAGCCTCTGGGAGAGGTCCCCGGTGCCCGCGGGCGGCGCTGCAGTCTGTAGCTGGGTGGCAGGCACAGAGGCAGGGTTTGCAATCTGAGTCACAAGGGACACGCTCTCGCTGCTCTCCGAGGGGCTCTGCTCCACTGGGACCAGCTCTGGGGGCAGCACAGCCCAGCTCTCCCCCGAGGGGCCCTTGGGAGCAGTGGGGTGGTTTCCCTCCGGGGCTGCCGGGGCAGGTTCTTTCTGTGCTGCTCCTGGAAATGTGATGTTTGCACAAGGCAGGGGGGACATCCCCAAGAACTCCTCTGTAGGGAGGCAGAAGAGAAGCGAGAGATGTTTCAGCAAGTGCAGCAGCAGCTGGGCTGGGAGCTGGATTTCATACAATCAAGGAATGTCCTGAGCTGGGAGGGACCTGCTGGGATCATTGAGTCCAACTCCTGGCACTGCACAGACACCCCAACAACCCCACCCTGTGCCTCCCTGAGTGTTGTCCTGGAGCTTTGGCAGCTTTGGGGCTGCCAGATTCCCTGGGGAGCCTGGGTAGTGCCCTGCCACCCTCTGGGGGAAGAGCATTTTCCTGATATCCAACCTAAACCACCCTGGCACAGCTCAAGCCATTCCCTTAGATCCTATCATTGGTCACAGAGAGCAGATCAGAGCTGCCCCTTCACTGCCCCTTGTGATTTGTAGGAGTGAGGAGGACGATGAGCTCTCCACAAAGTCTCCCAGAGCCCCAAAACCCGACCCACCTTCATCCTCCTCCCAGCCTGGCTCCTCTTGGTGCATGCTCTGCTCCGCTCGCTGCTTCAGAGCTTCCCTCCGGGCTTCATCCTGCAGGGAATTCAACCTCAGCAGCCACTCACAGCCCCAATCCCTTTCTGCCCCCAGGCATTTCGGCATCACTGACACCAGGAAGGCAGCCCAGATCCCTGTATTCCCAGGAAAAGCACCCCCAGGGAGCCCCCCAGCCTGACCCACCTGCTCCAGGCGATGCACTTTGTAGAAGTAACGCTGCCAGAACTCCGAGTGGGAAACAGCCACAGGGACCTGGGAAAGGGATGAGCCACTCTGAGGGAGAGCTGAGAGCTGCTGTGCCACTCTCTCCCCCCAAAACTCACAGTTATCACTTTATTGCAGCCATTTTACCACAGTTTACCATGCAACCACAGCTGTTTTCCTATCAACACCAGCATTCCCCAAGTCAGGAATTGCCCAGGCAGGGCCTCACCATTTTGGTGTAGAGTGCCCGGATGGAAGGGCTGGTTGCCAGCAGCTCTGCAATCTCCCCTTTCTTCTCCTCCAGGTTGAACTGAGCAAGCCAGGCCTCGAGCAGCTCAGCAGGGCCTGTGTGGGACAAGCACAGGGATAACAATCCTGGGCACAAACCAGGCAGGAAGAGTTTGGGGGAGTTTCATTGGGAAGATGCTGGGGCAAAGGAGGAGACACAGAGCCCTCAGAGTATCACAGCTCCTCTGCCAGCACAAGGCCACGTGGCACCAATTTCAACTGGGCCAGTAAATTCAGCCTAAGCTGGTCCTTGATGCAACAGCCAGATCTGCTCTCTGTAGCTGGCCCCTATCACAGCTTTAGGGAATTCCAGGTGATCCCCACATCCCCCAGGAGCAGCACCCTGGACCCCCCTGCACTCTCCCATACCGTCAGGCTCATTGCAGTAGGTGGCTGGGTCAGACTGGAGGCTGTAGAGACGAGCCTGCAGGAGACACACAGGGACAGCTGTCAGGGACAGGGACAGCAGGACAGGCACAGGGCTCAGGATTCCACCTCCAGAGCTCCCCCCAGCAGTGGGACACTCACCTTGGCACTGTCGTAGGGCTCGGTGGTACCTGAGGGTGTTGCCATCAGTGTTATAACGTCACAGTCGATGGTCTTGTCCGGTGAGGGAGCAAAGGTGTCTGAGATGACCCCCAGGAAGTCTGACAGCCCCTTCCTCACCTTCTCGGTGGCACCTGAGGAACCTTCCGTCCTCTGCAAGGGAAGGAGCAGCACAGTGTCAGTAACACCCCAGAATTTCTGGGAAGGATCCTTAAGGAAGCAGGAGCTCTTTGGGAAATTGCTATGGAGGTGACTGGGCTGGGAAGGTGTGGTGGGAGGCAGCTTGGGAAGGCAGGATTTGTGACAGGTTTGTGGGATGGACACAGCCAGATTTGGGGCTGGCTGGTCTGAGGTGGGACTGTCCCAGCAGCAGCTGGGCAGGGCTGAGGCTCACAGCTTGTGTGGAGAGCTGGTGTCACCCCACAGTGACACTGCCAGTGTCCCATCTGCGCAGCATGAGGGAACCACAGGGAACCTTCCTCTGCTCCTCTGCAAGGGCATGCAGTGATAGGACAAGAGGGAATGGCTTTAAGCTGAAGGAAGACAGGGCTAGATGGGATTTGGGAAGGAATTCTGCCCTGTGAGGGTAGTGGGATGGAATTCCCAGAGGAGCTGTGGCTGCCCAATCCCTGGAAATGTTCCAGGCCAGGTTGGACAGGGCTTGGAGCAGCCTGGGACAGTGGGAGCTGTCCCTGCCCATGGCAGGGGGTGGCACTGGATGATCTTTAAGCTCTCCCAGCCCCTACTCACTGCCAGCTTGTCCTTGACCACGCTGGCCGTGGCGGCGATGGTGCAGGCTGTGTCATGCTGCACCACCTGAGTGAACTCAGCCAGGTCCCGTTTCATGAATTCCAAAGCCTCTGTGGACTGCAGGAAGACAACAGATGGACTGTCCAGGCTTTTGGTTCTCCAACAAAGCCACGATCATTCCCAGAACATTAGAAAAACTCAGGTGTGAGAGTGCAGCCCAGCTGAGCCCTCACCCCAACCCGGGCAATGCGTAAGACCAGAATAACCTGAATAACAACAGCATTTGCTGTGCCCAAACACATTCCAGGAGGTTTTTAAGCCAAGAAGAGAAAAACACAGCTTGAGAAAAGCCTGGTTTTAAGTTTTGTGTATAATTAGCACCGGCAATGCCGTCACAGGCAGGAAATTACACATCACAAAGCCATGCTGGAAGCACAACCCTCCATGCTCGTGGGGTGATTTTCACATGACAGAGACCAACATGACCCAGCGCTCCCTGAGCCAGAGGATCCCCAGCAAACCCATCCCAATCCCTCTGTGGGAAGACCCCTCCCGGCTCGCTGGGCACCAGAGGGATGCCAGCCGGTGTTCCCCAAGCCCTGCCATGGCCCCGGCGCGGCTCTGGCAGCTCCTGCCCGCCCGGTCCCGCCCGATCCCGCCGGTTCCCACCTTCTCCTTGACGGCCTGGTAGCTCTGCTGGAGCCAGCTCCGCCACCAGCCCCCGTCCTCCCTGCGCGGGACACGGCGTCAGGACACGGCGACACACACGCGGAGCCCAGACCCAGACCCTGACCCTATATCCCGACCCCAGAGCAGGATCCCAGCAGAGCCCCCAAACCCCACAGTCCAGATCTCAAACCCACACCCCAGATCCAGACCCAGGCTGCGGACCCAGATCTCGATTCTGACTCCCAAGCCAGATCCCAGACCTCAGATCCCCGATCCAAATCCCATACATACATCCCAGACCCCGATCCCAAATTCAGCCCCCAGATCCTGACCCCGGCTGCAGATCCAGATCTTAGATTCTGACTCCAAACCCAGACCCCAGGCCTCAGATCCCCGGTTAAATCCCCGATCCCAATCCCAAAGACAGATCCCAGCCCCAGATCCAGCCCCCGAGCCCAAATTCAGCCCCAGATCCCAGCCCCAGATCCCGACCCCGGATTCCACCCCCCGAATCCCGGCCGCGCCCCGCTGCCCGAGGCACCCCCGATCCCCGTTCCGATCCCGTTCCCGTTCCGATCCCGACCCCGTCCCGCCGCCCCCGGCCGTGCCCCTCTCACCCCTCCGCCATCTTGGCGGTGTGACGTCACCAATATTTACCGACCCCTCACCCCGCTGGCCCCGCCCCCAGCCGTGCCCCCTGACGTCACCTCCCGTCCCGCCCCGGGGGCGTGGCCCGGGTACGGCGGCCGGGCGGGAGCGGGAGCGGCGCCGGGCGGAGGTGAGCGGCGGGCGCCGGGCGGAGGTGAGCGGCGGGCGCCGGGCGGAGGTGAGCGGCGGGCGCCGGGCGCTCCCCGGGGCGGGCGGGGACGTTGCGGGGCACCCCGCGACCGGGCAGGGCGGTGCGTGCAGCAGGGAGGTATCCCGGTACCGGGTAGGACGGTGCGCGGTGTTCCGGGGGATGGCGATACCGGGAGGTCGATGCTTGGCGCGGCGGGGGATCCCAGGACCGGGCAGGGTGGTCCTTGGTGTTCTAGGGGATCTTGGTACCGGGAAGAACGGTGCTTGGTGGTCCGGGACATCCTGTGGGTACCGGGCAGGACGGACCTTGGTGAGATGCGGGATCCCCGGTACCGGGCGGGACGGTCCTTGGAGCACGGCGGGATCGCAGTAGCGAGCGGGATGGTTCTTGGCGGAGCGGGGTATCCCGGTACCGAGCAGGGTGGTCCTTGGCGTTCTAGGGGATCCTGGTACCGGGAAGGGCTGCCCTTGGTGTTCCGGGACATCCCGCGGGTACCGGGCAGGATGGACCTCGTTGAGATGTAGAAACCCCGGTACCGGGCGGGATGGTCCTTGGTGAGATGTGGAACCCCCGGTACCGGGCGGGACAGACCTTGCCAGTGTCTCCGGGGCGCCGGTGCAGCTTCCCGCATCTCCGGTGTCCCGCGGCGCGGAGGGGGTGGCCGTGGCGGTGTCCCCGCGTGTCACGGTGCTGACGGCTCGCTCTGTTCCCGGTACAGCCATGGAGGTGCAGTCGTACTACACCAAACTGCTGGGCGAGCTGAACGAGCAGCGCAAGCGGGATTTCTTCTGCGACTGCAGCATCATCGTGGAGGGCAGGATCTTCAAAGCCCACAAGAACATCCTGTTCGCCAACAGCGGCTACTTCCGAGCGCTGCTCATCCACTACATCCAGGACAGCGGCCGCCACAGCACGGCCTCGCTGGACATCGTCACCTCCGAGGCTTTCTCCATCATCCTGGATTTCCTCTACTCCGGCAAGCTGGATCTGTGCGGGGAGAACGTGATCGAGGTGATGTCCGCCGCCAGCTACCTGCAGATGACCGACGTGGTGAACTTCTGCAAAACCTACATCAGGTCCTCCTTGGATATCTGCAGGAAGATCGAGCGGGAAGCTGCTTTCTACCAGGCTGACAGCGGGAGCTCCGCCAGGGAGGGAACCTCCTTCGGCTCCAAGAGCCAGTGCTCCGCCTCCGTGTCCTCCCTGCAGGAGAAGGAGAGGATTCCGGCGTGCCAGCGGGACCCTCCCTGCGGGGACTGCAGCGGCTGCCACAGCCTGGAGCTGGTGGTCAGAGACCCCCTGAGCAGCGACTCCCCCGATGAATCCTCGCTGCCCAAAGGGGTGGAACCCAAAGTGGAGTTCGACCCCGACGAGGTGGAGGTGGAGGTGGGCGAGCGGCTGCCGCAGTTTCCCACGCCGATCTCGCTGGAGCAGATGGAAGAGGGGCAGCCCGTGGACCTGGCCTGCAATAATTACCACATGAAGCAGTTCCTGGAGGCTCTGCTGCGCAACAGCTCGGCGCAGAGGAAGGAGGACGTGGTGCATCACTTTGTCCGGGGATTTGAGGGTAGGGCTGAGGATGCAGGAGTAGCCATGAGTTCCATGATGGACATTCACAGCGACTGGTATGGTGAGGACACAGGTGAGAGGAGTCGGGGGGTGCAGGAATTGAGGAGGGAACAGCTTTTTGGGCAGCTTCTTTTGTTACTCTTGTTCAGGAATATATTGCTGAATATTTTCGGTGAAATTTATTTCGCTGAATATTTATTTACGGTGAAATAAACTCCTGTTGTGCACTTGAAAAGCAGCTGTACTCGTTTGTTCGGTGCAGCCCCTGGGAGGTGAGTATTCCTGACAGCTCTGCAGCCCCTTTGGAGCTCCCAAATCACCCCAAAACTCCAGCGGGGGTGATTCTGCTTTAATAAACTCATTGGGGCCTCGTTGAATGGCAGGTGCATTTTAAAAAACGAATTTTTCTCTGGCCATGCTCATGTTATAAATAGCAATCCAAGAGAGGCTGAGCTGCCACAAGAGGGATCTGCTGCAGGAATATCTCCTGGCAGCAGTGTCAGGCACCTGGAGGAGAAGAAAATCATGC
This sequence comes from Lichenostomus cassidix, assembly GCF_008360975.1. Classification (NCBI taxonomy): domain Eukaryota; kingdom Metazoa; phylum Chordata; class Aves; order Passeriformes; family Meliphagidae; genus Lichenostomus; species Lichenostomus cassidix. The sequence continues at coordinate 1,761,815 of NC_139503.1, read as the reverse complement.
CCATGTGCATTTATCCTGAAGTGGACAATAAAGATCTGGGCTTTTTATCTGGTTTTTGATAAGTTCCTTGTCCAAACAGCCTCGTGGAGACAGGAGGTGGCTCTGACAAGCTGCAAGTGCCAGAGGTGCCGAGGATGTGACAAATGGCACAGTGCTGTGGGCAGCAGGCAGGGCTGGCACCGACTGGAGCCAGCAAGTTTATTTTCATGCCATCTCCAGCTCAAGCTGCCTGGGTGATCCTGAAGCCAATAAAACTGACAAATCCTCTAACTGCTTTCAAATAAGGCACTGATAAAATCACAAATCCAGTTTTAGTGTCACCAGCAGCTCTCAGAGCAGATCTGTCACCACTCATGCTGGTGCTTTTTGATGTGTAGCAAGGCAAGAACATCCAACACACAAACTTCTCTTTTTCCTCTCTCAACATTTCCAGGCTGTTAATGAGTCATTAAAAGGGAAATGCTTCCAGAATTTGATGGAGAACATCAGGTGTCCTGACAAAATATCAGCAATGTTAGTGGGAGATGGGTTTTAAGTAGGAGTGAGGGAAGAGAAACCAAACCTTCCATTCCTTATGTTTCTGTGCTAAAACAGGCCATGGTAGCATTGAGGAGAGTGGGAGTTTCTCAGCTTTCAGTGGTGCTGCTGCCTCAGCTTTTTCACAAGGCACCAGAAATGAGAAATACCAAGTCCTGATGGCAGAATGGTGCACTCAGGTCAACAGATGAGATTAACACCTCTTGTTTTCCAGTGCTGCACCTCTGTTCAGTCATCCTGCACAGCAGCAGGAGGGCAAACAGGCACCTGTAGAGCATTGCAAGCAAAGCAGGACAAAGAACTGGGTTGCTTTGGGTTTTAATGAAGCTCTAAATGCCCAGCAGGGATTAGCAATCCCTTGGGAAGCTCCAAAATGGGGTGAGATGACTCTCACACCATTAATACGAGACACACCTTTTTTGATAGTGGGTTGGATAAACCTTACTACAAAGGATGCTCGGCAACCTCACCTGCTTGTGGAAGAGCTCAAGGCTTGACACACAAAACATTTCCCTGAATCAGTGCCTGCAACAGGGAAAATTAATCCTTTGGCATCACATCTCCACCTTTGTGCTGGAAGGGAAGCTGGGCTGATGCTGAAAACTTGGCAGTGCCCACGTTTCTGTAAAATGGGATCTTCAAATTTAGTTCTCCTCTTGCATCTGACTTCATAAGTCGTGTATTACTTGTGGTTTGGATTTAGGAACAGTAAAATATTGCCAGGAAATATATTGGAGTCGTTCATCTGGTTATTCCCAACAGGAAGGCAGTAGAACAGTCATATTTTCAAATCTAAATATAAAAGCACATGGACAAAATGTGCTGTTCCTGCTTCAATTTGTGTTAAAGGTTTTAGTTTCTGATGCTGGTTTAATAATATAAAAATAGGAAGTAGGAGACTTCCCATGACTGAGACGGAGAAGAAACACCACTGCACTAAAAGCAGAATTTTGGTACTTAATTAAATGGCTTCTTCAATAAAATTAATATGCTTTGCTGCCATGAGCAACAGCCAGGCTGCTTTTCCAGGCACTTGGGCACCTGCAGCTGCAATGGCACAACCTGAGAAAACCCCAGGTAAGCCAAACCCAGGGAGAAGGGAAAGTGGACCTCTCTTGCCTCAGATTTGCAGCGAGCAGGACGAGGATCCACCACAGGACAGCAGCTCAGAACGTGGCCGAGATGCCTCACCTAACCCCCTGTGTGTTCTCTCCCCAAGGTGACGTGCTGGTGGTGCCAATCAAGCTGCACAAGTGTCCCTTCTGCCCCTACACGGCCAAGCAGAAGGGGATTCTCAAGCGCCACATCCGCTCGCACACCGGGGAGAGACCTTATCCCTGCGAGACCTGCGGGAAGCGCTTCACCCGCCAGGAGCACCTGCGGAGCCACGCGCTCAGCGTGAGTCTGAGGGATTTGTTTTAAAGGTCTTCTTGCAGTTTTCCACTCGTCTTTCCCAAAGGAAATTACTGTTCCCAATGCGAGAGGAAGTTTTCAGTTGATGATAATGTTTGGTTTGTTGTTTTGGTCCATTGGATGTTTGGTATTTTGCCTGGAGTAGGGAATAAGGATTTGGGCATTTTGTTTTGCCAGTTTATTAGATTGGGTATTGGGATGGAATTCTGCCCCATGAGGGTGATGAGGTTGTGGATTGCCCATTCCTGGAAGTGTCCAAGGCCAGGTTGGACAGGGCTTGGAGCAACCTGGGATAGTGGAAGGTGTCCCTACCCATGGCAAGGGGTGAAACTCAAACTTTAAGTCCCTTCCAACCCAAACCATGATTCAAACACAAATCCATGATTCTTGCACTTGGGTAACCCAAACCTCTGTGGCCAGAAACACGATGTGACCCATTCAGCTGACATGTGGCTATTTTTCTACTCTGGAAATCTATCCAAACCACCAGGTTGCCTTTTTTCCCCCCTAAATTTGGTGTTTTCCCTGCAGGTGCATCGCTCCAACAAACCCATCATCTGCAAGGGCTGCAGGAGGACCTTCACCAACAGCCTGTCCCAGGGGCTGCGGCGCTTCGGGCTCTGTGACAGCTGCACCTGTGTCACCACCACCCACGAGGACTCCATGCCCATCAACCTCAGCCTCATGGAAACATCCTCAGAAGGGCAGGAGAAGGGGGATGCTGACAACGATTGGCCCATCTATGTGGAGTCTGGGGAGGAGAATGATGCAGCTGATGATGAGGATGGAGAGGACAAGCAGGAAATCCACCGCAGTTTGTCGGACAGAGAAACTCTGATGTAGCAGTGAGAGGAGAGGGGGAGCACTGAGAGGCTCCCTGGCAGTGTCTGCGACAGAAAACTGCACATTTCCCCAATCAGTGACACTGTGCCGGTTTTTATTATTTTGTTTTTTTATTAAAGAGTGGGGAGAATTGGAATTTTTAATGTTTTTTAAGTTTTCGGTGCTGTGCACCAGGAATCTGTGAAGAATCTTCTGTCTGGGGTTCACAGAGGTTGGACTTGAGCAGTTCCTCTGCCTCCTGGTTTTGGTTTTGCAGGTGGAACATCTCTGGGTTGTCCTGGGGTCAGGTTTCTTCAAATAATGCTGTCATGGTCCTTAATCCCTGATCTGAAAGGAGCACCAGCTTTTCTCTGAAGATGCCATGAAATGTGGTTTATACCTCTTACCTCGGGACTTTTCCAAACTAATTTGTGATCCTTCTGTCTTAGGAGCATATTATCTAAATTACAAACCATAAGTGTTTGCTTGGACTGGATTTGACCTGGAAACAAGGGCAGAAAAACCAGGATTAAAAAAAAAATGCTGCTGCTGAAAGTGTAGACAGGAAGAATAAATCTATTTCACACATCCTTAATTGCAGGGATTTAGAGATCAAGCTTGTCCTTCTGAATTTTTACTGCATCTTCCTCTCCTAAGAGCTTGGGCTGCAGATCTTCAGCTGTGTCTCTAATATCACTCAGACACCAGTAGTCTTGGCTTAAGAAATATTAAGCACAAACAATGGTGTCTAGTGGTTTGGACTAGGAGAAAAGCCCAAATTCTTTGCAGCTTTTTACAATAGGAGTTAAAAGCTGTCAAGCAGGTTCCTTGGGAACGCTGGCAGATTGAATAACCAGATCCACACCTGGTGTAGCTGAGGAGCAGTGAAATATTTGAGCTGTGCTTTAAAAGAGCTCTGAATGCCCTTTTTGAATCCTTTGCTTTCTCTTTTACTGTAAATTCTTTTAGAATTTGGGGATCCTTTCATGGTTTATGTTTTGTGAATTTATCCAATATTTATTTATTTTTTATAAATCTCCACTGTGGACCTCCTGTTTCTTTGCTGGGGCAGCTAAAGGTTTTCAAAGGAGGTGAGATTTTGTTACCTTTCCAGCAGCAAGTTGGTAAGAGCTATCAAAACTCAGGCTGGGAAGCTTTAGAAGAAAACCCCCCAGAACAGAAAGGCTGTTTGCTTAGGGGTGACCTCCTGTTCCCTAACCAAGGGACAAAACTGAAATATACTGTGAAATAAGACTGTTAATGCTTCTTCACTCTGCTGTTCATAAGTGTTTCGTGAGAAGGCAAATTTTGAGGTTTTCTGGCTGGAGCAAGTGCTGGATCAGAATCCTGCAGACAGATTTGGCTGACAAAGAGTGAGCAGTTCCTTCCTCTTGAGATGGTGTTTCTTGAGGGTTTGGGCGTCAAGATTTTACACTTGGCAAAGCTAAAAAACCAAGAGCCCTCTGATTTAACCAGGGCTCTTTCCTGCATACCTCGTGCTTTTCTTTCATGTGTTGAAAAAGAGCAATTCAGCTTCTCCCTCTGGTTCATCCAGCAGTGAAACAGTCCCACTGTGATGTCAGATTTATTTGTGAGAGGTGATTCTGCTCTCAGGGGTTCATTGCCACACCAGGTAGGATGAGGAAAGAAGAAATGAGGTTCCTTTTAAAGAAATCACTTTGCTGGTGGTTGCTGAAAAGAGCAGAAGGTAAAGAGACTTCTTTTGAAGAGGTCTGGTCCAAGTTCTTGATGGGTATCACTGCATAATGTGCTATTTTTATTTTCTCTTCCTTAATTTGGATGAATTTTACTCATCCCTGTTCCAGGTCATTCGTAAATCTGAGTTTGTAGCAGTTGGAACACATCATCATGGAAGAGCCTCACTGGGACAAGACCTTTCCAAAATTCCCTGCTCTAGAGCCCCTGTTTTAGTGAATCTGGATGAAGGAACACCAAAGGGACAACTCATGAAGGTGAAGGTTTGGAGTTGAGCTCCTCTGAAAATCCTGCTGTGGTTTTGGCTCCTTGGTGCTCTTGAACACCTGAGCAAAACGTGGGCTTGTAAATCTTGATGGAACATTTGGAAATGCCACTTCCAGCCTCCCAGGACTTCTGGATTTCTGAATTTTTGGTGGATTCATCCAACACCAAAGGGTGATAAAGGTGATAAAGGAGGGATTTTCTGCACTGAGGGGACCTGGGATGAGCCACGGATGATCCAATGTTTGTTGGGAAGTGGAGCAGGAATGTAAATAGGGATGCAAAATGATATTTAGTGACCAGCCATCCCCAGTCCTGGTCACGAAGATTCCACCTGGTTGTAAATATTGGTAGAAGCCACTAGACCTGGAATATCAGCTGAGCCTGGTTCTGGCTTGTGCTCCACAAGCGTGGGAAGCTGCTGTGCTGACTCTGAGCTGTGGAGACACTCGGAGCAGGGAAAACAAACCCCTCGGGAAGGCTGGGTGTTGCAAGAGCTGCAGGAACGGCTGCAGAGACCTTTCCCTTCACCCTGCTGTCTTTGGTCCTTAGAGATTGTTCTTGTGCGTCTTGTGCCTAGAGAATGGAGCTGTCAGGGGTCCGGGGCGGGCGGGGGGGTTGGCTTTTCCAGAGGGAAAAGCACCACCAAACTCGGGGTTTCCTGTTGGATTTGTCATTTTGTGCTGCTTTTGTTTTCCGTGGAGTCCTTTCGGCCTTTGTATGTAGAAGAAGGTGTAGTTTATCCACATTCTTGTGACTGAAATGTTCACGTGAATCTGTTTGCTTGTGCTTTTCCACTTCGTTTTCTGGATGTTTTTCCCTGGAATCTTCCATTTGTAGATGCAGCCTCTACAGGCTTTGAGAAAATGGTGTTGGCTGTTTAAAAAAAATCTTCCTTATGGTGCTTGATGAAGAATCAAAACTCATGTTTTTAGAAGAGTTATTTCTACTAGAATCTCTTTCTCAAAGGTTTTTAAAGGCCGTGCAGACGACTTATCTTAGCGTCTTAGCTCGATGTACTTGACTTTGTTTAGGAATACACATTTTAATGTATTTTTGCACAGAAATGCACTGTATTTCACTGAAGGAATACATGCTGCACTGGTATTTGTAGTGCATTTAACCTCTTGGTGCAAAGCCCTTGTAAATCTTCCAAATGTGGTCGTTTAATTTCCTGATGTTTTGTAAGAGTTTCATAACTGAAGTCCTTTAGTCCAGTAACGATGACAAATTCTTATGAACTGAACTTTATTTGTAGAAGTGACTGAACTATATTTGTGGATCTTGGAGCATTCTGGAGTTTTTTGATTGTCTAGAAAATAAAACTCTCTGAGAGGGTTGCTTTGATTTTTTTTACCGTTCAAATGTTGACTGAGTAAACCTGAGAGTGTTTAGACTGAGGCTGACATTTCAATTTCTTGAATTAAAATAAAATAATTAATATTTCCATTTAATTAATCCAATTAAAAAACGAATATATCCATTTCTGAGGAGAGCCAGTTTGCAGGAAGAACCAGGTTTTTGGAAGGAAAGGACTAAAAGGATCCTGTTCATTTAAATCTCAGTGAAAAGTGAATTTTTTTAGGAAGTCTTTTATTCTATTAACACTGACTTGGTTTTCTTAACAGTCTTTGTAGTTTTACGCTGATTCAACGTTTTTAACTCTTTAGAAAGCTTTTCATTTTCCATGCTGGGAAGCAGACACTGATCCCAGCTAGGAGGAAAGGCATGTGGGGATGAGGGGAACAACATCCTAAATATTCTTTCCAGATAATTTGGAATGATATTGAAAATTTCACACATAATCTCGCGGCAAGTGCACAATTCTTCCTTTTTTTTTTTTTTTTTTTTCCCATGAAAGGTGTGAGGCGCTGAAGAACTCAAAGGGAATGAATAGGATTGGTGAAAAGCATTCTTTGTGGGGGAAGGAGGGAGGAAAGCAGGAGAGCAGGGCACTCAAGGGCCATCAGAGGGTGTCAAAGATCTCACTGCTGATTTGGGGAGGAGAATTGTTTGGATTCAGCCCAAAGTCATCAACATGAGCTGTATGCAAATATGGGACATTTGGGTGTTCCGGGAAACTGCCTGAAGGTAAGAGTTTAACGAGGCTTTTAATCGTTCTGCTGGAACAGGATTAGGGGTTTGGGTTCCTGCGTAGATGAAACTCCTGACACATTCTGCCTCTGCAAACGCTGCTTCCAAATCTCAGGCTTTTCCTAAATTGAGTGTTACTGCCAGAGGGAAGATTCCTCCCTGGGCTCAGGGGTTTAGGACAGGGCATTTCGATTTCCTGTTCATTTTGAAATAAGGAATGATTTCCTGGTGACCTGGAGGCTGCATGGATTTGTACCTGAAGGTTTGTGTTTGTATTTGTACTCGAAGATGAAGGTGCAGCTCAAATCCTGGGCGATCCAACTCTCCTGCTTTGGTCCTTGGGAAAGCTGAGGACAGGAATGAGGATGCAAATGAAGAAAAGCCAAACCCAAGCTGGCAGTGATCGCATGAAAATTTTTAATTAATTTCTAGTCAGGCTTTGAATTGTTCCTTAAGTTGTTTTGGTATAGGCTTTGGAGTTTTTCTTTGGATAAATACCCCTGGATATTTAAAGTCAGAAAGTGCACCACCACTGAAGGCTATGATTCTTGAGAATCATTTAATTTGAGGAAAACTGATTTTTTTTAACTGCTGCCACTGTTAATTAGACTACTACTATATAATATCTTATACTATTATATATTATTACTGTTAATTTTTTATCATATTTGGCTACCAAACCCAATGAGAAACGTTTGTTAATTTTTGTATCAGCAAGAAAAATGTAATTTTTTAGAGTAATTGGTAAATTGTTCTCTGAAGAGCAGACTCTTAGTCTTGCTCTGCGACACTCTTGCTGTGAGGAGAACCTCCTTCACCTCCTTCACTCAGCTGCCAAGCACATTCCCACTGGATAAACTCTCCAAACAGCATCTCAACTTCAAGTGGAACTTTCTCAGCTGGAATCAAAACTCTAAAATTTAGAAACACAAACCAAAAAACTCACTGCATTTCTGGGATCAGCACGTTTGGAGTGGATCATTGTGCAAAAAAAGGATGAAATCAGGCCCATGTATGATAAAATCAATGTTTTTTCCATGTCTGTTCCTGGATCTACAGCACAGAGCAGGGAGCAGGAAGTGCTCTGAGGAAAGCACTTGCAGCATCTTTAAAAATGCCAATTAAGCTCCTCTAGATACCACTGAAATTTTTCCCCCATATTTTTCAAATTCTATTGCCTGTTCCCGGCAGATGGAGAACCCTCGAGCTCCTGTTGACAACCCCCACTGACAGACGAGTAAAGCACCACTCGGGCAAGTCAAACAGAACAAATACCTGCAGATAATTCTTCTCCGAGGGAAACTGATTAAATAATTTGGGCATAAATGGGGAAAAAATATGTAGAATGTTGAGCAACCTGGTCTAGGGGAAGGTATCCCTGTTCATGGTCTTTAAGTCCCTTTCCAGCCCAAACCATCCTGGGATTCTGTGATTCCATGTTAAATAAAAAGAGGTGCTACGTAGTCGGCTTGACAGGCAAAAATAAACTTTAAAGGAATGGATTCAAGAGGTATTAAAACCTGATGCTACAAATAAATGTTCTGGTTTATATTAATCTGATTGTTTAGTTGTTTGTCTTCTTTATTTCTCAGTGGTAGGAGCTGTGAGAAGCTGGTGTAAATTCCAGTTGTTTCGTGTTTGAGAATGATTAATTTAGAGCAGAATTTTACAGAAGCAGAATGGATCTCATGAAGATTTTAAGAGCATGGCCTAAGTTTGAAAGGAGAATCTACAAAACGATGTTTTTAAAAAAGGAGGAAATAAGCTGGAGAAAAATATTGTCACATACATAAAAAACATACATATACATACAAAATATAAATGGATATAAATTGGAAATGAATAAATGTATATTATATAGTGGGAGAATGCTTCTAATGATCAAAGGCAAGAGTCTTTGGATTGTTATCTTTTAGATAAAGAGTCTTTAGTCAGTTTTGCTACAGTGGAGAAAGAAACATAAATTGTTTCAAGGTGGAACGTCTGAAGTTATGGAAGGCCAAGAATGCTACAAAGGACTCAGTTAAGGAAAAATGGTTTCCATGGGAAAAATAAATATTTATGAAAAATAACTGGGGCGTCAAAATCACAGAAAAGACCCTGGTGGTAAGAAGAGGAAGGAGAAAGACACTAAACTTCGAGGGAGAGAAGGTGAGAGGTTCAGGTTTCGCTTTCAGACATGTTTTCTTCAGAAGATAACAGATACCAACAGAGAAAAGAAGATGTCACATCTCCTTTGGAAGATGCCGCAAGAGAAAGGAGAAGGATTTGGGTCATCGAGGCCCCTGCTATAGATAAAGGTGTGAAAAGGAGGCATCTAGGGCATCCCATCCCCTCCCGGGCAGCATGTGGGTGTGGGAAGCGGCGGCGCCGGCGGCCGCGGGGCGCTCGGGCCGGGGAAGGCGCTGGGCTGCGGCTGCAATCGGTGCGTTGCCCCTTTAATTGTGTCCCCAGCCCTCGGGCGTCTCTGTCCAACGCCCACGTCAGCAAATACCTTTTGTTTCTCTCCCGGTCGGGCTCGCAGGGCTCGGGGCTGCGGGAGCAGCGGCGCGTCGCCTCCAGGCACGGCGAGCCCCGAGGCGGGGCCGGGGACCCTGCAGCCACCGCCCGCTGCCCACGGCTCGGCGGCCGCCGCCCGCAGCACCCCGCCGGTGAGTGGCGGCTCCCGCACGCCGGTAGGCCGGGCAGGGCGCTGGGTTTGGGGCGGAAAGGGCCCCGCAGCCAGCCCGGTTGCGAGGGGCCGCGAGGAGGGCGCGGGGCTCCGCAGTGTCCGCGGGCGCCTCGGTGCCGCCCGGAGCCGCTCGGTGCCGCCCGGAGCCGCTCGGTGCCGGGGCTGCCGTGTCCCCGGCGGGCGCCATTTGCAGCCCCGGGGGCGGACACAAAGGGGCTGTGCGGGCGGCGGCGGCGAGAGGGGGCGGCGGGGGCGCTGCCGGCGCGGGGGCTGCGGGCGGCGGGGCGGGAGCGGCACCGGGCGTTCGGCACCGGGCACCGGGCGGGGGCACGGGGGGCTCCGGCGGAGAGGCGCCGCGGTTTCGCTCCCGCGGGCGGCTGCGGGCGGCACGCCCGGCCCGGGGCGGTCCGTGCGAGCGGAGGGCAGCGCAGCCGGTCGGGGTTAGCAGGCGCTGCATTCCCCGCGGAGGGAGCGAGGCCGGGCGGCTCCGGCCCCGTCGGGCGTCCCGGGCGGGCGGGTGAGTGAGTGACGGCGGCCGCGGCCAATGCCGGGGGGGCCGGGGCGCTGCCGCCGAGCCCCGCTCCCGGTGCCTTGGCGGCGGCGGGGGCTGGAGCCCGGGCGGAGCGGGGCGAGGCGGAATCGCCGGTTCGAGGCACGGCCGCGGTGGCAGCCGCAGCTGCTGTTGGCTCCTCGTCTTCTCGGGGCTGCCTGAAGGCTGCGCAGCTCCAGCGGGCGGCACGAGTCCAGCCCCGCAGCCTGGGGATGGAGATGCTCCCGGCTGTAGCACACCCGTCTCTGCCAAATAACGCGGTCTTGGCTTTGTCATCGCTCTTGTCTTGTTGGAAAATGAAGCTATGGTTGTGCATATCGTGATTTAAATATATTTATAAATTTAAGGAAATGAGATTACTTGTAAAGATAGCTGTAAAATTGGGTCTGACATCTTTGGCTGAGTTACACGGCATTGGAGTCAAGAGTGTAATTATTTTCTTCATTTTTTTAGAGCGACGTTTCATTTCATCTTTTCTGGGATGGAGATTTCTTCTCACCAGTTTCACCTCTTGCAACAACTAAATGAGCAGCGCAGGCAGGACTTGTTCTGTGACTGCAACATCCTGGTGGAGGGAAAGGTCTTCAAAGCCCATCGCAATGTGCTGTTTGCCAGCAGTGGCTACTTCAAAATGCTCCTTTCGCAGAGCTCGAAGGAGACGAGTCAGTCCACGACAGCCACATTCCAGGCCTTTTCTCCTGACACCTTCACAGTTATCCTAGATTTTGTGTATTCAGGCAAACTGTCCCTCACTGGGCAGAATGTCATCGAAGTCATGTCAGCTGCCAGCTATCTGCAGATGACCGATGTGATCAGCGTGTGTAAAACCTTCATCAAGTCGTCGCTGGACATCAGTGAGAAGGAGAAGGATCGCTACTTCAGCCTGTCAGACAAAGATGTGAGTTCCAACGGCGTGGAGCGATCTTGTGTGTACAGTGGAGGGTGGAGGGCAGAGAGCAGCCCCCCACATCCCCACTCCAGCCCAGACCCTGGGACTTGTATGATGGGCGGGAACGCTTGGAGCAATTTCAACTATTACCCCACCTCTCAAAGAAATGCCCAGCAGCAGCTGTCCAAACACGAGCAGCGGCAGGATTCCATCAAGAAATCCCGGCACCTGGGGCTGCAGCAACCTTCTGACATCCCCCACTATAAATCCAGCAAGCTGGAGGACAGGGCTGCCGAGCCCTCGGGCCACGCTGCGCCAGCTGAGGAGCAAGTTCACATCGACACGGAGGTTGAAGCTCCTCACGTGGGCTACCAGTTCGGCCAAGGGGCTGATGTGATGCCCAGGGGCTTGGGGGTGTCGCAGCAGGAGCACGAGTCACCCCGTTCCTCCAGTAAATCCAAGTCCTCTAAAGCTGAGGAGCAGTATGGCAGCATGCCCTCCATCCTGGGAGTCATGGGGAGCTGGGCTGAAGGTGAGTGGGGTTTAGTGCTGTTCAGACACAGACATCTGTTAAACCTCTGTTCTGACCCTGAGAAAATAGGTTCTACTCAATGAGTAAAGCACAACTGACAAAAGGATGGATGTGTTGTCCAGAAATATATGTTGGGAAAGTTTAATTCATTCTTTAAAAATAATTTTGAGTTATTGAAGTACCTGGGGTATTAAAAAAACTAGCCTTTCAGAATAGATTTAAGTTGGGATATTTTTAAGCTCGTTTTCATGGAATCACAGAATGGTTTGGGTTGGAAAGGACCTTAAAGCTCATCTCGTTCCACTCCCTACCATGGGCAGGGACACCTTCCACAAGACCAGGTTGCTCCAAGCCCTGTCCAAGCTGGCTTTGCCTGGTCTGTGTTAACACAGCCAATGGTCCCCTCGTCCTTTGTTGCACTCCTGTGTAATCCACAGGAAAACACAAAATCTTTGTGCTTGAAACAACCTGTGAACATTGCTTCTAATAGAAGTGATGTGCTATTCTCCTCATAAAACACCTTTTCCTAGAGCATTAGGTGACATGTTCTGCCTTTGATTTCTTTTGAAAAATCCCATTATTCCCTGACAGATGACCTGGCCAGGATGAGGTTCAAGTGCCCCTTCTGCAGCCACGTGGTGAAGAGAAAAGCTGACCTGAAGCGTCACCTTCGCTGTCACACGGGAGAGCGGCCGTACCCCTGCGAGGCGTGTGGGAAGAGATTCAGCAGGCTGGATCACCTCAGCAGCCATTTTCGAACTGTGAGTATTTTTAGCAACTGCATGATTTATTTAATGTGTAAATCTGTCTAATTAAACACAGTGTGAGCGTATCTGCTTCATCTAATGACTCCTGTAAGGAAGAGGGAACAGAAAATTAATTTGGTTTGGTTGCAGTCAAGTTGGAGTGTAATTTGCAGGAAAGGGGAGGAATTTGTTGTGTAATTGATGGCTTGCAGAGGTTCTGCTCTCTGCAGCCTGTGAGAGCTCCAGTGGGCAATTACCATGCCTGGGCTGGTGCAGTTCAGGGTTTGATGTCTCTCAAATTGAGTTAACTCTACAATCTGACGCTGCTCCGACTTTACTTTTTGCCATCCCCTTGGCGGATGCTTTCTCAAATCCATCCATTCCTATTTTCCCAGATCCACCAGGCGTGCAAACCCATCTGCAGGAAGTGCAAGCGGCACGTGACGGAGCTGACGGGACAGGTGGTCCAGGAGGGGACACGGCGCTACAGACTCTGCAACGAGTGCCTGGCCGAGGCTGGCATAGACAGTATCCGCATTGACTTGGAGGCTGAGGCGCCTCTGGAATTCCCACAGGATGGGGAGAAGGATTCCAGGTGGCACTACGGGGAGGACAACAGGTCCGACGTGGAGATCGTGGAGGATGGATCGACCGACTTGGTCATCCAGCAGGTGGATGACAGCGAGGATGAAGCAGAGGAGAAGGAAGTGAAGCCAAACATTAGGTAGTTGGAAGACAAGGATTGGGAATTCTGTGGAAGAGGGAGAATGTACTGTGGCCAAATGCCCTCTGCCAGCTGTTGGTGATCCTACAGAGACACGTGGTTAAACAGGTCCAGACTTGCATGTATTTATGGACACGTCATTGAGGCCATTCTGGTTTGTTATCAGAACCCCCATAAGTTGCTTTGTTAGAAAGAATCCATCCTGAAATAATGGATGAACAAGGAAACTGCAGTATTACACGCATAACTTTTTATAGCAGGCAATGGGGCACATCTCAAAGCCTCTTGCAAGGGAGTGAGGTCTAAATACTTCTAAAAAGTTGCAGATTATTGTAAATTGTCCATTTTTTACACTTACAGAGAGGTGGGGTTTCTATCACTGGGCGATAAACAAAGTATAAAGATCCCACACACCAAACAACCTCTCTTGAGTGTTCAGAAGTGAAGAGAATCTTCCATGAAATGTCATTAATTCTTCATGTTATGATAAGGAAAAAGGCAGCTAATTAAGAAAGAGCATTTAAAATGTTTCCGCACTTTCGTCTGAAAAAGGACTTTTGTAAAATTTATTAGGATAAGGTAAACCTTTAGTAGATCATTTGTTCAATGCCTATTTCTTTAAAATAAGTACATAAATGCTTAACACATCAGAGACAAACTGATTAAAAATTTGGATCATTATCTGATGCCAGTAGATCTTTTAGTCTCAAAATTGGGATCTCAGACTGGGCTGTTTTAATAAGCACTATTAAAATACTTTCTTTTTTTTTGGGAAACCTCTCAAAAATGCCCAGACATGGATGATCCTTGTGGGTCCCTCCCAGCTTGGGATATTCCATTCTGTGAACCTTCTCCAGTCTGTACCATATGCCAGTGAGAACAAGATGTACTGGAAGTTCTATACACCATATTTGTGTCATTTCACTTACAATTAGGCTTACAGAGTAATGATGAAGAAATTTTACTTCTCTAACAAAATAAGCTGCTTGGTTTTGTTGCTTAGTGAGTTTATCTTACCCAGCACTGTCAACAGGAGAGGAGCAGAAGATGCTCCCAGGGTGTTGCTGCATTCCTTGGACAGACCTGAGTGTTATTCCAATTCTTCATCCTGGGGTCATGGAACTCAATGGCTGTAGACTTAGAAAATTATATATTTTTTTTTTCTTTTTTACAGCTTTGTAAGCATGTTTGGCTGAACCTCGGGGATTCTTACACAACCATCCCATATATATCTACTATATAATCTTCCCCAGGGACAGCTAAAAAGTCACTATTTTATTTTTAGTTGTGTAAAAACTGTATAACCTTATTGTATCATCATGACCAGAGAGTGCAGCGTTTTCTTTCCAGGCTGCAGATGACCTGCCCAAGGTCTCTGAAAGAACTTCATGCTAAATTCAGTGTAAGCATTAAGCACCCTCCCCTCCATGGGAAGCATCCTGCTTGGATGTTCTAAGGACACAAGAAATGGTATTTCACTGTTCCTGAAAATGATCAAAAATTATAATTTATTGGCTTAGGCTTGGAGATGGGGGTAACTTCAAAATCTTTGTGATGACCCACATGAAAACACCTTAAACAGGACTTCCACTTGATTTTATGGGACACTTGGTCGGCAGCCCACAAAATGGACTTGATGTGAAAACAGACATTTAATTTCTTGAGAGCTTTTAAACTCCTCAAATGCCTATTATTAAATGGCTAGGAAGTATTCCTGAGCAACCTGGACTAAATCAAATACACAGAACAAGAAATATTTAAAAGAATATGGAGTAACTTTGCTCAAATTTCATAGATGTTTCCCTTTCCCTTCCCATTAAACAGTTTGACAACAAATTCCAGGTATCAGTGCCTGCTGTCCCAGGATACAAAGTGGCTGGAATTGCTCTGTGTGTGTTTGGGGATGGATTGAGGGGAGGGGGAAATAAAGTGTCTCTCCAGGCCTGAAATCTTAACTGTCAACTGCAAAGGTCAGACTATTAAGTGTTTCTTAATAGTGGGGGTGTTTTTAGAAGCAAAGGGATTTTTGGATCAATACTCAATTTAATTAGATATCATAAATCTAAGAATACTGAGGACCAGATGCTTCAGAACAAGATTTGAAGTGGCTCTAAATGGGCAAGTGGAACAATCTATCCATAGGAAGACCTTTACTTTTTAAACACAGGCAGATTAATTGTTGTTTGCTGGGCAAATAAGGGCTTTTTCTGGGCTTTTATATGTTGTTATTCTCAGTAGCATAACTAGATATCTGTAGTCATTTTTAAAGTATCTTATTAAGCTTGGAGTTTTAGCTCAAGACTGCGATTCCCACAGGTCAATTATGTTTTCTGTTTTTTTCAAAGTTACCATTTTTACATCTGTTGCCTTAATTTTGGTTGTTGTTTTCTTTTTTTTGTATTGCAAGATAAGATAAATGTTAAGTGCCTTCTGTTTTCCATGTCCTTTATTTTACAGTCACATTTTCCTTGTTTTTTTTCTCTAAATGAAATATTTGTTTTCCTTTTGTCTCCTTCCATTGTGTCTGTTTGTCTTCATATTTCTGTGAGGATCATGTGCCACTCATCAGCAAAAGTAAAATTTCCTTTCCTTTCAAAGAGGAAAGTAAAGACCACATAGGGATGTTTCCACTGAATTTATTATTTTCCTCGTGTTTCTTTCATCTTCATGTCTCTTAGGGGCAAAGTTTAGTGCTGGACTTGATCTTAAAGGTCTTTTTCAAGAATTCTGGGATTCTTTTTGCTTGGCTTGTGTTTGTTGTTGTGTTCACAAAACCACAGTCAAGAGTGAAGAAAAAATTAATCATCCTCTGATTAATGTTTCACCTCTAACAATCCGTATTTTCTGACAATATTTTCCCATCCTTTCAAAGGCTGAAATACTGAATTAAAGAATTCCCTTTCCCCCTTTTCAGGTATTTCTTAGAGAATTCTCTCTACCACATAAATGACTTGTGTGATGCTTGATTAGTTCTTTCACATAATTTTCCTTTTCTTTTCCCCCATTAAATTACCTAAACATCTGTGTTTACTATACAAAAAAAGCCACTTGTCCGCATCTTAAAGGTTAAAATGTTGGGCTGCCCCACTACACCAATACATTTTTTAAAAAAGACAGACCCCAAAAAACTGACCTCATAATGAATCTCCCTTTCCAACCTTTTGTAATTTGGATTCTATTCCAGTTCTAAAGAATTAAGATTTCAAAAAAAAAAAAAAAAGTATTGATTTAGGGTAGCTTTGAAAATACCTGAAAGCCCACAGATGGCTCACAGCAGACACTGACTGCTACTGAGGGTATCCTTCCTTTACTCCTGGCTCTGCAGAATGTTCCATCCTCCAGGATTTTGGGATCCCTCTCGAGTTTTCAGTGATAACTTAAAGAAAAAAAAACACAAAACACTCTGTTGGAAATAAAATTATGGAATATAAATTGTTCCCTGAAGCATCTGGTCACTGTCAGAGTTATTCCATTACAGAGCCATGCCTATGTCTACCTTATATGTTAATTACTGTTGGTTGGAGGCAACAAGTACAAAAATGCAATAGAGGAAAAAATCTCCAATTCTGCCCAAAAGACTGAGTTTTGAAGAAAAGGATGTTATAATCCTCCAGTCCTTGCCTGCAGACCTTTTCCATTAGGTATAAATCTGTACCAACACTGTCTGTTGAGTGATGGGTATAAGTTGATAAGCTACTAAGAAAAGCTTATAATAGCATTTAGTTAAATATTTTCTATACTGTTTAATTTAAAACCCTTCTACATTGGAGGCATAACCTTTCATCCTATTTAACTCATGAATTGCAAAGAGGAGGCTTATTCAGTGCATCAAGAATTTTAAACAGTGTGAGAACACAGAACAAGAGGTTTTGTGAGGAAAATTGGGAGGAGTGGCTGGAAAGAGCTTTCCCTGTCTTGGTTTGGCTGCTGGACTAAATTGAGCACCACTGAAGATCTCACCCGATGCTTGACTGTGGGAATGGGAACTGTTCTTTACCAGGTTCTTGCAGGCTGCTCTGAGGAGGGGACTGTACTGATGACTGCAGAGCTTCCTTCTCAAAATTATTCAGTGATCTCGAGGAATAAGATTGAAAGAACATCATCTAACAGGCACGAATTTGAAAGTGTCTTGTCTTCTAACAGCCATCCTGATTCCATTTTCCACCCAGAAGGGAAAACAGGACAATCTGTGTATTGCGCTCCTACGTGCAGAGCTTTGCTTTGGGCTTTTCCTCATTGTTTGAATACAGAAATCCCGTTATAAAAATGCTGCGATATCGAGTTAATGTCATTAATCCTACACCACGGAGCTCCGGATCTCTCCCGTTCAGGTGGCGCCTTCCCTCCGCACACAAAGGTAGCAACAACAAAGCCTTGTGTGCGGCAGGGCAGCGGCCTCGGGCAGCATGTGGGTGTGGGAAGCGGCGGCGGCGGCGGCCGCGGGGCGCTCGGGCCGGGGAAGGCGCTGGGCTGCGGCTGCAATCGGTGCGTTGCCCCTTTAATTGTGTCCCCAGCCCTCGGGCGTCTCTGTCCAACGCCCACGTCAGCAAATACCTTTTGTTTCTCTCCCGGTCGGGCTCGCAGGGCTCGGGGCTGCGGGAGCAGCGGCGCGTCGCCTCCAGGCACGGCGAGCCCCGAGGCGGGGCCGGGGACCCTGCAGCCACCGCCCGCTGCCCACGGCTCGGCGGCCGCCGCCCGCAGCACCTCGCCGGTGAGTGGCCGTTCTGCTCCGCACCGATGGGAAGGACCGCTCGGGCGTCGGGGCTGGCGGAGGCTGCGAGCGGGCGGTGGCGGGGAGGGCGCGGGGCTTCGCAGTGTCCGCGGGCGCCTCGGGCCGCCCGGAGCCGCTCGGTGCCGCCCGGAGCCGCTCGGTGCCGGGGCTGCCGTGTCCCCGGCGGGCGCCATTTGCAGCCCCGGGCGCGGACACAAAGGGGCTGCGCGGGGCGGGCGGCGGGGGCGCGGCGGGAGCTGCGGGCGGCGGCGAGAGGGGGCGGCGGGGCGGGAGCGGGTCCGGCCCGGGCAACAACGGGCGCCGGGCAGCGGGCGGGGGCACGGGGGGCTCCGGCGAGGCGGCGGCCGCGGCTCCGTTCCCGCGGGCGGCTGCGGGCGACACGCCCGGCCCGGGATGGTCCGTGCGGGCGGAGGGGAGCGCAGCCGGCCGGGGCTGGCGGGCGCTGCGGTCCCCGCGGAGGGAGCGGGACCGGGAGGCGCCTCCGCTCTGGCGGAGCGGCTCCGGCGCCGTCGGGCGTCCCGGGCTGCCTGGGAGCGGGCGGCCAATTCGGCCGGGCGGGCGGGAGAGTGACGGTGGCCGCGGCCAATGCCGGGGGGCCCGGGCCGGGACGGCGGCTGCCCCGGGGCGCTGCCGCAGCATTCGAGCGGCTCCGGTGCGCCGGGGCAGAGGCTGCGCCCACCGCGGACCCGCGTCAGCCACGGCTCTGCCCACGGCGGGGGGGCCAAGTTGTTCAGTCTGAGAACCATCATGGCTCGGTCGATAGAATTTCCGTTCTTTTGGGATACGGAGTAATCCCGCTGGGACATCTTTTCACCTCTTTTGGAGTTGTTAAGTTTCTTCTCTCTTGTTATGCAGGGCAGCAGCCGCAGGGAGACTGGAGATATACTGGGAATGTGATAGCGTTTTTTTAAATGAGAGCTCATCTCTTTAAATTAGGATTCAGCATCATTGATTTAGATTGTCATGATGATGTTTTTTCCTTTACAGCAAACCTTCCTCCTATCCCCCTGCCTGGAATGGAGATTTCTTCCCACCAGTCTCACCTCCTGGAGCAGCTGAACGAACAGCGGAAGCAGGACTTGTTCTGTGACTGCAACATCCTGGTGGAGGGAAAGGTCTTCAAAGCCCATCGCAATGTGCTGTTTGCCAGCAGTGGCTACTTCAAAATGCTCCTTTCACAGAGCTCGAAGGAGACGAGTCAGCCAACGATAGCCACATTTGAGGTCTTCTCTCCAGAGACATTCATGGTTATCCTGGACTTTGTGTATTCAGGGATATTGTCTTTAACGGGGCAGAATGTGATCGAAGTCATGTCGGCTGCCAGCTATCTGCAGATGACAGATATTCTCAATGTCTGCAAGACCTTCATCAAGTCCTCACTGGATATTAATGAAAAGGAAAAGGATCATTACCTCAGCCTCTCGGCCAAAAGCGCGAGCACTGAACCCACCCGTCCGACTCTTTACCGGTCCAGAAGGAAAGCAAAGAGCAACCCCCGGCGGTCCTACTCAATCCCGGATGAAAAGCCTAACGGGAATGAAAACTCCTGGAGCAGTTACAGCAGCTACCTGTCCTCCCAGGTGATCCTGCAGCGGGCAGAGACCCAGCTGTCCAAGAGAGGCAGGAAACAGGGCTCCACAAGGAAGCGCCGCAAGCACCTGGGGCTGTCCCAGAGCCGGGAGCCGGGAGGGTGCAAATCGGACAGAACAGAGCGAGCTGGAGCCTCGGATTCCAGTCCTATCTCCCGGGGGGGAGAGGAAGCAGAGTTTGATGCTGAAAACAACGTGGATCAGGATGATTATGGATATAATGGAGCAGAAGCTGTACCCAAGAGGTGGTCTGTTAGTCAGCTAGAACAAGAACTTTCCAGAACTCCTGAGTTCATGGAGTTAAAGGCAGAAGAACTGTACACCTCAATGCCCACAATTTTAGGGGTGATGAGTAGTTGGAATGAAGGTAAACAATAGAAGCAATTTGGAAAAGTTTGGCTTTATTTAGGAGAATTCAGATAATGCAGATAAATGTTTTGGAGAGAATTTGTATGGCTGCATGGATACCAAAAAGGTGCCTTGAATTAGAGGGGATTTTATCTACTCAGTTTTAGTGTTAACGAGAGTGCTAATTTTAGTGCTAATGAGAGACTTTGCAGCCAGAACAGGGCATGGGAATTGGGATGGGAGAGTGTGACCCAGGTATTTTGTAAAGTTAAACCAAAAAAACCATGCCTGATTATTCAGGCCCAAGTGGAGTTTAATGAAGCCTCAAGGGCTGTAATTGACTTAGGGACCTGAAGGACTGAATTTCTGCACTATCTGGCAGTAACAGAGGTGTTCAACCTCAATCCCATGAAAGTCCTTCACATGAGAGGTCCTGGCATTGCTGGGATGTTGCATTTTGGGGTCCAACTTGCCCAAACTCCATTTGCCACATTATATGAACTCCTGATGGACTGACAGCATCTGCCTGAGAAGGTGGAATAAAGCTGACAGGTTTATTCTCATGTGCATTCCTTTGGGAATGAACATGTCTCATATTCTGAAGGCATCCTTACATATCAGACAGAGATTATAAATGGCCAAGCTCAGAACCATTGGAAGAGTCAGAGTTTTATATATATTACAATATATATAAATAGCCACATATTTGTGATCATCTGTATGTCTAAAAAATACTGTCACTAAGAAAACACTATCAAGTGGTTAATTAACATGTTAAATAAGAATAAAAATACAAGCTTTGGGGAGATAGAAGTATCTATATGCCCCAAAGCCTGTATTTTATGTATCTTTATATACTTATATAAGTTCCCAAATATTTGAGGATTTTCCCTATTTAAAGGAAACACGAACTATAGTATATTTTAAGCTGAAAACTGATGAAAGTGCAGCAACCCAGGCTCTGTCTTGTGCCTTGACCCTGCCAGGTGACCTGCCCAGGATGCGTTTCAAGTGCCCATTCTGCACCCACACGGTGAAGCGCCGCGCTGACCTGAAGCGCCACCTGCGGTGTCACACCGGGGAGCGACCCTACCCCTGCGAGGCCTGCGGGAAGAGGTTCACCCGCCTGGAGCACCTCAGGAACCACTTCCAAACGGTAGGAAAACCCACCAGGGTTAGCTGGTGGCAGCTGTGTAAGCATTTCCACACCCAACACCACCAAAGCGGCACATCAGCTTGAATTATTTATTATTTAACGTGGCAAATCGTATTTAAAATGTGATTTTCACTGTCTTAAAAAAACAGATGAAGGCTGATTTTCCAAATTTTATATCCCCTCAGATACACCAAGCTGGCAAACTGATCTGCAGGAAGTGCAAGCACCACGTCACGGAGCTCACGGGCTGCGTGGTTCAGCAAGGGACACGACGCTACAGACTGTGCCACAAGTGCTTGGCAGAAGCCAATTTTGACAGCATCCCTGAGGATTTGGATGCATCTGAACATTCTCCTGTCTCCTCCACGGGAAACAAACGTCCCAAATGGGCTTTGGAGGAGGAGCAGAAATCAGATGAAGAGACAGTGGAGGAGGAGCCCTACAATTTGGTTGTCCGACAGAATAATGATGATGTTCCAGATGAGGTTGAGGAAAAGGTGAAGCCAAATCTTAGGTAGATCTGTTTGTGTTTTTGTTATTGTTGTGTTCAAGATTAAATTACTCATATCTGACCAAGTAATGCCGGTTTACTACTTTTAATAAAATGAAATGTTGCTAAAATTCTGTTCCGAGAAGCAAAATTTGGACTAAACCAAGTTGTTTTGTACTTGCAGACATGGAATAGTGTAATTGCTTTTAAATGTCATCCAGAAAGCAGAGAATCATAAATAGCCTGAGTTGGAAAGGACCCACAAGGACACATGGAAGTCCAACTGCTCACTTATTATCTGGAAACTAGGAGAATTGGTTTGTATTTCATCAAAGACTTACTCAGAGCTCCTGCTCATTATGAAAGTGTGAACCAATTTACAGTTCTACAAAGGTTCTGTACAGGACAGATTTTTAAAAAACAAATATTGCTAATTTGCTTTTGAAAAACTCTTACTGAAGTGAGCAGCTGAGAAATGTTAAAACCCTTTTTTTTTTTTTTCTGGCATTGTAATTAACTTGTACATACACATCAGAGACTTCCTAAGAAAGGAGTGAAGGAAACAAGTGGAATTCTTCCTGCTGAAGAACCTATTTACCAGAGGTTTGTTTTCTCAATGAACTTACAGCTTCTTGTAGTTGAGAAAAGCATGATTTAGGACTTCCCACAGCCAGAGTAGAGTAGGTGACCAGAGCACCTGTAGTGCACTTGGGTAGTATGAATTTGCATTTTTTTTTGTACTGTGAATTTTATAGAAAAATACACCAACGTGGTTCCAAGGAAAATAAAAGTGCAATCACTGGAAGTACAGTTGTCAGGTTTTTTCCTTTTTTTTTTCAGGACTGATGCAAGATTTGCTTAAACCCCTGTGTACCTTAAACCAGGAATAAAGAGGCCAAGTCCTTTCTATTTCAGTGGGACATTTATGACTTAAGATCATAGAGCTACTTTAGAAAGGCTTTCCTGGTTGTATAACTTCAGAGTGCTTGAGAGCATAAAAACATTTTTATAAGCACAATATCCCTCAGAGATTAAGCAACCTTTGTAATTCTGGAGTCTCTTTAGCTTTTGCAGTCATCATATTTTTCCCCCAGTCTCTTGGATCAGAGAACCTGCATTCGGTAGAGGAACTAAAAACGCTCAGTACTGAAATGATTAAGGAAAAAAAAAAAAAAAAAGCTCAAGGAGTGCATAGAAGAAACCTTCTGCCTGAGAGCAGAGAATGGCATTCCCAGTGGGTACTCTTGATAAAGAGCCACTGTTTGGTCTCATGTCTCATCTGATGCTGTGTTTCCTTTCCCGTTAGCAGCATCTGTAGCCTGAGGTTACTGCCAAGAAAGCAGAAATTCCCCACAGAGAAACTGAGAACAGCCATATTGATCCACATCCAGGTTCTGGCTCCAACAGCTGCCATTAAACCCTCTAAAAATCAGAATGGGGCAAGCTTCTGTAATAATTCCCTAATGCTCTCTCAAACTCCAGCATTTTTCTACTTTCCTTGAGATTTTGCACATTTAGCAACAACAAATGCAGGTTTTTTCCAAGTACTTCACCACTCTACCTTTAAATTTTGTACATCAACAGGATCCTTTGGCACCCCCAGAAGGGTTTGTTTCTTAATTAGCCACTTTTGGGCAGTTAATTGTCTCAGTGGGCTCCTCTAAAGCCCTGCTAAAGCAGCACTGTGAGCTGAAACCTGCCACTGCCACAGCTGTGCAAATGGAACAAGGCGAATTTGAGGCCTGTTTTATAATAAGTATTTAATAAATATTAAAAAAATAGATGGATAACACTTACTTAGTTAATTCCAAATGTTTCCCTAGCAAGCTCCTGTCAGCATTTCAAAAAGGTAGAGCACTTCAGTGTGTTACTGTAGCCTGAAACTGATCTTGGGGCACCTCAGCATTTGTCTACAAAGTTAAAATTTAACTACATCAATTTCTTTCCTTACATTTTAGAGAGCTGAGCTAAAGGAAGGCTGCCCTCAGCCCCTACACCCACCTCCCCACAGCTCCTCAGCCCCCTGTGTCCATCTCCCCATAGCCCCAGCTCTTGGCCACCTCTCCTCAACCCCAGCTCAGGCCCTCACCCACCTCCTCAGAGCGCCAGCTCTGCCCCTCAGCCACAGTCCCTCAGTCAATGTTCCTCACTCCACAGCCCCTGACCCTCAGTTCCTTGCCCATCTCCCCACAGTCCTGGCTCTGCCCTCACAGCCCCTCAACCCCAGCTCAGCCCCTCACAGCTCTTTGCCCACAGTCAGTGACTGTCTACCCATCACTCCTAACCTTCAGCCCCTCACTCAGAGCCCCAGCACTGCCCCTCAGCCCCCTGTCCACTCCCCAAACACCAAGCCCAGCCCTTTGCCCACCTCCCTTCAGCCCCAGCTCTGCCCCTCAGCCCCTCACTCACCTCCCCTCAGCCCCAGCTCTGTCCTCACTCACCTCCCCACACACCCAGCTCTGCCCTCTCAGCCCCTCACTAACCTCCCCTCAGCCCCAGCTCTGTCCTCACTCACCTCCCCACACACCCAGCTCTGCCCTCTCAGCCCCTCACTAACCTCCCCTCAGCCCCAGCTCTGCCCCCTCAGCTCCTCACTCACCTCCCCACACACCCAGCTCTGCCCTCACTAACCTCCCCTCAGCCTGTGGGGAACAAAGGCCGCCTCAACTCGACGCCCGATTGGTCGATCCCCGGCACGTGACGCAGGCAGCCAATCAGCTCGCAGCGCGGCGCTGAGGGGCTGCAATGGCGGTGCTGCCCTCAGTGCCTTCGGAGTTCTCCTGAGGCGAGGAAAACGCAGGGTGTGAAAATCACACTTATTTTGTACTATTAAACTGGCGCGTTGCAATTCTTACTGATAAGAAAAAGTCTGCTCACCTTAGTGGGGAACAAAGCACGAGTGCAATTCATTTGTGTCCAAATTTGCCAGTTAAAATTACTCCCAAGTCCATTAATTCTTTCAGTCCAAGTTTTATTTCATCACTGCTTAAAAAATAAGAGGGGTTTTATCCCTCAGTCTTTACAACATGGAAATATAACCAGAACAATTTAAGATTGCTTTACAGGATGAGATACCGTGGTGAGGCACTTGGAGCATTTAGAGGAACAGAGCAGGCCAGGCCTGTGCCCCTCATGTTTAAATCTAATTAAAACAGGAGGCAACACACGTTTGCCATCCTGGGATTTAAAACAAAACACACTTTTGATTCTTGTTGATTAATTTCGATTCAGTGAAGTCCATAATCCTTTGACATTAAAGGATGGTCTGTACTGTCCTCTGTAAAAGACAATCGGCCTGATCCAAATAATGTTTTTTTTTAAAAATACTCAGTTTTCACAAGACACAATTGGGAGTGAACTCAGTGAGAACCTGGACCATCCCTTTCCATTCCAGCACAGCAGCAAAGTTGCCAACTTTTCAATGAGGTGATAAGAGGATTCCAGGTACACAGTCACATGCTTTAAGATTTCACGTGGCAATTTATTTACAGCAATTCAGCACCACCTGCTGGCACGACTTCTTTTTAAACTCATTTAAAAGATGTGGTGGTTTGTTTGCTTAATTGGTATCGTTTTTTAGATGTCTAATTTTAAACACTTCTGTGTTACATCTGAGCCACTGCAGCTATTTTGGATTTATATAATATGGAGGAGGGATGTCAGTTTAGAATTAGAACATGAAATATGCAAATGAAATCAATCTAGATGAACATTATCTCCTGCCACCTTGCAAAAATGGAGTATTTTAGTTATTAGCTCCACCGGTTTTTGTATTTCATACAGTCTTTAGCACATGTATCAGCCTTAAAAGCTGATTGCCAGCATTCCTGTGAGACTTCCAACCTGTAAAAACCTCTCCATAGCCCTCAAAACCCCCATTAATTCTTCTTATTCTCTGTCTCAGTCAAAACAGACATTCCCTGCAATTACACCCTTCCATTTCTGATTTTAACTGGCCAGTTCCTCAGTTTTTCCCACAGGGATTACAGTTTTAGGGGGCTTTTGCCAGATGATGACCAATATCCACTCAACCACAGTCTTCTTGCTTTAAATATCAATGATGACAAAGACTTCTGGCTTTTCATCTTCACAGATCTGCATGGCTGAGTAAGTTATGGCTTTCACCTCTGTGCCCTAGAAAAGAGACACAAAGCATAGACTTTTAAAATTATAGCCCTTTTACCAGTTCATAACCCCAGTTCTTATCACTTTCCTCAAATGCTAGCCAGTTTTTACTTCCCAAAAGCTGTAATTATATTTGTTCTTAGGAATAAGGAAGTTGCCATACTAAAGGCCAAACCAAGTAGTGAAAAAGGAACTCTTCCTGTATTTTATTGCCTCTTAATATCACAAATTCCTCCCCTTACACCTGACAGACCATCAACATTTGCTATGCTAAAAGTGACAAAGGTAAAGACATCAGGTTTTGCTTCTAGCAATTCTTTAGGGAAAAAAAAAAAAGAAGAAAAAAAGCAAAAACTGACTAAGCAAAGAGCTGTACCAATAGTGTGAAACCCAAACACATCAATTCTGAATATAGATTGGTTTTCTGTGTTATCAGGATCACAAAAAGGAAGGCAATCATTGAGTTTTTCTAGTGCTGAGGAAATATCATGCTCAGGTCAACAGTTTCAGGAGCACATTCCCAAAAAACCATGCAGAAAGTGAGATCTTGAGTTCAGTGGTATCATTCAGCCACATTTATATTTTGATATAAGTATAAACCACATCTCCTCCTCCTAATGTGGAAAAGCTGGAGAGAAGAACCACTGCCTACCTGTGGGTGTTTGCCTAAAGAGAACTCTTCTCCCCACCTGTAAAGGCAAAAAAATAAAAAATGTAATTTTGGTAATATTTACCAGATGTTATAATTGGCTTCAGTGATGAGTACACAACAGTGAAATTTTCATTTAAAGCCTCCAAGGAAGCAAGAAAAGTCCACAGCCCATTTTTAGACCGTGCTTTAGGCTCACCCAATTGATCTTATTTTGAACTGCATTCTGTCAATGTGAAGCACTTTCACTTCCTGCAGAGAAAGTGGGAGGAGAAATGTCAATCAGTCACACCTTCTACCTTCAGGCAGAAATTCCCACTAAATCCTACTTACAAAGGTTATTTTCCAATGTTTACACACCTTCCACCCACCCAGGTTGCCCCAAGCCCTGTCCAACCTGGCCTTGTATTTTTTGTGTTCCTTTTTCCCCTAAAATACCATTGCATCCAGAGCTGGGATTATCAGGGAACAGCCTTGTCCTACAAATGGAAAAACCTGAAACCAGAACACTCACCCTGGGTATAAAGAACTCATCAGCACTGAATTTATACAGCCACTCATCCAGGAAGTGGAAGAGAAGAGACAGCATGTCATGCCCTGTGTGGTTGAAGCAGAGATGTCACCTTTTTTTCAGCAAAAAAAATTTCAGTTTTTGTCTCAGCAAAAAACAATTTTCAGAGCACCTCAGATGTACAGGAGATTCAGATTAGCGATGCTTCATTAGATTTTAATTAACTGCAGTGAGACTACATGTGAAGAGTCAGATTTTTGGTACCTTTGGACCCTTTCTCCATCTCATAACTGTGCAATCCTCACCTTCTGCCTCTACTTCCACTGTATCCACAGGTTCCACAGTCCCTGTATCTGTCATGTAGCCAAACATGGCCATAACACACTGCTCAAAGGCTTCTTCCAACGTGTCTCCCCAGGCATGGAGCCTAAAAACACATGGAATAACTACTGGAATAGAATACTGGATTATAACAAAATGAAACAGCCCCAAAGTAACATGCAGGTGAGCAATGAGAACACGGGAATTAAGGGAGAGGAGGTGAATGAACAAAAACCACCTTGTTTTTCTAGGAAAAGGAGATTGTGAGAAGAGTTTCTTGGGAGAATATGGAAAATAAATGTTTTGCCAGCCACCTAGAAAGTTCTTTCCTAATATGGCTAATTGGTGTCTGTAAATGTAAACCACACAGAAGAAATTTAGTTTAGAAGGAGATTAAAAGGAGATTTCAAAAGACATTTCTGAATAACACAGGCTTAGTCAGAAGCGCTGTAGGAACATTAGAAAAGAAACCAAACATGATTCTATGGTGTCCCAAAAGCAGGAACAAAAGTGACCATCAAAGCACCCAGTGAGTGACATTTCATAGCTCCACAAGGTGTTACAAACAGTCCTTGGCTGTTCCCCCAGGCTTAAAGCAGTGTAAGAAATAATCAATTTGTCACCCTGAGAAATCCCAGCTGCCCACACTTACTGCACGTCTGCTGTGTGATCCAAATCTGAGGAAAGGAAAAGGAATGATGTCACCAGAATTATTTATAACATGAGGATTAAAAAAACCAAACATTAATATCTGATTACCTAACAAAAATTTTTTGCATTCATCTGCAGATGTGATGAATCTATTTTGTAGTAGATTAGGAAAAGTTAGCACAGGTGGAATTTTGGATTATTTCTGCCAAGCAGCAAAATAAACCCATAAACCCTGTTTAATATGATTATGTCAGTGTAGGGTTTGGCTGCTGTAACCCAACAGGCTTCCACAAGTTAACTGCAATAAAAAGAAACTTTAACCAGGAGTAAAGAGTTTATGCTGAAGTCTGCAGGACTGAAAATTATTCATGCAGAGGATGAGATTTGCAAATATTTCTAGCTCAGTGAGGAAATCTACCTGTCCACACCCAAAAGCAGCCATTATGCAAAGAGAAGGATTTAAAACATAGGATGTTCTATAAAATAGAAGGCAAACTCAACTCGTAAAGCATGACTAACATCCAAAGGATGTATCCAGTTTTACATGAACGTCATTTAGATTTATCCAGAGGAACGAAAGAAATGCAAAATTACGGCAGAACTAAGTTGGGATGTGAAATAAATGCCACACCACGATCACTTCAACTGAAAAATTGTTCTGGTGCTGTTTAGAGAGTTCACAAACTATTAAAGGGTTCTCAACAACGGTCTCTAAAGCAAACAAATTCCTTTGGATGTAAAAGAAGGATAAAACCTCTTCCAGTTATGGAAACGGCATGGCTGTTGTGCTATGTCACCGTATTTCTGTGCTTCTATCACATAAAGATCTGAACACATCCTAAAAATATAAATTCTATCAGAGATACAGACATAGTCCCTTCAGAGAGAAGGAAAACAGGCAGGGAATGGTCCTCTGCCTTAAGCTGGCCCTTGGGCTACCACCCACATCCTCTCAGGAGACATTCCAGGGGTGGGGAAAGGCAGAGATAATGATCTTTAAGTGGAGCACGTCGGAGTAAAAACACCACTTGCAAGACCAGCACGCTTTTGAATGTCTCCTCCTACATGAGAGGTAGAAAAATGGACTGCCTTGCTGAGAAATGGCTTGGAAAGGGAAAGTTTTCAAGGTGAGACTTGAGTAATTTATTTTCATCATTATCTTTTTAGTGCCCATAACAAGATGGGCATGAAGAAGAAAATTGATTTCTGTATTTGCTGTTGTCTTCCTTGTCCTCACAACTACACTGTCGCACACACAGGATAATATTAAAAAAAATAAAAGTACTCACATTCGTATTTCTTACAGAGAGGGGGATATTTGGCTTTCACAGCCTTCTGCTCCTCGGTCAGGTTGTAATCTCTCTCCTCGGCTGCCATGGCTGAGGGCTGCCCAAGAATCCCTCACTTCCTGCTGCTGGGGAACATCCACGGCTACTCCCTCTCTTCCTGGCGCTGGGCAAACGCGGCCACGGAGCGATTCAAAACCTGCCAGGCGTCCTGCTGGAGAGCAGCGAGAGCTCCTGAGTGCTGGATGAATTAATTTCGGTTATATTGTGTCAAACGGGGAGATGGGGAAGTCGGGAGTTCAATCCCACATCCCTGAATTGATGTGTGTTCAGCCAAGGGAAAACATTCCTTATGGAAATTGTGGACTTTGGCCTTTTCTGGGCAGAAATAAGTTTCTTCCTCCTTATTGTGTACACTGAGCATTCCATTCATTCACAACTAATAAAATACAGCAGTGATGCAAACAGCTGTAAAGTGAAT
This sequence comes from Lichenostomus cassidix, assembly GCF_008360975.1. NCBI lineage: Eukaryota > Metazoa > Chordata > Aves > Passeriformes > Meliphagidae > Lichenostomus > Lichenostomus cassidix. Next base: position 1,732,518 of record NC_139503.1, on the reverse strand, counting down.
TACACTTCCATGCTTTGGGTTAATTTTAATTAATTTTTCGAGGGTGCTCAGCCCACTCTACATCAAATACCTGAAGTGTCACTGCCCCCAAAACCCCCTGATAGGATCTTACAGAATATTTTTCTTCGGGAAAAAAAGAAAAACCGTGTTCTCTTAGGACAAGGATTATATTTAAGCCGCCAGACCTAGAAGCACGTGTGTGACAAATCCAGCTGTCACCCAAGTGCAAAGGGTTTCTTGTGCTCCTTTTCTGGCAGATTTTTAAAATAAAACAAAAGAACTGCATCAAGCCCCCACTTAAGAGTCAAATTCTCACACATTATCTCAATAGTTGCTGTTTTCCTGTTACTTTGTAGATCCGACAGACACAAACTAACAAACCCGATTAACTTCAGCTTAATTAATTTTCCTCTCCACATTTTCAGACATCATGACCATTCTTTAATACTTTTGTGCATTTTAACATTTATCCACAGCTGATCCCAACACTTCCCCAAGCAATGCAATTAATTTAGAGATATCCCAGAACTTTTACACAGGAGTTGGTTCTTACTCCATTAGAAACAAGGCATAAGGTTTCCAATTCCTCATTTCAGGTAAACATCTAGGTATGTTGCAAAGAGAAGTCTGAAATCGAGGACTCGGGGCATCTCTTGAGGAATAAACCCAGTTTTGGTTTGGTATCTGATGTTAAACCTGTTAACCCTTAACTGTGGAGAGTCACATTCCAGGTTACCCTCAGCAGCCAACCAGAACCAGCAAATATTACATCTCTAAAACTCACCGCCGCACTGAATTGTGGAAAAAAAGGGAATATATTCGTGCTTACAGGGAATTAACCACACGCCGAGAATACCCGATGGTGTCAGGGCGGCCCTGCAAGGAGGCCTCGGCCCACACACGCACCGCTCCGCTCCGGTCCCGCCCCGACACGCTCTGCTCACGGCTGTGGTGACCGGAGGGAGCCACAGCCACGGTTCTTCCCAATCGGGGACCGGGAGCGAGGTGCAGGGACCGGGAGCGAGGAGCAGGGAGCGGTACCGGACCGTAACCCGGCCTCCCCTCAGCGCGGGGCGCGGCCCCTTTAAGAGCGCGCTAAGGGCGCTCCGGAAAATGGCGGCTCCCAGAGGGAGCCCTCCCACGTGACCACCGCGCGCGCTCCCGTCCCCGCCCCCTCGCCCCTCTCCGATTGGCCGGCGCCTCCCGGCGGCGGGCGCCGATTGGCCGGCGTTGGCGCGCGAAGGGGTGCGCGGCGCCGGGAGCCGCACGCAGCGGGGGCAGGAAACAATAGACGGAGCCGCGGCCGGAGGGGTCGGAGCAGCGAGCGCAGGAACCGCCCGCCCGCCTCGCCCAGCCCGCCCCGCCTCGCGCCCCGCGGCCGCCGCGCTCCCCCCCGCCCCGCCATGGCGGACAAGGAAGGTAAAGGCTCCCGTATGGGCGGCGCGGCCTTCGCCGTGAGGCGCGGGTGTTCCCCCCCCGCTCCCCGTGACGGCGTGAGGGGAGCGGGGCGGTGCCGCCAGGGGGCGCGCGGGGCGGGGCCTGAGGGCTCCCCGGCCATGGCCGCCGGTGGCTGCTGGCGCCCGGGGAGAGCGGCCCGGCCCGGGGTCCTCTGCCCGCCCGCTGCGCCCCGAGGAGGGGTTTGTGAGCCCCGGTGGGCCGGGAGGGCCGGGCCGTGCCCCGCGAGGGGAGCGGGGGGGACAAAGAAGTGTTAACTGCCGCTGCCGCGAGCCCTGAGGGTGCCCCGGTTCTGCGGGCTGCCCCCGGCTCATGGGTGAGCTCCCGATCCGCGGGGCTGCTCCCCTTCCGCGGGCGAGCTCCGGTTCCTTTGGGGTGCCTCCGGTTCCCCATTGGTGTCCCCGTTCCGCGTTGAGCTCCCCCAGGTCTCCCCACCGCCCTCTCTGCAGCAGAGGCTGTTGGCAGATGGGCTGAGAAGGTGTGTGAGAGCCACAAGGCAGCCAGAAGGAGCCTTGGAAAACTGGATTTTGGGAACGAGTAGTTCAAGGCTGCAGCCAGACCGGTCTGTTTAACAGCAGTTGCTGGATCTCTTGCGTTTAAACATTGTTACAAGTGTGGGTTTTGTCTCCCTGTGCACTAAGTTTCAGAACTTTATTGTGCTAGGATAACAACGTTCTTTATCAAGTCATCCCAGAATGGGTTTGGCTGGAAGGGAACTTAAAACTCATCCCATTCCACCCTCTGCTATGACAGGGACACCTTCCATTATTCCAGGTTGACCCAAGACCTGTCCACCCTGGCCTTGGACACTTCCAGGGATGAAATTTGGCATAGTTAATATTAATTACCAGCCATATATTAAAAAAAAAAAAAAAAAGGGATTAGCATGTGCAACAGGGAATTTTTAACCATTAACCAACTACTCCAATGGAGCATCTAACAGCAAACCGAAGTGTGATTGATGTAGCTTACTGATCAGTTGCCTGCTGACAGTGCTGTGTGTCTGCAAATACTTCTACAAATAATTAATTGTATGTATTTTTCTAAAACCCCACTTCAGCAGCCTTTGATGATGCGGTGGAAGAACGTGTGATCAACGAGGAATATAAAATATGGAAAAAGAACACCCCCTTCTTGTATGATTTGGTGATGACCCATGCCCTGGAGTGGCCCAGCTTGACTGCTCAGTGGCTTCCTGATGTCACAAGGTAAAGAGATCCTTTTGCTCTCTTTTGAAAGCAGAATAAACAGCAAATCCAGGAATGTGCTGAGAGGCTTTTGGGTTGATATCACGGAATCCCCAACTGGTTTGGGTGGGAAGGGACCTTCAATTGGCAAGGTGTCACCTCTCTGCCATGGCCAGGGACACCTTGCACTATCCCAGGTTGCTCCAAGCTCCATCCAACCTGGCCTTGGACACTTCCAGGGATCCAGGGGCAGCCACAGCTTCTCTGGGAATTCTATTCCAGGTCCTCACAGGGAAGAGATTTTCTGATCCCTCTTTTGTTTCTCTTCCCCCTGCAGACCTGAAGGCAAAGATTTCAGCATCCACAGGTTAGTGCTGGGCACCCACACCTCAGATGAACAAAACCACCTGGTGATCGCCAGCGTGCAGCTGCCCAACGATGATGCACAGTTTGATGCTTCCCACTATGACAGTGAGAAAGGAGGTAAGAGCCCTAAGAATGGGATTTAAACCGATTTTTCCCTTCCCTGCATGAAATTTGTCTTTTCTGGACGTTCAGAGTGCAGATTTTGCTTCCAAATTAATTCGTTTCTAAGTGGTGTCTCCTTAATAGGCAAATAATCTGTTTCTTGAATGTCTTAATAATCTAAGGATGGAAACAGAAAGAGGTGGGTTAATTGCAAAAATATTTATGTGGGAGAAAGCCTCCTCCTTCCCTGTTTCTCAGGAACTGATACTGAACTCCATGCAGTGCTTTTTATTAAAATTTTTATTACCACATTTGCACTAGGTAAAGTCACTCATGTAAAGAATATTTTTATTTCAGAGTGTAACATTTTAAATATTGTTCATTTGCCTGTGAGTTCTGCTGCCTGATTGCTGCTCCAGCCCCTCTGGGGTGACAGATTGTGTTTTATTCAGTGAATCAGACTTGAAATTGATGCTTTTGTAACCTTTGTGGCTGTCACAACTTAGCCATTTCTCCTGTTTGCTTGGCTGAATCAATCTTTCCACCTGGTGAAAGTCCTTAATGATCCAATGTTTGCTCTTCTTTTTACAGGAAGTCTGGATTGTGCAAGACAATTTTGATCTTTGGGCTTCTTAAAGTTATTTATGAGCATGGGGTTGTTTAATAAATACATGTTTCTGTTCTATTTCAGTATTTCTCAGAAATACTCTAATTTAAAAACAATCCAAACCCCATTCTTTCTGCCAAAATTGTGCAGTTTTATGAATTACTGAGTTACTTTATGTATAAAGATAAGGGAACTTTAGTAAGTTGTATCACAGTTGTATCACAAAATTGCAACTTGTTTTTACCACAACTTTGTCTATTCTAGTTGCTTGGCAGCAAACCTTTGTGCCTGGTTCTGAAACTTCTTCTTCACAACTCCTGCATTCTTATTCCTAGAATTTGGAGGCTTTGGCTCAGTAAGTGGAAAAATTGAGATTGAGATCAAGATAAACCACGAGGGAGAGGTGAACAGAGCCCGTTACATGCCCCAGAACCCCTGCATCATCGCCACCAAGACTCCCTCCAGCGATGTCCTTGTCTTTGATTACACCAAACACCCTTCCAAACCAGGTCTGTGCTTCACAGAGCAGCCAGCTCATCCCCTAAGGCTGAAAAAGAGGTTAAGAAATGGTGTGGATTGCCCCTCATTTTGGATTTTTTAGGGCCAAGTGGGTGTTTGTGTAAGAGGTTATTTTGTATGAATTTTAAACACATGTATCCAAATGTATCCAAGGGAGAAACATTTCCCTGCACCGTGTCTGCTTGTTTTGTCACCTCAATATGTCTGCTGGTATTTGAGGTGGTAAAAGGAGGTTTTTTTGGAAGCTGTGATTGATTTGATTGGTAGCTGAGCTATTCCTGTAAATGTATTAACAGTCATTTACCTATGAACTCATCCAGATCAAATAGATTAACTCATTTTGCCACTTGTGGGGAGGATCAGAAGTGCTTTCCTCATTTCGAAAGTGCAGTTGGAGATGAAAAATTCTCACCTTGCCTCATTCCAGATCCTTCTGGAGAGTGCAACCCAGACCTACGTCTCCGTGGGCACCAGAAGGAGGGTTATGGGCTGTCCTGGAACCCAAACCTCAGCGGGCATTTGCTGAGTGCTTCTGATGATCATGTGAGTACTTGGAGCTGAACCTGCACTTGGTGTGCCTTGGGAACAACAAAAACACCCTGGGTTTGAGTGGGAGGAAGTAAAAAGAGTGGTTAAAGGTGTGACTTTTAAATTTTTTGTTTTAAAGACCATTTGCTTGTGGGATATCAGTGCTGTTCCCAAAGAAGGCAAAGTGGTGGATGCCAAGACCATCTTCACAGGCCACACAGCAGTGGTGGAAGATGTCTCCTGGCACCTTCTCCATGAATCCCTTTTTGGATCTGTTGCTGATGATCAGAAGCTCATGATGTAAGTGGGCAAACCCCTTCTGCTCCTCAAGATTTCTCACCTCCTTCTGCCCCTCAAGATTTCTCATCTCCTTCTGCCCCATAAGATTTCTCATCTCCATAATAATGGAGAATTTCTCCCTCAGGGAAATGGGATCCAAACCTTGGTTCTAATTCCATGTTTTCCCTTCCCAGCTGGGACACTCGGTCAAACAACACCTCCAAACCCAGTCATTCCGTGGATGCTCACACAGCTGAAGTAAACTGCCTTTCCTTCAACCCCTACAGTGAGTTTATCCTGGCCACAGGATCAGCTGATAAGGTACTTCTGCTTTGATTTTGGAACATCCTTGCTCAGTTTCTGGGATGGATGTACATGTTGATTACTTCAACAAAATAATATTAATTTTTTTTTTCCTAGACTGTTGCTCTATGGGACTTGAGGAACCTAAAACTGAAGCTGCACTCCTTTGAGTCACATAAAGATGAAATATTTCAGGTATAAAAGAAGTCTTTTATCTTTTAGGCTCATAAACTTCTACTCAGCAATCTGGAAATTTCTAATTTTTCCACAATGTTTTTGCATTTAAAAACTCCTTTTATCTGCTTATACTTTTTTGGGTGTTGTTGTTGTGGAGCTGCAGAGCTCCAGTACAGAAAGAATGTCCAGAAAGGGACCAGAGAAATGCTCTGGAGCTTTAACCACAGCAGAAGGATGAAATGGTAGCAGGGCAGAGTCCATTAAATTATTCATGGCAGCAGATTGAAGCAGGAGGTGCAGGGAAATGGCTGCAATGTTTCCACCTCCTCAGCCTGGTCTTACAGGAAGGTTTAACAGCCCCTGACAACAGATAATTGCTGATTTTCCTGCTGTAAATAGAGAATGTTCACATCATGGGCAGCACCTGCTTAGCAGATTAAATATTTCCATCTCCAACTCGTGCCTTAATCAGAGGAAAAATATGTAGAGTTTTTTTTTTTTTTTTGGTGGAAGGATTATCAGTTCAGACTGTGTTATGTCTAAATAAAATTACAGAACCCTGAAAAGCCACGTTAGTGTGCAGAATTCTGTGTTCTTTCCTAATCCTGTGATCCTATTAAGTGGTGTGTTCTGGAGAGCTTTATCTCCAGCAGAAGGAGTAAATGTGAGCTTTTGGGCCAGTTAAGCTTAATTACAGTGATTTCTTTTCATGTGAGAACTGTGCCTACTGCTGAAGGAATCCGTGGGTTCTGTTTGTGCAATCCTTATTAAGATAAGGAGCAGCCAATACCCTTGGGAGCTGTTTGCACTTGGAAACACGTGGGCTTTGTTAGGGGAAAGGTTCCAGGTGGCACCTTTTTGGTGAAACGTCTTTTTTTTTGTGTGAATAGTCACAAATTTCTTCCTGTGATGAATGTTATTTATGCATATTTTATGTTGTTACCGGTTTGAATTCTTGTAGAACCCTCAGGGTGCAAAATGAAGTGGTGATTTTTGGGAATGTCCTGTTACAGCTTCTCAAAAATCACTTTTAAATTTATCCTTGCCTTCAGGTTCAGTGGTCTCCCCATAATGAAACCATCCTGGCCTCCAGTGGCACAGACCGCAGGCTAAATGTTTGGGACTTGAGGTAAATCCCAAATTATTCAGGCTTTCCCCACAAAATATTATTGATTAATTGCATCACACCTCAAAACACCAAACCAACCCTTTTTTTTGCAGTAAAATTGGAGAGGAGCAATCCCCTGAAGATGCTGAGGATGGTCCCCCAGAGCTGTTGGTGAGTCTTCTCAGCCCCATTCAATATTTTAACTTATTGCTCACCTCTGCAATGCAAATTTCAAACCATTCCCCTGTTTGTTTCCCCAATCCTAGTTTATCCATGGTGGTCATACTGCAAAGATCTCTGATTTCTCCTGGAATCCCAATGAGCCTTGGGTCATTTGTTCTGTATCAGAAGATAATATCATGCAAGTCTGGCAAATGGTGAGTTGTTTGGGAAGGTGCAGGAAATGCCAGGTGGGAGATGGTGTTGAAAACCTGGATTTCAGCATTCCTGCTTTCATTTACAGCCCTCAGAATTACTCAGTTTGTAGCACTGCTGAAATCTCAAAGGGACAGTGAAATCCCCTTTAGCTTTGGCTAGAACAATGGTTTCCAAATACTCAGGACATGTTTTGTGTTTATAAAAAAAAAAAAACAAAGAGGAAGTACTGGTTCAGAAAGAATTTTTTGAATGAAAACAGTGTGTGAGAACCAGCAATGAAATTGAGGTTTCTGTAGTTGTTAAAGAATATTTGAGATTTCATTCTCCAAAGATGAAAAGAGTGCTGGTGAACAGGAACAGTTTGCTGGCTCTACATTCCCAGCTGTTGAAGGTTTTGGAAAACAATCTTGACCTTTGACAAGACCATTTTCCTATTTTTTTTTGTTTATCTCTAAATTTTGTTCTTGGCAGCTGTCTGTGTAGTTCTTTTAGAAAGTGCTGCTGAGTAGAGGATCTACAAAATAAATACTTCAAACACTTTTTTTAAGGCTTGCAGTGGACTCTCCTTTAGCAGATTCCTATTTCCAGACCAATTAGGAATTTTTTTGAGACCAGGCTTTTATGGAGAAGGTTTTTTGTGTTGCTGCTTTACATGTTAATGGGATTGGGGATGAAGTGATCCATATCTGCAAATAAAAAATAAACTACCAGAACTTTCTGAGGTGTTCTGGCAGTTGGAATTCTGTCCAAAAGGGTGGGAAATGCTCCCTCAGTCCCTCCATCCCTGTCTTGCAGGCAGAGAACATCTACAACGATGAAGATCCCGAAGGAAGTGTGGATCCAGAAGGTCAAGGATCCTAGATGGCAACCTCTCCCTGTTTTTAGTCTTTCTCCTTCTCTCCCCTCTCAGCCCTGATATTGACTTAACACTGGTTTTGAGACACACGTAGGCTTTGTGTTCAGCCATCCTCCTCTAGATCCCATCCCAGGCTTTTCCACCCAGACACTGAGAATTCCCCACCCCAAAAAAAAGGGCTCAGCCCCCTCAGCCAGCTCCCTGCTGTGCCTCCTTGGCCAGAATTCCTACAGCAACCTGCGTTGGTCTGCCTGTCCTATTTTAACTGCCTTCATCACAGAGCAAGCTTAGGCTTGGGGGGTTTTTTTTCCCTGTCTTTTGCTTGCTCCAGCCACAGGCTTTTGCCTAATTTAAACAAAAAGTTAAATTGGCAGAGCTGCCCGAGTGGGCTTGAGCCAACAGAGATGATCCAAGTGTTAATCCCCTGACAGCTCAGAAATGGTGTGGAAGGTCTTGTCCTCCTCAGTGCAACTCAGAAGCCTTGGAATTCCTTTAGTTATCTGTACCTTGTGGCTTTTTCCGCCTTTGCAGATACAAGACTTGCAAGTTCTGACTTGAACTGAAATTTCTCTTCTTTTTTTGTCTCTCCTGCTAATTCTGGGTTTTTCATTCCTTCCTTCCTTTCCCTTTCCCTCCCTCCTGCTGGGCGCCAGCGGTTTGGATTCGTTAGCTATTCCTGCAGAGCCTCCTTCACCTCCCACCTTTTTTGCTCTATTGTGTGTTTCTTGAGCTGTGTTTTCACATAATGTTTCTTTCCTTTCTGTGAAATGGTTTTTTTAAAACTTGGGGGAGCCCTCAAGTTGTAAAAGGTGTTTGTTTGTACCAACGGATGACCCCGGTGCCCTCAACAGCCTTGGCAGCTGGTGGAAAACAAAAAAAAAAAAGTGGATGAACTACTTTTTTTAGGAGTTAATCCTTGACCACAAGGTCCTGCACGTCTTCCACTCGGGTGTCCAGTGCCACCAGCAGCCTCTTACTCTCCATCTCCTCATGACTAATTGCGTGTAAGTCCTTCAGTTGGAATAAAGTTTTTCTACGTAAACGCTGCCAAGTTTGGGGAGTTTTGTGCTGTTTCTGCATTTACTGCTTTGTTAAGGGTGTTCACCTGTTCAGGGAGCTGAATGTGGTCTCTGCCTGTGTGTGTCCATGAGGCTGGATGCTGGTAGAGATATTTTTTTAATTTTTAGGACGTTAAAATAGGTATTTATCTCATTTCTGCTGCTTTGTGAAATAAATCAATGAGCACTTAAACCCCCAAGCAGCCACCAAAGCACCAAAGTTCTTCCCCTCAAGCCCTGCTGCTGTCTGCATTTTAACTTTGCCTTTAGCCCTTGCCAAAATTGTTTTTTGTTACTCTCCAGCATGAATTTGATACAAACTTGGGCTTTTGAGACGCAGCCCTGAGAATGAAAAGGCTCCTTAAACTCTGACCTTTTATTTTCAGTGTGAGACTCGATATAAAGTGGAAACCTCTTCCCCACCACCTCGTTTCTGTGGAGCACAACCCAGTACAGCAGAGACCCTTGAAATACAAAAGAAAATCCTCTTCAAAGGAGAAAGCTTCTCTTGCATGTAAACTTTGAAAAGTCAACCCTCCCCTGCACCAGCCAGAACTTTCTGTGCTGGTTTAAACCATCTGAAATAAGATAACGTTTTCCCAAACACAGCAAAACATAAATCAGTTTTTCCCTCTTCCATATCCATTGTTCAGTGCAAAGATTGTTTTCTCCTCTGGGGAAAAGCAGTTTTACTACATGAGCAACAGCAGCACCTCAGGAATACCCAGGGAAAGCATTGTCCAATATTCCCAACTCCAGGCAGCTGCTGGCATCAGGCAGGATAAAGCAGCAAGAGGAGACATCCCTTGTAGATCCTCTGACCAGTGGTTTGTTTTGTTTTTTTGCTACAAAGAGGAGAATTCCATGGTTCTAACAGTCCTGCTCTGCTTTTTCCTCCGATTTGCAGAGGTGTCCGTAGATTTCCAAGCAGCTCCTGTAAGGGTAGAAAGGAAATTTAGGCTATGGAATATTTGCATAAATGCTCTGGCTGGAGAAAAAAAGGGAAGGGGGAAATGCTATTTTTGGGAAAAGTTCTTTCTTGTCACGGTATGGGAGAAAAAGGAATTGGGAAACACTTCAAGAGGTTCAGTCCATGGCCTTGAGAGTGTGTGGGCCCAGCCCAGCTCCTGCAGAGCCCTTGGCAAAGAGGATTTAACAGAAGGGAATGTCATTTTTGGTGGGAGCTGCTGGAAAAGGCAGCTCAGAGCTGCACTGAACTCTCAGGTCCCTGGAGCAAATGTGAAACCTCATTTAAAGATGTCATTTCCAGCGCTGGCAATTTGTAGATTCCAGGAGCTGAGAGACTCCACTTGGAATTAAACATTGGTCTGGGATTTAGGAGGAGCCCAGGCAGCAAGGACAGGGTGGTGTTGGGATCTGGGCTGAATCCTAAATGCAGTTTGTCCTGTTGGGAATGGCTGGTGACAACCCAGGCTGAGAGAGCTCCTCCCTGTGCTTGGATTAAACAGCTTTGGGGTAGGGAATATTCTCCTGTGGTGTGTTTTAGGTGGAGAAGGGGAAAAAGGAATGCTAAAGGAGCAGTGAGACTACAGAAAAGGGTTAAGAGTGTGACCAGCTGAGACTGAAGTAACAGCAGCTCCAGGTTGGGTGAGTAAAACAATCCACAAACTCATGTATGTTTTCTGGAGATTTAGGAATTCACGTGCAGTGAAGACCTGAGTGAAACCAGAAGGCAATTCCAGCATCCACAGCTTCCAAAGCTAAACCTCAGCTAAGGAAACCACCACTTCAGTAGCCACACCTGCCCCTTGGGTAGCCACCCCACTCTGTGTGCAGCAATTTCCATCAAATCCCTCTTTGCTGTTGGACACAGGGTTTGGAACTCCTGTTGTGCTGCCCTTGGTCACACACTGGGGACCAGGAGGACAAGCCTGAGGTGTCCCACAGCAGTGTGACCTCACCCTGGACTCTTCCCCACCATCCTCTTCCTCCTCTGCCCCGCAGGGAGGAGACCCAGACGCACTTGTAGATGGAGAGCTCCCGGTGGAGGCTGGTCCTGAGCTCCTCCAGCTCCTGGTTCTTGCGCTGCTGGAGCTGCACTCCGTTTTTCAGCTCCTTCAGCCTGTCCTCCAGCTCCTCCACCTGCTCCTGGGGGGGAAAAAACGAGTAGATTAGCTGAGGGAGGAAGATGCCTGTGCTCCTCTGCTGCCCTGATTCTCCCCAGGAATCTCCCTGTGGATGGTGCTGGTCTGGACAAGCACAGCCAGGCTGCTCCTGCCCAACTACCTTCTCTAAAAACCTCTGCAAAAAAAGCTTTGTTTTCATACAAAGGTGGGAATTCGGGCTGGGCTGTATTTTGTCCTTAGGCTTCTCCTGGCTGCTCAGTGTTGTCCCCTAAATGACTCAGTGTGTGTTTTGAGAAGCTGCCAGAGCTGTATAAACCCGTGAGACAGGAGGAGATAAATGAGGAATTTGGGCAAAGGAAAATGTGGAGGCACACAGGGGTCTGAGGAACCCCAAAAATCCATGGATGCTGGTGATTCTGGTCCCCATCCCAGCAGGGAGGAGCTGTGATGGAAGGGGAATGGCAGCTTCCAGAAACTGCTGGGAGGAGGCAGCGACTGCGAGCCGAGAACAGAGAGTGTTGAAAGGGGGGAGATTAATTGTGGAGCCTCTTTGCCAAATGTGCTCTTGGAGATATTGAATTGCCTTGTCCCTCAGGCCGAGGGGATGCCTGGCCTGGCCAGAAATAACCTCCCTGGAGGCAGCCTGGCCCCTGAGCTGTGGGCAGAGGGGTGAGACCCTTCCTGGCAGTCGGAGGGGCAGAATCTGCCCCAGCAGGAGAAGGGTTTGGAAAGAAAATCCACCTTCATTTAAAAGTGACTTTTCCAAGTGTCTTGGCTCAGTCCTGTGCTGGAGGAGCTGTGGGAAATGTGTGATGCTTGTGCTGAGCAGCATCACTGAGCTTTGGGAAGGAAATCCCCATCCCTGGGGCCATTTTTGAGGGGCAGGACAAAACCAAGAGAGAATATATTCAGGAGAAACCTATTTTCCAAACTGGGTGAAGCCCCAAACTTTCCCACTGCACCTCTGGCTTTGCCTTGTGCCCATGGGCTGCTGTTTTACCTGGCTTGTGCTAGGGTGGGGGATAATTTTAATTCCAACAAGCAGGAGATTTTCCCCATCCTCCCCCTCCTCATCCACCCCACTCCTTCCCTTGGCCCTACAAGCAGATCCTGCAGCATCCACATTCCCCTGGATGCAAAGAACAACTCCCACTCTCAAAACAGGACGCAGTGGTGCCCTTTTGGGACACATACCCTGTATTGCCCGACCTCCTCATCCCTCTTCTGCTTGACCAGCACGATCTGCTCCTCCAGGCTGCGGTTCTGCAGCCGCAGCCGGCTGGCCTCGCCCTGCAAGGGCCTCAGGGCTTCCTTCATGCCCTGGATCTCTCCTTGCATCTCCTGCAGCGCCTTGGCCCCAGCCTCACGCCTCTCCAGCAGCCTCAGCAGCTGCGGCTCGTAGTGCTCCTCCAGCCCCCGCCGGCTCTCGGCCACGAAGCTCTCGAATTCCATGGAGAGCCGGCGGCTTTCCTGCAGGTACAGGTTGTCCTGCCGGCACGGCGGAGCCTCCAGGCGCTGCCTCAGGACTTCCTTCTCCTTCTCGCAGGTCTCCTTCAGCTGGGACAGTTCCCCGGAGAGCTGCCCCGCCTGGCTCTCCAGCTCGCCCTGGTAGGCGGCGTGCTGGGAGAGGTCGTGCCGGCGGCTCTCCAGCTGGTACTGGCAGGCCACGCATTCCTTGGTCACCTTGAAGAGCTTCTGCTTGATCTGCCGGATCTCATCCCGCAGGTTGTCCCTCTCCAGCTCCACCTTGGCCAGCAGCCTGCAGGCGGCCTGGATCTCCTCGTGGGCATGGCGGATCTCCTGCAGCGCCGGCTCGCGCAGCTGGGCCAGCTCGGCGATCAGGCTGTCCCTCTCCCGCTCCAGCTGCTCCACGATCTCGATGCACTCTTGGAAATAATTCCCCAGCTCCTCCAGGGTCAGGCATTGGTGCTCGGTGGTGTCAGCACCCAGAGGGCTGCCTGCTCCCTCTGCGTCCATGTCCAGCGGGATTCCTGCCCCGTCTGGGTTTTCTGGGATGCCTGCCCTGTCTGTGTCCATGTCCAGTGGGATTCCTGCTCCATCTGCGTCCTCATCCGGTGGGATTCCTGTCCCACCCGCATCCACACCTGCTGGGATCTCTGTCCCACTTGCATCCACATCCAGTGGAATCTCTACTCCATCTGCATCCATGTCCAGCAGGATTCCTGTCCTGGCTGCATCCACGTCCAGCGGGATCGCTGCCCTGTCCACGTCCAGCGGAATTCCTGCTCCACCTGCGTCCACATCCAGCGGGATCCCAGCCCTGGCTCCATCCTCATCCAGCTGGGTCCCTGGAGTGTTTATCTCCAAGGAAGGATCTCCCTGGCTGGAGTCTGGGCTGCCCCTGTGCAGGGGTTTAGATCCATTCCCCACCGGATCCGATGGGGTCTGTGGACATTCCGGGGGCAGAGCAGCTCCTTCAGGTGCTCCCTGTGGGGCTGGGGGTGCTCTGGCTTCATCCAGCTGTAGCTCTGGGGGGAGCTCGGGCTGTGCCATCAGGTCCCTGGAAAGGAGAGGGGATGTGAACTGGAGCAATGAGTGTAACAGGTCTCAGCCTTTCCTCCCCACCCTGTGAGACCCCCGAGCCTGGTGGGTCCTGTGGTGGCCTGGCCGCTGTGACAGTCCCCGTGTCACCCACAGGGCAGGGCTGGGCTCAAACCTCTGGTGGCACCTTGGGCCCAGACTGTCCAAAATCAGGAAACAAACCCCTCTTAAAGCTAATTCCTGGGTAATTCCCTGACATCCACGGCAGAGGAGTGAGGCATGCAAACCCAGACCCCAAACCCAAGAGCTGCTCCAGTGCCAACCTGTCCCGGCCAATCTCCCCAGCGGCACCGATGTGAGCACTCCCTGGAAAACTCGCCGCGATTTTAGCAGCGTGGCATAACCTCACGGCAAGGGAATGCGCTGCTGGAAGCCCGGGCAGGCTCCGGGATGGCTGAGATGAAGGAAACCCCACACGCAGAGCCCCGGGCGAGCGGCAGCGGCTGCAGCAGGAGCTCCGCGCTTTGCAGAGTCATCGATCCCTCATTGTCCCCAGGCGCGGCACCTGCAGCTGCCACCACCGAATGCTCGCTCTCCCATCCTCCCGGCTGCTATTTGGGGTAGGATGGAGAGAACAACGCTCGGGGACGAGCAGAGGCTTTTCCTGCTGCTGCCAGGAGCCGGTGGGATCGGTGGGAGGATGCCCTCACCTCTCGGCCACGCCGCTGAGCTCATGTCTAGTCATTCCCTGAGGAATGAGCGCAGGCTGGCACTCACAGGCAGCCCTGGGCTCGGAGCAACGGCTTTGAGCAAAGAACTGATTTTCACCGATACTTTCTCTCCTAATAAGGCAGTTTTCGGCACTGATGACACATCGCAGCCTCGGACTGCACGGCCGGCGGCTGGAGAGGGGGCAGCGAGTGGAAAGGTGGGAAAAGGGCTCCTCTGCCCGGTTTTTCCTTGCCCTCCCCGCTGCCAGCGCTTGTTTTTCAAAGTTCTTGGATCTGCTTTGCATGGGCAGGACGGGAGGGGAGGGCGCCGTGCTGCCTTTCCAGCCGGGATTTGGGGCTCGCTGCCACCCACCACCCCTCATCCCAGAGCCCCCCAGAACTCCTGGTACCCCAGAGAGACCACTCCCCAAATTCCCGATCATTCCTGAGGGTCCGGGAATGCTGAACCTCAATCCCCCCACCCCATCCCTGCACCCCAGGCTTTGGCAGCCCCTTCACCTGCCCCACGCCCCCCACCTTGCCGAGGATCCCTCACCCCCGGGACCCCCGGAGGCTTCCAAACCTTCCCTGCCCTGCCGGGTGGGCTCTTACCTTCCTCCCCCGGAGCCCAGCGCCGCCGGCTCTGCACTGCACATGGGCTTAGCATGGGGCGGAGAGGGGTTATTAATAAACAGGGCTGGAAATCAGACTCCGCCGAGCAGCCGCTTCCCCCGGCCACCGCCTGCAGTGCCAGCTGCGGGCGCTGCCTTCCTCCGCCCCGGGGAGGAGGAGGAGGAGGAGGAGGAGGGCGGGGAAGGCCTGGCTGTCTGCATCCCTGGCAGAGGCAGCCGCTGCAGCCAGCTCGCATCCCTGGGGAGCAGCCCGAGCAGCCCCCATGCCGCTCCGGCTGTTCCCACCCCTGATTTATGGGACAGGTTTGTTTGGTGGAACCTCCCAGACGCTCCTTCCCGCCCCACTGGCGGCTCCTTCCCTGGATCCGCAGGTCTCTGTCCCGCCGGGGTGCTGCTCAGGGCTGGGGTGGGGATAATGGGGTGCCCTGGGATGGTGCAGTGGGGGTTTGGTTGTGGTGGAAGGGGAAATGCCAGAGGATGCAGCTCGGGGTCCCTGAATGGCCTCATCCCGAGCATGGGATGGGATTTGTGAAGGTGCTGGTAGCACAGTGCTGCACTCCGGGGTGTTGGTTATGGATGTATTAATTACCAATATCTCGGGGTTTTTTACATACCCCAGGCTGGCCCCACAAACACCCCAGTCATGGCACAGCACAGCCTCAGCTTCCTCTTCCGCCCATAACCGATCCCTGCCACCCTTTTCCCTCTGGTTTGGGGATGGAGAAGGTGGCATTTCCCTCTGGTCACACTCCTGGGTGTCCAACAGCGACACTGCCCTCACCCTCTTGGCTCCCCACCTCTGCCCACTCACCAGCTCTGCTCTCCCACGGTGCCCATCCCCATCCTCCCCACTCCGTGCATCCTAAATCCACATTTTGTCCATCATATCACCAACAAACATTTATATAAAATACCCATTTAGGATCTATATTGCCATGTTGGCATAGGTGCATCATCCTGGGGTCACCATCTGGCCTGGCCACCCCTCCTGGTGTTGTCCCCAAGCCTACCTCGGGCTGCTCCCGCTCCTGCCGAGCTCAGGAAGTCGGCGCTGCCCTCTCAGGAAGTCTCCAGCTTACGTGCCCCAAAACCACCCAGCAGCCCACACCCCAGCCTGCGACATCGCCCAGTGCCACCCTGTCACCGTCACTGTCACCTTGCCCATGGCTCGCTGGCCACGGGGCCGCAGAAATCAAGTTTAAAATAACAGCTCTCGTCCATCCTTCGGGAACAGAGCTTTAAAAGGAAAAGGGAGATTTGAGTGGGTTTTTTTTTTCTCTTTTTTTGGATCCTGTTCCTTTTTTCAGCCCGGCACACCTTCTTTTTCTCTCTCTTTTTTTCCATGAAGCGCCTCTATTTTTGACTCAATCGGAGAGGAATGCTGTTAATTCGCACAAGTTGGGTGTATAAATATCTATCTGGAGATGGATCTGCCAAGGAGAGAAACCTGCGGATCACACGAGCTGCGTCCAACAAGCCTTGTAGGGCCTGGAGGGGACAATGACAACAGCACTGCCGAGCCCTGGGTTTATCTAATGAGCTGCCAAGGGCAGGGTGGGGAGCGCTCAGCTGTTCCCTGCTCCGTAAGCGGATACCCCTGCCCAGGCCCCGGCCCGGGGATGTTTTGTGGATATAACCAGGCAACAGGCGGCTCCGGTGTCCCCGGTGTGCCCGGCAGAGCCCCGCCGGCCGCGGGCACCAGCTGAGACCGGGCAGTGCAGGGAGACACCGCCGGCAGCCAGCAGCGTGGACTTTGCTCCGGTAAACAGAGCTGGAGGAGTTATCGGCGCTGCCAGAGGCGAGAAAAAAAGGCAGGAGAGAGTTTGAGAGACGGAGAGTTTGAGATCTGGCTCTCGGGATGAATGACAGCGGCTCCGGTCACCGCGCTGCCACCACGGCGTCCCCGGCGACTCCCGGGGGGTCGTGGGGAGCAAAGAGCGGCTGTGGGGCACTTCAGCTTTTCTCTGGTGACCTGGGGCTGTGTCTCCCTTCCCGCTGGACTTTTCCTTCCCGTCACGCACGACAGATCAGCCCCAAGGGCAGCAGCCAGCCGGCAGCGCGGCGTCGCCACCGTGGCACCACCGCCACCCCCCTGGCACTGCCACGGCGGCTCCGTCCCCGTGCTGTCCCCACACAATCTTTAGGGACAAACTGGAAGTAGCAGGGAAATCGGGGTGTGCTCATCCAGAGGCTCTGGCAGCGCCGTGGGGTGTCCAACCTGCCCGAATTCCAGGACGGATGGGATTTAGGAGCGGCGATCCCGGGCAGCGCTCGCTGTTTGCCGAGGGCGAGGGGGTCCGGCCGAGCCAGCCGTGCCAGATCCGGCCCCTCGAGGGTAGGAGCTGCAATCTGATCCCGGGGGAAAGTGTGATTCATCCTGGAGCTGGGAGAGCTTCCAGGGAAGGATCCTGGCTCGCTCCTGCCCTGCCCTGGTCCCTTTGTCCCCCTTGTCCCGGCCGGGTGAGGATCCCTGGATGGTTCCGCAGCAGCCGTGGCTGTGCGGGGATGGCACGGGGGGGATTCACCAGGGTTTGGGGGGCTGGATGCCGCTGGCTCCTTGAGAACAACCTGGTTTGCTTCACTTCCTGCCTCAGTTTCCCCAGCTGAGAGCTGCGGTGGCCCCTGGAGTGGGAGGGGAGGAGGAGGAGGAGTGGGGGAAGAGGAAGAACACAGAGTGAGCCTGTGTGCCCAGCTGGGGCAGGGATGAAAGGGGGAGTCCGACGGCGCCGTCTGTCCGGCAGGGACCTTGGGAGCTCCACGGGACCAGGGCCACACGGTGTCCTTGTGCCACACGGTGTCCTTGTGCCACACGGTGTCCTTGTGCCACACGGTGTCCTTGTGCCACACCGTGTCCCTGTGCCACACCGTGTCCTTGTGCCACACCGTGTCCCTGTGCCACACCGCGTCCTTGTGCCACACCGTGTCCCTGTGCCACACCGTGTCCTTGTGCCACACCGTGTCCTTGTGCCACACCGTGTCCCTGTGCCACACCGTGTCCTTCTGCCACACCGTGTCCCTGTGCCGCCGTGCCAGCAGCTCCCGCTTATCTGGCTGCTGGCTCCTGCTTTCCCTGCGGGGAGGGGAAAGAGGAAAACACCATTCCTGCTCCCGAAGGAGACACCAGCCCAGCCAGGGGATCAGAGCGGGGTTGAGTGAGGGTTCCAGCCGCAGGGATTCCTGGAATGTGTCCACTTCCACATCCCACTCCTTCAGCTTTATCTTTGCTCAGCCCAGACACTGGGATTAAACATCTGCCTGTCCTGGCAGCTCCCTTGGCACCCCGAGATGTCCCTGTGCCACCTCTGTCACCCGTGTCACCCGCGTCACACGCGGGGGGATTGGGATTTCACCCCCCACTCGCTGTCAGCCCCATCCCGCCTGTGCCAGGCCAGCTCATCCGACGTGTCTGTGACATCCCGAGGCTGTACTGACATTCCCACAGGCTTTTCCCTTCCAGCAAACGTTCGGGATGCTCGCTGAGGAGCAGGAGATGCCTCTCGAGGCCACCTGTCCCTGTCACCACAGACACGGGTGATGCTCCTGGGCTGTGACAGAGCTGTCCCTTCCGACCCGAGGGAGCTGGGAAGGGAACAACTGCTGCTATTTATCCATCCCATCTCCACGTGCCTGGAACCCGAGCTAGGAAATCAGCGCCTCCCTCTCCCCACCCCATTTGTGGTCTGAGCCACCCTTTAAAACCCCCATTTTCCCAACCGAGCTGATTTTCAGCACCACAACAAGCAGTCCTCGCATCCCAACGATCGCCAGCGGGGTCACCGCGGCCCAAGCTCCGCGCTGGCTTTTTCCATACCCTGGGGCGAGAACCAGCCAGCAGGAGCCCTGCGGAAGGGATTTGGGGCCAGCAGCTCCTACTCGGGGGGGAACAGGGGGGGAAGCGACACCCACGGGGCTCAAAGGGATGCGGGAGGACCTTGTCCCGGCCAGCTGAGCATGACGGAGGTATTAATGAGTAATGAGGGAGCAGCCTCGGCTCGGTGTGGCGGCCAGGGGACGGAAATGGGGGCAGGGGACAGATGGGCACAGCCCAGGGCAGCGGCTGCACCCTGGCACGAGCAGCAGCAGCTCCTGTGGCTGCTCCAGCACGTGATGCCACGGCTGGCAGTCGATTTTCGGCTTCCTCCCGTGCCCTTTTGGGTCTCACTTCCCAGGGATCAGGCACGAGGGGCTCTTGGACTGGGAATGTCATGGAGACAACCTCACCTTCCTCCTCCATCTTCCTCCTTCTATGACAAGAGCTCTCCTCACAGGATAATCTATACCCTCCCTCTCTCTCTCTCACTGTGATTATTTGGACAATGCTCCATAACTCTGTGCGAAAATGCTTTTCAAACTGGTTCTGCTGCCACATGAGGAAGATGAAAAATGGGATTTTTTTTTTTTTTTTTTTTTTTGGAGGCTAATGACTCGGAAGTCAGAGCCGGCCGGCAGCAGAAAGTCAACACAAACGCCCTAATTGGGGATTAGAGTCTCCTCAGCACAGTTCAGCTCGACGTGGGTCAGCAAAGCCTGGGGGAGCAGTGACATGCTCAGGAAAGGAATCAACCCCCTGGGATCACAGAGGGGCAGAGAGGTGCCAGGAAATTTCTGCCCAATTCCTTCAGCATTCATTTAGGTCTTGAGTTTGGGTTTGGAAGGGTGAAAGTGGGGAATGTGGGGCAGAGACAGGACAGCACAGAGGATCAGGGCCTTTCTGCAGGTGTCACCCTGGGTTTGGAGTCACATCCCCACCCCTGGTGCCACCGGGCAGCAGTGAGATGCTCAGCTTTGCACTGCCCACAAAATCCACGTGCCGCTGCCTGAATCCCAGAGGAGATGCTAATGTGCCGGGAAGCCTGAGGGATGGATGAGCTTCTTGCTTTTTAAACCCTTCCAGCCATTTCCAGCGGCTGGCAAACTGCTCCGGGCGTGCGGCCAGGCGCTGGGAGCGTCCGGGAAGGATGCAGCTCCAACACAACCGTGCAGCTCTTCACAACAGGAAATGCAAGGATCCAAACGCTTCGGAGTCAGGAGTGTGGGAATGCAGCAGAAACAACCTGTGCTGTCGTTAGGGTCGTTCCCCTGGCTTTGCTATGTGTCCTGTCACTGAGCTGCTGCTGCTCTGGCCTGGTCACTGCGTGTCCTGCTGTCCCCTCTCAGCTGGATCATGGAATTATGGAATGGTTTGTGTTGGAAGGGAGCTTAAAAATCATCTTATTCCATCCCCTGCCATGGGCAGGGACTCCTTCCACTATCCCAGGTGCCTCCAAGCCCTGTCCAGCCTCACCTTGGACACTTCCAGGGATAGCACAGCCACAGCTTCTCTGGACACCCTGTGCCAGGGCCTCCCCACCCTCACAGGGAAGCATTTCTCCCTGAAATCTAATCTAAATCAGATCGCTGAGTAACGCCAGCTTGTGCTGCGTGGTGAAATCCTTCCTGAGAGCTTTGCCTTTCCCAGGCAGCTCCCGGTGCTCTCCTGGCCGCAGGCAGAGCCACGCCGAGAGGCTGAATTCCCCCCTCGCTCTGTGCCATTCCACTTTCAGGAGCTGATTTGTTCTGGAGCAACAAGCAGCAGCGTGGCACGGGCTGCAGGGAGCGTGTGGTGGCCTCGGGTGCGCCCGGGTCGGGGAGTGCCGTGTCCCCCTGGGCGCTGCCATCGGCGGTGACATGGCGAGTGTCACCCTCGGGGCCGTGCGGGTGACACACAGGTGAGGGAACGGTGGTGGTTTTGGGACGGGAGGGCAAGGAGAGGACACGGCTGCCAGCTCTGTCTTCTCTCCTAGGGACACGGACAGGGACAGGGACAGGGACAGGGACAGGGACAGGGACAGCCCCCCGGGGATGTGCGGGGTGCCGCTCGGGGGATGACGGTGCTGGAATTCCGCGCTCCGCTCCCGCTCGGGTGTTTCCCTGCGTTCCTCCGCTCGTTTCCCGCTGACGCTCAGCGCCTCGGGCGAGGAAAACGGAGAATCCCGAGGGTTGGGATCAACCCCCGCCGTCCCCGCACCGCCCCCCCCGCGGTCCCCCCGAGGGGACAAAGCCGGGACCCACCGGGGGACGCGAGGCACACCTCGGGCAGCTCCGGCAGCCGGCGGGTGACCCCGGTGGCACCGAGGGGAGGGTCCCCGGTCCCCACGCCCCCGGGGCCACCTGCGGGCGGGGGGGCGGGGGCCGGTGCGGGCGGAGCTCCCGCAGCCCCGGCCCCGCCCCGCACTGAAACTTTCCGTCGGCGCCGGGCGCTCGGCGGGAGCCCGAAGCGGGGCCGGGGCTGCAGCCGGAGCCCAGCCGAGCCGAGCCGAGCCGAGCCGGGCGGGCCCGGCCCTATGGGCAGCGGCTGCCGGCGGTGCGGGGCGGTGCGGGGCGGTGCGGGGCGCTGCCCGCCGCGGCCATGTCCGCCGGGGCTGCACCTGCGGCGGGTGGCGAGCGGGACACGGAGCGGGGCGGCGGCGGCTCGGCGGGGACTCCCGGGGCTCCCCCCCGGCGGAAGAAGGCCCGGGCCAACTCTCTGCGCAGGGCGTTCAGCTGGCTCCGGGGCCGGCGGCGGCAGCCCAAGGACGGCAGCAGCTCGGGAGGGACGGAGGGAGCAGGTGAGGAGCGCTCGGGGAGGTGGCCACGGTGGCGCTTAGGGAGGGGTCACGGTGGTGGCCGTGGAGGTGGGTGAAGAGATTTCAGGGAGCTGCTCGAGGAGGTGTCACAGTGGTGGCCACGGTGGTGGCTAAGGAGAGGTCACGGTGGTGGCCACGGTGGTGTTGGAGCGATGGCAAAGTGTTGGGTGGTGGCTGTGGGAGTGGGCAAGGAGGTGGTGGGGTGGTGGCCAAGGTAGTGGGCAAGGAGGGGTTGAGGTGGTGGCCTCGGAGGGATCAGGTTGGTGGCTGTGGAGGGCTCAAGGCGGTGGCTGAGGGGTTGTGGCAGTGGCCAAGCAGGAGTCACAGTGGTGGCCGTGAAGGTGGTGAAGGAGAGGTCAAGGTGGTGGCCATGGAGGCCGAGGAGGTGCCACAGTGGAAGCCAAGGAGGGTCAGGGTGCTGACCCTGGAGGTGGCCAAAGAGGAGTCACTGTGGTGGCTGAAAAGGAGTCACAGTTGGTAGCCATGGACGTGGCTAAAGAGGGGACACAGGAGGGGCAGAGGTGCTGGCCATGGTGGTGGTGGCCAGGAGGGCTGGAGTTGCTGGCCATGGTGGTTACAGGGGGTGCAGGAGGTGACAGCCGTGGTGGCCATGGGGGCCGCGGTGCCATGGCTGAGTGGCAGCAGGACAGATCCGGCAGCCCCTGGTGCGATCTCGCCCCTGCCCCGAGGGCTGGTGCCGCTTCACTGGGTAGGTTCTCTCTGCGCTGAGTCAGAAGGTCACCGGGGCTGAGGGAAATCTGGAGGGACGCCAGCCGCTGCCACCTCCACCTCCTCCTCCTCCTCCTCCTCCTGGGCTGGGTGTTTGCGTGCTCCAGGTGTGGCCCTTCCTGTCCCAGATATGGCCCTAACCCCGTTCCTGGGTGCCACCTCCGTGCCCAGCACGTCCCTGCCACCTTGCTCAGGACAATCCTGCAGGGAAAGGCGCTCTGAGTCCCCTCTTTTCGTCATCCTGTGGCAGTATTTCAGGGATCCGAGACCTGTGGCAGAGCAATGGGTGCTGGCTTGTCTGGTCATGCTCCTCCCCTCAGGGCTTTTTGGCAGTAGTAGATGTCCCAACGAGGCAGCAGTCCCAGCAGGTATCACCCCAAAAGCCTCTCCCACCCCGCGCCGTTGGGGACACCATCTGTGTCACACCCTGCAGGCACCTCTGGCGGGAATGTTTTGGCTCTTTTGCCACTTCTGCGGCACCAAGCGTGGCAGGATGCTGTCAGCCAGCACTTTCTTCCTCGGTTTGCTCCAGGGAGTGAATTTCCAGGCATCCCAGCCCGCGTGCAGGCACGTTTCCTGCTTGGAGAAGCGCACGGGGATCTGCGACAGGACAGGAGAAGCTGTGGGAAGGGAAAAGGGGCTGGGGAAGAGCTGAGCTCTCTGCTGGGCTGATCCATCGGATGCTGCCGGCGGTTCCTTCCCGGCGGTTCCTTCCCGGTAGTTCCTTCCCAGCCCTCCGTGTGTGGACGCTGCTGCCACAGCCCAGCTCTGAAACCTGAGCAGAAAAAATGAGATGTGCTGGAGCATGTGATGTTCCTCTTCGCGGCGCAGAAACGCCCCCAGCAGCTCTGCCAGCCTTTTTTTTTTTCCCTTTTTATTTTTTTTCCCTGAAGTTGAACTGTTCATCAGCTAATCCTCAAAATGCCAAGTCACGGCCTGTCAGGGTCACAGCTCGGGGACCTCCTGCTCGCTGTGCTGCTCGGGGCTCTGTCACCATAAGATATTCCCATGTCCAGGAGAGCTGTCCTGAGTCCCCACGGTCCATGCTGGTGATGGAGAGGCCATTCAGTGCCCCAGGCCAGGGGATCCCTCTCCTCCAGGCTGCGTTTTTGGCTGCGCCGCCATCCCGCGGGACAGGAGGTGCCACAAATTCCCCTGCGTCTCTGCAGATGTGCAGCAGTTGCAGCTTGCCTGCATGACTGAATCACCCTCCCCGTGCAATTCCAGCGTGGAGAGAGCACGCCAGGAACCTCTCCCTGCTCCAGCGCCTCCGGCTCCGCTGTGGCTGCTGCGTCCTGGGGACACGCCGGGGTTAGCAACATCCATCCCTGCGGGGTGGGGGATAACCATTCCCTGCAGGATGGGGTCAGGATGCCTCGAGCAGGGCTTTGGGAAGGGAAGGAGGGTCAGCCCTGAGTGTTTTCCGGGGCAGAGCTGGGTGCTGGAGCTGGCGGCATGGGCTGTGCCACACGCTGCTCTGACCTGCCCCGAGGCCTCGCTGCTCACATCACGAGCCTTCGTGCAGCTGGGAATTTTTCCAAGCATCAGCTGGGAGCTGTGGGAGGGGGAGAGGGGAGAGCTGCAGCAGGGCCTTGCAGGCTGTGGGTGCTCTCAGCTTTCCCTGTGTCCTGGGGGGGTTTGGATCAGGCCCTGGACCTGGCAGTTCCATCATCCCAACCTTCCTGCAGGTGGATTTGGTCCTGAACTGGGGACAGGGCATGTCTGACCATCCCAGCAGTGGGGAGGGACAGCAGGATGGCTTGAAGGGATGGGAGAGAGGGAATTCATCCCGGGAGACATGGATCAGGACTCATTCCTGCGGGTGCTGGTGAGCTGGCATTGCTCAGCACTGAAATCACGGCAGCAGCAGGATGAGAGCATTTCCACTTCGGATCAATCCCGTGGCTGCAGCTATCAGCAATCCCATCTCTGGCTGCCCAAACAGCTGAGCTGTGGAGAGGAAAGGCTCGGTAATCCCAGTTCTGGGCTCTGGGAGAGGGGGGATGGCTCCATCCCAGCTGGAAGTGCATCCTCGGGATGCTCTGCCCTGTTTGGATGCATGGCCCTGCTGGCTGCAGGTGGTAATCCCAGCACCTCGTGCTCCAATCGTGTTTATTTCCACAATAACCTTTGGAGGCAGAGGAGAGATTAAGGCCTGGGGTGGGAACTGGGGCGGGGAGAGCAGCTGGGCTGTGCCAAGGGTCAGACTGAGAGAGGAATTGGGTGCCTGGCAGTTCCCACTCTCCGGGATGGATTTCTGGGTGCAGAGATGAAAAGGCAGCTCTGGGATGAAGGATGAGCTGGTGCTGGGGTCCTGTGGTTTTAGGCTGTGTTATTTTGGCTGCTGCTTTATCCGGCTTTCGCAACATTCTTCTTAATTCCTTGATGAAGTAAAGGAATCGATGTTCCAGAAATATTAAATTGGGGTTGGCTTTTTTTTTTTTTTTTAATTTTCCTTTCTGATGCCAGCTTAGTCCAGCAGCAATGATTTCCTGATCGGGGCGGGGGATAGTGATGTTAAAAATAAAGCTTTCAATGCTCACAGCTGCTTTGTAACAGCAGCAAGTGCTCGCTGGAATTGGGGATTTGCCGTGCTCAGGGTGAGCAGCGAGCAAAGGGGCTGGGCTGTGGTGGGGAATTGAGATTCTTTCATGTAAAGGGATGTTAAGCACTGGAAGGTGCTCAAGAAACACCTGGACGTGGCGCTCAGTGCTCCGGGCTGGGTTGACAAGGTGGGGTTTAACCACAGGTTGGACTTGATGATCTTGGAGGGTTTTTCCAGCCTTAATAATCCTGGAATTCTGTGCTGGTGACACTCAGTGCACAGGAGCCCTCAAGGAAATGTGGGGCTGAGCTGTGGAATCTCCCTGGACGATTATTTCCTCCATCCTCTGCCGCCGCACGCGGTTTGGTGTAAACACAGGGCTTGTGTTCTGCCCTGATCTCAGCTCAAAGGAGAGGCCAGAGCCGTGGGGATTGTTCCCGTGTGTGTGTGGGAATGAGTTTGCTAATCTGCCAGAGGCAAAGAGTGACACTTCAGAAAATGTGAGCAGCAGGAATCCCCTGGCTGGCCTGGCCTGGCACCGGCGAGCGGCTGGGCGAACAAAGAGAGGTGTGTCTGCAACCACAGCTATTCCACCTGGAGACAACTGGAGGGATTACTCCTGAGAATAACGTTCCACAAGATCCGATAAAACTATTTCAGCGGGGTCATATTTCCCCGTGCAAGGAAGGTCTGATTTCATAAGACAATATCATCATTGACTCTCGCTCCGGCAGCGATGGGAACATAACCCGTTGGAAGGTGAAGAGCTGGGCGAGGATGAAGTGAAAAACCATTTCCCTGCCAAGCAGGAGCCTGAGCCTCGGGCTGGTCCTGCTGAGCATGGATAAAATCCACCTCAAGCTGAGCAGGGAGCTGGGCTCCCTCCACCTCCATGGGCTGGAGCTGGACCTGTCATCTGCAGAGCCGGCCTGGAGTCCAGCTGGAGCAGGAAATCATTTGAAACCCTTCTGGTTATGTATTTCTGTTAATGATTGGGGATCTCAAGTGGGGTTTTTGTGTTACCTTTGCCTCGCTGAGCTCTACTTCCCCGTGAAGGGAACAAGGGCTGAATTCCTTTCTCATTCAGCCAGCTCCATTCCTGTTTGCTTGGAGATGGGATCAGGTTTAGAAAACACCAGCAGGGATGGATAGAGCACCAGGAGGGACAGATCCGTCCCCTGTGACAGCACAGAAGGGTCACCATGCCTGGACTGGCCACCCTGACAGAGGGAACGTGTGACTTTGGGACGATCAGATGTGCTGGGGGCAGTCACGCTGTGCTGACCAGATCTGTATCTCATGAACAGCTTTTCCCCTGCTCCAAGGTCTTATCAGAGTCTTCTCAGTGAGTAAAACCAGGCATTTCTGGCCTGAGGAAGAGATTCTGCCTGGAGTCAGCATCTCTGGCCCTCAGCTGCCCATTCTCACACATCCCCAGTGTGCTGGGGAGGCTGCAAATCCTTTCCCTTCTCTCCTCTTTGGGCTGTACTGAGGATCCAACACAGAGCCAGGAATTGGGGTGCTGGGCTATTCCCACTCTCCAGGCTCCTGGAGCTGGATTTCTGCTCACAGCAGTGTGAACCAGGTCTGGGATGAAGGATGAAATCTGCCTGCCCACAGATTTCCAGGGGGTTTGTGTCCTGAGGCAGCAATGGGGCAGGTCAGTGGGGTCTGTGGGGATACTGGAGCCCCCCACGCTGCTCTCAGCCCCCCAAACTCTGCAGGGACTGAACCACGAGGCTCAGGAGGAGCTGCAGCTTGGCTCCACGTGGCTGTGAGTTGCCCCATCACGCTTGTTCCAGCTCGGAGAAGCCACTCGGGGTTTTTTTTTGTGTATTTTTGGCACACGTGGGCTCTGCTGGGTGCCTGGGGCTCGGCTGCCTCCCGGGACCCTGCCGGCACATCGCGGCTGTGCCTGGGGGCGGTGACGCCTCGGTGGCCGCGTTCCCTGAGCAGGTGCTGGCACGGAGGGTGTCTGTTTTGGGAGTGGAGGGGGAAGTGTCTCCCTGTATCTGGGGCAGCCTCCAGCCTCTCTGTTCCTTCTAGGGAGGGAAGTGCGAGAGCTTCACTCGGAGATTCGGTGTGTGTGGCTGCAGAGTTCTCCCTGTGTCACCGGAGAGGGGTCTGAGTGGTACAAGGGATCCAGGTTTTGGGATGGACATCCTAGGGATGCCTGGGAGGAAACCTCATCCCAGGCTGACCAGAGGAAAAATCCTATCCCAGAGGATTTTTCAGAGACCCTGGTGACCACGACCTTGTTTCATCCCAGCTGCCCCGAGATGGAAGGGCTGTGACAGGGATAAATCAGGGATTTCCCACAGCATCACCCCATTTCCTGATCAGCTCCCACAGCAGATGGGGCAGCAAACCCACGGGGATGCTGGTACAACCTCTGTGGCATGAGACAGTCCTTGCCCAGCTGAGAGTGCCCTGGGCACCCAACCGAGCTGGTGAGGAACTGAACCATCACTATTTCCATTGCCGAGGAGAAGACTGAAGTCCAAAGATTAATTCGGTGCCGATCACCTTGGGAGGTCAAGACAAAGCCGCTGGTTGATCTTCAATTTTTTTTTTCCTTTCTTTCTTGCGCCACCTCCCTCAAAACCCTCCTCCCTATTTATCCCAGCCTTTGATGAATCACCTAAGGAACATAAACATTGCCAGCAGGAATTGCCCACCGCTGCCTGGCTGGCTGACCCCTCCCTGCCCTCGCAGCATTTAATGTTCTAATTAAAAATCAGGAGGGAAAGTTTGGCTTCGGGAAGGGGCCGTGGAGGGGCTTGTCCGGGCAGTGCTTGGAGCAGCAATTCCAGTGGCACGGAGCTGCTCGTCCCCTGCCAGCCCTGGAGCAGGGACACGAGCAGGGAGAAGCCCGGGGAGGGCACGGCAAGGTGGCGGCAGAGTGAGCAACGTCCTCGTGATTGCTCCAGAGGCAGGAGTGGCCGTGGGGAGGGCGGCGACGGGTTCACACCCACCCAGGGGTGCGTGGGCGATGGCGTGTGGGTGCTCGCCCCGAGTTCGGGCAGCGGCCGGACCCAGCCTGTGCCCTCGGGCGATTTGCCCCAGCCTTGGCCGGGCTCGGTGGGGTGTCCCCATCCCCAAAACCCGTGAAGGGCATCGTAGCCGCAGCCGTTGGAGCTGGGGACAGCCAGACGTGGTGGCGGCTCGGTGGAGCGTGGCGAGCTGCAGAGGTCAGGGAGGTGCGAGCACGGCCGGAGGAGAGATCCCTGCGCTCGGCGATGTTTGGCCACCGGGGCGTCTCCCTCCTGCCCGCTCAGGCTCCCTGTATCACCCAGGCATCCCCGCCGGAGGGATGGGGCTGGGAGGGTGCTGTGGGATCCGCCGGGTGATCCCGGCAGGCCCCTCCTCTCTGCCCGTACCATTGGCTCCGGCGCGGCCGCCTGCGAGCGCTGAGCTCCGCCGGGGCCGGAGGGATGGGAGCCGGCGGCTGAGAGCCGTCGTCTGCCGCGGCCGCCCGGGCCACGCCGGAGCCCCTTCGCCCCGGCCATGTAGCACCGCGGTGCCCTCCACCCGGCCGCGGTGGAGGCGACAGCGGCCTCATGGGCAACGCGCACCGCAAGAGGAGCCCGGCGGGCGCCAAGCCCGGCTCCTCCTGGCCCTTCGGCCGAGCCGGGAAGCCGAGGGCAGGTAGGAGCCGTGGGGCTGCCTGGGGAGGGGGCGCGGGGGGCTCCCCGCTCGGGGAGTTTGGAGAGGTCGCGCTGGGAAAGTTCGCCGCTTGTGCTCTGCTGGGCTGTGCGGGAGCGGGGGGCTGCGGGGGGGAGGCTCCGCTCTGCTCTCGCTGTGCTGGGGGGGCAGGATGAGCCCCCCGAGCCCGGTGTGGGAGCTGGGGAGCCCCTGTGGCTGCAGGCAGGGCTGTGCCGACGCGCCGGGGAGCAGCCGTGGGCTCGCCGCGCTATCAGGACGGGATCAGCTGAATGAGTTACTGATTTGTTTTCCAAGTGGGATCGCAGCGCTGCCAGCGTCGCCTTCCTCCCCGGCCCCCAGCTCCCATCCCGTGCCTCGGTTTCCCCCGCTGTGCCGCGGGGATCTGCAGATCTGGGGGTGTTTGCAGGGGCTGCTCCCCCCGTGCCCCTCGCTCTGTCCGTCTGTCCTCACACCAACTGCTCCGCTGCCCTAAGCTCCGTCTCTATGGATGCCGCTGGAAAGCCCGGGAGGAAGCAGAGGGAGAGATCTTTCCCTTTCCCAGGGAAAGGGTCCCACGCCAGCCTGGACCCACCCACGGAACAGTCAGCCCCGTGGGGTGCCCGGTGCCGGTGAGCTCCTGCCGTGCTTCCTCCATCGCAGCGGGGGGATGCCAGCAGGGAAGGTTTCTCACAGTCACATCGTCCCCATCCCGGGGTTGCTGGTTCCCCCACTGGTGTCATTCAAGTGTCCCTGTGTCCCCAGCCCGGCCTGAGCCACTTGGCAGGTGCGTGGGCAGGATTATAGGAACAGGGTTAGCAGGACCAAGGGTGGCTTTCTCCCATCAGCCTTGTGGGATCGTTGGCCCTGCTGTCCCTCCTGGCCTTGGCTGCTCTGTTTCCCTTGATCTTTACAGTCAGCAGCCACCCAGGCTTGTCTGCAGGGTAAACAGGGTCTGGAGTCCATTGGGGAGCAGCACTCCGAGCAAAACTGTCCCAGAGGTGAGACCCGGGATGGGGACACCCCACAGGTGCACAGGGAGAAGGTGGTGAAGGGTCCTGGGTGACAGCATCTGCTCAGTGCCTGGGGAAACTGAGTCAGGAGGGTCACACCTTGCCCGTGGCAGGGCAGGGACAGCATTTCCTTCACCACAGGCTCTCCACCATCCACCTCTCCTCACCGGGTGGCCACAGCCTCCTCTCTGTCCATGTGGGAAAGGCTCGGTGAGGCTGGACAGGCTGGACATAGCTGCATCCCTGGCTCATCCTTCCCCTTCCCTCGTGGCATTCCTGTTCAAACCTCCATCTCCTCTCCATCCCCTGCCAACCCAGAGTGTCCTTTGTCCAGCCCTAAGCCAGGACCGTGCCACCCTTCCCCAGGGCTGGCTGGGAGAAGCCCTGCCGCATTTCGGATGCCCTGGAATGGTTGGGATGCTGGGCTCATCCAGCCGGGGCACATCCCGGGAGGCGAAGGCTGCCGCCGGGGCCGAAGGCCGTGGGGTGGAAGGTGCTGAGAAAACATGGGGCGAGTTGTGTTTGTTCTCTGCGACGGCTCCATGGCAACGGCGCGGCGGCCACAAAGCCAAAGAATTTGCATTGTGTCGCTTCAGCATTTCGGAGGGCGAAGCCGGGATCACCGGCTGGGGGCAGGGTGTGCCGGACGGGCACCAGCCGGCGCTCCCGTCTCCCCCTGGAAGACCCTGGGTGCCGCTGGATTTTGGGCTGGAGAATGATTGCATATGGCGAGCGGCTGGACCAGTGCGCCCAGTTCGCGTCTCGGTGGTGACTGGAAGCTTAAGTTCGGCGTTGTTGGTGCATCAGGCCCGGGCAGGCTGTGGCAGATGCTGTTGTGTTTGTGCCATGCGTGGAGTGCTCTGGGCGCCACTTTGGGTGCTGAGGGGACAGAGCGGCTCTCCCCAGGGACAGGGTGGGCACGGCTGGGGGCTCTGCGATGGCTCTACCCGCTGCTCCCTGCCCACTCTGCCCCACCAGGGCCAAACCCCCACACCCCGTTCCCATTTCCCCGTGCCACAGCGGGGCCTGGCTTGCTCTCGGGGACATCCCCAGCCTCTTGTCCCCGGGCTCGTCCATGCCGGGGAAGGTCCTTGAGCCCACAGGGAGACCGAAGCCTCTTATCGCCTCCTTATCGGGACTCCCCGCCGGGCCCTGCTGAGTCAGGGCGCAGGAACGTGGCTGCTGGCCAGGCTGCGCCCCGCGGAGTCAGCGGGGATGCGGCTGCGGCCGGCCGGAGCTCTGGGTGCGGGGTCACCCGTCGGGGGACGCTGGGGAGGGTTGGAGGGAAAATAATCATGGAATGGTTTGATTTGGAAGGAATCTTGAAGCTCATCGCGTTCCACCCCTCGCCGTGGGCAGGGACACCTTCCACTAGACCGGGTTGCTCCAAATCCGTCCAGCCCGGCCTGGAACACTTCCAGGGATGTCCAAATAGCCCAGGGGTGACCTGTGGCTGTGAACGTCCCCAACAGCAGCAGCGACGGAGGCCTTCAGCAGCCCCAGCTCCCTCCGGGCAGCTCCAGGGTGGGCTGAGCATCCCTGGGCTCTTTCTTTCCCCTGCTCAGCCTCTCTCCGTGCCAGAGCCACGCTGGGCCGGCTCCGCAAACACCCGGCGGGGGCGGATGAGGGCAGGGGCTGCTCGCGGCGGGGGACAAGCTGAGATTTACACAGCCTCTTTCTCCAGGCACCGCCAGCATCCTGCTGCGCCCGGGACATCTGAGCCCTTCGCGGTGCCCCCTCCTGCTCCTGGAGCAGGGGAGGAGGTGATCGGCGGGTGTCCCGGGCAGGCAGCTGCCGCAGAGCTCGGCTCCGACATGCCGTGCCGTGCCCGCTTGGCACGCTCCCGTCACCGAGAGGCAGGGATGGGACCCGCCCTGTGGCTCTGGGTTATCCCCCACCCCGTCTTGGTGGCAGCCCCATCTGGCAGCTCCTTTTCCCGGTTCCACATCGCCGTGTCCATCTCAGTGGGAGGATCGGCACCTCCGCAGCGCTTCCCTGGAAAAGCCCCGCGGGCTGGCAGGACGGGGGATTGGCGCACGGAAAAACCTGCAACGTCTTGTCCCTAATCCGTCTGCTGGGTTGGCTCCTGTGGAGCCAAGTGCCTGCTGCGACAGGCAACGCCTCTGCCGTGGAAAGAGCACCTGGGTGCCCTGCAAACAACGCCGGGCATGAGAGCACGGGCCGGAGGAACAGCCAGACCGGTTCAGGACACCGAGGGAAGGGGGTCGGGGAGTGGCAAAGCCGTGGGCTGTGGAAGCAGGAGGTGTGGGTGGCCCATCCCTGGTCATACATGCCACCGGTGTCACCCTCTGCAGCCCTTTCCAGGCTCTGCCCGCGGCCCTCTCCCGCCCCGCGCTCCCCATCTGGGATGTTCCCGCCCGGATCCGGCTCCTGGCTGGGGAAGGCTGTTATTTACCTTCAAACCTGTTTGGTGGCTTCTCCGGGGAGGGGACGAGCGCGGGGTGGGGACGCAGTGGGATGGAGGCTCGCTGGGCTGCTGCAGGGGCTGGGAGCGAGGCAGAGCCGGGCATTGGGGTGGTCCCGTCCTGAGAGCCCCTCGGGGCTCTGCCAGTCCCTCTCCCCGATCTGGGACAACACAGAGACACTGAGTGTCACCTCAGGGCTGGCTGTGGGGAAAGCATGGGACAGCAGCGAGGTCAGGGCCCGTTGCTCAACCCTGAGTGCTCCTGTCTTGACAGCAGCCCCGGCTGGAGGCAACTGGAGCTCTGCTCCAAGCGGGATTTCACTCTGCACCAGCTCCTTCGCCAGGGCCTGCTGGCTCACCGAGGTGATACCAGGCAGCTTTCTCCGCTGTGATTTAGAAGGAAGAAAAAACGATCCAAGTTTGTTTTCCCAGTCGAAATTAATTTTAGTTCAGCCTCTGCGTGGGATCATGTTTGAGAGCCGAGCCAGCAGCGTGGATCGGGTGGTGTTTATTTGCTTGGTGGAGATGTTTTCCTGGCTGGAGCAGCAGCCCCCCAGGTGTGGCTGGCAGCAGGGGCCTTGTGGCCAGAGCCACCGTAAATATTATTGTGCTCTTGTCCTGCCTGGAGCCATCAGAGTCCCGTGGTGTGTCCCAGGGCGTGGATCCTGTGCTGAGACGAGGATTTGGGGAACGGGTTGGTTGTCTTTAGCGGCTCCCAGACACCCTAAGGGGTTGAAGGTTGGGCTGCTGAGGGAGCAGAGGGGCTGGATAAGATCCCTTCCGAGTCAGAATATTCTGTGATACTGGAGCAGAGCGTGTGGGCTCTCAGAGGGTCCATCCACATGCTGCCAGCTCCATGGAGCTCTCAGGAATGGGGTTTACAGTGCACCCCATAGGTGTTATCCATGCCCATGGCATCTTCAGGTGACAGGGAAGCAGAGCAGTCCCCAAGCCTGGATGGTCTGGGAGCAGAGCAGTGGGAGAGCACCAACCCCAGGGGACAGGGGGGCTTCTCCCTGCCCTCTGCTCTGCTCTGCCTGCCGGCAGCAGGGAGGCAAAATCTCCATCCCGCCGAGCTCCCCTGGGGACCTCGCAGCCCCTTCCCGCCCGCCTGGCAGCTCCCCCTCCTCCCCATTTTTCCGCGGTGAGTCAGTGGCGGTGGAGGGGCGGGCAGGGAGCTGCTGGCTGCTCGCTGCTCCCCTGCTCCTGCCGCGGGACCCGCGCCGTGCGGGGAGCAGGCAAGTCGGGGCAGTGCCGAGCAGGCAGAGATGGATGTTTGCAGCTGAGCCCGGCCCAACCTGCTGCTTGCAGGAGGCCTGCCGAGGAGGGGGACAGGAGCTGGGATTTTCTCCTCCAGGTGAAGAGCAGCACGGTGGGAGCTGGGCCAGCACTGTGTGGTGTTTGCAGCACTGCTGGGCGAGAGCTGTGAGGCCCCAGCTGTGTTCTGTGGGGTCTCAGCTTTGGTCTCTCCCTTCCCTCCCTTCTCTGCCTCCAGCCCCTCTCTGCCAGCACTGAGGCAGCTGAGGACAGGGTACCTGGAGTTTCCTGTCCCTTGTTGCCATTGTCCCTTGCTCCAGAGATGCTCTGCTACCTCTGGCACCGGTAGCAGCAGATACCAGCTCTGAGCTGGCAACACCACCCTCGAGCGGGTGCCCGTGGCTGGGAGGCTTCCTGCTCCTTATCTGGGAGAATCCCGCTGCCACGTGTGGCCACGGCACGTGTGTCAGCCGAGCCCGGAGGGGACAGGGCGATCCAGGATGCACTGCAAGGAATGCACAGGGGCCAGGGCGCCAGCTCCAGCCGGGCGTGTTGCTACCAGCACCGGCTGCAGCTGCAGTGGCTTCCCCAGCCCACCGAGAGCTGCAGCCTCTGCTGCAGGGGCAGAGCTCCCTCCCTCCTGGATTCCCCCCCTTTTCCAGCAGGTTTCCCTGTGTGTTGACAGAGCCGGGGTGAGGCTGGCTGGATGAGGACGGTGAGGTAGCGAAGGTCACAGGGAGTGGGAGAAGCTGAGGCTGCTTTTCACACGCTGCCACGAGGCTCCTCCGTGACCAGGCAGCGTCCTGCCCTGGCTCAGCCCTGGATTGTCCTTCTGGAGGTTGCAGCCACCCGTGCTGAGCTCCTCCTGCCCTGTCCACAGCGGTGTCACACAGGAGAGGGACACATCTCTGTCAGCCAGGGATTCTCCAGGTCCTTGGTGTGGGCAGTGGGCCACAGGCAGGAAGGTGGAGCAGGGACAGGGACAGGCTGCCTGCCAGCACCTGGGAATGTCCTCACAGCCCTGGAAGCAGCTTCCACGTGTGCTGCCATCAGCAGACGTGCAGGAGTGAAGCTCAGCCGTGCCTTGGCCCTGCACCAGCAGCACAGGAGGGACTGTCTCCCTTTCCTGTGGGATTTCCTGGGGCAGCCCCAGCTCTGTGGACAGAGCTAAAGGGCTGGACTCTTCCCTGTTAGCCAGGAGCAGTGTCCCTCTCGGCTACCACTGGCCGTGGCCCTTGCTGGGCTCATGACAGGCTGCCCAGGGCAGAGGGCAGAGCTCAGTGCAGCACGTGGCTGCCTGCTTTGTGCATCCTCAGCCCTTTAATTATGTCCCTTTTCCACTTGTGCTGTGGAAAGAGCTGGGGAACATCTCCCCGTGGCCACAGCACCTTCTGGGGGAGCGTGTGGGCAGCAGGGCTCATCCTGCCCGGGCTGGAGCAGCTGCTGGGTCAGGCACAGCCAGAGAATTGCTGCTGTTTGGGGTTATGGCCATGCTGGAATTCCAGGGGAGAAATCCTCACAGAGCCCGGAGCTGCCTGGCTGGGGACACAGAGATGTCCTTCACAAGGTCAAACTGTCCCTTGGGCTGCACAGCCACCGCCTGGGGACTGCTGGGACCCTGAGCTGGGTGGCACTGCTCTGTCTGCAGCCTAGCTGGAATAAACCCTGGGCACAGCCCCGGGGGAGCTGCAGGGCAGGGGGCAGAAGGTTTGGCACAAGGGTTTGGTGCCTGCTGGGTAAATACCGGGTGCTGTTCACCTTTTGGGGGTAAAACACCTGTAAATGGGTGGGGTGGAGGTGCTGGGAGAAACCTCCACCGTGGGGACAGTGACCGACAGTGCCAGGGCAGTGCCACTGTGTGACTGCCTGGCATTTCTGCCCCTGCTTTCACCTGCCCCCGCAGCAGCAGCTGGAGCTACTGGTTAGACTGGTCCTAGACCTGGTTCTGCCCCAGCTGCCAGCCCTTGTGACCGTGACGTAGCTCCGTCCCTAAGGACAAACACCCTTTGCCCTGTCCTGGCTCGTGTCCCTCTGCTGTTGGCTGAGCCCTGCCGGGAATGGGATCCTGGGGGGCACTGGGGACAAGCTGGGATGGGGAGTGTGTCACCTCTGCCTGTGCCGTGTCATACCCCAAGGTGGAAAAGCCTCCCAGTTCCTCCCAGTTGGCCACACTGCTGTGGAAGAAAGCAACTGGTTTGGACCAGCAGGGTCCTGGGGGGTCCCGGGGGTGCAGGAGGGAGGAGTTGGGGGAACGCTGGCTCCGAGCCTGGAAGAACAGATCCCTGTGGTCTGTGCCGTGCGTGGGAGGAGGCGGGAGGGCCGGGGGAGCGAGAGGGAGGCCAGAGGAGGGGCCCCCTCTCCCCTTCTGCCGCGGCCGAGCAGCGCGGTGGGCGCAGCTGGGACTGTCCCCTCCTGCCACCGCGCAGCCGTCCCCGGGTCAGGCTGCTCCCTGCTCGCGAGCAGCTGCGCCGGAGCGTCTTCGCCTGGCCGAGCATCCTCCCGCCGGTGCGGATGAGGACGGAGGGAGGGAGCTGGGGGCCGCCGGCATCCGCCCCGCCGGCACACGCCGGGTGAGAGCCGCCTCGGCACAATAGGCTGAGCCTCCTCCTCGGGGGGCGCAGGAGCCCCCCTTCCCTGGGGACCAGACCCTCTCCCCGGCCACCATGGTGGTTTTCA
This sequence comes from Lichenostomus cassidix, assembly GCF_008360975.1. Classification (NCBI taxonomy): domain Eukaryota; kingdom Metazoa; phylum Chordata; class Aves; order Passeriformes; family Meliphagidae; genus Lichenostomus; species Lichenostomus cassidix. The sequence goes on along the minus strand of NC_139503.1, from coordinate 1,696,772 downwards.
TGGGCAGGAACCTCTCCTCGCTTCTGGCTTTCTTCAAGAAGAAGGGTGAGTGAGAAGCGGGGAAGGAGGGAGGGAGCAGAGCCTTGTCCTTACACAACCCCTGCCCGCCGGGACCCCCCCGGCCCGGCACGGGGTGCTCACCCACCCGCAGCGGGCAGGGGGGCTGCCACCCCCGGGGGAGGGCAGGGAAGGTCACCGCAGCCCTGGCCTCGCCCGCCGCGAAGTTACCGGAATAAATCACTGCGCTCCTCTCCCCGCAAGGCAGCTCCGAGCCTGTTTGGGGGGTGTCAGGCGAGGGGCTTCCGAAATTAGGGGGAGCAAAAGGCATTTGGGAACACGCTGCTGGGGGGGCTGTGGGTGTCTCGTGTCCCCCGCGGGGATTTTGCGCCAGCACGGGGGACCCGTGTGGCAGCAGCCGCCGTGCCGCGCTGGCCGTGCCCGGTGCCCGCTCGTACCGGCGGAGGCAGAGGCCGGCATGGCGGCAGGGCGGGAGGCTCCATTGTTCCAGGCCTGCTCCTTTGTGTGCCGGAGTGGGAGCACGGCCGCCTCTCCGCCTCTCTGAGGGGCTGGGGACACGGGGAACACAGGGGACAAGGGATGCTGGGGGGTGCTGGCGATGCCGAGCAGCAGGTGCCCGTGGCCCCGGGGTGCCGCCGCCAGCCCCGACGGTTTCCTCCGCTCGCCCTTCCCTTCCTCAAAATTGTTTTATTTTTTCTGGGCAGGAAGAGTTTGAGGCTTCTCTCGGGTGTCTGGGCAGGGCTGTGGCACGGTGCTGCAGTGCCCTGGCTGGGTGATGGCAGGGCTGGGTGACGCCAGGGCACCGCAGGGTGCTGGTGGTGGCTGTGGGGAGGGGGCTGAGAGCAGGGAGTGAGGGCTCCGTGCTGCCCCAGGCGTGGCAGATGGGCTGTTCAGCATCCAGGGATTTGGGATCTCTGCAGCTGGATGTGCCTCAGTTTCCCTCGTCTGTGTATTCCCAGCCTGCCTGGGCACGGGGGGAGTCCCTGCTGTTGGGGTGATGAGCAAAGCCTGGGAATGACGCAACGCTCCGGAGGGAAACTCATCATCTTTCCATCCACATTTAATCCCCTCCTGAGCTGCTCATCCCCTGCTCAGCTGCCCCAAGCCCCGCACAATTCGCTGCCTCGTTAGCTCCTAACGAAGGCATCGGGGAGGAGGGTGGTCCCACATCCCAGAGAAAACCGGTGGGGAGAAAACCAGCCGAGACATCCCGACTCCGGAATATCGACCGGCTGGGCAGAGCCGCGGATGGGATTTCTCTCGGCTTTTCCAGCACCCGGGTTGGAGCTGAGCGGGATAACGTCATCCCAGGGTGGTTGTCACCACCCGGTGCTTGTCCCCCGTGGGTTGGGATGCACGGGTGGCAGTGTGGCCTTGTCCCCCAGCCCAGCTGACCCCGCTGTCCCCGCAGGCGCTGCCAAGGGCGAGGGCGAGAAGCGGCTGAGCGTGCAGTACACGGCGGGCGAGGAATGTCCCGACAACGTCTTCTTCCCCAGCACGCGGCCCCCGCACCTGGAGGAGCTGCACAACCAGGCCCAGCAGGGGCTGAAGTCCCTGCAGCACCAGGGTAGGTGTCCCCAGCCCGGGGGTGGCCTTGGGGACACGGCGGAAGGGCTGTCCCCAGCTCCTGGCTGGCCGGGCCGTGTGGGCGGCGCGGTGGGGCTGACCGGAGTCCAGCGCTGGTGGCTGGGCTGTGCGGGGGGCACTGCCAGCTCGGCAGCTGATTCCTCGGCTGGGGGCTTCCCTGGAGGGATTGACCTTCTGCCTTCCCTCCACAGAGAAGCAGAAACAGACCAAAAGTGCCTGGGACCACGGGGACACCAGCAGCCTCCAGGTGAGCCCTGCCGGGTTTCTGCCTTGTGGAACTCTTGGGGTGCCCTGGGGGTGAGGGGACACAGGGTGGCTCTTCTGTCCTCGCTGGGTGGTGTTTGGGGGCAGACAGAGAGCCAGCCAAGGTGGCAGGATCATGTCCAGGGGGGTTGTGGGGCTGGGACTGGCCTTGTGTCCCTTGGTGTTGTCCCCTTTGCCCCACGACAGTCCCCATCCCCAGCCTTGGCATGTCTTGCTCTGCCCTGTGAGGCTCTGCCAGGGCCCCTCTGTGCCTGTATCCCTCTTGTCCCCCTGTTCCTGCCCCCCTGGTGTCCCCTGGGAGCCCTGACTGAGGAGAGGTGACACGGTGGCATAATGGGGGGACGTTGGCCATATCCAGCCCGGTGCCTGTGTCCCTCCCCAGCTGCTGACGAGGAGAAACTCCCCCTCTTTTGGCCCAGCTGAGCTTTGGCACATCGGGGGCTCTGACCCCGCTGCCAGTGCCTCACCTGCCTGTGTTTGCTCAAGCTGCTGCCTCTTGTTGGCTCTCAGCCCCTTTAACCCCTCGGAAGGGGAAACTGGAAATCCCAGGATGGGCAGAACCACGGCGGGAGCGAGGTGGAGGGCTCAGGTTAATTCTGATGTGTCTCACGCTGACCTCTCCCTGTGCCAGGGTGGTTTGGAGGGATGGGGACACTGCAAACCATGTCCAGCACAGGGCTGTCCACTCCCTGTGTCCAGTGAGTGCTGGGGGTCCCCAGCTTGGCTGCAGAGCTGCCCCACGCCCCTCTCCCAGCCATGGCAGCCCTCCAGCCCCGGGCTCCGGGGCACAGCAGGGCATTTTGGGCTTGGCACCGTGGTGAGCCTGGCAGTTCCTTCAGCTGCTCCTCGGATGGAGCAGACCCCGACTCTCCTGCTCTCCGGGGGGCTGTGGAGCCATGCAGGGTCCCAAGGGCTGCTCCCAGCCCCGCTCCTGGTGGGAGGACTCTGGATGCCGGCGGGGCTGACTCAGCCTTTGGCCCTCGGAAAAGCTTTTGTCTCGGCTGCGGAGTCAGTTCGCGGCGGGGAAGGGGAAGGGGCCTGACCAGGGCAGCTCTGTCCACACAGCCTGGGGTACACTGAGCCCACTCTGTCCCCACAGTCCTGCGCATCCTCGGAGGATGACAACCTGTCCTTCCGGAGCCGGACGGCCTCCTGTGCCACGGACAGCACCTCTGAGGACGCTCTCTCCATCCGCTCCGAGATGATCCAGCGGAAAGGTACCCACCTGGGGGGCTGTGGGATGGGGGGGACACGAGCTGAGGGGCTGCAAGGGGGGTTGGAGAGCATGGCAGGGAAGCTGGGCTCTGCCTTGGTGTGGCCATGAGCCAGCGCAGGGATTTGGGGGCCCTGGGGAGAGATGAGAGCAGCTCTGGCTGAGTCAGAGCGTTGGGCTGGGCGAGTGGAATGGACAGACAGACAGACAGGCAGACAGGCAGCATCTCCTCCCTGCTTGGCTGGTGCCTCTCTGGGCTGTTGCAGTGCCTGAGCCCAGCTTGTCCCAGGGCATCTCTGGCAGTGGGAAGGGCTGGGGACACTGGGGACACCCTGGCCAGGGCCCTCCCCACACCAGCTCATACTTCCTATAGGTTCCACCTTCCGACCACACGACTCCTTCCCCAAATCCTCGGAGAGGGCTGGCAAGAAGAGGAAGGAGAGGAGGACGACAGTGCTGGGCATCCCCCAGCACGTCCATAAGGAGCTGGGTAAGCCTCGGGGGCAAGGAGGGATTTATAGGATCTGTTTGCCTTGGGATCACACTGAAGTAATCTCTCTCTGCTCCCAGGTCTCAGGAACAGCCACGGAGCCAAGGGACATCCTGAGGTGGACGGGCGAGGGCCAGTGGGACATGGGGACAGCCAGGCCATGCAGCCCCTGCTGAACGGGGGGCAGGTGTCCGGTGACACCGTCCGCATCCCCACCATCGACGGGAAGCTGCAGCCTCTGCCCGTGTCCGGCGGCGCCCGAGTCTGCCTGGGGGTGCTGGAGGAGGCGGACGCAGCCCTGCAGAAGCACATCAACAGGGTTTACTACGACGACACCTTGCTGGGAAGAAAGACAGTGGCCAAGCTGTCACCCATGGCCCGGCCCAAATCGCTGGCCGTGCCGGGCATGACCACCTACACCACCCCCCCGGAGATGCTGGTCGGCCCCGTCATGTCCATCTCACCCCAGGGCACCTACATGTCCAAGATCATCCCCAACGCCATCCTGCCGCCCATGGTGGACGTGGTGGCCCTGACGAGGAGCAGCGTGCGGACGCTGAGCCGCTGCAGCCTCGTGTCGTCCAGCCCGGCCTCGGTGCGCTCCCTGTCCCGCTTCTCGGAGCGCAGCGCCCGCAGCCGCGAGCCCTCCTCCTCCAGCGACAACTGGAGCCACTCGCAGTCCACCGAGACCATCGTCTCCAACAGCTCCACCATCTCCTCCCAGGGCGGCTGCGACCACCGGCAGCCTGAGGTGGGGCAGCACGGCGAGGTGGATGTGACAGCTCGCTCTGACACCGACCAAATCAGCATCTACAGCTCCACCAGCTTCGCCAGCTCCTGCTCCAAGCCCGCTGCCGGCCTGGCTCCTGCGGCCCCCGGGCTCCTGGCCGTGGGTGGTGGCAGCGGCCGAGTGTCCCCCGCCTACAGCACGAGCAGCCAGGCAGAGGGCTCGGACACGGCCAGCCTGGCCAGCGAGCGTTCCTCCACTCGCAGCGTGTCCCTCAGGAAGATGAAGAAGCCCCCAGCCCCTCCCCGCAGGACCTACTCGCTGCACCAGAAGGCTGACGGGGAGCCCAAGGTGCTGGGGTTGCCCCCCAGGCCTGACCGGCGGCCCCAGCGGGAGAGCAGCGCGCCCTGGTCCCCACGCCCCGAGCCCTTCAGCCCCACGGGTGAGGACGAGGTGTTCTCCCCGTCACTGAGCGAGACCAGCAGCCTCCGCTCTGAGAGCCTGGCGGGCACCAGCTCCCCCGAGGCCTCGAGAGGTCGCCCCGGGGTGACGGTGCTGCTGAGAGAACCCCAAGCTCAGCCCAAGTGGAGCTGCCCCGACGGCTCTGACCGCACCATGTCCCCCTCCAGCGGCTACTCCAGCCAGAGCGGGACGCCCACACTGCCCACCAAGGGGTTGGGACCCCCAGCTGTGTCCCCGGGCAAGTCTCAGCCCCAGAAGCCGGACCGGGTGTGCTCCCTGCAGTCTCCTGCGCTCTCCGTGTCCTCCTCCCTCACCTCCATCTCCTCCTCAGCCTCGGACCCGACGCCCCCCGAGGTGCTGACCAGTCGCTCGGACCGGTTCATCATCCCGCCGCACCCCAAGGTTCCTGCTCCCTTCTCCCCACCACCCACCAAGCCTCAGCAGCCCCCAGCCCCTGCTGGCCCCCTCCAGCCCTCACAAACTCCCCCGGCGCCCAGCACTGCCAGCCAGGAGCTCCAGGCCAAGCCCAGCGGCAAGTCTCCTCCGCCATCACCGCCGCCCGCATACCACCCGCCTCCCCCGCCGGCCAAGAAGGCAGAGGGGAGCCCCCAGACCACCGGGGAGCCCCCCGCCGACACCGCCTGGCCCCCACCACCACCGCCAGCTCCCGAGGAGCACGACCTGTCCATGGCAGACTTCCCCCCTCCAGATGAATCCTATCTCTCCGGCCTGCCTGATGCCACCTCAGCCCCGGCAGACGGGCAGATGGCGACACCGAGCCCAGGGGCTGCATCTTCATCATCCTCAGCTGCCGCCTCTCAGCAGCGAGACCCACCGGCCGGGGCCCCACAGCCTCCGTGCCCCGCCGAGCCCCTTGCCACGGCCGTCGTGCCCCCGCCACCGCCGCCTCTCCCGCCGCCCTCGGCTCCGGCCCTGCCACCCCAAATCAGCCTTAAGAAGGCGGCCAATGGCCCCCGGGCAGAGGCCAAGAAGGAGCCGGTGTCGCGGAGCAAGAGCGGCCCTGCAGCCAAGGAGGACGCCAGCCTGCCCATCGTCACCCCCTCGCTGCTGCAGATGGTGAGGCTGCGCTCGGTCAGCGTGGAGCCAGCAGCTGGAGCAGGGGCCGGAGCAGGGGCTGGGGCCGGAGCAGGGGCCGAGGAGCGTCCGGCCCCGCAGAAGCCCGTCCGCCGCTCCCTGTCCACGCGGCAGGTGCCTCCTGCCAAAGACACGGTGCCTTCCAACCAGCTCCACCACGCCGTGCACCTCAAGGCCGCCGCCTTGGCCGCCGGAGAGGCCGCCGAGAAGCCGCCGGGCGGCCGAGCAGCCCAGCCAGGCCCCGAGGGACCTCCCGGCGATGGGCAGCTGTCCCCCAGGAACAAATCGCCGGCCTCCACCGCCAGCTTCATCTTCGCCAAGAGCTCCAGGAAGCTGGTGATCGAGACGGCCTCGTCCCCTGAGGCTCAGGCCGACCTGAAGAGGAACTTGGTGGCCGAGCTGATGAATTTCTCGGGGCAGCGCTCGGCGGCTCCGGCTGCTGCTGCCTCACAGGGCCCCGGAAAGGCACAGAGAAAACCTGGCAAGATCCCCCCGCCGGTGGCCAAGAAGCCTTCACTTGGCCCGGGGCAGGCTCCTTCCCCAAAAACACCGGGGGCAGAGGCGTTGGGCTCGCTGGTGCCGGACGGGAATGCCAAGGTGGAGGAGAGCAGGACTAAGAGCGAGCCGGCGGGGATGGAGGGCAGCAATGCCGCGGAGCCGCAGGCTCAGAGCCTCCCTGCACAAGGTATGGAGGGTGGGAGGTGTGGGATGGTGCTGCTGGAGGGAGGTTCAGGCTCACCATGGGATCCTGAGCTGTGCATTCCCAAGGGATAAATTCCCAAATTACAGACACCCAGCACAGCTCCTGGGTGGTGTTGTAACAGGGAGGGAGCTTGGTAGGGCTGTGGGAAGCTGGGATTTGGGGTGGCTGATGGGCTCTTCCCTCCTGCCTTGCAGATGGACGGGGAGAGACAGCCTGAAGGACAACACTGCAGGACTGGAGACCCCACGGACAGGAATCCAAATCTCTCAGGGACCTGGGCAGGTCAACGGACGAGTGTGGAACTGGCAACTAACTTCATACAGGAAGCAAACAGCCTTAGCCTCCACGGCCTTGATGATATTTATGCAAAAATGGTGTTGGTTTCACTTTCCTAAGTACTACAGCTTTATTTTGCTTTTTTTTACTGGACTCGAGGCCCAAGCCCGGAGCCAGCACTTCCTCCCTGCTGAGCTGATGCTTGGGCTGGGCGTGTGGAGCCAAGCAGCCACTCCCCGAGGGGTTTGGGGGCCGAAGACACCGGAGCTGGGGCTGGAAACACCGGAGCAGGGGCCAAAGACACTGCAGCTGGAGCCACCGCTCCTGGCCAGACAGGCCCACAAGGAATGGAAGCACTTTGGACAAGGGAATGGGAAGGCTTTGGCCCACAGCAGCACCTGGGGGATGCAAACAGGAGCAGGAAGGGATGGAGATGCTGGTTGGGAGGGATTAGGGCTTTGGCTCTTGATGGAAAGGCAAGAGGGGCTCATGGCCAGTGCCAGCTCTGGCTACTCGCCACTGCCCGGCCATCCCGCAGGAGGAAGGGCCTGGCTGCCCCTCGAGCTGGCCCTGGGATCTGGAGCAGAATCTGTAAACTCGGGTCACATTTTGATTTCTTTGATTGTAAAAAAAACCAAAACAAAAACCAAACAAAACAACAAACCCAACCAAACTAAACCAAACCAAAAGCAACCGACCCTCTGCCGCCGAGTAGCTGCTCAGAGCTCTGTACCTGGCTGGTAAAAATGATGACCGAAGCTTGCTGCCTCCTGTTCTTCCTGGTTTATGGTTCCTGGGTGGTGCTGAGCTCTAGGAACAGTCCTTAGGTTGGCTCCCAACACCAAAACTCTGGAGCAGGGCTGGCTGCCAGCTCCCCTGGACAGATGGGCACAGCCACGTGCAGTCAGCTTGACATTTTATTGGGTTCATGACAGACAGATGGTTCCCGAGTCAGTGTTTAAGGCCCACACCCTCCAGGGATTTGGGACAGACCCACAGGTGCTGCCTGGGCTCCTGGCCAAAGAGCAGCACCAGTGGCCACAGCCCCGGCTGGGCTGGGGTGGAGCAGGGGACAGGGCCTGCTGGGTTGTCCCCAGCTCTGCTAGCAGCAACACGAGGTTTGAGAAGCAGCTTTTCCCTTCTGCCCTCGCCACATGCCATCCCAGCGGGCAGGGAGTCCAGTCCATGGCACAACTGGGAGCAGCCACGGCCCCAGTGCAGAGCCCAGGGATGAGTCCCGCGGGTCCCTTGGGTGTGGTGACACCGCCAGTCCCCAGCGCTGGCACCGCCGAGGCCCAGGGGGATGCTGGAGGCAACTCCTGGGTGAGAAGCTGCAAATTCAGTCCCAGAGCCCCCCAGGCCGAGTGCTGATGGGGAGATGAGCGGGAAGAGCCTGGCTGAGGGGCAGCAGTCAGGCAGGAGGCACCAGCAGCAGCCCTGGCACTTGTTAGCTGATGCTGCCACCCTTGAGGCTTTTACAGGAGACTGTCCCCAGCTTGGTCAGGAAGTTTCTCTGCTTCCACTGCGCCACACAATCCTCAGAGACACGGAAATCGGCCTGGGGAGCAGAACAGGGAGGCAGGGTCAGCTCCTCCACTAACACCAGGGGTCAACCAGCCCATCTGGGGTCACCCAGAGGTGGAGACAGTGTGGCCCTGGAACTCCAACCACTCCCAGCTGTTCTCAGTCCTCACCTGCAGCTTCTCAAAGACCTTTTTCTTGGGTTTGAGCTCCTCGTCGGGCTCCCCGCCCTCGTAGCCCTCCACGTAGACACGCTCCCCGGCGCAGCACCCGGCTGGGGGGTCCAGGGGCTCCACCTGACGGGGCTCCCCCACGCTAAGGAGGGGTGTGGAGACACCAGAGTCACCCCAGGGTGCTGTCCAGCTGCCCCTCAGCGCCCTGGTGCAGCAGAGAGGAGGTCCAGCCCTGAAATCCCCTCAGTTCCTCACCTGGAGGCACACAGCACCATGCCCTGCGACTCCACCCCCCTCATCTTCTGGGGTTTGAGGTTGCAGAGCAGCACCACGAGCCTGTCCTGCAGCTGCTCCTTGGGGACAAAGTGCACCAGGCCACTGACCACGGTGCGGGGCTCGGCCTCGCCCACATCAATCTTCTCCACATACAGGCTGTCGGCATCCGGGTGCTGCCAGGGGGAGCAGGGATGGCAATGAGGGGGCAGAGAAGGTGACAGTCCCCCCCCTGCACACCTCAAATCACCCCACGGGGAGGTCACTCCCTGCTGCCCACTGTGTCCATACCTTTTCCACGCTGATCACTTTGCCAACGCGGATGTCCAGCCGGGATGGGATCACATCCTCCGGCTCGGAGTTCTTGGTGCCTTTTTCTCCAGGCTCTGCCGGGCAGAGGGAATGGTCACACCACTCAGCACACACCCAGAGAGGTTCCCAAGCCCAAATGCAGGCCCTGGTGGGAATTCCCTGCAGGGAATTCCATGCTTGTCCCCATACCAGAGAGCACAGTCCCTCCTTTGCTGGCTCCTCAAGCACACTGGCCTTCCTCACCTTTCCCAATCTTTCCAGAGCTGTTTTTCAGTCTGGAGCTTCAGAATTTTTCTCTGACCTCAGCTCCTGGAGGGACTCAGTCCCACCCAACACTGCATGGCCAGACCTCACTTCCCTGAGCTCCCAAGGCTCCACTTCCCTGAGCTCCCAGCACCTCCTTACTGGCTTTGGATGGGGTAGGATACGCAGCGCTGCTCAGCTTCTTCAGCTCTGGGCAGTTGAATTTCTCTCTGATGGGGTCAAGCAGTTTGTTCAGAGCCACTTCCACAGAGTTTTTCAGGTCTCCAGGATGCACAATCTGTATCAGGACAAAGAGGGTCCTGTCTGAGGCCAAGGGTGGGAACTGGAGACCAACCCTTGACCTGATTCCCCTTGGACATCAGAAGTCTCTGGATACTTCTGCTTCCTGCTGGGAATGGTCAAACTGCTGCTCTGCTCCAGGATGTGGCTGATGTGGTGCTGTCCTGACCCCACACCTGCCACTCATCCTGTCACCTCCTGGCTGAGAGCATCCCACGCTCCCAGGCCACTCTCCACACCTCTTCCCAGTGCAGATTTCCATCTCCCAGTGCCCCCAGCTTGCTCCCAGGAACCTCAGGCAGAAGGTTCAGCCCCTCCCAGCACTCACCTGCTCAGCAAAGTCCTTCTCCAGGGCCTCGTAGGCTGTGTAGGTTTTGTTTCCTCCCCATTTTTCCTCTCGCAGGACCACAAACTCTGCAACATGCAGGTTTGAAGGCTCAGATGAACTCCAGGCTCAGGCAAACCACCCATCCCACCCTGGTCAAGAGCAGGGGCTGGGGAGGTGGCACTCAGGTGCTCCAGGGGACACTCCTGTCCCCTCCTCTTATGCACACCAGGCCGTGGTGAGCCCCTCACCTGACTTGAGGGGGAAGAGGACGTGCTTGATGAAGGACAGGACACCGTTGTTCTCCACATTCCCTGGCTCACAGAAAGCCTTCTTCAGCTTCTTCTTCACATCCTCCTTGCGGTCCAGAAGATCAATCTTGGAGTCCTGCAGCAAGAGATTTCCTCAGCCCTTCACCCAAGAAATTCCTCAGCCCTTTGCCCAGAAATTCATGCTGGACCTGCTGGACTTTATGAGAACCCCATGGGAGTGGACAGAGAGAGTTCACCTTCCCTGGGGTGGTTCCCTCTCAGCCCCCAGCCACCAACCTGTCCCCATAGAGCCCCCTGAGCACAGCCAGACCCAGGACTAACCTCTTCTGAAGAGCTCATTTTGCTGCCTGTCAGCCCAGGAACCATCGGGTTCATCAAATGGACACGCTTGGCATAACCCAGGGAAGGGAGATACTGGGAAAACACAAGGAGACAAGTCAGGGACAACCCTCATTTAGCTTTATTTCACAATCCCTGTTTGCTCCTGGCTCCAGGTAACTTTGGGATCTGGGATATCAGGACCCAGGAAGCACAGAGTCACAGCCAGGGATATGTGGCTGCACAGAGCACTGTGACACCAACCAAAACCCCACACTTGCTTCTCCCAGTGGATTAGGGAGTGTCCAGGCCCCTCCTCAAGCCCCAGCCTGGCAGAAATCCCCCCATTCCTGACCTTCTCTGCGAAGGTGAATATCTTCCTCTGATCCACCCCTCCGAACTGCGCGTCCACCTTGAGATACTCCTCATCCAGCGCCTGTGGAGAGACACAGAGACTCGAGGCTGGACCCCAAACACTCCTGGCCTGTCCCTCAGCCTGTCCTGGGGCACTCCCACCCAGGGAAGGACGGAAACATTCCCAGCTGTTTGCTGGAACAGCAGCTCTGTGCCCAGGCCATGCTTTGTGCCACCGCCAGCTGTGACATTGGGATGGAGAACGACCTTGACACTCAGCCCCAAACACCAACCACCTCCTTGCACCACCCCTGCCTCACCTGCAGGCCTGGGTAGAGCAAACCACTGAGCAATGGATGCTCCACCTGCTTCACCACCTCTGCCCCTGCCTTCTTGGCGTCGTGCTGTGTCACCACGGAGGAGAGGCGATACACGTCCAGCGTGTACTCCCTGTGGGGAGGACAGCACTGTCACCACCCGCTGAGGGGACAGCTTTTAGACCTGCTCCTGGTCACACTGAGAGGGGACACAACTTGCAGGCACCGCCTGGAGTGACAACACTGGGGAGCAGTGGGATCAGAAGACCCCCAGGTCAGGCTCTCCCTGGATTCCCAGACTCACTTGCTGAGCTGGTAATCAGTTCCCCTGACGAATTTTAGCTTCTCCAGGGGCACCCCGATGCTCTCCAGCATGGCTTTGATGACGTGCTCGTAGTAGCGAGTGCGCAGCTCCAGCAGCTCCCAGGGAGCCTTCATGTTGTCCAGGTAGGCGTGCAGGTCGGCAAAGAGGATGGTCACCTGGGGACAGGCAGTGCCAGCTGGGTCAGGGGAGCTGCCCCTGCCCGCTGCAGCTGTCACCCAGCACGGTGACAATGTCCCACCTCACATCCAGCCTTCAGGAAATCCGCGATCTTGGACATGGGCACGAAATAGGCCACGTGGGGCTTGCCCGTGGTGGCAGTCCCCCAGTAGATCTTCAGCTCCCGCTCCTTCAGGATGGCCATGAGCTTGTCCTCGCCCAGCACCTCCTGTGAGGAGCCAAAACGCACAGATTTGGCAGGGTTGGACCTCCCAGGGAACACATGGGGAAGGAAGGTGGGCAGGGCGAGAGCTTCTGCTTCACACACTGCATATCCCGGGAATGCTGTCATCTCCAGGGGCTGATCCTCAGGGCTTGCTCTGGCTCATCCCGGCCTGCCCTGGCCCTGTTCCTGCACCATTTCCCCCTCTCCGGCCCCAATCCTGCCGCATTCCCCTCGACCCAGCCCCGATCCTGCCCCCAATCCAGCCCCGATCCTATCCCCGGTACCTGCACCCCATCCTGCCCCGATCCGGCCTCTATCAACCCGCCCCGGCCCCGATCCCCGCCCGTCCCGCCGGTCCAGCCCCGCTCCCGCCGCCCCGGCCCCATCCGCCCCTCAGCACCTGCAGGTTCCGCGTGATGAGATGGTACTTCTCCTGCGGGCCGGGCGCGGGCTCCATAGCGGCGGCTGCAGGGCAGGACACACGGTTACCGGAGCCCCCACCCCCCGGGATCGCCCAGAACCCCCCAAAACCGCCGGGATTCCCCAAAATCCCCGCTTTCCCCCGCCCGCTCCCACCGACCTGCCCCGGGTTGCATCAGCCCCGCTCGGCGCTCCACTTCCACGCCTCGGCCTGCCGAGCGCCGAGCTGCCGATAGGGGATGGAGCGGCTCTCCTCCAATCAGAGGGCGCCCCGCGCGGCGCGGGGCCCGCGCTCCGCCAATCACAGAGCGTCTCGCGCGCGTGGGGGCGTGGCGTTGGCGCCGTTAAGATGGCGGCTGGTGAGCGCCCTTCCCGCCAGGCCCGGCCAGGCCGCGGCGCTGCTTTGTCTCAGAGAAACCTAATTTCCCACCTCTATTTGGGGGTTTTTACCCCTTTTTTCCGGGGCTCCGGGAGCTTGCCGTGTTTGGGCGGGTGGGGAGGAGGAGCCGGGGCGGGGCGGGCTTGGCCCCGCCTTGGGGCGGTGCCGTTGAGGCGCCGGTTGGGCGGTGCGGCTGAGGGACGGGCAGCTCCGTGAGGGAGAGAGTGCCCTCGGTGAGGCGAGAGCGGGGCATTTCCACCTCCTGAGGGTTTTATCTGGAGAGGGAAAGGCTCCAGGGTGATCTTAGTGCAGGTTTTTAGTGCCTGAAGAGCTCCAGCGTGACCTTAGTGCGGGTTTTTAGTGCCTGAAGAGCTCCAGGGAGACCTTATTGCAGGTTTTTAGTGCCCGAAGAGCTCCAGGGTGACCTTATTGCAGGTTTTTAGTGCCCGAAGAGCTCCAGGGTGACCTTATTGCAGGTTTTTAGTGCCCGAAGAGCTCCAGGGTGATCTTAGTGCAGGTTTTTAGTGCCTGAAGAGGTTGCAGGAGAGCTGCAGAGGGGCTTTGGACAAGGGCCTGGAGTGCCAGGATGAGGGGGAATGGCTTCCCGCTGCCAGAGGGCAGGGTTGGATGGGATATTGGGAAAAATTCCTCCCTGTGATGGTGGTGAGGCTCTGGTTCAGATTGCCCAGAGAAGCTGTGGTTGTCCCTGGATCCCTGGGAATGTCCAAGGCCAGGCTGGATAGGGCTTGGAGCAACCTGGGATACTATAACGTGTCCCTGCCATGGCAGGGGTGTGACTGGATGATCCTTAAGGTCTTTTCCAACCCAAACCATGCTGGAATTGCATGGTTATGAGCTGAATTATCAGACTACCACACTCCATAGGAGTAAATCCACACGTGTTCTTGTGCGGGTTTGGCACACACACAGATGATTGCTGAGTTATTCTTTCCTACAGAACAATTGTGGAAGTGTCCATTTTCATTGTTTAGGCACAATGACAAGAGGAAGCAGCAGAATTGCCCAGGTTTTCATTCCTGGAGTGTGCAACCCTCCCTTTTTTTAAACAGTAGTCAAAGCAACGGAAAGACAAAAGACATTCCTGTAAATCCTCGGTCAAAGAGGGCAGGAAATACCTTTCCTTAGACCAAATTCTCCTGCTGGGTGAGAGTCAAGTGCAGAGCTTTCAGGTCCAAAGATTCCTTTTGGGATGAGTCCTCACTCAGGGGAAAACAGGGTTTGTTTGTGAATACTTTGGAGCTATTGAATTTTACAGGAAGGCTCCTTATCTGGTGATCTTGGATCATAATGAGTATTTTGTGAGAATGTCTCAGTGACTAATTCCCTGCTCCACGTGCCCTCTGCTCCCTGACAGTGCTCCTCTTCCTTTGCTCTGTTTTTCCCAACCCCAAAAAAAGATTTTTCATGTGTTTATTTCTCTCTGAAGGGCAAAGGTGGGGGTTGAGACTTTGTTTAATGCCTCGAGTGTGTTCTGCAGTTTGAGGCTGGAATTTGGGATTCCTGGGGTCTGCTGTGAGTGACCAGCAGCAGTTTTGGGGGTGATTGGGGTTTCCATTGGGCCAAACCAGTGAAGGACTGGTTGGGACCTAAATTGGTTGAGAACAGAAATCAAACCATGGTGTCTCAGCGAGTGTTTTTGCCTTCCCTGTTAAATCCCAGCATCTTTGGGGTACAGCTGAGCTCCTTTAATTGAGGATGTCATTTTTGCTGGCAGGTTGGAGGTGACTCCTGCTGATTCCTCCTCCGGAAGAGCTGCTCAAAGGGCACCAGCAGCAGATGAGCCTCAGCTCAGGCCTCTAGAGCTGCAAGCAGAGATCCAGGAAGCCCCAGCGACATGGCAGACAGTTCCCCTCATTCCCCTGGGCTCTGCCTGTGCCAGGAGTTTAAACAAGACACAATCCCCAGGCCCAAGAGGTTGTCAGATTCCGCCGTGCAGATCCAAGCCCTGCAGTCAGCCAAGAAAGCTTGTGTGCTGATCCACGGCTGCAGCACTCCAGATCCAGCAGGGAATCCTCTCTTCCCTTCCCCAGGTTCTGCCTGCTCCCTTTTCCTCGATGACAGTGGCCAGGATGACCTTGCTGCCAGTTTTTCTGGGTCGAGGTACAACGACGTGGCCATTTCCCTGGACATCAGCAGGTGTTTCGACGACAGCGAGCTGGATGACTCCCTGCTGGAGCTGTCAGGCAGCGACAAAGGGAATTCTCCCTTTGATTACACCGAGGAAGAGATCCAGGAAATCTTGGCAGATGATTCCATGGATGCTGAGCAGCAGCAGCACCTCGCTGGTGGAAGCCATGTGAGCCAAAATGCCAGCGGGGAGCGCGAGAAGGCTGAGAGCAGCAGCTGCACCGGGGGGATGTCAGTCAGTGAGGCTGCTTCAGAGGTCACAGAGGAACCAAAGGAGCCCCAAGAGCACTCCTCAGTCAGTTCTGGGTGTGAGCCTGGTTTTTTGGGTGGAATTGCTGCTCTGGATGGGGCCCAGCTGCAGCAGGAGCTGGACCTTGACCTGCAGGAGCTCCTCAGCCTGAGCCCGTTTGCCGCCACCTTTGCCAATGAGGACAATTACCTGGGAGAGGTGGAAAGAGAAACTTTGGAAGCAATGATAGATGATTGCTTGGGATATTCTACAGCTGCTGGGAGCTGCATTCCCAAAGAATCCTCAGAAGGGGTGATGCCTAAAGGCCAGGAAAGCCTGGCTCAGGATTGCCTGGAAAAATCTGTGGCCTCGTCTGACCTTCCCTGTGGCCAGGGCACAGGGGATAAGAGTGCAGCATCTGTGTTGCCACCAAGCAGAGAACTTCCCAAAGCAACCACGAGCTGTTCCTCGAGGAAATCAGACTCTCCAGAGGATGCTGAAGGCAAATCCACAGGAGCTGAGCAGCCAGCAGGCAACACTGAAGTAAACTCACATCTTAATTCTTGTAATTTAAATGTTTTTAATCCCATCCCTTTGGGTTTGTGCTTGTGGTCACGTCCCAGTGCACACAAGCATTGTGTTTATACAGAGGAGGTTCTTCAAGTGGAGGAAAAGATTATTTTTATGTAACTGTAGAAGCAAAACTTCCATGGAAATGTTTTATTACATATTAATCCCCCCTTTTCCTTCCCTTTCCAGTTAAGTGATGCAGCTGTAGGCCAGACTGGGCAGGAAGAGACAACCAGTGGGAAGAAAACTGGCAAAGTTATTCCTGGGCCACAGGAGGAGCAAGAAAGGTAATTTCTTAGGAAATCTGCACTTGGAAAAACATCCCAGCTGCTTCCTCCACCGGTTTGTTAGTCTCGTGTTGCTGGGTTTATCTTTATTTTTAAATTAAGATGCATTGGAATAGCGAGGAAACAACTAACAGATACCGGCAGAGGAGGAAGAATATCGGGAAATGGGAAAGGAGGTGGTCCAGGCAGTTTTGGGCCGCGCTCTGCAGGCAGGAGAGGGGATGTTTGTGCTGTTCAAACTCCCGGAGCGATTCCCTGCAGGTGGCAGCAGCAGAGCGGGTCGGGATGTCGCTCCTGCTCCTCCAGCTCCCGGAGGTATCACATCGGGGTTTTTTCCCCACGTTCTGGGCGTTGCTGTTCTCAGCGTGGCCTTGAGTGGTGTGAAAAAGCTGCTCTGGAGAGCTCCCCGCGGGTTCCTGGCGTGGTCAGTGACCTGCTGGGTGGCTCAGCTGCTTTGCTCTCGGTGTGTTTGATCTTTGCAGCTTTATTCAAATAAATACTCTTATTTTTTCAATCCCAGAACGGTGCTACAAGAATGTCATGTCTGTTATAGTTGTGCAGGGCTCTTTGCCCTCTCTGTCAGCTGTAACCCGATTTGACAAATAAACTAAAAATAACAATTACCACTATTTATTATTTTCAAGGCTACAACCACGGAGCTGCATTTTAGAAGTGCAAGCTGAGCAAAAGAAACGTTTCTGCACAGGCTGTACCAATCCATATGAGGAGAAGTGTGGCTATTACCTCAGGTAACCCCCAGGTGGGATGGGAGGGAAAAATTGATATCCTGGCAGGAGGCCTGGCTGGTTGGACTTGTGTTCTTTGTTTGAAGTGTGTTTGTTTTCAGAGGGGAATTAACAGTGCCTGTGACACTTGCTCTGTGCACTGCCTTGCACAAAATTCCTGCACAGGAATCAGTCTGGCTCCAGGGCTGGCTCTGGGGAGTTTCAGAGATATCTGGGAAATATTGTAAAGTGGGTTTGGTGTGGAAAATCAGGGATGCTCCCAAAGCAGGTCTGTGTTCCCTGGGAAAAGCTGAGCTCTGCTTTATATTGGGAGGGAACTCAGTCTTGTCACTTCTCAATTATCCCAGAATCATCCCAATTGGAAAAAACCTCCAAGAGCATGGAATTCCCACCTTATCACCAGCCCAGAGCACTGAGTGCCTCATCCAGTCCTTCCCTGGACACCTCCAGGACTCCACCACCTCCCTGACACCTCTGAACTCAGACTGGGGGAATCTTCACTCTAGTGCTGCGATTTGGACTCAGGCTGGGGGAATCTTCAGCTCAAGTGCTGAAATTTGGACTCAAACTGGGGGAATCTTAACTCAAATGCTGAGATTTGGACTCAGGCTGGGGGAATCTTCAGCTCAAGTGCTGAAATTTGGACTCAGACTGGGAGAATCTTCAGCTCAAGTGCTGAGATTTGGATTTATTTTTGACACCTTCCCTGTGTTGCCTCAATGGTGTCATCCAAGAGCCACCGACGGCGGGGGTGTGCAAAGGAAGGTGTTGCAAAGAGCAGGTTTGGATTTCAGCTCATGGGTGGCAGCTGATGGGTAGGACTGGGATGTTCTGTGAGGCAAAATATTCTGGTAGCTTCCAGCCACGGCTCCCCGTGGTTATTTTGAGTGTTCATGGGTGCAATAATTGCCATTTCTTGCGAGGCAGAAGAAGCTGACAGTTCTGTGTGTGGAGCCTGCACTTAGGCAGGCAGCAGGAACAGCTGCATAGCCACAGGGCTGCTTCCAGAGGATGAATCCAGCATAAGTAATGCAGAGGGGACGAGGCAAGGAAAGCTAAAATGGCCTGTTTTCTCTTTGCTTTCAAATTAAAAATGCAAGACGTATGTTGTGAGTCACAGAAAATCAAGCAGGAGCTCTAAACGAGCGAGGCTGACGAGTGAAATAGAGCTCCCTTCTGCTGGGGAAGAACATTGTCTGGGATGCACACAATTTGATTTTCTTATTAGTGCAAACCTTTCTTATTTCCAAATAGCTGTAGGCTTGGAATTCAGCCCGACAGACAGCGTGGGCTCTCCCAGTTGTCACCGATGAGAAGCTCCTCGGTGGGCTGGCAGTGCCCTGTGTGTTTTTCCCCTGCACCTGGATCTGCAGCAGTGCCTTGTGTGTGTCATTTGCATAGGAAATGCTGAGTGATCCCAAGAAATTCATGAAGGAAAATTAGCAGGTTTACAGCCAGCGAGGGAATTCCTTCTGGGAAGCAGTAACTAATATATTGCTGCTACAAATCTTCGGCTCTGTTTTGAGTTGCAAATCTCCTGGCATTTGTCTCAGGGTAATGTTTGCTTTGCTATCCCATCTTTTACGTAATCTGTCTGCTCTTCCTTGGATCCTTGCTCTTGCTGCTGTGCTGTCTGAGGGAATTCCAAGCTGTCTGCAGCAGAGATTTTTGTCTTTTCTTCATCTGCACAAGTGTCTTGCACTTGCAGGTTCTTTAGAAATGCAACTTTCATATCTATAAACACAACTTTTTAATATATATCTATAAATATATCTATCTGTATATATAGATATCATATGTATTTTTATGTTGGGTGATTGAGTGCTAAAAGTCACACTGACTAGTTGAAAAAAACAATCCTTTTATATTCAGAATCAACTTTTCACACTGAGCCATCTCCAGTATGTTTGGAGACAACCCCGTGGCTCTACTTATGCTCCCTCTCATTCTAGTTTCTAAATGCTATTAAATCCTAATATATTCATTTATTTGCAGCTTCCCCTAAGAATTTAAATGCTGCTGAGGCTGTGCTGGAGCAGCTGTAAAAATGAGATGTGATTTGGACATCTGCTTGGCAATGGGGGGGCTGATAATTGACCACACAAGATTTCTACCAGCTGACCATTTGTCAGCCTTTGCACTTTGTTCTTGCCCTTTATCCAGCAGGAAATAGAATTATTTCCTTCCTGATGAGATCCTCCTTGGTAATTCTGAGGCTGTATCAGCTACACAAATAAAGAGGCTCTGAAACTGTGTTGTTTGGAGGAGAATCACAGAATGGTTTGGGTTGGAAAGGAACTTAAAGATTGTCCTGTTCCACCCCCTGCCATGGGCAGGGAACTTTTCCCTGCTCCAAACCCCATCCAGGCACCTCTGGGAAGCTGACCTGGCTCCTGTCTGACCTCCAGCCACCTTTTTCCCTACCAGGACTCCACCAGGAGCTCTCCTTGAGGTTTGGTGTGCTTGCTCGAGGTTTTTGACACTTTTAAAAATTTTATCAGCCTTCTCACAACCTGGCAGAAACCCGATAAATAATTTCCTTGGATCTCCCTCGAATCAAAGGGAGAGGAGGAGGAAATACCTTATAAAGAGGCACAAACCATCTGGTCCTACTGTAATAACAAAGATCAATATCTTAAAAAAAGCAGAGACTGTGTTTAAGGTGATGGAAAGGGAGAGCAGTGTCAGGGAACATATGGAGAAACAAATCTGTGAAATACAAATGAACTCTTTGCTAGCAGACTCTGCCTTGAAAGACTCTGGTCTCTTGATTGATGCTGAGCTGGCTGAGGGGAAAAAAAAAAACTTAATCTTGAAGCAGTTTTTTACCTGCCCAAATTAATTTGGCTTGGATGGAGAGCAGGAGAGGAAGGTGCAGGGCTGGAGCTGTGCTGACATAGAGGAGGAATTACATTTTGTGACTGAGCTCAGGAGGGAGATTTCAGTTCAAAGCAAATGAAATCCACCTCCAAACCCTACATTTCAAGAGATGTGGGATGGGGTAGGAATTGATAAAGCACATTTCTAAGTTTGTGGGGAGAAGTTGCCTGGTTCAGAGCGTGATACTCCTGGTCTGGGGGGCTTCTCTAGTGGCAAAGCCAAAATAACCAGAGCTCCTGGTTTCTAAATGACTGAAACCTACCTGAAATCCTCATCCCAAATCTGTAGTTTGGTCTGAACTCTTGTGGAAGGAATGAGGAGAAATAACTCCAAAGTTTTAAGTATTATTCCCTGGCAGCTCAGTTTATCCAGCCCCTTCTCCTCAGGCCAAAAGGGCTCTGAGCTCTGGGGTAGATGGTGAGGCACTGACAGAAGTTTCTCCAAATATTTGGTGGGATTAGCCTGCCCCTGGGACTTTCCCTCTTGGAGAGAAGCTGAAACCTTTTCCTGGAATGAGTCAGGCTGAAAGTTTGTGCAGCTACAGGGGTGAAAGGTGCACCCCTGGCAGCAGGAAATGTTCCCTCTGCTCTTATGACCCACTTCACCTGTGACTCAGAATGCCAAGGGAGGGAACTGAGATGCAGGAAGGCTAAAAATCTGTAAAAAAAAGTTGTGATTTCTTCCACACTTGTTCCAGACAATGGGAACTGTTGTGTACAGTGAGACTTTGCCTCGGAGAACCTCCCTTCTCCCCAGACAATCCATGGATTTCTCCACAACACTTCTAAAAATCCCTTCCAGAAGCATCCATTTTTTGGCAAGAAGTTGGGCAACTAAGAGCTGATCCTGCAGCTCAGGAAGGAGACCTGGGATTGCTCAGGAGACGCCGTGTTCCCTGGGAAGGAGCTGTGATTCACATCCATCACATGACTGCAGTGGCAGGACGGAAAAACCTTGGGAGTTTGGACTGGGCAAGGACACACTGTGTGCTGTGCTGAGAGCCCCTGGGGGAGATGGACTTCAGCAAGGGCAGTATTCCAGGGAATTTGCCTTTCCCTGAGCTCTGGTGCTTGTTCTGAGTGGGATACAGACCAAGCTGATTTGGCTTGAGGCCTTCCTGGTCACTGCCTGTTCTTGCTGAGCAGCTGCTGTGAAAACAAAACTCCAAAAACTCCGAAAACTCCCTGTGCTGGGCAGATGTTGCTGCTCCAAACCAGCTGTTTGGACAGTGGTTTTGCAGGAGTGACCCCCATGGCTCCTTCAGTTTGTATTTCACTTTGAAAACCAGATGGTTTTGCTTTTTAGAAATGCGATTCCCCGAGTTGTGTTCACCCCCTGTGTAAATAAGATAAAAATAAGGCAGCAAAGTTGTCTTTTTCAAAACACAGAAGGGGCAAAGCAGCCTCTAATGTGCCAAAGCTTTGTAGCACTCTGAGGCCTGCAGATAACCAAAGCCATTGAAGTAGTTTGGGTTTTAATCTTGCTTTTCTGAGGCTCCTTAAAGTTTGTGGGGTTTTGTCTTGCCGCTTCAGAACGTGCAAATGAGAGGATTTAACGTGGGTGCAGCGCTTTGTGAGGAAAATTTCCTTTTTGTTTGAAGTTTGCCTCTAGTTGAACCTTTGTGGTGGGCCAGGGGAGAAGGAGCTTTGCAGGGAAGGTAATGAAGCACCAGGCAGAATTCCTGAAAGGAGCTTTGATGTCCTCCTCTCTTCTCAAGGTGCCTTCTTAGGATGTGGTTTCAATTTCAAAACCTCCCCCCAAGAAAATCAGCTACCAGCTGCTGCAAGCCCCAAGGAAATGGAGATTTCTTTTCAGAAATGCTGCTGCTCTAGCCTCTCATCTGAATGTTCCTCTCGTGTTTGTTTTAACTTTTGGACTGATTTTTGGGCAGAAATGACCCAAATTCCAACAAGAAACTTACCCACACACAGGGGGTGAGCAAGAACTTGGCCAAAGAGGATTTCCAGAGAGTTCCTGACCACTTCCAGCATAACCCCATTGGATTTTTGAGTTCTTGTTCTGCATTTAGAGGTGTTCATTGGCCTGGTTTTGTGTGGTTTTAAGTTTCATTTGTAACTTCTGCTGTAAAAGCCTTTCATGAGGTTTGCACTCGAGTTTATAAATATTTTGTGCTTTTCAGATGTCATTTTCTCCTTTCCTGTGCCACTGAGCAACTCCAAATTAGTTGGAGTTGGATAGGTTGATCTTCCCAATGTTCTTCCCAGGGGTGCCAGCAGAGCCTTGTGACTCCTTTAGGTATTTATAGGTGGAATTTTGGAGAGCAAATGAAGTTTATTCAGGGAGGAAATCATCTTATATTTTTATCATGGTAATTTGACTATTTTTGGAGATGCTTTTGGCTCATGTGATCCTGAAGAAATAAAAGTTAGGCTCAGTACTGATGGTTTTTAGCGTTATGGTTCATAAATTTCATTCTTTTGCCCTTCCGTGGCCCCCAGAGCAGGACAGGAAGAAGTGCCTTTGGAAAACAGGCAAAGTTTCTCCCTGTCCTGAATGTGCAGTGACTGAGACAGGGAAAATCGAGGTAATTTATCCAAAGGATAAGCAGTGAAGCTTGGAGCAGAGCCTGGCATTGCCTGGCTGCACTGACTCCCAGATAACACAGAATCCAGGGAGAAAGGAATCCATGGACAGCAGTTCTAGGGTTGGGGAATGGTCAGTGTTAAGGTTTTGTGATCTCCTCCAGTGATCTCAGGTTCTTGATGTCCCCAGAGCCTCTCAGGTGATGTTGACCTCTGTAAATTTTGTTCCCAGAGGGAGAAGGAGAAATCCCTTGGGAGCATTGATTGGGAAGTGTGAGAGTTGTCAGCACGTGGTGGTTCTTGGCTTTCAAACCAGTGAATCCCACAAATTAAGTTCTTTGAAAAAGGAATAATTGACCTGAGGTCTGAGGGCAGTTTCACCTCATGTCCAGGTCAGGGAATCCCAGACTGGAGGGACATAAAACTCATCCAGTGCCACCCCTGTCAGGGCAGGGACACCTTCCACTGTCCCAGGTTGCTGCAAGCCTTATCCAGCCTGGCCTTGGACACTTCCAGGGATGGAAATTCTTTCCAGCAGGAGCACCTGAGCATGCCAGGAGGTGTTGATGGTTTCTGTGTCCCAGAACAGCTCCCCTGGGATGGAGCAGCTCAGGCAGAATTGGGTTTGTGTCCTGTGAGAGTGTAAAATTCCTATGAATGAGCCCTGCCATGGAGCAGCTCTGCTCTTTGAGAAGGATTTAGGCTTCTGGGCAGCCTAAATTTCCTTCTTTGACATCTGCAGAATGGTGGAGAGGGGAGGGAGGGATTGTGGATTAAGCCTTCATGGAAGGACAAAATGTGTTTTGCTGTGTGTTTGCTGCTGCAGAGTAGCCAAAAGCCCTGATGATGATTTTTGCTGTAATAGAACTCAGTGACATCAATAAAAACTGGGAAAAAACTGCTTTGTGCAAGCCCTGCGTGAGCTCTGATGAAATGCCTCACAATTAAAAATTTAATAGCATTCATCAATGTATTGCAGCCAGCCAACAGCAGCTGGAAAACAATGAGACTGGAATTAAACTACTCTGTGGGGTTTTTTTCTGCCTTCCTCTCAAAACCTAACCAGCTCTTCCCTACTTTTGTGCTGTGGGGAGGAAGAAATTACGTTCTGAAACAGGAAATAGTGAAAGCTGATAATATTCCCCCTTTGGTCTGAGAGGATATTTAGGTGCAGAATAGGTTTGGATGGTATAAATAGCTTTTATTTAGCAGTTGGCGGCACAAAAAAAAGTGATTTTTTTACTGAGTTTCAAAGGACAACGATGCAGCAAAGTGTCAAATGGCATCGTGTGGCTCTGTCATTATTGTCACTCAATGGCTCTGCATCCACTGTGTCCAGATTCCATGGGAAAAAAAGGGCTTTTCTGGCTGCCAGCTTTGCTGCCTCCATCTGGGAATCTGAAATTCAAGCTGTGCCTTCCCTGGCTCTGTCACTAATAATGAAGAGTCTTCATTTGGAACTTACTTAACCAAAATTGAGGCTGCCTGCCGGAGCTGAAGGAGAATCCAACTCCTTTTTCTCCTCGAGACGTGTGGGGCTGCAGCACCACCAAGGAGGAACATCATAATTTTCATCCCCGAGGTCACCAGCCAATCCAACAGCCACCAGATTTGTGGAGGAAACAGAAGATATTTCAGCATAACAAGCGTGTTGATCAGGCAGCTCCTTAACAAATGCCGGCAAGCTGATTGAATTTGGTCAGCTCGGCGGCTGCCGCTTCCAGACGAGGCTGTAATAGCTCATTACACGTCGTTAGGAAGCTTTTTTTCCTGCAAATCTGGGGAAATTACATTTGGTGGAACATATGGTGTCATCTTCAGCTCTCTCCTCGGGAAGCTCGGGCCTCGCCGAGGTGCTGTATTTCGCTCTGGAAAAAATGGATGTGCAGCTGTGCCATTCGGAGCTCCATAACCTTTTGGTGTCTTTGGCAAACCCTGGCACCAACCAGCCTGTTCCTCTCCATTTGCATCTCCTCCACAAAGCCATTACCAGCTGAGATTGTGCTAACACTTTCTGCCGTGTAGGTGTTTCCTCCTCGCCTCCTATTGGAAGTGTCAGGGAATCAAATGCCTCGTGTTCCCTTTTTTTCCCGGGGAGGATTCAGAGCCCGGAGCCTGTGCCGGTGCCTGGTGGCCCGGGGGAGTGGGTGACAAGTGGCTGGGGCTGTGTTGTGAGTTGGAAGGACGCGCTGTGCAGGATTGTTTGCTCCACACTTCCTCCCGCGGCTCCTGCTTTCCTAAACTCGTGGGGGAGGAATCTATTGGCTAAATTGTACTTGTAGGCATAATATTACAGTGCTTGAAAGGAGGGAGGCGAGCGGTGCTTAACTCGAAACACGCCCCGAGTGTGTTGGCAAAGCCTTCTGTTTGCAGCTCCTTGCTCCTATTGTGCCCCGAGTTTCTGCTCAGTTGGTTCTTGGAAATCATGGGATTCATCCCGAGCCAGCTGGGAGGGTTCTTCCCCTTGACTTTTTGGGGAT
Source organism: Lichenostomus cassidix (assembly GCF_008360975.1). Lineage (NCBI taxonomy): Eukaryota > Metazoa > Chordata > Aves > Passeriformes > Meliphagidae > Lichenostomus > Lichenostomus cassidix. The sequence goes on along the minus strand of NC_139503.1, from coordinate 1,672,140 downwards.
CAGCAGGGAATCAGCCCTTGCAGGGCTCGCTGGGATCCCTGGCACACCAACCCACTCCTGCTTGCTGCTTTTTAGTATTTATTGAAACCTCCCTTTTCCAGCTCCTGCTTCCAACAATGAGTCAAAATCAGCAGGCAGGGCAGAAACACGTGGGGGGACGTGGGTGGTCTTTAGGGTATGTTCTGCTGTGGCCCAGCATGACTCCCCTCCGTGTGCTTTGGGTTTATTTTTGCTTGATCTCTGCTTTTATTGACTGTAAAACACCTCAGGAGTATCTTTTGGCAGCTGCTGATGGGAGTGAGCTCCCTCTTCTGAAAATGGGTTTAGGATTGAGCTCAGGGCCAGAGCCTTAATGGTGTCTTGACTCTCACGGGTTACAGTGGAATTTAATACCCAAACAGCAGTCAAAGCTTTGATGTTTATGACTCTTAGAACAGCAGAATTTTAAGTAACTTTCTTCTCCTATAACCTTTTCCTAAAGTGTGGACTTGCTCCATCACTTCAATTCAGAGTGGCTGAAACATTTCCTTGAAGGGAATCACTTGAACTGGGTGGTTTGGGGTTCCTCTCTGAGCTGAGTTCTGCCAGCCTGCATTTGTTTCTCTTCATTTACAGCATTATTTCCTAACTCTCCATGCCTGCAGTTATGGGGCATCAAAATAACCCTGGTTTGAATGCTGAACTCTGTCCCACACTGACACTTTAATTCTGTTTTACCAAATGAGTGAGGAAAGAAATAGCTTAAACCTGTCCCTAGGGAACAACTGTGGGGAAAAAAAAATAAAAGGGGATATGGTCTGAATTCCCAGGGACAACTGTCTTTAAAAACAGACACACAACCCCTCGACCTGCCAAATTACCAGGCTGAATTTCCTCTGGAGCAGCTCTCCCAGGGCTGCTTGCTCGGCTGTCTGCTCCAGGATTAGGAGAGAGCATCTCCCTTATCGTTTTGCACATGCTGTACCATCTGTCCTAAATCTCCCTTTGTAGGGCTGTGGATTCCAAATGCTATTTCTTTCCTTGGGAGATAACAGACGTGGCTGAAGAATTTTGCTAGGTAGGGCTGGGGTGCTATTTATGGTGCAAAATTTTGGGGTTTTTTTTTGTCCTGCAGCCACAGCCAACTCTGAACTTCCCTGGGTTTCTCCACTCAGACACTGAGAAAATATTTTGCATTGTTTAGGTTTTAGGTCTGGGAAATACAGAGTCCCCCAGTTCTAGGGTGTGCTGCTCAAAGCAGGTGAATATGAAATTATTAAATCCAGGCATTACAAGGACACAAGAGATGCCTTTAATCTTTTATTGTACATTATAAAATGTTTATTGCTCTGTCTGTATCAGAGGTGGTGACCTCTCCTTCTTGGTGATGGAAGAGTATGTTCAGGCAAAGGATCCACTGGAGAGACCTTTGGGGTTGGCCTGGCTGCAACCAGCACATCTGCAGGTGAAATTCCCAGTGCCTTTCTCCCAAGGCAGCTCTTGGCATTTTGATGGAACCAATCGGATCCTGCCTCATCCCCTAGTGCATATGGAGTGGTCTCGTGGAGGAATTAAATAAATACAGATACCCCATGGCACACTACAAAGAGTAAATCTTTTTCATGTGATGGTCCTGCATCTCCCAGCTTTCCAGAGCACCAGCAATCCCCAGGGATCCTGCCAGCTTACAAACATCCAGCACTTCCTAAGAGAGAGGAGAACCCAGCCCTTTTCCCAGCCATCCTCATCCCTTTTTGGGAAGGGCTGTCTCCAGCAGGCTCCTGCCATTCCAGAACAGCGCAGGCAGGATGTGTAAGGAGAACCAGCCCTTCCCACACAGAAACTTTGCTAAAAGAAGCATTTTTAAGAACTTAAGCCCTCAGAAAAAGGCCCCTCGGGCCAGAGCCTTCCACAATAAACAGCTCTTGCCCCTGGAGACCTTGCATAGCAACCGGTATCATCAGGTATTTTGTCTTTTTTTTTTTTTTTTTGCTGACTGGCTACATTTTTATGGACCTTTTATCCCACTCGTGGTGGACTCAGGCCCAGCTGAAAACACCACGAAGAAAATGGTTGAAATTATCCTGGAAGCTAAATAACAGCTTCTGGTGTCCCCTCATGTTGGTCTGTGCCTCAGTGTTCCCCGAATTTTCTGAGGTGAAGAGCACCAGTGTGAGATAGGAGAGACAGCAACAGTGGAGAATGTGCTGCAGCCTGGCTGGAGAGAGCAGCCAGGGAAGTTCTCCTGGTGGGAATGGAAACTGGGGGATGCCTTTTTTTTCTTTTTTTTGTTTGAAAAACCCACCTGCAAGACGTGCTACACGACACACATCGATGAACAAAGCAAGGCCAGAGCGCACAGCAGCCAAAAATTTTGGCTTCTCGGTGGTGTTTGCGATGAGCTCCTCTCTGCTCCTGCTCAGAGAGGGATGTGCCTGATGCCTGGGAATCCTGTCGGGATGGAGTGACAGTGAGACCAGAGAAAGACACAACAAAACCTTGTGCATTCCCAAAAACTGGAAAACTGTCCCAGAAGACGGAGTGTGAGGGTGGAAAGGAGAGGCTTTGCTCCAGCCCAGGTGGTTCACGAGTCACGGATCACTCCAGCATTGATGCTTTTCCATCTTCTTGGTTTGACTATCAGGGTTTGGGGTTTTTTTTTTTTTGGCAGGATTTCCCTTCCTGGCCAGGTGTTTTGCAGAACACGGATGAGGAGGTGGATGCCAGCGAGTGACAAGCACGAGGACTTGTTTTCCAAATTGCTCCGACAATATTTCACCTCCCCAGTCATCACGGCTCAGAGGCAGAGAGTGAGAGTGAGGGATGGAGTCCATCTCTCAGGTGTCATTCTGTCATGCTTCGATGATGTTCACTGAGGGCTTGTTTTTGGGAAACTGTGAGAGAAAACAAAGGGAAAAAAGGATGTACAGAAGGGAAAAACCACAGCAGAGCTCAGTGCAGTCTGCAGGTTGTGTTTTGTGAAAATTCTCGTTCCCACCCCGTCATGATGATAAAAAAGGGTCAGAGTTGAGGTGTTAGGTTTGTGTGGTTCATCACTGTTTCTGAACAAACATGAATTAGTAAACTGTTTAAAATACTAAATAAATACAGCAGCGATGTGAATAGAAACAGGAGGAAGTTAAATTAATTGAAATAAGTTGGTAGAAATGAAAGGCTTCACCTATTTACATTTTAGCATTGTGTGTGTCACCCTCCTCGCTCCTGCTGATTAACTCTCCAGTTAATTACAACAACAGTGTCCTCATTGCCACGTGCCAGCGAGGGCTGCTGTGGGAGGACCCAAGGAACTAATTTTTCCTCTCCAGAGATGCTCAGATAATCCAGAAATGCACCTTGAAATCCGATTCCTCACGGCATCCAGGAGGTGGGAGTGAAGCCGCTCAGCAGAGCCGTGGGTGTGAGGGTGTTCCCTTCCCTCATCCCAACTGCGGGGAGCATTTCAACAGAGCCTTTTTCGGGGTGATTTCCCAGCATTTTGGTCACATTCCCTGCCCACAGCTCTCACCTTGCTCCTCAGGAGGCCCCCGCCCTGGTGCTCAGGGGTGCTGTTCTCCGAGGCGCTCTTGGCTTTCTCCTTGCTGTTGTTGGGCTCGTTGTCTTTGATGATATCGTACTGCCTGCAGAACAGGGCGATCACCCCTGGCGGGAGGAAGCACCAGCCATCACATGGGGGGTTTTTTAAGGGTACAGACAGATTTTAGGATGGTGTGGTGAAGACACTTTGTTGCTAAAATCTAGAGTTCTTAAGCTGTTAGTTTGTTATGAGTTTCCATACTTGTGAGGCACAACAAATGTGCTTAACTAACCACCACAGACCACGACAGGAAAAAGCATCAGGTATAACCAACTGTGAGCCCCATGGTGTGAGCACTTATTGGTTCTAATAATTGTTTTACAATTATGTAACTTGTTTTCCCCCCTAGTTTAGCTGAATCGTTCCCAGAATGCTTTTCTAGTTAGCCAAAGTAACAGAAGTGAGCAAGGATTTTACAGGGCACTCGCTTTGCAAGGCCTTTCTGCTCCTCAACCATCACACACTGAGCTCAGCAGAGATCACACATCCCTTCTGGCCAGCCTCGGCAGCATTCCCAGTTCCTCCCATCCCACAGCCTTCTCCTAATTCCATGCTAAACTAGTTAGACAGGACAGCAGAAGATTAATTATATTGCAGCCTCCCTGTTATGAAGTGTTTCAAGCCCTGCGTTTGGACCAACACCAAACCCGCGGTTCAGCGAGGTCTTTGCTTTGCTCCTGGGATTTCTGCCCGGTGCAAATGTGTCCTCTGATTGATCCCCATCCTCGGAGGGGAAGACAAGGAGCTGGAGCTGGCAGAGGAGAGGTTCTTTACCTGCCTCTGTGCCAGCAGCAGGGGCACCACCTGCAAATGTGCACCAGCACAGTGGAAATTTCCTCCCACACACTCAGGCACGTGGAGAGGGAAGCAGGGGCAGCCGTGGCACGTCAGAGGACTGCAAATGTCTGTCTGAGAGGCTTTTATGTGATGTTTCGACCAAATAACATCTTTGCCTGCAGATTCCAGACACGTAGGTGAAGTAGAGCCAGGCAGATGCTGCTTTTCCCTCCCGGAAAAATCTTCCTTAATAGCAAAATATATTTAAATCTTGCAGCATCACATCACAAACTGCTCTCTAAAATGAGTGTGGCAGTTGCCCTCAGGCTTTACTGATAAACACAGTGGCCCAAATTCTTGCTTTGGGAATGTGGACAAGTGGCTGATTCCAGGAGAGGAGGTGTTAACATCTGCCACAGCCACACCTCGTGTGATTTCCGTGGGTAAAACTGGGGCATAAAGGAACAAAATGCCATGAAAAAATCCAGAAACACTAGAGCTGGGGCTTGGCTCAGTGCAGAGCCCTGGGCACAGACTGGTTCCAGTTTGGATTTGCCCAAAGATTGTCATACAGGACAGGTTAAAAGCTGGAAGGTTTTTGTGTATTGGGACTTTCTAAAGAACCCATTTGATGCAGAGAGATTCTCCCCACACCCCTTTTCCTTTTTAAATGTAAGTCATCTGTCTGGAAGGGAAATTGTGGGATTAGCAAATTCTTTGTTCCCAGCTGATCCGAGTCTCAGATTATTCTACAGAGGGAGATGAATCAGTTGTTCAGTCACCCCATGTAATTATTCATGATTATTTTCCCTGGCAGGGCATTGAAATTGGGATGTGCACAACTAAAACATGGCATAAATGCTGAAAAAAATCACAGCCTAGAGGTTCTGGAAATCTTCTAATTTCTTTTAGCTTTTCATGTGGTTATTTGCTTTAGGAATAATTGCTGTCCAGTCTCTGGGAATGCAAATAAGGGCAAAAAAAATATTATACATGGATCTTTCTAGGTTTTTCCATGATTCCACAGGCAAACCAGGCGAGCCATCCCTAAGGGATATCCCATGGGTATTACAGATATTTTACAGAGAGGTTGGACTGACCTGCCCACATAAACAACACCACAACAATGATGAGAATTTCCCCTGCTCGCAGCTGTTGGTTTTTCTTCGCCATCTCCTTCATTGTCACCTCATCTGCACAAGGGGAAAGAGACACCGTGAGACCCCAAACCCAGCTCAGACCCTGGTGTCCCCAACCCCAATCAGGGTGGCAGGGCAGAGTCCTGAGACTCCTCAGGGCACTTGGATTAGGTTTTGGGAAGGAATTCCTCCCTGTGAGGGTGCTGAGGGACTGGGATGGAATTCCTAGAGAGGCTGTGGTTGCTCCATCCCTGGAAGTGTCCAAGGCTAGGCTGGACAGGGCTTGGAGCAACCTGGGACAGTTTAAGGTGTCCCTGCCCATGGCAGGGGTGGCACTGGATGATCTCTATCCCTTCCAACCCAAACCAGTTTGGGATTCCATGATTCCTGCTGTGATTCTGTGACATCCTGAGGGGATGGGGTGAGGAGGGAGCAGTGGGACATTGCTCAACAGGCAACAGCCACGGGCTGAGCCCACATGTTATCTGTCCCCGTGGCTGCTCTCTCTGCTGTCCCTGTTCCTGTTAGTGCCATCTGCACCTGTCACAAAGCCTTGCATGCTCCAGCAGTTCCAGCTCAGGAGCGTGGAGAGCCTGGCAGGATATTTTTCAGCAGAGCCCTGGGATTCAGGAACGAGCAGAGCCTTTTTGCAGGGCGTAATTCGCCTCCTTGCCTTCAAAGCATTAAGAAGATTACAGTTCAGGCCCCCAGGAAAGGAGCAGTGCTCCTCTTAGTGCTTCCAGATAAACAGCAATTCGGGATTTACAGCCTCCAAATCAGTTTAATGAAAAGAGTCAAGGACTCACATCCTCAGAACCATGGCCAAAAGCCCTGGAACAGGCTGGGTCCTCAGCAGGCAGGGAGGGACCTGGGTGTCCCCCAGCCCTGCACTGCCAGGCCCTTTTTGGAGCAAAATTCTTGCTGACAGAAAACCCTCCACAGCCTGGTTTGGCTTGAGAGGAACAAGGGAAGGAGTTGCCAGTGAGAAAGTGGCTGATTTTCTCTGTGGAGATATTGAAAACCCAACTGGATGTGATCCTGGACAACCTGCTCTGGTTGAGTGAGCAGGGCTTTGGACTGGGTGATCTCAAGAGGTCCCTTCCACCCTCAGCTCTCTGTCTTTTGGCAGAAATACTGAAAAAGTAAGATATTTCCCCTGGCATTCTCTGCTTGCAAGGAGCAACTCACAGAGCTGGAAACCTCCTCCACCTCACTTTGCTTCTAAATCTCATCCGAAATGGGAGAAAGGAGCAGCCACCTCCAGCAGCATCTCCCTGGCACCTCATGCCCCCTCCAGCTTCGTCTGCTGGGTCCCCTCAGCATCTCCTGCTTGTCCCCAAGAGGCTGTGAGAGGACACTCAGCCCTTGGTGTGTGTTCATCCCACAGGATTTCTCCCAGCTATCCTCACCACACAGGATCCTGGTTCCTGTGTCCCAGGGGCCACCTAGGAACTCACCCACACTTGCCTTTATTTTTAGAGGCTAGTTTCTCAGCTTCCCTGGGGGTCTTGAAGAGAACTGGCTCACTGGCAGGGCTCTGGCCTTGGATGCTGATGGACTGGACATGGACAATGTACTCAGTGTCCTCCTCTAGGTCCCAGAGGGCACAGGAGCGGGTGGTGGTGTTCACCTCCTGGATGAAGCGCAGCATCCGCACGTCCTTCTTCTGGAAGCCGAGAGAGGAGAGCACAGAGTGGTGGAGAGGCCTCCCACGAGCACTGCTGTCACTTAAGGCCACTGATTCCTGCCCTGCCCACCACGTGGATGTGGAGAACCATCGGGATCCTTCCCTCTCTGCAGCTGCCAACACTTTGCAAAGCGCCGCTGCAAAGAGGCAAATCGTCTCCCGGACCACGAGGGACAGGACTAGAAGGAATGGGCTTAAACTGCAGCCAGGGGATTTGGGAACGATGGGGACCTGGTGGGGAGATGGACATGGCTGAGATTGGGTGATTCTAGGCACGGTACCTGTTGGGAAATTGCAAATCCAATGACAACTTCGTCTTCCAGGACATCCCAGGTCACCACGGCTGAGTTGGCTTTCAGGTGTTTGACTGTGACATTGACTGGAGCCGAGGGGCTGTCTGCAAGGAGGGAGAGCAGAGCCTTTACAGGGGCAGGAGACACAGGGAGGGTGAGGAAAGGAGTGCAGAAGGACCTTCCTCAGGGTCCTTGCTGGATGTGGGACCTGGAAACTGCAGGTCTCCATTCCCAGGAGGTTCTAGGATATGTCAGCGGAGAATATGAGTTTAAATTGATAGAGGGGAAATTGAGGTTAAATATTGGGAAGAAATCCTTCCCTGGGAGAAGCTGTGGCTGCCCCTGGATCCCTGGAAGTGTCCAAGGCCAGGTTGGAGCAGCCTGGGATAGCACAAGCTGTCCCTGCCTATGACAGGGGTGGCACTGGCTGATCTTTCTGTCCTTTCCAACCCAAACCAATCCCCAATCCCATGTGTGAAACACCCGACCATTAGGAAGAGTTTCTGAACACCACAGCCGAGCCCTGAGCAGCTCATTCATCTCCTCCTCCCCAGCCACGTTTTTCCCTGTTGTTCCCTATTTCGGTCTGACAGTGACAGCTGGGAGGAAATTCCAGCTCTGCCTTGGAAGTGTGCTCTTGGAATGCTTTGATGAGCACTCTGGAGGTTTGAAAAGCAGAGCAGAGTAACCGAGAGCATTTCTTTTGCTTTTCCCTGCGAGCCTGGTGGAAAATGTTTTTTATACAACGTTTTGTGGCTGATGTCAGAGCACATCCACTTGGAGCTGCCAGGATACACTGCCACAGCTCCGATGGATGTTGTAATATGCAAAGGGCAGGCCAGGAAAGCAGCAGCCTGAGGCTCTGGGTTCATTCCCAATTCCAAAGCCCAGCTGGATTTCCAGCAGGATGGCCCCAGCCTTGCCAAGGGGAGCTGGGCTCCTGCACATCATCCCCCAGGAGCCTCTTCCCGAGGGAGCTGCTCGGTCCAAAGCCCATCCTGGCATCTCAAGAGAAAGTTTTACCTCCTGGGCTTGGCACAGCCTTCCCAGCTGGACTCTCTTCCTGCTCCTCTGGTCAAATTTAATTCAGAGTCTCCAGCTTGTGCCCTGAACCCAAAGCAATGAATGGTTTGAATAGCCCCTGGAGGTCAGCAGGGTGAGGGAGAGTCTTTTTATTCTGACTTTTATAAGAAATTAATACTTTTATCTCCTTATAACGATCCCTTTGGGGCTGGGACTGAGGTCACCAGTACAAGGGGAGTCCACATGTGCCCATCTCCAGTGACACTTGTTGGATTTATGGTCATTCCCAGCCGCCTGGATGGGGCTGAAAATATTCAAGCTGGAGTGTCAGTGTCTGACATCACTCCTGGTGAATGTTCCCCTGGGGAACAGAGGAATAACAGGAGCACAAAATTCCCCAGCTGAAGGTCACTTGGCACAGTGATCCCTTATTCCTTTCACAGCCAGCAGGGAGACCCTTAGGAATAGGATGTCTGGACGAGCCAGACTGATCCTAGTGAGTCCCTCAGTGAGAAAAAAAGTCACTGAATGGCTGAATTCACACAAATTTGGGATTTTAGGAGGAGCAGCAAGCAATTGTGGCCTCTGTGATTCCACAGAGGGATGTCATTCCTCTCTGGATTAGATGATGAAGTGGGTGTTGACCCAGAGTATTCTCACCTCCCAGGGCCTGACCCTTGTGGAATGAGGCAGAATTCCCCAGCCTTCCTCTTGGAGAATGGGAACACTCCTCATCCTCACCGTCCCTGCAGCAAACCTCATGGAATGAGGCAGAATTCCCCAGCTATGCTTTAGGGGAATGGAAATACTCCTCATCCTCACTCTCCCTGCAGCAAACCTCATGGAATGAGGCAGAATTCCCCAGCCATCCTTTAGGGGAATGAGAACACTCCTCATCTTCACCCTCCCTGCAGCAAACCTTATGGAATGAGGCAGAATTCCCCAGCTATGCTTTAGGGGAATGGAAATCCTTATCATCCTCACCGTCCCTGCAGCAATACTCATGGAATGAGGCAGAATTCCCCAGCTATCCTTTAGAGGAATGGAAACCCTCATCATCCTCACTCCCTGCAGCAGCAGGGCCAAGGACAAGCCGAGGAGGGAAATGGATCATCCTCCCCATCCTGGGAAAAAAGTCCAAAAAAGTCCCTTCCAAACCTGGCTGTGGCACGAGGGAGGGACGTGGGTCTGCAGCTCCTCACCTTCCCCCGTGATTGAAGCAACAAAAGTCGAGTCTAATTTTAGGAAGGGGCGGTCAGCAGACAGGAATGTGCACAGGGAAGGTCTGTGAGTCATGCCTGATGAATTTGCTGGAACATACGGAGGACATGACGGAGTTGAGGGATGGGAGACAAAACAGTCTCCAGCTGCAGCCAAGCACTTCGCCCTCCTCGGCTGCACCGTTAAATCCCGGCGTGGTTGTCTTCCCTGGGTATTTTTAGGAGCGAAAATTTTTTTTTTTAGGAGCTACCACTGACTTACCCAGCTTCAGTTGGAGGAGGCCTTTGAAAAGAGATGAATTAACCCCACAGGAACAGAGAGCAGAGAGCATGGAAAAAGCTGGGGAAGAGGAACAGCGCTCGCAGTGCCCTGGTCCTCTTTGAGATTTGTGACCTTGAGGGGAGGCACAGCGTAGAAAGTGTCCGAGTTTCCTGATGGCAGAAGATGTGGGGGAGTTGGGAAGACCTTGAAGAGCTGGAGAAGAGCAAAAAAACTCTTCTGGGAAGTGGTGGGAGAGGGTGGTGGGCTGTGAGGCAGGAGGGGAACACTCAGCTAAGCTGAAACACCCAGAGCTTGAAGCCTCCAAAGCTGGAATCTGGATGGAGGTGAGGGAGAAATCACCTGGAGTGGGTGGTGAGGAACATTCTAGAGCCCCTCTGTGTAGGAATACCCGAGAGAGAGGGATGGGAACAGCTCTAAAATCCAGGAATCCAGAATAGCAGATTCCTTCCCTTGCACTGCCACAGATCAGGAGCAGCTACACCCAAATCAGTGGTGTCAAACCAGCGTAAAAACACTAAAAAGAGAATTAAACCGCATTTGACAGAAATACAAACCCGGGAAAATGAGTTTGCTGCTCCCTGAGCTGCGTGAATAATTTGGAACCAAATTTTCATCCATGAAGTTGCTTTTCTCCCCATTCCCAGGAGATGAAGAGATGAGATCACGACTTCCTAAGATCTAAAACACTGTTCCAAGACATTCCACACGACTTTTGGCTCCCTGGCCCTGTTGCAGCTCTTTGTTAGTGCCAGCCTGGCTGAGATCAGGTGGAAAAGGTGTCATTCCTGTCATTTCCCAGCTGGCTGTAGGGGGTCTGGAGGTGCCAAATCCAAGTGTACTCTTCCTTCTAGAGTCATGTGCAACTCCTGGAAACTTTACTTCTGTGCCTGTGGCAGCCAGGAAAGCTGCTGGTGTTCTGGGAATGGGCACAGAGGGTGGGAATGCTGCAGGGATAGCAGGGAATGTGGTGTGGATCAAATCTTTCTCATGCCTGGATCCAGAGTCTTTGAGGGCAGCACATTCCCAGTCTGCTCCATGAGGGAATGGTGCAAGATTCCTGGTTTAGCACTTTAATTTCATCCCAGTGTGGGATGCCAGAGCAAATCCCACCCTGCAGAGGATCTGCTTGGCCGAATTTGGGTGGAAAAATACTCCTCACATCCACAGAAATCACCCCACCCCTCCCCATTAGGGCAAACCCTGATGACTGAAGCTGAAATCAGGACTTTTAAACAGGAGTAGCAACTTAAAAACAGAAGATTTCTAAAATCCCATATGTTTCCTTCCCACAGACTCCGAAATCTTCCATGCCCCAGGCCCGTCTGCCCCAGCCCTCCCCGATTCCGCCGCGCCTGGGGCCCTTTTGGCCGGAGCAGGTCGGAGCCTCCGCTGTGCACCAAGAAATCCTGAGCCATGGAGATGATCCTTAATCCCTTCCCGATGCTGAGAACCCTTCCCAGCCTCCCATTAAATGTTTTCCTCGTTATTGGTGGACTTTGAGTTGGAGAGAGAGGAACCCCAAACACACTTTACAGCTCCTCGCTGACTTCGTTGTGGGCACAAGTGGCAGGAGGAAGAGGAGTTCTCCCAGTTCCCTGTGAGTTGACTTTGCCCTGGGAGCTGGAACATGGGTGGGATGGGTGGGGAGAAGAGCAGGGAGAAGGTTTTTCACCTGGGAATGAGTGGGATACTGAATATTGGGGTGAGAAAAGGAGTGTCCAAAACCTGGGGTGTCTTGTAGGGTCAGGGAGGTAGCTGGGCCACAAAGCACTGCTGAAGGAAATTAAGAACCTGTGGAAATACTGCCTTGGAGGGCTATTCACCCTTGGAAATATCACAGCTTTGGAGGAATATTCACCCTTGGAAATAGTACCACCCTTGGAGGTCACCTCAGGCCAGCCATGTCCAGCCTATAGGTCTGGAATTCCTGGGTTTATCTCCCCAGCCAAAGGGCTCAACCCCAAAACCTCCTGAATCTCCCTTTCCTGCAAACTCCACTCCCTTGAAGGTGCCTGGAGCTTCATCCTGCATGGCTGAGGCTGTGCTGTAGTCCCAGCATTTTCCAATTCACTTAACTCCTCTCCCAAGCAGCTCCTTCCCTGCTGGGAAAGGCTGAGCTGCCTCAGAGCCCCAGGGATATGGTCTGGTGAGCCGAGGCTCTGAGGCAGCTCATTCCATATTATCCACCTTCCCTTTCCTGCAGGAAGCTGTGAATTCCAGCCTTAATTCCCAGTAGCTCTTTACTCCATCCCTGAGGATGCAGGAGGTGGAAGTGCAGGGGGGAAGGAGCATCCCTAAAATCCGTGTGATGTTTTCCACCAGCCCCGCCGCCCTTCCCCCGAGCGTGGATTCACACAGAGCTGCTTTTGCTGCCTTTCTCCGCTCTCCCAGCATGGATCCCATCCGTGGATGTAATTGCTTGTGGGTTTTATGGGGTGTGTGGGAAGGGCTGGCACATTGCTCAGCGTTCCCGAGGGTTTTAATGAAGGGAACCCTGGGGAAACGTGTGGGATCAGAGCCCACCCCACTGCCGGCCCCATGGGGATCGGGGCTGGTTGTTAAGATCCAGCGATTTCAAAGAGCAGAGAGGCCAACTGGTGGTTCTTCAGCTGGGAAAGAGGCAATTATTTCCTGCTGACCGCCCACTTCCCTATAAAAATGGGATATTAATAGGCCACCAACCCCCTCCTGCCCACCCCTTGGCTCTGTGGCTGATTCCCCAGGGAGCAGCTGCCCAAACGTGCTGCTGGAAATGCTGCCAGGGAGCGCAGAGCCTTTTCAGGGAGCACAGAGGCTGTGGCCAGCCAGCCATGAGGAATTCCTCAGGGCAGAAAGAAGGGATATTTCCACCTTGGAGAGTCCCAAAGACAGGCAGGATTCTCTTGGGTCTCCCCAGTGCCACAATTTAGGTTTAAATGCTGCTAAGTCAGAGCAGAGTCGTTGCCATCGTGGTGTGTTTTATCCAGGACTCAAATATCCATCAAGAACTTGGTGCCATGGGATTTTCCGGTTCCTCTCAGGCATCACCTCTGTAGTATCAGAGAAATCAGAGGGGGTGAGCAAGCCTGAGAATTTCCTGGACAGCACTGATTGCTGGCGCCAGACCTCTCCTGGGATTTTGCTGCCTGCTCCCAACCCAGCTCTGCTCTCCTATCCCTCTTTTTACTGCACTCATAAAGATTTGCAGCTTCATTGCTCAATACATCTCTGCTTTTAACTGAATTACACTCGATCCAGGCTCTAACTCAGCCTCTGGGCACTTCATAAACCAGCAAGAGTTTGTTTAGCAATGAACATCCAAAGGGTGAGGATGTACCCAGGACCAGCACGTGGGTGGCACTCTGTGGAGGACCTTGCCTGGCAGTGCACGGCTAATGCCTGCAAGCAGATCTCTCTGGGAGGAATCTCCTTTTCCCACAAGCATATTCCCAGCAGGAGACGGTGTTTGGAAGAGGATGGCACAACCTTGGCTGCCTCTTGCAGCACCATCCCTGCTGAGAGCCTGACACCGGGGTTAGAAACTTCCACATCCCAATTAAATCCCTCCCACGCCGAATGCAAAAATCAATAAAGTGCTTATGCCACCCGCCAGGGATCTCCCTGGGATGGAGGGAAAGGGCTGGAATGGGTTGGTTTGGTATTCCCAAATAGCTGTGAGACCTTTTGAGTGTGCTGAGCTTGTTGCTCGCCCTGATCCATGGGTGATCCCAGCTTCCCAGGCTTGGACAAGCTCCCAGCCCCTGGAGTCAGATTGTCACCTTAGCTTTGCTCTCCCTCCTCACCAAGGCTGGGGGCTGCCTGGGGAGAGGGTGAGGATGCTTTTCAGTGGCTCAGGGGGTGAGAACACACTGTGGAGCTGAGTAATGACCAGAATCCAGCCAGGGAGGTTGGCACCTTTTTGGGCAGCTGAGGTGGGGGAGCTTTGAAGGGCTCCTCAAACTGGAGGCTGTCCAGGTGCTGAGAGCTGGCCCAGAGCTGTGCTGGCAGGGGAGCTTTTACCTGAGCAATGTGTCACCTCTGCTCTCCATCTCACAAAAATAAACCTGAACTGAGCTGCTCTAAGGGCTGGCACCTCGCAGCGAGGCTGTTTGCAAGTCACTGGGGCCGTGGCCTATTTTGGGGTCTTTCATCATCATCCTGCTGCTCTTCAAGCCCTCAGCAGTGCCCCCGAGCCCAGCCCAGCTCCTCTCTCTTCATTAGCTCAGCCTAACGAGGAGGGGGCTGCTGGCAGAGCAAGGCTGTGGTGAAATTAAATCCTGTTCCTGACTTCCAGCCATCCTGAGTGTTTCCTCAGGGACCCTCTGGAGCAGGCAGCGTGGGAAGGATGGGAGGGCATCCCCCACACAGGTGGGATTTGGGGGCTAAAGAGGGTTGGTGTGGAGATGATTTCTCAGCTGCCTTGTCCTCCTGCTCCTTCTTCTCCTCCTCACTCACCTTGGCATCACCTTGGCAAAAAATGGTCCTGCCTGGCCAAGATCCCTGTTCAGAGCAGGGCCTGTGCTCAGTGCCACTCACCAGTCCTTGCCCTGGCATTGCCAGGGGGGAATTTGCACCATTCCCCTCCTGGGAACCACAGCTTTAATCTTTCATGACAGGAATTATTTTAAACCCACTCACACAAGCTCTGGGTCCCAAGAGCACGGACCCTGGAGCCTCCATCCCTGCCTGGGAATGATTTCCTCCCCATGAGCTTTTCCAATGGCTCTTGGCTTGCGTGCCTTGGTGGCCTTGTGGCCACACATCATCAGGCAGGGCTGGGGACACAGAGCTGGTGGTGATGCTGCCACTACCTCTGTATGACCTTGGGAAAATCACTCCCTACCCTCATCCCTCTGCTCCTGCTCCAGAAAACAGGGACAGCACGAGTTCTCTGCCTCGCTGGGGTTCAGGGAGAGCTCGTCAGGACCCTTGGCACGGGTGGCACAGCACGAGGAGGCTCTGGGGGGTTGGTGGCACCACCCCAAAGTCCCACAGCTCACCGTGAGCTCCCAGAACGTGGTGTGGACATCTCACAGCCCAGGCAGGAGCAGGAGGTGGTTTTGGGCAGGGACACAACTCCGTGTTTACTCCCGGGTGCCAACCGAGGTGATTCAAGGATAAGGAAGAGCAGGGAAGTGGCCTAGTTTAGGGAAAACCGGGAGTGCTGTCACAATTGCAGACGCCTCCATTGTGCCGCGGTGTTTTCCCCGTCGCTCCCTCCCTTTGGGAATGTTTCATTAATCTCCCCGGATCTGTCACTTGTGAAACAGCAACTTCAGAGGCCAAGGCTGGGTGTCAGAGCTGAAGGCATCCAGGGGCTGCTGCAGCCCCGACGAGGCCGAATGTAACTCCAGCAACTTGCAGGGCTGGCTGGAGCAAAGGAATTTCCACTCCCTGGGGCTGTGCATCCCTAATAGTCACCCCCAGCCTCCTGGAATGCCAGATATCCCGGCGATCAGCAGTCTGCGAATCAAAGCAGCTGCTCCACCAGCATCTTGCAGCCAGCAAAGGAGACAGCTCTCGTCTGCCTGGGAGGGGAATGCTTTGGGTTTGGGAGCTCCACCAGCACTGCCCAGTTTGCACCCACACAGGCTGCTGGGACCAAGGCTCAGCCCGGCCAGTGCAGGCAGGAGTGGACTTGGGTGCATCCTGGTAGCCCCAAAATGAGGTCCCACTCATGGGGATGATTTGCTTCCCCAAAGATCCCCCACTCTTGGTGACCAGAGGGGCCTGGTTTTAGTGGCTGGGATGTGCTGTGCCCCTGGAGAGGTGGTTCTTTTGGGGCCACCATGGTTCCTCTGGGACCACGGTGCTTCCCCAGCGCTCACAGGGCTCCCAGCAGAGCCTGCCTGGGCCCTGGGCAGCCGGGAAGGGGCACTGCCAAAGCTGATCTGCCCCTGGCATCGGCAGAGCAGAGCTGGCTTTGCCCCCTCCGCTCCGGTTCAGCCCCGTGACACGAACCGCTGCTCAGGTGGCCAAAACCTCCCCCTGCCCCTGCCCAGCGCCGGGCTCGGGGCTCTCTCTCCCCGTTTCCCCCTCTCCCCGAGCCGCCCTCCCCGGGGATGCCCGGCTGCGAGCGCCCACGCCGGGACACGGCGGTGGCGAGCGCCCGGTGCCGCGGGGCTGCGTGTCCGGAACCGCCGCCTCTCCTGCACCCAATTCCCGGCAAAGTCCCGGCGCCCCCAAACTCCGTACCCCACTCGGGGCAGCCCTGCCCGCCCGCTCTGCTTCCCCCGGGGGTCTCTCCCCGCACCGAGCCCCCTCCCCACAGCCCCGGCAGCCTCTCCCGGGGCCCGGCCGCCCGTACCTGCCTCCACCGGGCGCAGACCGGCGTAGCTGAAGCAGAGCAGGAGCGCGGCGCCGGTGCAGCCGAGGAAGGGCTCCATCCCCCGCGGCCGCTCGGGGCCGGGCCGAGCCGCTCCGGGCCGGGCCGGGCCGGGCCGGGCCCCGCCGGCGGCGCGTCCTGCGGGCGCGGCGGAGCCGTTCAGCACCGCGGAGAGCGCCGGGGCCGGTGCTGCCGGTACCGCCGGTGTCGCCTGTGCCGCCCGGTGCCGCACGGTGCGGCGGGGCTCCGCTCCGCCCGACAGAGCCCGGCTCGCCTCGGCTCGGTTCGGTACGGTACGGTACGGCTGGGCTCGACCGGGAGGCGGCCCCGCCGAGCCCCGGCTCCGCCCGCTGCAGCGCCGGGCAGCCCCGCTCCGGTCCCTCCCCCGGCCCCGGGGGCGGCGGGACGGGGGCGGCTCGGGCCCCCCGCCCAGCACGGCCCCGCTGTGTGCCTCAGTTTCCCCGTCCCGCCCCTCCCGCCCCCGCCGGGGTCCCGGTGCAGCCCTCCCGGGGGCTGTTCGGACCACCGGGGGTCTCGCTGCCAGCCGACCCCAGCCCTGGGGCACGGCAGCGGGGATGTGTCACCGCCGGGATGTCACACAGCCCCTGCGAGTGTCCAGGCGCTAAATTCCGTGATAAGAGGAAAAGACGAGCCTCTGAATTAGCCGTGCCTCCGGGTTAATTAACCAGCACCCTCTGATTGATGCTCACTGGTGATGGGAACACAACCCAAGTCCCCGCGCTCAGCTGCCACATCCTGCGACACTGGAGGGGAGGACCCTGCTGTGACCCTGCCACCGGCAGTGAGGTGTCCTGCTCCTGTGAGGGGCTGGACATGGCGTGGGTGTCACTGAACGTGGCGTGGGTGTCGCTGGACATGGCGTGGATGTCACTGGGCACGGGGGGCAGATCCCAGCAGGTCTGACTGGGAGCCCCCGGCTGTGCTGCAGGTGGTGGGGTCAGGGCTGTGTGTCCCTCACTGTCTGTCTGTCCCAGGTGTTCATCTGCCACCTGCCCGGGTGTCCTGTGGGCTCCCAGCAGCGTCAGTGGGGTCCCCAAATTTATTCCACATTTATTATTTATTTAGTTTCTCTCCACTCATCCACCTAAGAGGATGAAGAGGGGAGTGAATGAGGTGTGAGGATCTCTACCATCTCCCCTTCCCACCCTCCCTCTGGCCATGCACAGCCACAGCAATGCTTGGGGGGCACAGTGAGAGTCCCCAGAGCTGACAATTCGTGTAGAGGACATCCTGCAGAGCTCCCAGTGTCCCCAAAAATCCTTCCTGGACAAGCAGCAGGCACCGAAGGGAGAACAAAAATCCAGGGGGACAGCCCTGTCCTGCCAAACGTGCGCCATTGCTCCCCTCTTTCCCGAGCTGGCTGATGACAATTCCCAGCACGGTGTCTGTGCCACGGTGCTCTGTCCGTGCTGCTGCTCCCGGGGAAATGCCTCTGGTGCCTCCCTTTCATCTCCTGCCTGGCAGCAGATTAAAATTTCATCACTTCAGCCGTGGAGAAGGTGCAGGGGAGGAGCGGGAGCCCCGGAATGGGGAGGGGGGTTCAGCCCCTCACTGGAGCCACCTGCACTGAGCTCAGGGTCCCCCGAAATCCAACTGCATGTGGCTGAGCTGGATGGAACAGGATTTGTGCACAGCCATGCAGGGGGCTGGATGGAGCAGGATTTGGGATTTGGGCACAGCCATGCAGGGGTAGCTGGGCTGGATGGAGCAGGATTTAGGATTTGGGCACAGCTATGCTGGGGTGACTCCAGGCTGAGCTGCTGCTTCCCCTGGGCCTTCCATCCCTGGAACACAAGGCTGGGCAGGAGATGCTGCCGAGCTCAAGCTCCTGACAGCATTTCCTCCATGAGTTGCCCACCTGGAGCAGAATCACAAACCCCAATTCCGGTGCAGCTCCAGGAAGGCAAAGCCGAGCTCCCAGCGGGTTGTGCCTCCATGCCAACAGCAGCAGTGCTTGCCTGGCTCCGTAGAGGGAATTCCAAGTCCCCCAGCAGCGAGATGGAAGGATTGGCACACAAAACCAGGAACTCCCTGCCGGGCTGGACCTGTCGTGTGCCAGCAGGGAGCCAAGGCTGGGATGGGCACAGGGGATGGGCAGTGTTTTGCCCCAGTTGCTCCTGGCAGATGTGAGCAGCCTGGTCCCTGTCATCCCGCTGCCTCCCAGGCTCCCACAGGAGGGGTTTTGATGTGTCCTGGTATTTTTCCAGAGGCTGATCTCAGCTAACACCACAATTCCTCGTTTTTTTTCCTTTCCCCCTTTCTAAAAAACGGGAAAACATTGCTCTTTTCCAACCCCCTGACGTCTGCCACGCTCAGCAGGTGCCCTGGGATGTCACCATGGCACTGAGGTCCCTCCAGGGGCTTAGCTCCCGCCTGTCCCTGAGTCCATGGGACAGCCCATGATTGTCCTTCCCCTGTCCCCTCTCCTTTCCCACCACTGGGCAAGGCTTTTCGGGCTGTCCTTGTCCCCCTGGTCTCCTCTGGGCTCCCTGTGCAGTGCAGAGCTTCCTCCACCTCCCCAGCCCATCGCTATTCGAGTCACACGGCGCCCGTCACGCGTCCCCCATCTGCCAATTAAGTCACAGCTCTAATTACGCACTCAGGCTCCGCAGACGCTCCTCTTGCCTCTCCCAGCACCAGACGGACACCTGGGAGGCCACCGGCTGTCCCACTCCTCACAGCCAGCCCCGTCCTGTCCCACCTCACCCTCACTGGGCTGGGTCGGGCTCTGGCAGGAGCCCAGCACCAAGATCACGTCTCTGTGACACCAAAAACTGTCCCTAAATCAGTGCTGTGGTGTGATGCCCTCGTGAGGGGCTTTCTGAGGGAAAGGGATGCATGCAGAGATGTCCCCAGGAGGGACAGTGCCAGCCCTGGGGGGTTATGGTGGGACAGGGGGATGTTGGTGTGTCTGGGGGACCCTGTGCTGCTGCTCCCCAGGTGACCCCAGAGCCATAACTGTGCAGCTCGGTCACCCCCATCCCTCACCTGCACCTCCCTGGGACACCTCAGGGTCCCTGCACCCCACCACGGACCCCACCCGCAGGTCATCAGCTGTGGGGACACCCTATGGGAGCTTCTCTGGGGTCTTGGTGTCCCCCTGGTGCTGCGTGTGAGGTGCTGGGCTGAGGAGATGGGCAGGGGAGATGTGGGGTGCAGGGGGTGCTGAGTGCCGTCCTTACAGGGGGCTGAGGGCGATGTGGGGTGCAGGGGGTGCTGAGTGCCGTCCTTACAGGGGGCTGAGGGCGATGTGGGGTGCAGGGGGTGCTGAGTGCCGTCCTTACAGGGGGCTGAGGGCGATGTGGGGTGCAGGGGGTGCTGGTTCTGCGGGGAAATGTGGGATGTTCATGGTGCGGGAGGTGCGGGGGGTGCGGGATACAGGGAACGCGGGGGCTGCAGGGTGCGGAACGAGCAGGGGGTGCGCGATACAGGGGATGCAGGGGGTTCAGGGGGTGTTCAGGGGCTGCAGGAGGCGCAGGGGATGCGGGCAGTGCGGTGAAGCCCCCGCAATCCCCGCGCTGCCGAAAGCCGCTGCTGCCATCTGCCGATACCGCGGCGGCTCCGGGCCCGCCGAGCCCCGGGGGAGGCTGCGGGGCACAGCCGAGACCCCCCGACACCCCCCGGCACCCCCGGGAGAGGAGCCGCACCCCGGCCCCGAGCCCAGACCCGTCCCGCGGGGTGCTGCGCAGAGGGGTGGCTACCAGCAGGGTTGGCAGCGAGGGGAGTGGGGTCACCCCTTGGAGCCCCTCGGCTCGGAGCCCCCCGGCCAGGTCCCCCGGTCCCGCTGTTCCCCCTGCCCCTGTCCCGCCGTGTCCCCGAGAGTCCCTCGGTCACCCCATGAGATGGGGCGCTAAGCCACGAGAGGGAGCCCGGGGCTCGCGCGTGGCCGTGGCACTGGTGGCGCTGGTGACAGTGGTGGCACTGGTTGGCACTGGTGGGTGGCAGTGGTGATGGCGTTTAACCCCTCTGCTCCTTGAGGCGGGCGGGGGGACAAAGGACAAGGGACAAGGCTGGGACCCTCCTCCTCGCCCCAGCTCCGGACTCACCCCTTCCCGCATCACCGCCGCCGTGACATTCCCGGGATGGCAGTGCCACCTCACTGCCCTCCATCCCCAGGGTGGGACACGACAGGGACGAGCTGCAGCCCCCAAACAGCCCTGGGCATGTCCTGAGGCCTAGCTAGTGTCCCAAACTGGGGGAACTGGGGCGGAGCTTGGCCGAGGGTTGTCCCTCACTCGGGCAGCCTGTGACACTCCGGGCACGGTGACAAACTGTCCCCATGGCAGGGACGAACTCCGAGGTTTTGCACCTCTGCATACGTTGCCAGGGAAGTGAAAGAGAAATTTGGGCACCATCACCCCAACAGTGGGGACACGCCTGTCCCCAAACTGCCCCAAAACACGTCGCAGCTCACAGTCACGGCGCTGCAGAGCACTCGTGTCCAGGTGCCAGCGCCCCGCGGGGACAGGCGCGGTGTCCCCAGCAGCCCCGACCTTGTCTGGCTGGGCAAGGTGAGCTGTACGTGCTGCGGGGCGGCACGGCGGCCATCGCACGTGGGGACACGGGGACAGGGGGACACGGGGACAGGGGATGGAGCCGCCCCGTTATGAAATGTTATGAAACATCCCCGCGATGCTAAGTGAAGATTTAGCGAGCGAGTGGCTCCTGATCCAGATGAGATCGGGCAATACAAAGGGCTTTGTATTCCAGGAAGCCTATTAGAGGTTTAAATTATACAAATGGGCTTTTTACCAAAGAGCCTCATTATCTGGGTATTTGTTCCTAATCCCCGGCTCTTCCCGCAGCCCCTGCCCCACCCTGCCCCGTTTTCCTTGCCCGTGTCCCCCGCGGGGCCAGGCTGTGGTGACAGGGACAAGCTGTGGGCTCTGTGGGGTATTGAGGACACCCTGGTTGTGTTCACTGGTCCAGCGAAGGGCTGAACCCCTCTTGCTTTGCCCTCTCCCCTCCCAGTTTGTCCCAGTATCCCAGAAAGTTTTAGGACTGGTGCCTGTTGTGAGCTCAGCCATCCCGGACACACCTGGGCTCCTTCTGTGCCACCCTGGCCTTGTAGCACCTGTGAGGATGTTCCCCTGGGGACAGTGAGGGCGGTGAGGCTGCTGCTGGACCCCAAATCACCGAGCTCTGGGCACCCTGAGCACCATCGAGCCCCATCGGCTTGGGGACCACAGCCGAGGCCATCACACACTGCCCTGGACACACTGAGGTGTCTGCAGAGCCCTCAGCCCTGTCCGGGGGCACAGGGACACGGCGGTGTCCCCTCCCGGGGTGTCCCCTGCAGCCCAAGGAGCCCTGGGGCACAGGGACACGGCGGTGTCCCCTCCCGGGGTGTCCCACCCCACCCCGCTCTGCAGCATCGAAGCCTCGGGGGCTTCACTGCTGCTATGACAACGCAGGAAATTCCCACAGAAATCCCTGCAGGGAAGAGGAGGAGGAGGAAGAGGAGGGGGAACTCCCAGGCAGGCGTCACCAGCACCCCATATCTGTCCCCAGCAGCTTTGGGAAGATGCCACAGCGATTGTGGCTATTTCAGTGTCCTCCTGGAAGGGACCAGCAGGAGCCACCCCGGGCCAGCCCTGGCATCCCAAGGAGATGATCCCACATCCCAAAACATCCTTGGGTGCCCATCGCTGTGGCAAGGGGTGCTGGATGGGACTCCAACCATAAATACAGAACATTTTGGGGTGGAGGGGGTGGCAGCCAGGTGGGATGAGCTGAGGGCTGTTTGTCCCCAATCCCAGGGACCCTGTAAGTCACTCGGGGTTTGGTGTCCCTGCCTGTGCCCCCTCACGGGCATTATCCTCCCTCTCCCTCCCTCAATCCCTTCCAGCACAGGGATTAGGTGGGTTTAGGGTCGGGTTGGAGTCGGAAATGGGATGCTTTCAAATCAGCCTGCGTCAGTTGTGCCCTCTGTCACTCATGGACAGAGGGATTAAAATAGATATGGAGATTATCGGAGGGGAGGTGACACCCCCACCTGGAGGGCCCCACTTGTCCCCAGCCTCGTCACCACTGCCTGTGGGGTGCTCAGCTCCAGCCCTCCAGGATATCTTCCCAAAGGCACAAATATCTCCCTTTTCCTCACCTTTCTGCTCATATCCCATCCCGTCCTTCTTTCCAAACGTCTTTCTCAAACGGGAGAGGAGAAAACTGCTGCAGCATCCCCAGTTCCTGTGTTTCCAGCCCAATCCCATTGCCAAAACTTCCCATGAGGCTTGATATCAGTGCATGAGACCCCTGTCTGGAGGGTTCCCAGATTTATTAGTAGGAATTGCTTGTTGCTGTGGTGTGTCAGAATCCCTGTGGTCCTCAGGGCTTGGATTGGTCCTGTTGTCAACCTCTGTTTGATGTACAGATGTCCACCAGCATCTCAAAAATCTCCGGATTTTGGATGCTTGGGCAGAACTGGTTCCTGTCTCCTTCCCTGCTTCAGAGTGGAGTTTTAGGCCTGGAGGTGCCAGGTATCCCTCAGTGGGTGCCCAAAGCCCCTCAGCCTCACTGATCATGGAATGGTTTGGGTTGGAAGGGACCTTAAATCCCATCCAGTGCCACCCCTGCCATGGGCTGGAACACTTTCTACTATCCTAGGTTCCTCCAAGCTCTGTCCAACCTGGCCTTGGACACTTCCAGGCGTGGAGCAACCACAGTTTTTTAGTGCCCAGCAGATTTTGGGATGAATTATCCCCATCCTGGTTGATTTCCCCATCTCTCCATCCTGCAGCAGCCACCCCAGCACCAGCGGTGGGACCGTGGATTTAATCACTTTATGCATTTTTGTTCGTATAATTCCAAGGAGAGTGGCTCTTGCTCCCATCTGCCCCTGCCATCTGCTCCCCAGGGCTCTGCAAATGGAGGGAGCTGGTGCAGGGACACTGGAAAACCTGCTGGGAATGGCACCTCCTTATCGAGAGCATCTGCCTCCCCTCGAGTCTTTTCCCAGTGCTCTGGAAGCCACTTTGCTTCTTGCTGGAATGGCTGGGGATGCTTTCGTCTCGTCTGAGTCCTGGGGACACTACTCTCGTCTGAGTCCTGGGGTCACTCAGCCCAAAATGCTGCTTTCTAACCCCAAAATGCCTTCTTGGGCACCTTCTTGGGCCAGCAGAGATAGTGTGTCCCAGTGCTCCCAGTGCTCCCAGTGCTCCCATTCCCCAAGATCTCTCAGTGCTCCCAATGTTCCCAATGCTCCAAGACCTTCCAGTCCTCCCAGTGTTCTCATTCCCCAAGACCTTCCAGTGCTCCCAAAGTTCCCAGTGCCTGAAAACCTCCCAGAGCTCCCATTGTTCCTTTTCCCCAGATCTCTCAGTGCTCCCAGTGTTCCCAGTGCTCCCAGCGTTCCCATTCCCCAAGACCTCCCAGTGCTCCCAGAGCTCCGCCAGTCCTTTCCAACCCCCTTCTGCCGCCTCCTCCCCCCAGCCCCGGTTTTGGGGAGACCAGGAGCTGCACCCTGAGCTCTCTCCCACCGCACAATGTCCCAGTGGGGCTGCGGGGGTCCCGGGGCCGGTGCGGGGTCCCGGTGCTGCCCCCGGTGCCGCCGGTGCCCCCCCGCCACCCGGCGCTGCGGCGGGCGCTCCCGGGCTGCGGTGGCGGCGGCGGCGGCGACAGCGGCGGGCTCCGGGCAGGTAGGAGGTGGCGGGGACAGCGGGGGACACGCACGCACACGAGCGGGGGACACCGAGGAACCGGAGCCAGCCCCGGGCACGT
Organism: Lichenostomus cassidix; assembly: GCF_008360975.1. NCBI lineage: Eukaryota > Metazoa > Chordata > Aves > Passeriformes > Meliphagidae > Lichenostomus > Lichenostomus cassidix. The sequence continues at coordinate 1,648,100 of NC_139503.1, read as the reverse complement.
CCGTCCCCGCCGGCGGCTGCAGAGCCACCCCCGCCCCGCCGCATTTTCGGGGCTGCTCGGTGTCCCCCGCGGTCCCCGGCGCTTCTTTCGGGGGTGCCTGGTAATGCTCTCCGCGGGAGGGACCTTCCCTGGGGGTGTCCCCGGAATCCCTCTCTGTCCGAGGGTGTTCGGTTTGGGGGAATCCCCTGTAGCCCCCCCGCCCCCGGAGCGGGTGCCCTGGGGGTGCCAAATCACCCTTCTGGCGGTGTCCGCTTTGGGGGTCCTTGCAGAGCTCTCTCGGGGTGCCGAGCCCCCCACGGGTTCCCTCCCAGCGGGGGGAGCTGCCCCGGGCAGCGGGGAGGGGTCGCAGACCGCGGGCATTGAGGGCATTGAGGGTCGTGCCAGCCTCGGGGGGACATAGCTGGGCACCCCTGAGTGGGGTGGGGACACGCAGATCCTTCCTCAGGGGATGGAGTGGGGATGGAGCCATGGGGGAGACACGGAGAGGTTCTTTGGGGTCAAATCCCCCTATAACTGGGGGATCCAGCCCGACCTGGCTGCTCCTCTTGCCGAGTCCTGTTTGCGCTGTGATCCAAAGGGATATTTGGGGAGTTCGGGGGCTCTGGGACCTCTCCCTACCTTAGATGAGGCGCTGAAGCCCCCACTGCATCCCTGAACCCCCACAGAGGGGTCACGACACACCCCAGGGCGGTGGCAGTGGGTCAAGGTCACCCCAGAGCCCCCAGCGTGGTGACACCCAGATGTCACACACCCTCCCTGCCCTCCTCCTGTGTCCATCCCGACCCTCCGCGCCCCCCGGGGCTGATCCTGGTGGGATGGGGTGCACTGTGGAGAGAGCCCCGAGCAGGGACCTGCCACCCCCAGCCCTTCCTGGAGACACCAAATATTAGCGGAGGCAGCGGAGGAGCCGAAAATAAACCTCCTCCGAGGGATCTGACCCAGTTCCGGCCAGCCCCGAAGCCGGGCTGGACCCAGAACCGCAGGCAGCGCTTTGCCATGGCCGAACGCAGCCCCCTCCCCTCCTCCCGCCCTCTGATCCCACCTATATATCACCTATATATTATGCAAATGAGCCATAAGGGCTTATTACGCAAACAGGAGGGGGCTGGCGCTGCCCGGCGCTGGGTGGTCCCTGGCGCTGCCCCGACGGCTCCGAGCGGCCAGCGGGGATGGAGGGAGCAGCATCGGCGTCCGGCCGGCTGTCCGGGGGCTGCCAGGGAGCTCTGCCCCTTCCCTGTCCCCTCCTGTAGCGCAGAGGGACCCCCCGAGCCCCCCCAGCCCCGGCAGCGCTCGTCCCGGCGGGATGGGGAAGCAGAACAGCAAACTCCGCCCGGAGATGCTCCAGGACCTGCGGGAAAACACGGAATTCTCCGACCTGGAGCTGCAGGGCTGGTACAAGGGTTTCCTGAAGGACTGTCCCTCGGGGATGCTCGACGTGGAGGAGTTCAAGAAGATCTACGCCAATTTCTTCCCCTACGGCGACGCCTCCAAGTTCGCCGAGCATGTTTTTCGCACCTTCGACACCAACGGCGATGGCACCATCGATTTCCGAGAGTTCATCATCGCCCTGAGCGTCACCTCCCGCGGGAAGCTGGAGCAGAAACTCATGTGGGCCTTCAGCATGTACGACCTGGACGGCAACGGCTACATCAGCCGCGAGGAGATGCTGGAGATCGTGCAGGTATTGAGCTCCTGCTGGGTGCCCCTCGGTGTCACCTCGTTGTCACCTTAGGTTGGGGACTTTACCCTATGGGATCCCTGGTGCGGGTTTGGCAGTGCCTGGGATGAAGCTGTTGCTGTGGCTGCAGGGATCAGTCTGTGCTGGAGAATCCCCAGCCCTTCCCTGCCTGGGGATGTCCCTTTGTCACCCCATCCTGGGACTCCTCCCATGCTCCCAGCTCTCCCCGAGCACACCTGGTGGTGTTGGCAAACGGGCAGGAGGTGCTTTCCTTGCCCAAACCCCAGTCTGGTGGCATCAGCATCAGGAGGTGACTCTCTGGTGACATCCCAGTGAGCATCTCCCTGCAGGATCAGCTCCAGCCCTGGCTGTGCAGGGAGCTGAGGCCTCTGATCCTATGGGAAAGGTGTGAAACGCCAGCCCCATTGCCAGGGAAGCAAAACCCAGAGCTCTGTCCCTGTCCCGGGTGGGCAATGCCAGAATCCCACCCCACACCCACCCTCATCCCCCTCTCCCTCTGCCAGGCCATCTACAAAATGGTCTCCTCGGTGATGAACATGCCTGAAGATGAATCCACTCCGGAGAAAAGGACGGAAAAAATCTTCCGACAGATGGATACTAATAACGACGGTAAATGAGAGGAGCGGGAGGGGATTAGGGAAAGGTCTCATGGCTAAATCCGGGGCTCTTAGAAGGAGCTGCACGCACGCTGATTAAATGGCTCACATCCCCGGTGGCTGGAGGGGCTCAGGGTGCTGGGAACCCCAGGGTGCTCATCCCGGGTGGGTGTGGGGTGTCCGTGGGCTGTGCTGGGTGGTCTGTGTCCCGGCTGGTGGCTGAGCAGTGTCCCCTTCCCCGCAGGGAAGCTCTCGCTGGAGGAGTTCATCAGAGGGGCCAAGAGTGACCCATCCATCGTGCGCCTGCTGCAGTGTGACCCCAGCGGGGCCATGCAGTTCTGAGCCCCACGGACCCCCAGAGCCCCCCATGCCACCCCTGAGCCCGCAGATGGTCGCTGTCCCTTGCCCAAGCCCTGCAGTCCTGCTGTGCCCCCATTGTCCCCGGTGGGATGAGAGCTGGAGCCCAGCTGACACTGGGGACAGGGGGAGCCCAGGGGACAGTCCCCATCCCCGGGGGGCTCCTGCACGGGTTTGACTGGTGGGAGGATGGAGGAAGGGTCTGCCCTGAGTGGGGACAATCCCCCCCAGCACTGGGAGCTTGGAGCAGGGGACAGCCCAGCCTGGTGGAAAAGGCTGGCGGCCAAGCCACCACTGCATCTATGGCAGGTGTGGGGACACGGCCCAGGGGACAAGGACCCGGTGGCTGGGGTGTCCCCCAGGACACCCTGGTGCGTGGCTGAGCCAGCCCCTTCCCCACGGGGTGGGATCATGGGGGGGTCACACTTCTGGTGTTTTAATACCTGCAGAATAAAGTTCGTGTCAGTGCAGTCTGTGCTGGGAAAGGAGCCATGGAGCCCCCAGGGAAAGTTCCTCCCTGCAGGGTCTGGATCCAGCCTGGTTTCTTCCCTCGCTGCAGCCCCAGGTGACCCAAGGCTGTGGGGATGAGCTCGTGTGTTCCAGGGAATGTCCACACAAACAGCCGGGCTGGGAGGTAGCTGAGTGCTGCCGTGGGGCTGTGCTGGTGCTGGGATGAGACAGGAATGTCCAGGACACATCCACGGGGTTATTTATCCCCCAGGCTCTGCTCAGAGCCGGGCAATTTCCACACTGTCCAGTCTTAGCAAGCCCAGGCACTGCCCGGGGCTGGGGCTCTCCACAGGGGCTGCCTGCAAAGACACCTGGAAACCAGAGAGGATGGTGAGAACGGGAGCAGAGGGATGGCAGGTTTGGATAAACAGCTCTTACCCCTATCTCAGAGCTCAGCCAGGTCTGTCTCAGCTCTGCCTGGGAGTTGGGTTAGAGCTGAGCTGTTTCCAGGAATCAGGAATCACCTTCATCCGGAGAGTCCCACGGCAGCAGCAGCCGAGGTGAAGGAGATCGAGGGTGAGCAGGAGGCAGCGGATGCTGAAGAAGATCTCCATGGCCTCGAGCAGGAGTGAGATGGCCCAGAGGGACAGCGTGGAGCTCTGGGAGACGGGGAGGGTCAGCAGGGGAGGGTCAGCTCCCTGCGTGTCCTCATCCCATCCCATCCCATCCCATCCCATCCCATCCCATCCCATCCCATCCCATCCCATCCCATCCCATCCCATCCCATCCCATCCCCCGGGGCACTCACGTAGACCCGGGTGGGATCAAAGGGACACTCGCGGGACACCGGGGCGAGGGCGATGTCGGCGACAGCGCAGGGGGCCAGCAGCACGCGGCCCTGGTTGCCCAGGGTGAGCCCGATGGCCACCAGCAGCCCCAGCAGGCAGCACAGGCAGCTCAGGCTGCTGCAGGCGCTCAGGACGAGCAGCGCCCATTTCTGCGGGAGGGAAAGGAGAGGCAGGGAGGGGTGTGGGGCTGTTCCCGGCCCAGGATGGACCCCGAGCGAGGGGCTGGGGGCTCTGGGGGCCCCCCGGGTGCTGGGGGTGCTTACGAGGGCAGCGGGGCTGAGGTAACGGGACAGCAGCAGGGCGGACACTCCGCAGGAGATGGTCTGCGAGGAAGCACAGCGAGGTCAGCGAGGAGCAGCGCCTGCCCCAGGGACAGCGGTCCCTTTTCCCTGCTGGCATTGTCCCCGAAAGCTCATCCAGGGGGCAGTGCTTCATCTCCTGCAGCCCAGGAACAGTCCCTGAGTGTTTAATCCCCAGGGTTTGTGCTAGAAAGGCTTGTTTAGAGCAGGGAAGGGAGACAGAGCAGCGTCCATCCTGCATCCGACCTGCGCCCACACCCCATCCCTCCTTCATCCCAACCCTCCACGTGTCCCCACCGTGTCCCCAGCCCCTCTCCCGGTGGTACCAGCAGTGCAGCGATGCCCGAGGCGGTGTTGGTGACACCGTAGTGCAGGGAGGTGGCATCCCGGGCACGGAGCACGAAGCGCAGGACAGTGCCATGGACGAGAGCCCCGGTGATGAAGTTGAGGTGCCCGAGGATGAGGAGGATGAGCCCCGTTCTCATCAGCACCCTGCGGTGGCTGCCAGGATCCAGGTGGCCTGAGAGCAGGGGGCAGGAGGGTGTGGTGTGGCCAGCACCGAGCTGTCCCTGCTTGGGACAGGAATGGGGCATTTGACACAGCCCCAGAGCACGTGGGCAGGAAACCACCGGTAGCCCAGGTATGCAAACCACTGCTCCAGCCAGCTCTCCTGGGACTGGGGCAAAGGTGTGGGGCCAGTGGCCATGGGGACAGGGGTCCCTGAGGGGCTGGGAAGGGCTGGAACTCCCTGAAGCCATGAGGGAGCGCTGGCAGTGCAGCTGTCCCTAAAATCACCTCCAGGGCTGGGTTCTGGCAGCCAGCACTTTGAGGAGTGGCTTCTCTCCCCCTGGAAGCCACCCTGGGGCTCTTCCCCCCTTGGAAGCCTCTCAAACACCCCCCAGCACCCAGGGCTCAGCCCAGCTCCTTCCTGACCCCATCCAAGCCCCTCAGCTCCTCTCCCTCCCTCCCTGCCTCAGTTTCCCCTGCAGGAGGACAGAGCTGGAGCCCTCGTGTTGTGATCCCAGACTCACCCCCTTGGCACATCTTCACCAGGCCAGGCTCAGGCTGTCAGAGCCCCTTGATGTCCCCAGGGCCTGCCCTGTCCTCAGCCCTGAGCAGTTGGATCCATCGAGGTCCAAATGTGTCCAGCTGGGAGCAGAGCTGGGATGGGGCAGGACCAGGACACCAGAGCCACCCTCCTGCTGCTCCAATTCCTGTCAGACCAGCTCCCCGGGACAAAGGGATAACTCCACCTTCTCCTGTGTCCCAGCCCTGCCCTCCCCTCGCTGCCAAGCCAGCAGCCGTGCTGTGACATGCCGTGCCGTGCCATGCCATGCTGTGCCATGCCAATACACATTCCATATCCACACACCATTCCATGCTTCCTCACCCCTTCCCCACCTCCCCAGCACACCCCAAAGCCACGGCAGCAGGGTGGGATCAGGCCAGGCAGGCCCCATGCTGAGGGGCTGGGATGGGGTGGACACTGCTGGACCATTGGGCACTGCCCAGCACTGCCAGGTGGCAAGGGCTGACCTGCAGGGAGAGAGCAGAGTGGTCAGGGCTGGTGGTGACTTGGCCACGAGGTGACTCAGAGGAGCTGGTTTGGTGGCCATCGCCCTGAGGAAGCTTCCAGGGATGTTCCAGGGAGTGGGATGGGGACAGGGGAATGCTGGGGTGGCTGTGGGAAGAGGCCCCAGCTCTGCTCACACCAGAGCAGAGTTCAATTGGCAGAACAATTTAATTACAGGGACAACCCTAGTTCCTGGGCCTGGTCTGGGAAGGGTTTGCTCCAGGCACAAGCTCAAAGGCACTGTCCCCAATATCCCACCTGAGCCACTGCTCTCAGCATCCTCATACACCCAGATGTGCTGGAAATTTGGGTTTTTTCCCATTTTCCCCCTCCTTTAACCTGTACCCAGCCCTGCTGCACAGGGAGAGGGAGAAGAGAGACCTCTCCTCTTCCCAAGCCTTTGGCAACAGCATTCATGTGGGCAAAGGCAGCTGGAAGATTCCCTGCAGCTTTGGAAAGGATGAGCTGGATTCAGGTGGAATGACAACCAGAGTCTTTATTCCAAGAGTCCCTTAGGATGGTTGCAGACATACAGACACACGTACATATTTACACTCTTACACACCTCACAGAGTTTGAACCAATAAATTAAAACAAAAAGAGGGCAAGGATTTCGAGGATTCGTGGGGTTTTTTTCCTTTTTTTTTTCCCGCCATATAAGAACCAGCAGCTCCCCGAGGCGAGGCTGGGGGAGCCAGCTGGAGGATGGCAAACAGAAGTCAACAGGGACACAACCCTGGCCCAGAAGCTGCAGTGACAGTGACAGGGAGTGCTCTCCCAGCAGGTCACACTCTGGCTTCGATGCATTCCAGCTGGACCATCTCATCCAGCCGGCAGCCCTCGGCTTGGGCACAGTGGCTCAGGTGGGCACTTGGGCTCTCGGCACCTCTTGCTCTGGGGGTCTGAGGGCAGCCTGCTGCAGTCTGACAGTGAGGGGACTCGCACTCGTCCGAGGTAATGTCCGGCACGTCGTCCGACTGGCTGTCCGAGCTCTCCAGGTCGCTCCGGATGCTCTCAGGCTGGGCCAGGGTGATGTCCCACGTTTGGCTGGCAATGCAGTCCTTTTGCTCACAGCTTTGGTGTTTGCACGTCTGCTCCTGCTCGCCATCCTCCTCCTCTTCCTCTTCCTCCTCCTCCTCCTCGTCCTCCTCTTCCTCGTTCTCTGCCATTTGGGTGTGGACGTGCAGGGAATCCTCTGTGCTGCTGCCGCTGGCCAGCTGGTAGTGGCTGGGTTTGGCTTCGATGTCCACCTGGATCTCCATGTTATTGCACTCCCTGCAGGAACAACCACCCTCACGTTACTGGGAGCAGTTACTGGGCTCAACTGGGTGCCACATCGCTGTGCTGGGAGGATCACAGCTACAAAACATGAGCTCATCACCCAACGAGAGCTGCGGAACAGCAGCACTTGCTGCTCTCCTTGGATCCTCCTGACAGAGCCAGGAAATATCCCCAGGCTGAGCCAGGAAAGCCCCAGGGTCCCCCAAACTGCCAGAACAACCCCTGAGGCTGCTGGGCTGCACATTTCCTCCCCAGTCTCCCCACCACTCACTCCCAAATTGTTGCCAGCCCTCCTCCCCTGCAGGGAAAAGGATGGATCCCCTTGCCAGCGGCAGCAGAGCAGCCTGGTGCAAACACAATCATCCACCACCCACAGCAGCGCTCACAGAGAGGGGATTTTTCCAGGACATCCACCTCCAACACTCTTCTCAGCATTCCATATCCTCCTACCTGTCCTGGGGGTTGTAGGAGCTGATGATGGAACCAGCCATGGCTCGAGTGCTGGCATTGTCGCTGATCGCCCCCAAACTGACCGAATCCTTGGGGAAAATCTCCTTCTGGACATCTGCCTGGACTTCCAGCCTGCAGGAAAGAAGAGGATTCCTCAGAAATGTCCTTGAGGAGCATCCACCAGTCCCTGTTCCTCATGGGAAAGCAAGAATCCCTGTGAGCTGGCACAGCTCAGCATGACAGGATTTTAACCCCAGTGGTTGCTCTCCCTTATTCTCATTTTTGGCTCCATTTAGGCAAATTCATTCTGTTTTCCATGACGAAGGTAAAGCGGTGTTTACATCCATGACTCACACGATTCCTGCGAAGAGCTGATTTCCACGGATCTCAAACGGAGCCATGATTACATCCTGGCTGCCCTATCAACACGTGGCTCTAATTACCCAGCAAACTGACTCACAGGCAAGTTGGGAGGAAAGCTGTGGTGTAACCTCCTGACTTGGAGAGCCGTGATCCTGCTTGCTACAGGCAGCTGGAGAACAGGAAGCATCCAAGCCTCCAGGCTGGAGCAGCTTTAAGAAGGACGTGCAGGAGCTCTGTGCTGCTCCAAATTACCCTGAAGCATCAGCTGTGTGGTCTCAAGCTCAGGAGGGATTTGTCCTCCTTGCGAGGACTAGACTGGCACTGACTCCAGAAAAGGAATCATGGAACAGTTTGGGTTGGAAAGGACCTTAAAGATCATCTTGTTCCAATTCCATGGGCAGGGATACCTTGCCCTAGCCCAGGCTGCTCAGAGCCACATCCAACCTGGCCTTGGAACATCTCCAAGGGATCCCACAACCTCTCTGGGCAATCTGTGCCAGTGCCTCACCACGCTGGGTGGCACTGGGCTCCAGATCATCCTAGAACTGCTAATTCTACAACAGACCAAGATATAAAAATACAACCCCTAGACCAAGGCAGGTTCACTCACACTTCCTGTAAAGCTCCCCAAAACAAACCCACTCAACCCCAAGAGGCCTTGGGAATGGCTCTGCTTTTCCCAGCAGTCCACTTACCTGCTGTACTTCCCCTTGCTCCCCGAGAGGACTCCCCCACTCAGGGTGCCCCCCGACAGGGCGGCAAAGCTGGCGGTCTCGCTGTAGTTGCCCTGCATGACACTGAGCCCATCTGTGGGGCTGCCACTGGTGCTCAGCACACTGGTCAGCCCCTCAATGCTGCTTTCTCCAATGCTGGGGTTCTTCAGGGCTCTCCAGGCGTCGGCCACTGCGGGGATGGAGAGCACAGGGGTTGGAATTGGCAGCAGAAACGCTCGGCTGTGATGTCTCAACTCGGATTTGGGAGACATCAATACCTCTAAATATTTCATTACAAGAGTATTTTGCTTCACCCCCTTCCCTGCTCCAGTTATTACCTGTGATAGGTCCATCATCTTCGTCAAACTCGATTTTCACCCCCTTTCCATTGGCTGTGCTGACCCCACAGCCACCTCCCCGGCACAGCGAGATGGGCACGACCCCATAGACGTAGGCCAGCATGATGGGGACCCCAATTCCTGGAGAAGAGGATGAGCTGGGTTAGGAGGAGCTTAAGGACGTGTTGGGCAGACAGAAATGATTTTTAGGGACTCTCTCAGTTGTGTTTTTGCTGCTTTTAAAGGCCCCAGTTCACAGTTTTGTAGACAGATAGTGGAGGAGGCCTTTGAGCTGAGTGAGGGAACCCCAAGAGCACTGAACCCCCAAGATATCAGCACCAAAGCATGACAGGAGACAGCTCTGTGTGGCCAGTGACTCCAGGAGGGGCTGTGGCACAGGCAGTTGGTGCTCCAGCCAAGCCCTGGGCTGGCTCTGGGCCAGCCAGAGCACATCAGGATGAGTTTGGGTGTGAGACACAGCATTGTGCCTGAACAAACACACAGCTGCACTGACAAACTGCCCCTTGGCCACCCCCACGGCACAGGGCTGGGCTACCCACTTGTCTCAGGGGCTACTGGGCCAGCAGAAGGGGCAGGGCTGAGCCCACTTACCAACACTGACAGCAGCAATGACTGGGGAGGCAATGACAGACAGGGTGACCCCACCAGTAATGGCCAAGTTCCTCTTGTGCTTGGAGGTTTTCTTCCCCTCATACCTGCTGTGGATCTGATGGAAGAAAAAAGCACCAGGTGAGCACAGCAGACACCCAGAGGACATTGATATGTGATTTTACAGCCTTGCCAGCTGCATGAACCCTTAAAAAAGCTCATTTTGAGCACAGATCTCCTCACAGACCAGGTCTAGCAGGAAGGTCTGTGTTTAAGAAAAAGAAGCAACCACAAGTGCAGTGCTGATGTGCCATTCCTCCCCACTGTCCCTCAGTCCAGCACCACAGGATGGGCTCAAAAGGGATCCCTCTGGGTGCTCCTGGGGCAAGGCAGAGGCACGAGAGAAATGCAAAATGCATTCAGGAGAATTTGAGCCTGAAGGGCTACCAGGGCTATCAGCCACCACCTTCCCTCTGCCCACACAAAGCCCAGGAGATAAGAGAAGTTTGGAAAACGGAATTTTGGTTCTGTGACGAGATCCACCCTTCCTATCAGCTCTGAATTTCTGGTCAGATGCCCCCAGCACGCCCCAAACCCTTCTGCCCCCCACACTCACCTTCCTCCCAACATACACGGGGATGCCAATGACCATGGCAGGAATGGCAATGCCAGCGATGAGGGAAATGCCGACAGGAGCTCCGATCAACGTGCCCAGCTGCCAGAGAATCTTCTTTTTACGACTCCATGGCTTTTTGCCCCAGAATGTACAGCCAGAGGGGCTTCATGGAAAGGGGAAAAAACTGTATTAACATGCCAGCAGTTGCTAAATGTTCCTGAGAATCCCAAGTTCAACTTCCACGTGAATAAAAGGCAAAACTTAGGAAGCAGGTAGACTACACAAATAAGTTTTTTGTCTTTTTTCCCCAAAAGGGTGAATATCACACTACTGGGTCTATGTTTAATATCCAGTACACCACAAACTCTCAAAAGCAATTGTATCAGGAGGTTTTTTAGTGTGGGGAAAGCATCTGAACACTACAAAGTGGGAACAAAGTCCACCTCTTCGGGTCAGAAACAATAAAATTTCTCCAGCTGATTGCTGAAGCAGGAGAATAAAGTCCAACACAGGCAGTCAACCCATCCACACAGGCTGAGAGAGGCACGTGCTGCTGCCCAGCTCACCTGAGGTAATGCAGATCCGAGATCTCCTTCATGCAGAGCCAGCAGAACTCGCAGCCACACACAGCACACGTCATGTGGTTGCAGCTGCCATCGTTCATCTTGATGATGTAAGCACTGCAGCGAGGGCACGGCTTGATGTCATCAGCTGCAGGGAAGAAACATGGAAATTCAGTTGGGATCTCTGCTGGGATGGTGAAAAATCACCCAGGGGAAGCTCACTGTGGATGAAAAATCTTTTGTTTTCTGTGCAGCAGAATGTCTGTGCTGATCACAGGGTTGGTTTGTGTTGGGTTTATCTCAGAGAGGATAATATTGATGTGACAGACCCCACTGACAGCAGGGACTGGGAACAACAGCCACTTTGAAAGGCTTGTTCTAATCTGGAATGGGATTTAATCCAGAATTCATGCTTAAACACAGGGAACAGGTCATACCTGCCCAGCACAACGAGCCATTACTGAATTGCTCCACTGAGGTGATTCATGGGCCAAGAACAACACAGCAACTGGGAGAACAGGAGAAACCCCAAACCTGGCCTTTGGGGCAGCAGGGGCTGCAGCCACACACAGCTGCAGAGGCTGCCCAGGCCCCAGGCTGCTGCTGGCAGAGCAGGATAAGGGGTTTTCATCCCTTTCTTAATTCAGAAGTCATCTGATCGTGGTTATGCAATGGCTGTGCAGTGGTTCGGGGCTCTGCTGGCCCCTGCAGAGCTCAGCAAGATGAGATCCAGCTGTGAGAGCCCAGCTCACACCTTATTAATCACCACGCTGGATCCAGCACAGCGGGGTGGGGAGAAACCACTGTCTCAAAACCCTCCCTTTCCATGGCTAAGTGCCCCTCCTGGCAGGGATCTTTTTAACAGGATAGAAAAAACTCACACACTGGGTTTTTCTGCTGGCTGTGGCAGTTATCTGTGCTGTCCATGATTAGGGTTCTCTAAATTGGGGCATGCTGGACCTCGGCACACCACTAAGCCACCCCAGAACCACCCACGACAGCTCCACACCGAGTGAATTGACATTTAAACTCTTTGCACAGAAGGGAAAAACAAGATGCTTTGTCTGGGGGTAGGGCAGGGCTTTAAAAAATGGCCTCACTGCCCACTTCCAGAGTCAATACAGTTATTTTTAAGGAACACAAACTCAGCAGACACAGCAGCTCCTACCAGGCAGTGGAGGAGCCTGTGGGTTGGCATTTTTTTTTTTGATACCTGACATTACCAACACCTAAGAGTGCACAGAGCAGACAGAGCTCCCCACACTCAGCTGGCCATGAATTACTGAATTCATTGCTGCTCTTCACAACCACACCAGGGAAATTTGAAGCTGCAACGGTAAGAAAGTGACTGCTTGTTCAGGGTTTAGATCAGCAAAAAAGCAAGAACATCCAAGATCAAAAGAGCCACAAGCAGGGCTGGGGCGGATGAGGGAGTTGCCGTGACACAAAAGGACCCAAAAAGCACATCATCACCTACTGATCTGTTTAGCGCTCTTGGAAGAGATCAGATGTGTTCTAACTGCACAGGAGGAGGGGAAATGACTCTGAGTTTCACAGCTGCTGGAGACACTCAGTGCTCTGACATCTCCCTGCTTCGAGGGGAGCGAGGTTTGTGTGTTTGTGTGTTTTTCTAAACACACACAAACAACTGAGCAACCAAAAAATCAGGGTGTGCAGGGCAAGGAGTTAGAACCTAGTGAGCCTCTTTTAATTTGAGATATTTTAAGAAAAATAGCTAAATCCATACCCGGCCCGGACTCCTGTCCGTAGCTGAGGCCCGAGGTGTGCTTGGTCCGTACCCGCAGGGTCTGTGCCCGCTGCTGCCGGGCCATGTCACACGTTTGGTTGGGGTGCCAGATCTGCTTGCAGTGGTAGCAGAACTCTGTCTGGCAGCCATCCCTCTCGCAGGTCAGCTTGGGGCAGCTGGCACAGCCGTAGGCGATCACGGCGTACCTGCAGGGGGAATGGAAACACAAAGTTAGCCAGGGAGAGGCTTTTTCTTCAGCTGTCCAGCAGGGCAGCTCACCCAGAGCCACCAGCCCAACCCTCCCAGCTCATTTCTGAGCACAGCAGCCTCCACACCAGACACATTTCTGCACGTTCCAGGCCTGTGGCTCACGCTGCAGGGCCTGAAATTAAGCAGTGCTAATTGGGTTACACGGGGTAGGGACCTTTCATGCAGGCAGTTTGAGATCCTGAGTTCTCTCCTCGGTAACTGCTGGCAGTTCTCACTGCCAATTCAGATTTGTCTGGCCCAGCTAACTCCTTGCTGTTTCCTCCTAGGACAGGCTCAGGCTGCTCTTTCCAGGCACACACATCCCTCATTTCCTTAGGACAGACCTATGGGAAAGCTGAGGTTGTCCTGGGCACTTTTATCAACTGAATGATTCTAAAAAAGTGGAATAATTGTTCCTTATGTGCCTATGTCAACAAGAAAGCTCCCGTCAATCTCCTCAATTTTTTTTCAACAGGACCTTCTTTACCAAAGAGTGGTGAAGAACAATGCCCTGCCTTTGGAACAAGCCAAAATTGGAGTAAAATCATCGAGTGAGAGGCCAGGTTCAACCAGCTCCCTTCTGACAGCAGTGTGACACTCCCAGAAGGAAGTGTCCTGTGCACACGGAAGTCTGAGCAGCATCACCAAAGCACTGCTACAAAAATCTGACAGTCACTGAGGATGAGGCTGTTCCCATTGCTGTGAGCAATTCCAGAAGTGCCTTCCCAGTCCTGCAACACCCATACGGCAAAGGGTGTTTTTGTTGCTCATCCTCAGTATTTTTGTTAGCGGTCAGAGGGAGAATAACTCCTATTTAGGGCTTCAAATTTAGAGCTCGTGTGGCTCGAGTTGTATTGCCTCTTCTTCTCAGAGGCAGCAGCGTGAGAACCACTGAATGTGTCATACCACAATGATTCATATCCCGTGGGAGTTTGAGCAACTTCATCCTGCCAGGCTACGGCATCATCGCCAAAGAAACAACATCTGAGGGCCGGGAGGCACGGCTGCAGCTCTACCTGGGCATCCACACAACTGCACCTGAGCCCAGCAGGAGGAGAGGCAGGCAAATCCCATCCCTGGAAGTGTCCAAGGCCAGGCTGGACAGGGCTTGGAGCATCCTGGTCTAGAGGGAAGTGTCCCACTCCATGACTGGATGAAGTTTTAGATCCTTTCCAACCCAAACTCTGTGTTTCTATATGATAATTTCATGATGCAGATGGCCCAGGGGGGTTGGGAGGGACAAACTTGATTCCTGCTCACCTTGTCTAAGGAATATCCCACTGAATGTCCTCACCCTTCAGTCTACCCTTGGCAAAACAGAAAGGAAAAGCTTCATTTGCCCAGCTGTGTTGTGACACTGCTATTTCAAACCATAACAGCAGGCTAGGAGAGCTCAGTGAAATATATTAAGCAACCCCACACTCTAAATTAACTCCTCACTCAAAACGTTGGGTTTTTTTAAACACTCAAGAAATTAAAACCATCAGCATTTATATTTTATTGCTGGAGCTGAAATGGCAAATATCATGCACGAGCCCACAGCTGTGGTGAAAGAAGCTCCAGGACTGCCTATTGGGGGAAAAAATAACACATCTCCACGTCAAGGTCAACTAGAAAGTGGGTTTTGAAGTGAAATGCTGAGGAATTATCATGGCAGGACGTGGATGGACAGTGGTTCTCCTCTTCCACTGACCTCTGACACATTCCTGGCTTAAACGGCAACAATCCCAGAAGATGAGAAGGGAAACTGATTTTTCCTCCCTGAGTTTTCCCCACAAAACTATGTGAGTGTTTTCCTGAGACCCCAGGAATCGCATTTCCAGCCCACTCCTTGGACAGCCACGAGTTTCCTGCGTCCCTCCTCCTGCCCATTCACGGATCTCAGCCCACACAGCTCCGTTTTCTTTAAAGGTTCTGTCATTCTCCCAAGCTTTTTGGGAAGGCTGAAGTGTGACAAACACTAGACAGCGATACCACCTGATTGTAGCAAGGGGGGAAAAAAACAAAGCTGCAAACACAGAAAATGATATGTTTTGCGATTGATGGCGCATCAATTGACCAGGGTTTCCATGGCAACACGCACCGGTGTTGTGTTCTCCTCCTCCTCCTCCTCCCGGGCAGCACAGCCAGGTTTTTTCATTTAGGAAACGCTGCGGGATGTGAGGAAGGCAGGATGGATATTCCAGGTTTGTCTGTCACAGCCCTGCAGCCCTTTGATGCCACCACCTCGGTGGGGGTGACAGCCAGGGATACCCCAGCCCTGCACACCTTGGTGGTGTTGGAAATTATAGAACTTTAAAAAATTTTTTTGGTAAATTCAGAGGGGTTTGGTTGCCTTTGTCCAGGGGGAGGGGAATTGAAGTTTCTCTTCAAAAGAGGTGAGGTTTGATGAGCTGAACATGGACAGATTGGGAATAGCCAGGAGGTACAGAGGAGATAAACAAACACTAACAGACATCACCCCCTGGTGTGGCTGGAGACACCTGGTCTGGGAAGAGATCGATAAGAGAACCAAAGAATGGGGACCGAATTAGCATCAAAGGGATCAATAACCAATAGGAGATTGAATACTAAGCGTTGTGTATTTTAAGACCAACTGACGTGAATTTCTTTGGGGTTTTGATGTGTGAAAACGTGGAAAGTCTGGTAAAGAACCAGATGTGATGACAGGATTTTCACTGCACAGCCCAGGCGTGCGTGGATGAAACAATTTCTATCGCACATCCTGGGCTGAATAAAGCAATGCCTTGATTCTCTGGCGCCGAGAAGATGTTGGAGAGTTTGTGTTTTTCCCGGGGTTTTGGTGACAGTGGTGGGTGACATTCCGTGCCAATCATCACTCTGCCGTGCCCCCAGCCCTACCTACTCCCTTACTCCACCACTACTACAGCGGGGAAAGCCCGCTGTAAATAATTCATACCCTGATTTTACATAAGCACAGCCACACAAGCTCTGCTGGGAAGAATGAATAGGGTGATTAATTCCTCTCCCTGCCGGAGGGCTGATTCCAACAGCCTTTGTTCCACACACCAGCAGCGCTGGTCCACGAGAGCTGTCTCCAACATCTCCAACAGTCCCCGGGTCGCTTCTTGCCCTTCAGGGCAGCTGGGAGGAGGATGCCAGCAGGTCACCTGGCTCATCCTGCTCACTGACTAACCAGGGAGGAGGCTTTTGCTCAGAGAAAGAGCCGTGTGTGACAGCAGCCTGCCCAAACCCCCCCAGAGGAAGCGATCAGGCTCAGGCTGGGTTGCTGTCACAGAGGCAACGCCCTCCGGGCCGGGCTGGAGTTGGCTCCTTCCAACCAGCCAGCCTGGGTGACGTCGCTGTTTGTACACCTTTTCCTGGGCACAGATAACATCACAAAAGTCAAGGAGCTGAGATTCGGTGAGCAGGAACCGGATTTTCTCTCGCTGGTTACCAGCAGAGGCATTCCCTCCGCGACAGCACAATCTGTTCTATCTCCCTGATCTGATCCCCAGCGCCGCTGAAATATCAAGATCTCGCACTTGATTTGGCTTCTAAAAGGAGCAAAGGTGGTGTTTGCTGCTAACTTCACCCTCTGAAGGGAGCAAGCCATTATACAGGATGCTCAAGAGGCCGTGAAATGGGTAACCCGAGCCAGGTTCACTGATTTGCATAGGATGCCTATTACAAGGCTCTGATTAAATCTTCACAATCCTCCCACCACCTTTTCCATTCCGACTACTAGGTCAGACTTTCCTTTCATGTTTCTGCTACCCAGAATTGCCATCCAAGCTGAGTTGCAGCTCAACTTCACAGCACTTCTCTTAAGTTCCCCGACAAAGCCCTTTTCCAGGCAGCTCTGGCTCACGCCCAAAACAGAAACCTAACAGAGCTCGTTTAAAAGAAAAGGGAAGAGAAAATGAAAGCAACACGCTCATAACTACACAGTCATCGAGCTTGGCTGGGCTGACTTCTGGACAGACAGACGTTTTCTCACTTGGGCAACGGACAATGAGTCAACATCACTCCTTTTTGCCATGTATTCACGTCCTCACTGGGAAAAAGTGACTGGTTATGGTTCCTTTTTCCCCACTACCGGAGGCTGCAGCGTTGTCCCCATGCACTGTCCCCAGGGCTGGCGGCAAAACACACAGCTGGGAAACTCCACACTTCCCATTTGTGCAGAAAAAGAGGTTTCTGTTAAATTGGGGAAACAATGGCTCAGCTAAAACCCCCTTCAAGTTGTATCACTCCTACCCGATTTGTCTGTGTTTTCACAATGCCCAAGGTCAAATCCTGGTGCTCTAGAGAGATAATAGGGATAGATGGAATTCTGGTACCCAAGGCCTATCAGGCTGTAGATAAGCAAAGAACCCCTGCAGTGAGGGCTCTTCATGGGGCAAAGTAGGACCAGAAGTGTATTAGCAGCAGCACCCTTTGAGGGTGAGCCACCCCTCCCTGTGCTGACCTGGGATCCACGTGGGGATGGGCAGGACAGTGGGTCTCAGGGCCATCCCAGCTGAGATGCAATCCCCAGGACATCCTGGGACAGTGGCTCCCACCTCACCCAGCTATCCCAGCACGTGTTGGGGACAGCCAGCATCCCTCCAGGGCGGGTGTCTCCTTTCCCCAAGACCTCCCACGACAGACAGACGGGAGGTTTCCTGCTGCCAAGCTGTCCCACGATGGAGAGGACAGGGTTTTCCCCCTCCCCATGCTGTCCCACCATGGAGAGGACAGCACCCTACGGGGACACCGGGTTCCCCACTCCCCAGGCTGTCCCGGGATGGGGAGAAGAGCAGATCCCGTTCCCCCGGCTGTCCCAGGACGGGAAGGGCAGCACCCCACGGCCAGCCCGTGTTCCCCCAGCACTCACCCGCAGTCAGGAGCAGGGCACCAGCGGCAGTCGGGGTCGGCGGCGAGGCAGCGGCGCAGCATGAACTCCTCGTACTTGGCCACGAGGTGCGGGGAGTCGCGGAGCAGGCGGCGGATGTCGGCGGGGTTGAGGCGCTCGCTGCACTCGGGGCAGCAGATGTTGACGCGGGACTCGGTGATCTCGATGCGCAGGTACTGCCGCAGGCAGGCCCCGCACGACCGGTGCGGGCACGACAGCAGCCTCGGCGCGTTCTCCGCCGGCTGCCGCACCAGGCACAGCGGGCATTCCAGCTCCTCCTCGCCCTCCGGGACCACCGGAGCCTCCTCGGGGGGCGGCGGCGGCGGCGGGGGTGGCGGGGCGGCGGGGGGCGGCGGCGGGGCGGCCGGGGGCGGCTCGGCCTTGGCGCGGCGGCGGCCGCCCGCGGCGGAGGCGGCGGCGGCGGAGAAGACGCTCTGGAACGAGAGGCGGCGGCGGCGGCCGGGCTTGGGGCACTTGGCGGCGGCCGAGTGGATGGACGAGGAGCGCGGCGACTCGGAGTCCCGCTCGGAGCCCATGGCGGCGAGGGTGGCCCGGCGGTGTCACCGGCGGCGGGGTCCGAGGTTGGAAGCAGCGGATCGGTGCGGGGGCTCCGGGCGCCGCGTCCCGCCGGGCGCTGCCTCGGCCGCGCTGTAACGAAAGCGGCGCCGGGGCCGGGTGAGCTCAGCCCCGCCTCGTCCCGCCCCGCACCGGGCGCGGCTGTCGCCGTCGCCATTTCGGTTGTGGGCAACGCCCCCGGGCAGCCCCGGTGTCTGCCATGCCTGTCCCTGTCCCGGGGCTGCGGTGCCCTGAGTGGCTTTGAACTATCTTAGTGATGGAGAGCTGAGCCCTGCTCTGCTTGTGGGCTCCCCTCAGTACCCCCAGCCCCTCAGCGCCTCCATCTCCCCTCAGCGCCTCCATCTCCCCTCAGCCCCTGGCTCCCCTCAGCGCCATTGCTCCCCTCAGCACCATTGCTCCCCTCAGCGCCCGACTCTCCTCAGCATCGCGATTCCGTCATCGCCCCCGGCTCCCCTCAGTGCCCCCATCTCCCTTAAACAGCCCTGTCTTCCATCAGCCCCCCATTTGCCCTCAGCGCCCTGGCTCTTCTCAACACCTGGCTCCCCTCAGTGCTCCCGTTTTCCCCTCAGCACGCTGATTCCCTGAATATCCCATCTCCCTTTGGACAACGCTCTCAGGCACATGGTGGGGTTCCCGAGGTTGGACTCAATGATCCGGATGGATCCCTTCCAACTCGGCTTATTCCAGGATTCTCCCTTCAGCTCCCGATCTCCTCTCAGCCCCTGACTCCCCTCAACATCCCTCCCTCAGCACTGCCATGGCTGCTTCACCTAGGGCCTGGAATGGGGGGAATCTTCTGCCTGGACTATGCAGAAAAAAAGGTTTCGGTTAAAAAAAAACCTGGGGCAATTTGCTTTTTAACATCTCTCATCAAAGAGGGGTGTCTGTAACCTCAGGATTCCACTCTAAATCCATCCATCCCAATGGAGCACCTTGTCCCTCATTATGTGTCCCTCATTGTGTGTCCCTCCTTGATAACGTTTCTGAAGATCATATAAAAATTTACTCAGCTGGGAACTCCTCCCCGAGTGCCAGGTTTAGAGGCACTGAAACTACAACCCACATTCTTACTGCACTCATGCAGAAAGTTAAAAGCCTCCGCTTCCTTCCAGGGTTCCCCTATGCCCAGAGGGGTCTGCCAGCCTCATATCCCATCCAAAGGCAGATAAACTAACAGGAAGGATGCTGCTTTTTATTATGCTGGGGAGGTGAAGCAGAAAGATCTGCTGTGTCTACGAAGAGCCTCTTAAATCAGCACAGAAGGAGCTGCCTTGCCTTAGACTGTCAGCTCTGCCTGGACAGACTGTGGTTATTCATGTGACAAGTGTGGCTCCATCACTGTCTCCCAGCTATTGCCATTCCTGAAATCATCTCTCTCAGCAAAGCCTGTTTGCATGATTATTATTACCGAGATCCTTCTAAGAGCTGGGATGGGAATGAGGAGCCTGGATTTCGGTGCTGGTGTTGCTAGATTGCTGTAGGCAAAGACCCCAGATCTGTCGGCACAGCAGGGATAATGATGACACTTCCCTGTCTGATGGGTGAATGAAGGCACAGAAGGCAGAAATCACCTGCACAAATGAAGCTTCCTCCTCTCATGAATGCCCTGCAGCAATCCTGCTTTTCCCTGTGCTCCTTTCCATTAATTCTGTGCCTGCCATACACCCTCCCTTACTGCTTATCCCAAGATGTCTGCTACACCCAAGTCCTTCCCTGGAGATTGCATTCCCCAGACATTTGTCAGTTTTTCACATTCCTGCCACAGCTCATGGGGCTTTGGACCAGCTGGAAGTTTTGGACCACACTTAGGCTTGGCCTCAGAGTGGTAAATTCCTGCCTGGGATCAAAAACCCTGTTAGTTAGCAAGTTAATTTGGCAAGGGCCAAACAGCTCTGCTCCAAGAGAAGCAGGGATGCTATGAGGGTGTCTGTGGAGCACATTGTCCCTGAGCATAGAGTTGCTGAGCTGTGGTCCCTGGACAGGCATGAAGATTCTTAACATTTCCCTGACACTTGTGGTGTGGAGCTCCCAGAGGAAAAGGATCCTTTTCCTTGGGAAAGGAGGGCCAGATGAAGAAGAAAAAGATGTTGTAATGGCGTAAAACGAGATTATATTAAAATTAACTATTAGTGTCTGAGACAAGCCAGGTATGAGGCATCTTTAAATGGCTGTTGCTGCCCATCTGTAGCAAAGACTGTCTTGCTTTGATGATTTCACTAGAAAAAATCACACTCTTGACTGAAATAGAGAAACCTGAACAGGACTCGTGTGTGGGACGGATCTCCCAGACAGCGCTCTGCCAGCTCAGCCCTACGTCCTCTGCAGCACAGGAGCACAGACTGTAACTAATTGTGGGAAGGTTTCAGCTCAAAAGCTAATGTGAGACAGGCCTGAATTACCGGTAGTGCAGACACAGAGAGACAGAGAGCAAAACCATCTGGAGTTCCTGGGAAAGGCATCGGCTTGCAACGCGCTGGTGGGGCAGAAATGACTCTTCATTCCCTTATATGAGGAATCACGATACCAACAGGGCTGGGGGAGGCCAGGGTAAAGCAGAGTGACTTCAGAGCTATCTTCCCTGCTCCCAAGCTGTGCAGAGCTCTTACCAGTGGTTAGATATTTGAGGGAATTCAGTGCTTTTTTGGAGTCCTGACACACAGATTTCCAACTGTCCGGACCCTGCTGTGGTCCAGACATCACAGCTACTTAAAAACAAGTTCTCTCCATGGCTGAGGTGTTTCTCCATGGCGAGTTTCCACAGCCCTTGCCAGGAGCAAAGGCTCCTGCTCAGCGTGTTCCTGACTAGCAGTTTGAACCCGGTAGTTTGTTTTGATTCAAAAAAAAACCACCCCAAAACAAACAGCCAGGAACTGGAAGGAAACGGCAGGAAAGCAAGCTGCCGGGGAGAAAAGGAAAGAGGCTGATTGGAAGGTCACCGGATTGGGAGTGAGATCAGATCAGCCCCTCCCCGGAGCTGCAGGGAAGCTGCCACCAGCCCGACCGTTAAACTGGGGGATATTTGAAAAGATAAACCCAAAGCAAACAAACAAAAAAGATACAGAAGGCGGGGGCCGTGGGGGGGGGGATTCAAACGCTGCAGCGAATCATTCTGCAAATCCCAGCTCCAATAGGCAAATTTGCTTTTGCTTACGCTGGCAGAAAGCTAGAAGACTGCTGACTTCCGACCCCGCTGGATTTGGCACAGGCGACTTTTAAAGCTGCCTGAAAGCGCCGTATCCCCCAGGAAGGCTTCCAGGGAGAAAGCTTTGTCCAGGCACCGGTTGGAGCCACCCCACACTGCCCAGTGCCGTTCCCAGCCTGGATGGAGCCGCTGGGGGAGGCTGAGCAGGGCTGGACCTGCTTTTGGGAGGTATTTCTCTTTCCAGAGAAATACCGCCGTCACCCACACCCCAAAAACCCCTTGCGGAGCAGAGTGACAGCTCTGTCGCTGTCGAGGAGGAAGAGCTTCTGGTGATGCAATGAAAATTCCCCTTGGTAATTCAGAGAGTGAAAGCAGGGGCTGGGCTGCCGGGAAGGGATTGTGAAACCCAGCCTGGGAGTGTTTGCATGGAGGAACTGGGGTGTGCCTGGCCGGGAATATCGCTGCGGTGGGACACTGGCAAGCACGTCGGCTTGGGTTTGCAGCCGATAAAATTGAAATTCCAGCTCCTACCACATCCCTTTTGCCCACCGTCCCCCCTTCCTGGTTACCCAAATATCGCAGGTATGGTAAATACCTGCCTGTTGCTTTCCTCCCTGGCCTGCAGGACACGGGGGGTGTTGAAATATATTTCAGGACACTGCCCTATGAGCTATATTTCATATCCCTGCCTTAAACCTCCGAGTGTGAACCCCTCCCCAGCACTGACTCTTTTATCCAGAATTCCGTAGGTCTCCTAGGGGTTTCTCCCATTTTCCCCAGGCAGGGATAGGGGGTTATTCAAGGGGGACACACTGCATTGCAGGGCAGATGGAGTTCAGAGAAAATCCAGCTCGTGTTGCTGCTTGCTGATAGCAATGGAATGGGGGAAGGAGGGGAGCAGCTTTACGCCAGCAATTCTTCCTTGTTTTTGCACAGGGACATTCGGGAATGACTCAGCTCTGGTTTTGCTGGGCAGGCTGAGACCTTTGGCCCTATTAAGGTGGGACAGCCAGGGCTGTTAAAGGGATCCAGGTGCATCAGGGTGCCAAAATGCAGATGGCAGTTTCAGGGGTCTTTCTGCTGGGACCCACCTGAGAGGTGCTGCACTCACAGCATCTGGAGGAAGACAAAAGGGACAGACAGATCCAAGTAGCACAGAGATCATTTTAAACCTCTCAGAGGTGCAGTGTGAGGTCTCACCCCAGCTCCCTGCCCTGAAGAGTTGTGCCTGGAGCATGTGGGCTTCCCTACTCCTCTTCTTGGGGTCCCACCTCCAGAGCAGGGATGTCAGTCTTGGCCTGCCTGAGGCATTCAGCAAGGCTTAACCCCGAGAGAGCCTCGAGCTCTGCGGCGAGGGACGCTGAGCATTCACGGGGAGCAGCTGTGATTGCAAGAACTGAAGCTCATTGGGGTCATTTTCTGGCAGGGCCTCGGGGAAGCTCTGGGTCGTAATGACATGCACTGTGATCGTTTGTCAGATGGAGATGTCATTAACGGCCACTCATGTCTCTCCAGGGAAGACACCAGTGGCTGGGGAGGGCTCTCCCCAGTGTGCACACTGCACACACTCGCTGGCTCTATCCAGTTAGTTCATGTTCTGTTTGCCTCTCCTGGTCCCCTGAGATGTGTTCAGGGAAGGAAAGATATAATTCTGCTTGACTCCTCTTTCCTCTGCTGGATTTAACAAAGATAGACGTTCTTTCAAATGAAGAGGGAGAGGCAGGAGATGGGAGCTTTGGGACCAGAATTGCAAGGCTCTTCCAAGAGGACTTGTTCTGGTTTAGTCTGTGGTTACACCTCCTCTCCCCTCCATCTCCCCATCCCACTCTGCTCCCTCCTAACACCCACACGCACAGCAATCTTCCACTCCCTGCTGTGACTTTCCGGGGAAGAGGCTGTCATGTGAAATCCTGGGAGAGAGCTACCACATGGAGCTCTCTCTGAAAGCATCACAACAGGCCTCGCAGAACAGGCCGGCAGCCGGGGGAACGCTGCGCTCCCCCTCCCCGAAATCCTGAGCGCTCCTCTCATGGATGGCAGGTGGGGGGAGCGGGGAATCATCTTGTAAGCTTGGGAGCCGCCTACACACATGGCAAGTCTTGTCAGCAGCTGATAAAAGAGGTGGGAGGTGGGGAGATTTCGAGGGGGAAGAATGTGGAGGCTCTCATGCCCACGTAGCTCCTCCGTCCTGTCTCCTCCAGGGCTCCTGCAGCCGGGTTGGCCCCGTTGGTGACACACGTGCATTGAGGAGAGACCCCAAAAAGGGACTCGGATGTACTTCAGCAATGACGCAAAGGTAGGGATCATTAAGCAATTACTTATAATAGTATTCTGACATGCTTTCCCCCTCTACAAAAGCAGCATTTCCTTTTGTAATAAAAGCACAGGCTGTTCTGGGTTCTTTATTCACCTCCACGCTCACTGTACAGCTTTGGGGATAGAAGTGACAATGATCCCTGCTCTCAAGTCACTGCTTCCCAGTGACCTGCTACCCTTCATGATTTATAACTGAGAAGGTTTAGCACTGTAGGATGCTGCCATCAGGATAGGGCTGGCCAGATCCCTATAGCAGGAGGAAGGAGCTAGACTCCCTCCTCACCTGAGTCATTAAACAGACAATTAAGTGTTTGGTGTTGGCATAAACACAGGCAAATTAATCACTGGAGAAAACCCCAGGCTGGCTGTGGTTAGAAGGTGGTGGTGACAAACACCTGTGACAGCAGAAGGCCAAGGGGCACAGAGATGGCATAGTGTGGCGTGGCAGGAACTCTGGCTCTGGAGTATCTCCCTAATGGCAGCTGGTTTTTGGGATGCTCAGCATCTTGCAGGGCATGAGCAAACCTGGCCACAGCAGAGGTGCCACGATCAAGGTGAAATCTTCAGGAGGAGCACTCATGGAGAGCTAAGGAAGAGTTTGTTCTGCCCTTCAGAGAGCAGATGCACAAGGCAGAGCTCTGGCACAGGGTTTGATTTCTGCAAGGAGAACAGAGTGAGGCACTGGCCTGGTTTCCAGGAAAGGAGAACAGTGTGTCACAGAGAAGGCATTGAAAAGACCTGAGGCTTCTGCCTCAGCTTTCTGTCTTACTCCTGCAGACACGTGGGTGCTTGGGAGTTCAAAGGCTGAACTGGAGGCTGTCCTGCAGCTGGCAGAGGACAGGAAGCTGTGGGCTTCTCCTGCAGAGCTGCTGGAGCAGAGACCACAGAGGATGTCCCTGTCTCTGCTGGAGATCCCCGCTCGGCTCAGCATCAATCCCTGCAGCGCTGACCTTTGCAGTGGGAGTGTGGGAATCCGAGATGGATGGGAAGGCTTGGTACAAGGCACTATCTCCAGCACCCAGACCTCCCAAAAAACACTGTCAGCCCTTCAGCAGCATCTCAACACCTCACAGGATCTCTGAGATCCTCTCCAGCTTGTGCACTCCACAGCACAGGTAGGGCTGGGCACACCACACGTTTCCTCCAGCCGACCCACCCATTTCCTATTTTCTGCAGACATGACAACTAGTGAGTTAATCCTGCAGGCCATAAACTAAGCTGTATTAGCAGACACCATCTGTCCTTTTTCATTTGCTGATGCACGACCTATTTTGCTGTGTAGTGGAGCAGGCACTGCAGTTTCGGGGCTTGCATGTTGCAGTGTCCCTGTTGCCAGGGCATAATCTGCTGCTCACAGTGACCTGCTAGTGGGAGAAAACTCCAGTGAACTGAGCACCACTGGGACCTGCTGCTGTGGGCAGGTGGTGGGTGAAGCCTGTCCCTGTGGCTGCTTGGCCTCCAAGGAGGTTTGGGCTTCAATCCCACAAAGCACCTGGGAAGGGAAATGTCTCAGTGGAATTTCCAAGGATAAGAGCATAACTGCCTTCACCAGGGTCTCCTGAAGCCCCTTCAGCAGTGGCCACATCCACATTCCCTCAATTGCCAGGAGGTCATGGAGAGACCTGAATTCTCATCCTGAAGTGGGGTTTTTGGGAACAGGCCATGTGGTGAGCTCAGCATTGCAACCATGCTGCTCTGGCCTGGGGTAATTCCCGTGCTTTACAGAGCTGAGCAATGGCAATCACACCAGGACAGGGAAAGACAGGAAGAGAACTCTTCCTTTATCCCTCTGGTCGTGTCTTGGAGCATTGTGGTGCCCCTTATCTGGGTACAGAAGTACAGACATTGTGAAAGGTCATAAAACCATCAGGATTTTCCAAGCCAGTTATCATTATTTGACTTAACTAGCTCTTGAGGCAATTCCAAAGGTTAGTGCCTCGTTGCAAGAAGCCTCCTGAATTTACCAGCTTTTAATTTAACTCAGCGCTGGTGACAGAAATTTTCCCTGAGCTCTGAAACAAAAAGCCAGGAAATTCTGTGGTTGTGTGCTAAGGAGTCAGGAGGGAGCTTAGAGCAGGGCTGGGTGCTAACACACTCATCTGTTCCTCAGAACCAGGATGATCACTGCTCACTGACCTCTGAACTCCCAAAATCATCAGCCAGGGAATTTTCAGCTTCCTGCCTCGCTGCACAAAAGCGGAAGAGAGTGTGGAAGGAATTATTCAGACTGACCTTGGTCTTAGCCAGACCACTTCTTTCTGAGTTAGCTCAGTTGAATTATTTGGGTTTTCCAAGGAACTCTCAAGCTGCTGGGTAGGATGTGGCCCAAATCCACCCCCTTCTGTGCAATCCTCTGAGTGACCAGTGCTGGCTGTCACAAGCCCAGCGCCACTAAGCCAGCCTGGAGTCCTTCCCCTTTCTTCCTAGTCCTGCTCTTTTCTTTTAGAAACTGGCTCAGGCTCTGAACCCTGGAGTTTCCTACCCTGCTGCGGCTGAAATCTGTGGTAATTTCTGCACAGTCTCACTGCCTGCAGAGGTGTTGACCCCTCTGCTGAGCTCTGTACCCTCAGTTTCCAGCCCTGCTGCCTCCCTCCTGCCTTAAGCTTTGCCCAGTGTTCCTTTGTCCGTGCTGTGGACACTCTGCATCAGATTTTACAAGAAATAATGACTTTCCACAACATGCCCTGATGTTTCTGCAAGCTGTGCTCCCCATCCTGTGCTGGGAAGAGGAGAGCTGGTGTCAGGATCTGTGTGCTAGGAACAGATTGACACTTTGGGGTGTAAATCCCACTGCAGGACTGATCCCAACTTTTCTTCTTTCTCTCTTTGTGCTTTGGGAAGAGAACTGGCTCAAGAATTGTATTGATCTCAGTCCAGGAACAAACATTCCCCTTCCACAGGCCACAGCCTCTCCTGTGTGTCATGTGAGGAAGAGGAGCAGGGAAGAGCAGTGCTTTGCCAGGACTAGAATGTACCCAAAGCTATGAGTGTTGTCAGGAGGTGGGAAGAGGAAGAAAGAGCCTGTGGTCAGCCCTGGAAAGGGCAGTTCCTGCCGAGAACTGGCTGGGGAACATTCCCATTTTCATAACCAGCAACAGCTGTCAAAAGGGGAAAGAAGAGTGATCCTGGACCCTGCCAGCAGCACCTCTTGCCTGCAGCCGGGCTGGGAGAGCAGAGAGAGCTCCCAGCACAGCCCTCTGGCCCCGCAGCAAGGAAAACGTGTGTCATTTTCCAGAGGGCTGAGCCAGCACTAACCAGGTGGGGAATGTATGAGCCTCTCGCTCTGAACATGTGCTTGCTCAGGGTTCCCTTGTCCCAGCTGAGATCTTTCCCCAGCCAGACCTTTGGCTGCCAGGCCCCTGCTCAGTCTGGGGCTGCTCCCCCTGTGCTCTGTTCTCTGCAGCAGAACAAGGTGGGAAAGGGGAGGGGGGAGCTGTAGTTGGTGTCTTTCATTCCTGGGCCAGCCTGGAAAGGCAAATGGGGTTTGTTCTGCTGGGTTTTGCTGCTGACCCACCCCTTCCTTCCCCCAACCCGATGCCATGACCACAAGCCCATTCTCTCTAACTTCAAGCACAACCCACCTTTACCACAGCCAGGAAATTCCTCTTCTCCCTCCCTCCTCTCCCTCAGCCCTTCACCATCATGAGAAACACTCGTTCCTCTCTGGGGCTTGTCATCTGTGGGTTGTCTTAACCAGTGTTTGAGCAAACTACCCCCTGTGCTGCCTCAGGCTGGGCTGTGCACAGCAGAAAATTGAGTAGGAGGTTTCTGGGGCGATCAGTGTGCACTGAGACCTCAAATGCTTCTCTGAAATCAGGCCCTGCTGTTGTTCCAGAGCGTCCTTCTAACAGGGAGGCAGCAGCCTCTCTGATCAGCCGTGCCATCTCTGATCCAGGCTGCCATCCCTTTTCCCCTGAGCACCAGGAAAAGTCCAGTGCCTGACACTGAAACAGCAGTAGCTGCCAAGAGCCTACCAGCTACCCTCTGAGTTACAGGATCCCTCCCTGCAGTCTCTCAGGAGGAGCTGTCAGCAAAAACAGCCCTATTTAACCAAAGCAGAGACAGCCTGGCTTTACATGGCCTCCCTCTGCCTTTCCCTGCTCCCCTGGAATCAGGCATTCTTTGGGAAAAGCCTCTCAGGGCAGCACTGACTCCTGTGTTTCTCACTAGGCGTGAAGCTCAGCCGCAGCAGCATGCTGTGGTTCACGTAGCTCTGGGTCCTGTTCCAGCTATTCCTGCCTGCTTTCCATGGATCTCCCACAGGATTCCCAACCCAGCACCCAGGGGTGCTCCCTATCCCCAGGACAGTGCCCTCAGCATGGGATGAGCAGCGAAATTGCAGCTGGAGAATCTGGCAGTGGACGTGGAGCAGAGCCCTGTCCCTGGGCTGAGGACCAAGAATGCCTCTTTCCCATCCGACACGCCAAGACTCTGAGCCCTGCCAAACCCCAGTGTTTGTTCCTGCGTTTGGCAAGCAAGGGATGGCAACAAAAGCATGTGCGAGGCAGAAGGAGTTCAGTGAAGGAGGGAAGTGGGTTTCTCTTGGGTCTCTGTGACCTTTTCTGGTTTGGAAAGAACAGAGATGTGCAGAGATGCTCACAATGCACAGCAAGGCTGTTTCCACTGCCCCGGCAGCAGAACAAACCTCGTGGCCTCCTCCAGTCACGGGAAACTGGAGCCCAGAGCCACAGCCCAGCCTTTGGCTGCTGGGGTGGAACCAGAAATCCAGCTCCAGGGAGTCGGTGCCTTTGCCTGTTTGCAAGGAAAATTTATGTGCAGCCATGGAACCTTACTATGGGCGCCTTGTCTTCCAGCCCTGGTTCTCTGGGCTACAGCTCCTGCTGTGGGATGGGAACAATTTTTCTTCAGCTGGCAGCAGCTGAGCCAAGTTGTCTTGGAGTCCATGGACTGGGAGTTATGTCAGCAATGCCCTTGGCCATGAGGATCCCATTGACTCTCCTCACCTCCCTCCTTAGAGAAGCAAGCACAGAGAAGGAGCTGTTGGGACAGAGCCGAGAGAAGGGCTGAGACTGAAGAATCCAATGACTCCAGTGATTTTTCCGTGTGCTTCCAGCCCTTATGGCTTAACCTCAGACAGAAAAAGTGGTGCTGGCAGGAGGAAAGAAAAGGTGTGGGGTTCTGTGCAGGTAAATCAGGAATGTGCCTCGATCCTCCCAGAGCTGAGAGTCAGGAGCAGGTTTATAGCAAAGATAGAAGAGCTGATTTGGCCAAAGGGATAATATTTCTGTTGGGAACCAGAGAACTATTGATTACTCAAGTAACCTCAACTATTTAACAAACAGCTACCTCAGCAGAGAGAAATTTCAGCCTGGCTTTAGGGAGAGGATCGAGGGGACTCCAGGGTGGCCAGACAATAGTGAGAATGTGTATTCCCACTCTCCTTGACTCTCCTTGCTGCACTGCTGCCCTGCCTGCTCCCAGTGGTACCAGATAAGGAATGAAAACAAACACAAGGTAGGTGCCTGTGAGTGCCCCTGACAAAGGAACGGGAAAACATTCACTGCAGTGGAATCATGGCCAAGATAGACTGTGGAATAGGAAGGATTAAAATGTCTCACAGGATCTGGCTCAGCTCCCAGGGCCTTCTCTGGACACTGGCACAAAGGCAGCTCCTCCCGATGCTCTGGGTCTCTGCAGAGGTTTGCTCATCCATAGCACTTTTCCCAGGAGGGAGCACAAGTTCCCAGTTCTTGTGTTTCTGTGCTATTGTGTGCCTGGCAGTGACAGCCTGAGGTGGGGGCTGAACACACAGGTAACAGAGCATGGCTGTGGGGACAGGGTCACACGAAGGCTCCGGGAGCATGTCAGAGCCTCAGCTGCTGCAGCTGATGTGCAGATGCCAGGCTTTGTAATGTTCACATGATCATCTCTTTTGCAGTGTAGGCAAGTATGGGGGAAAGCAAGGAGAGCCAGCTGAGCCATGGAGAAGGTCAAGGACTATGAGGGGGTGAGTTGGCCTTTCTGTATGTAAGAAGTCTTGGTGCCATTCCTGCACCTCATTTTGAATAACCTTGAAAAAAAATCAAGTTGGAACATGACTTTGAAGCAGTCCCACTGCTAGTCATGCAGAACCACAACCTCGGGGATGAAACTGCAGAACAGCAGTGTTAACTCCTCCCTGCACCCTTCCCAAACTGGCCCTGGGAGCCCGGCTCAGGCTGTGCCCAGTGAGGTCCCACTTGGAGTGGCAGGGCCCATTCTGAGCTGGCTCCTTCCCAGCACAGCTGCCCTGGGCAGAGCTGAGGGCTGGCACAGAGCAGCTGTTGGGCCCTCCCCTCCCTGCCTGTCCATGCCAGAGGCTTGGAATGCAGCTGGCCCCACTGCCACCTGGGTGACAGCACTGCCTGTCACCCTCCAAGCATGGGGCTCCCACCCCTTTCTCCCAGAGAAACCCCATAGAGCAGCACAAGCTGTTGCTGTTGGCAGTTTCCATCCCATAAGCAGCAGTATGGCCACCTGGGCCACTCCCAAGTGGTCCCAATAGACTCAGCATCTGAGCCTTGGTGGGGAAGTATCCTGCATCATACAGCAATTGCTTCCCTAATTAAAGCATATTTATGTTCCTTGTTGCAATTATACTCTCAAGCATTCCTGGCTGCATTTCTCCGTGGCCCCACTGGGTCACAGCCCCCAACCTTTTAAATGACTTGGGAAATGTGTTATTTCAACAAAATGATTGTGATGGGAGCATTGGCCTCTCACTGTTCTTGGGTTTCAAACAAGGTTTCTGCTTTGTGCCTCTTCCATCTCCACCCCCATACTGGTTTCTGACACCCACAGGGGTTACCAGCACTGGGCTTTTGATCCCAGATGTGCTTTCCTCAGTCAGATCCCCACTGAGAATCCTGACAGGCCAGAATCAGGTTAGCACAGATGACTGGGGTGCTCACAAACTCATTTTCTAGTTTGCTAGGGCTGAGTGTAGGTGTAGAGTCCCTACACCCCGCTGCTGTGGGATCAGAGCTGGGAACCCACATGCATCAAGGAATGAGCCCAACTCTTGGATGAAGAAGAAAGATGAAATTCCACCCAAGAGCACACAGATGTGGCTGGGCTGCTGCAGGGCACAGAGGTGACTGTCACCCTTGCTCCCTCCACTAACAAAACAGATCCCGTTATGCAACCGTTGTGCTAAAAGGCAGCACGGCATCCAGAGAGGCTTCAAGGACTTTGTTATTTTGCCTTCCAGGCCTGCAGATCCTCAGGATCCACATCCAGAGAGCTCCTGGCAGTGACCATGCACCTGGCTGCCTTCCCCAGAACTCTTGGTGCTGCACAGGCAGGGTGAGTGCTGAGGCTGCTGGGGATGTGCAGTTTAGGATTCCCACCACAAACGCGCTGCTGGGCTCGGTCCCAGTGCACCAGCTCTGCTCACAGCCTGCTCTAAGATAGATGCAGCTCAGGGGATTTGGTCTCAAACTTCTGATTCATTTCACCAGTGATCTGTGCTCTAATCCCTTGGGAGAACTCTGCTCCCCTTCTCCAGACATGGACCAGGGCTGCTCCCCAGTCCCATTACCCTGTTCTGGAAGTGCAGGTACTCCTGGCTCTTCCCAGTACAGCATCAGTGACACACACACTGCTATCCTGGGGGGAAGCACCTGCACCACTTTCTGCACCAGCCAGCTGGGCTCTGACCTGGTCTCACTGTCCCACAGCCAAGCCCTGCTGTGCCAGGCTGTTCGGGCATTGTATAATATTCCCACTGCCCAGGAGCCATCCCCCAGCAGCACATCCCCCGAGAGATGCCGAGGGAGGCACAAACTCATGGAGCCCCCCTGCCCTGCTGCCCCCGAGCATCCCTTACCTGTCCCCGGAGCCCACTCCCGGTGCAGCGCTCTCCCCTCCGCAGTCTCCCCGCTCTCCCTTTCCCACTCCCCTTCCCTCTGCGCCACCTCCCCGCGTGATGTCACCGCAGCCCGGCCCCCGCAGCCTCCCCAGCGCACCCTCCACGCCACGCAGCCGCCCATCGCATCCCGCTGCTGCTGCTGCTGCTGCTTCCCTGCCCAGCGTTGCCACAGCGACAGGAGGGGAATCCCATCCTCTGGTCCTCGCTTGGTATCACCCACTGCAGCTCTTCCTAAAGAGACCGCGGGAAGGACAGGGCGACAGCAGGGGACAGCAGCAGGGAACGGCCAGTGATGGCCTTGGGGCTCAACATACCTGGAGGTGTAGGGAGAGCAAAAGCAGCCACAAAAGCAGGCTCAGAGCAGTCTCCCACCTTATCTGCAGCAGTTCCACCCATGTCCCCTGAGCTCTTCCCACTTTCCCACTCCCTCCATTCCTTGCTCCCAGGCAGTTCTTTGTTCCTCAGCCCCACGTGCTCCCTCGTTCAGGGCTGTGCACACAAGCACCGTGATGGCACAAACTCCCCACAGACATCTCTGCAGTGGCTTCTCCCCCACATCAAGGTCAGAGATCAGGTTATTGATCAGAAACTCAAGACCAGCTCCAAACCAGACCATCAGGAGTCGGTGGGCTCATTACCACTAACCACAAATCCACAGTGAAAGGTTTTCCTGCAATCCCTGTCGCCAATGGTTTCTTTGGGAAGGGAGAAGGGCAGATACATTTTTAGGACTGCAGCACATTTTTAATGGAAAGAGATGGCCCAGGGCTTTCATCCCTCCCCCCATTCAAGATGCTGCTTCTTTTCAGCAGAAATATTGCTGCATTAGAGAACAGGTCACTTCCTCTATCAGTGAGAATTCAGTGTCCTATTTGATGCTGGTCCTTGTGCTATAAATAGGAATTTTCCCCTTTTATAGTTGCTGAATAATTGTGTGTATGAAATATGAACACAGTTTTCAAAAGAGTGCCTGATAAGCAGCTTGCTGGAACGAAATGGTTGAGCAGAAGGAATTTACAGCACCTGCAGAGCATCGTGTGCTGTGCAAAACATTCAAGGTCAGCCTGAGAGAGACAGGTCACAGCACAGATCCAACTCCAGAGAATCCAGGCTTGAGCTCACAGCCTCCCCACAGCAGGCTCCCCACAGCTCCCTGAAAATCCCTTTCACGCTCCACACGCAGGTAAGGATCAAACAGAGGCAGCCCAGCTCAGAGGAGCCAAGACTCCTCCATCCCACAGAGCAGAAAGCCAGGAGCAGGCAGAACAGGTTTTTAAAACAACAGCAGGCAAGGAGCAGAGGACACAATCCCAGACGAGGAGGAAGAGCATAGTTGAACATCCACCATCAAAAGAAACAAGGGAAGAACACCAGAGAGGCACAAGGTTGCCTTCAAAAGAGGGAGGATGGTAATGGGAGCTACAGAGAGGTAATGAAAATGCCTGAGCGCAGAGACTGAATGGCGGAAGAGCAGGAGAGCCCAATTATGCTGGAAAACCAGTAATTTCTGGAGGAAATGGGTACATGGAGCCCAACCCCTTCTGGTGCTGGGCCATGGTGCCTAAACCAAAGCCCTGAACACAAGCAGGGCTGCAAGAACTGTGGGTAAACAACCCTCCATCACTACATCAGAGCAGCCTCCTCTGGGATACTTCAGAGGGTCAGGGTCCCTGTGGAGGCAGGAGAAAGGGAGGCCAGGAAATGTTCACTTTCCCTGCATTAGGACAGATTTTTCCCTGTGAATTTAGAGAGGGAGGGATGCTGCAAAGTATGAAAGGCAGAAAGCAATTGAGCAGAAACAGAAGACACAATAATGTGGCTTCCAGTTGCTGCAGGAGGAGAGAAGGAAATATCATCAGCTCCTCCACACACTGGAGATGCAAAGGGAGGAGGGAAAAATGGAATTACATCAGTTAAAATATCTGCAAGGAGCTCTGGACAAAGATAGGACACACAGGGGCTCGGTGCTTTCAGCCTCACACATGAAGGAACAGCAGAGAGAAGCAGCAAAAACCACCATTGCTATGGTGATCTAAAGCATTGGACACACTCAGCAAGGAAAAGAGATAAAAGGAATTACAAGCCACATTTCCAGCTGCACAGAACATCCTTGAGATAGGATCAGGCCCCAGGATCCACCCAGCTCGATTGTTAGTTGATGCTGTCATCTGCCTCCTTATCCTCCACGCTGTCTGCAGGTCAAAGAGGACACAGCACCAGATACAAATGTAAAGGGGTTATTTTATTATTGATTCAGAGGTTAGACAAGGCACCATTTGATCTAAAAAGAAATGCAAAAAAAAACCCCAATTAAGTGTTATTTTTGCAGGCAATTAAGAAAGTCTCTTTTGCATTTCTTCAGCATTATATGAATTCCAGCTCGGTCATGATCACAGAAAAGCCACCCCATTCCCAAGTAAGGCAGGTTTGGGCTAGAGCCACAACCCCTCTGTTCAGCAGCAGAGAATCTTTGAGAAGTCTCTATGCCAGAGTTTAGGAATGCAGCAGAACAAGAAAAACAAAACTTCCAGGAAAAGACCACAGCATCTCTTTTTTTCCTTTCCATTTCAGACATGATGAATCATTTGTTCGTTTTTGGTCCTCGCCGATAGGAAGCAACTTTAGGAAAAATCACAGCAAACCTTTCAGTGGCCTCAAAGTACCAAGAGCCCATGAGACAAGCCCTGAAAGTCCTGAAGAAGCCTGGAATAGCACCTAACCCTACCCTCCAACAGGTCAAGGACCTACAGCTGATCACTGAGAGATGTTACACTCTCCACAATTGTTTTGCCTCCACAAACATGATTTCTAAGGAGAAGGCTGTCTCCTCTTCACAATGATTCTGCCAAGTAAGAAATCCAACCAAAACCCAACCAAATCAGCCCCCCAACCCCTTGTTTACCACCTCCTTCCCCCCCTCCCATCAATCATACCCCCCTCCCAGCTGCCCTCCCTGCACCCAGGGAAGGGCTGCAATGGGTGATGTAGCAGAGTGTGCAGCGTTTGGTGGTGTCTCATCTGCTTGGCGGAGTCACTCAGCTGGAATAGATGGGAACAGAGAGAAAAAAAATATTTAGGGAAAAAAAAAACCCAAACAAAATTAAGCACGGTTCATGGCAAAAAAAATAAAAAAAGGCTGGTGAGCTGGATGTGAAGTGAGCAAAAAGGAGGAAAGGAATGCAAAGATGGAGAGTGGGGGAACATCTTGCTCTTGCTGTAGAGTAAAACCTTGACCAAATCCAGGACTGCCTGGGAACCCTTCCCTGCCATTATGGCAGCATGCAGGGGGCTGCAGCTCTCCCTTTGACTTAAAAAGAAAAGCTGCTTCTACACTTCTTTAGTCACCAAGATGCCAGGGCAGCTCTAACCCACACTTCCCCACTCCCTGCAGAACACCAATCCCATTCTAAATGCTATCCTGACCTCCCATCATCCATCAGGTGCTGGGGCTGCCCTTCCACAGGAAAGGCAGAGATAGAGCAAGGGCCATCTGGGAATCCCAGGGGACCACAGGCTGCTGGCAGAACCAGCCCTGTTTACTGTCAAAGCCTTTCTCCTCAGTCATGTGCTTTCTAGAGCAACAAGTCAACTGTTTTCAGTTCCCAATGTTATTTCCAGTTTGCTGGAAGGGAAGAGGTTTAGTGCCTGGAAAGGATGTATGAGGACAGAGAGGGGATTGTCAGACAAAAGAGAAATTATCAAGGAAAAGAGCAAGGGATTCCTGAGGATTAAACATCTGCTCTGGCCACAGAGCCCAGCAGCTCAGTGTACAGGATGGCGAAGGGCCATCCCGAGAGAGAGAGGAAGATATTCAATAACAATCAGTAAACACACATGGAATGCCAAAGGACAAAGTTTCATCTGGGCCAATCCATATTTACAGCGGGGTCCTCTAGGAAGGGCTGGATTCCCTCACGGACAAAGGTCAGTGCCAGCCCTGCAGTGTCACCACAGCAGCACAATGCCCTGGAAAGGCCAAGGCACTAAACACACACAGTGTCCTCAAACATAGCCTGACAGAGCTGCTGGATTTGCTCAAGAAACAGGAACATTTCCATGAGCTCACAACGAAGGTCGTTAGCTCAAGGGCACATGGAGCCAGTGGTTAATAACGCTGTCTCTCGAGCCTTGAGAAATCATTTGTTTTGCAATAAGGCTTTATTATATTTAGACTTTGGGATCAGGAGAAGCTCGACACATCTTCCTCTCCTTGGTCAAAACCAAGGCAGGAGTGAAGAGATAAAACCCAAGTCCTTTGCTTATCCTCAGGATATCCCAACCTGCCCCACAGTAACTGTCAGACTCTGACCACACATTTCACGTTAGAAAGAGCAAGAAGCATCTCACTAATTTGCTATATTAAAGCCCACAAATAAATAGAGTTTGAAACCCCCCACCCTCTTTCTGTCCCCCCAAGTCCCATCAGAACAGGAAGACAGGCTGTGCTCCCAGGTAACCTGCCATCCCACAGGGAATAAAACACATATAAGGAGAACACATTGTCACTCAGCCCTGAGAAGCAGCCAGGCTGTCCCTCCCACAGCAACACAAACAGAGAAACCCCACGTTTCATTCCTGCAGCTTCACATCTCCTGTGAAATCCTTGCCCCACATCCCCAACCTCCTCCTAGGTCCCTGTGGGGTAGCCAGGAGGAGCTGGAAGCACAGTTCCTTCCAGGGAGGTGCATTTCTAGGATGAAAAAAAGGCTTTTTGACCCAAGGGAGTGCACAGCCCATTTTTGGCAGCTGGAGCCTGGGTTCGCTGCGGCCTCTAGAGGCCAAAATCCCGACATCCACACACAGACTGACGTTCACATATAGCGAGATAGAGACCGTTAACAGCTCGTTTAATTAGAGAATTAGCACAGCCCTGCTTTGCGCTGCATCACCTCATCCCCCCTGCTTCTACTCCGCTCAGCTCTTCACCCTCCTTGGCCCCAGACAGAGAGAGAGAGAGAAACAGAGAAAGAGAAAAAAAGGAGAGCCCCATCCTGGGACAGAGCCCCTAAATGAACATAACCAGGTCTTTACATGTTGCTTTCGTGAAGGCTGCCAGGATGCTGGCAAACACCACATCAGGAGACTGGGAGGCATCCACGGCCGTATGGATCCCTCTCTTGCTGTAGTAGGACACCAGGGGGGAGGTCTGGGTGTGATAGCTCTTCAGCCGGGTTTTCAGGGCTGTTTCGTTATCGTCCGAGCGGCGGATCAGGGGCTCTCCAGTGACCTGGGAGAAGCAAGGGGACAGTCTCCAGCGAGCTGCAGCCTGGGATGCTCCCCCCTTCTTTCTCTCCCTGCTCCCCTCCTCCAAGGTGGAGCTGCAGAGGAGACCCCAGGTCTGTGGAACCAGGGCAGCCGAGACAAGTCCCAGAGCAGTCACTGAAGAGAGAAGGGCTCAGCACCGTGGTCTGTTCCCCCACACACCACTCTGCTTGCTAAAAAGGAGCCTCAAGAGCAGGCACCAGCTACAGCTGCTCCCCAGGATGGAAAACCAGTCACAGCCCACAGCAACTTGAGCTGTGGACAGAGTCCAAAAAGTTCTGAGGCTGGCAGAGCCTGGGCCAGCTGTGCACAATGGCCATGCCCTTCATCCATCCCTCCAGGCCTCGCTCCCTGCAGCGCCGTCGGCTCAGGCTGCCCAAGCAGTTCCCCACGCTCCCCAGAAAGCCAGGACAAGAAGGTACAAGAGAAGGAAAGAAATGAGTTTTTCCAGGGAGAGACTGCAAAGCATCAGCTAAACCCAAAGCAAGGTAAGCTGTGGCCTTGGGAGCTCACATACATCGTCCTTCATGTGCTCTTTCGGGGGTCTGAACTCCTCGTGATACGAGCGGCCACTCGCTGGGTGAATCAGCCTGAGATGGAAAAGAAGTGTCAGCAAAGCAGCCCGGTCAGGACAAGCTCTCCTGAACCTGCCACTCATCAGCACAGAAACATCTGCCACAGCAACACCATTAGCCTTGCACTTGTAAGAAAATTCTCTCCAGTTATTTCTGTACCAAGGGCCTCTTGAGTTTGGAAAAGCAGCTGCACTAGGAGATGGAGAAGGGGATTTTTATTTCCTGCTCTGCTGGGAAAGGGGTCTGGACAACAGTGCAACAGAACACACTCCTGGCCCTGGAGGAAGTTTACTGGTGCCCAGATATATTCAGTGTCCTGTGTAAGGGAGCAATAATAGCTTTGGAGAAGGAACTTAAAGGGTGAGCTGGAGCACCAAGGATGCTGATTTCTAAAGCAATCCTTCATTTATTAGGCAAGGAAGGGGCTCTGCTCAAGGCTGGCCCAGGCAAGGGAGAACAGGAAAGGGATCAGAGCAGAAATCTAAGAGACCAGCACCACAGCCAGCCCTAAGCACCACGAGGACAACATGGGATCTGAAATTAGGATGTTCTTAAACTAGGAAACCCCAACCTGTGTGCTGAGCACTGGGGCAGAAGGATTACCGTCCAGTGATCCTGCGGATCAGCAAGGAGTCAGGAATGCTGAACTCAATGACAGAGTCGAGCTTCTCTCTCCTCTTCTCCAGGAGCTCATCCAGCTGCAACAGCAAACACCCACCTCAGAGGGGCTGAGGGAGCAGAGAGCCCTGGTTTCCAGGGAAGGAGGAGCTGGAGTAGCCCCCAAGCAGGAGCTCACGTACCATTTCCGCCTGTTTCACCGTGCGTGGGAAGCCGTCCAGGAGGAACCCGTTCTTGCAGGGAGGAGAGTCCAGGTTGCTCTCAATCAGCTCCACCACCATCTCATCGCTCACCTGCAGAGGGGAGATGGGTGTGTGGTCAGGAGGGACACCCCAAATTTACACACAGCTGCCGCCCTTGAGCACAGGGTGTGATATTTGGGGTTTGTCCTGTGCAGGACCAGGGGCTGGACTCGGTAATTCTTGTGTGTCCCTTCCAACTCAGGATATTCTATGATTCCATGACTCATGTCAATGCTCAGGCTGCCTGTTCAGACCTGCCCACATCAGGGAAGCACTCCCTGCAACACCAGGACATGGGCAATGCCACATTTCACTCCAGGGACACTCCAGCCTGTGCAGGGACTTGAACCAGCACTGCAACCTCACTGTTACAAAGGTTGCTGTACTGCAAGGAGCACTGTCAGCTCAAACTCCTTAGATTATTATTTTTAGAACTCATTCACAGTAGAAAATATCAACACAACCTTGATTTCCTGTTACTTTGTACCTTCACCCACACATTCTCCTGGAGAGGCAGGATGGGGCAGGAAGGGCAGAGCAGGCGAGTTGCTCATTGACTCCCATAAACCTTGTGTGAAGGTAAATGCCCAATAGTTGCTGACAAGCTCTGGCTCCAATGGACAGTTTTTTCCCATCTAACAATCTCAGCATACCACTGGGATTAGTGCCTTTTCCACACTGCAGCACTCACAGATGCTGCAGCCCAAACAAAAGCTGTTTATTTGGGAGCAGCTCTCCTCAACAGCGCTGTTTTCTCCAGCACACACAGCTGGGACCCAGCAGGATTGGGGACCAGGCTGTCACAACACACAAACAGCCCCACAGGCTGGGAGGGGAAAAGCAACAAGTCTGTGCTTTTCTGATTACACCCTTCGGAGAAAAGAGATCCTGAGCATAAAGCCCATCCTGAAACGCTGCTGTGCTCCCAGCTGAGTTATCACAGAGCCAGAGCACTCTGCGGGATGTACCCCTGGAGCAGCATGCCACACACACACGTGGCAGATACCACCAGCCTGGCCAGATAACGTCCCTATCTTTCACAACCAGCTGGATATTGCAGGCTCGGTGTTGCAATGAGCTCTGAGCAGAAATGAGATAAGGTTGCTCTCCCCATCTGGGGCCTGCAGATTCTCCCCGGGGTGTTAAGAGCCCGTGGCAACTGCAGTGATGCCCGAGATCTGCCCCACACTGGGGCAAGTCGCTGCAATTTGTGGTCCCTCGAGTTTCCCTGAGATACTTCAGTCATTTGGATGACATAATTAGGCCCTCAGAAAATGAATGTCACAGATTCTAACTTGTGTCTCTTGGGGATCCAAAGTGTCTCTCTCATGCAGCAGCTGCTGTAACTACCACAGCAACACCGTTAGGTCTATTTTCACCTTATAGTTACATGTGAATTGAGCTTATGCAAGAGCTGGGATGCAGATGAACTCTCTGAAGTGATAACTGGAGTTCAGGTATCGTGTGAAGAGAGACAGGAGTCACAAAGCACGGCTGGAACATCCTGCAGCTCCAAGGATACACCTTCACCTCAGTGCTCAGGAGCCAGAAAATTGCCAGCCAGACTGCACCCCCTAAAAGATAAAAACAACCCGGGGCCACAGGCTGCTGGTAAGCAAACAGTAATTTTGAAGATGAAGGATGTTTTTATAGGATGCTACTCCTGCAGGTTGATAGAAGGAAAGCCCTCACCCCATCCCTACCTTCACCCTGCAATCTGCCTTCCTACACTAAGTAGTTTTGTCACGGAGAATTCCAATTAAGGAGATGGATTTTGTCTCCTCTCATTCCAGGTGCTGCCAGCCCATCTCCCCTCCCAGCACACTGCCCGTGACCCACCAGCTTCCCCGCATCCATCGTCTCCTTGAGCCGCTTGCCCAGCTCGGACCCCGAGGCCACCATGGCCCGCAGCATGTCGCCGGTAGCCAGGTGGCACACGCAGTAGGTCTCGGCCAACTTCGGAGCCTGCGGGAGAGGACAGAGGTGAGACCGGACCTCGCAGGCTGAGGATCCCCGCCTCGGCAGGGCCATGTCCCCTTCTCGCGGCCTGAGGGACAGCAGTTGACCGGCCAGCGTGAGGCAGGCCCGGCACAGAGCTCCGGTCCCCGCGGCCGGCCCTAGTCCGGGACAAAGGGATCCGGGACAAAGAGCCCCGGGAGGCGGGACAGACCGAGCTCCCGGCGGAAGGGAGGCCCGGGGCCACGCGAACACACCGCACACCCCGATGGCTCGGCGGAGAACGGCAGGCCGAACACCCGCGTCCCTCCACATGTGCGGGGGTCACATGCCGGCTGCCGGGAGCGGGGAAGGCCGGGCTGCCCGGTCCTGCCGGCCTCTCCCGGCGCAGCCCCCCGCATCCCCCTCACCTGCGTGCCCTTGCCGGCGCCGGGCGGGCCCAGCAGCACGGCGCGGATGCCATGGCGGATCCCCGCGGCCGGGCCCTGCCCGCGGCCGCCCCCCGCCTGCGCGCTCGGAGCCATGGCCGCCGCCGACTGCGCGCCCGCCCCGCGCCTCGTGGGCGGGGACACCGCCGGGTGGGCGTGGCTATGCAAATAACAGCGTGTTCATGCAAATTATAGTCAGCGTTTTACAATGAGTGGGCGTGGCTACCCCGATGTGGGCGTGGTTTATCCGACCTGGGCGGGGCTTTGTGGCGCCACGTGTGTCGCTCTGTGCCGCGCTTGCCCCGAGCTGTCCCCAAGTTCCGCTGCGTCCAGTTCTGGGTCACTCAGTTCAAGAAGGACTTTGAGGTGCTGGAATATGTCCAGAGAAGGGCAACGGAGATGGAGCACAAGTCTGATGAGGAGCTGCTGAGGGAGCTGGGGCTGCTGAGCCAGGAGAAAAGGTGGTTCAGGGGTGACATTATCGCTATGTACGTCTACCTGAAAGGAGTTTGGAGCCAGCTGGGGGTAGGGCTTGTCTCCCAGGTAACTAGTGACAGGACAAGAGGACATAGTCTTGAGCTATGCGAGGGGAGGTTTAGGTTGGACATTAGGAAGGATTTCTTCACAGGAAGGGTGATGAGACATTGGGATGGGCTCCGCAGGGAAGTAGTGGAATCACCATTCCTGGAAGTGTTTAAGGAAAAACTGGACGTGGCACTTAATGCCCTGGTCCAGTTAACATGGTGGTGTTTGGTCAGAGGTTGGACTTGATGATCCCAAGAGATCTTTTCCAACCCAGTTGTTTTTGTGATTCTGAGCTGTGCTTGCCCTGACACTGCATGGGCTGGGCTCAGTGCCCTGCCCTGAGTGGACTGTGCATCACAACACTGCCCAGCACATCCAGGAGGGACTGGCACTGCAGAGCCCTGCATCTGTCTGCTCTCCTCCCAGTGCAATGCTCTCTGCATGGTTCCCACGTCCCACAAAATGCAGTCCAGTGCTGGTGATGGGCCAGAGCACAGGCAAAACAGGCCAGGATCTCACAGGAGACAAGAGCTTCCTTGGCCCTGGTTGCCAGGAGAGTCTGTGGCAAAGCCAAGACCACAGTGTTAAATGGAGAAACCCAGGATAAGTCGGTGCCTCTCACCTCCTCAGTGGAGACAGCTACCCCTCCACAGACAGAGCATTGGCTCTTCAGCAACACCAGAGAGGGACCTGCAAATTTAACAAGAAGAATTTAAAAAATCCCTGCTGAGCCTGTACTGTTTGTGGGATGGAGCAGTGGCACCATTTCCAAGTGCACAAACGCAGCAAAGCCAGGTCTCACGGATCAGACAGAGCATCTGCATTGATGGCAGAGCTGGATCTGCTGCTGGGGCATCCACCAAAACCAGCAGCAGCTCAGCACGGGCAGGATGAGTCCCTGACATCTTCCCGACTACCTCCCCCTCTCCGGAGTCCCAGCCAAACACTGCTCAGCCTTTAATCTGCAGGAAGCCTGGTTTCCCTGGCAGCAGCATTTCCGAGGTATTTTGGGCTCTCTTCCCCCCGAGGGTCCCCGTGCTCAGGATGCGCAGCCGCGGGAAGCAGGGCCAGGCTGTGGGGCTGGGGATGAGCTGCAGGCACGTTGGGGACTCGGTGAGAACCTGGGGTGCCTGCTGGGGGCAACCCAGCCCTGGGAGAGGGTGGGCGAGGAGGGGGAGCGTTCTCCAAAAGGGATGAAGGATGCTCGGAGGCGGCTCAGCCAATGGGGTGGCTGGATTTGGTTGTCATGGCTACAGTTGGGAGGCAGAGCAAGGAAGGAGTGCTGGTCCAGAAGGGGTGCAGAGCCCCCCCATCCTCTGCAGGGGCTCGGGGCACGCAGGGAGCTGGGGCAGGACAAACAGCTGGCCCTGGGGCTGGTTCATTCTCTTGGGAAACCCATGGCAGAATCTGTTTAAATGCTTTCTGAGGTAAGGGGGCTCGGCAGGGGGGCTGTGGGGGAGCTGTTTTGCCTGGC
Source organism: Lichenostomus cassidix (assembly GCF_008360975.1). Taxonomy (NCBI): domain Eukaryota; kingdom Metazoa; phylum Chordata; class Aves; order Passeriformes; family Meliphagidae; genus Lichenostomus; species Lichenostomus cassidix. The sequence continues at coordinate 1,605,507 of NC_139503.1, read as the reverse complement.
ACAGTGAGGAGGGAGCTGCGGGGTGCCCATGGTTGCTGAATTTGGGGATGGGGGTAGATGGCATCATGCTGGCAGTGCCCCTCTCCCTCTCTAACCCCCTGCACTGCTTCTCCCCAGGGACCCCAGACCCCCAGCCACAGCTACACCTTGGGCTGCTGTGGGACCTCGGCGTTCCTCAGGGACCCCCCCTGACAGCACAGCAGGACACCTGGCAGGGACAGCTGGACCGTGGTAAGCAGGGGATGGCCTGGGGCACATTTGGGAATGACCCATTTCATCCCTTCTGTGCCCAGCCAGGGTGCTGCTTGGTGATTTACAGTGAAGGGTAAAGCTGGAGGAATTGCTCTCCTTTCCTGATTATGAAGCTCTAAGAGCTTCAAAACATGTCTTCTCACCTCATTCCCCATCTCTGGAATTTGCTGGTGGTGCTTGCTCAATGCATTACAACATCCTGCTGCTCCAGGGTCAGCGTGGTCTTTCTCCCAGTGCCCCACTGGAATGTTGTCAGGAGGTCTCTGTGGGGAGGAGGTGGTGAGCAGCTCTGAGAAATGAAACCTCTGTCTCCTGCTCGCTTCAAATCAGAGAGATCATGCTCCTGGAAGAGCCTTGGATTATTGGAGTGGAAATGTTCCCTGCTAGGTCATCAGCTCCATGGGTTATGGGATGGGCTGGATCCAGATTGTTAAAGCTGAGGGTGCAACCTCAAAGCTAAAGCTCTGCTAGGATGAGCCAGAAAACTCTGAGCAGCTGAATTGTCCCCTTGCTTCACACCCTGTGTCATGGTAGAGCCATGAAACAGGATCCAGGCTGTCCTCAGGTTGGATGGTGGCACTGAGTGGCCTGTGCTCTGCCTCCCTTGTCCTCGGGCTTTCCACTGGGAAAACAAGTCCATGGGACTTCAGCTATTTGGAGTCCATAAGGGATGTTCACCCCATTGAGCACCCAGCAGATCCAGCTGCATTCCAGAGCGTGAAGGAGCCTGTCCTGACCTATAAAGGCATCTTTCCTCTTTGTGGTGCAGTTGGCTTTGTTGTTGACTCTGCTGGTGCCTGCTGATGGAGACAAGGCTGCTGTGTGCCAAAACAGAGCTCTGAACTGCAGAGAAATGTGTCTCCTCCCCCAGAGAAGATGCTGTAACCCACAGCAGGGCTCTCCTGAGGCTCTGGTATGGAGCAGAGCAGCGCAGAGCTCTACCCAGGGGCATGCAGGGTTGCAGGCAGGGTGGTCCATGCTGATGGAGCTTCTGGACCCTGACTCTAATATTCCCTTCCTTTTTCCAGTGTGTCTCATCCTTAGAATCCACCCCCTGCTCCAGGAGGCTTTAAACGAGCATCATCACACCCTACACATCACACCATGAGTGGGTATCTAAATGAATCCAATTTCCTGATGGTGGAGGAGGGCTTCACCACCAGAGACCTCCTGGAGAATCTCCTGGGGGACCTGTGCCAAGAGGTGAGGGCTGATGCTCTGCTGCTGCCTTTGAAAAAAGGCACTCACAGAGCTGCTGCTGACCCCAGATTTTCTCCTAGAGCGACCAGCAGGCCTTCTTCGTGGCAGATCTTGGGGACATTGTGAAGAAACACCTGCGTTTCCTGAAGGCCTTGCCCCGAGTGAAACCCTATTACCCAGTGAAATGCAATGGCAGTGAAGGGGTGATTCGGCTGCTGGCAGAGCTGGGGGCAGGATTTGCCTGTGCCAACAAGGTAGGGCTGTGGGAGGACAGCTCTGGGGAAAATGTTTGTGGGGGAGTGACAGAGCTCACCCTGCTTTTCTAAGTCTCTGCTCTAGGTGACATTTACAGGGGCAGGAGTCTCCCTCTGCTGTCAAAACCCTCCTGTCACAGCCCAGAAATCCTTGTCCTCTCTGTCTTGTTCCCTTTGGCTGACATTCCTGTCCCTGGATCTGCTGTCCTGGCTGGTGGCACAAAACATCCCTGGGGTGCCACTGCCACAGCTTGGTGTCCTTAGGGCTGAGCCTAAAGCTCCCTGCTCCCTCCTGCTTGTCATTTGCAATAGCCAGATTTCCAGGGAGGAGCCAAAACAAAGTAATTTACTTTTATGTAATTAAATAGGACACATTTCCAGGAGGAGAAAATCCAAGAGTTGTCACAGCTCAGACCAGGGCTCACATGCCAGCCCCACACCTGCTAACCCCACTTGTTTCCTCTCCTTTTCCAATGCTGTTTTTATACACCTTCCCACAACCTGTCCATACCAGGACAAAGTCCACTGTGATCCTTTGGAGCTCTTGTAGCTTTTCCCTGGAAAAGCCCAGGCTGCAGTGCTGGCACTTTTCCCTCCTCAGCACTGCAAGCTGGCCAAGCTGGTGGCAGGTCCAGCTCCTGCTGACCTGCTGCACGTGTCCCCTTTTCCCTGCAGGCAGAGATCACCCGGGTTCAGGGCATTGGGGTCCCAGCTGACAGGATCTTCTACAGCAGCCCCTGCAAGCAGGTCGCCCACATCAGGTATGCAGCCAGCCACGGGGTGAGGCTGATGGCCTTCGACAACGAGGTGGAGCTGAGCAAGGTGGCCAGGAGCCACCCTCGTGCCAGGTGGGTGTCTGCAGTGCCACCAGAGTGGGAGCTGGAGGAGGAGCTGGGCAGGGAGGCTGTGGGGAGCAAGAGGAGGTTGTAGAAGGTGGGTGGCAATCTCTTCTCCCAGGTGATAGGGCAAGAGAAAATGGCCTTGCCAAGGTGAGGTTTAGATTGGATATGAGGGAAAATGTGATCACTGAAGAGGTGATCTGGCATTGGAACAAGTTGCCCAGGGAAGTGGTGGAAACATTATCTCTGGAAGTGTTAAAAAAAATTGTAGATGTGGTGCTTAGGGACATGGTTTAGTGCTGGACTAATAGTTGGGCTCAGTGATCTTTGAGGGCTTTTCCAGCCCTCAATGGCTTTTCCTTTGGTGGTTCTGTGATTCCAAGACCTCTCAACACGGTGTGGCTTTGCTTTGCAGGATGCTGTTGGGGATCACTGCTGACTGCATCCCTTCTGCCCACCCGAGCATGACCTTCGGGACAACTCTCAAATCCTGCCGGCACCTGCTGGAGACAGCCAAGGAACAGGCTGTGGAGGTTGTTGGCATCAGGTACAGCACGTGGGCCTTCTTGCACAGAATTTGGAGCAGGTTTGACCCTAAGAAAGGCTCTGTGGGGAGCTCTGTGGTCTGGCTTGGAATGCTGTGTGGGAAGCTGTTCCTAATGAGTGACAATCCCAGTGCTGTGTCCCCTCAGCTCTCTGGGGGTGATCAAATCCTGCTAAAATGTTGTCTGTGCCCTCAGCTTCCACCTCGGGAGCCGTGGCCTGGAGCCCCAGGCCTTTGCCCAGGCTGTGGCTGCAGCACAGCTGGTGTTTGACATGGGCACAGAGCTGGGGTACAGGATGCACCTCCTGGACATCGGGGGAGGATTCCCTGGCACTGAGGACACCAGAGCCCCTTTGGAAGAGGTACAAACCTCCCAACACCTGCACTCAGCAGGCAGACAATGAGCTGGAAGCTCTCCCTAGGTCTGGCTCCCTGCAGAATTCCGAGCCAACCAAAAGGGAACTTTTTTTTCTTCCCACACAGATTGCTGCTGTGATAAACTCTGCCTTGGATTTGTACTTCCCAGAAGGCTGTGGGGTGGACATTATTGCCAGGCCTGGGCGATACTATGTCACCTCTGCCTTCACCTTGGCTGTCAGCATCACTGCCTTGGAGGAGATTCCCATGGAACAGCCCAGCTCTGACGGTAGGTGGCACAGCAGGATGAGTCCCCCTGTGTCCCAAAGCCCCCCTGAGCCCTCTCCTTGTTCTTCTCCAGAGGAAGAGTGTGGCAGCAAGAAGAGCCTCGTGTACCACCTCAGTGATGGCATCTACGGCGCCTTCAGCTGCCTCCTGTTCGACAGCCCCTGCCCCAGGCCTCGGCTGCACAAGGTGAGGGGCTCACCTGCCTTGGGGACAGCCCAGGATGTCCCTCACCTCGGGTGGCATCACCTCAGCCAACCCCATGCCGCAGGGCAGCAGAGCATGGGGAAGCTGTGGCCAGTCCTGGGCTCCTGGGGTTGAACCTTAGGGGTCACTGTGACACTGGAATGTCCTCATCCCTGTGTCTGCTCCCCCAGAGACCCTGCCCAGAGCACCCCTGGCACAGCAGCAGCCTGCGGGGTCCCCCAGGACAGGCTGAGGATCGAATTGCTGACGGGCTGGAGCTGCCCCAGCTGCACGTGGGGGACTGGCTGGTTTTTGGCAATATGGGAGCCTACACCATCCCTGCATCACCCCTGCTCGGGGGAGGTCCCCAGCCACAGGTCACCTACGCCATGTCCCGCATGGCCTGGTAAGAGATGGGTGGGTGAGAGGGCAGGGCTGGAACCGTGGGAGGAGCTGGCTTCTCCTCTTCACCCTCTCCCTCTTGGCCCGAGAGAGAAGGTGAAATCTGAGCCCCAGAACCTGGCCTCAGAGGCAAAAATCCTATTTTTTTAATATTATCAAACTTGAGCCAGTTTTTCACTGGAGAAACCACAGGCAGCTCACCTCTGGCTGTGGTTCTAGGGGACATGAGAGCCCTGAAGCTTCCCCTTCCCTGAGCCCATCCCATTCACAAGGGGCTGCTCCTTCCCCTGGCTCCCCCTCGGGTGTCTCCCCCTTGCAGGAAAGCCGTCCAGCTCTTCCAGGGAAAGCCACCCCAGACAGAAGACGACCGTGAGAGCCTCTGCACCCCTCTGTCCTGCGGCTGGGAGATGGCAGAGACACTCTGTGTCACCCCTGTCTTCACTCCTGCCAGCATCATCTGAGCAGTGCTGGCACCAGGAGAGAAGGAGCCACGATGGGAAAGGTCCTGCAGTGGTACTGGCAGGGGAAAAGTCCCATAATGGTATCAGGGTGGGAAAAGATCCTGTGGGTTTATTGGGGGAAAAAGTCCCACAGAGGTACCGAAGGGATAAAGATCCTGCAGTGGTACCATGGTGGGAAAAATCCCTTGGCAGTACCAGAAGGGAGAGGTCCCGTGGTGGTACCAGAGGGGAAAAGGATCCCATGGCATCCCATGGAGGGGGAAGATGCCATCCTGCCGCTGGCATCGCCCCGCTCTGCTCTCACGGACTTGGGAGTAAATCCTGTTCCATAAATCCTGCTCCTCCAGCTCGTGTGGTGTGTGTGCCTTCCGAAGGGGTTTGGCAGGTTTGGGCTCTGTTTTCAAGAGTGATGGTGATAATTGATAGCCCAGCATGGCTTGAGGGGTCAGGTGAGGAAGCCCCCGGCTGTTCCTCCCCACCCTGCGCCAGAGGTGCTGGAGAATCCCTCTGCAATCAGCATTTAATGAGGTTTTGCTCATTAGGGAAGGCGGGGCCACTCACCCAAACTTTGGACTGCTGTTCAGGCATCCAGAGGGACCCCTGGGATTTTGGGAAGGGTGTATGGAAATAGGGGGGGTGGGTTCAAGGTGTGAGTGACATTGTGGGGAAGATCCTTGTGGCATCTCCCTGGTTCCTGAGGTGTCATCAGCCCTCACAAAGGCTCCTGCCCTGGGTACAGCCCCTGTGACACCCTGAAAGCCAGGGTCACTGGGAACTGGGGGAACTGGGAGAACTGGGGGGCACTTGGAAGACCTTGGATCGTGGGAATGGGATGCACTAGGGGTGATGGGACACTGGTGGGGTACTGAGTGACACTGAGCTGGAGGCACTGGGAGCACTGGGGAGGTGCATTGGTCAGATCAGCCTTAATCTCCAGGACTGGGGACTCTGAGTGAGCACTGGGAGGAATACACTGGGAGCAGTGGGAGGACACTGGGAGCACTGGGAGGACACTGAGAGGACACTGGGAGCACTGGAGGGACACTGGGATGACACTGGGAGGACACTGGGAGGACACTGGAAGGACACTTGGAGCACTGGCAGGACACTGGGAGCACTGGGAGGACACTGGAAGAGCCTCGAGCACTATGGCCGCCAGGGGGCGCCGGGGCGCGGCGCGCAGCGAGTCCTCCACACCGCCAGAGGGCGCTGCAACACAGCAAGGCCTCTCCCGTGTGTATTCTCTCTGGCTCCGCCCAGCCGTACAGCGCGGCGCGGTGCCGCGACGGCGGTTGCGCTTGACGGCGGGAGCGTCGCAAACGGCCCGTGAAGGACGGCGGCGGGCCCGTGAGGGGGGGCGGCGGTACCGGCGGCGCGACAGCGGCCGTGTCGCGACAGGCGCGCAGCCATGCCCTTCTTCGGCCTGCAGAAGCACCTGGGCATCGACGTGGACAGCTTCCTGCTGCGGCAGAGCATGCCGCAGCCGCACGGCGAGGCCGCGGTGTGCCACGCGTTCGAGCGCGAGTGGGTGGAGTGCGGGCACGGCCTGGGCCAGACGCGCGCCCGCCGCGAGTGCCAGCTCGAGTACGAGGATTTCATGGAGTGCATGAAGCGCACCAAGCTGGTGGGTGAGCGGGGAGGCACCGCGGGGCTCTGGGGGACGCTGGAGGGGCGCGGGGGGCTGGAGGGTCCTGACAAAGGGGGACACCGGTCCGCGCTGGGGGGACTCGAGGTGCTGGGGCAGGCTGGGGAGAGGGTGAAGAGGGTCCTGGCTAAGCTCTGGGGAAGGTTTAGGGACTCCAGCGCTGCCTGGTTATTCGCACTGTGAGGAGGGGGATCTGGCCCCCCAGCACCCGCTTTCCCTAGGGCTGTGGTGGCTGCAGGAGCCCGGAGAAGCTTTGGCTGCCCCATTCCTGGAAATGTTCCAGGGCAGGTTGGACGGGACTTGGAGCCAGCTGATTAGTGGAAGGTGTCCCTGCCCATGGGGGTGGGACTGGGTGGGATTTAAGGTCCCTCCCAACCAAACCGTCCATGTTTTGGGTCAGCCGGGCAGCGCGGAGCAGACCTTTCTCCCTGCCCCCAGCCTTCCTGGAGCAACATCCACATCCAGGACAAAACCCCGGCCAGAAAATTCGGCTGGGAACCCAAATATCATCGGTGCAGAATGTGTTACAACATCCTGAAAGCCCCAGGGCAGGGTTAGCGTGGGTTCCACATCTATGGGGCTGCCAGGACCTGCCCTGGGGACATCCTGAGACCCCCGTGTGTCCCTGCCAGGCTAAAAGGCTCCGGACCATCCTGGAGCAGCGGGACAAGATGATCAAGGAAGGGAAGTACACACCCCCCGACTACCACACGGGCAAGGAGGACTCCAGGCCGTGATTCCCACTGGAATTCCTCTTGGAAGAAACCCCACAGGGCACAGGGTGGGGTGAACAACCTCAGGTGGAGCACTGCTCGGGCAGTAAATATTCCTTTGGAATGTCTCTTTGGCTCTGTCTTGTCTTTTTTGGGGGAAAAACTCCTCGTTTCCACATGGATTCAGAGTGGAAGTGGATGGATTCAGGATGTCTCCTGCGTTTTCAGTGTGTGGGAGGCAGATTTCCTCACTGGGGGCTTTGAAATCCTGTGTGCCAGCAGAATCCATGGAACTCCTGGCACAGCCCAGGGGGTTTGTCCCTCCCAAGGAGAGTTTTTCCCTCCACTCCCTCTAAATCCCTCTCAGTTTTGGAGCAGCACTGAAGCAGGTGAGTCCTTGGAAGAGAAGAGTGGCCAGCTCTGTGCTTTAATCCGTGTTTTTAATACTGGTGGTGCAGTTAATGCTGGATCTTTGATGCAGGTGGAGCCTGTGAGATTCCTGATCCCGACAAATCCCCCTGCTGGGGTGACAGGCTGAGCTGAGCATGACCTCCAGGAGCAGGGATGTGACAGGAGGGACATTCCAGGCTGCTCCCTTTCTGCTCACAGAGGGATGTGTGCTGCTCCAAACCCCTGGGGGATGAACACAGGATCCCTCCTGGGAGCTGAGGATTCTCACGGAGCCCTGACTCCAGGCAGATCCTGGAGTTGCTGTGCCCTTGGATAAGAGGGATCACAGCTGGGTGGTGTGTTTTTGGGGCTCAGAGCCATCCCAGGGTGTGCAGGGCAGGGATCTGACCCAGGAGAGCTCCATCATTTCCAGGCTGAACAAAGTGCGCTGGGAAGAAGCACTTCCCTGGATTTCACTCAGGCTGTGGCAGTGATGGTCTCTCAGGGGCCATCCCAGCAGGGTTTCACCTTTTCCTGGGGTTTCTGCTGCTCCTCATCCTCAGCTTCCTCCAAACCAGCCTTCCCAAGGAGGTTTCTCCCTTCCCCCAGGCCCAGATGGATGGTTTCTCCAGCCCAGATGGATTCCCTGCGCTCGGGCTGAGTCACGGCCGGGGCTGGAGCCACAGCTCTCCCTGGCACTGGGGGAGGGTGGCATTGGAGAGCTCTAAATTCCCAGTCTGGGTTCAAATCCTCTGAGCCAGAGGCACATCCATGACCCAGGACTGACTCTTCCCTGTGTCTGCCTTTGTTTGGCACTGCTGAGCTGCATGCTGCTCTCTGTGTTCCCTCTGCTTTACATAATTCCAGAAATAAAATGCTTTAAGATATTTTTTTCATCAATTTTGATATTTTTCTCCTGTTTCCTGCCCATGGCAGGAATAACTGACCCAAGACCCCATCCTGGCTGGATCCTGGTGTGATTCCTGATAGAGACAGGGAGCTGCTCTCCCTGACAATCCTCAGGGATTTTGTTGGGTGCTTTAAATGTGAAAACTCAGATGGTGATGAGTTTTGAGCAGAGGGAAACCAAGGTAAGGATGTCAGTGCTCCATGGATCTCAGCATTCCAGCTGTAAAAGTGGGCAAGGGGATTCCAGCATTCAGGGAGGGAAACATGGGAAAGATACAGGAGCCACGTGAGGAAACAGGAATGGTTTCAGGTGGAAAGGAGCTGGGGAGGCTCTGGAGCTGCCAGAGCTGCCAGAACAAATAAATGATGGATAAAGAGGGAAAATTGTGCTGGGGATGGAAATTGAGCGGTGCCACGGGAAACATTGGAGTTATTTATCCACAGTGAATTGTTATCCTGGGGGGATTTGGGGAGGAGGAGTGAGGGAGGGCATGGGACTGCATGGGTGGGGGATGTGGGAACCCACATGGGACATCCAGAACAGCTGAGCTGTTCCAGGAGCTGATTCCTCACCAAACCAACCCCAGCATCAACCCCTGGGTTTCACCTATGGGTGGAAATTTGGGAAGTGGGGCCAGCCAGGAGTGAAATCTTCATGAGCCTCCACACCAAATCTGCATCCCCCTTGCAATCACTCATTATGGATGATAATTCTTATTAATTATCCCTCACTTTCCCAAAGAGATGTGCACTGTGGAGGCACCAGGAATGCAGAGAAGACTTTGGGAACGTCTTGACTTGAGGGCTGGTGGCACCCAGAGCCACAGGGCAGCACAGGCTGGGAATTGCTGGTTTGGGGAAAAAACCCAACCAGTGCTGTGTTTGGGAAGGGTTGCTTTTCCAGCGAGAGGAGGGAAAAAAACAGGCTCAGCAAAACGCCTGGCAGCTCACTGGTGTGGAGAGTGACTCATCCCATCGAGCGGTCCAGATGTCGGAGGAAATATTGGGATGCATCCGAACGCTCGTGGCTCCCGAGTGGCTCTTTAGATCCGTTCAAAATCTAATTGCTCCGGCGATCGGCGTTATCGCAGCCAAGGGCGAGCAGGGAGCAGCCGGAGCCGGGAGGATCCATTTGCTGTAGTTAAAAGCTCTGTCAGGAAATTCGGCCAATGAAGGGAATAATCAAAGACCTGATGAATACAATCAAATTCATGGAGAGATTAAAAAAACACCTCCCAGCTCTGCTGGCCAGAGACTGAGGCCGAGGCTCTGGCTGAGCAGCAGGGATCGAAAATGGATCCGATGCTCCTGACCGATTTTCCCCAGGCAAAGGGATTTGGAGCATCCTCAGATTCACAGTGTGGTTCACCACGGAGCCCTGAACAGGATCCATTTCCAGCCTGTAGTAGTTCCAAATTTATATTTTGCTCTTTGCCTTTTTTGTCGCTTTCCTGGCACGGGGTGATGCCACGTCCCGGCTGGGTGGGAGGCACTGAGGCTGGAATGGGGTGGGAGATCTCCATGGGGAGCTGATCCTGTCATCAACACGGCTTTGGTGAGGGCAGAGCACCATCCCTCCCCCCAGCCCCTCATTCCCATTTTCCTACAACTCTTAGCCCGTGGGAGTTGGGGTCTGGGATAAGGGTGAACCCCCACCTCTGCAGCTCCCACAGCGCTGGATGTGCTGTGCATCATCTGCAAATCCTCTCTGCCTTGGAGAGGGGGAATAAACAACTCTCAGGAGATGAATAATTTATCAAAAGTCAAGAGAAAAGGCAGGTTTCTTTTAGCCCTGGGCTTGGGCAGAGGTTTTAATGAGGGAGAGGGACAGTTCCTGGGGCAGAGCTGGGTCCTGGCTGATTAGCACCAGGAGACATCTGCATCCCTGGGGATGCCCAAGGTCTTGGCATTCGTGGTCCCAGGGGTCCCTTCAGTCCTGCCGAGTAGCACAGAACAGGGAGCTGAAATGATTTAGGGAGGACCTGCCTCCCCCCTTCCTCCTGAAATAACAATTCCCCGTCTCCACGTAAGCAAAACAACGCACGATCCTAACCCAGATTCTCAGCACAAATAATCCAGCACCTCCCGGCGCTGCGAGGGATTTCGGGAAGCGCGTTCCGGGTGTGAGATCCACGCAGGCTGGAACAGGCGCCGTCTCCCAGCCGCCCGTGCTCCTCCGGGGTTCAGCACGGCTGGAGTTGGCTGGGCTTGCTCCGAGAGCACCGTGAGGGAGGAGGCTGGAGGCCGGCTGGTGACACAAGGTGACAAAGGCACGCGTCACCCTGCAGCCAGCGCCGGCCTTCCCGCAGCCGGCTGGGCTGTGAACCCCGTGTTGTGTCCCCAGGGTGAGCGGTGCCCGGTCACCAAGGGGTGACTGTAGGTGTCACAGCATCACCCTGGTGTCCGCCAGGGGCTGGGCTGGCCGTGGCTGGGCTCTCAGGGCCATCAGCCGTGGCCTCCACGCTCCGCAGACGCGGCTGAGCCGCCCAACCCGTCCGGGAGCTTTGGGAATGGCGCTGCGGCAGCGTCTGGCTCTCCAGGCGCTTCCCTCCTCCCAGCGCGTCTGGGGCCGCCGGCTCTGCTGGGATGAGCCTTCCCTGCTGCACAGCTCTCACGGGTTTTGGGGTCCCTCGTAATGACGGGAATCAGAGCCCCCTCTTGAGTGTTTTATCCATCAGTGTGCAGTATGGACCCAAGCCCTTGCCCCAAGGGTGTGAGACTTGCACAGAAAGCAGCGTCAGGGTGGCAGGGCTGGCACCAGGGTGATGGGCCTGTCACTGTCACCTGTCACTGAGGTGGTGGCACTGGTGCCAGCCCACAAGAACACCCTCTTCCAGTACACCCTTTGCTCTGCTCCCAGTTCCCCAGCACCAGTCTGGCCTGGCTGCAGCACACGAGGATTCCCAGGTCCCGGGAGCTCACAGCTTCATTCCCAACTGGAGCTCATGTCTTCGAGGCCTTGTCCCCTTGCATCTGTGGGGTCACCCCACTGGTGTATCCACACCCACGCGGGATTTAGCCAAGTGCTTCCTCCCCATCCCTGCATCCCAGCGGGCAGGGCCGCAGGGCAACACGTGCTCCTCTCCAGCCACGTCCCAAGCGTCCAAGAGCAGGTGTCACCACACCCCACGCCGTGTGTCCTCCACCGCGTCCCACCCCCTCGCTGGAAGCACTCAGGAAAACAGGCACCGGGAAGCAGAGGTGTTGGGATGAGATCTGAAAACCGGCGGGGGAGAGATGCCCACGGGGCGCTCGGGTGCGCCGAGACCCCGGGGGGACTGGGGCGCCGGGCTTGGCCGGGCCGTGTGCGACGCCGCGGGAGCAGCCGCGCTGGCCCCGGGCCGTGGCACGGAGCTGCCGCTGCTCGTTGGATGCCGCCGTCGGTGCGGGGCGGCTGGATCTGCCGTCAGCCGGAGCGGTTTATCCTGCTTCACTCCTGCCAGGCGGCTGGGGCTGTCCTGCAGCTCCGGCACCCCTTCGGGCTGATCCTGGTGTCCCTGCCCGCTCCGCGGCTGGCGCTGGGACACATTCGCCTGGCGCTGGGATGCTCGACTGCCCCGCAGGTGAGGCCCTGGGCGGCTCACGGCTCTGCCAGCGCGGCCCTCCGGACCTCGCCGTGCCTGTCCCCCGCACCCTGCCCGTGTCCCCCGCGATGTGCTGCGGCGGCAGCTGCTGGCCCCGATCCCCGATCGATGGGTGCTCTAATTACCCCGGGCCTGGGGGCATCCGGAGGATGGGGGTGGAGGGGGGGATGCTGGAGGATGCTGGGGGGGCTGTGTAGGGTGTGGGGAGCTGCCGGATGGTTTTGGGGGACCCCCTGAGCGATGGGGGTGCAGGCTGGGGAGGCTGCAGGCGTTGGGGTGCCCTGAGGAGCCGGGCAGGTTGGGGGCGCAGGGTGGGAGCCCGGAGGGTGTTGCCCGGGGGTGCCCGGGGGTGCCCGGGGCTGAGGTGCCGGTTGTGCTGGCGCAGGGGCGGGCGGCGGGGCCGGTCCCGGGGCTGCACGGGGCGGGAGGCGGCCGGGACCCCCCCGCCGCTCCCCGCCGCCCGGTGGGCAGGGCCGGGCCGGGCCGGGGGAGGTGCCGCGGCGGCGGGAGCGCACGGCGGGGCCGGGAGCGGCCGGACCGGGAGCGCACGGCGGGGCCGGGCCGGCACCGGGAGCGCCGCGTCCTGCCCGCGCCGAGTCGGTACCGGAGCGCCGGCGGGGGGTGAGCGGGGCCGGGGCTGCGGGCAGGGGGGTGCGCGCCGGGGAGGGACCGGGGAAGGGCGGCGGATGGAGCGGGGATGGGCCGGGGATGCAGCGGGGAGGGAGCGGGGAAGCTCCGGGGATGGAGCGGGAAAGCGCAGGGTCAGAGCGGAAGATGAGCGGGGGATGAAGCGGGAAGGGCAGGAGACAGAGATGCAGCGGGGATGGAGCGCGGAAGGGCGGCGGGCGGGGATGGGGATGCGCCGGGAATGGGGGGCAGCAGCCGCCGGGGCTGGGCTGGAGCTGCGGGCACCGGAGGGTGCCGTGAGGAAGGGGTAGGACCGGGTGGGATCGGGGCTCGGGGGGGCCGCACCGGCCCCGTGTGCCCCCGCAGAGCCGTGCCCGCACCCCGCTGCCTCCCGCACCTGCTCCCCCCCTCCCGCGCCGCAAACCCGCGTCCAACCCCCGCAGCCCCCGGCCCTGCCTCTCCCTGGGCAGCGAACCCCACCCGGCCCCGCAGCCCCCCCAGCCCCACACCCGGGGTTCCCCCGAAAGCAGGGCGCGGGCTGAACCCCTCGGGGCTGCCGGAGGAGCCGCCGGTTTGGGCCGCGATTCATTTTTTCGCAGCTTTTCAATGGGGGGTGAATGACTCATGGAATCCTTTCTCCGTTTCTTTCAATGTTTTTTTGGGTCTCTTTGTTCCTGTTTTGCTGATTAAATGATGGGAATAAGGAAAGGCTCGGCGTGATGGAGGCGGCTCCAGCGCCGCGGCACATCGGTTGTAGGAGTCTCAGGCATTTTTTCCTGGTCGTGCTAGAGGACACAATGAGATTTATTTTAAATATGTCTCATGCAAGGTGCTTATTTGCCCAGCGTGTGTACACGGCACAGCTCAGTCCCGGCGTGCTCCAGAAAGCCCTACCATCTTCCCCTGCCATGATTAATGGGATTTTTAAAGCCATCCCCATCCTCAGAGGGGAAAAAGCTGCAGGTACAAAGGGCAGAGCCGAGCTGATGCTCCTTCTTGTACTGAGCACAAAGAAATCGAGCCCAAAAGGTTGGACTTGGCTTTGTGGGAGCGAACTGGGGGATGCCAGCTTGAGCTTTGCTGGTTGAGGGGCAGCAGTGCCACTGTCCCCATCCCTGGACACCCCAGCAAAGGGCAAACTGAGGCAGCGTCGAGGGCTGATTCACCTGGCCGAGAGGGCAGGGACACCCACAGTGGGATGATCCCTTCTCCAGCACCCCCAGCACCTGTGGCGGGGAGGGACCCGGTGTCACTCGCTCTCTGCTCCTTCTCCAGGCTGCTGCTGCCCGCGGGGACGTCCTGCCCGCCCTCCTGCCCGTGCCCTGGGCCATGTCGTCCTCCGACGAGGAGACCCTCAGCGAGCGCTCTTGCCGGAGCGAGCGGTCCTGCCGGAGCGAGCGCTCCTACCGCAGCGAGCGCTCGGGCAGCCTCTCCCCCTGTCCCCCCGGGGACACCTTGCCCTGGAATTTACCCCTCCATGAGCAGAGGAAGAGGAAGAGCCAGGATTCGGTGCTGGACCCGGCCGAGAGGGCTGTCGTCAGGGTCGCAGGTAAGGCAGCGCCTTGTTGGTCGCCTCGCGGGGATTCCTTGTGGTCCCTCGCGGTGACTGAGATGCTTTCGGGGTCATCCCTGTTACCCCACTGCTCCTCGGAGAGTCGGGGGATGGATGGGAAGAGGAGGAGAGGGATGGATGTGGCTTTGGTGGCCAAGGACCAGGGTGGTGGTTTGTCGCTGCCATGGCTTTGTCCTCTCCAGGCTCACTCCGGGCGGTTCATACCCCCAGCTCTGGGGTCAAGGGATGACTGGGCACCTCCAGCTCGTGGCTGGGGTGACATTAAAATGCTTAATTAAGGACTGAATGGCTCCTCGCTGCAACAATGCCCTTGGCTGAACTCCGGGGAGGAATTTGCCCGGGGAGGTTTGGGATTCCCGCCCGGGTGATGGAGCCGGGGCTGCTCCTTTGTGGTGCCATCGGCAGCTCCATCGCTGTGGCCATTGGGACACGCTGGTGTCCCCGTGTGGAGGGGACACTGCCCCGTGTGTCCCTTTGGCTGCCGTGCTGCTGCCCAAGCCGCAGCTCAGGGGAAGGAACAGGGCTGGGAAGGAGAAACAAAGACAGGGATGGACCCACCTCGGCCGATGGCTTCTCCAAGCGCCAGAGGGATGGAGGGGACCTTGCTCCAGGCTGGCTGGGCAGGGAGGATTGGGGAATCTGCTCAGGGCGGCGGCTGAAGGCTCCAGAGCCAGGATTTGGTTCTTCACTGGGGCCAAAAGGCCATCGGGGGCTTTGATGTGTGACTGCCGGGGTTTGTCCACATCTCCCGGCGCTCCGGGCGCCTTTGATCTGCTCCTGCCGGAGCAAACGGGGATTCAGCGATTCGGGGCCGTGCTGGGAGACCCTGCTGAGCCCTGGCCAGGCTGTTCCCGGCTGTTGCTCCAAGAGAAGCCTGAAGTCTGGCTTTCACATCACTGCTGGGGGTGGATACAAGGGTGACAAGCTGTGCCCAGTGCTGGGGACACAGACTGGGAGCACTGGGGAGCAGGGACAGCGCCTGGCACGCAGGCAGGTGCCACCAGGAGCCATCAGGAGTGGCTGTGGGTGCTGCTGGCTCCCTCCCTGCCTGCCCCATGGCACGGGGTGCGTGTGGATCCGGCTGCGCCGTGGTGCCGCTGTGCCATCCCGGGAATCTCGGGGCTGGAAGAACCAGTTGATTCAAATGATGGCTCTTGAGAATGCACCGTCTGGGGCTGGGATAGGCAAATGTGCAGGGTGCGGCCAGCCCTGCCCCTAATCCCAAATCCCTGGGGCTGGGAGATGGAGGGGTACCAGGATCCTGCCATGTCCGTCGCTTCTCACAGACCCGCTCTGCCCCAAAATCCCCATCCTGCTGCGTGCTGAGGACCCTCCCACACCCCAGGGATGGATCCTGCCAAGGCCCAGCCATTCCCCAGCTCTGTTTTCTGCTCCGGATGCCGAATGCTTGTCGTCACTCCGGCTGGATCCAGCCCGTGATGAAAGGCAGGGGGATGTCACAAAATTCGGTCTCATGCAGATTCCCCATTAAAAATAACTCGGGAGGTGCAGTGAGACAGTGCTGAGCTGGGAAAAAAAAAAAGAAGAGTTCGGAGACAGTTTTGTGTCACCAAGTTTGAAAATGAGCTGAAATATTGATTCATCTCCTTGCATTATTCAGTGGGAATGTCTGCAGGGCGCTGGCCGCCCCAGTGCCTCTTCCCACTGGGATCAGGCTTAGGATCAGGGATGGTGGCTCAAGGAATGTGCCCTGGGGGAACTGGCACCTCTCAGCGTGCCTGGGGAGCGGGTTGGGGGGCTTGGCTTTTTGGGATCCCCAGGAAGAGGCGACAGGGCCTGAGGATGGAGCTTGGGCAATTTTTGGGGCTGGGGAGCTCCATCCTGTGCCCACCATGGACCGTGTAGGGTCACACAGAAGGGTTGGCACCTTTGTGTTTTTGGGGGGACACAGGGATCTTGGTTTTGGGGAGACACAGAGATCCGGGGGCTCTTCTTCCTTGCTCTCCCACAGCCTCTGCATCCCTTCTGGCCATCAGAGCCGAGGAAAGGAGGACACAGCCGTGCCCAGGGAGGGCCTTGCGGGGGGTTGGGACACGCTGGCCAGGTCCCCAGGCAGCTCTGGAGCCGTTCCCTGCTTTCCTGGCATCTCCTTGGAAGGCAGCGGTGGGAGGGGAAGGGGGAGCAGGACGTGGAGGGTCAGAGTCCGACCCTTGGCCCTGCCTTGCTCCGTCTCGCTCCAGGCGCTTGGCAGAGGGTGAGGGTGGGCGGGAGGTGCCGCTTTTGGGGGAAAAAAGGGCTCTTTCATCCCAAATCTGCTCGCGCTTGGTGCAGCCAGGGCTGTTCTGCCGTGCTGCTGGGGCAGGAGGGGTTGGGGCAACCCGGGGTGCCGGGGGTGATGGACGAGGCGTCGCGGGGGCTTTCCAAGGGCTCTTTGAAAAGGTTCCTGGGAGTCCTTTGTCACCCGGGCGCGTCACCCGCGCCGCTGGCAGAGCCAGCGCTGGCTGAGGGAGGGAGCTGCTCTTCATCCTCGGGGCCATGGGAACAAACCCCCTTGTTCTCCGCGGCCTTGGGAGCAGCAGAGCCGGCGGCTGGCGGGGCCGGGGCAGGTTCCGAGCAGCATTCCCGCTGCCCGAGGAGGAATCGCCGAGTGCCAGCTGGCCGGCACAGATTTCTCTTTCCCTGGGAACGCGTTTTTGGGTCAGAGGGATGTGGCAAACGCGGGCACCTCTGCAGGGCTCTGCGCGGGGAGGCTCGGCGGGCAGAGCCGGGGGAGCCGAGCCGCTGTGGTCATTCCCAGGGGATTCTCCGGCCATTCCCAGCGGGATGCGCCGCTGCCTGGGGATGCTGCCCGGCCCTGGCACCGCTGGGCACAAAGGCTCTGCCACGAGGTCGCCTGGATGGAAACCCTCCTCCTCCCCACGGGGGCTGTGCCGGGGATGCGGCGGGGCACCGGCGCTCGGTGCCACCTTAATTACTTTTCCTAATTAAGGCGCCGCACTGAAAGGGAGATGCTTCCCAAGCCGGGATGAGGGGGGCGATTTGTGTAACCCCACCCAGGCCGAGGGCTGCGGGAGGAGGAGGAGGAGGAGGAGGAAGATGGAGGTGATGCCCGTGGTCCCTCTTCATTTCCTGGAGGGATGTGGGGCGCAGCCACCCCACCCCGAGGGGATCCGGGGGTCCCTGGGTGACGCTGGGGACACACAGGGTGTCTGTCTGAGCGGGATGGGGCTTTTCTCGTTGCCATGGTTACTCAGCCGGGCCCTCCAGTTGCCATGGGAACGGCGCATCGGGGTGAAAAAGCAACATCCTGAGATGGCCAAAAAAGGCCGGGATTTGCCCCAGTGGGGAGGCTGGTCCGGCGGGGGTCACGGCGAAGGGGGTGTCCTGTGGGCTCAGCGGGGGGGTGGGTGTTGGGGGGACTGGGTGTCCCCTGCCCGGGGACAGCCCCTCGTGTCCCTGTAATGGCTGTTTCCATGAGAGGCTCTGTCAGCTCGTCTGGGATTTGGTGGGGCTGAGTGTGGTTTCTGTGGATGTTGGGGTGGCAGGCAGGTTTGGTGCTGAACCCCATTCCCTTTTCCCCACGGGGTTTGGCTCTGCCCCACTGTCACCCTTGGTGGGATCCTTCCATCCCCTTCCAAGTCCCCAGGGACCTCTCAGGGACCTCATTTTCCTGCTCATTCCTCACCAGGTGATGCTGAGGGTCCCCATTGCCCCCCAGTCCCTCCAGGCAGTGCTGGATTTCCCTGGTCACATTCAGGAACCCAACCCGGGGATCCCCACAGACCCCCAGATCCTCCCATGCTGGAAGTAGGGTGGGGAGCAGCAGGACCTCCCTTTTGGGGGCAGCGGGACTGGGTGCACTGGGACGTGATGGAGTGTACTGGGATGAACTCACTGGGATGCACTGGTATCTACTGGGATGAACTCACTGGGATGCACTGGTATCTGCTGGGATGAACTCACTGGGATGTACTGGGGGCACGAATTGCCACTGGGGGTCTCCAGGTGACACCGCGGCACTGGGAGGTCACGGCATCACGTGTGTCCCCGCTGGGGAGTGTCATCCCCCGACTCCCAAGGTGTCACCCCTGGTGTCTGTCCCGCTCTCACCCCTGGGTCATCCCCTGGTGTCACTTCACTGCCTGTGTCGGTCGACCCCCCCGATGTTGTTTGTGATGTCACCCCCACTGTCACCCCCTGGTGTTACTCCTGGTGTCACCTCCACTGTGACCCCCTGGAGTTACTCGCGGTGTCACACCCACTGTCATCCCCGGTGTCCCTCCTGTTGTCACCCCCGTTGTCCCTCCCCGTACTTCCCCGCGTGGCCACCAGGGGTCGCGGCGTGCCCGGGGCGGGCACCAGGGGGCGGAGCCTATCCGGGGGTGTGGCCTCATCGTGGGCGGAGCAAACACGACCCGGTGGGCGTGGCCACGAGCGATGGGCGTGGCCACAGCACTGGGCGGGCTCTGGGGCGGGATGGGCGTGTCCAGGGGGCGTGTTCACATCATGGGCGTGTCCCTATCCATGGCAGTGTCCCCACCCATGGGCAGATCCGGGGCCGGTGGGGTGTCCCGGGAGCCATGGGTGGGTCTGGAGGCGTGTCCGTGTCGGTGGGCGTGATCCATGGGCGTGTCCTCGATGGGCGTGGTCATGTCAATGGGCGTGTCCTGTGTCAGTGGGCGTGTCCGTTCCCGTGGGCGTGTCGGTGCCGGTGGGCGGTGCCGGGGCGATGGGCGGCTCCCCGGGGCGGG
This sequence comes from Lichenostomus cassidix, assembly GCF_008360975.1. Taxonomy (NCBI): domain Eukaryota; kingdom Metazoa; phylum Chordata; class Aves; order Passeriformes; family Meliphagidae; genus Lichenostomus; species Lichenostomus cassidix. The sequence goes on along the minus strand of NC_139503.1, from coordinate 1,586,574 downwards.
CCGGTCCCGGGCGCGGCGCGGCGGAAGCAGCCCCGGCACAGACGGGCCCTGGCCGCGCCGCCGGCAGCTGCGCCCAGCCCGGGCACAAAGGCCGCCATGGCCGGCTACGTGCCGGGGCTGCTCCCGGCCAACCGCAGCCAGGAGAAGGAGTTCGTGCAGGCCTACGAGGACGTGCTGGAGCGCTACAAAGGTACCGAGCCCGCCGGGGCCCATCGGCCGGGCCTGGAGCGCACCGGGGCCGCCCGGCGGGGCTGAGCCGGAGCCTTCCCGGAGCTTTCCCGGAGCTTTTCCGGAGCCTTCCCGGTGTTATCCCGGTGTTTTCTCGGTGGCCCTGGGCGCGCTGCGGGTGGGATGCTCGGGGGGAGCATCCTGCGGTGTCCCCGCGTGGGGTGCCTCGCTGCGAGTGTCCCCAACGCGGGGTACCCGCGGCTGAGCGTCCCGGCTGTCCCCTGCGTGGGGTGTCCCGCCTTCCCGCGTGGGCTGTCCGGGGGCTCCGCGTCCCTGCGTGGGGTTGGTGGCTGCCGCGTCTCCCGCGGGGGCTGCCCGTGGGTTCAGCATCGCTGCGTGGGATGCCCGAGGGATGAGCCGCACTGGGGTGTCTGGGGTTCCTGCGTGGGCTGCTGGGCGCTCGGCAGCCCTGCGTGAGCTCCCCGCGTCCCCTGAGTGGTTTTGGCGGAGTTTTGGGGTCCCCGTGTCCCTTCCGTGGGGTGCGCAGCATCCCACCTGGGCGCCCCGCGGCTCGGAGCGGCACAGCATCCACCATCCCTGTGTCCTCACCCGCGGTGGCACGGGGTGTCTGGGGACCCAGCGTCCCCCTTCCGTGTCCCCACAGCCCCCCAAGCCGCCGGGGTCCCTCCCGGAGCCGCAGGCGGGCAGGGATGGAGGGCCAAGGTGCTGCCGAGGCCGGTGCCGGTACCGGCAGTGAGTGTGCAGTTTTGATGTCAGCGGCTCATCCCCCGGCAGCTGTGTGCGTTCCCATTCTTCTGCTTGTTATTATTATTTTTCCCTCCTCCCCGCCGCAGCGCTAGGTTTGTCCTGGAGCCCAGATTCCAGCCCCACAGGGCTCCCAGCGCTCCGGTTTGTAAGTTTAGCAGCCAAGTCTCTCTAAAGACGGGGATGGCCGAGCCGAGAGGAGCCAGGCGCTGTTTCCTTTTCCTTCCTGCCTGCGGAGAAAAGGGGAATAATGGATTCCCTGGCTCCCTGATCCAGGGGGTGCCACTCCAACATCCCAGAGGTGGGAGAGACGCGCAGCCTCCGCAGGGAGCAGGGAATAAAAACCTCGCCGGGTGCCTTGGAAAGGCGCTGGGAAACGTGACTCGGGCTCGTCCAAGTACTCGGCAAACTTTTTTATTACTGAAAAGCTGCTTTGATGTAGCTGGGTGCCAGCGCTGGCGTGGAAAGAGCTGCTGTTTGCATCGGGTTTGCTTTGTTCCGGGAGAGAAATGGAAATTCCAGTGCCTGGAATGCACTGGTCCAGCTGGGGCACCCCCTGGCACCTGGGCTCCCCTTGCTCTGGCTGTTGGTGCCTTCCATGAGCAATTGGGTCCTTTTGGGAAGGGATTTTTCTAGGGAATATGTGATTTTTTGCACTGGGATACGGTAGAAAGCTGGTGATAACTTGGAAATAACCCTGCTGGGTGCTGTTGGAGCTTGTTTGTGGTGTCGGGGAGATGAGTGTTTATGCTCCATAAAAGCTTGCCTTTGCTTTTGACCCCTTCCCAGCTCCCCCACCCCTCCTGGGACATCCCCCCAGGGCTGAGTGGGAGCCCCAGTTTGGGTTTTTTTGGCTCAGAACTGGTGGCTGTGTTGTCTGTTCCCTGTTATCCCCCGCTGCAGCTCCTGTAAACCGTTCGGTTTTTCCTGTCCAGAACAAGTTTTCCACTGGCTCATCCCCTCCCCCTCTTAATCCTGCAAAAACAGAGAGTTTTCACTGAAATGTGGCTGCTGAGGGCCGAGTGGGGAGAGCCATGGTGTTGGTGGCTGGCTTGTGGTGGTCACCCTGGACCTGCCACATCCAGGACCTGCTGCTGCCAGCAGCAACTCGCCAGGAGGGCAAGGAGGACACTTGGCACTGCCAGAGCTGCGACTGCAAATGCATTTCTCTCAGACAGCACCACTAAACACCCTGAAAAATCCCAATTTGAGCGGCAAGGCCTCTGCTGTCCAGCAAGCCAGGACAGGTCTGGAGACAAGGAGAGCACGGGAAGGATCCCAGAGCTGTGAGTCCTGATTTTCCCTGGTGAGCAGGAGTGAAGCAGCTGGCAGATCCCCGTGATTCCTTTCTTTCTAAGAACACCCACCTTCGGCAGCGGGGTGCCGGGGAGTTGTGCCGCAGCGCTGCGGCTCGCCGGGATGCTCCCCGTGCTGGGGGAGGAGGTTTGCATCAGAGCTGCGGGGGCACCCAGCCCTGCTCCTCGGGGGGTGGCCTGAACTGAGGATGGGGCTAAAAGCAGGGATTTTGGGGGTGGTGAGCCAGTGCTGCCTCAGCTTCCCTCATTCAGCATCCTCGGGGTTGTGCTGGCTGGGAAGAGCTCCACACCTGCGGGTTGGAGGTGACCAGAGCCACGACCTTCACCAGTCTGGCCCAGTTGGAAGCCAGCAGGTCAGTTCCCTGCAGGCAGCCAGCCACGGGGAGGTTTCCAGCCCCTCTTGCCTCATCCTGGCTCGCAGTGCCGCGGCACACGCCGGGACCTGCCGCTGCGGATCCCGGTGGGAATGACGGCGTCGGCGTGGGGGTGACGCCGGAGCTTTTGGGGACCTCTCTGGCTGCTGCCACCACAGGCAGGAAGGGGGGCCTGCCTGTCACCCTGAGTGTGGCCCAGCAGTTCCATTCCCAAGGTGACTTCCCATCGTGGTTTGGGAAGTGTTGACCCTCGCTGGCCACTCGGCAAACCAGGAGTCACTCCCTGGGATGTCCGGCAGTGCAAGGGTGCTGGCAGCTCTGCCAAGCTCAGAACACAGGTCATGCTTTCCCTGCTCACAGCGCTGTAAACATTAACTAATCAATCCCGGTGAAATCCTCTCTTTTTCGTAGCTAACTGGGATTTTTTGGGGGGTTGGGGGTAAAAAAGCTGGAGCTGTGGCATCTGAGAAAGGTTTTTTAGCTCTCAGTGCTCCGTGCTGCCCGGCACGTGGCCTGGCTTGTTTGGAAAGGGACAGCACAAGGTGGTTTGTCACCTTGTCTGAGTGACCTGGCTCCAGTTAGGGAGGGAACAACCTCCCAGTGACTGGAGGAGACCCTGGGGTGGACAGGGAAGGTGGGGGACCCTTGTATAAACCAACCAGGGTTCATTCCTGGTTGGATCTGGAGCTTTCCTGGTGGTACACAGCATTCCTGGCCATGCCCATCTCTGAAGAACATCCTTTTTTCTCATTTGAGTCTGGTCTTGTGCCACAACAAATGCACCTAGAGGTGTCTGGACCCCAATTCCGGGGACTTGGAGGTGCCTTGCTTGTTGAGCCAAGGGATTGGCTTGTTCCTTTTTGCAGGGGATTGCTGGGAGGTCATCCCACAAGGATAAAAATCACTCCTGGGTGGTGCTGAGTGGTGCACGAGGTGTCTGGTGGCACTGGTGGCATGGTGGTGACTCCTTGCTGGGGGAGAGGAAGCCCTTCTTCCTCTTCATCCCTGGGGAGGAGGATTGGCCAAGTTCCACTTTTGGAATGGAGAGTCCCTGGCTTGAGCAAGCGTGGGGGAAGCTGGGCTGGAAGCCATGGGATTTTCCATCATGGGGTGAATAATACTGATTTTTTGGGGGGGGGATGAGTGTGGGAGTCACTGGCCTCTCTGGCATGGGGGCAAAGGGGGACTCAAGGAGCCTGGAGCAGCCCTGGCTGTCCGAGGTGGAGCCTTCAAGGAGCTGTTTGACTGTTTTGGCCAGCAGGGAGGTGGGGCTGGTGGTGTTGCAGGTGACAGGATCCACCCTACCTTCGCAGTGAAGTCATCCCGAGGCCCAGCAATGCCTCCCGGGCTGGGATTACCTGGCAGAGAGGCAGCAGAGGCATTTTCCTCCCCCATCCTGCTGGCATCCCCAGCCACGGAATCAGCGGAAGCTCCGGCCGGCGTTGTCCTGCTGCCCTGCTGATGAACCAGAACCACGGCTGAGCTCTGCTCCCCCAGCTCCTCTTGGCTGCTTCCCCTCCTTTCCACGTGCTCTGGTCCAGAGCAAATCCCCCGGGAAGGCAGGGGTTGGGCACAAGGTGGCCGCAGCCGCGCTACCTCGCTGGCATTGTCATTGTCACCGGGCTGTGACCCGCGGGGTGTGCCGGATGGCTTTGATCTCTCAGCAGCCGAGCCTCTGGAAAGGACTGGGGCTGTTCTCCCCCTGCTGCATTCCCGTGGAGCCTTTTCCTTCCCGCCTCATGCTCCGGGGTGAAAGCAGAGTCTTTGACCTCCGTCTGCTGGTTCCCAGCCAACCTCCTTTCCAGGCTCGTCTCGCTTGTGTCAGCTAAGTTTAGACTGCTCTGGACATACCGTGGCTGATGCCAGTGGCAAGGAACCTCCCAGAGGGAAGTAAAACAAGAGGTTTTATTTAAATTTCAAGTGTCTTAACACCATTGTTTGAATACCCGGGTGATGAGTGCCTTTTTTATGGAGCTGGAATGGATAAATCCAGGCTGTGAGAGCCGCAGGTTCCAGTCACTCCTGTCTCATGCAGGGAGAAGCTGTGCTGGAGCTCAGGGAGGGTGTGAAGGAGCTGGGATCTCTGGATAAAGCTCCATCCTCCTTCCCTGAGGGGCTGTGAGCCCTTCCTGGCCTGTGGGCTCAGCCTGGCTGGTCCTGCATGGGGCAGTGTTTCACTGCCGGCCAGAGCAGGAGGGCTGGGAGTGGCGTGGGGTGGTGGGAAGATGCTCAGAGCAGCTGGGAATGAGTGCAGGGAAGCCCTGGGAAGGACCCCACACCCTGAGCTCTGATAATCCAGCCCTTCCCAGTGCTCTCCGTGGCTCAGCCATGCCCAGGGCGTCGCTGCTGTGGTTGGATCTTAGCAACGCCAGCTGAGTTTTCCAGGCAGGTGAGGCAATCTCTGCCCTGGGGAGAGGTGGTGCAGGGGTGCTGGCACACCTGGGATGGGGCTGGGAGTGGGGAGCACTAATTTTTGGGGCTGGTCACCTGTGATGTGACCGAGGTGAACCCTGCTCCATGGGTAGGAGCAGCACACTGGCTCCTTTCAGCAGCCCTGATTGCTCACACCTTCCCATCCCATCCCAGGGTGGAAACCAGCAGAGCCAGTGCAGGGAGCTGGTGTCCCCAGCTCCGTGAGAGGAACACCCCTCATCCCTGGTGGATGCTCTCCTTGATATTTCCCATTCCTTCCGGGTGCTTTTTCTCCCTGGAAGCTCCAGATTTAACCTCTCAGCACTGCCCTGTCTGGGGGGTCTGGGCCCAGAGCCGGGTTTGGGGGTGTTGAAGCAGCTTGGAGAGGGAATCTGCCAAGGAAATTCCCTGCGTGGAGGATGCTTGTGCTAATAAGCTGGGAAGTTTCGCTTCCAAGCTCACGTCGTGGGGTTTTGTGTGTCTGGATGGATCTCAGCTGGGGAGGGAGATCCTCCAGCATCAGCTTCCTGCAGGGATGCATGGTGGGGCAGGAGGCTGAGCCATCAGATTTGGCTGTGACCATGGTAAAATGATCTGAGATCTGTGTGTCCTGCTCCTGGCTCAGATAAACCCAGAGATTCCTGGAAAAGTGTGGGGGAGAAGTGGGGAGGGCTGTTGGGCAAGGTGGTGTGGGAGATTCCGGGTGAGGAGCAGGATGCTGATCCCGGCAGGATGGGCTGCAGCTCCCTCCAGCAGAGGTGGGACAGCTCTGTCTGCAGGGCTTGTGCTCCTGCCTGCTCCCTGCAGCGTCCCTTTGTCACCCCCTGTTTATCAGCCAGCGAGCTCCAGGCGCCGTGAGGCCACAATCATGTTTATTTTGTTGTTTTCCTGTGCGTGACATGCCTGCATTTCCATTTTTCATTTCCTGTTGCCCTGTTTCCCTCCGGTGAGTCCAAGCGTGCCGGCAGCCTCCTGCCCTGCCCGCCCTCCCCTGCTCAGATGAGCCTTTTTTTAATGATGCTGGTTTTTTTTAATGAAGCTTTTCCAGCCTCCCACAGGTGATGAGTGCTGTGTTTTGCACCTCTGCAGCACCTGCGTGGGTTGGGTTCTCTCCCAGCTTTGGTTTTTACCCATCCTGAGCCCTGCTGGGACCCCTGCCCAGGCTGAGGGCGTAATCCTGGCATGGTTGGGGTTGAAAAAAAATCCATGCATTGATCCCAGTGGGATTTTTTTGCTGATTTCTGTTCATATCCCATCTGGGTGGGACTCACCTTGATTTTTATTAATCCTTTTTGGGTCTGCTGTGACCCTCCAGAAATGCTTTTGCCAGCAGCTTATTTTTCCCTGCAGAAAACCATATACAAGAATTCCCTTGGCTGAGAGATTCCAGGTGACCTTGGGCAGTTTTGCTCCTGGTGAAACTATCCTGTGGGAGCGACTCCTTTCCCGGGAATGTCTTCCCAGCACGGTGGTCCTGCTCTGCACGAGCTGCCCTGCCAGCTAATGAGTGTTAATTAGCACCACCCCTCCTCTTCAGGCACGTTCAGTTGACACAGTGATGCTGGGGACAGCTGGGGTGGCCCTGGCTGTCCTTGTGACCCCGCTGGGGGCTCGCCAGGGCGGTGACAGTGACAGTGCAGCCTTGAGGCTCTCCCGAAATAAATCCACCCCACCTCCATTCCCTGGCTCTGGCAGCATCCTTGGCGTGGCTGGAGCAGCTCCATCCCCACTGCTGGCACTGGTGGGGTCTCCCAGCATCCCCCCAACCCCGGGGTGACAGCGGTGGGGACAACCACGGGTGACACGGGAGGTTTCACTGGCGGCGCCTCCAGACGCTGCTGCCCCTGCAGATATTTCACCCTGGCCGGCTGTTTGGGATGCCTCTCGTTCCTGCTGGCAGGGCAGTTGCTGTGCCGGGAGATCTGGGATTCCTGGATGTGCTGGGGGCTCTCCTGCCTCCCCCCAGCCTCAGTGTGCTGATGGAGGCAGCTGGAGAGATCCTCCCTCCTGCAGGAATTCCTGGCGTTCCCGGCAGAGGGGAGAGGGAGCTGGGCGTGCTCGGGGATGGAAGGAGCTGCTGGGGTGCTCAGGGATGGTGGCATCAGATTCCCATTAGCTTTCCCATTCCCTGCTTCCCGTTAACCCCTCGGGATGGGAGGAGGGAAGTGCTCTTCACCCCATCCAGACAGGGTTTGGGGTTCCTGGTGGGTTCCAGGCTGTGTTCCCTGCATCTCCATCCTGCTGCTGTCATTTTGGAGCTTGCCATGTCCATCCTGGGAGTGTCAGGTCTTTGCCCTTTGCTGGGAAGGGAGGATGGAGATAAATCAGGTGGGATGTTGTGACCCCATGATGCCCTCAGCTGTCCAAGTATTTTTGGGAATGTCGGAAGGGAAGGACCTGATGTCCCTTCATGTCCCCTCCATGGAGCTGTTCCCACCCTTCCTTCTCACAGCCCCTTTGTCAGCAAGGATCAGGGTTTTTTTGTTTTGTTCTTCTTTTCCCTTTTTTTCCCTTCCTTTAGAGGAAAATTCCATTGTGCTATTTTTAGTGGTGACAACTTGGCTTCTTGCAACAACTTTATCCTGCTGCTGGGGGATGCCTGGGAATGGCCCAGGGATGCCAGGGATGCAGTGGGCACCAGGCAGCTCCAGCCCTGGAAGCTGTGCAGGAGGTGGACACAAAGCTGCTCCCATGAGTGTTCTGGTTTTATTGATGTTTTTAGGGATAATGTTGCCTTGGGATGCGGCTTGCTCTACCTTCAACACACGGTGAAGGAGTCAGGGATTCCTGTGCCCATGGATGAGGGGAATCTCCTGGTTCCTCTGAGATATAGGGAGCTTCCAGCTGTGGTTTTTGGGGGAGATTTGTCTCCTGCAGCACATCACTGTGCTGTTTCTCTCCTTTTCCTCTGGCAAAGCTCAATTTTCATGCAGGAGCCCAGGCAGGATGATCTGCACCGTGTGGTGGGTCTTGCTCAATCTGCTGGGATCTTTCCAGAGAGGGAATGGGGAGAGCAGGATTTACCTCCATGGCAGCACATTTCAACACTACTGATGATGATGTTATTGTTATTATCATAATTATCATTATAGTTTTTATTATTTGATTTAACAGAACTCCCGGTCCATGCCTGGTGGACACCATTCCTGCCGAAGGGCAGCAGTGAGCAGGTCAGGCCCTTGGATCCCTCTGGGCTTGTTCCTGCTGCCAAAAATTCCTTTAAAACCAGTAAATCTCCTTTTCAGCTTTGTGAGTGCCTCGCTGCCGGGGCGAGGTGAGCATGTGGCGAGTGTTGGGGGGCAGAGACAGGAGGGATCTGCTCCCCATCTGCTCCCCCACCTCACCTGGCCCATTTTCCCAACATTTTCCAGCACTCCTCTCATGGCTTCTCCCAGACTGATGTCAGTCACCAGGGTGGCTTTTCCCACCAGGATGGAGACCCATCTGCTGCCTGCCAGCCTTAAAGCCCATTGGTGTTTTTTTATCCTCCCCCTCCTCCCAATTCCCTCGAACACTCTCCTCGCTGGAAATATCCCCAGGACATACAATCCCTGAAAGCTGCGGCGTGGAGGGGTGGGATGAGGGATGCCGGGGGGCCCTGATGGTGCTGGGCAGTTGCTGCTGGGCTCATTTGCAAAAAAGGGGGGTGGCCTCAGCCCTGGGAGGCTTTCGTGTGCTTCATCAAATAAGGAAACAGTGCCAGTGGTCAAAGGGCGTCCGGTGGGAATGCTGAGCTGGGGACAGCGGCTGGAGCTGGTGGGTGCCCCGATGCCACCCAGCTGAGGAGCAGGGTGGGATCGGCTGGAAGATGAACTTGGAGAAGTACAAGAAGTTCCTGGATGGACTCGGCAACCTGAGAGGTATTTCCAGAGAGGCTGAGCCGCGCCGGCGTCGCGTCTTTGCCGAGCTCCAGCTGGGTGCCACCATCTGCCATCGATGGGTGATCGAGGCGGATCTGGTGCTCCCAGCACGGCCAGGAGCTCGGGGATCCCGGGGAGGCAGAGGGAGGGTGGTGCTTCCACGGCTCTGCTTCACTTCCCTCTTTTGTCTTCTCCTTGGGTTGGGAGCGCTGAGCCTGGGCACAAAGGAGAGTGGGGCAGCGGCCGGCCCAGCCCTGCGAGGCTGGAAAAGCTGCTTGGCAAATCGCTGGGAAAGGAATCGAGCTCCAATTCCTGCTCCGAGGGGGAGCAGGCGGCTGTTCCCACGGGATGGGGGCTGATCCTGCTCTGCTGAGGCTGTTTCTGCCATGGGTGCACGGTGGCACCCGGGTGCAGATTGCTGCTTTCCCACTTCCCTGCTTTCTAAAGCTCTTTCCCAGTGCTCTGCCCTCTCCTGCCTCGCTGGCTGTCCCTGGAGAGCTGGCTGGGACACCCGATCGTGCCCCTGGCAGGTGGCTGGAGGCAGGCAGCCGTTGTCCCTCTGTCACAGGCAGCGAGCCCGGGCTGCGGGAGAGCAGCTCGGTTTACCTGGTGCTCTGGGAGTGCTTTTTCTCCCCTTCCTTTCTCTATATTTTTATCTTCCCTGCTGTCAGAGGAGCTTTTTCCTCTGGAATTCCCAGCCAGCCTCATCCTGCTGCAGACAGCTCTTGGGATTCTCCTGCCAGGAGGAGAGGAGAGGCAAACAGGAGGCACCTGGAATGCCATCGCCTGTCAAACAACAATGCTGTCATTGACTCGCCCCTTTTTTTTTACAGCAAGGCCTCGGCTGGGCTTTACCAGCTGATCCCATTGTATAACAAAGGTGAATCAATTCCATGTTTAATTTAGCAGGGAGCCAAGGGAGTTGTCACCAGCGGGCTGGCAGTGTCCCCACCCTCCCGTGCCGCCGCGGCCGCGAAGGGTTAATCCCGCAGCTCTGTGGCTGACAGCTGCCCTGAGTTATCGCGTCTGGGAGGAATATAATTCACTTTCTTATGCTGCCGTGGTGTCCATCATAAATTTTTCCTGAGCCTCGCTGCAGCTGGCACTGGGAATCAATGTAAAAGGAGCCCCGAGTCGCCATGTGCCAGCTGGGTGTGCTAGGGGTGGTGGCCAGCTCTGTCCCCTCCATCTCTTGGCAGCCAGAGCAGGGATAGGTGCTGGATTTGGGTGTCACTGACCCCCAATCTGTGTTTTGGGGCTGCTGCTGAAGCTCTCACCCCAAGCTGCCCAGCCCTGTCTCCAGCTGCAGCGCGCCGAGTTCCCCTCCTGCCCGCCAGAGCGAGGTGCAGGGAGCCAAGATGACATTATTAATCGTGTTTACAAGGTGACTGCTTGCAGGAGCTGAGCTGGCAGCCTTCCCCTCTCCAGGTGCTGCCCAGAGCCCTGCCGGCAGCGCTGGCTCTGCTCTGGCTCCCACATCCCTGAGCTCGTGGCACTTTCCACTCTGGCAAACCCAAAAATGCGGGTGGCAAGTCCCCAGGAAGCCCAGGCTGTGGGTTTGGGTCTGTTGCTGCCTCTAGACTGAGCGATGCCGACTTTGTCTGTCACCAGCTGTGTTTACCACAGCCCTTTGTGGCTTTAATTCAGGAAGCAGAGCAGGCAGGGAGATGTGGGCAGGGAAGGGGAGGAGGCTGGAATTGTCCAAGGCCAGGTTGGACAGGGCTTGGAGCAACCTGGGACAGTGAAAGGGGATGAGATGAGATGGGCTTTAAGGTCCCTTCCAACCAAGCCAGTGTGGTATTCTGGGCTTGGAGGAGGCCAAACACTGCTTGAGCCAGCACAGTTTGAGCCTTTTCCTGCTGCTGGGGGCTTCCCAGTGCATCCAAGGTGCCCACAGGGTTGGCTCTGTGGTGCCCACTGGCATGGAGACGCCGTGCCGTGCACCCCACTGTCACCACTTGGCATTGCCATGGATCTCAGTGTGCTCCCAGCACTGCAAACAGCCAGCCCAGCCTGCCCTTGAGCTGCAGGGCTGGAGGAAAACAAGGTTTTTATTGCTGGAGAGGTTTCTTTTCCCTTCTCCCCCCCTCATCTCTATTCATCTCCCCGGGGAGGTGGAGGCAGCAGCGGATATTGGAGCTGGGAGCGTTTCATATGTAAATGCTCGTGTGTGTCAGTCCAGGCCCCTGACCCCCGGCTCTGTGCCAGCATCCATCCCTGTCAGCCCTCCAAGGGGGCTTGGAGAACATCCCAGTGCCCCCAGCCCGCCCAGCTGGGATGGGGCTGGGGCTGGGGGGCCCTGCCAGATCCCTGTCACCACGCTGGGGACAAAAGACGCTGCCCCAGGAGGGACCTTGCCCTGATGGGTATGGGGTCACCCAGACTTTCCACACAGTTTCCATCTTGAGTTTCCCTGTCACGGCCCCGAGGTGACCAGATCCTTGGGGCTGGGCTGAGGAAACCCATTAGATTACAAATTTATTGCCGGGTTAATTTTCCCCGTGGCACGAGGATGGCTGGTTTCGCTTTCTGAGGAGTTTTGTTGTTTACTTGGCAGGCAGCTCCAGCCCAGCATCTCCTCAGCCCTGGCCGTGCACTGCCAGCTAATCTGGCTCCATCTGACCTTGGAGCAGCCACGTGCTTTCCCCAGGGGAACGGGCTCAGATTTTCCCCCGTGACCAAGGAGTGGGTCTGTGCTTGTTCTGTCACCTCACCATCGTACCTGAGCCCAGAGTGAGGAGTTTTGTGGCTCTGCTGAGATTTTGCTGCTAAAAAAGAGGGTTTTGGGTGCTGCATGCTGGCTTTGCTGCCTGAAGGATGTGTGGGGTGGGAGCAGGAGGCAGGAGCAGCATCCTGCCCTGCAGTGCCACGGTGCTGGAGTGGTGCCACAGCGTGTCCCCTTGTCACCGTTTGCTTTCGTCCCATCACGTGGTGGCTTCCCCGACGAGCCACCCAAGGTGGCCGCATGTGATAAGAGATCCAGGGCCAACATCTTCCCTGGCTGCCGTGGGTGGAGGCCCTGGTGAGTTTTGGCTTCTCCTCTCCCAGCCTTGTGCATGAAGAGGATGGTGCTGGTGTCTCCTGGGTGACACTTTGGTGGCACTGCCACCCTGTGAGGTGTCCCTGGGCAGCACCGCCAGGTTGGCACGCTCTGCTGTGCCCTAACTGAGGATCTCTGTTGATTTACAGCTTTCCCACCTCAGCTCTGTGGTGCCAGGGATGGTTTTAGCCCCGGAAAGGTCCGGCTCAGCCCTGCTGAGGGAATCTGCTGGGCTTTGGCCAGGCCGGAGGGGTCTGGGAGATCTGAGCCTTGAGCAGAATGACCAGTTAGCAACTGGATTATTTCATTTGCTTTTTAACAGGGATTAAGTTCCTCTGCAGGAGTGCAGGTCTCTAGGGAACAGAGGTTTTGGGCTCCTGCCTCCCCCTTTTTTTTTAATCCTACATTTCTCTGTGCTGCTGCACGCCAAGGCTGGCCGGGAGCTGGCGGGAGCAGCTGGGATGAAGCATCACCTCAGCACAGCCATGACCTGGGGTGTGATTGAGCCTGGAAGGACCAGGAGCAGCTCGTGGGTGCTGTGGGGATGCAGTTTTCAGTTTCCTGCTGCCCAGAGCCCTCCCCAGTGGCAGGGAGCTGAGGCTGGCTGGCAGAACAAGCTGCCGCTCCTTCGCTCGCCTCCCGCCCGGCGCTAATCAGGTTTCACACTGCTTAGTTTGGGACATCTAATGAGATCAGGGCTCAAGGTTGCTGCCTGCCCTCCATCTGCAGGGGAAGAGGAGGGAATCGGCTGCTTCCTTCTCTTTGACCTCCATTTCTTGCAGGAGGCTTTGCACATCTCTGGCTCTCGTGTTCCCAGCGTGGTGAGGGTGGGGAGACCCTGAGCTGCTTTTTGGGGAGCTGAAGGCAGAAAAAGTGGAGACACAACTCCCTAACAACACCTTGGGCCCTGACCTCCCTTTTCCTCCGTGCTTTATTTCTGGGAAGCAGGACAAGGCCACCAGAGCCATACCCAGGGGACAGCCCAGCCCTGACCCCACTGACCCCAACACCCCCACGCTGTGGGGGCTGTACAAACACAGCTCCCCCCAAAACAAAGCCCAGCCAGTTCCCACTAGCCTGGAGTTTCCCTATTTCCCCCGCTGCCAAGCAGCCTTTGCTTGGCGTTGGAATAACAAGCCTCTTTGCGGAGACACCGACTCTTTTGTTAGCTGCTGGAAAAGGAGTTTTGATGCCGCCCCCCGGCTTTCCTGCTCCCTAAGCCGCTGCTGTGGGAAGTGCAAAGCTTGGGTTTGAGCTGCCGGGGATGATCCCAGCGCTGTGGCTCTGATCTGGCTCCCCGTGGCTCTCCCTGGGGCTCGGCAGGGCAGGGGAGCAGCTCTGCACCCCAAATGGGCACACTGCAATGGGGTCTGGCACCTCCAGGAGGGGCTGAGACTTAATTTGGGAAGGATTTTCCCAGAATTTGGGTATTCCTGGTGATCAGTTCCTGTGCAGGAGGTGGGATTGGGTGCAGGATTTGGGACTTGGGCTGCTCTCTGGTATAGAGCTGTGCCGGTCCCCTCTGCTGGTGGCTTCCATCAAACCTCATGGTAGGGTTGTTTTTTGGTGTTTTTACAACTTTTCTTCCATGGCTTTCCCCCCGTGCCGTCGGGGTGTGCTGGGAACTGCGGCGCTGGTGTTTACCCAGCCGCGGAGACGGCGGCTCTGTGGAGGTGTGCGGCGTTGTCCCCGTGGCCGGAGGGGCAGGGAGGGACCCGGAGATGGCATCGCCTTCCTCCTCCTCCCCCGGCCTGGGAAAGATTCCACCTCTCGTGTCAGCACAAGCCCCAGGAAGGTGTGCAGACGTGTGTGTCCTCTTGCACGTGGGTGTGCGAGCAAGCCAAGCCTTCCTCTGCCCAGAGCTGCTGCTGCTGCTCCCGAAGAGCCTGTGGTGTTTTCTGCCAGGAGCATTTTTCCATTCCTTTCCCCATCCTCCTCACCTCCGGCACTGGCTTCACCTTTTCCCTCTCACCCAGCATTTCCAGGTGCATCCAGGATGCTCTCCGTGCAGCTTTCAATCCCTATTCCCTGTCCCCTCCTGCCCTCACCTTGTGGGACGATGCCACCAAGTCCATGCCAGCTCCAGGGGGTTCGGTGCTTTCCGGGATCAATGAATTTGGTGGCATCACTCAATGTTCAGGCTCCCTGCCAGCGTCCTCGCAGGGGTGACAAACCACGGGGAGGCTTCCGAGAAGTGGGAAGCGATGAAATAATGCCTGAGCTGCTGCGTCAGCAGAATCCCGGCGGCCTTGGGGAGGTTTGTCATGCTGGGAAAGCAGTGGTGAGATCACCCTCAGCTCCCCTCCAGCGTGACGCTCACTCCCGGGCTGGAGGGAGAGCTCCAAAGGCCGAGTGGTGTTGGAAAAAGTGGGAATGAGATGGATTCAGGATGGCATCGCATGGCAGGGATCTGCTGGGATCTGTGCTGGGGGGACAGGGAGCTTGGGTCACTTTGGGGGTGCATGGAGGAGTGGGGCTGGAAGATGGCTCTGCTAAATCTTGGACACCAGAAAGGAAGCTGATGCCCTGGGAATGCCAACTGCTCTTCCTGTGGGAGCTGGGTGAGGCTCTCCCTGATCCTGCTGCGAAGGGAACGATCTCCTTTTGAGTTATTTTTGAGATTCTCCAGGCCCTGGGCTCTCCTGTTGGCTCTGTCCATCTCACTAGGGTTGGTCCCCTGGTATGGCCCCCGTTGGGATGTCACATTCCCACAGACCCCATAACTGCTGCAGCGTTGGGGGATTTGCCCTCCAGCCCGGGATCAGGAGTTCACCCTGCTGGAGAATGATTAAGGCATGAGCAGGTGGCTGTCCAGCTCAGCTGTTTGCCTTTGCAGGATGAAAGCCACAGGAATGATGTTTGCTCCCAGCCTTGCCTCGAACCTTCTTTTCCCTGCTCTCCACCTCCCTATCCCACAGCAAGGTGGTCCTGGGGTCCTTTCCCACATCCACCCCGATGCAGCACTGTCAGCCCTGCTGTGGGAAGGGAAGTCTTGTCTCTTTTTAAAGATATTATTCTAATTTTGGTGCCCAGACGTCTGCGGGAAAAGGGAACATCTCCATTCTTATCACCGGAGCTTCCTTCTGCTGGTTCCTCAGTTCTGATTTTACCACTGATGGTGCCAGGGTGGAGGGTCTGAGGTTCCCTTCCCTCTCCTCTCATTTTGCTGAGCCCAGCTGACCTTTGGAAGCTCCTCAGTGAGAGATTTTCAGGCAAATATTGATTTGTGCACATCCGGGGGGGGCTGGTGCAGAGCTAATCCGGATGAAGCCCAGCTCGAGCTCCCACTATTCCCTGCCCAAATGGGGGGCAATGATGGGATACTCCACCAAAATCCTATTTGCACAAACCCCCGTGCTTGGCACGTTGGTTTTCCAGGGCCACAAGAGCATTGCCATGTGCGACTTTCCCACAATCCCCATTTTTTACAGCGCTGCAGTCGGGCTGTGATGCCAACCCAGAACCCCGTGGGTTTCTCCCCATCCCTCCCGGCAGGAATGTGGCCACCGGGGGATGACGAAAGCCAGAAGGAAACGCTGAACGTGGGGAATGTGCCCGCCGTGCCAGGAGCCGGCTGGCGAGGGCTCCCCGGCTGTGCCCGCACACGCCGGCTGGCTGATTCACCAGCAGCGGCACAGAGCTGCCAGCCGGAGCCGAGGAGCTGGGCAGCGTCGGGAGCTGTGACCTGCCCCGTTCCACCTTGTTTTTAATAGCCCGGATCAGAAGGAACGTCATCTTTGTTCTGGCTTTCCTTTCCCAAGGCTGCTGGCGCCGCGGGCAGGGTGGAGCGATGCTCCGCGCCCCGGCGGGGCTCTGCCCGTGCTTGCCGGCGGAACGGGGTGCCCTGGCACGTGCGGGAGCGCTCGGCAGCCGGGGATGGGCCGTGCTGAGCTGGCTGTCTGTCTGTCTGTCCGCAGCTGCCTTTGCTGTGGTTTGCCGGGAGGGTGTGATGCTGTGCAGGGGGGGAAAGTGTGGTCAGAGGGGGAATGAGCTCGGCTGAGCGCCGGGGTGGGGTGTGCTGGCATGCCCTGGTTAGGGATTTGGGGTGGGGGGTTTGTTGAAGGTCTGTGCCCCCGTGGAAGCCCAGGCAGACCCCTCGACCCCCTCCAGGTCAGGGTCTGCCCCTGGGTGATGCTGTCTTGGATTTCCCTGCTCATCCCTGATCCAAAACCTGGAGCTTCCTTCCCCTCCTTGTCGATTCTAAGCCATAAGTGACAGATTTGCCCTTAAAGCTCCCGGAAAGGAGGAAAAAAACAGCAGAAAGGGGAAAAGCTTTGGATTTGGTTAAGGATTTGGGGTGTAGGGTGTGTTCCAGCTCTGTGGAAGCCCAGACAGACTCCTCAACCCCCTCCAGATCAGGATCTGTCTTTGCGCATCCCTGATCCAAAAACTCCTTCCCTCCTCATCAATTCTCAGCCATGAGCGACTGAGATTTGCCCTTAAAGCTCCCAGAAGGGAGGGAAAAACAGCAGAAAGGGGAAAAGCACCGCTGAGGAAGCACGGCAGGAAGCCTGGCTCCTGTCCTGCAATCACGAGTTGGTGCGTGCTCAGCCCTGCTGCTGGACATGCCCTTTAACCGCTGTGGCAACTGGGGTGTCTCGTGGCCAGGGTGGGGTGACCCCGATGGCCATTTGGGGCAGACAAGTCCTGCAGGGCACTCCCGTGTCCCGTTTTTCCTGCTGCAGGCAATGGAGGGGCTTGGCTGGGTGGCACTGGGTGGCACTAGGTGGCACTGGGTGGCACTGGAAGGCAAACCCCGGGGCACAGGGGGTGCAGGCAGAGCCCCGGAGTGATGCTTCACCCCTCTCGGTGCTGCCGGGCGCCAGCCCTGGCTCTGTCCCCAGCGCCA
Source organism: Lichenostomus cassidix (assembly GCF_008360975.1). NCBI lineage: Eukaryota > Metazoa > Chordata > Aves > Passeriformes > Meliphagidae > Lichenostomus > Lichenostomus cassidix. The sequence goes on along the minus strand of NC_139503.1, from coordinate 1,569,790 downwards.
GCCGGCCGTGCCCACTCCGGCGTTTCCACAGTGCCACCTGGCTGCCACCTCCCCGGGCTGGGACACGGAGCCTTGTGCGAGGCCACAGCACCCGGGGGGGTGAAGGAGCACCCCACACCGGTGCCAGGGTGGCCTGAGAGGTGCCAGGGACAGGAGGGCTGTGCCCGGATCCCGGGTGACGCTGGCCGGCAGCTTCTCCGGTCATATAAGGAGATGCCGGAGCCGGGAGCTGAGCCGGGAGCTGATCTCTGTCGCCTGAGCATTACTCACTGGGGAGGCACATGGAGGGGGGTGGAACAGCCCAGGACACCCAGAGCTTGGGATGACTCAGCTCCAGGCAGGAGCAGGGCTGGAGGGAGGGTGGTCCAGGATCTGCATCCCCCCACGGGGTACCCTAAACCCATTGGGGGCAGTGCTGGGGGTCTCACCTTTTTGGGGGATGCAAAATGCTTCTCAGGGTGCTGTGTGAAATCAGGGGGTGCCCTGCAAGGTGGGGACCCCGCTATGGGGAGGGCAGGGCCTCTCCACTCCCCAAATTCCAGCACGGGCGGGAGATGTGTCCTCTCCCCACCCCTTTCCTTTTCGGGCGAAGCCGCTGCGCAAGGAACTAAAAATGAGCTGTTTGTGTTTTGGGGTGGTTTCCATGGCAGGGAGGGGGAGGGTGGCTGCATCCGGGGCTGGGTGGTCCCCAGAGCCCTGCAGAGTCATCCCGAAACCCAACGTTGGCTGTGACACCCCAGATGTGCCACCTCCTTCCTGCCTTATCAGCTTCCTGCAGTGGGAAAAGGAGAGTGGGGTGATGGGGTTAATTGTGGGTGAATTTGGGATCCCCAGGGTGTCCTGATGCAGCAGAGGGATGCACTGATATATAGAAATACACTTTTATAAAAATATATTCAGGATGGAATATATTTATATAAATATATATTGTGGGTCCCTTCCAAGTCGGGGTATTTTACGATTCCGTTAAATTATATTTATATCCGTAAATATAGATACAAATATATATTTATACTTGATTATACGCATTTTAAGTGTTTATTTCACCCAAAGCCTTGTCCAGCTGGCAGCACTCAGCACATTTTATCAGCCCCTCCGTGCAGGAAGCACAGGAGCAGCTGAGCCCCCATGGATGCAGCTGGGATGAGGGAATATGAGAAACTCCTGCTTCCTGCTCCATCACCTCACCAGCCCTCACCTGCCCCACAGGAGGCTCTTTGCCCCACTCAGGCTGGACCATGGGCCCATTTATGGCCTCATGCTTGCCTCGTGGTGGCTCATTCCTCCTGCAGCCTTAACAGAAAGCAGACGGCTTTGGAGGAAAACTATGCTGGGATATTTTTCATCCAGGCAGGGATGGAGCTCTGGAAAATAATATTGCAACAGCGCCGAGCCCCGGGGTAATTCTGTATTTTCTGTCACCCATCTCGTTGTCCCAAAAGATGTGGGGTTTGCAGGAGATCCAGGGAATGATGCAGTTATGGGATCATGGAATGGTTGGGATGGAAAAGACCTTAAAGGTCATCTCATTCCACCCCCTGCCATAGGCAGGGACACCTTCTGCTATCCCAGGCTGCTCCAAGCCTTGTCAACCTGGCCTTAGGCATTTCCAGGGGCAGCCACAGCTTCTCTGGGCACTCTCTGCCAGTTTTTCATGTTTCAGGCAATGTTTGGGTCTGTCAGGTTTTGTGTGATATGATTTTCTTTGTGTGCCTGACCAGCTGGTGGCTGTTGGGTTTGGGGAACTGCTCAAGGGTTATAAATATAATATAAATCTCTGTTTGCACCTGGGTGAGACTCTCATGGGGTTTCTCAAATCTGGAGCAGGAGCTTTGGGATGGCATCTGCTCCAGCACTGGCCCCTGGTCAGTAAACCCTGAGCTGGAGCTCCTCCAGCTCTCCCACCACTAAATCCTGAGCGAGCCTGATGTTCTTCAGCTCTGCACTGTGCCACCCTCACCTTAACAACTCCCCCGAGCACCAGCAGAACAACCCTCTCTTGTCCGAGCCCTTTGGCAAAGGCAACAGCAAAAAATGATCCTTTAATTCCGTGCAGCTTCCCATCCGAGAGGCAGTTTCTTCCCTCTGGAGCTGGCAGGGGGACGTGATGGGCTGTGAGATCAATCCAGGCTTTGTGGGATCTCCCCACCCCGTTCGCTTGTGGTTACAACAGCTCAGGGGCTGCTCTCGGTTTCCCCGCGCCGTTCCTGGTACCGCCGGCGGCGGAAGCGTTTCCGAAAAGAGCTGAAACTCTGAGTAACGCCCAGCGTGGTGTAAACCGTTGGTAAATGGGGCTGAGCTGCAGAATCTGTGATGCTGGGGGCGAGCAGGACGCAGGAAGGGTGGGGAAATGCACAAACTTCTTGTTTTTAGAGCATCTTTTGGGGTGTAAACCGTGGTGTCAATCAGAGCATCCAGGGAGGGTGATGGCAATGTGCTCGTGGTCTCAACTCCCAGAAGCCTGAATTTTGTCACCACTGCTGTCACCCCCTTGCTGGGCAGAGCTTCCTGCGAGCAGGCAGTGCTGGCTCCAGCCCCAGGTCCCCGAGGAGCCCCTGGAAGTGCCACCTCCATGTCCCAGCCGGCTGTCCTTGGCACCTCTGGCTGTCTGCTGGCAGGGGACGCTGCTGGCTGTCACCCACCGAGGTTCTGTCCCCATCCCAAGCCCCCCACGAGTCTGGGGACACTGCAGCCGTGCCACCACGGCAGCTGCCGCCGCCGATATCCCCTCGGCCGCGGCTCCCTTCCAGCGGGGCTGGGAATGGATATGGAGGAGATGACGTCTCTCCCCACCAAGCAGGGGAGGGAAGCGGGGGGGGACGAAGTTTGGCCGCGAGAACTCGGAGGAAAGATGTTTGAGCCGGCCTGACGCTCGCTTTTCTCCCTCTACCCGCCCCCTCTTGGAGCTCCCAAATCTCCCAGTCCCAGCGGCGCTGGCTGTCCCAAGCCCTGCCAGCTCCGGGGACACAACAGCAGGACGCAGCCAGCTGCAGGCAGAGGCGCAGGCAGGAAGTTTTGGAAGTTTCTCCAGGCAGCGGCTCGGCCCCCATCCCCTCACCCTCCCGGCGATGCGGGGCTCCAGCGGGAGGAAAAAACTCGGAGGCAGGCTTGGGATAACGGGCCGGGAATAGGAAGCGATGCCTCTTTCGGAGAGCTCCTATCTGCCGCCCGCTGCCTTTGTCCTGAGCCACGTCCTGGGCATCGCCGGCGTCCTGTACTGGAGGAGCCGGAGCAGGGAAGGTGGGTGTTCCTTGGGGGCGCTAAGATGGCTGGCGTGACGGGGACAAGGATTGTTTTCCCTCCCCAGGAGCCGTGGCGGCGACAGGGACAAGGACAGACGTGGCTGCGGGGAGGAGGGAGGAGGACATGGCATTGGGGACAATCCTGGGGGCTCTGAGCCCATGTGGGGAGGAGGCACAGAGGTTTGGGTGCCTAAATTTGGCCTCACCGCCCTTTGCTGGGAGTGACTGGGCTGAGGGGGGTCTGGCTGGGGATGAAGCTGCTTTTTGCCTGCTTTTTGCCTGCTTTTTGTCCGTTTTGTCGCAATCCCGCGACACGTGGCTGGGGTTCTGCCTCCCCGTTCCGCCCCGGTGGCTTCCCACCCCTCTCGGTGACAGCGCCGGCAAGACACAGCCCTGGCAGCTTCTCCTGGCCTCAGCGAGCAGCTGGGGCTGACCCTGCCTCAGTTTCCCAAAATAGGGCTCGCACATGACTGCCCAAGGAGGGCGAGGATTCGTTACAGGGGTGTGGGATAACTCCAAACCCCAGCCGAGGTCTTGGTGACTCCTTCTCCGTCCAGAACTCTTCCCCCTGGGATTTGTTTGTTTTGATTCCTCTCTCTTTCTTCCCAGCCGTGCTTGTTCTCGCCTGTGCCTCCGCATGGGGCCCTTGCCCCGCGTCCATGACCGATTCCCTCTTTTCTTTCCCTTTTTTTCCGTGCTAAGGGGCGGGACTTTTCCCGCGCGCAGACTTTTCCCTAAGTGCTGCTTTGGGATACATTTCTTCCTTTCTCCCTCTGAGTTACTGGGAGAGGGAATTGCACAAACACGTCCTGCAGAATGCACCCTGTCACCCACTAAACCCAGCCTTGCTGCAATTCCTCCCGCTGACCTGTCCACTTGATTAATCTCCACGGCTGTCCAGTGGTGTTTTTGGCTCTGTTTGGGAGCTTCCCAACTGGACTATCTCTTACCCAAGCTGATCTGCTGCTTCATCCTGCTTGGAGGGATATATCCCCCCCAAATCCATCCCTTTTGGAAAAAATCCCACTGCAAGTATATTCAATATCTGGTTTTTTTTCATCACTTTTTCCCAGAAAAGGGCAGGCAAAGCCCAATCCTGGAAGAGCCAGGTCATTTTGCAGCAGGTTTTTCACTCTTTGATGCTCACCCAGCTCTGCTGAGCATCTGCCCTGCTCTCCTTTGCATCACCTCATCTCAGGTGTCTCCCTCATTAAATATCCTGCTGTTGGATACTTTTCCACCGCAGGTATCTCTTGTGCATTCTTCCAGGCTGAATCAGGCTCCGTTTCCTCTCCCTGGGTGAAAGGCTCTGTAAATCCTGCTCGCTTGGCTCTGTTGTCATGATGGATTATGTCAGCTCTCAAGTTGGCAGCCAGCATGTTTTAAATACCTTGTGCTCCTCAGCCAGCCAGATTTTTTTTTTTTTTGCATGTCCCCCCTCTCCCTTAAAAATGCCAGGTTCAAAAAGCCCCTGTGCATTCCCATTCTTTGTTTGCCTCAAAGGGAAAGCAGTGGGTTTCAACGCTTAAAGATTTGGAGTTTTGGCATTTTTAAGTGACCAACCCCTCCTTTACCCCATGGCTGGTTCTTGTTTAATCCCACTTTGAAAAACTCTGAGTGTGATCTCAGAGATGTCCTCGAGATCTCTGTGAGCTCAGCCAGTGCAGTGCCCTGTCTGGGTTCCTTTGGATTTAACAGGAGCAGAAAGTTTGGGAGCCACTTCCCAACTTTATCCCAGGAGCTGCTGGGTGACATGAAACCCCCTGGAGCTTCTGAGTGACATGAAACCCCCAGGAACAGCTGGGTGACATGAAACCCCACTGAGTTCTCTCACTAGGGTGGCAAAAGGTCATTCCGAGGTGTCAGTGGGATGGAGGATGCCAAGCCAGGTTTGGGATTAGGGACGATGCCTGGCCAGACACCTTTTTTCCTGCTGGTTTTTGGGGTGGGACTGGGCTGTGGCAACAGCCTGAGGCAGGAGAGGGATGGAGTGTGACAGCGAGGAAGGCCAGCGATGATGGAGCAGAGATCCGGGGGGAGCGGCAGCTCCTGGCCGGACGTGTTGGGAGCTGCTGGGGACAGGCAGGCTGCCAGGACGGAGGTTGCCGCAGGCAAACGGGATGGGGATTGTCTGTGCAGGGTGTTGTGGTGCTGCTGGGGGGTTCTCTGGCTCTCAGTTCCTCTGGGAGCCTTCCCTGAGATGATGGAAAGTGCCTGGGGATGCTGAGGTCCAGCGGGATGGGGAGTGGGAGTTTTTCTTCCCACCTCTGGTTTTGGAGCGCTGGGAAGCAGAACCATCCAAGCAGGATGGTTTTCCCTGTTCCCTCTCACTAGCTGGGTTCGACAGCAGAGGGAAAACCCCAAAACCCACCTTCCCCTTGTGCAGCCACTCATGCTCCCCCTCCGTGGGGGATTTGTGCCGCCGTGCCCCAGTTCCTTTGGGATCCCCATTGCTGGGGATGTGGTGAGCTGAACGCTGCTGAGCAGTGCTGGGAGAGGAGGTGAGGAGGGAATTAAACCACGTGTGATCCTGCAGAGGCTGACGGTGTTCCCTGTGTCACTGCCACCAGCCTTTGCCTTGTGTCTGAGGTCCTTTTTCCTGCCACTTGTTTGTCTTTGGAGTGGGACAGATTTCCTTTAGCCCCCATAGCCTTCCCTCTGGCGCTGCCCTACCTGCCTGCTGTGCCTCTGCTGGCTGTCCCTGGCTGGTGACAGGGTGGCTTTGGCCAGCAAACCCCTGCTGGACCAGGGAGGGGACGAGCATGGGGGGGATTGCAACAAGTTATTCGTCAGGGTGACTCTGGAAAAGATTAGCTCGGCAGAGATAAGCTTGCAATGCCTTAATATTGTTAGTAAGCAGTAACCAGCATTATTATTAGCTCAGCAGATAGCACGGGTCCGGGCTGGGGAGGTGTCATCTGGTCAGAGCCCGGGAAACACCCAAAGGTGGTGAGTCTGGGCAAAAAAAAACGGAGGAAAACCCCAAATTCCTGCCGGACATGGGAAGAGGGAGCTCGCCGAGGAGCCTCAGGCCTGTGAGCACCGCTGGGACGCAGAGCTGGAGGCGGCTGGCTGCAGGCTGTCCGTGTGCGACGCGGTGACATCCCTCTGTCCCTCTGTCCCCGCGTGCTCCGTGCGATGCTCGGGGATGTCCTCCCACCTTCCCGAGGCTCCTGTCGCCCTCCCTGCCGGGCCGTCAGCCGGCAGAAGGGCTGCAGAGGGGATTATATTTAGAAGAAGAGGAAGAGAGGCGGCGATAAGGCAGCCCCCGTTATCTCCCCGCGTGCCAAGCGGGGCCACATCGCAGCGCTGCGCTCCGCTCCGGGGACACCATTTGGGCAGCGCGGAGAACAGCCCGGCATTGTCCCCGCTGCTGTCCCCTGGCGCAATTAACTGGAAAACAAGACGAGGAAAAACAAGCCAAGAGGCGGCCGGCGGGCAGTGCCCGGCTCTGCGGGAAGAGCCGGTGTCCGCACCCCGATCCCGCCGGGATTTGGGCAGCGGGAGCCGCGCCGGGCATCGCTCCTTCTCCACGTGCTGGAGGGAGCAGCGGCTCTGCCCTGCCCTGCCCTGCCCTGCCCTGCTCTGCCTGCTGGGGATTTTCCAAGCTGCTTTGCCAGCCGCTGGGACAGCGGGCCGGTGAGGATTTCGCGGAGCTGGGCTGGGGACACCCGGAGTAACCGGGGACGGTGAGGTTGGTGGCGATGCCGCGGAGGAGGAACAGCGGCTGGGGACACCGGGGGTAGGAAGTGGCTCGGTGGGAGGAGCTGTGACCCACAACTCGCCCGTCCACACCCGCCGGGGTCGAGGTTGGCGAGCAGCGGGAGGAGAAGACCCTTGCCCAGGAGCTGCGGCTTGCCGGGAGCCAGCGCTGCCATCCCGGTTGGGGATGATGGAGAGGCGGCAGATTTTGGGGGAGAAGAGGCGGCTGAGCGCCTGCCTGGTGTGCCGGATGTGCTGCATCGGTTAGTACCTCCCGCCCAGCCCCGGGGACACCCGGAATATGGGATTTATCCACGCTTTATCCATGATTTATCCATCCTGAATCCACACCGGAGTTGGGATGGGACCCAGCAGTGAGGCTCTGGAGGGTCTGGTGAAGGAAAATCCCTAAAAACACGTGGGAGTGACACAGCTCTTCCCGTGGCTGCCGGGATGCTGTGCCAAGGCTGGAGCCTGGCGGGATGGGAAGCGAGGGAGGTTTTTGGCACCTGGTGACATGCTGTGGCTGGGGGACACGGTTGGGGACACGGGGAGGTGACGTGTGGCTCTGGGCCACGTGTCTGCGCCGCTTTGCCAGGGGGAGGCTTGAGGAAGAGGAAGGGTGCTGGGTGGTGCTGAGCAGTCCGTGGGGACGGAGACCTCAGGAGGTTTTCCTGAGGGTCCCTGGGGCTGTGCAGGGACCCCCAGTGACCTCCCATCCCACGAGGGGGTTGTGAGGCTGTCGTTTGGCATGGGAGATGCTGCTTTTCTCCCTTTTTTTTTGATTTTTTGTCTTAAAACCAAAGCAAGGGGTGTTGCTGCCTGGCGGACCCTGATGTCAAAGATGTGTTTTGGGTGAGCAGGGCTTGTTGTTTCCCGAAATATCCCAGGTGTCCTCTGGGCTGGACATGCAGTGGTCGTGGTTGTGTGCTGTGGATCAGTGCTGAGGATCTCTCTGTGCTCGGAGATGATGTTTTAAATCTTTTTGGGACACAGGGCTGGCTGCTGGGGCTGCCCTGAGCGCCCCTCACTGCCTGGGGAGCTGGGTGAGACCCCAAGTGCCCTGTGGGATCATCTCCTTTCACCTGTTTGCCTTCATTTTCCGTGTGATATTATTTCTTTTCATGGAGCAAAAAGCCTGTCTAGAGCTCCCCTGTCACTGCTCAGCGTCACCACCAATCTCCCATCCTGTCCCCCTGCCACCCCTCGGGGACTGAGACCCCCTGGGGATGTCACCCACCTTGTCACCCTGTCCCAGCAGCGTTCAGAGCTCCCAGAGTCTGGCCAGGGCTGAGCTGAGGGACAGAAATAAACATTAAATCCTGGCAATCCAATGAACCAAAAATACAGCAGCAGAATAAGCTGCTAATTGCACGCTCGGGCAGTGCCCAGCCAGGACCAGTTATGGGACATCTGGGGGTTTATGTAACACCCTAAAGCCTTCCGGGAGTGGACAGAGGAGGGGGACACCTCCTCAAATTGGGCAAACCCCCCTTTCCCTCCCTGTGCTGCCTGCAGGGGAGGTGGGGAGGCACTGTGGGTTCACTTGGTGCTGCCAGTTGTACCTATCCCAGCCATCCTCTCTGCGAAATATCATTATTCTCACCAGAAAAAACACTTTTATTTTGTTCCAACTCCCATTTCCCTGCCCGAGGGGGACGTTGGGGCCACGTGAGCAGCCCCATCCCACACCATTCCCTGAAAAAGCTGCCTCTGTTCCCTGTGCCCATCCTGGCACCGGCGGCGATCCCTCTGTCTCTTCCCGTCATTTCAAAGTCGTTTGAGTTTCTGCATGAGAACCACTGACCAAGAGCTGCCTTTGTCTCCTTTTGACAGATGAACGGGACAGAGTCCAAAAGAAAACCTTCACTAAATGGGTCAACAAACACTTGATGAAGGTAAGAATCACGGATTTTGTTAAAAAGCCAGAGAAATGGTCATCTCTCTGTCTGTTGCAGCAGATAAATGCCTTGTAAAATTTTTTATATTTTTTTTATGGCTAGGGCTGTTTGATTTGAGTGTTCCTGTGTGTCAGAGCCGAGCAGGCTGTGCTGGGAATGTGCTGGAGCCTTTGGAGGGCACTGTAGCATCACCACACAGCCTTTTTATTACCTTGCCCTCCTGGGCACCTTATCCTCTCTTTAACACCATTCTTCTGCATCCTCCCACATCCCAGGGGGAAGGAGGAGATCCTGACTTCCCCCTCACCAGGAAAAAAGGGGCTTTTTGGTCCTTTGGAAGGATGCTCCTGGGTGGAGACGAGATCCAAAGTTTGCTGAGCGGAATTAACGTGGCATCACGAGTTGCCTCCTGCTTTCTTGTTTAATGTCGGCCGGGTTTTAATTAAATCTCTGTTTGCCAAAAAAAAGGAGGAAAAAAAGTGGGTTGGAGCGCTAGGTGTCCCAGCTGTGTTTTCCTGCCAGCTTTGCCAAGCTCTTGGCTGCTTCCTAAATCTTGCAGAGAAGGGGAAAAACAGAGGAATCTTGCTGGGGGAAAACATCCAGGGATTCCCAAGTGGGTTAAAACCCCCAGAACAAGGTCTGGGTGTTTGGGGAGGAGCAGAGGAAAACCCGTGGAAAACCCCTCTGCTCCCAGGTGGGAGCTGCGTTTTGAGGAAGAATTTGGGAATGTGAGAAGTTAAAACACCTCCTCAGGAAGGGCAGCCCTTCCTGCAGTATCCTGGGGTTGCCTGGAGCACAGATGGTGTCACAGTTGGGTTTTGCTTGTGAAATTAGCAGCAGCTTGTGGGAAAGGGGAGGTTCTTCTCCTTGGGGTTAATTTTGGGATCACTGATGGTTCTTCCCCTCCTCAGGTGCGAAAGCACATCAATGACCTCTATGAAGACTTGAGAGATGGCCACAACCTCATTTCCCTCCTGGAAGTGCTGTCAGGAGTGAAGCTGGTGAGTCCCCAGGGCTGGGCAGGGATTCTGGAGTTTTCCCCCAAAACCTCCTCCATCCTCTCCCTGCTCCCCTTCACCCCCAGCCATCAGCTGTCATTTCTTCCACTGTGGTTCTGGTTCCAAATGTCTGTCATTGTTTCTCTTATTATTATTGACTTTTAAAATATTTTATTTCTTATTTTTTTATTTCTTATAATTTTGTTTCTTATTATATTTATTATTTATTTATTTTCAATTTCTTTTCACTTAAACCCCTGTTCCCCAGGCTGGTCTCTCACCTGATTACAGTGCTTTGGGTAGAGCCCTCTTCCTGCTAAATCTTACACACCTTCACCTTCCAGATGTGGCTCCTTATTTAAAATGAGGGATAACAGCAGGATTTGACTAAAAGCTGCTTCTGTGGCAGTGTGCCCAGCAGATGTGACACTCCTGCCCCGTGCTCAGCTCCTGGGTTTGCAGCAGTCACTGGTGCAAACCTCCTCCTGCTCCTGGAGCATCGTAAAATTCCCCCTCCTTCCTCCTCCTCCTCCTCTTCCCTCTCTGACTGACACATTCCCCCAGCTCCGGGAAGATCCCGATTGCTGGAATTATTTTAGCTTCCCCCAAAAATAGGATCTGGGCAAAGATCTCCTACGTCCCTCCGTACCCTCCGGAGACGCCAAATCACTTTTTGTGGGGGCTGAAAACTTGGATCACTCAGCTTGTGATCCAGACAGCTTCCAAAATCAGGAGGAAATCCCAGCGCTGGGGACCCAGCCGCCTTCACCCCGTGTTTTTATTTCGTTTCTCCTCGTGCCCGGGTGTCGCATTTTGGTTTCCATTCTGTCTCCCCGCCGTGCCACCCTCCTGCCACCGTCCCTCCCGTCCTCCCTAGCCCGTAGAGCCGCCAGCTCAGCGGAGCCTTCGCCTGGTGACAGCACCAGCCTGGTGCCGTGCGAGCAGCGAGGAGGAGGAAGATGATGATGATGAAGAAGTAGGTCGAGCCCTGCCCTGGCTGCAGGATAATCCAGCGTTGTCCCGGCGCTCGGCGGGGTTTGGGATCAAACCCACCCCAGGGGTTCTCCCTGCGCTGGTTCCGGGGCAGCTGGATTATCTCTGCAGTGTCACCCCGCCACCCACCCCGTGTGACAGCATGTGTCCCCTCCACGGGGCGGGAGGGGACAGGGACGGGGCTGCTCGGGGCAGCTGGGGCGGCTGCACACCTGGCACTGCATGGAAAGGGCACAGCACCTTTGGGGTCCTGCATGGGAGTGGGGTGGGAGCAGCACAGCACAGTCCCAGGTGAGGGTCAGACCCCAAAATGTGCCCTGATGTGGTTTTTGTGCCCCTGTGCTCTGGGTGACGATGTCCTTGGGCAGTGTCACCTTGGGCAGTGTCATTTGGGGCAGTGTCACCTCCCTGGGGTGCTGCAGGAGGAGCTGGGGCTGCAGCACCTTCCTGATGGTCCCCTGCAGCCCTGGAGGTGTTCCCATTGCAGGGACAGCTCTTCCCTTGCAGGGACAATTCTTCCCCTGCAGGGACAGCTCTTCCCTTTGCAGGGACACCTCTTCCCTTCAGGCTGGGGAGGGAAGGTGACTCGGAGCACCTGGGCTGTGTTCCCTCCCAGGGTTGGGATTCCATGGTCTTTAAGGCTCAGGAAGCCTCTGGAAATCCCTCAGGATACTTCTGGAAATCCCTCACCTCCAGCAGTGATGGGCAAGGCCCAGGGTGTCTCCTTTGCTCCTTCCCGAGGGATTCAGAGGTTCCTGGGGCAGCAGCCCCTGCTGTGTGTGAAGAGCTGGAGGTGCTGAGGTCATGGTTCCTGTGCCATCTGTGGGGACCTGCAGTCAGTCCCTGCCTCAGTCCCCATGTCCTGCCTCTCCTTCCACCTGGAAAAATCAAACTCTGTTCCTGCTTGAGTCCATCTCTTTGCTTGAGGCCTCTTCCCACCTTCTCTGGCTGTCCATGGGGTGGCTGAGATCCTGCCCTGGGCTCTCACAGGCTGAACCAGGCCTGGACACAAACCCTCAGAATCTCAGCAGAAGCCTAAATCTCAACCTCTCCCCACCTCCCTATCCCACCAGGGCATTTTACCCTTTTTTCCAGCAGGACTGTGCGCAGCAACGACCTCATTTCCTCCAGAACGGGGATGTTTGGGGGGCACAGGGGGTCACAGCAGCACGCTGACAGCTCCCAGCGGGGTCACTGTGCATGTGGGGTGCTGCCAGCCCAGCCCAGCCCCACCAGCCTGACCTAAAACTGCTGCCTCTCTCTTGCAGCCGCGTGAGAAGGGGAGGATGCGATTCCACCGCCTGCAGAACGTGCAGATTGCCCTGGATTTCCTGAAGCAGCGACAGGTGAGGGCTGACGAAAGCTCATCCAGCAGAGCTGGGTGCTTTGTGGATTCTTTCTCTCGTCTGGGGCTTTGGAAGGAGTTGAGAAGCAGCGTCAGCCCGAGCTGGGGTGTGTCTGTCTCTGTGGGGCTGATTGTGGGTGACTTTTAGGGGTTTTTTCCTCTGAAAACCAGCCCTGCACACAAAAACCACTGTGAATCACAGAATCACAGGGCTGGAAGAGACCTCCAAGATCACCGAGTCCAACCCATGCCCTAACACCACCTCAACTAAGCCACTGATTGCCACATCCAATCTTTTTTTAAACACATCCAGGGATGGTGACTCCACCACCTCCCTGGGCAGACGATTCCAAAACTTTATCACTCTTTCAGTAAAAAACTCTGAGAAAGGGACCAGCCTCCAGCTCTGAGAAGGGGGTGGCAGATGTTACTTCTGCACCCCAAAACCCTCCCCTGGCAGATCCTGGGTGTGGAGGTGGGCACAACTCCCACCAGCTTTTGGGGAAATGTGGCAGCCTTGACCTCAGGGCTGGCACTGGGGGTGTCTCTGTGTGGCATCACCCCTCTGGATATCATCATGGCCTTGTTACCCCTCACTTTTGGGGGACAGGCTCCCTCCCTAGCCTTGCTCCACAGCCCTGGGCAGATCCATGGGGTGCATCCCAGACATTCTGGCTGTGCAGGTGAAACCCCTGCAGCCCCGGCTGTCCTGTTCTGCCTGTCGGGTCAGGTCTCCCCGCCGTGATGCTCCCAGATATGCCAAGGTGATGATGATGATAAATGCTACCAGTTCATGCTGCAGCAGAGACTTTTCTTCCCTCGCTGCTGGCCTGAGGGCACAGAATAAATTTGAGCACATTCCCTACTCCAGGGAGGGCGAGCTGCTTCCAGCTCCCTCCTCCTCCTCCTCCTCAGCTCCGTGATAGAGACATTTTGCCAAGGGCTCTTGGGAACTTGTTTCTCCACTTGGCGGATGAAACAGCTTTTCCCTTTGAAGTGTGGTGGCCTGGTGGCCTTGCTGGGATGTGTTAACCCAGACATTCCTGCCAGGGAATCATCTGGGGGGTCCCATGGAGGTCCCCCAGGGGAGAAGAGTGAGGATGTTCCTGCCTTCGTTAGGGCTAATTGATCAGAGCTTGGTTTTGAGGCCAGGCTGGAGTTAAAGCTTGGTCATCCCCTTTTCCCTGCTCTCTGTGCTCAGTTATGCACCAGTGCTCGGGGCTTTGGGGATGCTGCTCTGTGAGCTGAAGCAAAGCCATTAAGTGCTGGGAAAGCACTTCTGGATGGAGAGTGCTGAAAACATGGAAAAATCCTCCCCGAGCCAGGAGACAAGGTGGCATCGCTGCCATCTTCTTGTGTGGCTGCTCCCCACCAGAGTGCTTGGGGTGGCCCTGGGGACAGCGTGGTCCCCCTGCTCTCTGGGTGAGGCTGATGGGAAAAGCTCTGACCCCGTTCCCTGTTTTCCAGGTGAAACTGGTGAATATCCGCAACGATGACATCACAGATGGCAACCCCAAGCTCACCCTGGGGCTCATCTGGACCATCATCCTCCACTTCCAGGTAGGGCCTGGAATTTTTTTGCTGGAGGGAGCGTTGGGAGCAGCAGAATCCATTTCTTTCCTGCATTTCCCGTGGTGATTTCGGCACCAGGATGGCTCTGGAGGTTGATGGCAGTGCCATGGTGACCACGCAGGGAGAGCAGCACCCTTCCCTCGTCATTTGCATAATGAAATCATTAATGGGGGGTTGTGTGCAGTGGCCTCCCGGGGCTGTTTGCTCAGCTGGAGTCTCTGGAGGAGAAGAGTAAATTTGGAAGGGGCCACGGGCTGTTATCCCGAGGCCCTTTGGGTGGTCAGAGCAGCCACAGGGCTTTTCACTGGGATGGAATGTGTCAGCTGGGTGATGGTGGCTCAGCTCTGGGACGGGAGAACCTCCCAGACCTGGGACTGTCTCCAGCAATTGTGTGCTGGAGATGCTCTTGGAAAAGTGGATTTTGGGTCTTTAGTAGCTTCAAATGATCTGATTGTAATGCCTTTTGGGGGGATGATGTGTGGCCTGCAGTGAGCTGGCATGTGGGGTTTGCTGGGCAGTGCTGCTGTCAGCAGCTTGTTAGCTGTGTGGCATCAGCTCTGTGGGGTCAAGGCTGTGGGATCCCACTGTGGGATCACTGCTGGCATCTTCCAGACGGGACTAGCGCTGGCTTGGAGACTCTGAGGGAAGGTTGTGTTGGAAGACTGTGTTTTTTGGAGGATGGGCAGTGCCCTGGGGAGAGGCTTTTGGTGGCAGCATGGGGCTGAGCTGGGTGTGAGGCTGCTGACGAGGCTCTGCCCAGGCTTTGGCCCTGGGAAGCAGCCGGGGTCGAGCAGGCTGTGGATGCTGATGAGTCACTGTCACCTCTGCTGGGGCCCTGCCTGTGGCATGTTGTCCCCGCTTGTCCTTGGGGTCACCCAGCCATGATGCATCCTCTGCTGCAGGAGAGGGATATCGTGAAGTCCTGGGTCCCCTCGGTGGCTGGCTGGGAGGGGACAGTGCCACCCTGGCGTGGGGGACAGGGCGGGTGACATGGCTGGTGCCGGCGAGCCTGCGCATCCTCCTCCCGCTGCACTAACGGGATTTTTTCTGGGGTTGTAGCTCCATTGTGAACCTCTTAATCTCCCATATCCCAGTGCTGCTGCCTGGGGCCAGGCGGCTGTCGGAGCCCCGGGAGAGGTTTGGGCTGGGATGGTGCTGGTGTGGAGCTCAGGCACCTCCAGCTCTGCAGGGAGCTGGAGTGGTGATGATGAGGAGGGTGCCCCGGTGCCCTGGGGGCTTTTCTGTGTGCCCTGGGGGCTTTTCTGTGTGCCCTGGGGGCTTTTCCCTGTGCCCTGGAGCTCTTGTGGTCACTGGTTTCCCTTAGTCATCTTGTGGATTGCTCGCTGTTGAGTGTTTCCTCGTTGGGAGTTTCCTCGTTGAATGTTTCCTTTTTTTGCTGGGGCTAAGTTCAGTCCCCCCATCTTTCTGCTCCCCAATTTTTGTCTCACTCCCACTCTTGATTACCCTGCCCTGGTCCCTCCGAGCTGGCAGGCGGAGTTGGGATGCTCCATGCTCCTCAAACCCCTAACCTGGGCAGCGTTTGGGGCAGGAGCCCCAGGAGAGAGGCAGCACTGGGACCAGACTGGGATGGGCAGCATCACTCTCCCGTTCCTATCGGGACCCCCTGACTGCTTGTCCCCAAAGCCATGCCAGGTCCCCAGGGCACCTTGAGCTGCCCCTCCTTGCCCCAAACTGGGTGAGCCTGGCAGCAGCGTGGGCACGTGAGCTGGGCTTTTGGGGCTCCCGGAATTAAGAATTAAGGAGCAAACCTCCCGAACTGGAGGGAAGCAGCCCTGCGGAGCCGGCTGGCGTGCATGCCGAGTCACTCTGACTCCTCCCTGCTTTTCTTTTTTTTTTTTTTCCCCATTTCTTTCCCACCCCTTCCTTTATTCTACCTTTGCCAACCTTCCTTAGGTTTTGTGTTTTATCCCCCTCTTCCCCACCCTCTCCCACTCCCCTCCTCTCCCCGCCGCCTGATTCCTGCTCCCTGTTTGTGTTGGCAAGGGCCGTGCTCCAATTACCTCATATTTGGAGAGAAGGACGCCGCAGCCAATCCCCGCTCCCTCTGCTTTTAGGTCAAGTGATTTCTGAACTGCAGTGAGATGCTTTGAATTTGTCTTCTCGCAGCGCCCAGGCTGTAAGATGGCTGTCTGGAGCGGCGGCGGTGGCGGCAGGGCTGGCGGGAGGGGACGGCGACGAGGGGCAGTCGGTGTAACGCTGCGCTCGGGGCGTTTGATCCGATGAAGCCCGGGCTGGGATTTATTCGGGAGCCGGCGACTCGCTCAGCTGCCTTCCTGCCGGCGCCGAGCGGGAGGAGATGGGGAATTCGCTGGGCTGCGTTAAAGAGCAGAAGGAAAAAGCTGCGGGGAAGGCACCGCTGTCTCCCAAAAAAAGGGTCCGCTTCAAACGGAGGCGGAGGGGGAAGAGGAGAGCGATGCCCGCGGCAGCCCCGCAGGAGGAGCCGCCGGCGCTGGAGGTGGCCGAGGATGAGGAGGCGCCCAAGTGGAAGGCAGCCCCGCGGCAGGAGGGAGGAGAGGAGCCCCCCGGTAGCCACGGGGAGCCCGAGCCGGCGGCGCTGCACCCCGGGATCATCGTGCAGGTGAAGGAACGCTTCCAGGGGGAGCTGCAGAAAGCGCGCCTGGTGCTGGAGCCGCAGCGGCCGGGTGTGGCGGGAGCTGCCCGGGAGGAAGGCACCACCGTCATCGCCCGCCTGCTGGAGAACCCGGCCGAGAGGGACTGCGAGAAGGCGGTGAGCCGGCTGGTCGAGCTGCAGAGGAGCGGCAGCTGCCGGGCTGTGCTGCTGCCCCTGCGCGGGGGGACCGATGGCCCTGCCGGGGGACTCACAGCCAGTGCCACGTCCGGCCAGCAGCCAGCGGCGAGCCGGGAGCAGGAGGCTGGCAGCGCGCAGGATGCCTGGGGGAAAGGAGGCGGCGATGATCCCAGCTCCAGCGCCGCATGGACCTGCTCGTCCGCAGCAGAGCCGGGCACCGTGTCCGAGCTGTCCACGCCGTCCCCCATGGTGGATCAGCTGGACAACCCCGGCGTGGGGAGAAGCTCAGGGTTGCCATCGTGTCGGGCCGGGGAGGGAGATGGTCCCGCAGTGCCGCTTTCCCGCAGCCCGTCCTCCTTCAGCGGGCGCAGCGGCAGCGCGGCCCGGAGCTCCTCGGGGTACGGCAGCGACCGGCCGGCCAAGGGCACAGGAGCTGGTGGGACCACGGTGTCACCCTCTGACGGTGGCCTCAGGCTCGCTGTGGAGGGCCGGGCTTGGAGGGGGAGCTCGGGGACAGCCGGAGCAATGGTCAGTGTGTGCGTGTGCCCCCTTTCCGCAGCGGGGTGGGGGGGGCCTGGCTCAGTGGACCCCTGGTGGCCCCTGGGGATGGTCAGCTTGGCAAGGGGCAGAAAGTTCCTGAAGCCTTTTCCTTTCCAGGATCTCCACTGGGAAAGTATTCCTTGGGGACCAACCCATCCTGTGCTCTGCTCCTGGCACGGGCAGGCTGGGAGTGACAGTCCCTGGATCTGGTGGGTGCGGCTGGTGGCGACTGTCACTATGTCACATGTGCCCTCAGGGCTGCTGGCTCGGGTGTCACTTTGGAGTGTCCCCTTCCTGCTGGATGAACGTGGACATGTGGGGGCTCTGCCTGCTCTGAGGGGTTTACAGGAGGGGATGATGCTGTGTTTTGGAGCCTGTTGCTGTTTGGTGGTCACTCCTTTGGGGGTGACAGTGTGGGCAAAGGTGCCCTTGGGTTTGACACCCCAGGACATGTGCGTGGTTTGAGGGGCTGTGTCCCCCCATGCCCTTGCCAGGTTGGGACCCTTGTCACAGCCACCATGTAGCCTTCAGCATCCTGCCACCAGTTGCTTGATGCTGGAAGGGTTTGGAAGGGTTTGGCCCCAGGTGCTGTGAGTTTCCTCTCTCTTTTCTCGCTGATGCCTCCCTAAATCTTTGTCCTGTCACAGACATGTGAAGAAAGGAGGGTGGAGCTGGTGCCGCACCCTGCACCTCTGTAAGCATCTGGAGGAGAGTTTCCTGCAAGGATGCTCTCAGGGGAGAGGCCCAGCGGTTGGAGAACCCCAGTGCTGTGTCAGTGATTAAAAATAAAGGATTTATCAGTGCTGTGAGGTGCTCCCGGCTGGGCAGCAGTGCTGGAGAGCCCAGGTGGGGCACAGCCAGTGGGTGGGCTCACAAGAGGCTTCACTCTGCTCCTAATTAAGACCCATCAGCTAATTAATAACGGGGTGCTGAGCAGAGGGAGGTTTGTGGGTCCTTCCCTGCTCCCTGCAGGTGTGGCGAGTCCCATCCTGCTGCTCACTCAGCACATCACCCCCTCCATCCCATCTCCTGCCATCCCTGGGGAAAACCATCCCTGGGGAAAGCCAGCCCCGGGGCTGGAGGAGTTAAAGGCAGCTCCGGCAGTGTGGCAGCAGCTGACAAAGAGCAGTTTTATGTGTGATGAGCGTATCAGGCTGGAGAGGGAGGTGAGCTGCAGCATACCAATGACACCGGCAGCATCCGCCCCGCCGGCGCGAGAGAGAGATAATCCTGCAGGTCCCTGTCTGCACGGGGATGGCTGACAGCTGCGACCTGTGCCATGCCAGCACTCAGCTGGGCACGTTTTGGGGAGGAATAAAGCAACTGGGTGTTTTCAGGGTAGGGCTGAGTCCTGGCACACCTTCCCCCTGCAGTGCTGAGAGGAGGAATCCAGGGAGCAAACAGCCTGCGCTGCTTTTCCGCGGGCACCCTGGAAAATCTGAGCGGCTCCCATCCTCCCCTTTGTCCTCTCCTTAATTAAGGGGAGGTAATTGTACTAACTGGGGAGCTGGGAGAGGGGAGGGTGAGGAGGAAGCTGTGCCAATCAGGAATATGCTGGCATGTGGGGACACGTGCGTGGTGTCACGTGCCAGTCTGGGATTCGCAGGCGGTGCTGGGCGTCTGTCTGAGGGGTCCGTGACTGTCGCTGTCTTTTGTTGGGAACTGGGTCACAGCACCCCCTGCCACCAGCACCCCCTGCCACCAGCGAGGCGGGGGGGGGGGGTGTGTGACATCCTTGTCCCCGTCCTTTTCCCCCTGACACAGAGCTGCTCCATGGCTGGAGGTCAGGGAGAGACCTCCTCTCCAAGTGCTGTTTCTCAGTTCCCAAGTTGGTATTTTTTACAGCAGAATGCTCCAGGTGGAGCATTCCCTGCCACACCTGCTGCCCCATCCCAGGCAGGGATGTTGGTGGTGGTCCCTTCTCTTTGCCCACCCTGGGTTCTGCTGGGTGGGACTGACCATGCCTGGAGGAGCCCTGAAGGTGCTGGGGCTCCTCGTGGTGGGTGGCCAGGAGGAGTGAGGGTACAGGAGGGTGCACAGCGTGTTCGGGGTGGGAAGAGGCAGGAAGGGACCTGCCTGGAGCCTCCTGTCTCCGGGACGTTGTGTTCCCAGTGAGGTGTGTCCCTGCCTGGTGGGACAGGAACGGTGCAGAGGGAGTGGCTCTGGTGGCTGTGGGAAGCTGGGGTTTGGTGGGGTCACCTCTGTCCCAGCTGGGCTGGGCTGTGTGGCCATCAGCACCTCGTGCCCCTGGGAAGTGGGGCTGGCAAATCTGGCTCTGCCTGCTTGGATCTCCAGCCTGCTCAAACCCCACCGTGCCACATCCCCTCGCTGTTCTCCTGCAGCTCCAGTCACCCATTCCCAAATTTCTCAGCTTCAGAGTCCCCTCTCCCCTATGGTGACCACGAGTTTCCTCCTGCCCTTTCTGCTAGCCAGCCCTGGGGCAAGTTCATAGCAACTGGATGTGCCTGGAGGAGTTTTCCCTGCTCCTGCATCCTCCATGGTTGTGCTGCTTCCTTGCAGATCTCCGACATCTACATCAGCGGGGAGCTGGGGGATATGTCAGCCAAGGAGAAGCTGCTGCTGTGGACACAGAAGGTGACAGCAGGGTACATCGGGGTGAAGTGCACCAACTTCTCCTCGTGCTGGAGCGATGGGAAGATGTTCAACGCCCTCATCCACAGATACAGGTGGGTGGGAAGGAGAGGTGGGGAGTGCCATGAGGGACGAGGGTTTCCCACTGTGGTCAGTGATGGGTAAGGCTGGCAGGGAGCAATGTCTTTTTTACCTGGAATTGTCTCTTCTGCCAGGTAGCTGTGGGTGGGAGATGCTCGGAATGAGCAACAAATACATGAGGTTGCAGGAAGAAAACATCTCAAAGAGGTTGGGGAGAGAGGCAGAAAAGCTTTTAAACTCTTGAGTGCTGCAGTGGCTGCGTGTCAGTGCTGCCCTTTGGCTCTCCATGAATAGCAACATTTCCATCCCTGCTTTTATCCAAGGATCTCTGAGGTCTCCCGAGCAGCAGTTAAACCTCTCATGGTTCTTCCTTCCCCAGCTGGGACCAAGAGGTTTTCCTTTTGCAGCCTGAACCCCATTTACAAACGGGATGAGCCAGGGAAGTGCTGCAGGCCATGTCCCTTTGGAGAGCCACCAGGCTGGGACAGGGGCTCAGACCAACCCTCAGAGCCACCTCTGGCAGCAGTGCCCATCCAGGATGCTCTGCTGGCGCTGTTTGTGACTCTTGCACGTCTTGCAGGCCGGATCTGGTGGACATGGAGAGGGTGCAGATCCAGAGTAACCGCGAGAACCTGGAGCAGGCGTTTGAGATCGCCGAGCGCCTGGGGGTCACTCGGCTGCTGGACGCCGAAGGTGGGTGACCAGGGCGTGTGACCAGTGCAGGGACATGCCAGCCTCTCCTCCTGCTCCCTTTCCTCACTGCCTTTCTGCTTCCCTCTCGCCAGATGTGGACGTGCCCTCTCCGGATGAGAAATCCGTGATAACTTACGTGTCTTCAATCTACGATGCCTTTCCCAAAGTCCCCGAGGGAGGAGAAGGGATCAGCGCCATTGTAAGCCGTTTGGGGAGTGTGGGAAGGGTTTGGGAAAGGCTCTGTGCCCTGTGGGAGAGGGATGATGAAGGAGTGTCCCCATTATGGTGACCTGCTGGGGTGTCTGTAAGGCCACAGCGCTGTCCAGTCTCTTCCATGGGGAAGCTGAGCTTTTGGAGAGGATTTTTCCAGGAGAATCCTCCTCTTGCTCCCTGTGCCTGGGATGGCATCACAGCAGGGAGGCCCTGGCACATGGTCCACCATGGCACCTCAGTTCCCTCTGCTGATTTCTCCCTCATCCCCGTGAGGATTTGCCCACCAGCAGTGCTCTGCAAAAACCCTCTCCCCCTGCAGGAGGTGGATTCCAGGTGGCTGGAATACCAGACCCGTGTGGAGTCCCTCATCTCGTGGATCAAGCAGCACACGATACTCATGTCAGACAAATCCTTCCCCCAGAACCCTGTAGAGCTAAAGGTAGGTGCAGGATGAGGTCCATCCATGGTGTCCCCTGTGCCCAGTGCATTGGGATGGGTGGTGGCATTGCCTAGGGTGGTTCCTGATGAGCCTTTGTCATCCTAGGCACTTTATAACCAGTATATACACTTCAAAGAAACTGAAATCCCAGCAAAAGAGCAGGAAAAAGGACGGATAGAGGAGCTCTACAAACTGCTAGAGGTGAGGATCATCACGGCTGCCCGGAGGGAATGTTGTGCTTTTTTAGCCACACTGTAGAGTGCTCAGTTCAGGTTTGTTTTGGGATGGAGAAGTGGGAATAACCCTCAGGATAACGAGGCAGAGCCTTGCTGGAATCCCCAACCACCTCAGGGGAGATTGGGAGATGCCAACCTGCTGCTGTTTCCCCCAGGTTTGGATTGAGTTTGGACGAATCAAGTTGCCCCAGGGCTACCACCCCAACGATGTGGAGGAGGAGTGGGGCAAACTCATCATCGAGATGCTGGAGCGCGAGAAGCTGCTGCGGCCAGCAGTGGAGAGGTCAGTGCTGGGTGTGACAGGGACATCCCTGCTCCTTTCTCAACAGAGGGACATCCAAACCCCCTCTCTCATCTGCCTCTGTCATTCCAGGCTGGAATTGCTGCTACAAATCGCTAACAAAATCCAGAATGGTGCTCTGAGCTGTGAAGAAAAGCTCACCCTGGCGAAGAACACGCTACAGGCTGTGAGTGGGGAGTGCTGCTTCCTCCTCCTGAGTTTGTTTATTTGTTTTTCTACTCTTCTTTTGTACCCATCTCTTCCCCTCTCTTCTTCCTGGCATGGTGGGTTCCTCTGGGCAGTTCTCCTTCCTCTCCTGCCCTTGATCCTATTCCAGAGGTGGTATGGGGAAGCTGATGGATACTTGGTGATCCATAGATCATTTTAGGGGACAGGGGATGGGGAATGGTCTTGCTCTCTGGGAATAAAGCAAGTGAGGCTGAACATCTGCAGAGGTGCTGCTGTGGAGGAGAACAGCACTTCTGGGAAAGCTTGTTGGATATTTTTTGTTGTGTAATGAGGCTTAAAAACCCCAAAATCTGTTTTATTTGCCTGGTGGGAAGAGCTCAGTGTCAGACCTTGGGTAGGGAGCAGGTTTCTGAAGAAAATTTTTTAATAAGGGAGAAAAAGGTGTTGATTGAAAGGGTTGGGAGCTAAAAATGATAGATGATCCCATCTATCTCTGGCAGCTTTCAGTTCATCTCCAGAAGTTTTTCTAAAGAGATTCTCCCAGGTGTGGTGTGAGGGATGAATCCAAAGGTGTTTCCAACCTCCAAACCAGGGTGCTCTGCTGTTCTCCCTGCCCCTCCTGGGCTGAGGTCACCCAGCCCTGAGTGTCCCTGTCCCCTCAGGACGCTGCCCACCTGGAGTCAGGCCAGCCGGTGCAGTACGAGTCGGACGTGGTGGTTTACCTGCAGGAGTGCGAGGGGCTCCTCCGCCAGCTCCAGGTGGACGTGCAGATCCTCCGGGACGAAAACTACTACCAGCTGGAGGAGCTGGTGTTCAGGTGATGACAAAAAAAACCTCCCCCAGGGGCTGCACTGCTCCATTTGAGGCTGGGAGGGATCATGTTCATCTCCTCACCCACCCTTGCAGGATCATGAGGCTGCAGGACGAGCTGGTGACACTGAGGTTGGAGTGCACCAACCTCTACAGGAAGGGTCACTTCTCCACGCTGGAGCTGGCACCCACAGCCACCCTGAGCACCACACACCTCAAGGGTGACTCCCTGACCAAGGGGCTCCACACCTCCTCGGCCTCCTGGTTCCGCAAGCCCATGACCAGGACGGAGCTGGTGGCCATCTCCTCCTCCGAAGATGAAGGCAGCCTGCGCTTCGTCTACGAGCTGCTGGCCTGGGTGGAGGAGATGCAGGTGAGTGCTGAGCCCAACCTCCTGCCTCTGCTCCAGCCCAGGAAGCTGCCCTGGGCTTTTTGCTGCCTTTATCTGGGAAGAGTTGCTTTTGATGGTTTGTGGTTTTTGGAGATCTGAGGCTTCTGTCTGGAGCTGGGTTTTCTCTCTTGTGGTCCTGCTGGCCAGTGGGGATCAGAGGAGCTTTTCAAAGCTGGAAGCAGATCTGTGCTGATGCAGTCGGTTGGTCTTACGTGGGTGGGAAGCTTGTCTCAGAAATACTCAGTGTTGGAGCACTGGCTTAGGATCTTCTCCCAGGGCTGGGAGGTGTTTGATCCCTCTGGAGTGAACTGGGAGGAGTTCGATCTTTTTGGGGTGACCTGGGGAGGTGTTTTACCCCTCTGGGGTGACCTGGGGAGGTGTTTGACCCCTCTGGGGTGACCTGGGAGGTGTTTGATCCCTGTGGGGTGACCTGGGAGGTGTTTGATCCCTCTGGGGTGACCTGAGAGGTGTTTGATCTTTTTGGGGTGACCTGGGAGGTGTTTGACCCCACTGGGGTGACCTGGGGAGGTGTTTGACCCCTCTGGGGTGACCTGGGAGGTGTTTGATCTTTTTGGAGTGACCTGGGAGGTGTTTGATCCCTCTGGGGTGACCTGGGAGGTGTTTGATCTTTTTGGGGTGACCTGGGAGGTGTTTGACCCCTCTGGGGTGACCTGGGAGGATTCCTGGTGCCCTTTAGAGGGGTGCTGACTGGAGCCTCTTGGTTTCAGATGAGGCTGGAGAGGGCAGAGTGGGGCACAGACCTGCCCAGCGTGGAATCCCAGCTGGAGACCCAGAGGCACATCCATGCCAGCGTGGAGGAGCTGGGCTCCAGCGTGAAGGAGGCCAGGATGTATGAGGTATGGTGCCACGGGCTTGGGGACACCAGGCATGGCCCCACAAGGGGGGTGAGGGCATCAGGACCAACCCTTGTGGGTCACATTCGTGGGACAGAGGTGATTTTTAAGGCTGGAGCTTCTGAGTTGATGCAGGGCTGCCCTGAGCCTTCTCCACCTCCTCTTCCTCAGGCAGAGAAGGATTTGGGGATGGTTTTCTGAGTGATGCTGTCCCTTGTTGGGTGACAGAGGATTTCTCCCCTTTCAGGGTAAAATGTCTCCGAATTTCCGTGCGAGCTACACGGAGACACTGGGCAAGCTGGAGACTCAGTACTGCAAACTGATGGTGAGTGGGCTTGATGCATGATGATTTTTTGTCTTTTGATACCCTTTTTATACATTTTTATACCTTTTCCCTTTCCTTGCACCCTTTACAAACTCTCTCTTTGTACCTTAGCCCCACATAATTATAATTGCTCCAACACTGCCCAGCTCCAGGGGTGGGGAGGGGGAAAAAACCATCATTTGCAGAGCAGGGAAGAGGAATAATAAATAATCCCTTGTGTCCAGGAAACCTCGAGCTTCAGGCTGAGACACCTGCAGAGCTTGCATGGGTTTGTGTCCCGAGCCACGGCCGAGCTGATCTGGCTGAACGAGAAGGAGGAGGAGGAGTTGGCTTACGACTGGAGTGACAACAACCCCAACATTGCAGCCAAGAAGAACTACTTCTCAGTGAGTGCTGGGAGGGCAGGTGCTCCCCTGGCTCTGCTTTTGATCCTCTGTGGCGCCCTCAGCTCCCAGCAGACCCGAATTCCTGAGGCTGGGTGATCCCTCCCAGCTCTCTCTGGGCTTGTTGCTCGTGAACAAAACTGATGGGAGCTCTCCCCAGAGCAGAAAGTGGAGTGGAAGTGTGTGTTCAATTGAATTGCAATCAAAAATGCATCAAAAGATGTATTTTTAGCATTATTTCGGAGCTCAAGGCATCTTGAGCTAGTGGGGGTGAGGGGGGTGAGTCTGAGCCAAAGAGGAAAACTGATTCCTCTTGAAAGCTGTATAAATAAATCCCCATCTCTCCACAATCTCACTGTCTGGAGCTGAGGAGGTCCCTGGGCAGGTTTCCAGTGCCTGTGCTCCCTCTGCCCTGTGTGTTTGGCACACAGATTCCCACCAGGAATGGGCTGTGGATCCCCTGGGATCTGCTGGCACCTCCTGCAGTGCTGTGTTAGTCAAACCCATGATTCCCAGATCCCCCCCCAGCCCTTTTACCCCCAAATCTGCCCCTCAGAGACACCCAAATCCTGACCCTCAGCCCCTCCCAAATCACCACCCACTCCCCAAACAGCAGCAACCCAAATTCCCAACCCTTGGAGACGCCCAGCCCTTCCACCCCCAAATCTGAGTGAGGTCCCAGAGCTGAGATTTGGACTTTTCCCATGCAGGAGCTGACAGCAGAGCTGGAAGAGAAGCAGGACATCTTCCGTTCCCTCCAGGACACAGCTGAGCTGCTCTCCCTGGAGAACCACCCGGCCAAGCAAACCGTAGAGGTGAGCAGGAAAATCCCTGGAATCCCTGGGATTCCCTAGAATTCAATCATTTCACCTGGAACTGGGAAATTTGCTGCCCCACCCCACAGTGCCTGATGAAATGTTTTCTGGTGTTTACTGATTTTATGGTGTTTACTGATTAGGTATTTTATCAGTGAGGTGGTAGAGGTGTTTCATTTTGGGAAGTGGCCATTCCCAAATATTCCCCACCTCAAATTAAGGCTCAAACACACAGAGCCTGAGGTGATGCAGGGAATGAGCTTGGCCACCCTGGAGGCTTCCAGGGACACTGTGGTGGTGAAGCCAAGGGTTGCAGGAACTTTTTCCATGGGGTAAATCCAACCTGTGCCTGCCTCTGGCATTTTGGGACATGGGGACATTGGTGATCCAGGCTCTGCCATCTCCTGTGCCCAAACCCTCCTGGTTTTAGCCAGGTTTTGCCCATTTCTGGCTGGGAATGTCCCTTTTCCAGCTCCTTTTCCATGTGTTCTGCAGGCCTACAGTGCTGCTGTGCACACCCAGTGGCAGTGGATCAAGCAGCTCTGCCTGTGCGTGGAGCAGCACGTGAAGGAGAACGCTGCCTATTTTCAGGTATTTGGGGCCAAATTCCCTTTGTCCCACCACTGAATCCCTCTCCACGAGCTCTTTGCCCTGCTGTTCTCCTTGGGGGAGAGGGAAGGAAGGATTTGGGGTGCTCAGGGTGCTGCTTTCTCTGGATATCTCTTAGCTGCTCTCTGAGCATTGCTGGGAGAAAAAGCAATCAACCTCCCTGCAGTTCTGTCCATCCAAATGGGATGATCCTTCCCTCGCAGCCCTAAAGCCAAAACAGCTCCTGGCTGAGCTTTTGGGGTGCTCCTCACCTGCCTTCAGGCTGCTCAGGGCTCCTTGTCCCCCTTGCTGTGACCCTTTTTGCCCCACAGTTCTTCAGCGACGCGCGGGAATCGGAGACCTACCTGCGGAACCTGCAGGACTCCATCAAAAGGAAATACTCCTGCGACCACAACACGAGCCTGACGAGGCTGGAGGACCTCCTGCAGGACTCCATGGTGGGTTCTCCCACATCCCACCACCCTGCTCCGCTGCCTGGGGCACCTCTTGCTTTCCCCGTGGAAAACTGGAGCTCTTTGTCCCCACAGTTTGGTGGGATGTGGTTTGTTCACCACCTCGGGGGAGGTTTGCAGTGAGGTTTTCCCAACCCTTGGAGGTGCTGCTCGGGTTTGGGGTGCAGGCTGTGGTGGCCCCAAGCTGTGTGGAGATGGTCACTGTCATTTAGAGGCACAGTCTGACCTCTGTGTGTGTCCCCAGGCTGTCAGTCCAAGGTCACAGCCTGCTGTGTGAGCTGCTTCTGCCCCAGCCATGCCCATCCTGGCCGAGCTCTGCTCACAAAAGCAGAGCCTCTAGGATGCTCCTGGTCCTGCTTTGGAGCTGGTGGGGAAATGCCTGCTCTTTATCCAGCTCAAATCCCATGTTAATCCATGCTGCTGGATGGGGGGAGAGCCAGGGCAGCCTGGCTGTGCCAGGGGCTGATCTCTGAGCACGTGGCTTGGCTTAGCTGCAGCAGAGCAGAGCCCAGGCCGTGGCACTGTCACCTTCTTGCCTGATTTGGCCTGAAAAATCCAACCCACTAACGACCCCTGAGGAGCAAAGCATCAGCTGGTGTTTGACCCCAGGGTCAGGGGAGGATTGGGGCTGGGGGTGAAGTGCTGAGCTGTGCTGGAAGGGTCAAGAGGTGACACTGAGTGTGGCAATGCAGTGGTCACTCTGATCCCCAGTGTGTCCCCCAGTGTGCCCTCCTGGAGGTCTGGGGGCTCCACCATCCTCTCTGTCAGTCTTGGGGTTGTCCTGGCCTGTCTCCAGCACTGCCAGCCTGGCTCCTGGGACTGTTTTTGGGAGCTCTGGAACATCAGGAGTCTGGCAGGCACCGCTTGGGGTGGGAAAGGCTGTTCTGGGCAGCCAGAAAAGAGCCACAAATCCTGAGCTCAGCTATATTACTCTTTCTTACCTAATAAGTTAAAGTTGTATTTCTTCCAATCATGCTCCCTGGGACAGGCACAGGTAGTTTATTTAATCATTTATTCTTTTCTTTTTATTTAATTTAATTTTTTTTTTTTTTTAACCATTGAATTCTCCTCCATCGTCGCAGCACACTAACCAACCCCAGAGTATTGAGCATGAGGGAGAACATTTTCTGGGATCCTGTTTTTCAAAACCTTTGCCACAGCCAGAACGGGCTGAGCTGTCACTAATGCCAAAAGCTAACACAGTGCTGTGATCTGCACACGTCTCCACCTCTGCTGGAGGCTTTTCCAGGAGAGCTTTGCCACCATTCCCCCTGGGTTGGTCTCACCACCAAACCCAGCAGGGGTTTTTAGGAATCACTGACCTCCAGCTGGTGGATTTCTCCCCAAACCAGAGGCCTGTGCAATCACTCCACCATGATCCCCTTCTCCTGAGGTGTTTTATCCACGTAATTCATCATCTCCCATTCCAGCCATCGGTTCAAACACGCCTTCATCCTTTGCTTTAGAGAAGGGAGCATGCTTCTGTGGGCTCTCCTCCAGGCTACCAAACACCCCCAGCTTCAGATTGTCCTGCTCCTGGCCCCTCACACCTCCTGGGACTTTGTTTTGGTGGATGTTGTGTTCTCCTTTCTTTGCCCTTTTTTGAGAGAAAACGTTCTCGCGTCCTACCAGCCAGAGAGCCAGAGGTGTGCATGTGGCTTTGCAGGGCAGTGGGAGCAGCAGTGACATCTGTCCTCCCTCCCATCCCATCTCCTGAGCCCTCTCCCCACCCTGCCAGGGCAGCAGGATCCTCCTGAGGTGTTTGCTCAGCCCTTGCAGGCCAGCACTGGGGTGGGGGGGAGAACCGAAACGCTTGGGAGAAACCTCTCAGCCTGGAGCAACCTGCCCATCCTCCTTCTCCCCGCCAGGATGAGAAGGAGCAGCTCATCCAGTCCAAGAGCTCTGTGGCCAGCCTGGTGGGACGATCCAAAACCATCGTCCAGCTGCATCCCAGGAACCCTGAGCACGCTGTGAAGAGCACCATCCCCATCAAGGCTGTGTGTGACTATCGGCAGATCGAGGTGAGGGCTGCCAGGGGAAGGGGAGTGACACCCGTGGGGGTTTGGAATCTGTGAATGGAGAGCAGGAGCAGAGTGGGAAGGAGGAGGGAGGGAAATAGCACGGCTGCTTTTCCTGGAGCAGATTGCCATGTCTCAGATTTATTCTGGGCAGGAGCTGGAGTTGTTTCCCCTTCCAAAGAGGATGGGCTTCATCATCCTCAGCCAAACAGCACGTGGGTGGCAGCCCTTCACTTCCTCATCCCTTCCCCTCCTGGCACTGCTTGGCACCATTCCAGGCTTTTGCTGGATTAAAACATCTCTCTGAGTATTTTTGGGAGCTGGCTCACCCCCAGGAGAGGGGCTGGCAGCAGGGACAGGCGTGCACAGCCCTGCTGCTGCTTCCTGACGGGCTGGGGGGTGTTTGTCCTGTCGCAGATCACCATCTGCAGGAATGATGAATGTGTCCTGGAGGACAATTCCCAGAGGACCAAGTGGAAGGTGATCAGCCCCACGGGGAACGAGGCCATGGTGCCTTCTGTCTGCTTCCTGATCCCTCCACCCAACAAAGAGGCCATCGAGATGGCCAACAGGTAACTTTGGTGGCAGTCACTGGGGTGGTGGCCTGGGAGGGGATGGATTTGGGGTGGGAATGGGGAAAGAGCTGGGATGGAGGAGCAGGAGAGAACTGGTTTGTGGTGAGGAAAGGAGAAGCTGGTTTATGCTGAGGTTCTTCAGCTGCAAACTCCATTGCAGCAGCTTGCAAAATGACAAAAATGCCAATTTGGGAGGAGGGATCCCCCCAGGGATCTCTGGCACTGAGCAGCAGGAGCATCACTCCAGCCTGGGATCACTGGATTGATGCCCTGCTGCTGTCTGGCAGTGATGGCTGGAGGATTAACGGGGTCAGGGCTGGGTTTGCCTGGCAGATCCAGGGCTGATGGATCCTCTCCTTGCCCTCACAGGGTGGAACAGCTGTACCAGAAAGTGATGGCTCTCTGGCACCAGCTCCACATGAACACCAAGAGCCTCATCTCCTGGAACTACCTGCGCAAGGACATTGCCCTGGTGCAGAGCTTCAGCATGGAAAAGGTGGGGAGGATCTTCCCTGCCTGATTTTTGGGGTTGTGCTGCTCTCTGCGTGGCAGAGGAGAGGGGGAACACCAAAGACTGGGGAAGTCAAGGGTCTTTACAGCTTGAGCAGTGGGGAAACCTGAGCTTGGGGGAGCTGTGCCAAAGGATTGCAGCTTTCCCAGTGAAAAGAGCATCAGGAGTTTGCAGCTGATGGGAAATTGTGGATTGAGTGTTTCATTAAGGACGGAGCACGGCCTGAGGGAGGATTTACCTTTCCTCTGGCAACACTCCCTTGGCAAACGAAGGTGATTCCGTCGATGTGCAAGAAGTCATTCCTGATGTTTGGATGTGCCGCTTTTTTCCACTTGCAGCTCAGATCCTTGGCTCAGGGGGAGTGTCAGCAAGCCCTGAAGAGCCTCCAGGCCCACTACGAGGATTTCCTGCAGGACAGCCGGGATTCAGAGCTCTTCTCCGTGTCGGACAGGCTGCGCCTGGAGGAGGAAGTGGAGTCTTCCAAGGAACACATCCGGCAGCTGCTGGAGTCCATGGAGAACGGTGAGCTTCAAAGGGCCTGATGGTTTAACCAGGAGCTGTGGGAACTCATAAACAAAGGATTTATGGGATGGCTTCGTGTTCTTCTCCTCCTCAGCTAGCTGGTTGATGGTGTGAGCAGCTGCTGTCTTTATTTCTCCATCCATCCAAGTGCTCGGCCTTTGTCCAGCAGTGTTCCTGCAGAGAGGGCTTGGCTTTGCAGCTTCAGCTGAGCTGCTGAGTGCTCTTAGCTCCTTGTATTGCTGGCAGTGGGGATGCATTCCAAGCAAAGAGCTTGCATTTAGTCTCTGGGAAAATACCCGTGGTGGTGGCACTTGTGACACCACGAGTCCCACTAGGACTGAGAGATCCAGTGAGGTTCCCTGTGGCTGGAATGATCTTTGAACGAGATGATATAACTAACTCATTTTCCATCTGAGCAGAGATCCTGGAGTCAGTGTGATGCCACACTCACCTCTGGGGACTCTGGTAGATCCATTCTGGGGCAGATTTTGGCCAGAGGTGCTTGAGCTGCTGTTGTCTTTGTGTCTGACTCGCAGAAGACAAGGATGAGACCGTGGCCAGGACGTATCTGTCCGAGCTGAAGAACATCCGCCTGCGCCTGGAGGAGTGTGAGCACAGGCTGGTGAGCCGCATCCAGAGCCCCAGCAGCGCCCGTGCCGATGGGGACAGCATCCAGGAGAACACCCTCCGCATCGCTGAGCAGGAGGTCAGAGCCTGGGCAGGCTGGGGATGGGGTGGACACACTCTCAGAAAGAGCTGTATCTCCTCTGGATGATGTGTGGGCGAAGGGTGAAGGGTTTGAGGGAATCTCACTGCAGGATTTCTGCTCCCTGCTTGGTTTCCTACCAGCTCCTTTGCTGAGGACAATCCTGCTTTTCCCCGCCTGTTTGGGCTCTCCTTTCATGCTCTTTCCCTCCCTGCACAGCGCACGCAGGAGGATCTGCAGCAGCTGCAGTCAGAGCTCAGGGTTGTGTCTGAGAGGTGCATCAGCTTCCTGGACAAGGCGCCTGCAGGACCCAGCACACCCCAGCTGCGCTCAGAGCTGGACTTGGTGGTGAACAAGATGGAGCAGACGCATGGGTTGTCCTCCATCTACCTGGAAAAGTGAGTTGGGATGTTCCCAAATACCTTTTTGAGTATTCCCAGCTCACTAAAGGCCTTACTCTGTCCTTTCAACACACCTCGTGCTGGACATAACCGAGTCCATCACCCTGCAGCCTCCCCATTTCTGCCAAACCTTGGCCATCATGGTGCTGCCTCTGTTTGATTTGCCAGGCTGAAGACGGTTGATATCATTATCCGCAACACCCAAGGAGCAGAATCTCTGGTCAAGGGCTACGAGGTGAAGCTGAGCCAGGAGGAGGCTGTTCCTGCTGACCTGGCAGCCATTCAGACTCACAGGACAGCATTGCAGGTTGGTGCTGTTGGTTTGTTTTTCCCTTTTTCTGCTGAATTTGGACTGTGGTTCATTTTTCTTGCCTTATTTTGTGGTGCTTATGTGACATCCCTTGTTGCTTTGTGAGTGTAGAGGAGGTGCTGTGGCTCTGTCTTGCAGGGCAGAGCCTGAACCAATCTGACCTCATGGTCCACTTCATTCTCCACCTCCTATAACCTCCCAGATCTTTGCAGGTTAAGGAGAGTGGGAAAATAAGCCCTTTAACCCCTTCCCAGCTTGGTCAGCTCTGGGCAGGAGGACGTCTCTGATTTGGTCCCTCCTGCTTTCGGTGATGATGCCTAAAACAGGGTTTTACCTGAAACAGAGGTTAGACAAAGTTAGGAGAATGAGAAGCAGATTAATTTATTAAAGGCCTTTAGGTACATTTAGGGCAGACAGAGCCTATTTGAGAAGCTACACCCAAAATGGTCAATGAGCCACGAGTTCTTCACATTTTATAAGTTCTGTCTTATTAACATATCAAGCCCCAATTCTCTAATTACACCTTCAGGTGATGATGTCAAACACCCCAAGCTTGCTCCCCCAGTTCACTGTGTTTCCATATTTTGGGGCTCTGAGGCAGCAAAGTGTCCTTGGATTTTCCACTGAGAGCAACTGTTTTGTCTAAAATGCTGGGAACAGAGTATTTTAGCACTTTATATGCAGCCCAGAGCTACACACCAAAACCACAGACACACGAAAAACAGAAGCTAAAAACCCTTAAGGCATCAGTGTGACACTGACTGTGCACTGTCTGGCTCCACAGCAATGGCTCGGGGAGGTGAAGGACAAAGGCTCCGTGTTCTCCACGCTGGAGGAGGAGATGGCCAAGGCCAGGGAGGTGGGCGAGCAGCTGTTCCGGCTGCGGCAGGAGCGCAGCATCGACCTGGAGCGCTTCCAGGAGAAGGGCAGCCAGCTGTGGGACCGCTGGCAGCGAGTCTGCGCCCAGATCGAGACCCGGTGAGACACCTCCTGCCTCCTCTCCCTCAGTTATTCCCATGCTTCAGCTGAGAATTTGAGGAAATTTTTCCTGGATGGGATTCCCGTCGCTGGCATTTCACTTCTCCTCTGACTTGTTGTGGTTTTCCCTCAGCCACACGGAGCTGGAGAGCATCCAGGAGGTGCTGAGCGATTACAGGCAGTGCCACAGCTCCCTGATCCAGTGGATCGAGGAGATCACAGTCCAGCAGGAGCTGATGAAGCCTGGCCAGGCGGAGGACAGCCGGGTGCTGTCGGAGCAGCTCAGCCAGCAAACGGTGAGGCAGGAGCTCGTGATGTCTGGGGCGCTTGCTGCGGTGACAGTGTCACTTCTTTTCATCCCTGAGCTTGAAAATGTGGAAAGCAGCAGGGAGGAGGCTGCAGGCCAGAGCTGGGTGTCTGGGAAGTGGAGGAATTCTGCTTGACTCGAGGTGCAGATGAGGTCTTGCGTGAAAATTTGGAGGGTGTAGATTTTACCCAAAAGTGCAGGGATGTAGGAATTGACCTCACTGCCCCATGGCTGTTGTTGTAGAATTCCAGAAAGGCTGGGTTGGAAGGGAATTTCAAAATCATCTTGTTTCAACCCTCCTGTCATGGGCAGGGACTCCTTCCTCAATTCCAGGGTGCTCCAAGCCCTGTCCAACCTGGCCTTGGACACTTCCAGGGATCCAAGGACAGCCATAGCTTCTCTGGGCAACAACTCAGCCAATCTGTCCTGACAACCATTTCTGTTTCAAATTTCCCTGAAGGCTTTGGCTGCAGAAATTGAGAAAAACCAAGCCAAGCTGGACCAGTGTCAGAAATTCTCCCAGCAATACTCGGCTGCCGTCAAGGTAGGATTTCCCTCCTGCCCCTGGGTTTGGGGTGGGCTGGGCAGGAGCAGAGTTTGCAGATCTCATCTCCCCACCTTTGCAGGACTACGAGCTGCAGCTGATGACCTACAGGGCCTTCGTGGAGTCGCAGCAGAAATCCCCCATGAAGCGCCGAAGGATGCTCTCCTCCTCAGATGCCATCACCCAGGAGGTAGGAAACCCACCTGAGTTTGGCAGGGAGAAATTTTTGGTGGGGGGTTTTCCTCGACGCCCAGCAAAACCACCCGGCAGCCTCTGTGAAATGAGCTCCTTCCTGCTGAACTCTCTTGTGTAAATAAAAGTTTCCACCCTCGCTGTTTTTTCCAATAGCCAGAGAGGATGGCTTAGTGCCCTAAGCACCAGGTATGCCATACCTTGCCTCCTGGGAACCCCTGGGAACCCCTGGGTCAAATCCAGCGGGGTCGGCTCAGCCCTTCAGCCTTGCGAGGTAAATAACCAGAGCACCATGCAGTGTCCCTGTGTGTGGATCTTTGGGATGAGAACCCTCTAGGGGAGCCGAGGTCCTGTCTGCTCTGTGTGGATATTAAAGATCCCTCCAGTGTCCGTGACCGGAGTCTCCCCTCGCTCCAGTGTCGTGCAGCATGCCTTGTGTGGCCACAACCCTCCCCAGCAGACTTGCTGCATTCCATCGGGGCCATCCCAGGTGCCTCGGGGGCTTCCCAAGCCAGAGGTGCTGCATCCATGTCGTGCTCTGTAAAGGGTGACACCCCACATCCGCCAGCAGCACTGATGCATCCCTTTTCCCTCTTTTTTTTTTTTTTTCCCCTCTTTCCCCTGGCAGTTCATGGATTTGAGGACTCGTTACACAGCCCTGGTGACACTGACCACCCAGCATGTGAAGTACATCAGCGATGCTCTCCGGCGGCTGGAGGAGGAGGAGGTGAGGATCTGGGGAAGATCTGAGCTCTGTTCCCACATTCCCTCCATCCCTGAGGGTGCTGCTCCGTGCTGAGGGTGCTGCTCCACCCTTTGACGTGGTTGTTTTCCTCCTGTGTCTGCAGAAAGTGGTGGAGGAGGAGAAGCAGGAGCACGTGGACAAGGTGAAGGAGCTGCTGGGCTGGGCTCTGGGCTTGAAGCAGAGTGTGCAAGGCAGGGCAGCTGCTGCTGGGAGCAGAGAGCTGGGAGACATCGAGAAATCCATCTCAGAGCAGCAGGTAAGGCAGGAGTGACACCAGACTCTGAGGTTTAACTTCTCTTTTTTTCACAGCTGAATTAAGCTGCTTTCTTTCTTTTTTATATATTTATTTATTTTTTTGCCAGGCTCTGAATGAGGAGCTGACTGCGAAGAAGGAGCAGGTCTCTGAGGCCATCAAAACTTCCCAAATCTTCCTGGCAAAACACAGCCACAAGTGAGTGTGACCCAGGGGAGGGACCAGGGGCTGGGGATGAGGTTCCTTAGAGCCTGACTCCAGTTAAAAACAACGAGCTGCACGTGCCAGTTGTCTTTTTTTATTGCCTGCAAAGAGAAATGTGCATCCCATTTATGCTGTGAGGTGATATTAACCCTCTTTAGCTGAGATGCAGCCCCAAATATTTGGGGGTTTGGTTGTTACAATGCAGGTCAGCCTTTGCTCAGTGGGTTTTAACTGAGCTGGAGAAGGAGGAAGAGACTCATGGTGGATTTGGCCTTGGTCATTCTGTGGGGCTGGTTTGGGCAGTATTTTGAGAGATTTCCCCTTCCTTTTGCAGGCTTTCCCAACCAGAAAAAGACCAGATTTCTGCTCAGATCAGTGCCCTGAAGGAAACCTACCAAGCTCTCTGCAGCAACTCCACAGAGCAGCTCCAGCAGCTCCAGAGCCAGCTGGCTCAGGAGACAGAGCACAAGGTACTGCTCAGCCCCACGGCTCACTCCTCAGGGCATGGAAAAATTGCATTTTGTTGTGTGTCTCGTGGCCACTGGCCACTCACAGCCTCTCCTTGGTTGCCCTCCCTTCTCTTCCATCCGTGGTCACCCAAAACACCCAGCCAGGTGGTCCCTGGAGGCCAAGCAGGAGCTGTTTTCCTGTCACCTTCCAGGTGGATGGCAGAGCTGTCCTTTGGTTTTGGTCAGAGCTCTGCCCTCGGTGTGAGGATTGGCTGAGCAGGGTGGCAGATGGAATTCTGCCCTGGAAATGATCCCCTGAAGGGAATCTGTGTCCTCTGAGGGGTGAGCTTTGACCTCAGAGGGCTCCATCCCTGCGGGCAGGGGGTGCAGGAAGGTGGCACTCAGGTGGCCTTGGGGATCCCTGGCCACGAGTTTTTCTCAGCAGTGGCCAAACCAAGCATCTCTTCCCAGTGGAAGGCATTTTCCAGCCTTCAGCTGATCTGGGAGACCTTCAGGAGGCATTCCCTGTCCATTTCCATCAGGTCCCACCCTCGTTCAGCCGGGTAGGGAGGGCTGGAATCGCATCCCTATTGCCTCTGTTACGAGCTGTCATTCACAGATTTACGTGTGCGTTTTCTCTAAGTGTATATTCATGTGTCAATGGATATTTTTGTGTGTTTGCTTGCTGGCTCCCTGTACCCTGAAGCGACAGCCTGCTCACATCTGGCTGTGAGCTGCAGGATTTGGCTCTTGGGTCCGTGAGTGAAGCCCTGTTCAAGCCACTCGTGGGGAGAGGGTGGCAGGGCTGCCTTTTTTTAAGATCTGCCTGTCTAGCTTTTACCTAAATATGTAATGTTTTGCTCCAAACTGGACTTTAAAGCACATTCCAGGTGTTTCAGAGCAGGAAATGATTTATTTTACTGCAAGCCCTTTAGCCCTTGTGCTGGCAGCAGAAAGGTGAGCAAGCTTTAGTCGCTGCTAAACCATCATGGATTTGCTGCAGCCTCCCCGTGGAAAGGATGCTTTTTTCCTTTCCCTTTGGGGCAGGAGAATGGTTTTAGAGCAAAAGCCTTCTCCAGGGCTTGTCAAGCTGTTTTGGTACAGCAGCTTTGGGGCTGGAACAGTTCTCACTCACGCTCCCAACGAGGCCCAGGCAGCAAAACAAGAGATGGCAGTGGGGCTTCACCTCAAATCCCCGTCTGCAAAACCATCCCTGCGGCTCTGCTGCGGAGCTGTTGCTTCACTGTAGAGGGAGCATGAAGAACTCTTTAACATTTGCTTGCTGGAAACATCCCAACTGTCAGAAAGGAGTTACAAAAGACCGAAAAAAATGCAGAGCAGAACGCGCTAAATTGAGCATGATGTGTCCCTGTACGGTTTGTGTTTCATGTCAACTGTTTTTAAGATTAACTGACATCCTTGCTTACAAGTTTAACTAACCCCCCCGGGATTTAAACAAACAAAACACACAAAAGGGAAAGAGGACGACCTGTGTGTGGGGGTTTTCTTTTTGGCAAAACAAAGCAGTCGCATGCTGGACGCTAACCCCAAGCTTTACACTGTGTGTGATTCGGCTGAACTGCTCCATAAGGCTCTGTCTTTAACTGCTCAAGGCACACCCCTGCGAGTTGGTAAGTAAAAGCCTTTTACTCCCCTCCCTCCCTCCCATCCATCTCCTTTTTGATCTTTCTCTTCTGTTGCCCCCTCTTCTCTGTCCTTCCACGGCTTGTTCATCTCTGAGTTTTGCACGTCAGGGTCTGGCTATGGTGGTGGAGAGCTCAGGTTGTCCCAGAAGGTTCCTCCTGTGCCCACAGCAGGGTGTTGGGATGCAAAAGGAATTCATCCCATAGTCCTGATTCCCTCCTTGCTATCCCCACAAAAATCTAAGAGTGCTTGGGCTGATCTTAAACCCAACCAGTGGGACTTGGAGAGACACAAACATCCGAAGAGCATTTGAACAAAGATACTCTTTATCACCAAATTATTACCTTGCTGTGGTGATGGCAGCAAGAAAAGCCCTTCCAAATACCCCACAGCAGTTGGTGTTGTCCCAGTCTGTCACTGCTTCCATGCTGGGACCTCCAACTTGTTCCATTCCTCCCCTGGCCCTGTCTGAGGAGCACCTTGGAGGTGCTGGAGTGGGCAGAGTGTGGCCATGGTGACCCCTGGGGAGCTGTCCTGCTCCTGCCCTGAAGCATGGCTGGGAGCTGCTCAGTGCCACAGGGGTCTGTGGTGTTCCCCAGCCATCCTGGCGCTTGTGATCTGCTTGGGAAAATCAGGATTTACAGCCTGGCAGGATCAGTGTGGAGGCTGCACTGGGGGAAGTTCCTCCTTACCCCAAAGCAGGTGGTTCTGGTGGTTTTTCTTTGCCATGAGAGCACAGTGGGGTTTGTGTTGTCTTTACTTTTTAAAGCTGGAGTTGTCGAAGGGCTTTGGTCTGTTTGTTGGTCTCCTGCCCTCTTTTTTTTTGGAATGATCCTGAGTTTTGGTGCTTGCTGCTTTGCTGCGTTACTGGTGGTGGATACTGGAAGCTGCCCTGGTGAAGGACTTGATTTCAAACACTTTGGGACTTTCTAGCCTGTTTAGGGATTTTAAGTTTGTTTTTTTTTTAACTGAGGCCTCCCTGAAACTCACACAATTTCACGCTGGAAAAGCTCGACTGTGATTTAATTCTTTCCCTTCTCTCTCTGTTCCAGGGCAGCGGCGCTGTGGCAGGAGTGATCGATCTTGGCACGGTAGAAATATTCCCTGTCTTTGGTGCCATGCAGAGAGGTCTGATAGATCAGGACACTGGCCTGGCCCTCCTGGAGGCTCAGGTGATCACCTCTGACTTAGTTGTCCCAGAGACCAGTGAGGAACTCTCCTTGGAGAAAGCCCTGGCGAGAAACATCATCGATCTCAGGGTGTTCCAGGTGCTGCAGGAATTGAAGGATGCTCTCCAGAGGGTGGAAGAAGTTGGACTTGAGGGGAGGCAGCTCCTCCCTGTTGCTGCTGCTGTGGAAGAAGGGAGAATCAGTGAGAGGATTGGGCTAAAGATTCTCCAGGCTGAGCTCATCACTGGGGGTTTTAAATGCCAGCAGGGCAGAATCAGCCTGGAGACAGCAGTGCAGGAAAGGCTCCTTCCCCCCCAGCTTCACTCCAGGCTTCTGTCCCACCTGGAAGGCAAGGATTTGATCGACCCCAACACTGCAGAGAAGATCAGCCTGCTGGAGCTCACTGACCGCTGCATTGTCCACCAGGAGACTGGCCTGAGGCTGCTGCCGGTCAAGCAGCTGGCTGGGGGCATGGTGAGCCTGAGCTCAGGCAGGGAGGTCAGCATCTTCCGTGCTGTCCAGGAGGGGCTGATAGACAGGCAGGTGACCATCAGGCTGCTGGAAGCTCAGCTCTTTGCTGGTGGCATTGCTGACCCCAGGACGGGACACAGGCTGAGCGTGGACGAGGCTGTGAGGCAGAATTTGATGGAGCAGGATTTGGCCTGCAGGCTGCTGATCCAGCAGCTCCAGACCGGTGGGATCATCGACACGGCCACGGGACAGAGGCTGAGCATGGATGAAGCCCTGAGGAAGGGGTTGGTAGCCCCAGGGATTGCCCTGGTGGTCCTGGAATCCCTGCGGTCCTTCGCGGGGCTCCTGTGGCCAGAAACAGGGGAGATCATCCCAGCTGCAGATGCTCTGGAGCAGGGAATCCTCTCCACAGAGCTGATCCACGAGATTCTCAGCCAGAGGCAGCTCCTTCAGGCTGTTTTCATACCAGAAACCTCGGAGGTGATGTCCTGGCAGGAAGCAGTGGAGCAGGGCGTGCTGGAGAGAGGGGTGGTGAGGAAGCTGCAGTCAGCTGTCATTCCTGATGGCATGGCCAGTGTGCATCTTGGTGGCTTTCCAGGCAGGAGCTCCCCTGGCAGGAGCCCCACAGGTCAGCAGGAGCCTCTGCTGAGGAGTGATGACGAAAGGCTGATGTTCCACCTGATGACCCACAGCTACATCAACATCCATGATGGCCACAAGGTGCTCTTGGTGGATTCAGAGTTGAACAATCTCACTGAAACTCTCATCCAGAGCCAAGAGAACGGGTCCTGTGCACAGGGGATGGAAGGCTTGGAGGAGACAG
The DNA here is from genome assembly GCF_008360975.1 of Lichenostomus cassidix. NCBI lineage: Eukaryota > Metazoa > Chordata > Aves > Passeriformes > Meliphagidae > Lichenostomus > Lichenostomus cassidix. Next base: position 1,530,543 of record NC_139503.1, on the reverse strand, counting down.
AGGCAGATGCAGCTCCCAAAAGTGAACCTTTGGCTTCAGAGCTTCGAGTTGCTCCTTCAAAAGGCGAAGAAGAGAAGATCCAACCACCCAGAGCTGCCTTGCAGAATGGAGAGGTGGTGATGGGACCTGAAGGTCTCCTCTTGGAGGATGCAGAGGATTTCCCATGTGTGGAAGAGCAGGAGCAGATTTCCACTGAACGGGAGATCATCAGGAGTGAGGCTGATGCTGAATTTGGAAGAGAACAAATCACTTTTACAATCAAGGACAAACATCAGGGAAAATCATTGATGCCAGAACCTCCCAGTGACCTTGATACTGAATTATTCAGAGAAACAGAGGAAAGGATGGTTGAGGCAGAAGAAGAGTCCAAGCCTACTGCAGTAGATGGAGTGGAAAGTCCTGAAGATCAGAAGAGGGCACTGGAAAGTGGGGCAGTGGTCGTGAAAAGTGAAATCTGCATCACGATGGGCGTTCCAGAAAGTAGAGACAGACTGAAAATCGTGGCAGAGAGGACTCAGGGTGTGAGGGAACCTGAGCTGGAGGCAGGAGATGTTGGAGAGGTTCATTTGGTAAAAGAGGAAACAGTTGAGAATGGTGTGGTGGGAGCAGAGGAGGTTGTGCTGCCTGTGACTGGAGAGGCAGAACCAGCAGAGAGGCAAAGCGAGGACGTGGAAAGTGTGCTGGAAGTGGAAGAAAGAGAGCAGGAAGGAGTTTTAGGTGGTGAGGATGGTGGTAAAACATCCCTGCCAGCCCCGGAGGAGCAGGAAGCAGAGGACACTTTGGAAACACTCCTAACTCAGCTCCAAAGTGGTGGCATCATCCACGAGCAGACTGGCCGGACGCTGCTGCTGGACCAGGCGGTGGCCTCTGGAGTGCTGTCCGGCCTCACGGCCGTGAAACTCATGGAGAGGATGAGGATGTTCAGTGGCTTCTTTGACTCCCAGGTGGGTGAAGCCTTGACCACTGAGGATGTCATTGAGGAAGGGCTGATGGATGAGGAGCTGCTCCAGAAGGTCCTCACGTCTGACAAAGCCATCAGTGGTGTCCTTGACCCAGGAAATAACTTTGTCTACTCCGTCAAGGACGCTGCTGCCGTTGGCCTTCTGGACAAGGAGACAGCGATGAGGATTTTGGAAGGGCAGGTGGTTTCTGGGGGGATTGTTGACTTGAAACGTGGCAAAAAGGTGTCAGTCACTTTGGCTTCAAACCTGGGCCTCATAGAGCCAGCGAGCCAGACAGAGCTGGTCAAGCTGGAAAAAGCTTCCAAGGGGAAAGGCACTGATGAGGTGACCAGGGAGAAGCTCATTAATTTACAGGCTGAGACCAGTGGGATTGTGGATCCTGAGACCAAACGGCCTCTGACCGTGGCAGAGTCGGTGGAAAAAGGGCTCCTGGAGAAGGAAAAAGCTTTTCAGCTCCTGACCAAGCAGGTGGCTGATGGAGGAATCATCCATCACGTGTCTGGGATGAGGCTGTCGGTGGATGACGCGATGAAACACGGTTTGATTGATGCAGATTTATCCCAGGAGCTCAGGAAAGCTGAAGGTGTGGTCCTGCAGGACTTTGTCCATCCAGCTACGAAGGAGAAGCTGCCCTTACCCCAGGCAGTGTCACTGGGGCTGATCAGCCCAGAATTCCAGAGGAAAGTGCAGGAAATCCAGGCTGAGAGTGGCGGCATTCTCGATCCATCTTCTGGCCAGAGACTGGCGCTGTGTCAAGCAGTGCAGGAGGGCTTGGTGCCCCAGCAGGTGGTGGAGAAAGCCCTGTCATCCTCCGAAATGAGAGAAGGAATCGTCGACCCCGAGACCTGCATGGTCATCCCCTACTCAGAGTTCCTGAAGAAGTGCAGAATCGACATCGAGTCCGGCCAGAGGTACCTGGAGGTCCATCCCTTCCAGGCCATCAGGGATGAGGTGACAGGGACCAAGCTGACGTGTGCTGAGGCGCTGAGGCTGGGCAAGGTGGACCCCCTGCCCACCCTGAGGCTGCTGCAGGCGCAGGCAGACAGTGGAGGGGTGGTGGAGGGCATGGTCAGCAAGAGGCTGTCGCTGAGGGCAGCTGAGGAGAGAGGGATGCTGGACAAAGCCATGGCCAAAGTCATTGCTGCCAACCAGATCAGGGCCGGGGGAATTGTTGATGCTCCCGGTGGGAAAAGGTTGACTGTGAAGGAAGCTGTTGAGAAAGGGCTGATTAGCCAAAAATTGGCTGCTAGTCTTCGGGATGTGCAAATATCCAGGGACAAAGTTGGTTCTGAGGTCTGCAAAGAAGAAAAACCCCAAGTTCCCCATGAAAAAGTGGAAAAAATATCTCCTAAAGAGGAAGGTGTTGTCCTTCCTGCCAAGTCTGCCAGGTCTGATGGTGCTGAGCCCAAAGCTCAGCCTCAAGCCATGAGCCGTGACACAGCTCAGGGTGCAGCTGCTGCCCTGGAGAAATCCCCCAAAAAACGGACAGAAAGGAAATCAAAATCTCAGGAAGCTTCAGAGGGTGGTGTCCATCCCCGGGATGATCATCATCATCTTCATCATCCCCAGGCAAAAGCTGAGGTGACTCCAGAATACCCCTCAGTGTTGGGAGCAGCATCTCTCCCTGAAGAAGTGGTGGTGGAAAAAGGAATCCCAAAAGGCCAAGTGGGAGCAGCCTGGGGAAAGGAATTGAGGAGAGAAGTGGATGGAGGGACAGGGAAAGTGGAGAGAATGGGCTTGGAGAAAGAGCAGCAGTTTTTGGGCACGGAGGTGCTTCAGGGTGAGGAGGATGATGAGGAGAGGAGGAAGAGGAGAGAGTCTGTAAGTGCAGAGGGAGGTGTGGCAGGTGGAGAAGGGGCAGTGGTGGCTTCTGGGCAAGCAGAGAGAGTGACCAGCGTGGTCCAGGTGACTCCAGCAGCCCCGAGGGAATCTGCCAGTGTTGGTCCAGGGAAAGTTGGTCCTGCAGAGCCTGGAGAACCCCCTGAGGTTGGTGTTCCTGTGGGACCTGCTGGAGAGGAGCTTGCAGGGAGAAAAGCTGTCAAACACACTGAGGGAGGAACCTCTCACATGGAAAGTGCCATTGATCAGAAAAAACCAAGTGAAACTGAGCAAAAACCTACCCAGAAACAGAAAAGCAAGAAGAAGAAAGCAAAGCAGGGCAGCATTCCAGCAGACAGCGCTCAGCCAGGGAAACCTTCTGTGGAAAAGCAGCCTCTTCCCTCTCTGGTTTCCCACGAAATTCCAAGGAGGAAGGGCGAGGAGGAGAGTTTTGTCTCAAGGATTCCAGAGCCAAAACATGAATCCAGCACTGAGACTGCTGCTGGCTTGGCACAGGACACAGCCAAGCACGGGGATGGGAAAGGAAAGAAAATTCCTAAGAAAAAGACAGAAAGCCCTGGAGAGGATGAGGTGTTCCCCGAAAAAGGGGAAGCTCCAGAGGGGGTGAAAGGTGGGATCAGGAATGGTCACGATGCCTTGGTGGCACTGAGGACAACTCAGGAAGGCACCAGGGTGGAAACCACCCAGGATGTGTCCAGCAGAGCACAGGAACTACCCCAGGACTTAATTATCAGAGAGGAACCCACAGAAATTCAGGGAACCTCCACATTCCTGGAGCTTGGAGACGACAAACAGCACGAGCAGACAGCTGAGCTCAGAGCAGACCAAGGAGCTGCCCCTGCTCCCCCAAAATCCCCAGGGGAAACCCCCCAGGAGAAACCCAAGCCTTTGCTGCTACCTGTGATCGTGGAGGGGGAGCTGCTGGAAACCTCCAGGGAGTCCACGAGACCAGCCCAGGTGAGTGAATGTTTGTGCTGTTTTGGCATTTTTTATGAGTTATTTATGGATGTTTGATGGTAAATCTGTCTGAGGTCCTCAGCACAGAGGGCAGCTGGAGCAGGAGTGATGTTGCAGTGGATTTGGCAAAGGAGCTGGTGATGAATAACTGGAAACACTCAGGGCTCAGCTGGGGCTCCTTTTGCTGGAGCATTACTGATAAATGACTAAGTAGAACTCTTTTTTTTCTTTTTTTTGGCACTTTTGCTGCAACACCAAGAGGTCTCTTGCCATTTGTATGCTTATGTTGGAAAAAGAACCAAATGTGTTTTATTTTTCCTGTAGTAAATCTTTCAGATAAGGCTGATGAGTGGTGAGTCCATGAGTGGGAATGCTATTAACAAATATCTCCTTTGAAAAAAAAAAAAAGAAAATTTTATATAAGACTTTGTCTCCTTTTCCGCCTAAGCCTGAGGTTTTGTTTTCCTGCCTGATTCTGCAGATCAAGTTCAGCAAGAAGATGTGTCTGGAGCACGATGAGAGGCTGGTCTCTTATCTCTCCATGCTCCGAGATATCGAGATGAGGATCAAGCGGGTGCAGCCAGCAGAGCAGAATTTGGCAGCTCTGCACAACCTGCAGCAGCAGGCAGAGGTGAGTGAGGCTGGGCCAGGCTTGGCTGGTGTCAGACAAAGCTTTCCCTCCTCTCCCCAGCTCCATGCACAGCCTTTTCATCTCTCCCTGCTTCTGGGAGATTCAGGGTTTAAAACAGGCTTTTATATCAAACCTTCCACCTTGCCCAGACAGCAGCCTGAGCTTGGCTGACATGAATTTTGCAGCCTGGAGAAAGGCAGGCAGCACTGGCAGCCGAGCAGAGCTGGAGGGAAGGTGCTGATGAATCTTTCTAGACTGTTTGGAGCTGCTTCTCCAAAAGCTCTGCTGGGTTTTGGCAGCAGGGAGGTGAAGTCACCCCGTGGGTTCTGTCTCTCCTCAGGCCCTGGGCGCTGAGCTGCAGGAGCTGAGCTTCCCTGTGAATCAGGAGCTGGAGGCTGTGCAGAGGATCGTGGCCAACCCCCCTGAAGAAGTCCCTGAGCAGCTACTGAAGGCTCTGGAGAAGGATGCCAAGAACCTCCAGAAGTCTCTGAGCTCTGCCAACGAAGTCCTGCAGTCCCGACTGCAAAACCTGCGCGGGGCTGCGGAAGCCGAAAAGGTAGAGCTGGGCAACTCTCCCCTGCTGCCCTCCCTGAGCTCCCCAAAACTCCTCCTTTACATGATGCATTTCTGGTTTTTAAGGCTAAAATCCTGGCTCATCACGAGGCTCTTCAGGGCAAGCTGCAGGAGCTGCTGGGTTGGGTTTGTGACACCATGGAGTCACTGGGTGACAGCGATTTCCAGCAGGTCACTGATGCGAACAGCTTGAGTCTCTGCCTGCAGCACTACCAGGTAACCATGGCAATGTCCCTAATCCTGCAGCCTGATGAACCTGCTGCCCTCTGCATGGAGAAGCTTTTAATCCTGCTTCCCTCCCAGAGGGTTTGCCCTGAGCTGGTGCTGCGGCAGGAGCCACCGTGTTGGGTGTGCTCCAAAGTCATTCTGTGCTATAATCGTGAAATAATCATGATATAAAGCTGGTTTGGCTGTTTGAAGATGCTCCAGTGGAGGTGTGTGGTGGTGGCTGAGCAGCCTGGGGAGATTCCTGCCAGGCTGTTGAGGACAGAGCTGCTTCCTCTGGGAAGCTGCTCCATCACACCTGCCCTGGTCTCCATCACCTGTACAAGGAGCCAAGTCTCCCCTGGAAAACTTATCCACCTTTTAAGGATTATTTCCAAGTTTGGTGGTAGCATCTTGGCATTGTGGTCAGGGTGTGAAGGCTTTGGGAGCTGGTGGTGACACATGGAGTCACCCTGGCCTGGTGGCATCTCCAGGTCTGGGTCATCTTCAGCCCCACACACACCCAAAAAACCTCTTGGCGAGGTGCCTGCAGCACCTGGTGCAGAGGAATGTTGGAAAATCGCTGTGGTGAGACTCTCTCACCTCCATGCTGAGCGTTATTTTGGGAGAGTTTGGTGGTTTTGGATTATATTTCCCAGGAGCAGTGCAGGGTCATTTTACCTGTTTTACCTTTGGGGTCATTTTGCCTGTTTTGGGGTCATTTTACCTGTTTTACCTTTGGGGTCATTTTTCCTGTTTTACCTTTGGGGTAATTTTGCCTGTTTTACCTTTGGGGTCATTTTGCCTGTTTTACTTTAAGGGTCATTCTACCTGTTCTACCCTTAGGGTAATTTTACCTGTTTTACCTTTAGGGTAATTTCACCTGTTTCGGGGTAATTTTACCTGTTTTGGGGTCATTTTACTCTTTTACCTTTGGGGTAACTTTGAATGTTTTACCTTTAGGGTCATTTTATCTGTTTTGGGGTCATTTTACCTGTTTTACCTTTAGGGTCATTTTACCTGTTCTATCTTTAGGGTCATTTTACCTATTGTACCTTTAGGATCATTTCACCTATTTTACCTTTAGAGTACTTTTACCTATTTTACCTTTAGGGTCACTTTACCTGTTTTAGGGTAATTTTACCTGTTCTACTTTCAGGCTCATTTAACTATTCCATCTTTTCTCCCCCGTTCAGGAGCTGAAGGAGCCCCTCGCTGCCACCAAAGCCGAGCTGGACAGCACTGCCTTTGACATCCAGCTCCTCATCTCGGAGCACGCCCAGGATTTAACCCCCCAGCAGAGCAGGCAGCTGCTGAGGCTGCTCAACGAGCTGCAGAAAGCCTTCAGGGAGCTCTCAGAGCGAGTGACAGCACGGCTGGAGGTGCTGCAGCTCTGTGTCCAGCAAGTGGAGCAGACAGACCAGGTGAAGGTGGTGAGACATCTCCTCCTTGCCTGCTCTTTGCTCGCTGAAGTGCTTCCCAGCCACCAGGGCAGGAGCTGAGGCACTCAGATTTGGGGTTTCCCCTGCATGCCACTCGCAGTTTAGGAGTTCTCACTGCATGTCGTGAGCTTCTTCTGAGTCTGTCTTCTTCCCACCAGGCAGAAAACTTTTTTTTTTTTTTCTCCCAAAATGTGGAGCCCTGCTGAGGTCTGGGTGGCACAGTCAGGAAGTTCCCTGCCAGATATGGAATTATTTGGGTGGAATAAACCCCTGTAATCCCCCCAGATATCCCTGTGTGGAGAAGCCACCAGACACCCAACACTTTTAATCTCCTATTTCCACTGTTCACATCAGTTCTTGCTGTCCCAGGTGGTATCAAGCCCAAAAAAACCAAACCTCTGCTGCACCACTGCAGCACCCACCAGTGCATGGATCCTCTCATCCAGGACATGATTAATGTGGTTTTTTTATTAACAATTGCTCTCTGTAACTCTTGCCTGTCCTCTCTGGAGTGTGTGTGTGTATTAACCAGTTTGCTTTGCCTTTTCAGATTGAGTGTGCGCCCATCCTAACCCAGGAAGAACTCGCTTTGCAGCTGAAGAGCTCTTAAGAAGGCTCTTCCAATTTGCTTCTGTTGTTTTATCTTATGACTGGGAAGGAGCAGGCACAGTGTTTTGCACAAGTTTGTACTTCACCTTGCTGAAATGCCCAGTGAAAAACTCCAAAAAAGCCTTTTATCCCCCCTGGCCAGGGGGATGTTGCAGGGAACTGAGGTCACATCATGCTCAATTGCTCAAACAGGCGCTTCTGTGTTGTGCTCTGGCAGCAAAAAGAGGAGCTGGATCAGCCACAGAAACACTTTCCCTCTCCAGGCCTCCCTTTCCAACCCCAAAATCATTTTACAAACCCCAATTTGGGCTGTCTGGGGCTCCACAGTGGTGCTGCCTGACCCAGGCTGTTGTTGCCTCTCATTCAGTGAGTTCCTGCTGCTGTTTCAGTGTTTGCAAGGTGGGATGGAAATGGCACAGCAACTCGTGGCTGAGTTTTCCTGGGAGAGCAGTGCAGCTCCACCTTGGAGCTCAGCGGGCTGAAATGGTGACAGAAGTGCCACCAGGCCAGCAGGGATGTGCCACCTTCAGCCGGACAGGGAGCGCCTGGAGAGCCACAAAGTTTTCTGTGCTGCATCCTCACCTTCAGGAGCTGCTGCAGCTCTAACCTCACCTTGCCTTTCAGCAGCATGAGCAGAGGTGCAGGGCTGGCCCTGACTGTCCCCTGTCCCCTTGCTGTGCCCACAGACCCTGCAGGAGCAACAGGCAGCCCGGGCACAGAGCCTGGCTGAGCTGAGCCGCTGGCTGGGCCAGGCAGAGGACACTCTGGCCGAGCAGCAGAGAGCAGAAGGTGACCTCCCTGCCTTGCAGCAGAGGCAGAGCGATGTCAAGGTCAGTGATATTTAAAAATTTGGAGGGCAGAGGTGGAGAGGATCCACCCTGGGAGCACCTGGAGCCTCATGGCATTGTCCCCCCAGGAGCTGCAGAGGAACATGCACAGCAGAGCTGCCTCCTTTGCTGGTGTCCTGAAGAGCACAGAGCAGTTTTTGGAGGAGAACAAGGCCAAGATGGAGCCAGGGGAGCTGGCAGCACTGCAGCAGGACCTGCAGCGTGCCAAGGAGCAGTACAGATCCCTGCAGGAGAGGACAGAGGTGGCCCAGAAGGAGCTGGAGAGTGCTGTGAGTGCTGCAGTGCAGCAGGAGACTGAGAAGGTAATGTGCCAAGGGCTGCAGCATCCAGGCTTGGCTTGAGGTGGACAGTGAGGTCCAGTTGGAGTTTTTTGGGGGTCCTGGGTGTCCCCTGGGTGGTGCAGCTCAGAGAAATTCATGGTCCCTTCCTGGGTGTTCCCCAGGCGAGGTTTCCCCAGATGTTTCTGTCACAAAATTGCCTTGGGAGCTGCAGCTGGTTGTGGATGGAATGGGGGAAAAAGGTCTCCTGCTCTGCCTTTGGGGTGACCTTTAGTAGATCAGGATTGTCATTCATATCCTTGGCTGAAGGTGATGCTCATACCAGAGGCCATTTTGGGGTGTGGACCTTTTTGGGATGGGGACCCTTTTGGGATCAGGACCCTGGGCTGCATCAGAAATTCAGTGTAGCAGAGAGGCTCAGTTTTTTCACAGCTCCCTTGCACCTTCCAGAGAGCCACAAAGGGTCTGGGAGTGTCTCAGGCATTTGCTGACGCTGGGAAACTCCTCGAGGTTTTTTTTTTGGTTTTTTTTTTTCTCCTTCTGCTGATTTTTGTCTCCCTCCCCCAGTTTGCTGAACGTGCAAAAACTGGGTCATTCCTAGCTGGAGCCTTTGTGCTTTCAGGTGAAAGCTGCCAAAGAGCTGGAGGAGAACAGCAATAGGATTGATTCCCTCCTGAGCTGGGTGGCATCGCTGGAGCACAGGGGAGATCTCCCGGCGTACAGACCACACCCTGCCAAGCCAGCAGCGGGAAAAGGAGCTCAGGATGTCCCTGATGGTCACACTGTGGGAGCAGACAGTGCTGCTGAGAGCCTGGATGAGCAGTATGAGAGGCTGAAGGTCAGCACTGACAGCTTGTCCCACCCAAGGCTCTCTGCCACATGCCCTGACCCTGGTGTTGGATGGGTGTGGCTTCTGAAATGTGGGATTCTCCGTGTGGCAGGTTGGGAAGTCCCTGCCTGGCTTCCTGGAGGAGGTGCAGAGTGTGGTGGGTGTGTGCCAAGGTGTCATCAGGGTCCAGAAGGTGCCCGTGGTGGCCAGAGAGGTGTCATTGTGCTGTGGACAGAGCCCCTGTCCCCCAGCCTGAGCTGTTCCCTGTTCTCCCCACCTTGCTGGTGCTTTCTCATGGAATCATGAAATGGTTTGGGTCACCAAAAACCTTAAAGATCATCTCCTTCCACCCCCTGCCATGGGCAGGGACACCTTCCCCTAGACCAGGCTGCTCCAGCCTGGCCTTGAACACTTCCAGGATGGCAAATCCACAGCTTTTGGGGGACACAGAGGCTTTTTCACACACATGGTGACCTCAGTGCCAAACCTCACCTTCTCCCTGCTCCTTCCAGGCGCAGCACCAGGAGCTGCTATCCCAGCAGCAGGATGTCATCCTGGCCACACAGTCAGCTCAGGCTTTCCTGGACAAGCACGGCCACAGCCTGGCTGGGGAGGAGCAGCAGAGGCTGCAGGCACAGCTGGCAGAGCTGAGGGACAAGTACTCAGCGTCCCTGTCACAGTCGGAGGCGCGGCTGAAGCGCGTGCAGCTCCTGCGGGACGAGCTGCAGAAATTCCTGCGGGACCACGGCGAGTTCCAGGCCTGGCTGGAGCAGGCAGAGCAGGACCTGGAGGGGATGTACAGAGGGGACAGCGACCCTGCCTCCCTCAGGAAGCTCCTCCTGCGCCAGGGCAGCTTCTCAGAGGATGTCATCTCCCACAAGGGTGACCTGCGCTTCGTCACCATGTCGGGGCAGAAGGTTCTGGATGTGGAAGGGGATGCTGGGGATGAGGAATCCCAGCTGCTGATGTCCAGGAGTGTGGTCAAGAGCAAGCTGGAGGATGCCACGCAGAGATACACCACGCTGCACTCCAAGGTATGGGAAGGGCTGGGAGTTGGAGCCTCAGTGCTCTTTTCCTCCTGTGCAGACATGGCAGAGAGATATTTCTCCCACCTGCCTGCCTGGATTTTCCAGGACATTTATAGGTTGTAGGACAAGGATTGCCTCCTTCAGGGCTTGGGCAGCACCCTTTGTCTTGCTGTTGCTCTGCACTGCCCCTGCTCATCCATTTAACCTGCAGCAAGATTGATTTTTTTAATTGTTTTTTCTTTCTCTGTACCTTCCCTGTCACCTCTCATTTCTCCTTCCCAGTGCTCCAAGCTGGGCTCCCACCTGAACACCTTGCTGGATCACTACCAGCAGTTCCAGGAGGTGGCAGAGTCCCTCAGGATGTGGCTGCAGCAGAGTGAAGCTGCTGTGGAGAAGTTGCTCTCCGAGACAGTTTCCTCAGATCCAGCTGTGCTGCAGGAGCAGCTCGCCAGCACCAAGGTACCTTGGGGGATCTCCTGGGAAAGCTCTGGCTGGGAATTTGGCTGCTCTGAGCAGTCAGCAGCAGGGAGGAGACTCAACCCATTGGGGTTTTTTTTGCTGGTTGAGGGCAGAGATGTTCTGTGAGGTCAAAATTTTGGGAGAGGTGCTCAGAGTGAGGAGCAGAGGCTGCAGTCACCTCAGAGGGACACAGATGGGGACATTCCTCCCCCAGGAGGGTGGCTGGGCACTGGGACAGCCCAAACCCTCTGATCCAGCTCTGCCTGCAGCAAAGGGTTGGACTTTTCCACCATTTTCTCAATGATTTGGTGGTGAAGTGCAGAGCATCCCTCAGAGGGTGTGAATGGAGCCCTGAGCTCTGTGAGGGTGGAAATCCTCCCTGTGACCTCCCTGATTTTGGCTTTTCTCCTGTGCAAACAGCAGCTGCAGGGAGACCTGGCTGAGCACCAGGTGCCAGTGGAGAAGCTCCAAAAAGCAGCTCGGTCCCTGCTGGAGATCCAAGGGGAGCCAGCCCCAGACTACAGCCACATCCAGGAAACCACAGGTACAGAGCAAAGCTGGGGAGAGTGAGAACAAACAGGGAGGAGGCAGAGATGAGTTGCTTTTGGGGGAATTTTGGGGTAAACACGCAGCAGTGTATCCTCAGGGATGCACGTGGGGTGGGCTGTGAGCACTTGGGCATTGCCCCCTTCTCGCTGCTGGGTTTGGGGACAGGGATTTGTCATCAGGGAGACTTTTGGGGCAGCCAGAGGTGATCCTCACTGCACCCTGGGCACTCAGAGCTCTGTGCCAGTGATTCTCCTCTGCCCTGCACCCTGCAGATTCCATCGTGAGTCGATTCCAGAGCCTCTCCCAGCAGATGTCCGAGCGCTCTGACCTCCTGCAGAAATCCATTGCACAGTCCCAGAGCGTCCAGGAGAGCCTGGAGAGCCTCCTGCAGTCAGTGGCTGAGATTGAGAAGAGCCTGGAGAGAGACCAGCCAGCCGTGCTCTCCTCAGCCTCCATCCAGGACTCGCTGGCCACCAGTGTGGTAAGCCAGATTGTCTGATTGCCTCACCCCAAACACAGCAGAGAAGCAGCTGCACCCTGCAGGGCTTGTTGGGGTTTAGTAAGGAGTTCTGGAAGCACCAAAAAAAAAGCCCATAAAAGGCATAGGAGCAGAACTTTTTATTTTCATGAGATCACAGGATGGTTTGGGTGGGAAGGGACCTTAAAGATCATTTAATTTCAGTGTCCTGCCACTGTCCCAGGGTGCTCAGGGCCCTGTACAACCTGCCCTTGGACAAATCCAAGGATGGGGCAGCTCCAGCATCTCTGTGCCAGGTCACAGACTTGTTGAAAATCTCCTTTTTTCTTTGCTAACAAGATTTCAGCCACAGGGCATGTTGGGTGGGTCAGCAAGGAAAGAAAAACTGGGATATAAAACCACTTTTTCCCAACTCTGGCTGTCTCAACACACCTGCTGCTTCTCCCAAGGGAAGCCCAGTTAGTTTTGCTCCAGAACCTTCTTAAAATACCCAATTTAAACCACCTCCTCTCCCTCCCTGTGCTCCCCCCAGAAGCTGAAGCAGGACATCGCCCGCCAGAGGAGCTGCCTGGAAGCCACCCGGGAGATGGTGACAAAATTCACAGAGGCTGCCGACAGCCCCACGGCCTCTGCCCTGCAGGACAAGCTGGCCCAGGTGACAGAGCACTTCGGGAGGCTGTGCCAGCAGCAGCAGGAGAGGGAAGATGCCCTCAAGGGCCTCCTGCCCACGGTGGAGCAGTACGAGCAGCTCTCGGAGAAGCTGCAGCAGTTCACGGAGAGCAGGAGCAGGATGTTGGCTTCTGGCAATCAGCCGGACAGGGACATTGCCCACTTCTCCCAGCACATCCAGGTGAGGTGCTGGGGGAGGAGGTTCTGCCTGTGCTGGGTTTTTGGGGTGGGATTCAGGCTGGCAGGATGGGGAGGCTGGAGTGGATCGGGCTGTTTGCAGCTGTGGAGAAGGATTTCTTGGGTGCCAGGCTGGTTTTTGGATGGGATCTGTGGCCAGGCTTTTAGGATCCAGATCAAATGGAGCAGGATTTCACCAATTAAAGACTCCATGTCTTAATAACTAACTCCATGGGGTTAATGCAGTAAAACATCCACGTGCTGGTGGTGAGGGCAGTGGACAGAGACCTTGGAGGTCTTGGAGCCAGAAAATCATGGAAGGGACCTTAAAGATCATCTCATTCCAAGCCCCCTCTCAGGAGCTGGGACACTTCCTGCTAGACCAGGTTGCTCTGTGTTGCCCTGAACACTCCCATAGTCATGGTGGCTGTGCAGGATTCCTCCTCTGGCTTCCCACAAGTTCTGCTGCAGGGATTGGTTCATCCACAGCCCCAGAAATGCTGAAGATGCCCTAAAACCAAATCCTTGTGCTGTGGGAGGGGTTGATTTGGTTTGGTCTAGGGCATGCCATCCCATCCCATCCCATCCCATCCCATCCCATCCCATCCCATCCCATTATCCCATCCCATCCCATCCCATCCCAGTCACCAGCCCTGGGGACAGTGGGATTTTCCCCTGCAGCTGCTGAGCTGAAAGAGCAGGTGGGACTGAGCTGTGCCCAGCAACTGGTGCCATGCATGGCACTGCCCACTGAGGGTCTCTCCAGGCCATCAGACTGTCCAGTTTGTCCCCTCTGTTGGTTGGGAACGTGGTCAGCATCTCCCTTTGCTCTGGGCAGGAGCTGAACTCGGAGATGAAGCAGCACCAGGAGGATTTGGCCACCCTGGAGCACCTGGCTGAGGAGCTGAGCTCCTGTGGCTTCACCCCCAGCGCCTTCCAGCAGCAGGAGAAGCTGCAGAGCCTGAAGAAGGATTTCCTGCAGCTACAAAAGGTGGCAAAAGACAGGTGAGTGCCAGGGAGGGGAGCTCAGGGTGACAACAAGCAAACCTTCTGGTGATCTCCTTTCCAAGGAGGGAGGACATGAGCCAGCTCTTCCTGCCGCCCTCCTCCCACGCCAGGATCCTGAGGCAGCTCTGCTCCAGCTGACACTTTAAAAAAAGCCTTGGCTGGGGGCGTTGTGAAAAATTCCTGGTGCTGCAGGAGCCGGCGTTCTGCGTTTCCCAGCTCCCGGAGTGTGGGCTGAAGCTCCATCCCAGAGCATCCTGATGGGTGCTGGGGAGGATTGGGAGCTTGGTGACACCTGAATTTGGATAAAAGGAGCTCCAGCAGGGTCAGAGGAGCTCAGTGACACCTGAAATTGGGATACAAGGGAGCTCCAGCAGGGTCAGAGCAGCAGCATGCCCAGGGTTCACACCTCTCTGGCTGTGTCTCCAAAATCCCTGCGGAATGCAGGGAATTGCAGTGGGGAAAAGCAGATGAAACTCAAAATAATCTTCAATAATTCAGCTCTGTGCAGGCTGAGCCAGAGGGGCCTGTGACTGCCATCCTCCAGGAGGGGCTGGAAGGATGGAGCTGTGGCCAGGGAGGGGGGAAGGCACAGCCTGGGCTCCCCCAGGGTGCAGCTGCCTGGGGGGACACGGCATGAATGAGCTCTGTCTTCCCAAAAGCTTTGCTTCTCCCAGGACAAAGAGCCCTGAGCAGCTTGGCAGTGTTGATCCCACGGCTGTTTGCCACCCCTGGGGTGCCCAAAAGTGCCACCAGCCACGATTTTGGGGGCTCAGCAGCAGTGAGGGGCTGGCACTGGGTGCACCTCATTTTGGCTGGTTCCCAGGCAGCATCTACTACTAGTAACAATTAAAAAAAGGGCCTCCTGGAGACACAACTGTGCCACGTTCAGGAAGGGGGGTAATTGCCAGGCAGAGCACGAGCTCTGACTCTGTGAAACCTTTTCACTCCCAGAGAAAAGGATGCATCATCCTGCCAGGAGCAACTGGACGAGTTTCGGAATCTGGTTGGCGCCGTGAGGAAGTGGCTGAGGGAGACTGAGGGCAAAATTCCATCTGCTGAGACCTCCCTGGGCACCCAGGAGCTGCAGCAGCGCAGGCAGCAGGTCCAGGTGGGCAGAAGGAGCTGGAATCAGGCTGGGAAAGCGTGGAAATGCTGGGATGTGGAATAAATCCCAGGAAGCAGAGGTGGTTTATGGCCTCGGGGATTCTCAGCGTGCATCGAGAAGGGAGCAGTGTGAGGATTTCCTTGGGCACTGCCTGGTTTCCTGGCACTCCCCCTGCCTGCTCCGGGTGGGATTTGGGAGTGGGAGACCCAAACACACTCATTTTTCCAAGTGTTTCCTGTGGTGGATGTGAAGTTGGCCTCCTGTCACCCGAACCCCCGCCGCACCCCAGCTCAGGGCTGGGATAAATCGGGATAAATGTGATAAAAGGGTTTGACTCAGAGGCAGAGCAGCTCTGCTGACTCACCCACAGCCCTCCAACCCCCCAGCATCCTCAGGATTGGGCTCAGCCAGGCTGGGCTCTGCAGGGAGGGGGAGGAGGGATGTCCCCGGGGTGGTGGGAGGGAGAAGGTTTCCTTCAACAGACCCATTAGTTGGGAAGAGCTTTTCCCTGTTTGATTCCCCCCTGACTAAAATAGCTGCTTCCCACCCACTTCCCCCCGTGCAGCCCTGAGTTTTTCCCTGAGTGCTTCCCTGCCTGCTGTGTCCTGGTGTCACCGTGTCACATCAGAGGGGACAGGTGACGAGGGAAGGGCAAGCATGACCTCTGATCCCAACCCTTTGCTCTGGAGCAGGATCTCCTGGAGGAATGGAAGGGGAAAGGGGCTCAGGTGGAGGAGATTGGCCGCAGAGGGACCCTCCTGGAGAACCTGATCGTGGAGATCACAGCCCCCAGCACGGCGCCCAAGGCAGGTCAGTTGTGGCCAACTCCCCTGAAAAAATGAAAAAGGGAGAAATAGGGTTATTTCCCTCTTTTAACCAAATTCAGAGGGGTTGTGGTGATCTGAGTATCGTGGGGCTCAACCCAGTGGTCAAAGTGCTCATTGCATTAATACATCAGCCTAATTTGGCTTAATTAGTTGTAGCCTAACGAGCTACCCTGTGTTTGCTCTGGCTCTGATGGAGCTTGGGAGCTCGTGGAGGTGGCTCCTGCTTTCTCCTGGTGATGTTCCTCACCCTCCTGAGGGCCTGCAGTGTTTTAATCAGCACTTTGGGTTTCATATCTGGATGACATTTAGGGGCTGCGAGAGTCAGATGGGATTTATTGGTTCTCCTTTTTGGCTTCAAGTCTGCGAAGCAATGAGATTATGTCTGGTCTGTTTGGAGAGCAGCTCGGAGATGTCTTCCAGCTTTGTGAGAGCAGCTCTCTGGCTTCTCACTGCTGGTGGGAATTGATGGGAATTTACGGTCTGGATGTGTTTGTTGGGATTAAATTAATGAGCAGTTCTTTGGGAAAGCATCAGGAGAAGTGAGGAGAGGCCTGTGGGTGACCAAAGGTGCAGCCCTTCATGTCCTTGAAAGCTTTAAAATATTTAGAAAAGGCTGAAAGTGTGGATCTCCCTTTGGTTGGGACATCAGGTGTTCAGGGAAGGGACAGTGATGCATCCTGCATGGAACCTCAGGGCAAAGAGAGTCCACAGGGTGTGTTGGAACAGTTCCATCCCATGAAAAAAAGAGGATATGGGGGAGTTAATCCCTTCAGGGAAGGCTTTTAGCAGTTTTATTGGGTATAACTCACAAAATCGTGCTCAGGGTAGCAACTTCCCAGGCATGGAGAAGTGACCAGTGGTCCCCAGAATTGCAGCCCATGCATTATTTATTTAACCACGGGTGATGTTGGGATGCTGGGAGAGCTTTCCCAGCTCCAGGAAAGTGAGGAGAGCAGGAGGAGGAGAGATAAAGAGACTCCAAACGGAATTAACACCCAGTGCTGGGCAGGTGGCACATGGGGACACCACTCCATTGTCCTTGTCATGGAGGGGCTTTTCATCACTTGCTGTCTGCATTCCTGACGCTTCTGTCTTGTCCCTCCTGTCCCTTGTCCCTGTCCCCTGTGCCCAGGTGCCACTCTGCCCACCCCAGCAGGCTCAGGAGGCAGCGTGAATGGATACCACACCTGCAAAGGTGAGCCCACTCCCCTTTTTAACCCCTGCATTTCCATTCCCTGGGAGCACAAACCTCAACGTGGCACCACCAGCATCCTGGTGGAAGGGAAATCAGCTTGGAAACGCCTTGGGAATTCTCAGATGGAAGGTGGAGGTCAGGCTGAAGGACAGAGAGGGACAGCCTTGGGGAGTGACAGCACCCTGACACCTCGTCAGGTGGCGTCAGGGGCTGATAAATGGGAGATCATTTTAAGGCATGCAATTAAATTTATTGGTTCTGCGGGATTATAACGGCATCCAACCCTCCAGTTTGAAGAGCAATTTTAATTATTGCCCTGTTATCTGCTGTTAGTTCGCCGGTTCAGCGAGATAATAGGTGCATAAAAATGGCTTTATATCTCAGTGGCAAATTATTTAACCTTGCATTGGCAGTGGCTTTATCAAAAGGGGGGCTCAGCTTGCATCAGGCTCACAAACACCGAGGCATTTTCTTTGTTTGCAAACTGTCAATGTGCACAGGGGGACAAGTGGGAAATCCCCTGTGGCAGGAGAGGTGAGGATGATGCAGTGTGGACAGAGTGTGACCTCTTGCTCCTCATCTCAGCTGTCTGTGGCTGCCTGGGGCTGGCTTAGAACCTGATAGTGATGCCTGAAACAGGGCTTACCTGAAACAGGGGCCAGGCAAAGCCAGGAGAATGAAAAGCAGATTAATTTATTGAAGGTTTTCAGGTGCATTCAGGGCAGACAGAGCCTGCTTGAGATGCTACACCCAAAATGGACAACGAGCCACAAGTTCTTCATATTTTATAAGTTCTGTCCATTAATGTTTTGGGCCTAAATTCTCCAATTACACCTTCAGGTGATGATGTCAACCACCCCAAGCTTGCTCCCCACAATTCACTGTGTTTCCATATTTTGGGGCTCTGAGGCAGGGAGGTATCCTTGGATTTTCCAACTGAGAGGAATTGTTTTGTCTAAAATGCTGGGAGGTTTTTAGCACTTTACATGCTCATGTAAAACTACACATACATGAAAAACAGAAGCCAAAAACCCTTAAGGCATCAATAATCTGAGATGGAGAGCACAGGCAGTGTCCTGACCCCAGGCTGGTTTTTGGGTGCAGATCTGACGGAGATCCAGTGCGACGTGGCAGACGTGAGCCGGCGGCACCAGGCGCTGGGCACAGCTCTGCAGGAGCGCCAGCAGCAGCTCTCAGCCATGCTGGACAGGATGCAGGAGGTGCAGCAGGAGGCCAGTGCCATGCTCAGGTGGTTGGAATCAAAGGAAAGGACGTTGTCAGAGCTGGACGCCTCCTCCTCGCCCACCAAGACGGAGACGATGAGAGCTCAGGCTGAGCACAACAAGGTGAGTTCTCCTCCCGACTTTCTGGGATCTAAGGATGGCAAAATGGCTTTTAAAGATCATCTGGTTCCATCCCCCTGCGGTCCATCTCCCAAAGGATCTGGGAGTTGTGGTTTGTTGCAGCAGAACCAGAAGGATTAACCAGTGAGGATCTGCCTGGGGTTAAAGACTGGCATTCCCAGATCTGGAATTCCAGGCAGATCCATGGAGCAGCAGCCCAAAGTTCCCCTTTGCTTTTAGACCTGTTGCTGCTGGGCTGAGGGATAAATAGATTATTTGGAGCCCTTGTTGCTGGGTGACTCCAAATTCTCCTGGAAAGCAATTCCCAGCTTTTCCCTGTTCTTGCAGCCAAGTCAGCTCACAGTATTTCCAACAAATTGGTTTAATTAAAGAGCAAAGAGCAGAAATTGTCCAACTCCATCCAGCTTGTAGCTGCTGCTTCGTTCCTACTTGCTGATTCTTTTGCCCTATACCTGAGGAAGTTCAAATCATTCTTTTCCAGGCATTTCTGGCTGAATTGGAACAGAATTCTGGGAAGATCCAGAAGGTAAAGGAAGCACTTTCTGGCTTGCTGGAGAAATATCCAGATTCCCCAGAAGCAGCGAACTGGAAGAAGATGCAGGAAGACCTGAGTGAGTGCCTGAAGCACTTAGTGAGGCTTCTGTCTGCAAACATCACGTTAGACGTGGCTGGGGAGAGTGGGGCGATCCCAAAGTCACGCCAGAGCAGAGTCACTTCTAATTAATATTCAGTAAATAGCAGACCTATCTCTGAGCTGTCTGGTGTGGAAGGTGTTCCTGAGATGAGCACTGTCGTGATTAATGAAATCCCTGTGATGGATGTGGGTTTTAAAGACTCACCTCCTTAAATTGCTCCTTAAAAAAAAAGAAAATAAGGGGGGAAAAATGTGTTAGCGGCACGGGTTGATTATTTTGATTAAAAGCTTCACTGCTTGATATAAAATTCCAGTCATTAGTGAGGCTATCCTAGGTAATTAAGTGTTGACTAAACAAGGCTGTGTGTTCAAAAAGAAGTGCAGAGATTCTGTTCTTTGAAACAGCAGGAATGTGTTGATGGAGTTCTCTGTCCAGATCTGAGTGGGCTCTGTGAGGATGGGCAAATATGAGAATATCCTCATTTTTTGGGCCAGGGATGTGAGATGGCCCAGCCAAGGTCAGCCCAGCTCATGGCAGCAGTGCTTAGAGCACAGAAATCCTGCTTGGGAGGGTTTTTCCTAGGAGCTTCCAGCCCACATAGCCACCAGATTTGGCTTCTAATAAGCCAAATGATGGGGATTGAGTAGAGCCGTGCTGGTTTTAGTGGAAAACAGAGATTTCCCGTTGGCAAAACCACGAGGAGGGGAAAATAACCTCGGTGATGAGCTGGTCAGGAGGTCAATCAGCCAACAGAGGTGGTGCTTCAGATTGCAGGTGGGAGAGAGCCAGCCAGGCCACGGCTGAACGACAGCAGAAGCTGGAGGAGTCAGCGACCCAGCTGGCCACATTCCAGGCAGCTGAAGCCCAGCTGAGGCCATGGCTGATGGAGAAGGAGCTGATGATGAGCGTGCTGGGCCCTCTCTCCATCGACCCCAACATGCTGAATGCTCAGAAGCAGCAGGTGCAGGTGAGAGGGGTTTGTGTTTCGTGGTGGGTTGGGGATGGATGAGTGTCTCATGCTTGGGATTGCTCATCTTGTGAGCACTCGGTGTTCAGAGACCTCACGGCTCCTCTTGCAAGCCCTCCAAACCCCGCTGAGCCCAAACCAGAGTGAGTAACCCGAAAAGGGTGCAGTGCTCAGCTCCCTCCCCACGCTGGATTGACTCAGCAGTGAATCACTCAGCCCCTCTTGGGGAGTGGAATGGCTTTCAACAAGGCTGGTGCTGATGCTCTGCAGGGCTGGCTAATGTTGCCCCTCTGCCTGCCAGCCTGGCCCTTCCATTCCTCCTGCCAAAATCCTAACATGGCTCTGACCAGCCACATCATGGAGCAGGAAAAGCCCCAGTGAAGATAATTAGATTTTCATCTCATCCAAGTGCTTTATGCTGCTTTACAAGACAAATAATAGAGAGTGCAAAGTCCTGGAGTCACAGACCCCTCCCAGCTTTTCAATTTCCAAGGTCACAGTAAATCCTGGTCTTCCCAGCCCAACTGCTGTCCCACCCCAGGGCCTGTTCCTGCTGATTCCATGGGCTGGATAAAGCCCCTGGAGGTCTGGTTTGTTTTGACTGTGTGTACTCGGAGCTGTCAGCTTTATGCAAACATTTTTATGTTATTTCTGTTCCAGTTTATGCTGAAGGAATTCGAAGCTCGCCGACAGCAGCACGAGCAGCTCAACCAGGCGGCTCAGAGCATCCTGACTGGGCCTGGAGATGTTTCTCCATCCACCAGCCAGGTGCAGGATGAGCTCCAAGGGGTCAACCAGAAATGGTCTGAGCTCACTGAGCGCCTCAACTCGCGCTCCAGCCAGATTGACCAGGCCATAGTGAAGAGCACTCAGTACCAGGAGCTTCTCCAGGGCCTCTCTGAGAAGGTGAAGGCAGTTGGGCAGCGCCTGAGCAGCCAGTCTGCCATCAGCACCCAGCCTGATGCTGTCAAACAGCAGCTGGAGGAGACCAGTGAGATCCGCTCGGACCTGGAGCAGCTGGAGGAGGAGATCTCGGAGGCTCAGACCCTCTGTGATGACCTCTCTGTCCTGATCGGGGAGCAGTACCTCAAAGATGAGTTGAGGAAACGGCTGGAGACGGTGGCACTTCCCCTCAAAGGCCTGGAAGATCTGGCAGGTGAGATAGAGGAGAAGTTGTTTAAGGGATTTTGGGATGTCAAGCTCCACCTCTGCTCTTTGCAAAGGGCTCTGCCATCACTGGGTTTAGGAAGATAACAGGGGAAGCATAATTTATCATTTTTTAGGGTTCTTCATGGGTGTTTTATGTGGGACCAAACACAGGAGAGTTCCAACCCCAGTACCACCTCAGCCTGGAGAGGGAGCAGAGGTGTTTAGCCCCACTGATGTGATTCAGGGTGGCATGTTTTTGGAAAATAAACCAAGTTCCTAAATTCAGACTGGGGCATGGAGAAGCCCCAGTGGCCACCCTCTGATCTTGGGATCCATCTTCTGCTTTCTGCATCATCACTGCCTCTTTACTACTTAAAAAATTTATGAATCAGTGAGCAAAAAAGGGCCGGTGATGCAATGGAAAGCTCCTTCCTGTTAATCAAAACACAGTTGGTGCATCTAGAGATGATTTTAAATAATTGCACCTCGCTTATTTGATTTCGGCTTAATTGTCGCCTCCTAATCTCGTTCCCGCCGCAGCCGACCGGATGAACCGACTGCAGACTGCGCTCGCGAGTTCCCAGCAGTTCCAGCACATGTTTGATGAACTCAGGACCTGGCTGGATGACAGAAGATGCCAGCAAGCCCAGAGCCAACCCATCTCTGCCAAACTGGAGAGGCTGCAGAGCCAGATCCAGGAGCAGGAAGAGTTCCAGAAGAGCCTCAACCAACACAGCGGTTCCTACGAGATGATTGTGGCCGAGGGAGAGTCTTTGCTCCTTTCGGTCCAGCCTGGTGAGGAGAAGACCACTCTGCAAAACCAGCTGGTCAGCCTGAAGACACACTGGGAGGAGCTCAGCAGGCAGGCTGCCGACAGGCACTCCAAGCTCAAGGACTGCCTGCAGAAAGCTCAGAAGTACCAGCGGCACGCGGAGGATCTCCTGCCCTGGGTGGAGGACTGCAAGGCGAAGATGGCAGAGCTGGAGGTGACTCTGGACCCAGTGCAGCTCGAGGCCACTCTTCTGAGGTCGAAGGCCATGCTGAGTGACGTGGAGAAGCGCAGATCCCTGCTGGAGATGCTCAACAGTGCTGCTGACATCCTGATCGACGCTTCCCAGACGGACGAGGATGACATCCGGGATGAGAAAGCCACCATCAACCAGAAGATGGATGCCATCACAGAAGAGCTGCAAACCAAGACTGGCTCCATTGAGGAAATGTCCCAGAGGCTCAAGGAGTTCCAGGAGAGCTTCAAGAACATCGAGAAGAAGCTGGAAGGGGCAAAGCACCAGCTGGAGATCTACGATGCCCTGGGGCCGCAAGCCTGCAGCAACAAGAATTTGGAGAAGCTCAGGGCACAGCAGGAGGTGCTGCAGGCTCTGGAGCCACAGGTGGATTATCTGAAAAACCTCACTCAGGGCCTGGTAGAAGATGCTCCAGATGGATCTGACTGCTCCCAGCTCCTGGGCCAAGCCGAGGTGGCTCAGCAGGACTTCAAGGCCGTGAAGCAGAAAGTGAACGACTGCTGTGCTCTCATGGAAAACAAGCTGGAAGGGATCGGGCAGTTCAACAGCAGGGTCAGAGAGATGTTCTCCCAGCTGGCAGATCTGGATGATGAGCTGGACAGCATGGGCCCCATTGGGAGGGACTCTGACAGCCTCCAGTCCCAGGCTGAGGATGTCCGTGCCTTCCTGGGGAAACTCCAGCGGCTGAGATCCGAAATCGAGTCCTCCGAGAGCGAGTGCAAGAAGATGCTGGAGGATGAAGGCAGCCCCGACCTGCTGGGGCTGAAGAGGGAGCTGGAGACGCTGAGCAAGCAGTGCAGCAAGCTGACAGAGAGAGGGAGGAGCCGGCAGGAGCAGGTGGAGACCACCTTGTCCCGTGTGGAGGACTTCTACAGCCGCCTGAAGGAGCTGAGCCACATGACCACGGCGGCCGAGGAGAACGAAGCCCTGCAGTGGGTGGTGGGGACAGAGGTGGAAACCATTAACCAGCAGCTGGCAGACTTCAAGGTAAGTTTGATTCCATAATGTTCTTGTTTTGGGGTTTTTTTTAAGTGGTTGTTTGGCTTTTGGAGGTGTTGTGGGTTTTTTGCGTCGTCGTCGTTCGTTGCTGTGATGGGAATGGTTTTGCACTGGAATGTCCTTGCTCTGGAGGGTGTAAAATCCTGCTGGTGGAGTTGATAGTCTGCGGTGGAAAGGTGCAGAAAGGTTCTGGGATTGGCAGGAAAATCCCTGTTCTCCTGGTGATGTGTGGTGTTGGCTTGCCAGCGCCTCGTGGGCTGGTGGAGGTGGGTGGCATTTAGATTTTGGGGAGGAAGGGAGGGGTTTGAGTCCACCTGAGCTGTGAATTTGCATCATTTGGGAGTCTAATCCAGATCAGATCATCCTCTGCCTGGCCCACCATTCCTGCTTGTTGTTCCCTCCATCTGGGTCACATTTTACATCCATTTTGGGATCCTTGGGTACAAAAAAAGCCACAGATAAACTGTGAGACGAGGAGCACACCCAGGGAATAAAACCAAGGTGAAGTTTTATGTGGGCTGTTCACATTTCCAGCAAGGAGCTGGTGGAGACCATCAAGCCTTGCATGAAGCCCTGAGAGAGGGAAGAGCTGGAGTGTGTTTGATATATTTCTATACAGCATCATGATGTTGGGTCGTGCTGTTACACTACATTAATTATATTAATACGGCTTAGAAACTCTCTTGCTGTGAAACTTCTATTCCTGATGTGCTCAGGAGTTGATGATTGGGCTGATTTACATCTGGCTGTTAGTTTCCTGGTGTTAATGGGGGGGTGGGAGGGAGAGGCAGCTTTACAGCCATTTACTTTTCATCTCATGGCTAATTGATCCCGTTCCACCACTTGAACGGCTTGGTGGAACCTTCAGCAGGACAAGGTGTTTCCAGGTTAGGGGTTGCCTATCCAAAAGAAAAAAAACCAGCTGGAAGTGTATTTATGGGACAAACTCAACCTCACCTGATGGTGTTGCTTATGTTGGGCAGTTTGCTTTGAGCTGATGGGGAGGATTTAAATTCAGCACTAAATTCAGCACTTGGAACAAATAGGTCCAAAAAGGAGTTTTCAGGCCTCAAAAATCAGTGAACCTTCCCTGCAGAACAAGGGATTATTCCTGGCTGAGCAGCTCTCATTAGGAACGATGACAAGACCCACACTGGGCAGGAGCAGCTTAACCCTCTGTGGGGTTTGCACAGCTCAGGGAATTGAGGATGACCCTTTAAGGCATGGGTGACCTGAGCCAGAGGGGTTTGGGGGTCTGAGGTGTCCTCAGCAGGAGTCATTCATTAGCCACCGAGGTGACCAGAGGTGTAGTTGGAGCCTCTGTGGGTGGGAAAGTGAAAGTTGCAGCTGTGGTGGGAAGGTTTTGCTGTGTAATGGGAATGAGGTGGGGGAGAAGCATGAGGGGTGGATGGAGCAATCGTGGTTGCAGCAGCATTCCTTCATTCTTCCATTCCTCCATTCCTCCATTCCTTCATTCCTCTTTTCCTCCATTCCTTCATTCCTCCTTTCCTCCATTCTCTCATTCATCCTTTCCTCCTTCCCTCCATTCCTCCTTTCCTCCTTTCCTTCATTCCTCCATTTCTCCATTCCTCCATTCCTTCATTCCTCCTTTCCTACATTCCTCCATTCCTTCATTCCTCCTTCCCTCTATTCCTCCTTCCCTCCATTCCTCCATTATTCCCATGCACAGTTCATCCCAGGAATGGGGATTTTTGCACAAATCCTAAACGTTGCAGAGCTGATCTTGGCAAAGCTTCACCTTATGGTCCTCTCTGAGGGAAACACAATCCCAGATCCTGATCAGCACGTGGAAGGCCTGGAGGGAGAGTTATGGAAAAGCCTGGCTTGTGCTCGAGGGGATTCTCCTGCTTGCGCCAGGCTTTGATTTCCCAATAAATTCTCTCTCTAAGACAATATCACAACTCTTGCCCTGCTTGGATTGCAAACCACAGGCGTGCCTGGAGTGTCTGGGTGGACCAGAGGAGCTCCTCGTGCTGGCAGGGCTCTGGGATGAGGGATGGGGTGAGGCATGGGGTGACAGGGGCTCTCCAGGAGCGGTCGCGCTCTGTCCGTCCAGAAGGCTCAAATGCAGGCAGATATTATGTCCTAAGGCATTAATTTTAATGAACATCTGTGTAAATGAGATGCAAATTAGGCACGGCCCCAGGGTGCCAGGCAAGTTGCCAAGGGAGCCCTGACAAAGGTGGGCACTTCTGGACCCATTGTGTCCAGATTTTAATAAAAAAGATGCATTGAAGGCTCTGGTGGAGGCTGGGAACGGATGACTTTGGAAGCAGCTTATGCTTGAAGCCTCCCATGTATTTTTCTTTTCCCTCAAACTTGCCCCAGAAGGCCACAACCTCTTTAACTTTTGGAAAACTGCCATCCGTGCATTTCCTCTCTCCCCCCCCAGCCCCTTTCCCAGGTCACAGAGGGACTAATCCTGGCTTTGGGATGGATGAGCCTTCTCCTGCTGTAAGTTTTCCTCCTGGCCAGCTTCCTCCGGGGTGGGAGGCTGGGAAGCAGCTGTCAGATCATGCTTTGTTTGCAGGAGGGATTTCAGATGTGATTTTGGGGATGGGTCCACCCCGGGGCTGAGCCCATCAGGAGCCAGGAAAATGATCCAGGCTGGACCTGGAGCTCAGGGGGTGCAGGAAAACCAGGCAGGGACTGGTTGGTTGTAGCAGAATGATAAGAAACCCATCTGGAGGAGACTTTGAGGGGTCATCGAATTCAGCCCTGAGTTTTCTGGTGAGATCAAGTGCAGCTGAAAGGCATTTCTGTGGTTTGGAGTCTGTGCTTATATGGACATCCCGATGGATCGCTTCGGATCCAGCTGTGCCACAGAAGAAATAACATGGATTTAGCTCATGTTAAGCTGTCAGAGCAGAGGAACCTCATCTTTAACTCCTGATCTTCAGCAGGAGTTTAACCCAAGTGGCTCTTATTCTGTTGCTGCCTCTCTGAGGAGCCTCTTTTTTGTGTAAAAAGGAGCTAAAAACTGGGAGAGAATCTTCTTGCTGAGCTTCACATGGCCAAGTTGGGCTCTTCAGCACGAGGGACCAGCAAGAACTGCTCGTAGGAGTTTCCAGGCTGGGGCAGTTCTTCCCCCTCCACTGTCTCTGCTGTCAGCTCAAGTTTCTCAAAGCGTACGCTAATATTAAATTTTAATGACTGGAATCAAATGAGCTACACTTGAGATGTTACTAAACATAACAGCTCTGTGGATTCCGTTTGGCAAACAGCAGAATTCCCCAGGGAAATGATTCCTGCCCAGGTACAGATGAGACAGGGAGGTCACTCACATGGAGGTGTCTCCATTTCTTGTTCTCCAGCATCAGCAAGCTCTGAGCTGGAAGACCCTGAGTTGGAACCCCAAAATTGTGAAACTAATGGGGTAGAGCTTGTGCTGCTCAGTGGCTCATCATCCTTCACACGCTGAAGCAGCAGAGGTGAGATTTGCTGGTTTGGAGCACTGGTGCCAGAAAGCCCCAGGCGTGGGTTTGTCCTGTCTGGCCAAGGAGCACCCATCAGCCTGGGCCACTGAGCTGATGGAATCAAATTCTTGGGTGTTTTCGGGGAGACATCTGTGCTGGGGTAGCTTGGCCTCCTGGCTAAGCAAGCTGAAGCCTGGCTTTTGTTTATCTTTCACGCAGCGGATTTTGAACTCGGGTTTCACAGCGTGGCTGGTGCTCGGCGTTGGGAATTCTCAGCTGGGATCCTCTTTGATCCACGGCGTTGTTTTTGGTCAAACTCTTGGTGTTGCCACATTTCACCTACGAGGCAGAGCACAGCAGTCCTGGGTGAAAGGTGCTGGCAGGGATTTTTGGGCTCACTGCAGAGCTGTGCTCAGGAGTGAAGGATTCTGGTGTCTCCCCAGCCATGGAATCATGGAATGGTTTAGGTAGGAAGGCACAGGGACACTTTCTGCTATCCCAGGTTGCTCCAAACCCTGTCCAATCTGGCCTTGGAGACTTCCAGGGGTCCAAGGGCAGCCACAGCTTCTCTGGGCAGCCATGCCAGCGAGGAATCTCAGCTGAATCACACCAGGGTGGTTTCCTTTGCTGGGTGCCCATGAGGAAGACGAGAGCAAAATCAACCCTGCATTCCTCCCGAGCTGTGCTCAACAGCCAGAAGGGATTTCTGCACCAATCTGGAACACTTCCCCCAAAATGAAACCCAAGCAGAAAGCATCAATCTCGACATACCCAAACGGTCCCTGTCACCCTGGCTGGCAGAGGGGACACCTGGGGATGGCCATGGGCTTGCTGTCCCCGCCGGTGGCTCCTGCTGTCCCCGCCGGTGGCTCCTGCTGTCCCCACAGCTGAGCTCGGTGGCGCTGGGGCACGGTGCAGGAATGTGACGAGCCAGGACCTGCCACAGCTGGCACAGCCACACTGTTTATCCAGGATTTCGCCTCGCAGAGTTAATTAAACCCCACCCTGGGGAGGAGGGAGGAGCGGGAGGGTCTCCCACATCCAGCTTTCCCTGGGTGATGGTTTTGTCAAGGCAGGGGAGGGAAGGGATGGGATTTTGGGCTCCTGGTGTTTTTTGGAACTGGAGTTGCTCAGTGCAGTGAACTCTGGCATTGCTGTGTCACACCAATAAGGGTTTAATGCTGGGTGATGAAGAGGAGAAGGGGAATCCCTAGACAGCCATAACTGAAGCCTCACTATTTTGTTTTAGAGCAGGTCAGGTCGACCTGAGAGAACAAAAAAATACTGTTTTGTTTTAGAGCAGGTCAGGTCGGCAGCCGTTGTGCCTCCAGCACCCTCTTTGTCTGCTTCCATAAAATAAGAAAAATCAGGAAAGAAATCCCAGGAGTGAGGCCCAAACCAGCATTACTCATGTGGCCATTCCAGTGCTCCAGGTCCTCCCTGGGTGAAGGCAGCACTCAGCCAGGGCTGGGGAGCCCACATTGCCCTCTTCCTGCCTGGGGATGTCAGCTTTTCTCAGCACTTCATTTATGACTCGTAATTCCCCCAACCTTTCCACCAGGGAGCTGACTCACCGGCGCTGTCAGCAATGCCACCAGTGCCATACCTGCTGCCTCGTGTCCCTGGGCTTCTCCCAGGTGTCACTGCCTGAGGGTGCTGGTTTTGGGGAGGGGGCTGCCAGTGATGTGACCTCACAGTGTCCCCTGCAGGAGCCATTCAGGGAGGGATGGGATGGGATGGGATGGGATGGGATGGGATGGGATGGGATGGGGATGTGACTGCCTAGCATCCTGAGTTTCACCGAGGATATTGTGCAGGAGGATCAAAGTTTGGGTTTCTCCCCAAAAGTTTTATCCCATTTAGGTTTGCAGCTTGAGCTCCTCTCCCTAGGTGCACGAGGAGCGTTTTGTGGTTTTCCTCTGTAGGGTCTTTCCCAGCCTAAATGGTTTTGGGGTTCTCTCTCTGGGACTGGCAGCTCCACTCTGCCACTGCAGAGCTGATCTCAAGGATTGAGATCAAAATTCTCCTCTCAGAGGACCAGAGGATGCTTTGGGTCAGAAGGGACCTCGAAGATCATCTCATTTCAACCCTAAGGAGGGCAGAGAGGAAAAGCAGCATCCCATTTTGGGATTTCAGGGCCGAACTGGAGAGCAGGAGTGACTCCTCGTGCTGATGGCACAAAGTATTGACACTCAAAGCCTGAATTTCTGGAGGCAGCAGGACACAAGTGCTCATTAGCCAGGACAAGTGGTCACCCAGGCCATGCCCGAGCACCCAGCCCACACCCCCGGGGTGGCTTTTTTGGGCACTCCACACCCATCAAACAGCCAAACCCCCATAGCTGGGGCTGCCTGGCCGGCAGGTGGGCGAGGGGAGATGGTTTTGAGAATGGGATGTGGCAGGGAAGGGACGCTCTGCCACTTGCTGTGCCCCAGCCTGGCCCGGGGTATTTTTAACCCTTCTGTGCCCCCGGAGGAATGCGTGTGGCTCCCGACAGTCGTGGGGCTGGGAGCAGCTGGGTGGGACTGGGCTGGGAGTGGGGACAGGCTGCGTGACGGTGTCTTCTCGTTGAACGCTTTCCAGACCTACTTAAAGTATCTCTGGCTTGTATTTTCAGCATCAGCAGCACACGCAGAAATGCCTCCTCTCTGACAGCTGTTAAGCTGCCTTAAAGGCACCATCTCCCCTCGTTGGGGAAGGGGTGATAAATGGGGGGTGATAAGCACGGGCTGTGCTGGGTGACAGGGCTGTCACCCAGCCTGGCTGGGGAGGGTGGCCCAAGCTGCAGGGCTTTGGTGGGCATTTCCAACCTGGGTGACCACGAGTGGCCCCGGCAGCCTCCTCGCTTCTTGGGGATAAATTTTAGCACTGAGGGGAGAGCAAAGGTGCCCCTGGAGCTCCTCCTTTCCAAAGGGAAGGCTGCTGGAGTGCTGGTTCATCAGCAAGCCACGGGTGGGCTTTGACCTTGACGTGTCAGCAGAGGCACAGACACTTCCCCGATCCCGAGAACAAGAGTGAATTAAGCCAAGACTTGCTGAGATCGACCAAATCACAGCGAGGCTTTTTTTTTTCCTTTTTTTTTTTTTCCTCCTCTCTCCTTTTTCTTTTCTTTTCTTTGCTTGACCGTGAAACAATCAGGCAGCGATCAAATGGTGCCTTTCAGGAGCTGCCGTGGGTCAGTGCTCCAAAGCCACCCACTTGCAGATGCCTTGGTGACCCTGCCAGGTCCCAGCCGAGGGAGGTGGCCGGAGGAATGTCCCCTCTCCGGAGTGCTCGTTAGCTGGTGGTGATGACACTTCCCAGTGTTTCCAGGAGGTGCTAAAAATACCAGCTTTGCATAAGACCAGGAGAGCTGAGGATCCGAGGGAGGAGGAGATGGGAAGCTTTTTGTCTGCAAGGGCTCAGCAGAGGAGGGAGAGGAGCCTGGTCCCGGCAGGATGGAGTGGGGGATCCGTGGGGACATTCCCATCACCCACAGCATCCAAGAGGATTGGGAAGGGAGGGACTGTGGCCACTGGGTCTGGAGCAAGCAGGGAAGGACTGGGATTAGTCACTGCAGCCTTTCGAGAACAATTGCCAATTCTCCTGCCGAAGGAGTGGTTTGAATGTCTCCCATCCAGAGGATTCTCAGGATGATAACACACTTACCTCACTTCCTAAAGAGCCTTGGAGCAGTTTATTAATCACCCCATCCCTGCTGTTCCCCTTTCCTCTGGGGAGCAGCTCCTGCAGTTCCCACATCCCTGGAGTGGGCAGTGGGGTGGGACTGGGATGCCCAGAGAGCCCAGGGTGCTTCATCCTTCCTTGGAGTGGAATTTGCAGGAAAACCAAGCAGCTGGGGGACAAAAATGGGCGTTTCAGCACCTCCTGGCCACGAGGGCCTGGGCATGTGGCTCTGCCCTAGTGTGACAGTGCCATCCCAGGGGGTTTTGGGGTGCTGTGGGCACCAGGATGGGTTCCATGGGAACGCTGAGCACTGCTGTAACACGTGGGCTCCAGGCTTCGTTCGGAAGAATTATTTATACCAACATCTATATTAGCTGCCTTGCAGGGAAAGCGCTGCGGTGCAGCTCCTGCACCCTCGGAGAAAACAAAATAAATTTAAATTTTTTTTTCCCCACGTTGCTCGCTGCAGCTGTGCATGCCAAGTGCAGCAGGTTCCTCTGGGAGTTTGGGTTTTAACCTCTTCCTAAAACTTTCCCCGTGGAGGTGCAGAACCCCACGGAGCCTGCTGAGGTTTCCTCCCACAGCCCTGCGGAGGAGAGTCCCGAATTACCAGGCTCTGGGTTCCAAATGGCTGATTGAAGGATGTGCTGGCTCCCTGCATCCCGAGCAGCTGGAGCCTTTGAAGAGGGATGGAGTGGTGGCAGAGCCCTGATGGGAGGCTGGTTTGAAGTCAGCTGTGAGCCAAAGGGCTACGGGAGCACCCAGCAGGGTGGGGAAAGCCCTGGTGCTCCTGCCTGGATCAGACAGGCAACAGCAAAGGTCTGGGAAAGGGAATGAGTTAGGAGGAGAGCAAGAGGGAAAGAAAGGATTCTCTCTGACCTTCTGACAAACGCAGCAAAGGCTTTAAAAACCATGAATCCTCCGCTGAAGATCTCAGCGCAACCTAAAGCGCCGTTTCTAAGGGAGATTTGGTGTGCTTGATTTGGCTTCGTGCTTTCATTGCAGTGTCTGAGGGAGGAGAAAATGCTCCCTGAGTGCCTCTGTTGGGCTGGAGGTACCTGGGGTTGTGTGCTGTGCCTGGCTTGGCCATGGCACAGTGTCCCAGCCCGGCGGTGACACTTGTGGGGTCAGATTTGGGGGACACAGTGACCCACATGGGACAGGTTGGCCAGAGAAGCTGTGGCTGCCCCATCCTTAGTGGAAGGTGGAAGGTGTCTCTGCCCATAGCAGGGTGTGGGACAAGATGAATTTTAACGTCCTTCCAGCACAAAATATTCTATGATTTTATGACATGGCCAGCAAGACCTGTAGGGCCAAAGCTCACAGTGCCAAGACAGGAGCTCTACATCCTCCCTGCACTCCCAGGGCAGGAGGGCACCAAGATGAAAGTTTAAAGAAGCGTTGAGGGCAAAAAAGTCCCTTGATCTCATAAATGACAGATCCATCAGAGATCTCAAGCTGCCTCTGAGCTCTCCTGCTCGTCACATAACCCAGGTCCCTCTCTTCCAGCTGCTGAGATGCATTAAAAGACAGCTAAAAATACCTTGGTTTCCAAATAGTGCTGTGCCATGTAAACAGTGGTAGCAGGATGGAGCACAGCCATAAACAGGGTGACATCACCCCGTGATGGGGACAGCAAGTGTCCCCAGTGCTGGAGCTGGTGGCCATATGAGGAAAGCTGGAAACCAGCAGGTTCGGGACACAGATGGGGATGCTCCTGCCTGGAGAAGGTCTTGGAAAATGTCTGGGTGTGATTTAGCTGAGGGTGTTAGATCTGCAGGATGCAGCCTGGTGTGGCTCCAGGTCTGGGTTGGTGGCAGGAGGTGTTTGTGGGACTGAGCAAAAGCCAGATTCTGGGTCTTGGTGGTCACTAGGAAAGGACAAAAGGACCTTGATGTCCTTCCTCATCCATCCCTTGCACCGACACAAAGCTCAAGCAAAGCCCTGACCTTGCAATTCCCAGCACTGCTTGGCTCCTGTCCCCATCGCTGGGGTGGCACTTGGAGACTGAAAGCCACAATTTGAGGAACCTGCAAGAGCTCTGGCTGGGCTCTTCAAGCCAGCCACAGCAGGTTTTCAATTGGCTCCCATCCCTGCCCAATA
This sequence comes from Lichenostomus cassidix, assembly GCF_008360975.1. NCBI lineage: Eukaryota > Metazoa > Chordata > Aves > Passeriformes > Meliphagidae > Lichenostomus > Lichenostomus cassidix. The sequence continues at coordinate 1,498,531 of NC_139503.1, read as the reverse complement.
TTTCCCTAATGCTTTTAGAAATTTTGGGGGAGGAAGACTCAGCTCTCTCCCTGCACGTGACTCGGTGAGGAAATGGGAAAAGAATTTCTGGCTGTGAAACGGGGCAGCTCCACGTCGAGAGAGAGAGAGAGAGGGAGAGATCGTTCCTTCTCCGCAGTGGAACAAAAAAGCCTCCTCGCCCCAGCCCGGATGCCTGGGATTCCTGGCGGAGGGGCCCCGGAGCGCTAACGGTCCAGCTCCGCCAGCTCCCGGCCAAGGTGGTAGCAGGGGAGCCGGGGCGGTGTTGCCGGAGCTCTGGCACTGCCCTGTCGTCCTCTTGTTGTTTCAGCTGCTCTGGATTAACAGCAGGGAGCAGGAGTGGCGGTGTCACCCGCCGAGGGGACAAATCCAGGCGTTGGGACACTCTGGCGGTGTTGGCAGCTGGGGAGCTGAGTGTCTGGCTGGCTGTCCAGCAGGGCTCGGGGGGACATGGAGGGGACATGCCCTGGGTGGGCAGAGAGGCTCCCTGGGGGTTGTTTGGAATCCACTCCCAGATCGCCACTCCCTCCCCGCCTCCCGCTCGTTTCCTGGGTTGTATTTAATGGTGGGAAAAAGGGGTTCCTAAGGGTTCCCGGCGTGCAAACATCTCCCACTGAGGGGCACTTCGGGCCGTAAAATGGGCAATTCCCCCTGAACCCTCCCCTCCTACAAAACATCCGTTCCCATCTCTCTGAAAGCAAAACAAAGCTTTGGGAATGCGGTGCTGGAGCTGCTGCTTGTGCCAGGATGTGGGGATGAAGGGTCTGAGAGCTTGGGGATGTGGACGATGAGCTCCCACCACAGCCATACCATCACCTCGGCCAAGCCTCAGTGATTTCGGGATGGCAGTGCATCCAAAAATAGTCAGGATTTCATCTGCCTTGGCTGTGGCTCACCACAGCCAGGTGGGAAGGCTTTTGGTGAAGCTGTGGCACAGCAAAGCGCAGACCGAGGTCCCATTCTCCTGGATTTCGGTGCTTTTGGAGCACGTTTTTCTCTATGAAACACCTTGTATTTTTATCCCGATGCCATAATTCATCCCAAAGTAGCAGGCCGGGTGGCTGGTGGGGCGGGTTGTTGCCTGGAGATGCGTGGAGGCTGTTCTTCCCAACCCTCCTGTTTTCTCTCCCAAGTCTGTGACTTCCCTCAGCATCACTTCGCAGCGGTGATTCACTCGCCCGGGCTGCCTCCCTCTCCACTTCCAACGTTCCCCATCTCTTAAACCCAAGGGTTTTGGGGGAGGAAAAGAGGGTGACAGGACTCAGGATGGGAGGAGCAGGATGCTGCCCTAGAGCCGGGGCTATAAAAATCATGATTTTTAGGAAAAGAGCTTGCGGTGGTTGAGGGGAACGGTGGCAAGTTGCGGGTGGCTTTTTTTGGCAGAGCGGTGGGGAAGGCAGAATTGGTACTTCGGGGGTGTTTCGGGTGGGTTTCTTCGGTGATTTAAGAACTCGGCTCTTTGTGCGAGGGCGGGTGTGAGGAGCAGGGAGCCCCGATGCGTGCGGGGGTCGCAATCCCGCTGGCAGCGCCGGCTGGGGGAGCGGCGGACAAAGGGCCGGGGGAGCGGGGCCGGTGGCGGGGGGAGCCGGAGCCGGAGCCGCCGCCGAGCCAGGGCGTTGCTGCTCTTTGTCGGGGGCTGCCGCCTCCCCCCGGAGGAGGGGCCATCCCCGGCGGGGCGGGCGGGGACCACCCCCGCTCCGCCACCGAGCATCACCCCCCGGTGCCCGGCCGGGTCGCGCTCCGGTCCCCAATCCCCGGGGCCGTTTCGGGGGTGGTTGCGGGGGGGTGCGGGAGGTACCGCGGAGCTCGGGGAGGGGGCGGCCCCGGCTGTACCGCCCCGCCCCGCGGCACCGCCCCCCGCCCGCCCCCGCGTCCCCCCGCCCTCCGCCGGGGCTGGAGCTCCGCGGGAGCCGGTGCTGGCGGCGGCGGCGGGGCCGGGGCGTGCGGCGGCCTGCGCGGCTCGGCCTTTTGTTCCGCCGGCGGGAAGGAGAGCGGGCGGCGGCGGCAGGGAGCGGGAGGACGAGAAGGAGCAGCAGGAGGAGGAGGAGGAGGAAGGCAGCGGCCATGCATCCCGCCGCGCCGGCCGGGGGCTGCCCGAGGATGCGGAGCGGAGCCCCCCGCCCCCGGCCCGGCCGCTGAGCCGCGCACAAAAGGGGCGAGAGCGGCGGGGAAGGGGAACGGGAGGGCGGCCCCGGGGTGCGTGTGTGACCCGGCTCCGGCCCCGCTCCGCCCCGCATCGCCACCGGCACCGGCCCCGCGCCCGCCCCGCCGCCCCTCGCCCCGCCATGGCCGGGCCGCCCGGTGGCGCGGAGCCGCCGCAGCCCGACACCGGCCGCCGGGAAAGTTAGTGCGGGCTGGGCCGGCAGCGGCGGCAGCGGGAGGAGGAGGAGGAGGAGGAGGAAGAAGAAGCAGCAGCAGCGGCAACAGCCGAGCCGCCTCCAGCCGCGGCTGCTCCCCGTCCCCCCCGTCGGCTCCCGGAGGCAACTCAGGGGATTCCATCCCGCTCCGTCCCTTTGCCATTTTTGGATGCGTTTTATAGCCAATTTTTTTTTTTCCTGGGGAGAAAGCGAAAAAAAAAAAGCGAAGACCCGGCAGCCTTCCTCCACCGCCGGACTCCGCGGCCGTGCCGCCACCGCCGCTCACCCACCGGCTGGATTTTGGGGGTTCCGCCGCTCCCGGTGGCACCGGGCGAGGTGACGGCAGCGACAATGCCATCATGTTTTTGAGACAGGAAACCTCCGAGTTTGCCCTGAATGAAGAACTTCCTGTGTTTAAAGTTGTACGAATATCCGCTGACAAGCTCAGTTCAAATGAAAACACGAGAGTCGGGGGGAGAGGCTAATTCGGACCAGCTGGACTTCCACGGCGCTCGGAGCTGGGCAGAAAACGCGCCGAGCCGCTCGCCACTGCCAGCCGGGAGCGGCCGGGACAAGCAGTGCCTTTGTTAGTAAAGAAGGACGGACGGGATAATTTAAGAGCTTCAAACTCTTCCGCCGTCTCTGTCGCGAGCCGCTTGGAATATTTTACCGAAGCTGCTGGATTTTGGATGATCCGCTGATGGATGGGGTTTTTTAGGGGGGGCCGGGGGGATGAGATTTGTCGTTTCGCTGCTCGGGGCCGCCGGTCGGGCTGCTGAGCCGGCGCGGTGCTGCCGGTCCTCCCTGTTGTCCCCGTAGTGTCACTTTGGGATTCGAGGCTGCCCCGGGGGGTTTGGGACCTGCTGGCCGTGTGATGCTCCCTGCCGTGGCGGGCCAGAGGTTGCCGGGGTGGTTCTGTCATCCCTAAGGAGGAGAGTATGGGCAAACCACTGAGCCGGCCAGACTGTTTACGGCAGAACCGCACTTGCCTGGGGAAGGGCGAGGATGAGGATGGCTACATAGAGGATTGCTACGTGCCCCAGAGATCGATCTACGACACGATGAGAATTAACGAGCAGATCGATCAGGGATCGAAGCTCAACCAGGTGTCCAAGAGCACCCTGGGCAAGGGGGATGGCAGCACCATATCCAGCAACGGCACTCTGGGAGCCGCCAACGTCTTCGAGTCCAGGGCGCCCGAACCCAAAAAGCTGGACGAGAGAGTCATCTTCGACCAGCTGAAGCTCAGCAGTGATGTCTCCAAGCCAGCGCCGGCTCCGCCAAAGAGGCGACCGAACCCCGAGAAGAAGGAGAACGTCAACCGGCGCTCGTGGAAGTCCTTCATGCCGCCCAACTTCACCGAATTCGCGGAGAGGATGGGGGCTTCGCTGAGCGAGGTGTCGGAGGCGGGCGCCTCTAACCCTTCCCTGCGGGATAAGCGGGATTCCAGTGCCATGCTCGCCGAGCAGCCGGGCCAGCCCGACCACGGTGAGCCCATGTCTGAGTCTCTCACCTTGGAGCACGTCTCCAAGTCATCTGGCACGGCAGAGGCTCTGGCGGCCAAGCAGTTTGGTGCGGATGGCTACGGCGGTCCCCGGGACGAGCGCCAGGCCCTGCTGAACGCCGGTGACAGCCGCGTCAGGGACCTGGCCAGGGCCCGCCGGCTCCCCAGTGCCACCTGGCCACGAGCCAGGAAGAACTTCATCAGGGGAAACTTCAACGATGGGCACCAGGAGACCCTGGAGGCCTCCGAGTCGGACTCTACAGTGGAGAACGTCAACCTCTCTCCGTGCCTTAGTGAAGAGCTGCTGGATACGGGACTGGATATTCTCATCACCTCCAATCTCAGGGAGAAAACGGAGTCTGAGCTGAGATTTGAGGAGGACGAGCGCTGGGTGATGATGGAGGAGTGGGAGGAGGCGACGCTGTCAGAGAGAGGAAAGGCTGTTCTGGTAGCAGAGGAGAAGAAGAGCTGTTGCTTGGCAGATATTTCTGAAGAAAGGGAACAATCCGCTGCTCCGGAGGATGGCTCTGCCCCCAGCCCGGGGACCTCCCTGTCCTGCACGTCCCCAGGGGGTGCTGGCAGCGCGTGCTGCACGGAGGACGCGGCGGTGCAGTGTGGGGTTGAGGACTTTGCTCCAGTTTTGGAGCGCTCAGCCAGCCCCACAGGCCCCGAGTTGTCCGACACAGATTCGGTGCAGATGTTCCTGGAGCTGGAAGAGCAGTGCCTGAATGAGGACAAGGGTGATGGGGCTGTCCCCAGCTGCCTGGGGGTTCAGATGTCCCCAATGGACTCAGAGGGATTGGACTCAGATTCGGCCAAGCTGGCTGGGTTGGTGGTCGAAGGGTGTCAGCACAGAGCCCCCTTGGACATCAGCGCTTCGGACTCTGCCGTTGTGTCAGATCTGGAGGACTTCGATGTCACCTGCAGCTCGCAGGTGCTGAGCACGCTGGAGCCCTTGACAGAGCCCTTCTCAGAAAGGGACACCTTGGCTGTCACCCCGACAGACTCAGATGGAGGGGCTTCCCCCAGCCCCGTGGCCATGGCAGGGCTGGGCTCCCTCCTGGAGTGCTCCCCGGTGCTGGTGGGAGAGGTTGATCCCGACCCACTTGTGGAGCCAGAGTTGGTGGCAGGTGGCATGCCACATCCCGGGACAGGGGCACATCCAGCTGCTGGACTGGGGACAGATGGTTACCCCAGCGCTCCGGTGGGGTGGGGTGAAGATAACCAAGACTTGCTTCCCGAGGGGACCTGTCCTGGCCGAGTGTCCCCTTGGCAGCCCTCGGCTCCGGACACAGTGATGGAGGAGCTGGGGTCACCCCTGCAGCACAGCCAGGCTGGTGTCCAGGGCGTGGTTCCATTCAGGACCCATCACCTTCTGCCTGGAAGGACTGAGGTTGCCAGCTGGGATGTCCTAGAGCTGGTTTCTGAGGATGAAGCCACAGATTTGGGGTCAGGGAGTGGAGCTGAGGGCTGGACTCATCCGTCAGGGAGTGGGGATGTTTGCTGTGCTTCTCTGCTGCCTTTCCACGCCGGCTCTGCATCAGAGCCAGGCTCCAAGGCTCCGACAACATTCCCGGTGCCTGTTGAGGACCTCCCGTGGGAAATGGTTTCCCTGGGCCAGAGCCTGGCTCTGGAAGGGGCTGTCCTCACAGAGGGGTGCTCCGTGGAGGTGACTGTCACACATGGGGTGACACCAGCAGCCATCCTGCAGCCAGCAGATGTGGACCTGCTGTTTACCCCTGGCTGGGAGGTGCCATGTCCTGCCAGCCCAGCCGCCCCTGAAGATCTCCCTGGCACATCTCCCATCACCAGGCCCACCATCCCATGGGATTTTGGGGAGCTTTCTGCTCCATCCCACCCTCTTTCACCAGGAGATGTGGCCCTCCCAGAGCCCCGGGCTCAGGGGACACCACCAGCCACCAGGGATCTTGCCATGGATGCTGAGGAACCTTCAGGAGCCACCACCACTGCCATGCCCTTGATGGTGGAGGAGCTTCTGGAAGCCCCACCACCCTTTGCTGACGTGCCTGTTGCCACTGTGCCACCACCAGGTGCTGGGGACCTCGGAGGTGACCCCGTGCCATTGGTGGTGGCCTTGGGGGATACAGATGACTTTGCCATCATGGTTGTGCCACCCATCCTGGAGCAGCTGACTCTGGAGGACGACCCCGTTGAGAGCTCACCTGCAGCGGGGCTGGCAGCTTGGGAGGGTCCCCCTGGTGCCTTCCCACCCCTCCCAGAGGGTCCCACCACCCCAGAGCTGCTGGGGACACCCTCTGTCACAGCACGCAGGGCACAAACCCTGCCCAGGGCCGCTGTAAGGGACACCCTGCGACCCCGCAGCTGTGGGGGTGCCCTGTCCCCGTGTCCCAGCGAGGCAGAGGGGGCATCGGGCACTGAGGAACCCCTGGGCGCCGCTCTCATGGCAGAAGGGCCTCCTGCTCTCCCAGATGGATTCGTTCCAGATAACGAGGTATTTGTCGCTCGGGCTCTCGCAGCCGGGGCTTCAGGCGCAGAAATCGCTTTATTTTGCACGCCAGGGGTGGGTGGGAGGTGGGAGCCCACTCAGTAACGCACGATCTGGGCTTCCAAACAGCCTTCTCCCTCCCTGAGATCAGCTTGGATTTGGCAGGGAAAAAGTTTTTTGGGGGGGGAATTGTGTGATTGTGTAAGTAAGGGAGGCAGAAGACTCTTTGCTGCTCGATGACCTGAAGTGTTGTCTTCTCCTTTTTTGGCTTATTAAAGTACATTATGGTCACTCAGATGGAAATCACAGACTTCAGAAAAACCTTCTTGCCGGCTCCTGGCAGGGAGTTCCCAGCCTTGAAGCAGAAAATATAGCAGGAAGTAGAAACCTGTAAAATGAATTAAGTGCAAACAATTCCTGTCCCGTGCAGTCATCTCTGTCTGTAGTTTTTTTCCTGTGAGCATCGAGGTGCTGAGGCTCAGAGTGCGATGGGAAGGGATTCAAACCCTCCTCTGGCGTTTGGGGATTTGCACTGCTGTGCTGTGCTCGTGGCTCCTGCCTGGAGAGACCTCAGTGCTGGAGTTCCCACAGCCCGGCGCTGATTTCCTGCCATCTGGATCAGGAGAAACAGCGCTGAGGAGACATCAGAAGTTAGTCAGCACCAAAAATCCCGATTTGGTGGCGATTACTCATCCTTTGGGCTGTACCACCCCTTGGAGAAATGCACATGGAGGGGCTTGGAGAGGTGTTTTCACATGGGGGGTCCATGTGAGTGAGGGTTGGGACACCCAGAGAGGACCTGGGTGAGGGAAACACCATTGGGTTCTTGCCACAGTTGTCTGTCGCCTGAAATTCAGTGGTGGGGTCCTATTTTAGGTTCAGCACCTCTGACTGTTAACCCCATAAAACATCCCCTCTCTCCAAGCATTGCTGGAGGTGCTGATTCTTCCCAGAGCTCCACGTTTGGCAGCTGTGGGGTTAAGGGAGATGAGGGAAGCAGAAATCCAGGGGATGCTTCGGGAAGCTTTCTGGGAGTGAGGAGGAGGAGGAGGAGGCGGAGGTGTGGTGGAGCAGATGTCCTTCTGCTCTCCCAAAATGTCTGTCCAGCCTTTCTCCAGGGCAGGACACCTCGCTCCACAGCTTCTCCTGCCCGGCAAAGGGCAGTCGTTAAATATTTGCTTCCAAGCTGAGTCACGGTGAGGTTAATGAGCTAAATCGCTGAAATCTTTTGTGAGCAAAGGAAAACAAGGGTGTTGGACACGCTCACCCTCAGGCTGGTGCTGGGATTATTTTTGTCAGGATCCTCAGGGAGCATCAGGCTGGCTGATACCTGTGTTGCAGGACCCTTGTTGGAAGTCTGGGCTTTTCCACAGGGAAAAGCCTTTCCTCCCTGCTTTGCTCCTTCAGAGTTTGTTTTGCAGCCCATGGAGAGCCCAGACCAGCCCAGCATGCCAGGCTTATCAGCCTGATCCTTTTGTGGGTTTGGCTCTTCCACCCAGCAGCTCCATATATAAACAGAAACAGGAGAACAGCCCGGGAATCGGTGATTCCAAGGCACCATTTATTTCTCACAACCGTGGCAGAATTCTCCATGAGCAAGCAGCTCTGGACAGTGTCTGCCAGCTCACCCTTTGCTCATGTCCTGGAGGGACCTCCCTGCCCTCCGGTTGCAGAGCTCTGCTGGGAAAAAGTAGCTTTTTCCTCTCGAAATGAGGCAGGGAAAGTCAAAGCAGTGCCTCCTGCTCCGGCTGGGAACTCTGTGTGTGTTTTGGGGGATTTGGGTGTGTTTTGGGGGATTTGGGTGTGTTTGGGGGGATTTGGGTGTGTTTGGGGGGATTTGGGTGTGTTTGGGGTTGTTTGCCTGGTGCTCCTGTGGATTGCCAGGTGCAGAGAGCCGTGTCCTCTGCTCTGCTGGGGGAGATCTTGCATCCAAGTGGGGATTTTTCAGTGCACTCCATGTCTGTGCATTTTTGGGCACGGGGAGCAGGTGGCTGCCTGCCATCCCCTCTGCTTCCCGATGGGAAAATGTTGCGACAGGGCCAAGAGCTCCTCTCCTGCTCCTACCCGGGTGTGGGGTGACCCCTGCTCTGCATGGCCTCGTGGGCCAGGGGAGGAACTCTGCTCCCAATTTTGGGGTATTTTGCATAGGGACAGGGCAGGCTTGTCCCTTGGGATCGGTGGGGAAGGACTGGAGAGGGACAGCGAACGGACAGCGCGTGGTTCCAGCAGATCCCCAGCTCTGATAAAGAGCATTTATCTCCTCTAGAGAAACAGGATTCTCCCTGCTGCCTCTCCTGACAATGGGGAGCTTCATTCGCTCTCCTCCCCCTTCCCTATCAAATCTTTCTTGGTTTAGAAAGCTTTTCCCCACAGGATTCCCAGGCAGGACCGTGCCAAATCCGTGGTAAACGACTCGCACATTAATTGCCTATTGCCTTTGTCTTTCGAAATGCAGCGAGCTCCTCGCTGCCTGTAATTTCGTGGTTAACAAAACTCATATGATGTCAGGTCTCCGTTCTCAATAGCTTCACTGTGAGAGTTGCTTGGGGTTTTTCCCCAGGAGCATTATTTCCCAATCTGATGGCGGGTCGGAGCCGATGCTCTCATTTCTTCCTCGGTTTTCTCTTTCCACCTCACTCCAGTGCTTGGAAAAATGGGATTTGCCTGTTTAAAAGCAGAGGTGGGTGTGGATAGACCCTGAGTCGTGCTCCACAGCAGCAGATTCCTGTGACATCTGTGTCACTGGGTCAAGGCAAGGGAGGAGCTGAGACAAACTTGCACAGTTCCAATAAAATCAGTGCAAGTAGCTGCTGCATCTTCCCTGGAGGGGAAAGCCTGTTGTGTCAATGACTGAGGGGCTGGAAGAGTGGCTCATGGCTCATAAACCACCTTTTTCTCTCCCACCCTCTCCATCCCCAGCAATTCCAGAAGGAGCAGGTGGATCCCCTCCAGCTGAAACTCCAGCAGGTCAATGGAGTTGGTCAGGGACTCATCCAAAGCGCCGGGAAAAACTGTGATGTCCAAGGGCTGGAGCATGACATGGAAGAGATCAACACCCGCTGGAACACCCTCAACAAGAAGGTGGGAGCGTGGGGAGGAGCTGTCCCTGCTTTTTATGGGGTCTGGTGGCAGGAGGAGGTCACGGGCAGGGAGCTGAGGCTCTGGTGCCTGACGGGGTTGTTTTCGGGGCTGTTTTTGGGGTGCAGGTGGCCCAGCGAGTGGCACAGCTGCAGGAGGCCCTGCTGCACTGTGGGAAGTTCCAGGACGCCCTGGAGCCGCTGCTGAGCTGGCTGGCAGACACCGAGGAGCTCATCTCCAACCAGAAACCTCCCTCGGCCGAGTACAAGGTGGTGAAAGCTCAGATCCAGGAGCAGAAGGTGAGCAAACAGGGTGGCTCCATGGGAGGGGAGCTCAGGACAGCCAGACTAATAATTTGGGGGTCCAGCTAGGGTGTCTATCCTTCTTTCCTGGTGGATCTCAGCTCATTTGCCCACACTTGAGGATCTCCATCTCCTAAATCACCACATCCCTTCCTTGCCCTGCTGCCTCTTGAGGTTGCCCGCTGGTTTTGCCGGTCGGCCGTGTTTTTCCAGCCCTGGGTTTTACTCTGTGCTGGTAATTCAGCTGTGTCAGGAGCGAGCTGGCGGCAGTGCAGAGCCTGGTTTGGGTGTTTGGACAAAGGGAATGTCACCAAGTGTGGGACAGGGGCTGAGGTGTGCCACTGTTTGCTGAGATAACAGCCCGGGGTCGGCGCCTGCACTCCTGAGCAGTGAGGAGGGAAGGTTGAGCGTGGTCACGGGGAAATATTTTAGAAATGAATTCTTACCCAGGCTGGGTCCGACGTGTGGAGGTTGGAAGAGGAAATGTGCTTCAAGTGGAAGTTAAAAGCTTGATAAGGTGGAGTGGGTTGGTGGGGAAGACTCAGAAAACTCTTCTGGCAGAGAAGTGGTTTGAGTCTTGGATGGTGTGAAAGGGAAGGGAAGAGGAATGGGAAAGGGGAATGGAATGGAATGGAATAGAATAGAATAGAAAAGAAAAAATGAAAGTTCCATTGGAAGGGTCCCACAATGGTCACCATGTCCAGCTGCCTGACCACTTCAGGGCTGACCAGATTAAAGCATGTGATTATTATAATGTAATATAATATAACTCTGTAATTCTTTCAACTGGTTTTGAAGGCAGAGCCATCCCCCCGGGCTGGGCCTGTTCTCAGCCCAATGCTGGCAGTGGTTTTCAGCCACAATGAGAGATCTGACCTCTCCAAAGGCTGCATTTGGTTCTGCTGCCCCAATCTCCTAACTTCTCCCCTTCCTTCATCTCTCCCAAGCTGCTCCAGCGACTCCTGGACGATCGCAAAGCCACGGTGGAGATGATCCAGGCGGAGGGCGACAGGATTGCCCAGTCAGCTGAGCCTGCAGATCGTGACAAGATCGTGGGGCAGCTGGAGAGCCTGGCACGGCGCTGGGAAGGGCTGCTGGGCAGGGCAGCTGCCAGGTGAGAGGGGCTGGAGCAGCTCATGCCACAAATCACGGTGCCCCGGAGTCGTTGTCACCCGCTGGTGACAACATTCGGGAAGCTGGCGGAGATTTCGGCGCAGATACATCCTGGAAACATGGAAACAGCTGGAAAACATGGGAAATCAAAGGCTGGCTGGGAGCTGAAGCTGATAGCAGTGGTTTACAATGGCAGGGAAGAGCTGAGATTAAATAATTTCCCTGCAGGGGAGGGATGTTATTTTTATTCCTGTAAGCATTAACGTTTAGCAACATCCTGTTGACACCTTTCTGCCGCCAGAATCTTGTTTATGAGTTACTTATTTCTACCTGAGCTGATATTTGAGGTTATGAAGTCACTTCTGAGGGCCAGATTGGACCCTTCTCAGGGTTTTTAATCATTGCCAACAATCCATCAGGACTGTCCATCCTGGATTGTCTTTAACCAGAAGTTCTGAAAGACCAAGAGCCTGGCCACAAGCTGAGGGATCTTTAAGACAGTGACAGGCATGGGAGAAAAGGGAGTTGGAACTAAATGATCTTTAAGGTCCCTTCTGTCTCAGACTGCTTCACAAAAAGCTGCACTACAGGGCAGCCTTTCCCAGGGAGATAAATTGGATCCTGAAGGCACAGCTGCAGCAAAAGCTTATTTTGCTGATTGATTTTTGTCTTTGCCTTCATTGCTTGCCTGACATGATGTTTCACCTTGCTCTGCTTTGTTTCCCTCTTCCAAATACTTGAAGCTGCTCGCCATGCCTGGCTCCAGCTGAGAGCTGCTCCTTAGTGTTTTCATTAACTCAAAGACTCCCAGACTGGTTTTGGTTGGAGAAGACCTTAAAAATCACCTTGTTCCACCCCTGCAGTGAGCAGGGACACCTTCCACTAGCCCAGGCTGCTCCAAACCCCATCCAACCTTGCCTTGAACAATTATTTCCTCCTAATTTCGCGATTACCTTTTACAGGCAGAAGCAGCTGGAGGATATCTTGGTGCTGGCAAAGCAGTTCCACGAAACCACAGAGCCTGTGTCCGACTGGCTGTCGGTGACAGAGAAGAAACTGGCCAACTCTGAGCCCATCGGGACCCAGACTGCCAAAATCCAGCAGCAGATCAGCCGCCACAAGGTAGGACCTGTGCAGCAGCAGGATGGAGGTGGTTGGAGTCAGGTAGTTGTTTCCACCACAACCAGAGGGGTTTTTGGCACAAACAAGGATTGGAGGAGTTATCCAGGTTGTTTTATGTACAGAGAAGGCTGCAAGCCCTGACCCACCAGCGTGGGTAAACATTAAGCCCATGCCCTTGCACCTCCCAGCAGATTTGGCTAGGAAAAAAACATCCCCATCCATGTGTTTCTTTTTAATTTCACCTCAGTTCGCCCGTTCACGGGTGGGTTTTGTGTCTCCCATATTTTCAGTTGTGTTCATCACTGCGTTCCCCTTTCCACGTCGCGTTTCTTTCGTTTCACTCATTTTCATTATTATTTATTTTTTTTTCCTTTCTGTTGTCCATTTTACCCTCCCGCCATTCAGGCTCTCGAGGAAGAGATAGAGAGCCACGCTGCCGACGTGTCTCGGGCGCTGGGGGTCGGGCAGTCCCTGTCCTCCCTGAGCTGTGCCACCGAGCAGAGGCTGCTGGCAGAGAAATTAGAGGCTCTGCAGAGCCGCTACGGCGAGGTCCAGGACCGGTGCAGCCGCAAGGCAGCACTGCTGGACCAAGCTCTGGCCAACGCCAGGCTTTTTGGGGAGGAGGAGGTGGAAGTGCTCAACTGGCTGGCTGAGGTGGAGGACAAGCTGGGCTCAGTGTCCATAAAGGATTACAAACGGGACGTCCTGCAGAAGCAGCATGCCGACCAGCTGGTATTTTCCGTTTTTCTTCCATGTTTTGTGTTTTGTTTCGTTGCGTTTCTTCTGGTTTTGTTTATGCTTTCTGGCCTGACTTTAATTTTGCTAAGCTCGTTCCGCCGCTGGGTCTCTTGGAGAGGAGAGCAAAGAGGTTTCATGTGTTACCAACAACAATTGTGGCCCCCACCAAAAAAAAAAAAGGGTTTCTCAAGGCGGGGGAAGTTCAAATGGTTCGTTTGCTTTGTGAATGGTGGCTGAGCCAGCCTGGCCACCCTGTGCCTTCAGAAAGCTGGATGCTGTTTCCAAGATTGAGAGCTGGAAAAGCGATTTTTGGAGCTGGGCTGGCCACCGAGGGAGCTTCTGCTTCCTCTGCCTGGGGCTGTGCAAGCTCTTTTGAAGAGTGAGCTTCTGTCTAACACAAGGGCAAATGCTTGGTGACAGAGATCCAGTGGGTTGGGATGGGTTTGCTCTAAGATTTGGGCCTTTGGGTCGCAGAAATGCCAGCAATTCCTGTAGCAGGATTACTGGACAGGTTTCAGATGGGTTGTTCACCCTTCCCATGCTCAGTAGGGAAGTTCATGCTCTCTCTATCATCTCAGGCTGGCAGAGACCTTCCCCCACAGCAGGATAACCCAAATTTGCCTTTTTTCCTCAGGCTTTGAACGAGGAAATTGTGAACAGGAAGAAGAACGTGGACCAAGCCATTCGAAATGGACAAGCTCTCCTGAAGCAAACCACAGGTAACACAGAGGAGATGCTGGTGGGCTCTGGGACATCTGGGGGGTCTGGGAATCCATCCATCCATCCATCCATCCATTCATCCTCCACATGCTTTTCCTTGGGAAGCCCATGCTCTGTTGGGTGGAGGCTGTTCTCCCTCAGGTCTTCATTTCCTTTTGGAAACTCCCAAAATAGCTGGTTTGCATCCAGCCTCGGATGCTGAGTCCCAAACACTCCCGTTTAGGATTTGCTCAGTCCCAAATCCCAACCCCGCAGCCCGGTGATTCCCACCACCGCTGTGGGGATGCTCCGTGCTGAGGGAGGCTTTTCTCACCACAGCCAGCTGCTAAATCACATGGGAAAGAGGTTAAAAATACCCCCAGCCCTCTCCTAATATTGCTTTCCCAGCCGGAGCAGTTGTGGCTGTTGCCACGTGGGTGTGAGTTTATGTTTATGAGTGGGAAGAGAGGTCGGGGCGCTGCATTTCCTTCAGATGTGGTCTGCTCGGAGCAGATGTACAGCTCTGTGTCCTTGTGGGAGCTGTGGAGCAGGAAGAGTGATTACAAAGGATTTGGCAGGCGGTTCTGTGTCCTCTTGGAAACAGCAGCGAGGAGTGAAGTGACCCTTTTTTCCTTGGAGATGGGACACGTTGCTGAGGACTGAGTTGGGGTGGCTTTGGGGCTTGTGGAGAAGCCAGGCTTTGCAGCAGACTCTCATCTCATCCCCATCCCATCTGCATCCCATCCCAATCCCATGGATCCCATCCCAATCCCATGGATCCCATCCTAATCCCATCCCAATCCCATCTGCATCCCATCCCATCCCAATCCCATGGATCCCATCCCAATCCCATCCCAATTCCATCCCAATCCTGTCCCCATCCCATCCCCATCCCAGGGACAAGGTGGATGTTGCCCTGCTGGAAAACATCAGCCCTAAGACCAGCTGTAGAACCAGGCTGAAGTTGCATCAACACAAAGAAAAGCAAAGCTGGAATTAGCTGTTTAAAACCAGGAAGGACGCAGAAAAAGTGGCTCCTGGGGTGCCTCTTGAAGCCCCCAGAGCCCAACACCATTTTCCCCCTGCAGGGGAGGAGGTGCTGCTGATCCAGGAGAAGCTGGACGGCATCAAGACGCGCTACTCCGACATCACAGCCGCCAGCTCCAAAGCCCTGCGCACGCTGGAGCAAGCCAGGCAGCTGGCCACCAAGTTCCAGTCCACCCACGAGGAGCTCACCGGGTGGATGAGCAAGGTGGAGGACGAGCTGGCTGCCAGCGGGGCTCAATCCCCCGCTGGAGAGCAAATCCCCCAATTCCAGCAGCGGCAAAAGGTGGGAGAGCAGCTCTACGTGGTGGGGATGTGCGTTGTTCTGTGCCTGGGGAGGTCACACATCCATGGGTGCTTTCCACAGGAGCTGAAGAAGGAGGTGATGGAGCACAGGCTCGTCCTGGACACGGTGAACGAGGTGAGCAGAGCTCTCCTGGAGCTGGTGCCCTGGAGAGCCCGCGAGGGGCTGGACAAGCTGGTGTCGGACACCAACGAGCGCTACAAGCTGGTCAGTGACACCATCAAGCAGAGGGTGGAGGAGATCGATGCTGCTATCCAGAGGTCTCAGCAGGTGACTTGATAACCCCTGCAGGGTTTTCTTGGGAGAGCAGGGTGGGCACTGCTCAAGAAATGCAGCGTGGAGCAGCAGGGCTGGTGGCTGACCCGTCCTCTTGCATGTTTTTGGGATGGGATAACTCTGTGTTATCCCACCTGTGAACTTGTGCCTGCAGGGGTGGTGGAGATGGTGTAAAACTGATGGCAGATGACTGTCAAAGCTGGGAAAGCATCACTCCGTGCTGTGAGAGCACAGGGATTTGTTCCAGGCCAGCAGTCCTCCCTAAAAAGGCTTGTCCTGCACAGACTGGAGGCTGCAGAGTGCTGGGAATATCTGCACGGAGTCAGTGCTCGGTGGAGCGAGGGAAATGCTCCTGTTTGTAGGGATGTCCCTTTCCCTGCGGGCAGGGAGGGCGCAGGGAGAGGTGGCTGTGCTCCAGCGTGCCCCAAAAGCAGCTGCAGGAGCCCTGAGGGCAGCGTGGAGTCACAAACCTGAGCCCCACCCCAAAATCCCTTTCTCCTCCACACCTAAGCTGTTTGTCCCTGTGTCCCTCTGGGATTCCCGCTGTCCCCAGCTGTCCATCCCTGCTGCCCAGCACTGACCACTGCCCCTCCTCTCCCCTGTGACAGTACGAGCAGGCAGCTGATGCAGAGCTGGCCTGGGTGGCTGAGACCAAGAGGAAGCTGATGGCTCTGGGTCCAATCCGCCTGGAGCAGGACCAGACAACAGCACAGCTGCAGGTGCAGAAGGTGTGTGTGCAATCCCTGCTGGGCTGGGTGGGGTGGGCAGCAAGGAGGGATGTCCACTTTGGGTCGTGGGATGTGGTTTTGGGGAGCAGCTTCACCCTGGGGTGACCAGGAGAGACAAACACTTGTAAGGAAAAAAAACCAAAGGAAAATATTGCTCTAAATCCTCCAAGTGTTGGGCTTCCCAAGGGAAAATCCTCCCTGTTTGCAGGAGCCTTTGAAGGCTCGATGGGTGCTCTGGTCTGGACTCCCTTGAGAGAGCTGCTCCCCTGGGATCCTTTCCCTGTGGCCACCAGAGCAAGCAGGAAGGGCTTGGAGAAATGTATATATTGATTAATGAGGGTGGTTTCCATTTGCTTTTTGCTCATTGTTCCCCGCAGTGAGGGACTCCACAGTTCCCTCCCGGCAGCCAGACGTGGAACAAAGAAGTGCTGGAGGGTTGTTTTGTTTTTTTTGGGGGTTTTTTTCCATATATCTTTGAGATGAGCTCATGCCTGAAAGAACGTGCACTTTAAATAAACGGCCCTTTTCATCCCTTTGCCTGGGCAATCAGAGCAGCACGCAGGCTTATTGGATTTAAAATTAAAGAAAAAGAAGGGAAAATGAGACAGTGTTTAAGAGAGGGGACTGAGCCATCGAGCATTAAGTTAAATTGAGCTCAGCTTCCTGCTGTTAATCTCACAGACCTTGGGAATGGCAAAGTTATTGGTGGATGCAGCTCTGGAGAGCATCGTTTTGGGGGATAACATTCCCTAGCAAATGGCTGATGGAGCTTTTCCTCCAGTGGGGACCTCGGGTGTGGAAGTGGATTATACCTCATTTTCAGAGCCGTTTTTGCAAGAGAGAGGTTGATGTAGATGAGGAAAACAGGCAGGAATCTGCATTCCCAGCCAGGTTTCCAGTTTGCCACGGGACACTCACCGAGTTCTGCAGGGTCCCTGTGGCAGGAGGATGCTGTGGATGGGCTGGGGAGAGGCTGAGCTCTGATTTCTCCCCTTCCTGCAGGCTTTTTCCATCGACATCATCCGGCACAAAGACTCCATGGACGAGCTGTTCAGCCAGCGCAACGAGATCTTCGGGACCTGTGGTGAGGAGCAGAAAGCAGTTCTGCAGGTGAGCCCCCTCTGCAGCATTGAGGGGGGGACAGACAGGGGACAGAGGCCAGCCCTCAGCCCTTGAACAGGCTGAAGGAGTTTAGAATCTCCCCATCATCAGTAATTCCCACCAGCGTTAGCAGAAATCTCTTTACATTTAT
This sequence comes from Lichenostomus cassidix, assembly GCF_008360975.1. Taxonomy (NCBI): domain Eukaryota; kingdom Metazoa; phylum Chordata; class Aves; order Passeriformes; family Meliphagidae; genus Lichenostomus; species Lichenostomus cassidix. The sequence goes on along the minus strand of NC_139503.1, from coordinate 1,481,529 downwards.
GAGTCTCCTTTATTGCCTATTTTTATTGGGGATGGGGAGGGGGAGATTCCCGAGGCTGCTTTAACTGGAGTTACAGCATGGAAGGCCACCAAAGGCACCTCCTTCTCTTCAAAGGCACCTCCTTCCCTCCCAGCTCTCAGCATGGAGCTGGCCCTTTTCCTGGGCCGTTTCACATCCCTCCCAACATCTCTCCTCCCTCTTTCTTTTAGGAGAAAACCGAGTCCCTGGTACAGCAGTACGAGGCGGTGAGCCAGCTCAACTCGGAGCGTTACGCCCGCTTGGAGCGAGCTCAGGTGCTGGTGAACCAGTTCTGGGAGACCTACGAGGAGCTGAACCCATGGATCGAGGAGACCCAAACCCTCATCTCGCAGCTGCCACCCCCAGCCATCGACCACGAGCAGCTCAGGCAGCAGCAGGATGACATGAGGGTGAGAGGGTGCAGGGTTTGCACCTCCTGTCTGTCAGTTCTGCCTTCAAACAGAGGGAAGGGGCAGGAGCACCCTTTTCTTCTGAATTTTCCTCTTTTTTCCCCTCTGTTTTTTTGGGGGAGCTTGCTTGTGTAATGAGTGCACCACGTGCAAATTGGCTCGTGTTGGAGAACTCCTTCCCAAAATGCAGCTTGCTCCCAAGGAAACCTGGCTGCCTTTGCATCTCCTTCCTGCTTTTGGCAGGGGGAAAAAAAACCACTTTGTGCTTTTAGGGTAGGGATTGCACAGCAAAAAATTCTCCCAGTGGGGTCCCCCGTGGAGCTGTGGGGAGGGTCAGAGGCTGGGGAAGACCTCAGCTATAGCCATGTTGGGAAAAACCAAGTGCCATGTGCTTGGCAGATGCTGGGGCACGAAACCCAGGCTGTGAGTTCCTCCCAGATCCCATCACCGCTCTCCGAGTGCTGTTTGGAATAAACAGGCAGCAGATTTCCAAACAAATGTGTTATTCTTTTCCCCCCCCCTTCCTTCTATTCCCTAGCAACTGAGGGAATCCATCGCCGAGCACAAACCTCACATCGACAAGCTGCTGAAAATCGGGCCGCAGCTCAAGGACCTCAATCCCGAGGAGGGAGAGATGGTGCAGGAAAAATACTCCAGGGCTGAGGCCATGTATGCCAAAATCAAGGAGGAGGTTTGCCAGAGGGCCCTGGCACTGGATGAAGCCTTCTCACAGTCCACCCAGGTAGGCCGTGGACGTGAATTTTCCCCTCACGTGCTCTGGAATGTGGTTTTATTCCCATTGTAAAACCTCTTTATGAGGAATAACGTGGTCAGGCACCTCTGGGGTAGTTTCCTGCTGCAGTGGGAGCAGAGGAGAAGGTGATTGAGGCTCCACACAGTGAATAGGGTTGTAAATTTTTATGGCCTCAGTAATGATGCTGGTTCAAAGGGGCTGCTCTGGCGTCCACCCAGGGTTGGAAGGGCCCTGAGAGCCTCTTGAAAGAGGCTTGAAGAGATAATTCTCAGTTCTGATAAGCTGTGAGAGCAGCGAGCAGCCATGGGATGCTTTGTATGGGAGAGGTGAGGGATGTCTCCTGGGTCTGGGCATCTCCTGAGGAGGAGAAATAGGAGAGGAAGGGCAGAGACTGGAGGTGCTGAAGTCCAGAAAGGGGTGAAGTGTTCCTGCCACCGAGGGTTGGTGGCCCCCAGTTCTGTTTCATTTCACCCCGTGTTACCCTAGCGCAGTTGGTTTTTGTCACGTCCTGGGTGTTTATTTTCTTAATTCCTGTATTGTGTAGTCACTTCTCTTGGTTTGCACTTGTATTAACTCCGAGTTTTTCCCCCTCCCACATCCCCCTCCCCTCTCATCTCTCACTCCCACTGTGGAATGTGTTGTCTGTGTGTGTTGCTGCCTGTGCCCGTCCTCCCCACATTTCATTCTTGTGTTGACTGCGCCCCACCATTGCAGATTTCGGAGGTAAGCCAGTTCCCCCCACCACAGATGTCCATTTTACCCTCCCTGGCCTGACTATTTCACACCCAAACTTCCATTTCTAGTCCGTGCACAGCTCAGCAAAACGTGCTTAAAAATTAACGCCGGGTGGGCCTGGAATTACATTTTTTTGGGACGGCTTTGGTCGTGTTGCTGCCTTTTCTCAGCTTCCTCTGGGAATGCTTCCTGCAGGGCTGAGGTTTTGCTTCCTGAGAGGTTCATGCTGCTCCAGCTGGATGTGCTGGTTTGCTCCTGCTTGTTGGCTGAGCCAGCCTGTCCCGATCAACTTTGCACCGAGAGCCTGGCCCTGCTCTGCTGGGATTTGGGATTTGGTGGGCAGCAGCCCTGCTCTATTCCCAGTAGGAACTGGGAGAGGGACGAGAGCAGTGCTGAGCTGTCCTTCCCACCAGCAGGGACGGTTTGGGATCTTCAAGGCCAAAGTTGGCTTCTCTTTTAAAACAACAACAACAAACCCTGCTAGACCCCCTCCCTGCCTCACTCCTGGCTGTCTGGTTCTGCTTTTGAGGCCGCAGCTCCTCCCCATCCGCATGCAGCCTCCCACCCACCCATCCCACCAGGATGGCTTTCCACTGGCCTTGCACCACGTGGAGATTCCCATCAGCACCAAACACGGGCGCTTGTCCAGCAGCATTTTTGCCCAGCTGTTCCCTCGGGTTTTCTCGCCTGCAAAAAAACCGAGACAGCAGCGAAAAAAGGGAATTTTTAGGGCTGAACACAAGGCGCTGCCGTGGTTGGTCACAGGTGCTGGTGGTGGCTCTGTGAGTCCCTGAGTGCTCTGTGGGCTCTGCTGGAGCAGGGCAGGTGTGAGCAGGAGGCTGCAAGGTGTCCTTGCTGCTGCAGGGGTGTCATTGCTGCTGCTGCAGGGGTGTCATTGCTGCTGCAGGGGTGTCATTGCTGCTGCTGCAGGGGTGTCATTGCTGCTGCTGCAGAGGTGTAATTGCTGCTGCTGCAGAGGTGTAATTGCTGCTGCAGTGATGCTGCAGAGGTGTCATTGCTGCTGCTGCAGGGGTGTCATTGCTGCTGCAATGATGCTGCAGAGGTGTCATTGCTGCTGCTGCAGAGGTGCTGTTCCTGCTGCAGAGGTGCCCTTGCTGCTGAGGTGTCATTGCTGCTGTCGCAGGCATTGCTGCTGCAGAGGTGTCATTGCTGCTGCAATGATGCCGCAGAGGTGCCCTTGCTGCTGTTGCAGGCATTCCAACCGCAATGCATTGCTGCTGCAGAGGTGCTACTTCTGCTACTGCAGAGGTGTCACTGATGCTGCAGAGGTGTCACTGATGCTGCAGAGCTGCCATCGCTGCTGCTGCAGGCATTGCTGCTGCTGCAGAGGTGTGATTGCTGCTGCAGAGCTGTCGCGGCTGCTGCAGCACTCAGCGCCGTGGCTCGTGCTGGCAGCGCCACGCTGTCCCTCTGTCCCCGTGTCCCTGTGCCCCATCCCTCCTGCCCTAACGGGGCTGCTCCTCCCCAGTTCCACGACAAGATCGAGCCCATGCTGGAGACCCTGGAGAGCCTCTCGTCCCGCCTGCGCCTGCCGCCCCTCATCCCCGCCGAGGTGGACAAGATCCGCGAGTGCATCAGCGAGAACAAGAACTCCACGGTGGAGCTGGAGAAGCTGCAGCCCTCCTTCGAGGCTCTCAAGCGCCGCGGGGAGGAGCTCATCAGTCGCTCCCAGGGAGCAGACAAGGACCTGGCGGCAAAAGGTATCTCCATGTGAGGGGGATTTGAGTCCAGCTTCTCCCCAAACCATGGCTCTGGTGCTGCTGGGGAGGCTTCAATATCCCAGGGGTTTGTTTTGGAGGTTCTCCTGGTTTTGGGACCAAGGATGAGTCCTCTGAATGGTTTTGGGGGTTCTCCTGGCTTTGGGACCAAGGATGAGTCCTCTGAATGGTTTTGGGGGTTCTCCTAGCTTTGGGAGGAAGGTTGAGTCCTCTGGATGTGTTTCAGAGGTTCTCCTGGCTTTGGGACCAAGGATGAGTCCTCTGGATGGATTTCAGTGGTTCTCCTGGCTTTAGAGGGAAAGTTAAATCCTCTGGATGGATTTGGGTGTTCTCCTGGCTTTAGGACCAAGGATGAGTCCTCTGGATGGATTTGGGTGTTCTCCTGGCTTTAGGACCAAGGATGGAGACCTCTGGATGGAGATGTGCCTGCCTCCATCTGGAGCAGACAGGGTGGCATCAATCAGAGGAGAAAGGAGCATTTGTGGCTTCTCAGCCCAGCTGGCCTCTTGCTGGTGGCCCCTGGGAGATGATTTGCTGCTGTCAACTCAGCATCTGATGGAGGGGAAGAACATCCCCCAGCACAAAAAGCCCATCAGCACGATTGGCACTAATTGGCACCTTCCTTGGCAGCTCCTGGATGGAGCGAGCAGAGGCTTCATGCTAGAGGTGGCCAGAACAGAGGTTTGCTGGAGGGAGAGCATGGGGGCAAATTTGCCCTGAGCTTGCACATGAATAAAGGCTTTATTTCTGTGAGCTGGAGTTTCTCACGTCCCTCAGCATCTCCCAGAGTTAATGCTCTGATGGTCCTGGCTGTCTGTAATTCCACTCTGGATGTTCTGTTGGCTGTTGCTGAGTGTTTTCAAAGTGCTTTTGCGTTGTAAAAAAGTTCACTTCCTCACCGAATACCCGGATTTCCTTCCTCAGTCATCCAGGACAAGTTGGATCAGATGGTTTTCTTCTGGGAAGACATCAAAGCTCGGACTGAGGAACGCGAGATGAAGTTCCTCGATGTCCTGGAGCTGGCAGAGAAGTTCTGGTACGACATGGCAGCACTCCTGACGACCATCAAGGACACCCAGGACATTGTCCACGACCTGGAGAGCCCAGGCATTGACCCCTCCATCATCAAGCAGCAGGTGGAAGCAGCAGAGGTGAGACCCACAGGGCTGCATCTCAGTCTGGAGCTTGTCTGGTCTGAGTTTTCCTGCTAAATTGGGAAGATCTTAAATTATGCCCATGGCCAGAGGAGTTTGTAAATCAGTTCTGTAGGCGGCCAGTCAGATTATGAGGAGTTATTTCTGCTGCAGTTTGGAGCTGCAGGGAAAAATCCAGAAGTGGATTTCACATATCCCTCACCTTAAATCGCATTATCTGCTGCTGTTTCGGGAAGCTCTGAGTGGTCAGAGCTCTGTGCCCACTTGCTTGGAGGATGTGGGAGCTGCATGGCTCTGCTCCCAGCCCCAGCCAGAGCCTGTCTGGCGTGGGAAGAGCACATTTAAATTTTGGTCAGACCGGAGATAAGTGCTTGGATTTGTGCGTTGATGTGTTTTTTGTGTTTTGCCACTTTCAAATAAGTGGCAAAACCCATTTCAGGTGGATTTGAGTTGACTCAGGCCTTGAGGAGCAGAGATGTCTCTTTATGCTTTGCTAAGTTTAGCCTTGCTGCTCCCTTTTCATAGCCATCCTGACTTCAGTTTGCACCTTTTGAGCTTCAAAAACCCTCACTGCCCTATTGACAAAACGCTCTGCAAACAGCACATCTCCTGTAAACAACACTCAGCCAGGCCAGTTCAGGCTCACAGCTAAATACAGATGTTCTTATTTTAGTCCCCATCGTGTGGGCAGAGGTGGGAGCAGAGCAGGGTGGTGGAGGTGACATTGGCCACCTGCTCTCTGTGTCACCTGGGGTTTGGAGCTGGGCTTCTGGCCAAAGTGCAGGACACTGGAGCAGGAAGGACTCTCTGTGCTTCATCCCTCCTGCTCGTGGGGCAATTTTGGGATGGGGTTTGATAGCGAAGGTTTTTCTCTGCAGACAATCAAAGAGGAGACAGACGGGCTGCACGAAGAGCTGGAGTTCATCCGCCTCCTGGGGACTGATCTGATCTTTGCCTGTGGCGAGACAGAGAAGCCAGAAGTGAAAAAGAGCATTGATGAGGTAGGGAGAGCCAGCAGCTTCCCCTCCAGATAAAATCAGGTGGGAGCTCTGGTTTGAGAGCCTGACAAATCCTGTGGGCAATCCTGTGTTCCGCAGATGAACAACGCGTGGGAAAACCTGAACAGGACGTGGAAGGAGAGGCTGGAAAAGCTCGAGGAGGCCATGCAGTCAGCTGTGCAGTACCAAGATACACTCCAAGTAAGAGGCAGGGCTGCTGGTGTGCCTTGGGAACACCTCTGCCCAGAGCTGTGCTGGGATTTGCACTTCCTAAAGCAGGAATCCTCTCCTGGGCGAGTGTCTGGGAGAGCTCAGCCACCAGCTCTGAGCACCAGCAGCTTTTGGTTGCATTTCTCATCCCCAAACCTCATTTCTGCTGGGAGCAGCAGGATGAGGTGGCTGCTGGGAGCAGGAGAGGGAAGCAAAGAGGGAGCAGAGCTGCCCTGACACACAAATTCCATGGCTGTGGGGTGCTGGAAGGACCATCCCTGTCTCCTGCCCAGCTGCAGGAGGGATTTTTGCCATTCCCTCACGCTGTCCCCACTCCTTGCAGGCCATGTTTGACTGGCTGGACAACGCTGTCATCAAACTGTGCAACATGTCCCCAGTGGGCACCGACCTGAGCACGGTCAAGGAGCAGATGAACGAGATGAAGGTACAGGGATGGGGAGGGAGCAGTTCTGTGGTGCTGCTCAGCCTCACAGAGCTCCAGTGATTCACCCAGCTCTGGTTTGTGTCCCGCTTGTCTTGGCAGGAGTTTAAAATGGAGGTTTACCAGCAGCAGATCGAGATGGAAAAGCTTAATCACCAAGGTGAGCTGATGCTAAAAAAGGCTACGGATGAGACAGACAGAGACATCATCAAGGACCCACTGACAGAGCTCAAACACCTCTGGGAGAACCTGGGCGAGAAAATCGCTCACAGACAGGTAGAGTGAACACCTGGGGCTCTCCCAGGGTGAATCACTGCGGTGCTCCCAGCCCTTTAAAACTCCCTTTTTCCATCCCAGCACAAGCTGGAAGCCGCCCTGCTGGCCCTGGGCCAGTTCCAGCACGCCCTGGCTGAGCTGATGGCCTGGCTGACCCACACTGAGGAGCTGCTGGACGCCCAAAAACCCATCAATGGCGACCCAAAAGTCATCGAGGTCGAGCTGGCAAAGCACCATGTGAGTGTTTTTCCCACTCCAGATGCATTTTTAGCTCATTCCCTGTCAGGATTTAACTCCTCATGAAGGTTTGAGCTGCTTTGATCCAGGCAGGGCATTCAGGAGAGGTGTTCAATGCTTCCCCCAAATCATGCAGGTGCTGAAGAATGATGTCCTGGCCCACCAAGCCACCGTGGAGACAGTGAACAAAGCAGGGAATGAGCTGCTGGAGTCCAGTGCAGGGGATGATGCCAGCAGCCTGAGGAACCGCCTGGAGAAGCTGAATTCCTGCTGGGAATCTGTGCTGCAGAAGACAGAGGAGAGGGAGCAGCAGCTGCAGTCCACCCTCCAGCAGGTCAGGAGGAGGCATCAGAAATACCCACCCTGTGCTGCTTACCCACTGCTTTTTGTGGGGAAAGAGTTGGGGAGACAATGGGATTTTTTTTTTATAGAAGTTTTTCTGTGACTCCTGTGAGTCAGTGGCTGCCTGGAGGGGCAGTGGGGAGCAGGCACACCTGTGGGCTGTGGCCACACCGTGTGTCACCCTCCTGACCACACTGGCACGTCCAGCCCTGCCTCTTTCTCTGGTTTCAAAGCAAACAGGGCGCCCAGCCTGGCACACGATCAATGGTGGCTGATGTCATCTGATCCGGGGCCGATTTCTCTGCTCCCCAACAGGCTCAGGGTTTCCATGGTGAGATTGAAGACTTCCTCCTGTGGCTAACGAGGATGGAGAGCCAATTGTCGGCGTCGAAACCCACGGGAGGTCTGCCAGAAACTGCCCGGGAACAGCTCAATGCCCACATGGTAATTTCTCAGGAGAGAATTTTTTTTTTTTCCCTTTTTTAATGCTTTCAATTCAGCGAGTTCCTGTCTAACACCACCATCAGAACTTCTCCTTTCTACATGTGATGGGGAGAACAGGCTGCTCTGGTCTCCTCTTAGAGATCATTTTGCACTCAACCCCTGCAACAACCACCAGGATGCTTTAAGCACCTTTTCCCAGCTCCAAGTGTCACTCCGCTGTCACTTCCCCTAATGTTCCCATCACCTGGAGCTTTGCAGCACAGTCTGTTCCCTCTCCCAGCTTTCCCCTGCCTCACCCCGTGCTGGTGGCTCTTTGCAGGAGCTCTATGGTCAGTTCAAAGCCAAGGAGGACACCTACAGCCAGCTGCTGGCCAAGGGGAGGCTGATGCTGCTCAACCGCGATGATTCCGGCTCCGGCTCGAAGACAGAGCAGAGCGTGGCACTGCTGGAGCAGAAATGGTGCCTGGTCAGCACCAAGATGGAGGAGAGGAAGGTAATATTGGGGGGAAAGTGCATCCAGCATCATCCCACAGTCTGGCAGCAGCTGCTCCCTGTTTGCCCACTCTGCTTTCCCACACAAGAAAAAACCCCAATTTTTTCATGTCTTTTTTTGGTTGTACAAATCGAATCCGTTTTTCAGGTGGTGCTGAGTGTCAAGCTGTTAGTGTGGGTGTTTTTTTTCTAGATAGCCCTCAGAACTGGTTAAATCACACAGAAAATGAGAGCTAAGTGGCATTTTGGGTTAATTTAGGGAGGTGGGAAGAAGGCTCCCGCAGCTCTCAAAGGCAGGCTTTGTTGGTCAAGCCAAATCCTCCTCCGAGCTGACTCCATCCTCAGCTTTTGGCTGGGGATGAGATAAAACAAGGGCAGGGTGGCCTGGGCCCAGAATAAATTTGCAGTGCTGCAGCTGCTGCCATCAGAATGTCACCCCCCGTGCTCCAGGCTGCTGTCCCCACGGAGATCCCTGTCCCAGGAAGCCAAGGGTGACACAGCTGCTCGTGTGCCCAGGAAGGTCTCTCCTTTCAGAGCCATTCTGTTTTGGGAAAAAAGCCATGGCTTTCAGTGCAGCCCCCTCCCCTTGGGAAACACATTCCCGGGCTGGGGGTGAGGTTCCTGTGCAGGGACACAAAGGCTGCCTCTGTCTGAGATCAATCCCAGCTCTCACCCTGGTGTTGTGTTTTTCCCTCTCTTTCTCTCCCTCCCTGCTGCCACAGGCGAAGCTGGAGGAGGCATTGGCCCTGGCTACAGACTTCCAGAACTCCCTGCAGGATTTCATCAACTGGCTGACCCTGGCTGAGCAGAGCCTGAACATTGCTCCCCCTCCAAGCCTCATCCTGGCCGCGGTGCTGGCGCAGATCGACGAGCACAAGGTACCCCGAGCTGGCATGGAGGGAGCCAGGCTGGCACCTCACCCCCCCCTGTGGCTCCTCATGGCTCCAAAATCCTCCAAATCCAGCTCCTCTCACACCATTCTCCATCCCCAGGTGTTTGCCAACGAGGTGAACGCACACCGGGATCGCATCATCGAGCTGGACCAGACTGGCAACCAGCTGAAGTTCCTGAGCCAGAAGCAGGACGTGGTGCTGATCAAGAACCTGCTGGTCAGTGTCCAGTCCCGCTGGGAGAAGGTGGTGCAGCGCTCTGTGGAGAGGGGACGAGCTCTGGACGATGCCAGGAAGAGAGCCAAGCAGGTGAGGAGGGTGACAGACCCCGAGGAGTGACCAGCAGGATGTCCCAGGACCAGAAAGGGACTGGGGACACCACCAGTGTGAGGTTTCATGCTTGCTGGTGTTGCCTTGCAGTTCCACGAAGCCTGGAAGAAGCTGATTGATTGGCTGGAGGATGCAGAGAATCACCTGGACTCCGAGCTGGAAATTTCCAATGATCCTGACAAAATCAAGCTCCAGCTCTCCAAGCACAAGGTGAATTCTGACAGAGCCAGGCTGGTGCTGGACAGGGGGTGGAAGGGAGGGTGAGCAGGGATCTCCTCTGCCATCAGCAAAGCATGTCCATAGCTACCATTGCCATGGAAATCTGGGAATCTTCAGACCCAAGGCGAGGCTTTCTGAAGCAATTCTATTTTCTCTCCTTTTCCCAGGAGTTCCAGAAGACTCTGGGTGGGAAGCAGCCTGTCTACGACACCACCATCAGGACAGGCAGAGCCCTCAAGGAAAAAGCTTTGCTCCCAGATGACACTCAAAAGCTGGACAACTTGCTGGGAGAAGTCCGGGATAAGTGGGACACAGTGTGTGGAAAATCCGTGGAAAGGCAAGTCCAACCCGAGTGTTGTACCAACAGCACCAAAGGGATTTTGTGGGGTGGCTGGAGGTCACCAGGATGGGACAAAAGGAGGTGAATTGGCTCCTGGAAGCTCACTGGGGTGTTTGTTTTGCAGGCAGCACAAGCTGGAGGAAGCCCTGCTGTTCTCCGGGCAGTTCATGGATGCTCTGCAGGCCTTGGTGGATTGGCTCTACAAGGTGGAGCCCCAGCTGGCTGAGGACCAACCTGTCCATGGGGACCTGGATCTGGTCATGAACCTGATGGATGCTCACAAGGTGAGGCACCTTTCCCAGCTCTGCTCCGAAACCTGAGAGCCAAAAACCACACAGTCGGTGCTTTGCTCCTCTCCTGCCATGGACAAAGAGGGGAAAAAACAGCCAAAAAGTGGAAAAGCTTTTACATCACTGGGAAGGTGACAGGACTGGAGCTGCCTCACCTCGCTGAGCTCCTGCTGTCCCCATGCAGGTGTTCCAGAAGGAGCTGGGGAAGCGAACAGGGACGGTGCAGGTGCTCAAGCGCTCGGGCAGGGAGCTGATCGAGAACAGCCGCGACGACACGACCTGGGTGAAGGTGCAGCTGCAGGAGCTGAGCAACCGCTGGGACACGGTGTGCAAGCTGTCTGTGTCCAAGCAAACCCGCCTGGAGCAGGCCCTGAAGCAGGTGAGGGGAAAAATGTGGCTGGAAACTCTTCCTGGAGAGCTTTGCTGGGCTCTGGGTTTGATCCACACGAAGCTCAGGGGGGAGGTTTTGGGGTTCCTGCAGAGCAGTGGGGTGGTGTCAGCCAGTTATTGATCCTTTTTCCTAAGAAATGACTGGTTTGGAAAGAGAGGGTGGAGAGATGTCGCTGATGTGCACAGCGAGGATGGAGCAGTGATCAGACAGGCCAGGATGGTGTTTGCTACTGTCCAGAGAGACTTGACTGAAGCTAAAAAAAAATAACAGCTAAAAAGGTCAAAGGCTCTTAAGCAGCTTTTACATCAAGTAGACGATTTACAGAATAAACCACCCAAATGCCAAATTGCTCAGGGTGCAGCACTTGTGCTGTTTTTTAAAAACATTTCTTTCCTCAGTGCAGCTGATGCCAAGGGGAGAGAGGTGCCTGAGTGCTGCAGGACCCAACTGCCCAAACCCCAACCCCAACCAGAGCTTTTTCCCCCTTTTTGTGTATTTTTTCAATCCCATTTCAGCCCAGCTGTTAAGAGGGAATCCACAGCCTGTCTGGGGAGGTGAGGGGCTGATAAAACTCTGTGCTCTTGTTGCTGCAGGCTGAGGAGTTCAGGACAGCTGTGCACATGCTGCTGGAGTGGCTCTCGGAAGCAGAGCAGTCCCTGCGTTTTCGGGGAGCTCTGCCCGACGATGCTGAAGCCCTGCAAGCCCTCATCGATGCCCACAAGGTGAGGAGGAGCTCCAAAACACAACCCTGGCAAAGTTTAGCAGGGGAAATACTGCAAACTAACTCATTTTGGGCTTCCAGGAGTTCATGAAGAAAGTGGAGGAGAAGAGGGTGGACGTGAACGCGGCGGTGGGGATGGGAGAGGTCATCCTGGGCGCCTGCCACCCCGACTGCATCACCACCATCAAGCACTGGATCACCATCATCAGGGCCAGGTTCGAGGAGGTGAGTCCAGCAGGGTGGATTCCAGGCTGAGGATGGTTCCAGGGGTGGCCACGGAGTTTCTGTGCTCCGGGATTCCCACGCTGGATGGTCACCTCGTGCTTCCAACAGGTTCTCACGTGGGCAAAGCAGCACCAGCAGAGGCTGGAGTCGGCGCTGTCCGAGCTGGTGGCCAATGCTGAGCTTCTGGAGGAGCTGCTGGCGTGGATCCAGTGGGCTGAGACCACCCTGATCCAGCGGGACCAGGACCCCATGCCCCAGAATATCGACCAGGTCAAAGCACTCATCTCCGAGCACCAGGTGAGCTCCAGCAGAGGGGCAGGGTGGGGATGTTTCCACTGACTTCTCTTGGAATTCCCAATCAAAGCCGTGTGGGACCCAGCTGGAGCCAAACCAGCCCAGGGATGAACTCCAGCTCTGGCAAATCCAAGCCAGAGCTGAGCAGTTCCTCAATCACAATCCCCAGTTGCTGGTGCTGAATGCTCACCTCTCCTCTATGTGAGGGCTGAAAGCCAAAAAACAGTGAAATTGCAAAGGATTTTTTTATGATTTCTGTGTTCTGACAGTCCTTCATGGAGGAGATGACACGGAAACAGCCAGATGTGGACCGGGTGACAAAGACTTACAAAAGAAAAGCTACTGAGCCTCCCCACGGACCCTTCATCGACAAGTCCCGCAGCAACAGTATGTCTGCTTTGGGTCCTGGCATGGCAGGAAATGAAATTCCTGGGAAGCTAATTAGCTTTGATTATCAATTAACCAGGCATCCTGCGTTAACAGCCACTAGGAAGGCGGCTGAGGCTTGTCAGGAGGGGAGGATCCAGGTGGCATTTCCCAAAACAGCCGTGCTGGGTGGGCTGTTCCTAGGGCTGGTGGGGCTGGCAGTGTTCTACTCTCTCTGCAGTTTGGGGGTTTTTTGTGTTGTTTCTATGAGGCAGAGTCCGTTGTGAATTCCTGGGTTCTGGGGGATGTGGAGCTGTCACTGTCCTCCTTCTAGGGACACTGCATCCCTTGGGAATGTGATCCCACAGCAGCCAGCAGGGCCGTGGGAGGTTTTCCCTTCCAAAAAGCACAAAACACATTTCCCTGCTGCTCTTCACACTCCCTGCACCCACCAACACCACCTCAAACAGCTCCTTTTCTCCCTTTTCCCAGGGAAATCCCTGGGGCAGGCTGCTCCCCCCAGCATGCCCATCATCTCCCAGTCAGAAACGAAGAATCCCAGGATCAACCAGCTCTCAGCACGCTGGCAGCAGGTCTGGCTGTTAGCCCTGGAGAGGCAGAGGAAGCTCAACGATGCTCTGGACAGGCTGGAGGAGGTAAAAACCCCTGGCTGCTCAGGGCAGGGTGGTGGGAGATGGGAATTCATCCCCAGAGAGGTGCAAGGAGAAATTAAATCAGTGCTTTCCCAGTCCCTGCTGCCTTTCCAGAAATGCCAAAGCCAAATATTCCTAAAATATTGAGGCTAAAAAAAGCCCTTTGGTGATTAACTAATTAACTGCACATTAACCAACGTTGTGCCCCTGTAGTTGGTATCTGTAGAGTTAATGACAGCCAGGCCCTGCTTTCCTCCTAGTAATTAGTTTAACAATTACTGTCTCTATTTTATCCAACCATCTAATGTCATTTTTGTTTTTATTTATGCTTAACAAAGCAGCTATGCCCAGAAGTGAGTGGTTTATTTTTTTTTTAATTTTTGTTTTTTGTTGCTTTTGCTGTAGGTCAGTTCAGTTTCTACGTATCCATGTTTTTTCTTCGTTGCTTTTCACCCCAAGAATGTTTAGAGAGAGAGAGAGAAAAAAAAAAAAGCCTTTAAAGTTGTTGTCTTACCTTGGTGTGAGCTGCTTGAGCTGGTGGGGTCTTGGGGGTCTTTTTGGGGTGGGGAGGGAAAAAGGGATTTTAAATTAAAGGGTTTGAGGCTGGGACTTGCAGAGCTGACAAGATGAGCTGGAAATCCCTTCCGAGGGAAAGGGAGAGGGGAAATCCGTGCCCAAAATGATGCTGGGAGTGGGAATTCCTCCCTGGCAAACCCACAGGGCGAGGAATCACCCGCAGAAGGGTGAGCAGACGGGGTGTGTGTGTGTGTCTGTGTGCTGATCCTCCCTGCCTGTGTGTCCCTTGCAGCAGCCTGGGGGAAGCTGCATCCCTGGGAGCTCCTGGGATGCACAATCCACGTGCTGCCTGTCGGCTCTGCTGTGTGTCCTGTGCTGGCAACTCCAACTGGGAATTATCCGGATAAATCCCAAAAAAAACCTTGCTGGGAGGGCGGGCAGCGCTGGGATTTTGGGGTGATTCTATAGGTTCTGCTCTTTTAGGATTTCCCCCACTGACTCCCCGCGGGTTTTCCTTGCAGTTGAAGGAGTTTGCAAACTTCGACTTCGACGTCTGGAGGAAGAAGTACATGCGCTGGATGAACCACAAGAAATCGCGCGTCATGGATTTCTTCCGGCGCATCGACAAGGATCAGGACGGGAAAATCACCCGGCAGGAGTTCATCGACGGCATCCTGGCTTCCAGTAAGTCCCTGGGAAACAAGCTTGCTGCTCCTGCATCCCTGATGGAGGTGCTCCCTGCTCATTTTCCCTGATTTTTCCAGAATTCCCCACCACGAAGCTGGAGATGACGGCGGTGGCGGATATTTTTGACCGGGATGGTGATGGCTATATTGACTACTACGAGTTTGTGGCTGCTCTCCATCCCAACAAGGATGCCTACAGACCCACCACGGATGCTGACAAGATTGAGGATGAGGTGAAGCACCAAAAAAAAGGGGGTGCTGAGCAGGGTTGGGGGTGGTTCAGGCTGGGGGTTGAGGAAGAATTCTCTTCGCAAGGAGGAGAAAAAATCAATTAAAAGTGGATTTTGGTGGTGCTGAGGCAAAATAATTGGTTGGAGCTGGGCGTGTTTTAGAAGGAAAGGCTGCTTGGGGTTGTTTTATGGGTTAAGGGGTTTTAAGGAGCGCCTTGGCTTGGGGGATGAGTCCCAAAATTCTGCTTCCTCACCTCTGCTGTTGGCCACCGCAGGTCACCAGGCAAGTTGCCCAGTGCAAGTGTGCCAAGAGATTCCAAGTGGAGCAGATCGGCGAGAACAAGTACAGGGTAAGGCAGAGGGCATGGAAAGCCCCCCAAATCCTGCTCCCCCTTCCCACCCAGGGAGGGGACATCCCCCAGGGGTGCCCAGCCTGGCACAGGGGGACACAGGGCGAGGCGGAGCCCTCCTCCCCTGGCACGCCGAGGTGGCTGGGACGTGTTTTCCCAGCTCCATCCTTGGCCCCAGGGCGTTCCCTGGGTTGGGAGAACATAAAAGTGTCCCTGTTCTGGGGCAGCCAGCCCCCGTGAAATGCTGCATTCACTCCTGGAGCCGCCCTTGAAGTTCCCCTCCTGGATGAGTGTACCTTACGCCTGTGTTTTTCTTAGCTCGCTCCCGAAGAAGGGAGAATAATTTCCTGACAGAATCTCTTTGTAACGAGCTGCTGTTTATGTTTCAAACCCTTCAGCGAGGCGAAGTGGCGGCAGAATTCCCACTTTCCTGCCCCCACTTGGTTTGGGGTTGATGCTCTGGCTGGGAAGAGCTGTTTCCCAACCTCCCAGAGCTTCTCCTTCCCCCCAGATAGCCCCAAACCCCCCAGATTTCTACCTCTTGCAGTTAACAGATTTCATGGTTATTGCACTGCTAATCCCATAAATGTTTTTTTTCTTGTTTTTCTTTTCCCCTCCTCTTCCTCTGGACTTTCCTCCCCTCTCCCCATCCCCTCTCCCTCCATAGTTCTTCCTCGGCAATCAGGTACAGTTTGCCTTGTGGTGCTGTCTCTCACCTCTGGGGTTTTTTTTTTAACCTCTGTGTGTTGTGATGCTGCTCTGTCCTGTGGTGCTGTGGGAGGATGTGATCTGGGAGCCTGGTCCAGAGCAGTGCCACCCCAAAAAAAACCGGGAAAATTCAGTGGGAAAAGCAGGATTTGGCAAAATCGGAGAGATTTTTTCTCCTCTCTTGGATGCATTGGAGATGGTGATGGTGGTGAATTGGGGCAGATGGGTGTGGGGAACACCAGCCCAGGGTGGGCACAACCTGCACCAGGCTCTGGGTGGGTTTGGATTGCAATCACCATGGAATGAGAGCGCTGAGTCATCCTGTAGGACAACTAAACCCTCATCTCTGCTACACCACGGAGTAACTCCTCGCTGGAGCAAGCCTCCCCTCCCAAAACCTGCATGTGTCCCGATAGTGTGGTGAGCTGGGATGAGCCCAGCCCCATTCTGACATGATGTCCCCACTACCCCAATAAAAAAAGCTTGTTTTTCACATTTAGTGATGATGCCCACCCAAAAAGATGCCCTAAAAGATGCCCAAAGTGAAGCAAACTTGGATGTTGGGAGTGGGTGACCATTCTGGCTTTAATTCTGGCAGTGATGATAGAAATGTTTTCTACAATAAACTGGAAAATAATGAGAATTGATTCATCCCTGGGGTTGGCTCTTGAAGGACAGCTCATGTAGAGCCTGGAGAGAGGGAAAAACCTTCCCTGCTTCCCTGTGAGCACCATGGAAGCTCTTGAGCCCCACTGGGACAGGGAGAGCTCAAGCAGGGACACCACCAATGGTCCAGGTCCCATATCCCTGTGGGTCAGAGATGTCCCCTCCTGTCCTGACCCATCCCACTCACTTTGCACTCTCTGTTTTCACCAAATCTCTTATTTTTTGCACCTCCACCTGTGGAAAATATTCGTGTTTGGGGTTTTTTCCCCCTTTTTTTAACCATTCTGGAGAGGGTCTCACTTCCAAAACTGCTTCTCCTGTCTTCCCATTCCAGCAGGGATCCCAATGTCCCTCCCTGGCCTGGCAGACCCCCAGAAACCTGGCTTTGGGTGTCCAGGACATTCAGGGCAGCTTTACAAACCAACCACAAGCTTCTGATCCGGGGTGCACTTTTTTTCCCGACACGGCAGGCGTTTCCAACCACTAATGAACATCGCAATCACTAATCACCATCGCTGGGGATTCCTGCCTGGATTCCCATCACTGCACTCACCCCAACATCCTCACGGGGAGATCACTGCAGCAGGGGCTTCGTGGCTGCTGGGGGTCAAGTCTGAGGCTCAGGGAGATCCCTGGGTGTCACACTTGGTGGTGATCAGAGGTTTTTCTCGCTCGGCTTGTCCTGCTGAACCAGACGGGTCCTTCCCCACGTGGGCTGCACCGGGAGGGTCAGGGCATTGCCAGCCTTTTCCTTCACAAAAAAAGGAGAAAAAACTTCAATTCTGGCTGGAAAAACCCTAAAATCTCCTTTGTAAAATATTAAAAATTAACGGATTTGGCTCAGTTGCATCATCTTCAAACCACGCAGGGAAACTCCACATCAATCAATACCACCTTGCGCTCATTCCAGGAAAACCTGTGTGGAGAAGCCTCAAAACTCTTAAATAAATTTATGAAAGGCTTTGGTGCAGCCTGGTGAGGGAAGGAGCCGCGTGGCCCTGGTTTTTCCCCTCTCCCTGACCTCTTCCTTGGCCCCACAGTTTGGCGACTCGCAGCAGCTGCGGCTGGTCCGTATCCTGAGGAGCACAGTCATGGTCCGTGTGGGAGGAGGATGGATGGCCCTGGATGAATTTTTGGTGAAGAATGACCCGTGCAGAGGTAAGGGAGATCCTGGGCTTCATGTCTTCCCACCCACTGAGGGCAGTTTGGAAATTCTGGTGCCGCTGAGTGACCAGCGTGGGTCATTGTCCTGATGGGAGAAAACAGATCCAAAGCGAACTGAGAAGCTGAAATCACAAGATTTGCTGCAGCAAACCTGGCAGTGTTATCTGGGTTTTGTAGGAGGAGAAGAGCATGCTCTCTTTTAATGCTCTCCAGTGCATTAAAATGAATTTTTTCCCCCCTTTTTGCCTTTGGGGGTGGAATTGTTACCCTTTTTTAGCCTGGGTTGCCACAAGCCAGATTTGAGTTGTAAAATTTAGACATCATTGTCTGTGGGGCTGTTCAGGGCTGGGTGATTCCCTGGATGAGCAGAGCTTCAGGAAGAGACAGCAGCATGTTAGAAGGGAGGAACCACCTTGGTCTCAAGTTTTTAGGGCTGCATTTGGTGAGACACATCTGGAAGGGACAGCTGGGCTAACACAGACCAGGGTCACACCTGGCAAGCTGGGCTCACCTTCCCAAAACCTCAAGGTCTGGCCACAACCAGGGGCCAGAGCAGGATTAGCAGGGCTGGAATGACCAAACCATATTTTAGAGAATGCCCCACCTTTCCCTGGCTCTCTGGGGTCTCTGGGGTGTTAATTGCCTCGGCTGTGTCTTGTTCAAGCTGCCGCATTCCTCACTCCGGCTGTCCGACGGCTGTTGCTGAAAGCAGCATGATTTACCTCGAGCTCCAGGGAGCCCTTGGGCTTCTCCTCCTCCTCCTCCTCCTCGCCCTTCACGCTTTGCAGCAGATGTTTTGACATCGAGGTTGTTTCTATCCCTTGGTTATCTCAGCGTGGAGATTCCCTCCTGCAATTGCTTTCTTGGCTTTCTGCTCCGGAATTCCTCCGGTGTCCCGTAAGGCTCACTGCATGTCCTGTTCAAACACCCCTGAGCATGAAGCACTCTGGCCCAGGAGCTCAAGCCCACAGCCCTTCTCCCTGCTTGGTTGCCCCTTGCTTGTGGAAGGGAGACCCTCCAGCTCTTTGAGGCGTCTGGGTGAAAATTTGGAGAAGTTGTTTTCACTGACCAGTTTGAAAAGTTGGTTTTCTCTCCCTAAAAATGTGTGGAGAGAGCTGTGGGAGAGCAGAATCTCTCTCAGAATCTCTCTCAGAATCTCAACCCTTCCAAGCTGCTTTTGCTCTTTTTAAGCCACATTAAAGGTGACGTTGGCCGCTGTTGTGACACGGTGAGTTTCAAGGCCATCAGGATGCTCTTCCACGAGAAAGAAACAGAGCATCCAGTGCCAATTCCTGGCCCTAGGACAGCTTTTAATGGGCCAATTTCTCAAAGAGCTGATCTGTGTCAGGAGGTTGTTTTAAGGCAGAGCAGGAGAACCAGGGCAGCCTCACTGCTGTGGGGAGACACCTGAAGAAGTTGCTCCCAGCCCTGGAGCCTCCTGAGCCCTGGAGATGCTGTTGAGTCTCCAACCCTGAGTTCTCCCCTCCTTTCTCCCTCCCAGCACGAGGTCGGACCAACCTGGAGCTCCGGGAGAAGTTCATCCTGCCGGAAGGAGCCTCGCAGGGAATGACTCCGTTCCGTTCTCGGGGCAGGAGATCCAAACCCTCATCCCGGGCAGCTTCCCCGACGCGCTCCAGCTCCAGCGCCAGCCAGAGCAACCACAGCTGCGCCTCCATGCCATCCTCTCCGGCCACTCCGGCCAGCGGAGCCAAGGTGGGTGCAGGGGGGAAGATCTCCCTTCCTGGTGGTCTCCAAAACCTGGCCAGATGAGGTGCAGGGAGGAGGAAGGGTTTGGGGGTTTGAGGAGGTTTTTTAGGTGATGTTCCCTGGTGGGATGGGGATGGGGTGGGTTGCTGTAGGATTGCAGGTTTCCAGCCCAGACTTGGATCCCTGTGGTGTCAGGAAGAAGCCATCGCCCCTCACCTCTCCTTCCCCACCCCATCATCATTATTTCATCACCTTTTGGGTTTTTTTGCCTTTAATTTACGCCATTCCCGTTCGGTTCTCACTCCATTCCAGTGCCGTTTCCCCATTTCCAGATACTCCTCCATTTCTCTTCATTTTTTTTCTCTTCATTTTTTTTACCACTCATTCCACCTCTCCCCCCCACCTCCCCTTCCCTTGGCTTTTCCATTTCACAGACTCCACACCACTTCTCTCGATGTTATGACAAACCCTGGTTGATAAACAGTAAAGCAAGCACCCCCCTGAGGGGATTCGATTATTCCGACTTCCAGCTCCCCAGCGCCGAGGTAGAGTATGGTCTGCCAGCCCCAAGGACCTGCTGAAGGCTAGAGTGGCCTGGCACGGAGTCACCCCACTGCCCTGCCTGCTCTTAACGCTTTCCTCGTGGTAGAGCAGCGCTTGTAGCACCGCTAACGCTCCGACTGTTGGCGTTTTTCATGGGTCTCCAACTCGGATTAAACGAAAATATTGACCTCAGGGTGAAGAAGCACAAGATTTTCAAATCACCTTTGCTTCCAAACCGTGCTAACCTTCTTGTGCTTTAAAAAATATGTGATTTTTCCGAGTTTCATTGGAAAGAGGCCGCGTTTGGCTTCCCAAAATTGACACCCAGCAGCCGAGTTGGGACTTGAAAATCAGCTACAGCGCATGCGCCGTAACCACAGCGCCTCAGTTTGACGGAGAGCTTGCCTTTCTCACCGTGTTGAAGCACGTCTGGTGTGTCCCACCACCGCCTCGGTGCTCCCAGGAGGATGAATTTGGGCTGAGGCTTTGCTTTCCCCAAAGTTTTCCAGCCTCCTCGTGGACTTTTCCTGCCCTTGCAAGCGGGTGATGAGAAGCACCGGGTAGTTCGCTGTGCTGGTGAGGTAACTTTGTCCTGCTCAGCGGTGCTTCCCCGTGGAAAAAAGGGATTGATTTGGTTCATCAGGAGGTCAGGAGTGCTCTCCCGATTGCCCTAAATTGATGCTTGCTGCCTATGATAAAATAGGATCGAGGATGGAAATGGAAATCTCTGATGATGATGACAGTTGGTACCTGGAAAATCGCGTGTTAATGGATTTTAATTCCCTCAGCTGCCCCTCTCCCCCTGCAGCTCCAGTTTCATCGCTTTCCAACATTCCTGATTTCACCAAAAATCACAGGGGATGGAGGAAAACCCCTCCAGTAGGAAATTCCTGTAGGAAATTCTCTCTGTGTGCATCTCTCCAGGGATGCATCCATTTTGGGGCCATCCTGCATCCCCCAAAAACCCCCAGGGATTGGGGACACCCCAGGCAGTCCCCTTCCTCCAGCACTGCCCCAAACCCGGAGCTTTGGATGGTGGATGGAAACTGGAGCTGCATTTTCCAGCTGGATCCAGGTGCCCTCGCCCTGCTGGCACCTTCCCCTCGGCTCCCTCCAGCAGCGGCGGGAGCAGAGTTGCCTGTTGTGCTGCTTCACCCCAAACCAGCTGCACTTCCCACATCCTAAAGGTCAGGAAAGCACCGTTTCAGGGCTGATTCGCTGGGATTTGTGTCCCTGGCCAGCACTTTTCCAGTTTGGCTGCCTTTGGGCACTGGAGTGATGTGGCACCAGGGTGTCCCTCCACCTCTCGCCACAATGGGTTGTGCTTCAAAAAATCCCAAATGGGCCTTGACTTTCTAAAATGCTCCTGAGCTGCTTGGATGCTAAAATCCCTATTTTTCTATATTTTCTTTGTGGAGTTTCGAGCCCAGCTGATGCTTGAAACATCAGCTTTGCTTGGATTTCTTTTTTCCCAACAAATTCCCATCCATCAGCCTGCGGCACACAAACTGCCATTACCCTCCAAATTCTCAGCATTTGGGTTTTTCCCTTTTTCACAAACTGCTGCTGAAACTGCTGCTCCTCCCTGACCATTATGATGGGGACTCCTTAAATGCCAAAATTTCTGCTGAGGATCTGATCTCAGGTGTGATCTCAGCCCGTCACAGTGCAGGTGACAGCTAAAGGATGTCCCCTGTGTTCTTCCCCCCAAGGTGACTCCCTCGGCGGGCAGCAAGCTGAAGAGACCCACCTTCCACTCCAGCCGGACCTCGCTGGCTGGGGACACCAGTAACAGCTCCTCTCCAGTGTCTACAGGTGCCAAAACCACTCGGGCAGGTGAGTTTGGGGAAAAAATGGGGAAAAAAACTCCTCCTGGTGCTGTTGCCGCTTCAATCGGCGGGAAAAATATGGAATATTTTGGGGTGGTGGCTGCGGGAGGAGATGCTCTGCACTGCGAGGAGTTGCTGAGGTTTGGGAAGGAATCAATGCTGGTGTTGAACCTCTGGGGTTCTGGTTTGGGATCTGGTTCTGAATATGGGATATTTTGGGGTGGTGGCTGCAGGAGGAGATGCTCTGCACTCCGAGGAATGCTGAGGTTTGGGAAGGAATCAATCCTGATGTTGAACTGATGCCTTAGCAGGGCTTACCTAAAACAGAGACAAAATTAAGAGACTAAAAATCAGTTATATTTATTGAAGGGCTTCAAGTGCATTTAGGGCAGACAAAGCCGATTCGAGGGGCTACACCCAAAATGGACAACAGGTCACAAGTTTTTCATAATTTATAAGTTTTGTCCATTTGCATATCGAGGTTTAACCCTCCAATCACAGCTTCAGGTGATGAAGTCAATTACTCCAAATTTGCTCCCCACAATTCACTGTTTTTTACATATCTTGGGGGTCTGAGACAGCGAGGTGTCCTCGAGTTTCAAGCTTAGGGGGGAATTGTTTTATCTAAAAATATTGAGAATGGGAGCTTAGACTCTGTGTGGAGTCTAGAGTTATGCACTGGAGAATCACAGAATTACAGATAGGTGAGAAATAAAGAAATTAAGATCCCAAAGCGTCAGAATCTCAGGGGTGCTGCTGGATGCAGAAACGGGGATTTTACTGTGGGTTGACTCGGGAATGGGGTGCAAACAACCCCTCCTTGATGCCTAAAATGCTGGTAAAAAATTTGAGATGCAGACACCAGTATAGGAAAAGGGTATTTCCTTGGTTTAATAGGATCCCAGGTGCACCACGATGAAAAAAGAGAGAAACAGTACCACCAGCATACAATTTATGGACTTCATAGATTAGCATGCCTTTCTAAAATTCCCCAATAAGAAGCCTAACAAATGAAGTAATTTCCCCCTTATTCAAATTACCTGCCCCCCAAAAAGGTTACAACTTATTTTACAAAAACATGTCCCAGGGATGGGGCTCTTTTAAGGTTGGTGCCTCATGCTCTTGAGATTGTGGGGATTGTTTAGTTTAGTCCAAAGAATTCTGAACTAGGTGTGGTATAAGAATTATAAACGTGTGAGGCTAAGATACAGGGAGTAAAAAAGTACAGGAACGGGAAAGGGTAAAAAGGATATAAAAATGTCGCTGTTGAGCCGCTAGCAGAGAAAAGACCCAAGTTCTCAGTGTGGCAAGAAAGAGGAAGTTTATTATTTTGATTTCAATATATATAGACTTTTCAGAGGTCGCCCAGGTTGGTCAGTCAGAAACCTCCCCCTAGGCCTGATTGGCCAGGCCTGAACTGTCCAAATCTCAAGACACTGTTTCAAAAACATCCAAACTTTACCTTTGTTTACAAAACACAACGGAATGTTCTCACGGGAAAGACCCGTGCTAGCCACGTAAAAAGAGTACAAAAGCACAACGACAAGGGACCCAAAAAACCCATGGGGGGCACCACCCTGCTCACGGGCTCTCCCTTGCAGACCCCAAAAAGGCAGCCAGCCGCCCCACGAGCCGCGCCGGGAGCCGCACGGGCAGCAGGGCCAGCAGCCGGCGGGGCAGCGACGCCTCCGACTTCGACCTGCTGGAGACGCAGTCGGCTTGCTCGGACACCTCGGAGAGCAGCGCGGCCGGCGGGCAGAGCTCGCGCCGGGGAGTGGCCAAACCCTCCAAAATCCCCACCATGTCCAAGAAGGCGCCCGCTGCCACCCCGAAAACGCCAGGCCCTAAGAGATAATACTGTACCCGCCGCCCTGCTGAGAGAGGGAGAGAGGAAAAACGACTCGCAACCCCGAATTGTTGTCCAGTTTTTAACCCTGCTCCGTACATTGGATGTATATTTATTCTAAATGGGAGAAACTATATTGTTAAAAGTGTAAAAGAAAAGTTGTGTTATGAAGCTGCCTTATTTGATTTCTTCTTTTGGGTTTTTTGGTTTTTTTTTTTTTTCCTTTTTTGTAAGTTACTATTTTCATGTGAATATTTATGTAGATATAAAAAAAAAAAAAAAAATTTGCCTCTCGGTGACCCCTGTTTAGAGAGGGGCCTGGAAAACTGAAATGTGTGGGAGAGAAAGAAAAAAAAAATCAAGAAAAAGATTTAAAAAAAAAAAAGGAAGCAAAAAAAAAAAAAGGTCAAGATGTGAAAGTGTAAAGAAAAACTAAAATATAAATAGGATTTCTGCGCGGTGCAGGGTGTGAACCTGCTTTATCTTTTAGGATTGTTTCCTAAATGCATCTTTATAAACTTAACTTGCTGTCTCAGCAAGGTAAATTATATTTAAAAGCAAAGACCTGAATCCTGCAGTGTTCAAGGAACTCTCTTTTTTGTAAATCACAGATACCTCAACCAGAGAAACATGAGGTGAGGGGACTTGGGGCTTATGTTTCCATTTTTTTTTTTAAAGCTACGTGGTTTTACCTGAAGAAAGCGGAGTTTGACTTAAATAAAATTTGCACACGCTACAGCAAAGGCCGTGACCGTTTGCTGTCTTGAAAATACTGTCCTGACAACTCTGTTTTTAAAGAACAAACCGAGGGTGAGGGGTTTTGGGGGTGGGTTTGAGGAGGGGATTCACTTCGGGGGAGAGCACGGGGTACGACTGCAGGTCTGGATCACTCGGATGCATCCCTCAGAGGTGGTGGGTCCTCCAAAAAAAAAAAAAAAAAAAATCAAGGATTCTTCTGGATTGATGGCTTAACCAGCCCAACCCGAGGCGTTCCTTACACAATCGCTGTTTTATCTGCATCTCTTCGTTTTCCTATTTATTATTTAACTGGTCATTCCACTTCCAACCAGGCTGAGATTGATGTGAACTCTGCTCCTAGGAGAAATCTGGACTTACACGCACAGTTGCTTGTCCTTGAAAAATTGAGTCTCACCAGCACACTCGCTGCAAGTCCTGTCTCGCTTTTGTACGCTCCTTTTTTTTTTTTCTTTGTAATAAAATCCAACTGACCAAGTGACCAGGAGACGGGCCGGGGGCGAGGGCTCTCCACAGCTCCTGTATTTATTAAAATATTGTTCCTCTCCGGCTCTGACCGTGTTGCTGTGTGATTCTCTCAATTGGTTTAAAAATTGAGGCAAAACTGAAGCTCTACCAATGAAATTGTTTAAAAAAACAAAACACAAAAAAAAAAAAAAAAAACCCAGACACATTTTTGTATTAAAATTGCTTGCGGTAATAAACGATCTTGCCTCCTACTTTTTTCCCCGGTGTTAGCTTTGTGAGGATGAGCTGGAGGTGGTTATTCCTGAGGTTGTGGAAGGAAGGGGAGGGTTTGGGATGGAGCAGGGAATCAACCAGCCTCGAAATTCAGTGGTCCAGGTGGGTGGGTGAGGCTGGTGAGGGTGAGGTGGGGTGACATCCATTGGGGTGGGGAAGGGAAACAGGGCGTGC
The DNA here is from genome assembly GCF_008360975.1 of Lichenostomus cassidix. Classification (NCBI taxonomy): domain Eukaryota; kingdom Metazoa; phylum Chordata; class Aves; order Passeriformes; family Meliphagidae; genus Lichenostomus; species Lichenostomus cassidix. Next base: position 1,456,643 of record NC_139503.1, on the reverse strand, counting down.
CCAAAATTTGGGTGGCTTTGGGAGTGGATGCTTGAGGGGATAAGTGTCCCCAGGTGTGGGTGATCATGGATTTGGGTGGGTTTGGATGTCTGTGAGGGTGACCCTCGTTAGACGTGGGTGAGCATCCCTAGGGATGGATTTCCGTGGGTTTGTTCACCCACGAGCAGGAGCAGCCCCAGGGCTGAGCACCCCCAGAGATGAGTCCCCAGGGATTTGGGGTTCCGTGGGTTGGGTACCCAGGAGGATGAGCACCCCTAGGAATGGGTTCGGGTGTTAATGACGGCGGAAGCCCAGGGTTTGGGTGCCCACGAGGACAGGGATTTCCCACTCCCGTGTTTCCCATGGCTTTGGGTCTCAGCTGCCCGCCGCTTCTCCCCCATCCAGCGATGCTCCCCGTGCCCCGGGGCGGCCGGGCGGGGAGGGCCGGGGCGGTGCCGCTGCAGGGACCATCCCATCCCATCCCATCCCTTCCCCTCGCCCCGCCGGGCCGGAGCCGGGGCCGTGCCGGTGCCCGGGGCCGCACCGGGCGGGCGGGGGGTCCCGGCGGTGCCATGGGGCGCGGGGCGGGCGGGGGGCGGCGTGGGGCAGTGGCGCTGCTCTGGCTGGCGGCCGTGCTGTGCCAGCTGGGCAGCGGCAGCGTCCTCCGCCGCCGGCTCCACTCCGCCGGGGTCCCGCAGCGGCGGCTGAGCGGCGGCGAGCGGCGGGACGTGCAGCGGGAGATCCTGGCCGTGCTGGGGCTGCCCGGCCGGCCCCGACCCCGAGCCCCATCCCGCTCCCCCGCCGCCGCCGCGCCGCTCTTCATGCTCGATCTGTACCACGCCGTGGCCGGCGAGGAGGAGGAGGAGGGCGAGGAAGCGGCGGTGTCGCGCCCGGTGCTCACCGGGCTCAGCACGCAGAGCCCTCCGCCCGGCAGCGTGGTGAGCCGAGCGGACACCGTGGTCAGCCTCGTGAACATGGGTGAGGACAGCTCCGGGGCACCGGGGATAACGGGGCTGGCCGGGGGACAGCGGGATGTGCGGGGCGTCGGGAGGCTCGGAGCGCACCGGAGGGTACCGGGGGTACCGGGATGTGCGGGCAGGACCGGAGCGCACCGGAGCGACCGGAGCTTGTGGAGGCACGGCAGCGCACGGAGGCGATCCAGGCGGCTTAGGCAGGAGCGGGGCGCACGGACAGACAGACAGGACCAAAGCAGACAGGAGCGCACGGGCGGGACGGGGTCCGCACAGCCGGGGAGGCACCGAGGGGACACCGGGGGACAGCGCCCGGCGGGGCTGAGCCGAGCCCGACCCGAACCCTTGGTCCGTGACTGTGTTCCGGCAGCTCCGAGCATCCCTGGGGAGGCTTCTCTGGGCATCCCTGCTCCAAAAATGCCTCTTTTGCCCAAAGTTAAGCTCAATAACGGGGGAGAGCGGCTGTGAGGGACACGGAGGCTGTTGAGGGACACGGAGGCTGTTGAGGGACACGGAGGCTGTTGAGGGACACGGGTCCTGGCTGGAAGCGGCCGGGATGAATCCCAGCTCTGCTTAAAAAGAGGAGAAGGAAAAAGGGAATGTCCTGCTGAGGGAGGTTCATCCACCCCGCACTCCCCATCTCAGCGGGCAGCGAGCAGGGCAGAGGCAGGACAGCAGCAGTGTGACCCACGATGGGACACCCAATGCCAGGTCCAAATAAAATCCCCAGGGCTGCTAATTATGGCTGGAATCCTGTCCAGCTGGTTACCAGGCTCCAGCATCCCTCCTGTTTCCAGCAATTGCCGTTCCCAGCATCGGTGGGGCCAAAAATATTCCAATTCCTCCATCCCCATGTGGGTGTCAGGAGCGTCCCTGGGACAGACCCAGCTGCTCAGGACATGAGGTGACCTGGGGTGCCCACAGGAGTCCTGAGGGAGCTGTGGGAGCTCAGCGTCCTGGAAAAGCTGAGACTGAGGGAAACGGACGCTGAAGCACCAAATCCCTCAGCACAGACACCAAAATTGGCTTTAAAAGGGTCAGGTTTGATGGCAGCTAGGGTGGGATGGTCAGGGGAACCTCCTGAGAGGTGTCACTGCTGGTACAGAGCTGCAGGCACAGGGTTCCCTATTTTTCTCCCCTTCCCGGTGCTCCTGGAGTAGCCAGGAGAGTTGGGGAACACAGCTCCAGCCTCCCATTTGAATGGCTTTGATTTCTGCGGCTTCGTCAGCTCCTTCATGTTAATTAAATAAGATTTTTTTTTTTTTTTTGGTGGGAGAAGGCCAGCTCTCATTTGCATGCATAATTGGCTGCACAATTACCCTGATGGGACATGCAAATGGGGTAAAGTCTGTGCCCCATTGGGCACTTGGACCTCTTTGCTCGCAGCCACCCCGCTGTGTGAGCCAGGACAGAGTGAGAATCCCAGCGGCACACCTTGTTCTGGGAAGGGGGAAGGACAAACCTCCCTGCAGCACAAGCACAGCCCAGTTTGGGGAGCAGGGGCAGGCAGGGCCCTCCAGCTGGGTTTGGTGATGGTGGATTCACCATCCCATCCCTCCTGCTCCTCTCAGAGTGAGGGTAAAACCTGACCTGGGCTTTTTCTGTGCCCTTGCTGGATGTTGTATTTTTAACAATTTTGGGGTTTTGTGGGGTTTTGTTGGGTTTTGGGATTTCTCCTCGGCCGTGGAGCAGAGAGGTTTGTAAAAGGAAGGGGATGAGGAGGCTCACAGCATTCCCGAGCCCCCCAGGGCATCCCAACATCCTCATCCCCCCTTTCCCTCCTGGCATCCGTGGCTCCTGGTCTATTGGAAAACACCCATGGCGAGGGGTTGGAATCAGATGATCTCTGAGGTTCCTTCTAACCCAAACCAGTCTGATTCCAGTGGCTGGACTCCCCCGTGGCTGTTCCAGATGAAGCTGTGCCCACAGCCAAACATCCTCCCTGAAAATTCGGGGAACACTGCAGAGGAACTCAGGACACCTCGGCAAAAACAGCCACAGCACCCCAGGCACCTCAGGGTGCAGGGTGGGAGCTCAGAGCAGCCTCTTTAATGGAATTTTGGGCTTTGGGGTGTGCTGCTCCACCCCACACTGGGAGTGCTGATCCCACGTCCTGCAGCTCCCAACGCTCATCCCAGCTGGATGGAAGAAGCACGAGGCAAACTGGGAGTCTGGATTCATTTCCCAGCACTTGGGATAACTCCTAAATCCCTCCCCACTCCAGAAAACCTCCAGAGCTTGTTTTTTCCTGCTTTCAAGCGCAGGGACAGCATCTTCCCTGCATCTCCTTCAAACCTATTTTAGGCTCCAGAGCACTTGATGTGGTCGAATATCCTGGCATTTCCTTTTAATTTGGTGTCCCAAATGGTCGTGGGGACACATGGGGAGCAGCCAGGGCTGGTAATTACGAGTGATGCGCAGTTTATAGAAGCAGGGAAAGTGCACCGTGAAAAACCTGCAGCTAAGAATAACCTGGAGAGCAGGAGGAAGGGTGGGATCCGGGAAGAGATTGGGAATGCTGAAGGATTGGGATGGAGCTGGACATCCCGAGGCTGTTTTTATTGGTGCATAATCATTTTTATATGATTTTTTGGGGGGCTGGTGGGAGAAAATAACACAGGGATTGGCATTTTTGGGGGGGGAAACGCAGCAGCTTTTGGGGATGATGCCAAAGGAAGGGGGAAAGGAGAGCAGAGCGCTTGGGTTGGGCTTTTTTGGTGCGTCTCCTCCGCAATCCGGATAATCCACCCACAGCTAATTGAGGGTTGGTGGTGTGGCTGAGTCAACCCGAATCTCTGGCGGTTCCCAGGCACCCTGGGCTCCCGAAATGAGCCGGGGGGGCACCTCCAGCCCCACCTCCAGCCCCACCTCCAGCCCCCCCCTGGCACCTCTGAGCACCCACAGCTCCGCTGGGTGATTTGGGGACCTTCGAGGCTTTCATTCCAGATGGGAACTGTTTGGGATTTAGCGGGAAGCACGGGGATGTTGAGCTCCATCCAAGCTGCTGTTTATCCCAGTGTTGGCCCAGAAGGAGATGTTTCCCCCTCATCCTGCCCCTCCAAGGGTTTTCCTCTTTTTCTCCGTGAAGGAGCAGAGAATTCAGGGATTCCTCCCAGAATTTCATCCCAAATGTATTGCTGTTGGATCCTTGGTTTGGTTCATCAAGGAGCTCAGCTAATTGCAGCCCATTTAGCTTTTCTCTCATTTCCAAGGTGTCCCTGGGATTCCTTCCCACCAAATCCCATCCTCTGCCCTCCACACCACAGCCATGCAAAATTCTAATCCTACCAGAGATTTTCTCTCTTCTCCAGGACCAAAAATCACCCCAGGGGCTTTATTTTTTTAACCTGATGTGAGGTCTCTGTGACCTCCTTGGCTCTGACAAAAAAATCCCAAAGATTTTGGAGCAAAGGGGTCACCCAAGTACCCCAAAAATACCTAAGGGGACACAACCTGGACTAACCATGGGACACTCACTGGGGGTTTATCAATGCTAAAAAAAATGAGGTGACTCCTGTGGGGGAATTAATCCTCTTTTTGGGGGAATTATTCCTCTTTTTAGGGGAATTTAAGGGTTTTCTAAGCACCACAAGCTTTGGCAGCACCAATTAATTGGGAGAATAAAACAATCCACGATGGGATGGTGGGAGAAATGGAAAACAGGGAAGAACCCGAGGGGCTGTGGAGGTTTTGGGGGCTGTTTTGTCCCCCCGAGGGGACAGGGGACACATCCAGCTCTCCCCACAGCATCCTCCTGCCCAGCTGGCAGCAGCCCTGCCCGAGCAGGAAGCTCTCTCCACATCCGCCCTGCCCCAGGCTTTTTTTGTAACATAGCTTGCGGTGAGGCCAGGAGCTGGAGGGAATGTGGGATTTGGTTAAAAAAAAAAAAAAAATTAAAAAAAAGAAAAAGAGGGGCAAAAAAAAAAAAAGAAGGAAAAAAAAGGAAGGAAAAAAAAGAAAAAAAAAGGGAAAAAAAAGGGTTTTTTTAAAAAAGAGGGGCAAAAATAAAGGAAAAAATAAGGAGAAGAAGGGAAAAAAATTTTGGGTATCTCAGTAAAATCTCAGTGTTGGGTACCCTCCATATAAATGAGAATGGCAACTTTATGGTAGATTAAATTTGGAATATTTCCCCCCTGGAATTGGTTAAAAAACGCTTTAAAAACATTTTTTATTTCGTTAATTGTTTGTTTTATTATTTAGTTAATTATTTGTTTGTTTTATTTTTGAAAGTAAGCGCCAGGTGAAATTGGCTTCGTTGCTTTTGTGCCTGAAGCGGGAGAAGCTTTAGTCACATTGAATCATATTTAATCATAAACTTTAATTACACTCAGACAAGGCAGATTGGAATATTTTTAAAGAACAATTCGAAGCAAATAATTGCACATTAGCAAAACTGTGGGGGCTGCATTAGCATGAGGAAAGAAAGGGTAATTCTTCATGGACTCACAAAATAAAATCGGATTTTTCCTTTCCCAGTGTGTACTGGATTGATGGAGAAATGAGGTGTTTTCAGGAAAAAGGGAGAGTTTATTTCACACAGAAGTGACCTGATAATCCTCCTGAACTCCCCAGTCAGGCACAGGCTGAAAATCTTAATATTTCATCATCCCAAAGTTTGAGGGCAAGAGGGACCTGTGATGATCCCGAAAAGCCCTGGGCTTGTCTGCTGCAAGAAAAATTTAGAAAACCCCAATTCCTGCTCCAGATGGTCCTGCTGACCCCAAAAACTCAAATTAATGTGTGTGTTTTTCACACTTTTCATGAAGCACAAAAGGCTGCAGCCCCTAAAGCACTGTGCTCTGTGTGCTCCTCCCATAGCCAAAGCTTGTGCTACATATTATTTATATATTTTTTTTTTAATTTTAATTTTTATTTTTATTTTCATTTTTATTTTTATTTTTTATATTTATCTCTATCTATATCTATATCTATCTATATATCTATCTATATGATCTATATCTATATGATCTATATCTATATTTATATAGTTATAGTTGTATTTGTATTTGCATTTATATTTATATTATTTATTTTTATTTTTGTTTTTATTTTTATATATCTATATCTGTATCTACATCATCTATTTTATTTATTTATATAGTTATTTATAGTTATATTTGTATTTGTATTTGTATTTATATTTATATTTATATTTATATTTATAATAAAGGAAATTGGCTGGGAGGGGATGCTGTAGGTTTACAGCAAAATAAAGTGCAAAAATAAGGGAAGTTGCATCCGGATTCAAACTCCTGGGAGCTCAGAATTTTCCCCCAAGGGCTTTTGTCCCTAAAATCCATGTGGTGGGAATTCAGTGGGGATGTTTTGGGCTCGGATCAGCCACCCCTGACCCTTTTTCCCCGCAGTGGAGCAGGACAGGGATGTGTTCTCCCCCAAGCCCTACTGGAAGGAGTTCCGGTTCGACCTGACCCAGGTGCCGGCGGGAGAAGCTGTGACCGCCGCGGAATTTCGCATCTACAAGGCGAGGGGCAGCCCTGGGCACGCCAACTGCAGCCTGCATGTCAGCATCTACGAGGTGGCGACACAGCAGGCCAACAGGTGACGGGGTGGGGGTGGCGGGATGGGAATGGGAATGGGAACGGTGGGAATGGCGGTAGGAGTGGTGGGAATGGGAATGGAGGGAATGGGAATGGGAATGGGAATGGGAATGGGAATGGGAATGGGAATGGAGGTGATGGGAATGGAGGTGTTGGGAATGGGAATGGTGGGAATGGGAATGGGAGTGGGAATGGGAATGGGAGTGGGAATGGAGGTGATGGGAATGGACGTGGAGATGGTGGGAATGGAAATGGAAATGGGCATGGGAATGGAGATGGGAGTGGGAATGGAAATGGGAATGGGAATGGGAGTGATGGGAATGGGAATGGGAATGAGAATGGAGGGAATGGGAATGGAGGTGATGGGAATGGGAATGGGAATGAGAATGGAGGGAATGGGAATGGGAATGGAGGAAATGGGAATGAAGGTGACAGGAATTGGAGTGAGAGTGATGGGAATGGGAGTGACGTTGATGGAATGGGAATGGAGGTGATGGGAATGCGGATGGAAATGGGAATGAAGATAATGGAAATGGAAATGGGACTGGGAATGGAAGTGGAGGTGATGGGAATTGGAGTGAGGTGAATGGGAATGGGAATGGGAATGGAGGTGAAGAGAATGGGAATGGCATGAAGAAGATGGGTATGGCAATAGGAATGGGAATGATGGGGATGGGGATGAAGAAGACAGGAATGGGAATGAGAACAAAGATGATGGGGATGGGAATGGGTGTGGGAATTAAAAAGGTGGGAAGGGAATGGGAATGGAAATAGTAATGAAGTTTATGGGGATGAGGTTGAGAATGGGGTTGATGGGGATGAAGAAGATGGGAATAGAAATAAAGATGAAGGGAATGGGTGTGAGAATGAAAATGGCAATGAGGATGATGGGGATGGGAATGAAGATGGTAGGGATGGGAATGAAGATGAAGTGGAGGACATGGGAATGGGGATGAAGGTGGTGGGAACAGGGTGGGGATGAGATGCTGGGGATGGGAATGGGATGCAGATGGTGAGGATGGGGCAGGCAGGGGCAGCAGCTCCAACCTTTCCCTTCCCGGCACCACAGCGTCCAGCTGCTCCCACCCATTCCCCCAGGGCAGAGCCACACCTGGCATTCCCAGCCGGGCAGGGAGGAGGCTTTTCCCACACCACATCACGTCCAGCACCAGGATCTGTCTGGACACCTCCCAGGAGTGATTTCCATCCATTAAGGTCCGTGCTGGAGCCCTTTGGGTTCTGTTACTCACCTGCTCCTTTTCCCTGGTTTTGTAGGGAATCTGACCTGTTCCTGCTGGATGTCCAGGACCTCAGGGCTGGCACAGAGGGCTGGCTGGTGTTTGACGTCACTGCCGCCAGCAACCACTGGTCAGTGGAGCAGAAACACCACCTGGGGCTTCGGCTCTACGTGGAGACAGATGATGGTGAGTCTGCCAGCAAATTTGGGGCCAAATTGCCAGGAATTGGGGTCCTCTTGGTGCTGGGAGGTGTCGATCCCAGTGCAGTTCTGAATTTCCAGGGGTGATGAGTGCCAGAAGTCTGGGCTTGCAGGTCCTGGTGGCCTGGGCTGTAATTAACCCCATTAACACTTAATGAACTCCTTACCCGGGGGGATCCTCTGTGTGTGGGGCAGAGGATTAACCCTCTTTTCCCCACGGGATTAAATCTTCTCCCGTGGTGTTTTTTCCAGGCAATCCCAGGGACATCTTCATCCATTCCTTCCCCTCCCAAACTTTCCTCCACAGGGGTGAAAGGGAAAATTGATCACTTGGTTTTAATCATTTAATTGCTCTGTGATGTCATTTTATGGTGCAATGGGATCCTCAGGGAGCTCCTGTTGGCTTTTGGGTGGTAGAAATACGAGGCAGACACAGCTAAAAGGGGTAAAAGGGTTCTTTTATTACATATATTATATATATATATATATAATTATTATTATATTATATATATATATATTTATTATTATATATTTTTTATATTTTATATATATTTTTATTATATTATATATATTATATATATTATATATATTATATATAATATTTAAAATTTTTTAATAGGATTTTTCAAGGTGGAACACTCTGAAATGCACACACCCCACATAATGCATATTACAATTTTATGGACTTTACAAATCAACATGTCTACCTAAAATCCCCCAGTGAGAAACTTAATAAATGAAATAATTGTCCCCATGTTCTAATTACCCTCCCCAAAATGAGACTAGATGACAAAATATGTTTTGGAGAAAAGGCTTCATCCAAGGTTGAAACCTCTAATTTTGAGACACCATAGAGCTCTTTGGCCTCTTGAGCAAAAAGTTTGGTCTTTCTGCTTTGAAGAACCCAAAAACTAAGCTAAATATCAGACTGCAAAAATTCCAAGCAAAAAAAGAGTTACAAAAGAATAACTCTTTTACAAAAGAGTGTATAAAGGATACCAACAAAATTAGGGAAAGGGTATAAAAATATATAAAAGCGTATATAAAAGGCAAAAAACCCCATCAGGCATCACCCTTGGGGTGGCAAACCCACAGCTCCTGCTGCAAATCTCACGTATTTTTGATTTTTTCTTTAATTAAACTGGTTCAATTTGAGAACAAACCCATCCATGATCTTTTCCCTGCAGGTCACAGCGTCGATCCAAGCTCAGCAGGACTCCTGGGACGCAGGGGACCTCGATCCAAGCAGCCCTTCATGGTGACATTTTTCCGTGCCAACCCCAACCCTGCACGTGTCACCCGAGCTGCCAAACCCCCCAGGAGGCGACAACCCAAAAAATCCAACGACCTCCCCCATCCAAACAAACTCCCTGGGATTTTTGGTGAGATATTTGCTGCAGGAGGAGGAAGGGATCCCTATGGAAAATGCCTTGAAATTCTGATTTTTGGCCCTAAGGGGAACAGCAAAAAGCCCTGAGGTTTTAGGGTTGGAGGTTTTTGCAGTTTGGGAGGGTTTGGGTTGGATGCCCTCAAGGAAATGGTGTTTGGTGAGTGTGTCAGGATTTCTGAATATCGGAATTTTTGCCTCACTGCCCTTGGCTTTGGAGCCCTGGGAAGCTCCAGAAAGCTCAGGCAGGAGAGGAGCAGGAAAGCCCTGAAACCACAGAGTTTGGGGAAATCTCAAAGCTGGGGTTTTGCCCTTCCCAGGCTGAAATTCCCTTTTCCCCACAGATGATGTCCACTCCGCAGATGGACGGCAGGTCTGCCGGCGCCACGAGCTCTACGTTAGCTTCCAGGACCTCGGCTGGCTGGTACTTGTCTGCTGGGAGAAGTAAATGACCAAGAAATAAACCCCGTTATCCCATTCCCCTGCTCCCTCCCTGGCTGGATTCTCCTGCCTGTGAAGCCAGCCTGGGAGCTGGGAAGGCAAACGTGAATTGCCACAACGCCAAACCCCACTGGTGACCCCGAGCTCTGTCCAAAAAATTAAAAAAAAAATCAAAATAAACCCTTGCTGCTGGCACAGCCAGGCAGGGAGGAGGTGGCTGAGTTGTTTATGCAGGTGGGGAGTGGATGAGGAGGCACAAAGGGTGAAGCCCTCGATGTAATCAAATATTTTTGATATTTTTTTTGTTTTATTCAGGACTGGGTGATTGCCCCACAAGGGTACTCAGCCTACTACTGCGAGGGGGAATGTGCATTCCCGCTGGACTCCTGCATGAACGCCACCAACCACGCCATCCTGCAGTCCCTGGTCAGTGCAAACCCCAAAACAGCCCCGGGGGGACACTGGGGAGCAGCCAGAGCCTGGCAGGGCCTGGTGGAGAAAAGGGATTTTGGGGTGAGCACGGCTGGGTTTGAGGGGGTTGAGGTCGGGGGGATGTGGTTGGGGTCTGGATATAAATAAAGGATGAGTGGGTGAGTGCACATCTGGGTGGGAGGGTGCACATCTGGATGGGTGAAAGCACATCCGGGTGCCTTGATGCACATCTGGATGTGCATCAATGCACATAAGGTTGGGTGAAGGCACACCTGGGTGACTGGATGCAAATCCGGATGTGTTGATGCACATCTGGATGGGTGAAACCACATCTGGGTGGGTGAATGCACATCTGGACAGCCCACACCCCAGGCTCCACTATGGAATTCCAACATGGAATTCCAAGACATCCCCAGAGAGCCTTGGATGAGCCATGGAGAGCACAAAGCTCTGCCCCTCAGCCCGAGCCAGGAGCGGAATTCTGCAATTCCAGAGCTCCTCCACCTCTGGATTTTCCCCCCGCCGCGGTTCTGCTCCGGTTTTCCAGCAGCTGGGGCAAAACCGAGCATTTCCCACAGGTTCATGGCAGCAGGGAAAATTCCCGAATTCCCATATTATCCACACTTCCTCCCAGGGTTTCCCCACAGCCTCACTGCAGCTCAGCACCCAAACGCTGGGCTCAGCATATTCCAAGCGAGAAAGCTTTAATGCCTTGGGGTTTTTGGTTTGGTTTTTTATTTCTTTTTTTTTTTTTTTTTCCCAAAACCCACCCCACATCCCAGCCAATTTCAGGAATTTCCTGCCCTGTGAGTGTTTGGTTTCCCCAAACAGAGCCACGGTGGCTCCTGTGCTCGCGGTTAATTACAGGGAGCGCCCAGCCTTTGAAGGTGTCGCCTGGCAGGGCTGGATTTTGCCATCAATAAAGCTTCCAGGACCCATCCAGGGGCTGGGAAACATCCTGGCAGCAGCAGGGAGGAGCCTTTCCCCCTCCACTACACCCACCCAGAACCCCAAAACCCAGAGCTCTTCCCAAAAAGCAGCAGGATGTGAATCACCTGGATCCCTTCTGGGAAGCAAAGGAGGCGAGCCAGCCCCAGCCTGAGCTGCAAATAGCAGGGTTGGAGAGCAAAAACACCGGAATTCCGGGCTGGGAGAGCCTGGCTGCCCCTGCCATAAATCAGTCGCACATGTTGGGGGAAGCCAGTGAGGGTTCTGTGCCTCCGGCTGCTGCCCTGTGGCCAAAAAAAAAAAATGGGATAAAGGCAAAATTTTGGGATAAATCATGGCCTGAACTTTTCCAAAAAGGATCCAAGAGGGGAGTCGTGCTTGCAGAGGTGTTGTGGATTTTAGGTTTTTCAATTTGGGGTGGGGAATCTCTGTTGGAAGGATTCCCAGTGTTGGAAAATGTAGCAGTTTAAAAGTTTTTGTCTAACTTTAGTCGAGGGTTCTGTTTGCCTTTCCCCCGGGAAAAAAAGATTTTTTAAGTTCCTTTGCAGGGCATTGTTCCTCCAGGTGGGGTTTGAAGAGCTGAACATCTCAGCTTGACTTTTTAATATTAAAAAAATGTTGTTGGAGGGTTTTTGTTTTTCCCGCAGTTTTGGTGACACCAGAGCCTGACCTGTGCTGCCCTGATTTATGAGGTTTTTCTTAGTAATTTGTCTATTTTAGCAAGAAAAGGGCCCTGAAATCCCAAATTAATGCAGGGGCTGCCTGGCCCACGAGCCCTGATCCAATGTAAACCACTGCCTGGAGCTCAGAATAAATATTTTTGCAGAAAGATGGAAATAATCCCCCCATTCACCCGGGACTTTTCGGTTGGTTTGATGCTTTTTCTGCTGCCTGGAGCCACCTTTGCTGGCCCTGACAGCCCCCAAACTTGCCCCAGGTACACCTGATGAAGCCTGAGGCTGTGCCCAAGGCGTGCTGTGCCCCCACCAAGCTCAGTGCCACCTCTGTCCTCTACTATGACAGCAACAACAACGTCATCCTCAAGAAGCATCGGAATATGGTGGTGAAATCCTGCGGCTGCCACTGATGGACAGGGTCTGTGCCCATCCCTGAGTGTCCAGTTCCATCCCTGAGTGTCCCATTTCCATCCCTGAATGTCCAATTCCATCCCTGAGTGTCCAATTCCATAACTTAGTGTCCCATTCCCACTCCTGGATGTCCCATTTCCATCCCTGAGTGTCCCATTTCTATCCTTGGATGTCCCATTCCCATCCCTGGATGTCCCACCCTATCCCTGAGTGTCCCATTTCCATCCCTGAGTGTCCCAGTCCCCATCCCTGGATGTCCCATTCCTATCCCTGGATGTCCCACCCTATTCCTGGATGTCCCTCCCTATCCCTGAGTGTCCCATCCCATCCCTGGATGTCCCATTCCCATCCCTGGATGTCCCATTCCCATCCCTGGATGTCCCATTTCCATCCCTGAGTGTCCCATCCCATCCCTGGATGTCCCATTTCCATCCCTGGATGTCCCACCCTATCCCTGAATGTCCCATCCCATCCCTGAATGTCCCAGTCCCCATCCCTGGATGTCCCATCCCACTCCTGAATGTCCCATTTCCATCCCTGGGTGTCCCATTCCATCCCTGAATGTCCCATCCCATCCCTGAATGTCCCAGTCCCCATCCCTGAGTGTCCCATCCCATCCCTGGATGTCCCATTTCCATCCCTGGGTGTCCCATCCCACTCCTGAATGTCCCAATCCCCGTCCCACCAGACCAATGTGACACTGGGTTTCTGCAAGAGGAGCTTCGTGGGCTGCATCAGAGCAAAATCCATTCATAATAACAACCGAAATATTGATAATATTAATATTTTAAAATATTAAAACCAACGAAAATTCATCCCTCCCACCCCTTTCTAGAAGTGGATGTAAATAATATAAAATTTCCTTTCTCTTATCCTGCTTAATGAGACACATAGATATATACAAACATATATATATATATATAGGAAAGAGAGGATTTTTGGCTGATTCTGTTTTGTCTGTGACTGATTTGTTTCCCCATCGTGGAGGCAGCATTTAAATTGCTCTGGGACTGAGCTGTTTCTAGCTGTGTATTCCTAACCCAACCCACCTCTTCCCAGCGCTTTTAATCCCCTTAATGAAAACATCATCAGCCAATTAAGCAGCTGGCTGACTAACCCGCTCCTGTTTGCCTCAAGTCCACCAAACTCAGCCAGCTGGAAAAAAAATAAAATACCCATATTGAGCTGTTATAAAATAAACGCAAAGTCCGGAAAGTCAACACGGAGTTTCTCTTGCTCTTTGTGTTTTAATGTCACAGCACAACAGGGCTCTGTTTGGAGGGCATTTCGCAATGAAAAAATACTCAGGGCTGGTTAAAATTGTACCTATTTGCTTGAAAATGAGCCCTGATGTGAGTTTTGGGTCAGGCTGTGCTCATCCCGTGGGCTCCCAGCAGGGCTGTGACCACAGCAGCCCCAGGCAGCTTCCCTGGGCTGTTTGCACAATTAAATTATTTATTTGCACTGATTTTAAAAGGAAAAGTCTGGTGTTGGTTCTCAGCTCAGGTAGCTGGGGGAGGTTACATCAATAAACAAGTGAAGAACCTGGTGTAGGTAGGGGAAAATCCCAATAAACCAAATTAAATTAGGAATATTTGCTCCCTGTCAGTGCTCAGCTTCATAAGAGAAGGTTCTTGCTTTTTTGGGTATCAAATTCCACATGAAATCCAGCTCAGGATGGGATCCTGGCTCTGTGGGATTCATTGCCTTCAGCAGAGAGAACACCCAGGGCTTTCCCTGACTCTGAGCTCTCAAATCTTGCCTGCAAGGGCTGTCTTTAAAATTTGGGATTTAAACAAAAAGGGAATGACGAAGGGGAAAGCTGGGCTGGTTTGACTGTCAGGAATCACATCCTCGTGTCTCACCTTGTCCCACTTTTTGGACAATGCACAACCCTCAGACATCCTGGAAAACCTGGGGAAAAATATAATAAAAACCCAAATAAAAGCAACCCTTCTGGAAAAGCAACAGCCTTGACTTGTGAGAGGCTGGGCTGGGAAAACCAAAAATCCCCAATGCCATGAGCTCTTCCAAATATCCCCAAAATCCAAACATCAGATCTTCCTCTCCACCCTCAGCAGCTTCATCTTCCTACCAATACCTGCACAAGCTCAGAACCACCCATCCCTTCTTCCTTCCTTCCTTCCTTCCTTCCCAGTGCCATAATTTCACAGGAAACCCCAGATCCATCACTTCCCAGTGCCATAATTTCACAGGAAACCCCAAATCCATCACTTCCCTCCCAGTTAAGTGCAAAGCCAGAGCTTCCCACCACAGCAACTACAAATCCATGTGGTTTATCCCACTCTGGATTTGGAAATCTCCCTCCAACCTTATCACTCTGGGTTTTTTTTCTTTTTCTTCTCCATCACTCAAACGGCTCCTTCATTTCCTGGTGTTTCCTGTCCTGCACATGTTCTGCTGCTTACACATCCCAGGGAATTCTCTCCCTCTGGGATGGGGATGGAGCAGGAGAGACACCAGCCAGCGTCCTGCCTCCCTCTGCTGCTGGAAAAGGACACTACAAAGCCAAAAACTCCTCCACGAGGTGCTGCTGTGGAGCAAACATCAGATATTCAGCTCTGCTCTTCCTCCCCTGGCACAGATATCTTCCCCTGCAGCCAGGATTTAGGCATGGGATTAATGATGATGAGGGAAAGTACAAAATAAAACCCACAAAATAAAACCAGCCTCCCACAGAGAGAACTCAGCAGCCCAGGCCATCAGTATTTTTAAAACTAGGTTTTATTTTTACCAAACATAAATTTTTTTTCCAGAATGCACGAGCAGGACCAGCCCAGCCCTGCTCAGGCAGCACAGGCTGGGAAGGGATTTATCCCAGGAAGGATAAATTCTGCCCACAGGGACCTTCCCACCAAGCTGTGCAGGGGAATTCCTGTGGAAGCTGCAGGATGGGCATTGCTGGGGAGTCCCAGGGGTGTCCCTAGGGTGTCACTGAGGTGTCACTGAGGTGTCACAGGGCTCCCTGTCCCTCCTGGTCAAGCTCCTCCATCCATCCCCTCCAAGCTCATGGACACTCCCCACAGTCTGAGATGATCACCTTCTGCTTTGGCTTCCCATCCTTGGTGCCCTGAGCCTTGGAGAGAAAGAGCAGCAGGAATTCCAGGCACAGAATCCTCAGGGAAGGAAGGAAGGAATTCTGTGCCCCCAGAGCCCTGACCCACCTCGATCTCCCTCACCACATCCATGCCCTCTGTCACCTCCCCGAACACCACGTGCTTCCCGTCCAGCCAGTCTGTCTTGTCACAGGTGATGAAGAACTGGGAGCCATTGGTGTTTGGCCCTGAGTTTGCCATGGACACGATCCCTGGGATCAGAGAGAAGCTGTGACTGCAGCCCAGCCCTGTCCCCACGTCCTGCAAAACACTGCTGGATTCAGGGAAGCTGCTGGATACCAAACTCTACAAAAACTACTGGAAATCAATGAGGCAGAAAAACATTTTCAAGTGTGAAAGATGGAAAGGGGTGGAGGCTGCTCAGCTATTTTTAGCTGCAGTAACAGCAAAGCTGTTTGTAGGGAGATAAACCTGCTAGCTTGCTGCTGCTTTTCACAGTCGTGCTGTGACATTCCCTGTTTGAAATCGAGCAGGAAATCAGCTTTGAAATTGTTCTCCCTTTATGCAATACTGCAAATAAAGTGGATGGAGAGGGAATGATTTTTGCTTGGTGAGGCATGAGGGTCTGAATGTGGCAGAAGAATCTGGCCAATGTAGATTGTAATAATTATAACTACAATTGTAATTCAGGGCTGCTGCTATCAACACAGCCAAAACAACCCAAATGTGGTCCCTAGATGATGCTGAGCCCTTTTCTCTCCACTCCCTGCCTGGAGATGGCTTTACCTGGCCCTGTGTGCTTGAGAATGAAGTTTTCATCATCAAACTTCTTCCCATAGATGGATTTCCCACCGGTGCCGTTGTGGTTGGTGAAATCTCCAGCCTGGCACATGAACTGGGGGATGACCCGGTGGAAGCTGCTGCCTTTGAAGCCAAACCCTTTCTCGTGGGTGCAGAGGCAGCGGAAATTCTCTGTGTGAGGGGCAAAGGGGACAGGGGTGAGAGCTGTGGCAGCTCTGGGGGTCGCCAGGAGGGGAGGCTGAGCCTCCTCCTCACCTGCAGTCATGGGCACCACATCGGAGCGCAGCAGGATCCGCAGTCGCCCCGCGGGTTTGTTCCCGATCTTGATGTCCATGAAAACCTGGGGGTTGACCCTGGATTTCTTGGCAGGAGGCTCATCCTGGGCAGGAAAAGAAAGAAAAGCAAGGTGAGGTGATGTTTCTGTGCTCTGCCTCCAGCCTTGCACTCTCATCTTTTGGGATGGTGAGGACACAGATGGCTCTGGTTGTTTTTTCTACCTCCTGCGCCTCTGCTTTGGGTGCTTCTGCTCCTCCCTCCTCCTTGTTCTCCTCCAAAGTCTTCCCCGAAAACTTCTTCAGCCACTCGTCATCTGACCAAACTGTGGCCACAAAAGCAAAGGTCAGGGCACAGGAATTAATCCCAATTAATTAGTGACCACAGCTCAGCAGGAGGTCTGAGCATCCCCAGGGATGCTCTCCCCCTTCCAGCTCACCAGGCCGGGATGATCCTTCTTTAATCCGCATGGGTTTGGCCAGGTTCACCCTGATTGTCCTGCCAAAGAGCTCAGACTCGTTCTGCAGAGGGGAGAAAAGCACAACAAAGCCCACCAAAAAGGTATCAAACCACCGTACCCCCCAAAGCCCTGCAGAGGTTAGAGGAGAATTAATTTGTGTTCTCTCTGCAGCCCACAGGGCAGCAAAGCCTCTCGTGGAACAGGAGTGGGAACAAGGTCCATACCATGTTGTCAATAGCTGCTGCTGCATCCTGCCAAAAAACCAAAATAAATTCATTATTAGCATCTCTTCTCAAGGCTCAGCACAGCCATATCCCAGCATTTCATTACAAAGATAATTGCCAGGTTTTCCTAAACCTCGTTTATACCAGGGATGTATGAATTGATGGATCTTGTAAAACCCACATGCAAACCCCATCCATGTGGGTCTCATCTTCCAACAACCCAGTAAAACCCTAATATTTAGGATGCTTTATTGCTGCCACGAGCATCTGGGAGAGGAGGAGAGGTTTGTGTATGAAGTCCAGGACAGACTAGAAGAGGACAAATATGCATATATATTTGGATATATACACATACACACACAGGAGGATAGCTCGTGGTGGAGACAAAGCCAAGAAACCCACCCAGGGATGGTGGCAGGGGAGCAGTTTGGGCTGGAAATGGGAAAAATGGGAACTTCAGCCCAAAAGAAAATGGGAAAAGCAGAACAATAGATTAATGCTGTGGTGGGTAACCCACACCCGACTTCACAGACTGTCTCCAACGGGAAAAGGAACCATCCCAAAACCCTAAGGGCAGCAAAACCCCCAAAATCGCTCAAACATTTACGGGTTGCTCACCTCTGCCAGCTCAAACTCCACGAAGGCGAATCCGCGGTGCTTTTCTGGAGGGGCAGAAGCGAGGGGTCAGGGGGATCCCATCCCATCCCATCCCATCCCATCGCGGGGATGCCGAGCCCCCAGCACGCACCGGTCTCATAGTCCAGCGGGATCTGGATGTCGGTGATGTCTCCGAAAGGGATGAAGGCAGCGTGCAGCACCTTCTCGTCCACCTCCTCGGCCAGCCCTCCTGCGGGGCGGCCAGCGGTCACCGGGCACCGCCGGCAGCCCAAACCCCGAGGGACAGCCCCGGTCCCGCCACTCACCCACGTACAGCACCCGCTTGGTGGCAGCCATGGAGCTCCCGGTGCCCCGGAACGGCTCGGCTCGGCACGGCCCGCCCCGGAACGGCGGCAGCGCTCCGCCCTCCGACGGGGCTGTGCGCTCGTGGGGCTCTGCTGGGAAGGGAAAAGCTGTTTGAGCTCTATTTGCATCCCTGAAACGCTCCATCCACCCCATTCCCGGCTTTCCCAAAGCCTCGGATCCCCTATGGAACACCTCCAGCCCGAACAAGGGATTTTAGCGTTGATGGTGGAGGTTTTCTCCAAGTTCAGTGAGTCTTCCTTCCTTCCTTCCTTCCTCCCTTTCTTCATCTAAATAATGGTTTTCATGGCAGAGAATCACCCAAAATAGGTCTAGAAAAGATTTGTCTCCCCCAATGCCAAGCCTAAGCCATGCTCAGAGTATAAAATGTAAGCAGAACCATTAAACAGCCAGATGGAAATAGAGAAATATAAACTAAGAACGGCAGAGCTTTTCCTTAGCAGCTGATGACAGAAAGGAGCCCAAATCCTCGTATTTCAAACACATCCCAAACCCTTCTAAAATCACTGCTTACAGACATCACCCCTTCAGCCCCACTGCCCCAGGCATAATTTTAAGATGCTGGCTCAAAATAGTCATTATCCAAAATTAGCAAGCAGAGTAAGTCAAATCCCAATTTAATGTATTCAGCACCTGATAATTGCCCATCAGTTTAATTTCACAAAGCCACACCACCTTTATTTATCTGAGAGAGAAATGATGGCAAACACAGTGCAAGTTTATTCCTTTATTGATAAATGTTTCCCAAACTTTCCAAACTGGATTGTTCAATTAAACACAAACTCACAAAAATACTTCCAGCCTAAAATCCTCAACGTCCTCTTTAGAAGACACAAGGGGCTGCTCTGTTCTGGCAAAGGAAAAGCTTGCAAACCCCCATATTTCTGGTTTTGGAAACCTCGAGCTTCAGAGTTGGCTTTTTAAATAAGATCTTTTAAGATTAATTTACAAAATGCAATATAACTATGTGATATGATGCACGGCCTTGAGATCTGCAGGACAGTGAAGAATCTTCAAACATCTTGAGCTGATGTCTAGGAAGGGACTATTTGGCTTCTTTGTATCCTAGAGGAAAAAGGGGAGACAAGTTATTCACACATGGCATCCCTGCTCCAGGCTTGGGAATATTCCAGAATTCCAAGCCATAGGGATTCCAGTATAATTTATAATATAGAAATAATAAATAGTAATTTGGAAGGTACAGAGAAACTGTTCACAGTTGTCAGATGATCAGAAATTGTTAAACTCAAATTCTTTACTAGATCAGCCAGTGAAAATAAGAATCCTCATCATTCTTCACCAGCTTGAGTTGTGACAACTGATCACAAACAGACCCATCCAGTGAAACATTTCCAACATTTAATACATCCTGAAGGCAGATGGTTTCCAGGATAAGGAATGGGCATTAAGAGCCTGTTTAGCCTCAGAATCACCAGAGCTCCTTGTGTCTATTTCCCAGATTAGCAGCTCCACAAGGCTCATCCCCCCATGTATTGGTCCTTCCTTGGCATGTCAGCTGCCAGGAACGCTTCAGGGATTTCAACAACATCATTCTGATGTTTATTTAAGGGATCTGAAGAATATTCCTTGAGTTCTACATAAGGATTCTGCTGGGAGAAACTCCCTTGGGAGCTTTTTGTTGTTTAAGAGTGAACTAAAAATCAGACAAGTGCTGGACACAAACCCACGTGATTTTTTCACTAACAATTGTGTTTTAATGACTGATTCTGGAAGTTTCTACCTGAAGCTGAGGACTCAGACACTCACCAGTCATCCTGGTTCAAGAGGTAGCAGCAACCACACCCACTTTCTGGGCAGCTTCTTTCTTGGCTTGGTGAGCCTGCAGCACTGCCACAGCCTCCTCTACCTGGAGAAACAAATCCAGGTAGTCCTTTTTCCTTCTCAGAGCTCCCCAGAGCCCTCCCAGAAAAAAGGAACAGACCAGCTTACCTTGGAGCGAAGGGATTCTGGAGATTCCAGCATGTGCAGCAGCTCTGAGTTGTCAATCTCTAGCAGCATTCCTGTGATCTTCCCCGCCAGGCTGGGGTGCATAGCTTGGATCAGAGGGAACAAACGTTCTCCTGAGGGGAAAAAAAGAGTTCAGACAGGTGAGTTTTGATTCAAAAGTCAGCTTTGAAACATGAGGGGATGGAAAATGATCGGTGAGCACTGGGGTTTTACTCACCCAGCATCTGTTTCTGCTCCTGAGGAGGGGCAGCAGCCAGCATGGAGGCTGTCAGTGGCTCCTGGCCCTGCACATGCACTGCAGGCTGAGGTGCCTAAAAAGGGCAGACATGAGGGTTATGAAATAGGGATGAGGCTGATTGCTTCATATGTAGTCAATATTAAGATGTTCCCTCCTAAAACACAATCTTTGTCAATGCTACAGAACACTTCAGGTTCAGAAAAGGGCAGCTGAGGTGCCCTTGGTTCACAAACACACCCAAATCCTGAGCTCAAAACCCTGGGAAGTCACACAGGGGCACTGTGAATATTTTACAAAAACTGGATCAAACACTGAGATGTTGAGGAAGACAGGTGTGGATGTTGCTGTTTTTTTCAATGATACCCCAGTGAGAACTTGGGAAAAAGGAGAAATACTTAAATGGTTGCAAAAAAAAAAGTCACAAAGAACCAAGAAAAATATCCTTTAGTCCAGAGTACAAGATGGATAAAACAACCAGGGTGCCCCCTGGCAAAGGCACAACTGCCAGGTTTTGAAATTCCAAATCAGGACTGTCTGGGTCATAAAAGCAGCTTGAAATTTCTATAAAAATACTTGAGTTGCACGTGAAACTGCAGGGACTTCCCAGCCCAGCCCTGAGAGGTACCTGCAGAGGTTGGACACCTGGGTGAGGGCTGCGGACACTCGAGGCATATTTGTAAGGAGGGACAGCCCTGGGAGCAGGAGCAGCTACAGGAGCACGAGGAGCCAAATTCTGGGCTGCTGTGCCAACACCTGCAAAGGAAGGAGAACACAGTGACAAACACCTGCAGCAACATGCAAACCAGTTGGGATTTAGTTCTGAATTCAAACTATGCTCTGCATGGTGGCACTTGTTTAGAAACCGTTCTCCAAAGTGTAGCTGGCTGCTTGAGGAAGGGGCTGCTCTCCCTAGAACCAATCCATAGATGCCACACCTTGTGGGTTTTTTAGCTCCTCACTGGAATAAAATGAATTTGGATGCTCTCCTGTGAATCTTAAGCTAGAGAGCTTTTTGAGTGGTGCTGCAGAGGTGTAGAGATGAGTCCCAAACCAGTGGAACAGAACCCATCTGGATTTCCACTGCAGTGCTGTGGCACCAAGAGCCCCCAGACCTGCACTGCACAGCGAGGAACAGGACAGACACAGGTGCTAGCTCTGCTCTCTGCAGACATCCCACGTCCAACAACCCTCTTCAGAAGTGGAAATCAAGTCTCCACAGCATCCTCCTCCCTCCCAGAGAAGGGGAAAAGCCCATAAGAGAGCCCTTCTTACCAACTCTCTGGGCAGCAGCAGGCAGGCCCCGGGAGGCTGGGGCGTTGGCAGGAGCCAGGTGGCGCAGGGCTGGCCGAGGCCCCGACTGGCGCATGGCGTTGGGCATTCCCTGGAAACCTGAAGGATGGAATGAGGGGAAATCCTCAAAACTGGCAAGTCAGGACAGTAGTGAGCTACAGGGTTGTGCATGGGAAGAATGAGAGAATCACAGAAGGGACCCACAAGGATCAGAGTCCAACTTCTGGCCCTGCACAGGACCATCCCCACAGAGGAAAAACATTAATTTTTTAAGCCACAAAAGGGTTACACAACCAAAACAGCCTCTAGCACTCTCACCTTGAGGTCTTCCTCCTTGCTGCCAGCGTGGGTTGGGTCTCATCTGTGTCATTTGGTTGGGTGCATAGTAAGTGGGTCTGCTCTGAGCCTGCAGGAAGATCAGATAAGCTCAGAGGCAACATCCAAGTGCATCACAAACATTGTTTACACCGTGTTTTGGCACTCGTTGCCAGGACTCAACACTCAAGTCAGATTAAGAGAACAGGCAGCTGGCAAGTCACAGAATTAACTCCACTGGCTGCACCCCTCATTAGGAGTTGTTTGCTTACAGGCACAAGAAAGGCTCAAGGAGATTAATGCAGCTGAAGCAAGACAGGTTAAAAACCCCAGAGCAGCTCACCTGGGGCACAGCAGGCATGAAATATCCCCCAGCAGCAGGCTGGAACTGGTTGATGATGGTGTTGGCAGGCAAGGCCCTCATGCCAGCGATGCGCTGCATGTACTGGTTGGTGAGGTGGGCTTTCCTCTCCTCCTTCCTCTGGGCCAGTGCCACATAGAGGGGCTTGGAGCCCACAATGCGCCCGTTCATCTCTGTCACAGCCTTCGTGGCTTCCTCTGGAGAGGAAAAGCAGACAAAGCCAAACCCTTTGCTCCGTCCGTCTTCCAGCATGACCTGCAGTAAAGATCAATTGCCAATGGAGTACCAAGTACAACTCAAAAATCTGTGGGTTTTTTAATTTTAGGTAGGTAGGACGTAGCTTGTTGCAGAGGTGTAGAGCCAGGTTCTCATGGAGAGGCACCTGTCTGGATTTGCTCTGCGTTGCTGTCAGCACCATGTGTCCCCAGGCCCACACTGCACAGTAAGGAATGGGAAAGATTTGGTGCAGTTCTAAATGCACAGAGGAAAGTGCCATTTCATGCTTATCACCTCAAACAAGCATGTTTGCCACTTCCTCCCTCCCCTTTTGGTAAGGGAATGAAGTTTTCAGTAAAATCCTGCTATTTGCTAGCCTGGATGTTTTCAGAATCACAGTAAGACAGGTTAAGAACAGCCCTTTAACCCCATGTCAGACAAAAGTTCCTTCATTAGATTTTAAAATCCAAATAACCCCCAAACCCCACAATACCTTAGCACTTGTTATTGACCCAAAAGGTGAGAACTCCTTCCTCAGTTTTTCATCATCTATAGTGTCATCTAGGTTTTTAATGTAGAGGTTAACACCCTGGAAGGGAGAGAACAGTATGACATTCATAATGTTAAAGAAAATCTTAAGCACATCAACTGTTACCCATCTGCCAGGGCTGTAATTTATCTGAAAACTCTTAATTTAGCATCATGTTCCTTCCACACCACCCAGAGCTGAAGGTGATAAATGTTGCAAAGGCGTAGAGACAAGTCCCACTGCGATGAAAGGGAGCTTGTCTGGATTTCCTCTGCCTTCCTGTGGCATCATCACATGTCCCCAGTCCAGCACTGCACCTCAGCAAGTGGGGGAGTTTCAGATGCCACCCCTGACACGACCCAGTTCTGCCATAAATCACAGACAGCAGTGCAGAGTTGTGCTGTCTCTTCCCATCCCTCCAGGGATCCCCACTGGAAAGTCATGGAGACTTCATGCCTGTTTTCTCACGTCCTCCTGAACACTTTCACTGCCAAGATTAAGCCCCCTTTGCCACCAAATATCAGAGACACTTTATGTTTTAACCCAGGATGTCCCACAGGACAATGACTATTTTAGCCATTCCTTCAACAGAGCAGAAATGGTGCTTAAATTGAGAAAAGGAACAGATTATTCACCTGGTACCGGCTGAGTCTCTCCTGTTTTAGCTGTTCAAACCTCCTTTTCAGCTCTGCCTGGCGCTCAGCCTTCTTCTGTGCTCTGCCCACAAACAGCATTTTCCCATTGATATCCTTCCCGTTCATTTCTTCCACTGCCTGCACAGAGGGTTCAAGAGGAAACTCTCAGCTGCTGCAGCAAGACAGCCCCTGATCCTGTGAGAACAGGACTGCCCCAAGCTGACGTTGTGTCCCTGCCTGTCGGTCAATAAATCAAAGTTTGCACATTACCTTTGCACTGTTTCTGTTAACAACAGGCTCGTTAAAGACAAGCTGAAGTTATCAGGACAGATCGAGCTGACACACCACGGAGTGCTGAACTAACTTGGAAATCTATCCCCACCCTTTCTTGTAATTGAAACTACATTTTAACAGGCATTCTGCTTAGAAAAGACCATATTTAAGCAATGTTCTCATTCTAGGTGCCCTCCTCCTCCTCAAGCCCTGCACTGTAGTATTTCTTCAGCAATTAACATTCTTGATTATACCACTGCACTCTGTGTGGATCTAGGAAACTGGAGGAATGCCAAGTTACCCTTGAATGTCAAGCTATCAAGGTGCAAAAGGTTTCCAAGTTCCCACATCCAGAAGAGGTCATGCTTGAGGCAGAATTTTCTTCCATTTCAGAAACAGGCTCCCAAGATAAACCAAGTTTTTCTTCTCTGAAGTTACCCAAGCAACGTAAAAGTTGGTCCTACCTTGTTGGCCTCTTCATGCTTTTCAAAGCTTACAAAGCCAAAGCCTTTGGATTTTCCAGTGGGGTCTGTCATCACTTTAACACTCAGAGTTTTACCTGTTACCAAGGGACAGGGTTAGTAAAATATCAAAGGTATTTTAAGATTATTAAACTCCATATAACAGCCTCAGAGTGACCCAGGTAGAGACTACACAGTAGCAGCACTCAAACTACCACATTTCATGAAATTCACAGCCTCAATCAAAATATTTCTGTATTTACCATATTTGCCAAAGAGCTCCTTTAGTCTTTCATCATCCATGTCATCCCCAAAGTTTTTAATATAGACATTGGTGAATTCCTTTGCCTTGGCTCCCAACTCAGCCTCCCTCTCTTTACGAGACTTGAATCTCCCAACGAATCTGTAAGATAAAAAAACATGAAAACCCCAATAAACAGATCAGTTTCAAGAGCGAAAAAACAATGTGTGACTTGCGGCGAGGCAAAAATAATGAGTGTGTAGTAGGAGCTGGGAATGGGGACAAGAAAGGGTGACAGCAGAGGACGACAAACAGGCCACAGAGCAACCAGAAAAATCACCTGTGCTGTGGCTGGCCAAGGTTGCCCACCCAGCTCCAGTGGCGAGCAGACAGAACCCACCCCAGCCCGGTGGCAAATCAAGGCTCGGTCAGGGAAACCCACCGGTCCTGGAATGGAGGGGTAGCAGGCCATGGCTTGGGCAGGGTCACTCACCAGCCCTGGAGTGGAGAGGTAGCAGGCCAAGGCTTGGGCCAGGAGAACCTTGTGTGTCCCTGTTAATACCGAGATGCATCCCGGAGCATGTGAGCGCTGCTGCTGCCGGCTGTGACACTCACACTTTGCGGTCGTTGAGCAGCATGCCGTTCATCTTCTCGATGGCCCTATCTGCAGCATCCTGGGTCTCAAAGTGCACAAAGGCGTAGCCCTTAGAGCCATTCTCATCACACACCACCTGCAGGAGAGGGGTGAAGGTGAGGTGTCAGTGTCCCTCCTCTGTCATGGGTCAGCAGGTGACAATATGGTACTGCCAAGGGTCAGCACAAGGCAGACACCATTTGTCTGTCAGATTCCTGCACTTGATGACCAAATCTGATGTAATTCCAGCAATCCCTGAGCTTTTGGTCAACTGTGCCTTTCAGAGATTCTGTTGTAACATCAAGGCCACACAATTGATCCCTATATGTACCATTTGTTTAAAGAGGTGGACTTGATGATTGCTGTGAGTTCCTTCCAGCTCAGAATATTCTGTGATTCTGCTCCTCACATGGGGGAAACACTTCACAAGAACTGTTCCTTTCACTTCCTGCACTCAACTGTCTGATCACATCCCCACCCTGCCAGAACTGGACAAAGTAACCACATCTCACCTTGCAGGATAAAATGTTTCCGAACGCAGAGAATGTGTCATAAAGTGCCTTGTTATCAATGGATTTGTCCAGGTTCTTGATGAAGACATTCCCAACTCCTGATTTCCTCAGGGAAGGGTCCCTCTGGGACCACATGATGCGAATGGGTTTTCCTTTAATCACATCAAAATTCATGGTATCGAGAGCTCGCTCAGCTGCAAGAGAAGCCAAGAACAGATTTCCCTAGTTGGTTAAAAAATAAAGGTTCCCTGTGGGAGGGTGATCCTTTTATCTGAATTTTACTCAGCTCAGGGAGACATTTGGGCTATTATCAGAGGTAACCAATGACTTTTAATTCAATGTTTCAAAGGAGGTCTTTGCAGCACAGTCACTAATTATATAAAAGGTTCCATGGAATTTAAATTGACATTGTAGCAATATCTTAACCACCACAGCAAAATGAATATCAAAATGCCTGGGGTTTATTAGCTGTGTTCTGAATTATTATAAAGGTAAATTGCTCCACCCAAAGAAGGAAAGGAGAAACAGGAAACCCTGGTTTCAAAAAAAAAAAATTAAGTAACAAAAGTGACTGTGTGGCTGTTTTGCTTTTCATGCAGCTCCCATCTCCCCATCCTCATTTCTATTCAGAGAGAAGGATCATCTCCCTGTCAGGTCAGGGAAAATGTGCACGAACACATGGCTGGCTGTGAGGACATGAGTCAGCCTCCACAGAACTTCTGTGGCCAAAAAATTATTCCCCAAGTTGCTCAAGCTGAACACGACAAGAGAGCTGAGAAAATTCTGGGGGAAAAAAATTCCATATACCCAATCTGATTAACAGGGGAAGTGTTTATGCAAACTCTCAAACCCCAGCACTGTCATTCTGACCTGCACTGAAACCCCCCTCCATGAGGCTATTTCTGCTGCCTGCTGGTGTATTAAAAGGATCATTACGTACACACATCAGGATCTTGTTCATAAAATTGAGATGCTTGCACTGTTCTGTGCCAGAAAACACTCCCAGCATGGAGTGAGCAGAGAAGAAAGAAAGACTGTTAATTCCCAGCATGGAGCAGGCAAAGAGATGGAAAGAAATGCATTAAAATCAAGGAAAATTAACAGGGCAGAACACAAATTTTCTGTATTTGTTTGGCTCAGTTCTCCCAGGCCACCTTCACCCTGTGGTATTTGCTGATTAGATTTCAGGAGGAGAAAATTCAAGAAAAAGGCCAATCTGAACACCTTTCACGTGACTTGGCTCATACAGCCTGAGTAACTACTCAGCACATCCCAAAGCTACCTGTAGCAATTCCAGTGGAATATTGCCTACAAAACCCTGCACTCCCAGCCCACAATGCCAGCTTCTCAGAAAGTTTCTCAGGAATTTTCACGTGCTTTGAAATGTTTTTTTGTCCCTGTTGCTTTTTAAATTGAAGTGGGACCATCACCGTTTTCCCCAGTCCTCCACAGAGAAATCCAGTTGGAAACAAGCTCTACTTGAAAAAAAATACAATTTAAGGACTCCAACAGCTCTGTTTAGACAAAAGTATTAAATGCAATTAACTGCCAGCTAAAATGATTCCTCAGCTGCTGCTCCAAACCCATGCAAGCCAGGCTGTTCCTGCAGTCCTTTCCTAGCAGGCAGCTCAGCAAGTGCAGCTTGTCAAATTTGGCAGTGTTTATTTATAGCAGGTGGAGGTCCTGCACAAGCATGTGCTGGCAAGGGGACAAACTGGGTGGTTTTGCTGCACCATTTGCAGCAGGAAAAGGTTCCTGTGGAAGGGGACAAGCAGATGAAGCAGGGCTGTGCAAGCAGGGGGAGCTGGGGAAGCTCCACAGCCACCACCACCCAGATCCAGCCCAGTTAGGAAGTTACTCCCAGTTCTTCCAGCTCCCTAAGCAGATACTATTGCACTGCTCTTTCAACAGGTTGCTACTGTTCCACTCTATTATTACACCCTGCTTGAAATTCGCTCAGATACTCCTTGTGAGCAGTGAAAGCCCTACATGGGTTCCCTGGGGGATGTGTGCCGTTCCCACAGGTGGAAATGCAATCCCACTACAGCAGGACCTCAGAAAACCTGTAGGATCTGCAAGAGTTCTGTGAATGACTCACAGCAAGCACATCTGATTCATTTCCTTAATCTGAGCAAACACCTTCTCGTTTTCTTCTATTTAAACCACAAAGCTCCAGCCATTTCAGTTCCTGTAGCTGTTTCTCTCCCACTGGTTCCTGTCATCCTTCCAACAGACTCAACTGCAGCTCATGTAGAACATTAAACACACTCACAGCCCCTTTCAGGCTTTTCTTTCCATTCCCTTTCCATGGCATTCTGGACAGGGAAAGCACCTGAACACTCACTGCAGTTTGCCTCAGGCTCAGAGTAATTCCCTCAGAGGCTCCCTGATGCAGAGCTAACACAATGCTGGAATTAGTGGCTGTGGTTGAGCAGCATGAAGACAGATAACCAACCACACACACCAAGATTTTGCCCAGGAAAAACTCCACACAGGAGTTTATTTCCAAAGACAGCTGCTCCACAAACCTCAGGGCTCTCACTTGGTCACTGAGCAAAAAACTCCTGACAAGGAAAGCACACAGTGAAAATTTAACCATTTTTTTATCTAAAGAGGGGGTTTAATTCCTCAATAACTGAGGTTACAATAAAATGCTGCTGCAATGAGGCAGGAACTAACTGTTCCCTTTTAACTTCACACCTGTATTTGCTTTACACAGCTCTTCCTTTACACTGTCTTCAAGGAAGAAAACAAACAAGTTTATCTCTACTCTTCTGCAGGAACACTTATCTATTCCCAGCTCTGGGATCCTCCTTAGCTTGCGAAACATTCTGGTTTTCCTACACTTTCAGAACCTCTTATCTCTGCAGCCAAACTAAAGTTTCTCTGCTTCATTACCTGAGTTATCATTTCATGACTGTGAGCGTTTGGAATTAAATTGCATGAGAAACACACGAAAAGAGAAATTCAGCTTTCCTTTCAAATGAAATGAGTTTGTTTTCTTTCCCTTCTTCGCAGTCAGAAAGAATAAATATTAACAACCACAGCTGAGCCTGAAGTAGCCAGAACTTTGAAGTGTTTCCTCACCCTGCCTATCACAGGATGACAGGCTCAGTGTTCAGCATTCCCTGGTTACTACAGCAAGGAACTGCAATCAAAAACAGCAGAGCTCATTCTCCCTAAAAATAACCTCTCTGCAGCAGACTACTGCCAGTTAGACAATGCCTGTCCAGCATCACTCCAGTGGCTTAAAAAATAAGAAAAACACAAGCTTTGACCCAGTTTGGACACAGGAACCCTGGAAGTGCAGGATGTGACAGTGTGAGCTCCTCGTGACCCTGAAATGGGGAAGAGTTCTGCCTGCTTGATTTGCTCTGTGGACACAGGGACAGAGTCCTACTCACCACACACACACAAAAAGTTAAAACATTGCTTTCTTCACATTTGCAAAGCACTCACCCTTCCACAAAAGGTGCCAAGGAGGTGCAAACTATCGTTTATCAACCCGTTTAACACCTACTATCACTTCAAACATACAATGTGTCCACAAGAAGTTCGCAGAGCACAAAGCTTCCTGATTACTGTAAATGGTACTTCGGTAGCACCTAACTCTCAGCCATAAATCCAACCACATTCCTACAGTGCTCCCCTCAGCTTTTCACAGATCTAGTGGAATGAAGCCCAAAGGCATTTCTGATAATGCATTCCTGGAAGAAAACACTGATCCCTCCTCCTCCTCCTCTCAGGAAGCCTCATGCAGGCAGTGCTGTATAACTGCCACCTTGAAAACACTCCAGATGTCTGCATTTTACAACAAAAATTATATTCTTCGTAGTCAGCTTTGTTTTGGAAAGACCACAACCCTCTTCCAAATTATCTGTTCATGTCCTGCTGCATGGAGTACATCAGCTGTTGTTTTTTTTAGTTTATGCAGGGGAACACACGCTGCAGTTTGACAGGAGAAACTCAGAAATTCAGATCTCTCCAGGAGGGCAAGAGGAGTTTGACTGTTTCTCAGTCCTGATGTTCACTCAGTGATTAGGTTTAAACCACTTGACCTTCTAAGACCTACCAGTAACAAGACACCACCTACTCGGTCCAAGTATCCCTTCAAGTCCAGGAGCTTCCTAAAATGTCTGCTGCCTCCCCAGCAGCCCAGAATGGTGCAACCTCCCCCTAAATTCCTGCCTATTTATTGCCATAAAAGATTACCCAGGAATATATTGGGAAGGCCCCCGTTTGTATGAGGTGCAGAATGTTTCTGCTAAAGCACGTGGGAGAGGACACTGAATGAGGAATTATGCAGTGGGTGCAAGTCAGCTTTTAATCAGCACGACAAGAGAAAGGATCAAAAGTGTTTCATCAGAGAAATCCAAGGAAAGGGAATCAGAAGGAGCTCTGCCCTGGGAGAGGATGGAAGCTCTGCAAAAATGTGAAGCAGGAAAAACCTACTACAGTCTACAGGAAAGTCTACTTGTTGCTGAAGTCTGTGCTGCTGTAAACTGATTCCAAATTCAAGGGGAAAGCTCCCTCTCCTCTCTACTTGGGTGCCTCTATCATGCACAGATGCTGTCAAACACAGAGCAATAAACCTGCAGCAGTCAGCAGGCAAAGCCCTGAAAACTGGGGCAGAAAACGCTGACCCATTTTCCTTCCAGAAAAGACGTGCTCCAAAATGACCTCTCCTGTCCCACCTTTCATGTGCTGCTTCAGCTCTGCAACACCTGGCTTTGAGCAGGAAACAAAGTGTGAGAATAAGAGAGTCTGGCAAGAGCAAAGCAGTGTGGCTCCTGCATGTCACTCAGCCTAGTTTCCGTGCATTGAATAATGAATTTTCTTCCACTTTAAAGCGAGCACGCCACTTCCCAAACTGGGAGGCACATCCAGCTGCTTGCACAAACACAGCAGATGTTGAATTTATTAAACTGGGAGTGTGTGGGGCAGCCACAGGAGCAGTCACTTCAGTGAGCATTCAACCAGAGCTGATTGCTCTGAACTTTCTCTGCTAGGACTGGCTGCACATACAGCCAGTCCCAAACAGCCCTGAAAGGAAGGGAAACACAGCAGGGATTCATTTATTACGTGAGGAACAAACACAGATCTCCAAAATTTGGTATCAGTGAGAGAAACAGGCCTGTCTAAAAGAGATGTTACCAAGATGTGCGTTTGCAGAACACTTTGTAGACATCAAGCAGCAAAAAACATTCCAGCTGCAAACACTGGAAAGGGGCGACTTACCCAACAACACTGGCATAGGCAGCTGCATGGCAACACGTGAGTTAGCGGGGAAAATGAAGGGGAAAAAAGCCACGCAGGTCGTTTCAATTGTCACTCACCATCTGCTGGCTGCTGGAAGTTGACGTAGGCGTAGCCCAGGGAGCGGCGAGTGATCATATCCCTGCAGACCCGAATGGACAGCACGGGGCCAGCCGGGCTGAACTTCTCGTAGAGCATGGCCTCGGTGATATCGGGGTGCAGATCCCCCACGTACAGCGAGGCCATGGGGTAACTGCTGGCCGCCGTGTTCATCTTCCCCTCAACCGCTGGGGTTTCTTGTCACGCTGCTTATATATATTAATCTTGGGGGAACACTCCAATTCTTAATTAAAAGCTAAGCTGTGGCCTGTAGAAGCCTGGGGCAGGGGGGCTGGTGGGAGGTGGGCAGGAAAACAGAGCAGCAGAGAGGGTTGTGCAAGCTTCAAAATCAGCAAAAACACCCCGAAGTTAAGCCTCCTTGGAGAGTAGCGATCGGACACGACGCCGAAATTCATACGCCGGCTCCCGAGCCCTTTTCCTGGGAGCTCTGAGGCAAAAACCTCCCAAAATCCACGTCTCGGGTTCTTTGCTTTGATTCTGCAGAGCGGCGGCCCGTTGGTTTTCTGAGGAAACAAAAAAACACAAATAACAACAAAGCTCTAACACGCGTTAATCTAACTACTCCTTTTCAAATTAGCTCGGCCAGCCAGCCTAAAGGCATTATAAATAAACCAAGCGGCTGCGGCGGCCTGAGGGCGGGCGGGCAGCACGGAGCGGCCGCGTTCGCCCCGCGCTCCCCAGAGCCCTCCCCGCCCCGCAGCGCCGGCCCGGGGCAGGGCTAGCAGCACCGATCCCGACCCCGACTCACTCGGTGCGGGCAGAGCGGGCGGAGCGGCGCTGGTTTCGGGCGGCGGCGGCGGGCGGCCCTTTATAGCCGCCGCGGCGGCGCGAGTGGGCCGCGGTGCCGCCGAGAGGAGGCGGCCGGGCCCGGCAGGGAGAGCCCCGCGCAGCCCGCAGCGCCCCCCGGCGGGCGGGAGGACTCCACCCGCCTCCCGCCATTTCGGGGCCTCCACAGAGCGGCCCGCGTTGGGAATTATTAAAGTTGACAATGTTGCTTCACTAGTTAGCTTGTAGTTGTTTTGGTGAATTGTAAGCGGTGCCCGCTTGCCCTCAGGATAATAAAGGCGAGGAGCTGCTGGAGGGGATGCAGTGAAAGCCACAAAGGGTCTGGAGCATTGGGCCCGGTCAGTCTGGAGAGGGGAAGGCTGAGAGAAAATCCCATCAATCCATAAAATATCCCAAAGAGGTGTCCGAGAACCACTCTGCTCAGTGATGCCCAGTGAGGAGCAATGTCCACAAGTTTTACCTCAGCATTTAGACAGATTTAGGGACCAACAATCCCCTGTGGGCAGCTGGCAGAGATGGATCCACAGCAGCACCCCACAGAAGGGTTTTAGGGTTGTTTTCCCTCCCACCCCATCCTCCGTGTGCAGATGTGCCTTGGTACAGATCAGTCCCACCATAAACCACCAGAAATCCAGGGAAACCTCTTGGGGAAAGTGAGGCCATGGGGCTGGGACTGGGAAAAGGAGCAGGAATGCACCAGGAGAGCAAACAATTCCTCTGGGATCGTTTTTCTCCCTGCTCTGGTTTTGGAGGTGTCGCTGGCAGCGGGATGAGGAGCAGCAGGAGCTGGAGCTGTTCCCACAACCTCCGCCTCTTCAGAGCAGAATTTTTCCTCAAATAAGCACAAGTTCCCCTGCCAGCTCCCACCATGGGCTGCCCTGGAGGAGGACCAAGGGTCCTGATGTCTCCCCATGGAAGGGAACTGTCAGTCCCTCTTCCCAGGGTGAGGCTTGAACAATTCCAAATGCAGGAGGATGGGAGAGGGATTGACCCCCTGTGCTGCTGTCCTGTGGATTCACACTCACGAGATCAGCTCCAGGGAGAGCCGTAATTATCTATTTCCAGCATCTTCAGCAGAGCGTGAGGACATGGCAGTGCAGGATTCACTGATTCATCAGTGACCTTCAGGCTCCGTGGATGTGCTGTTAAGGGGGACTAAGATAGTCTGTAGAGGCTGGTGATCTGGGCATTGTGACATTTTAATCCTACATTAAATTGCCTTTAATTTGCTTTAAAAGTGGGATATTATCATGAAGATGTGATATGGTACTTACCCCTTCCTTACATATAATCATGAGTAGCAGAATAATCAAGAGTAGCAGAATAAAGGTAAAAACAGCAAAGCAAATTGTAACGATTCGCAATATTTTCTGTCATGAAAAGCACAAATGGCACAAAAATCATCCTCCTTCTGGTCTCATCATTCTCCCAGCAGCTGATGGTGCTGGGAGGCTGAGCTGGTGGGATCACGCCTGCCACTGTTCTGTGCTTGGTCCTTCACAGCTGGCACCTCCTCCGCTGGGAAACCATGGAGTGACACAGGCATCTTGCTGTGAAAGCCTTCAGCTCCTGCTTTGACAGCTCAAGTCAAAACACAGCGCGGCTCAAAGAACGTGTTTCCACATAAAACGCCCTTTGGCTGCAGCAGCCGCTGTGGCTATGCTGCAAATGGCTTTGATTTGAAACATATTTAGTGACATTTGTGTTCCCTCCCGGGGGACTCGGTGCAGACAGCCACAGTCCTGTGTCCTGCTTGATCCTTTTTGCTCCTGGCATGGACTGATAGGCTGGGGGTACAAAATTGCCCCAGGGACCCCACTGCTCTCAGTGCCCTCAACACAGAGTGCAGCTGCTGCTGGTGGCCAGA
The DNA here is from genome assembly GCF_008360975.1 of Lichenostomus cassidix. Classification (NCBI taxonomy): domain Eukaryota; kingdom Metazoa; phylum Chordata; class Aves; order Passeriformes; family Meliphagidae; genus Lichenostomus; species Lichenostomus cassidix. Next base: position 1,422,883 of record NC_139503.1, on the reverse strand, counting down.
GATACCTGAGATCCTCCCAGGACCTTCAGCAGCTCCTGGAGCAAAGGTGACATCTGTTAATGTCTTTATCTTGCCGATCTATCCCCATCCATGGTGCTGGTGGGTGACACATCCATCATCCAGAGGCTTCCCAAACTGCTCTGCCACCGCGTCTCTGAGGTGTGCCTCGGTCACTGGTGGTCACCATAAAAGATCACCCAATTCTCAGCCCAGATGGCAGGCTTTCAACCAAATGCTGCCCCTGGTTTAGGATTTCTCCTCCTCGGCTTTGGGATTTCACCGGCAGATGGCAGGGCGGGATTGCTCCACGAGCAGAAAGGAGGGAGAACATTTCACCCAGGGCAGGCGACAGCAGAACTGAGATAAGCAGCGTTTTTCATGCGGGGGGAATTTGGGAGAGCAGGACTCGCTCCTGGAGCACCTGCTGCACAGCAGATCTCCCACAGCCTGGGAGTGTCCCTGTCCCCTCCGAGCAGTGGGGAAGGCTCGTTCATCAGGACCCTGTTTTGTTCCAGCTTTGTGCCACCGAGCAGCCCAACCCACGCCTTCCCACAGGATTTTTTGCCTGTAGAACGAGGATGAAGGCAGTGCGCGGAGAGCTCGGGGATTTCCCCTGCAGGGTAGATCAAAAGTCGCCAGGATGTATTAGAGGAGCCGTTTAGGCTAAAGAAAACCCTGGGAAAAAAAACAAAATGAAGCTGCAGTGCCGAGCTACTGCTCTATAATCACCGCCTTGCTGTGGGGAGAAAACCCCACGGGCCTGAACCGATGCCCTTCCACCCGCCCCGGCTCCCGTTTGATCCGCGGAGATCAGGAAGTGTTTTTTTTCCACTGTCTCTGTTTTGTTTTACCACTGTAGCCCGCGGGGCCGGTTTGTGTGCCTGCCTCCCACGGAGGGGAATTTGGTTCCTCTCTCCGGCCGAGGCCACACTGAGCTCCCACCGCCGCCTCCAGCCGGGTCAGGGCAGCCCAGGCACCAGCGGGACGACCCATCATCAATGGCCCTATTATTGCTCTTGAAGTTTCTCCCCGCTTCCAGACGGATGCTGCATTACTCCATCGCAGCTGCAGTTGCTCCCTTCCAGCAATTCCCCACACAGCACTTAAGGAAGGGATTTATGGGCGGTTTTGAAAGGCATTTTGCAGCGAGAAGGAGTTATGGGAAAGGAAGTTGAATTCCCACCATTCCCCAGAAAATTCTCCCAAGCATCTTTCAGAGAGGGATCATTTACTGGTCCTTTCCTCAAAACAGAGACAGGCTCTCAGCTGTGGCTCTTTGTTTAGTCCAAAGCGTTTCCCGACAGCGAGATGCCGCAGAGGTTATTCTGGTCCTGGCTGCAAAGGGTCAGCAGAGCAAGGCGAGCCCTCAGTGTCTGGCTGGGAGGCTCTGCTGGACCCCATCTGTTCCCTGACATTTTTGTAGACCCTAAATGAAATTATTTCTTCTCGAGTGATGGATTGTTGCCGATCTCAGGGCAAGCCTTGGTGCCTGCCTGGCTGATTTTGACTCATTTTGCAAAGTTAAAAGTCTTGGGGCCAGACTCATCAAGAGCTATAAAACAATCAGAGGGGATGTCACCTTTACAAACTGCATCTCACCTTTTTTTGAAGCTTTTCAGCAATCAAAACCTGCCACAAAACCACTCACCTTCACAGGTCCCTTCCCCGATCCAGGCGGGCTGGATGAGCAGATCAGATTCACTTCAACACTTACATTTCACAACCGGGACAGGGGTTTGAAAGACTTTATTTGACACCTTTGCTGATGTCACAGCTCGTGAATCTAAGAGCACTGCACAGTGTAAAGTGAGCTCTAGTGCACGAACCAGCCGCAGGGACAGCCGCGAGGACCTCCCTCCTGTGATTTTATTAAAAGGGAATATGCTGTTCCTTGCTGATTCTGGCACTTGAGGACAAGGGTGAGAAGCAGCAGAGGCATTTCTGTGTGTTAAGTGTGATGACTTCCATCAAAACAACTGGGAGGGACTCCCTTTCCAAACAATGGCAGAGACACACATTGACATGCACACGGCAGATAGCATCTGCAGGAAGGAAAACAACAGCTCATCCACACAGCCCAACCGGCTGCACCTCTGACCTGAGGCATGGGAAGAGCTTCTCCCATTCAAAAGAGATCTTCTCCCTCTTTTTTACCTTTCTCTGCGCTGACCTTTTGTCTCTTTCCATGTCACAGTGCTGCAGGGGTGGGGAGGGGTGGGCATGCAGCAGGGTCCGGGATATTCTGCAGGTGTATCCCAGCCAGTCAAGGCACAAATGCGGGGAGCAGGGGCTGCTCAGGTGAGGGGGAGCACTGGGACACCCTGCCCTGCCACCTTGGGACGTGGCACAGGAGCAGGGTGGCTTGAAAGCTTCAAGTTTCTGCTCTTTGTGCCCGAAGAAGAGAGGAGGGGAGGCCAGCTGGAGGAGCAGAGGCAAATCTGCTGTGTCAGTCATCTAGGGGCACACAGGGCACGGCAGGGAGAGATCTCAGGACTCAGGACAAGTGCAGTGACACCTCAGAGGGTTTTGGTCCCTGCCCAGGGAGAGGGGTGAGAGGTGTGAGACCCAAACATGGTGCTGGGGAAAGAAAACAGAGACATTGTGGGGGGAGAAGGTGAGGGAATCTGGGCTCGGGGAGAACGAGGGAGGCACTTCAAATTCAAGCTGCTCCAACCCATTTTCCCCCTTTGCAGTCACGGCTGTTCAGCAGGGGGTGGAGGATAGACAGCTCCAGCTGGGAGACTGGCAGAGGGAAAAGCATTTTCTTCTCACTTTGGCCTCCCTTTGAAATCCTCTGTCTCACCTCTTCACACCTCCGTGCGGGGCAAGGGGGTTTGTGCTGGGAATTCAGCACGAATTCCCAGTTTGTGCTGGGAATTCAGCACGGGCCCTGCAGCCACGGCAGGATTTCAGCCGGGCTGTGGGAACCAGCCCTGCTAAGCCTCTGCCTCACTCCACCTTAAGGGCACGCAAGTGGGAAAAGCTGGTAATGCGGAGAGGAAAGCACGGGGATTAGCAGGCAGCCAGTTCTATTCGGGAGCTGGAGGGGCTGGAGCCTGCCTTGTGGGTGCCAGCAGTGCTGGGCACGGGGCGTGAGCTGTGTCCATCCCACCACACCAAAATTAGGTGCTGCAGCTGGGGGGACGAGTCGCAGGGAATCAGCACGAGCGAGTCTGGCTGGCAGCTCCGAGTCCCCAGGGAAATGAGACAGTATTTCGAGGCTGGCTGTTTTCCAAAGGAGAGCAGTGCTGGGTTCTGCAGAGGGGTTTGCTGGAGGAGGAACGGGGCTCGGATCTGTATTTCCCCTCCCTCGTAGCCAGAAGGGTCTGGAGCACAGCCTCGTCCAGACAAGGGCATGGAATTGGATGTGATTTACGTTCTCAGGCATCACGAGGGAGAGGATGTGTGATGGTGAGGCGAGGAGGGCGCTGCAAGGAGGGAGGGGAGAGCAGAGAGAATTTTCTCTATGGATCCTTGGCTTCTGCAAAGCAGGAAAGATGCCTTTTTCAACCGAGTCTGTCCTCAGCCCTGTGGGCGGTGAGTGCTGAAGAACTCCTGTCTCCGGAGGGGAAGGCAGGGTCAGAAAGCCCCGATTTCAGTCGCCCAGGAGCGGCAGATCCTGGATGTCCCAACCCTGATCCCGGGTCCCTGCGCGGCAGCGCCCAAGATGGGAGGAGCCGCGTAAGCTGGCGGCACAGGGATGCCGGCAGAGGCCGGGGAGAAGAGGAATGTCGCGATTTGGCTGCTCTTGGATGAACCCTCTCTCAGTGCTCCCGCCGGCGATGGCATCCTGGGCACGGCCGGCACGGCTGTGGATGAGCCAGCACCCCGGGCCCTGCGGCTGGAGGAACCCATCCTGCTGGCCAGGAAGCTCCGGCGGGACGGCAGCATCTCGCCGGGGACACGGCGGAGCGGGGCTGGCCTCACGGCGGGGCTCGGGTAAGCCAGGGAAGATGCAGTCAAAACAAGCGGAGCGGGAGCAGCATCCCTCCTGGGGATCTGCACAGGGCCGGCGGCGCCGTGCAGGAAGGACCACGGCCAGGTGTGGATGGGCAGCAGGGAGGTGGCCACGGGCGAAGGCTCCATTTCCGCCACGTAATTATTGAGGTGGGAGAGGAGTCGCAGCCGGATGGGGTCGGCGGCGTTCTGGCCCTCAAGGATGCCCAAGTACCTGACAACCTCGGTGAGACACTCGCGGAATCCGATGCTCCTGTAGTCCACCGCCAGAGCCCGCGCATCCAGGAAGCCTGCAGGGAGAGGACAGGGGTGACAGTCAGGCCCTGCAGAGCTCAGGAATGCGCTGGGATTTCACTACCCTCTCTAAGGCACTGTGTATTTCACTTGAGGCACTTTGCTGCCGTGTGATAGTCCTGAAGCAGGCAGCCAAGTGGGTGTCCCAAGGGAGTGGACGTTTGCATGTGTGACAGTGGCATCTGCAGTTATCTCAGCAGGATAAACCTGCCGGGGTCAGGGAGCCTCTCACTCCATGTGAAATTAGTGAGAGGTTGTATTAGCTGTGCTAGGGAAGGAAGGATTTTTTCCTCTTGGAATTCTATCAGTTATCTGGGCTAGATGGGCACTGGGATTGCTCTCTGCAAACGGGTCGTTCCAATGTCCTATTCCAACCAGGACAGCTTTTCCTCAACACAGCTTTCCTCTGCCTGGCTCCCAAAATTCACACTCCCTTTAAACCAATGGCGCAGGGCAGTGGCAGAACCAAAACAGCTGGGCCGGGAAAGCTCAGAGCCACACAAATCATCAACTTACGGCTGATTTTTAGGCTTCTGCTCCCAACTCGCAGCTTCATGAGACCATAAGCAATAAAGCAGAGAATGTCACAGCACAGTGAAGCGCTGGACCACTGTGCTTGACGGGGTCTCTCGTGACAATACGGCCCTTTGTTGCAGTGCAGTCAAACTGAATATCTAAACAAATGTTCCAGACCAAGTTACAGCCCTGAACCAAAGCCTGGATGCCAGCAATGTCCCCAGCAAGCCAAAACTGGGTGGTAAGCAAGCCAGAGGCTTCTTTACTGGAGCTGTGATCTCCATCCTGTTAACTGGAACAGGACAGAGGGTCTGTGCTGAGGTCTCAGTACAAATAAGACCTTTGTTGAATTTTGCACAGGGCTCCCTCTCTCTTCTTATAACAACCAAGAGACACACATACAAAAAAAAAAAAAAAAAGAACAGAAAGGGGGGAAAAAAAGCCTTGTTTATTTGCAGAGTCCTCATGCAGAATTCAGCCTCCGCAGGAAATGTATCCCAGGGAGGAGGTAAAGAGTTTAATATGGTTTTTCTGGAAGCAGGCTCCATTTCTGAGCGGGAATAAATGAGTCTCTGGCTGAACAGCTTTCAGCAGGGGGTGTGACACCAACAGAGCCATCCCTGTGGGGCTGGGAGGACTCACCATCCCATGTATCCCAGTCCCCCAAATGGATGCATGGGATGCTGACCCATATGTAGGAAAATGTCCACCTGCCCTCCCTCAAGAGATATTTCCCTTGGGAAGCAGGCAGGGCTGGCTGGAATTTTTTTGCCAGGTTTCTACCTTCACCTCACCCATGTGCTCATAAGAGCAATTCTTACCTGTTCCTCCTGTGGCGTGAAGCATTTTTAAGTGATCCACTGTCATTTGTAGGATTTCTGCCTTCTCCAGCTTGGAAGACCCCTGTGTTGGGAGCAAAAAGGAAAAGCCATTCATCATTTTATGGTTCAGGGCTTTGTGCCTCTCAGGAGTCAGGGTCTGACCAATGATTTCCTCCCTGAAACCTCCCTGAAGCCCAGGAGTGCTCAGAGCAGCACAGGGCATCCACCAGGGCTCTGTTTTTTACATCAAGTGAGCAGAAAATATCTCCTTCCCAATGCAAATTGAAAAATCCTTATTTCTGTGCTTCCTCATATCTGCAAAACCCTCCCTAGATTGAATTTATCCTCCCCAGGGCTCCTGAATATTTGCTAATATCATTTTCACCACCCCATTTCCACCACCTACTTACTCCCTGGAGTGAGGGTGATAAGAAAGGCACAGCTCCGCTCCTGACTTTCTCATTTTGAGGGCTGCACCCCAAACCCCACAGCCCTCACGGGAAGGCATCAGGGGATCCCACAAACACACACCTGCTTCTCGAAGGCCGTGGGCACCAGGCGCCGCAGCTCCGACAGGCTGCTGTTGATGCGGTCACGGCGCCGCTTCTCGATGATCTGTGGGGGATTTCCAAGTGGAAAGAAGGAAATCACAGTCATTGACAGGTTTTTCATTTAGATCTCGTGGATCTAAAGCCCTCCAGGTTGAGTGATGTGCTGTGAAAGGGTCGTGTGTGTGAATGTTTGGGGTGCAGAAGTTGAGCGGAGAAACGTGAACCGGTGTGATAACCCCAGGTGAAACTGCTCTCATCTTTTCTGTCAGATTTGAGGTCAAACCTCTGCAAAAAATTGGCTTTGGGGAGAGTTCTGCGGGGGATGGAGGAGGAGAAGTGTAAAGGTGATTTTGCACTGTGTCCTAACTGCGCCACCAGCCCCCCAGTGCACACAGGGGGACATCCCTGGCAGGGCCAGCCTGACCAGGTGACACAGCCACCCTGGTCACCATAAAGGACACTCACCCCTCTCCTCTTCTTCCTGGCTTGGATCTGAGATGTCGTAGTGGGAGACACCGACCTGGAAACTTGGCTGGAAAGGAAGCAGAGGAGATAATTTCTAGCACTGGCTGGAGAACAACCTCTGTTCCACATATGTTCTACACACATTTGCCATCTGCAGTTTCCTCTCCCCACCCCAAAAAAAAAAATCTTCTGTGGTTCCTATCTCATTTTTACCCACAACACAGAGCTCAGGAATTGGAGATGGGGAGCCAAGAAGAGCCAAGCAGAGACTTGAATCCCACTCTCTCCCCTCTGAGAATGTCCCACCAGCCTGGGACAGATTTCTGCACCAAACTGTCCCAGACGCAATTCTCTGATCCCAACCTGTGGTGCCATCTCCACAGGGCTGGAAAAGCAGTGATCCAAGCTCTGGAGTCATGGCCTTTCCTCCTCCATGTGTGAACCTCCTGTCTCTCGTGTCTGAGCCTGCCCTGTCTGCAGGGTTTGCATCTCAGAGCTGCGATAGCAGGAGGGATCTGAGCTCCAGGGATCTGAGCTCCCACCCAGGGAGGCCTGGCAGCTCCTCAGGGCGAGGCCAGCAGAGGCACTGATGTGGTTTCTCAGGGCTTCCCGGAGAGTCGCTTCCCAAACCACAATTTTTGGGGTGGGCTGGGATGTTCTGAATGCATGGACACCCCTGAACCATTCAGGGAGGGCAGGGAGGACACCTGGCAGGAGGTGACAGAGCACAGACCCTGCCTGCTGGCTCACAGCTCTGCTCAGGGGACGAGAGACACCGTGGGGACAGGCTGAGGAAAAGGGCCCCACGAACCACCCTGTGCCCTGCAGGCTAAAAACACCAAAGGTCAGCACTAGACATGCCCAGGGAGGCAAAGTTCAACCCTTAGGTCCCCACGGAGGTGAAGTATCCATAACGATGGATAACCGGGCGTGAGAAACTCCCTGGAGCAAGACCCCGTGGCTGCAGGGGGGACATGAGGCTGGCTGGGTCCCCTCCTGCCTCCCCCAGCAGGGTTTGTCCCTCTGGAGAGTGGGACTGGCTCAGGGCTGTTTGTGCCTTACGAAACTGGGAGCAGGGATGTGAACACACATCCCTCTGCAATCCCGGCCAGCCCAGCGTGCCGGAGGGACCAGAGCTCAGAGAGACACCCAAATCTGGAAAGGGGCACTTGGGTTCACCCCGATCCAACTGTTTTTCAGTGTGATGAAGCATTTTAATAGGAATCTATTAAGGATTTTCCTGCACAGACAGTGCTGTCTGCAGCGAGCTGAAAACGAGACCCAACTCAGCCTATTAAAAATAGGCCCAAGCGAGGTGCTTTCAGAAGTGGTTTTACACAATAACACGTTCTTCTACTGCCTGCTCCTCTCATCTCCATGCAGGTCCCCTATTTGAATGTCTGCTGGGTGGGCTCTCTCTGGGCAGAGGTGCTGGCTGGCTCCACAAGTACCAACATGCATCTCCAGCGCACACAGAATGAGAGGTTTTGATGTGAAAATGGGCTCTGCACGGACAGCAGGGTGTTACAGGTGCTGAGATCTCCTGGCAGAGCAGGAATGTGGAGTATGGAATGATTCAAGGAGAAACAGTGAATTTTGGGACTCTGCTCTTTGTGAGCTGCAGCTCCAGATGTGGATATCAAGCCCCATCTCAGTGCAAAAACGGATTTTAAAAATACGTCTGGCGGATCTGAACCACGTAAAAAATAATGGGAGTATATTTTGCAGCGATTAAAATCCCTGCATTGCTCTTTGCTTGGTTTTATCATTCACAGCACGGCTTTGGCTGTGAACTGAGCAGATCTTGCACTTCTGCAGTGACCCCGGAGCCTAAACTTGCTCCACGAACTGATCCAAGCCTCACACCCGGCGTGACTCATCCCCTCTCTGCAGGGAAACTGGTTTGCCCAAACCACTCAACCGATGGGTAATGGGCTGGGAGCCCCAGCCAGGCAGCCTCTCTCCGCTCTAATCACTCCTCCTCACTCCCCACCTGGAAGTGTTTGATTTCTCAGGATCCACCAGCAGCCCATGCAGGATGGCATTACTTGAGGTGTAACCTCAGCAGGGCAGGAACAGCTTTTTTGGCCACAGATTTGTGTGGCATGAGGAGCAGCATCCACCTATACAAATATCACCAGATCACAGCCAGCCTGGTTCTACCTGCTGCCTCGAGAAGACAAACACATCAGCAGCACCAGAGAGAGATTAGAAGGTCGTCATTGCTGGTCATTGAAATAAAATATTGTGACAACTCCAATATTTTATTCCTCGGGGTACTATGGGCTCAGTGTGCAGCACTGATGTGAAAAGGTGGAATATATTTCACCTGCAGCAGGAAAGTAGCTTAAATATTGATGCACTTGGAAACTGCATAAGGGCTCAGGGAATTTCTGCAGGACATTTTGTGTCAGACGTGCCCGACTCTGCTGCGACTCTATCAGAAGCAGATTCATGAATTCAGTCCCATGAGAACCTGAGCTTGGCTCCAGCCAGGCAATTTCTCCACTCAGGAATACCAAAGAGCAAAAGGGAATGAATTAATCCAAGGCCTCGCTGGACGAGGAGGGAGGGAGGGAGACACTTGGCTACCGAAACCAGAGTTCAAAAGCAGCTGATTTTTGGACGGGAACAAATAACTGAGCCTTTCCTTCATCCCCTGCGCCGTCTGCACCCTCGGAGCCTGGGAGGGCTGAGCCAGCCTGGGAACCCGCGGCGCTGGGGATGCCCTTTGCAGAAGCCCCAGGGCATCGCCTGGGGAACTACACAGGTCCTGTCCTCACCAACAGCAAAACCTCAGAGCTGAAAGTGCAGCTCGGCAGCGATGGGACAGACCCTGGAACAGGGCAGCCCTTCCCTGCTCCCTCCTAACGCATCGCAGCCCAGCTGGTGCGTTACGAATGCATCAGCCCAGCAGCAGCCTTTTTCTCATTAAAAACCTCCTGGTTTCTTGCTCATCCCCTGGGAGCTCTCGGGATGTTTGGGAACTCAGGGGTGTCAGGCAGCTGCTGGGTGCCTCTGCTCGGGGGGTGCTGCCCCATTTCGGGGGGCAGGGATCTGCCAGCAAACGGGCTCCTGCTGCTCTTCTCCCCCCGGGCAGGGCACGGCTTGAATTCACGGGCATTCTCCTCTTGAAGCTCCTAACACAGCTTTTACACTTGTATGGCCAATTCGGTTTCCTTGCGGGGTCAGTCCCGTGGCCAGCACCAGCCCATGCCACCACTATGGGGTCATCCTGGGGGTGCCCCGCAGGACCAGTCCGATCCCAAAGGATTAAGCTAGGTGTGAGGGATTCCCGGTGTGCCGGTGGCGGCTCCGGTGCCCTCCCGTGTCGTGTCCCGGTGTGCCGGTGGCGGCCCCGGTGCCCTCCCGTGCCCTGCCCCGACAGGCACCGAGCGCTGCCACCCCGTGCGCGGCGCCGCGACCCCAAAAGCCCGCGTGGGACGGAGTTGCCCTCACCTGTACTCCTCCTCCCGGCCCACGTCGATGGTGCCGTCAGACTCCGTGTCGGACGAGCTCTCCTCGCACAGCCGCTTCATCCTGTGAGAAGCCGGTGGGCTCGGCGAGGTTGCCCCACGCGTGGCCCCGGTGGCCGCCGCCGTCCTTGCCCGCCGTGCTCGGGGCAGTGCCGTCCCTGCCCGGGCTCCGCCGCTCCGGCCCCGCACGGCTCCTCCCCTGCCCGCTCTGCCTCTCCCACCCCCGGCTCTCGCTCCCTGGCTCCCTCCCGGCACGTCCCCACCTCCCGGGTAATGGGTTAATGAGCCACCATCTCCCGGGAGTGACGGATTACGCGGCCGCGCCGGCGCTCCCCGGTTCCCAGGGCCCCCCGCGCCCCCCCGCCTCCTCCCGCTCGCTGGTCGAAATCCCAAGTCTTCCTGTAAAAGGAACAGTCTGTGTGAACCGTCTCATGTCCCCCCCTCCCGCCCGCGGCCCCCCTTCCACCCGCCGCACATTGGCCTCAGCCCCAGTTTAAAGGGACCAGTGACCTCACTGGCAACAGAAAACCGTGGGAAAGAGATGGGACTGATAAAGCCTTGAGTTGTTTCAGGGAAAAATCAACATCCAGCCCCACACGCACACACATGTCTGCCCGGCTCCGCGCGGCGCAGGCACTTCGCAGGCTCATGATTCAGATGGAAACCAGCTCGGCTCGGAGCGGTGCTGTTGGAGTTCGCCGCTCAAAGGGCTCTCGGCTGGGATTAAGCGGTGGCCGCAGCCCGGGGCAGGGTGGCAGCGGTGGCACCGCGCTCCGGACGGGTCCGGCACCACGCCGCGGTGGTCCCGCCGGGAGCTCGGCCCCCTGCCACCCTCCCACAGCCTCGGAGCCTCTTCAAGTGCCAGCTCATGGCGCTGCCAGGCTGTTTGACACCTTACCCTGTGCGACAAAACGGCTTTAGGCTTTGCAACACTGCGATGGATTGCTGTTTTCGGGTCTCTTTCCACAATGCTGGAAAGTTTAACCCACAGCATCCAGCGAGCATCTCCCTTTTCTCTACTGCAGGAAGGAGGGAGGAATCTGTTTTTCAGAGCCCTGCGCTGCTAAAATCCCCCAAGGCAGCAAAAACGTGTGCGTGTGGGAGAGAGAGAGAGAAAAGGGAGGAGGGAGAGCGCCGAAGTGGAGGTTCCCAGTACGAAAATAATGCCTTTTATTTTGAAAAAAACAATCAGCGCTGAGATCTGGCAACACGTGGGTTTCCCAAAGCCCTTTTGCAGAGACCGTGGCGGCGATAACAGCCCGTCGCCGCTCGGGCCAGCCAAGCCACCCCACCGCCCGTCTCCCGTGGCCTCCTGGGGTGCTCCCTATCTCCCTCAGCCATCTCTGCCAGCTCACCCACGCTGCACCCGCCAACCCCGAGGTGTCTGCAATTCCCCAGCAGCTCCGGAAAAGCCAAATCCAGGCTCCCGCCTGCCCTTCGCCCACGCCCAGTACAAAGCACGGCCCCCCCCGAGCAGTTTTTGGGACTGGACCTCACCGTGCTCCCCTTCCAAAGTGAAGCAGCAGGGACTTGGACCGGCTGTCCTGTGCTGGAGTGGAAAACTGACATCTCTGCAGTGTTTGTAAACTGAAAAAGAGAGTAAAACCTTTGCTTTAGGTCACAGCGCTTTGTTTCTCTAATTCTGATGTTTTGTTTTCACTATGAGAAGTGGTCAAGAAGCCGAGCTGTTATTAGCTTACATTTCCAAACGAAAAGTTACTTTGAACCAGGAGAGTTAGAAAAGTGTTATTTTAGCAGTTTGGAGACCCGCTCCTCCTCCCTTTCCAAAGGGATTTCAGTTAGAAACACATACGTCTCCAAACCAAACTTCCCATAAACATGTGTTTTTGAGAGATTAATATTCTTTCCACTGATAAAACCATTTAAATGGGATCCTGAGATTGGTTGTTTCAGGCTCTTGTTCATATCACAGCGAGCCTCAACCGAGCAGAGCCCAGACCTGCCACAGAGGAACACTTTTCTTCTCCATTAGAAAGGAATTCACTGTCCAGACTCCATCTTTTCTGGGCCTTGTCTAAGCATCATTATCTGGGTTCAATTGAAGTGTAATTGGCAACATGTTTTTCTAGGATTACACTTCATTATGAACAGAGCAGGGGCCCTGAAACCCACTTCTCCTGTAATCGGATCCGTTTTCCAGCCTGTGCTCCTGGAGAGTCGTTTATAATCGACCCCAGGGATCCCAGAGGGGATTGTGAGGGGCATCTGAACCACCCCCAGATGAGGCAGAGATGGTGCTGAGACCCCTCATGGGGTCAGGGAAGGATTAAACGGGTTTAGCTGCGAGTGGAGCTGGATTTCGGGAGTGTCACCCACGTCCCATGGCAGGGAGCAGCCAGACCTCCCCCTCTGCAGGCAGGAGGAGATTGGGGTGCAGAAATGGGAGTTCTGCCCCTCCTGACCTCTCACTGGGCGCCTCTGCAGCCAATTCCCACGGTGCAGTGACCCCAAGGGCAGAGCCACAAGCAGTGGGTGACCAACCTCTGCGCAGAGCCGATTCTCTCCTCCCTGGAGAGCTCCAGGCTTTGCCACAGCCAAGCCAGGGAATTATCAGAGGAAATCTCTCCCCGAGCCCTGAATTAACAACCCTGGTCCTCTGGGATGACAGCAAGCATTGCTGCAATGCCTGCCCCCATCCCCAGGACCCCTGTGAGACCCTGTGGGGCTCAGGAGCTGCTGAGAGTGTCCCCTGCTCGGGCTGGCTGTGCCTCTCCGCGGTGGGAACAGCTTCCAGAGGATGGGTGTCACGAGGACGGGGCTAAGCCATCCATCACACCCAGCACTAATTGGCTACCCTGCTTCAGAGGCCAAGGAATAAGTGAGCTGCAAAGATTGATGTCCCTTCCCTGCAGCAGGAAAAACTCTCCGGGCCAGGATTGAGGGTGGATCCTTGCCAGGGACCTGGGATTGCCTAGGTTTGCCTGTGCCAGGCCTGTCCCGGGGATGAAGGGCTCCAGACTGAATTTCCCTGGAGGGGAGATGGTCAGCATGGCCACCAACCCCCCTCCCAGGCTGGGACCACGCTGCTCCCTCCCCTCCCTCCTTCTCAGCTCTGGGAAATGTCCCAGGAGAGCGGCCAGCTGTGAAAAGCTGCAGCAGCTGGAATGTGGGAGGGAGGGCAAGGCTTCTGGAAAGCCAGAGGCAGCCGAGGAGCAGGACTTATCTGTTACCTCCCCGTGAACTGACACCTCTGATTTAACCCCGTGCATGCCTGGAATGCCCTGTCCGCACATCTTCAGTCAACATCACCTCCTAACCTCAGGTCCCGCCGCCGCCTGCCAGAGCCACAGCTGTAATTTCCACAGCGGAGGCCTCGCAGGGATGCTGGGCAGGATTCCTGGCTGCGGACAGGGATTGCTCTGCGGCTGAGCAGAGGGATTCACCACCGGGAGAAGCGGGCAGGGCTTTCAGGAGGTGATTGGGGATGAAAGCGCGGAGGTATGAATACCGTATCACCTCCGCGGTTTGTCAGATCTGGAGAGCAGCCAGGAGAGGATTGTTTGCCGTGGCTCTGCTCCAAGCCAGAGGCACCACAATTGCAAACTCCCCCCCACTTCCCCAGCCCACGCGATCCAGAGCCCGCCCAGCCGACTGCTACGGGCAGTCCAGGGGAGGGAAAAACAGCATTTTCCCACAAACCCGTGGCCTCACCCTTCCCCAGGCAGGGACAGGGCAGATCCCGGAGCTGAAATTCGGCACTGCCCTCACCGCCCCGGCAGGGCTGTCTGTGCCCTCACACCTATTGCCCCACGGCGGGGCTGGGAATGAGGCTCAGCCCTGCAAATCCCATGGGATGAGGAACCACCAGGCTGCACCTGCCGAGCTCCCGGCTGGGACACCTCGGAGGTGCTGCTGTCCCCTTGAGTCTGTGACACTCTGTGTCCCCCAGGGGCTGGGGGAAAGCCAGGGGCAGGATCACCATCCTGCTCTGCAACCAGCAGAGCATCCTGATGGTTTAGATCAGACACCACCAGCGGTTTAGACCCTTGATATGCCTCAGTTTCCCCACCCATAGCAATGCTGCTGCACTGGGGACTGGCTTTGCAGAGAAGCCACGATGAGTGATAATTAATATTGCCCAAACCCTGCTGACAGACAGGGTTACTGCTCGTCCAGGAGCCTGAACCGAGGTCAGGGAGAGATTCAGTGCCATCGGACCCCAGGCTGCTCCCCTCTGGTATTTCAGACCCAGAGAGGGTGACAAGGTGAGGGTGACAGACAAGGTGAGCTGCTGAGGCACAGGATGCTCCCCATGGCCACTGCAGCCCTGGGTTCCTCGGCTCTCAGGGACGGGATGAGCCAACCCTGGAGTTGCCAGCCCCACTGCCCTCTCTGGCCGCTGGAAAGCCTTGGATGGCCTTAGGGCTGCACCCGTGCTCGGAAACAGGAGGAGCTGGGCTGGGAAAACCCGTGGCTGGTGAAGCAAAGTCCTGGCCTTCCCCCGGGGCCAATCCCCAGGGCTCCGGGGAACACAATGCCTTTGTTTGGGACTTGGCCTGAGCAAGGAGCCCTTCCCTCGCTCAGCCCCAAAACACCAACCCTTCAAAAGGCCTGCGCTCCCCCTCCCCTTCCCCCAGCGATGCTAATGTGCCAGGCCTCTTCTCATGAACCCTGGGAGAGATCAGGCTGGTAGACAGTTTCACCACTTGTTAAATGTGTGTTTAGCGATCTTGTGAGTAGACAAGAACAAATACAAACAAGCCGGGCTGGAGAGCCCCTGCCCCTCCGCCCTGCCTGGAACGCACCAGCCCCAGAGCCTTTCTTCTCTAACCACTTCAAACTTTCATTTCTTCTGAAGCCACAACAAGGCACACTTTGTAAAGCAAATGAGTAAACAGCAACTTTCAGCTTAAAAGGAAAACAAGGGGGAGGGACTGTTTTTAATTACGGGATTTTAAAAAGGGCTTTATTCGGTTAATTGCTTTCTGTTGTAAAATGTTCTCCTGCGCACAGCCCCGGTTCTAGCTGCGCTGCTGCTGGCCAGATGGCACTGCAGAGGCAATGACAGCATGTGCCTTCGCTGCTCGGGTACACAAGTGCCTTCAACATTCGCAGACATCACCCCCCGAGCCCTGCCGGCCTCACGGAAGCGACACGAGGCACCGAGTCTCGCCCAGACACGGCCGGTGGTTTGGCGTGTCCAACCCGCGACACTTCCAGAGCATCGGCACGCACGGGAAAGCCTCGGCAGCGTTTCAGGCAGAGCTCCCAAAAGGGGCTAATTGCTGCTGACTGCCTTGGCTGCAGAGTGTCACCTCCCCAGTGCGGGGTGAGCCCCGATTGTCGTGCGAGGTGCTGAGCTCTGTCACACCCTCCGGCTCGGAGCTGCGGCTCTGGTGTGCGTGGAGGCATGCGGGGCTCTCCCCGCGCCTGTGGCTCGCTGCAGCGGTGCCAGAAGGATTCCGACTGCAGCCCTGATGATCACAACCGGCTTGGGAGACACCCCGAGCCCCTGGGGGCAGATGGATTAAAAATAGAGAGCTAAGGGATGCACGGGAGGATCTCGAGCAGTAGCGCCACCAGTGAGGCAGTCGCAGCGCTGGGGACAGATGGCACAGGGAAGGGACAGGGAGAGGAGGCAGCGGGAGACTCTTGTCCGGTTGGATTGGCCCCAAGAGGGGAAGAGTCAGGGAAAGAAAAGGAGCAGGGATGGCCTTGGGCTCCTGGCACAGGGGGATCCTGAAGCCCTCACTGGGTGCTGCAGGGCTTTCCACAAGGCTCTGGGTGCCCCAGAGGGGGTCAGGCAGTGCAGAGGAAGAGGGAGAGAGGTTTGTTCCCGACACGGAGCTCGCAGGAGTGTGTGCTCACCCCTCCTTTGCTGATCTCCCTGAGGGAGCTCAGACCCGTGTGGGGAAATAGGGAAAACGAGGCTCCCAGTCAGTAGGGAAGAGATCATCCCCTGCCCTTCGCAGCACAGAGGGGAAGTGCACATCCAGAGGGCTTCCAAAGCCACCAGCCCTCCGCCACAGAGGCCCCAGGGTCAGGGATCACCCAGAGTTCAGGGCAGAGGGTGGCCCGGGGGGAAGCCGCGGTGCTACTGCTCCCTCCGGCACTGCGAGCTCCTGCCTTTCCCTCCTGGAATGGCTGCTCCCCGCTCGGTGTGTCCCCCACCACCACCGGCTGCTGGTTTCCATGCTGCTTCTTCCCACAGAATCGTTAAAGTTGGAAAAGACCCTTAAAATCGAGTGTAACCATTAACACAGCACTGCCGTGCTCTCCACTAAACCGTGTCCCCAAGTGCCACATCCACACGTTTTTTGAGCCCTTCCAGGGATGGCGATTCCACCACTGCTCCGGGCAGCTTGTTCCAATGTTCCACCCTTTCAGTGAAGATTTTTTTCCCTAATATCCAACCTGAACTTCCCCCTGGCACAACTTGATGCCATTTCCTCTCCTCCTTCCCTGTCAGCAGAGCCTGACACCCCGCTGGTTGCACCCTTCTGTCAGGGAATCTATGGAGAGTCAGAATTTTCCCCCTGAGCCTCCTTTTCTCCAGGCTGAGCTCCTTTCCCAGCTCCCTCAGCCTCTCCTCATCCGACTCCTGCTCCGTGGAGCTGCTTTGATCAGGCAATCTCCTCTCAGAAAACAAACGCGGGAGAGAGCAGCGACAGCCAGAGGTTCTTCAGAGCCCGCCGTGCCCATGGCATCAGGCAGCTTTTCCTGCCTTTCCCTGCGCCCACCGCGGCGAGGGTTCTGCTCCTGCCAGCAGCCAGCAGCTGCTGCTGAATGCTCACTTTCTCTAATTGAATAGCAGGAAGTTAAATCTTGTTTCTTTGCCTTTCAGGCTGTCAGCTGGAACAATCGCCCACCTGTGGCACCACCCCGGGGATATAAATAAGGAACAAAACACAATCGCTGCCGGAGGAACGGCTGGCGTTCCCAGGAGGTGTCCCGATACCACAGTGCGTGCCCGCACTCGGGAGAGGTGTCCGAGCCGCGGCCGGACACACGGACAGCCCCGGGAGCGACTTCCGTGCGCTGGGAATGAGGCACAGCGCTCGGGATGGGATGCACGGAGCACATGGCACACGGCGAGGAGCGGCGTGGGGAGCTCCGCGAGGACTCGGGTGGCACTTCCCACGCCCAGCTCGATGCCAGGCTCTCCGCTGCGCTGCCCGCTGCTCCCACCCGCCGCCGGCACTGTCCGGCAGCTGCCCCACGCCTCCAGGACAGCGTCCAGCGTGTGCCGGTGGCTCCCTCGCTGCTTTCCCCCCGTTCCTCCGAGCGCTGCCAGAGCCGATCCGGAGCCAAGAGGCAGCGAGAGCTCTTTGCTGGAGCTGCGCCTCCCTCGCCGCCACCCAAGGCGCTTCCCCGCCACCTCCGGCGCTCGCACCATCAGTTCCCAGCCGGGCCCCGCCGTCCCGCCGGGATGCTGCCGAGGCCGCGGCCGGCACAGCTGGGCTGGATCTGACAGCTCCGCACAGCTGGAAGGAGCCCAGCTGAGGACAGGGATGGAGGGAGGATGCGGCGCGGATGCTCCGGGAAGGGGGGAGAGGCGGCTGGGAGGGCAGCGGGAGCCCCCAGCACACCCTCGCACAGGACAGCGCTGCTGCCACGAGAGGAAATTATTAATTTGCTGGGAATAAAGTCGGCAGTGAATCAAAACCCATCCTTCTCCCGATGTGCTGGGGAAAAGGCTCCCAGCCTGCCCTGTCACCCTCCCTGCCAGCAGCCCCGTCGGGAGGGACAGGCCTGGCACCATGTCCCCATGGGGATGGAATGTGGACAGGCACTGTCTCCCCATCCCGGGATGGAGCACATTTGGGATTCTCCCAGCCATGGGAGCCCTCGTGGGACTTGTGACACCCTGACCCGGGGGTGCTGCATGGCAGGGCTGTGTCCCCCTCCCTGCCACCCTTTGCCAGTCCCTCTGGTGACACCCACGGCGCTTCCCTGTTTGTTTTCCCACTGCTGCCATGCCACAGCCGCCCTCCCTCCGGCTCCCCGAGTGGAGCCAGGGTATTCAGGGCTCGGCAGCCTGAATGAAGCCATGAAGCCAGATCCCTGGACACATTCCTGTGGTTGTTTCTTTCTTTTTTTTTCTTTTTTTTTTTCCCTTCCCTTTTTCTCTTTCTTCCCCCCTCCTCTTCTCCCTCGCTTGGCACAAGCTAAAGGATTCAAAAGGAAGCCAGGCTTGGCAGACGCGGGGGGAGGAGGGAGTGGGGAGATGAAAGAAGGCTTCTCTCCAGCTTTCTCTTCCAGTTCCCACACTCAGCCGGCGCGGAGAGCTCCTAATGATTCCCAGCCGCACCTGGAGAGGCCGCCGAGGAAGCAGGGCCTGTTTGTGCAGCCCCCAGCACCCCGGCCGTGACCCCACAGCCCCACAGCCAGCTCACCCTGGGTGACAAAGTGGCACCTAAGGACACATGGCCAGAGCTGGCACTGAGGGAAACCTCTCCATGCCCAGCTCGGTGGGCTTCGAGCAGCTGACAGTCCCCACGGAGGTCATACCTCAGATGGGGTGGGTTGGGGACAGTTTGAGGGCTCAGGTGGCTGTGCTGAGGCAGAGATTCCCACCCACACTCCCCAAAAAAACAGGAGCACCAGGTGGCTCAGTGGAAGGTGGTGATGCCACTTGGGGCATGCTGGCCCATGAAGGACACCAAGGAGGGGGACATCGGCCACCAGGTCACTGCCAGCGGCACCACACAGCCCTCCACGCCCTCTCGTGGCACCTGCTCAGCACCACAACTGTCCCTGTCCTTGTCCCCATCCTGCCCTCACAGAAATGTTCTCTGGTTCCCTGGGGCAAACGCAGTTCCATCAGGATGGGCATGAATTCCAGCCCACGCAGCAATGCCCACTCGTGCTCCTATTCCCACCAAAAGTCAGTGTAGGGCGGGAAAGCCAAGCTTCCCTCACAGAGCAGTCAGAGCAGATTTTGCCTCATTTATCCTCCCTGGCATCCACAGCTTCTCTGGGTAACCAGTGCCAGGGCCTCAGCACCCTCAGAGGGAAACATTTCTCCCCAATATCCAATCTAAACCTACATTTCTCCACCTTAAACCATTCCCCCTTGTCCTGCCACTCCATGCCCTTGTCCAAAACCCCTCTCCAGCTCTCTTTCAGCCCCAGTAGGCCTTGAAACCCCCCTTTCCTCCCCTCTCCTCGCAGGGGGGATCATGGCACAGTCCCATCCGGCACAGCACTGCCAGCAGAGCTTTGAAGTGCAGCCCTGGAAACGGAGCCTTCCCTGCAGGAATGGGAAAACGCCAGGACAGGGAGCTCTCCGCCTCCGTCGCTCGCTGGTCTGGGCAGACCTGGGAAAACGAGGCAGTTTTTTTTTAAATGGGATGTCCAGACAGGCAACAGGGTGGGTTTGCTCTGTTTTTCCAAGATCTTTGCCCTCTGGTGTGTTGCTCCAGCCCTGCAGCCAAAGGGAATAGCGAAATTCCTACCAGCGTGGGTGGAAATGGTTCCCACAGAGCCATCCCAACAGAGCCATCCCACAGCTCCCTCAAGGACCAACACCGAGGGGTTCTGAGCACTCCCAGTCCGAGCTGGACAATTCCCAGTTCGGGGGAGGTGGATGGTGGATGCACCAGCTCCTCCCGGTGAGGAGCCAAGCCCTAAACACAAACCTTCCGGAGCATCTCCGAGGAGCTCTTGGCAGAGCGAGGCTCTGGCTCCTCCACACACCCCCCGTTGAGTCACAGCTTCGTTGGTGGCCCTGGCGGCACGGGGTGGCCCAGCCCAGCCCCGGGTGTGCTCACTGGGGACCATTTTAGGCACCGGTGACAGAGGCATCAGTGACCGCGGCTAAAAATAGCGGCGTGGAAGGGACGAGATGGTCAGGCTGCTGAAACGCTGGCACGGCCCTGCTGGTGCTGATAGCGAGTGCCCTTTGCTTGTTCTCCTGCCGCCAGGTCCTCTTATCTGTCCTGCCAGCTCCGGGTGTTTCTGTCACCCTGTCACCAGCTCCCCTGCCCTGACATTTGATCCCCCTGGGATGGCTGCAGGTCCCTGCCCGGGGTTGTTGGCGCCTGTTCTGCCCTCCAGGAAGGGTGTAAAGCTGAATGCGCTGCTGAGGAGTTCCCACCTGGGATTTCTCACGGCCAACGCCACAGGACAGAGCTGGATCTGCGTGGCTCCACACACCAGGACCTGCAGGGGTTTTGCTGCACATCAGAGCACTCCTGGGTTTCTGATTTTCCTCCCTAAGGAGCTGGAATTGTCCTCCAGACCTGACATTCCCTCTGGATTATTCACCAGTTTTGGGCTCACCAATCTAGGAAGTGTCCAAGGCCAGGCTGGGCAGGGCCTGGAGTAACTGGGATAGTGGATGGTGTCCCTGCCCATGGCAGGGGATGGAACTGGATGAACTTTAAGGTCTCTTCCAACCCAAACCAGTCTGGGATTCCCTGACTCATTCTGCTCTCTGTCACGGCGATGGGGAAACTGAGGCAGGGAGGTGTCACAACTTCCCTGATGCACGTGAAGGACCAGGAGAGCAGAGTCCTTGCCCTGCCTGACCTCCCTGCCATGGTCACCAGGGGTGTCCCACCCTCACCAGGACACCCCACAAGTTCTCGGGGTTAAATCCTGGATTCGTCACGAGAAGCAGCTCCTGCTATTCAGGGCTGTGATTACCTCGGGAACATCTGTGCTGACAATTGCTGAGTGGCAGCATAATTCCCACCAGCTCTGCCTCCTCCTCCTCCTCCACGGGCTTTATTCCCAAGCACGCTGCCTGCACAGCCCTGCCGTGCCTGGTGAGGGGAAAAGCTGGGAAAAACAGGCAGCAGGATCAAAATCTAGGGTTTGCAGCAAAGCCCAGCCAGACCTACCTGCACAAACCTCCCCCTGGCTCTCCCTGATCTCAGTTCAACCCTCACAATCAAGGGCTTGGGGTGGTCTTGGCAGCTTTGGGCTTTGCCGTGGACATCCCGACCTCTCAGGGCTGCCTGGACCCACCTGGACTTCCCCTGGCGCATCCCAGCCTGGAATCTGTGCTGGAATTTGATTTTTTTTTTCCCCTCCAGGCATCTGGTGGGAGCACACAGCAGGGCTGGGGATGGGCTGGGGGAAGGCATTCCGGCAAAGCTGAACAACGCTCTGCTGAGGGCCATCCACCCCTTAAATG
Organism: Lichenostomus cassidix; assembly: GCF_008360975.1. Taxonomy (NCBI): domain Eukaryota; kingdom Metazoa; phylum Chordata; class Aves; order Passeriformes; family Meliphagidae; genus Lichenostomus; species Lichenostomus cassidix. The sequence goes on along the minus strand of NC_139503.1, from coordinate 1,401,699 downwards.
AACACCCATAGCAGGGATGCTGCCCCGGGGCCTATGGACATTCCTTGGCTATATTTGGTGATGGATGGAGAATTTGTTGCTTCCCCTCAGCCCATCTGTTCCCCTCATTGGCAGGGAGGAGGCAGCGCCAGGGCTGCAGTGTCGCTGCTCGGATGAAGTCGGTACTTCAGCAGCCATAAATCTCCTCTGTTGAGCTTTTGCTGCCTCCCACCTGTTGGCTGGGAGAAGATCAAGTTGACAAAAAAAGTCTCCTGCCAAGCTGTATTTTTATCCAGGGCTTCATCACGAGCCCAGGTTCCCACAAAAGCCCCTCACAAAGCAGGGGAGGCTGTTGTACCACAACACATCCCACCTTGGGAATCCCACAGCTCTCCAGTCTCAAAGCAGGTGCCTTAATCCCATTTTCTGAATTCCCTTAAATCCCAAATTCCCCTTTTTCCTCCCTGTCATCCCCACCCCATCACCATAAAACCTGGGAGGTCCCAAGCAGGGAGTTCAGGCTGTGAGAATGGAGGGAGCCAGGCTGGGACCAACACAGTTTTATTACAGAAAAACACCCCGAGGGATTCCATCAACCACCAGAGGACAATGAAGTGAAATCCACAGCAACAACACACAGCAGGGGAAGTCCAGTTGGCAGCCAGGACAGCACGAGAAGCCCTGCTGGACAATCTGGCTGGGAGAAGTGCCCAGAGATGGCACCGAGGGGACATGAGGGAAGCACACAAGCAGCAAGTCCCTGTCTTCCAGTGATGGAGGAGACAAAAAAAAAAAAAAAAAAACCCAACAAAAAACCCAGAGGAAGCCACGTGGATGAAAGCAAAAGGGACAGCCATGGTGGGAATGGAAAATCCTCCCTGCTTGGGAAGGATTTGGGAGGTCTGGCTCACCTGGGGCTTCATTCCTGAGCCCCACATGTCCCTGGCAGCAGGAGGACCCCAGCAGGGTCACTCAGACTCTGTCCCCAGCTTGCACCCAGCTCCCTGTGCAGCTGAGAGCCTGGAGGGACAGCAGGAACCTGCCAAAATCCAAATTTTGCCCCAAAACCACCACCCATTGCTTCCCCGGAGCCAACAGCATTCCCAGCCAGGGCATCCTGACCTCTCCTCCTGCCAGCCCAGCCCTGCCAACACCAGCATTCCCCCTGGATCACCCCACAGACCCTGTCCCCAGCGCTGCTGGCACCCTGCCCTGCTCCCCAGGCCTGGCTGACAATTCCATTCCTCCTGCAACATCCTCTCCCCTGCACGAGCTGCGCTTGGCTGGGCTTCCTCCATCCTCAGGAAACACCTTGGAAATGTTTACAGGCTGGGCTCACCCTCCCAGCTGCCTGAAAGGTCTCCAAGATCCAGCTCAGACCCCCAAAAATCTTGGATTCACATTGAAAAGAAGAGACCTTTCTATAAACCTGACAGATGTGATACTCAGAGACTCGTTTCTCCCAAGATTTTTTTTGTTTGTTTGGATTTTAGATCTCCCTCTGAGGTGTTTGTCACACAGATGTGACAATTAACAGTCTGTCAGAGAATCTTTTGGGGGGGAAAAAAGTGCAATTTGCTTTTCACTGCTAGAAAAGCAGGATTTAGTGCAATGAGAAAAGTCTCCCAAGCCACTGAAGGCATCACCAGCTTGGTTGTTTATATATTCCTCAAAAGGGTGATAACTCCAGCTCCAGCCTCACTGTTTGAGCTGAAACTTCCCTGGAAAGAGCCAGACACACAACTTAAAAAATTTCAGCCCATGGAGTTTGTAGAAAGCTACTCTGATAATAACTGAGCATCTTTCCTGCTCAGCCGTGGGGTGTCATGCAAAAAAAAAAAATAAAAATTAAATAAATAAATAAAGATGAAAAAAATACCCACAAGGAAGGAACAATCTTTACATTTTCCTGCCGAGTGTCTCCTCTGGGACAGAGCTTTGAGCAGAAATGTCAGCGTGATTTTCACACCAGTTTCTCTCCAATTGATTTCCCATCCTGTTTTTTTAATCAGAGATTTGGTTCTCTCACAGCATCTCTAACAGAGGTGTCTATTTTAGGAAACACCAGAGGTTTTGAGAAGCTGAGGAGAAAAAGATTATCGACTCATATGGGCTCAGCCTAGAAAGGGAGAAAAAAAAAAAAATCCTTTAATTGAAATCCCCAGGCTGAAATTCTCTGCAGATTTACCTAAATGGACTTCAGAGGATGTCCCTAATATATCAGAGCCTGCATTTCACTCAATTCAAGCCCTGGGCATCTGTCTGCAGCCCTGGGACAAGCTGGGCTTTGGATGCCTCACTGAGGTTATTAGTTTCAAGTGCTAAATCATGCAAGTGTGAAACCCAAATATAAAAACCTGGGCCAAACGACACTGCAGCCCAAAGCTCCAAGCAGGAAACAGGATTTTTTTTTTTTTTTTTTTAAAGTATGTTAAGTATTTGTTTCTATTTTTCCAAATTCAAGCTGGCAAAATCTCGGTGAAAGGACAGACATTGAGTATTTTCAGGTTGGGGAGCAGCAGCTGGGGCTGTGAAGGAACAATATCACGGTTTAATTCCAGTTCAAAGGGACAAAAATTCTGTTTCAAAGCTGCTTGGAAGGTTTTTGGGGTGCTCCCAACTTTCCAGTTCAACAGTTCAGCCTAAACACTCACTCGGGAAGCACCAAAAGGCTTCGGGAGCCACTTGGGGTTTTAAATAAATAGGTAAAACCTGCCTGGCACAAAGATCCCACACAAGGCAGACCCATCCTGGAGGGATTTTGCCTGAAGCAAGCACAGAGCTGGGAAAACACCTCCTGGCACTGAGGAGCCTCCAGTCCCACGAGGAGCAGGGACAACATCCCACTTCACAGGAAGCTTCTCCTCATCCCCCTCCTCTCTCCCTGCCCCTGACTGGGGGATAATTCCCATTCCCATTCCCACCAGCATGGGGTGAGCACCACATCGGGGTCTGTGGGATCACCCAGCCCCGCTATTTGCTGTTTGGGGTTTGCTGCTCGTCCCTCGCCGGCCGCTTGTGCTTCTGCGCCACGCCGTAGGGCACGTGGGCAGCCACGGCGCCCATCTCCTGCGCGCCCTCCACGTGGAACATCTGGTCGTCAAAGAAGATGTGGGGCCGGATTTTCCTGAGCAGAGGACCTTTGGGAGCCCCGGCCAGGAACAGAGCCTCGTCCGTCTCCAGCCCCCAGCTGCGCAGAGTCTTTAGGGCGCGAGCTCCCGAGCTGGCGGCGCTGCGAGCTGTCACCAGGTAGGTGCGGATGGGACACTCCAGCCGCAGCCCCTTGGAGTAGAACTTCTTCTGCAGCTTGCCCAGAGCCTCCAGGAAGCCTTTCAGGGGGCCCTGACAGAGTGAGAGGAAAGCTCACCGTCATATTCTGATCCCAGATCTGCCGGATAATCCCTTCTCCCTCTGCGCCCCAAAAGGATGGAGTGAGAAGAAATCTCCCTGTCATGCTTCTGATCCCAGATCTGCCCAATAATCCCTTCTCCCTCTGCACCCCAAAAATGAAAGAGCTGGGAGGATATATGATAATCCCTGTCATACTTCTGATCCCAGATCTGCTGGATAATCCCTTCTCCCTCTGCGTCCCCAAAATCATGGAGTGAGAGGAAATCTCCCTGTCATCCTTTCAATCCCAGACCTGCTGGATAACCCCTTCTCCCTCTGTGCCCCAAAAATGACAGTGTGAGAGGAAACCTCCCTGTCATCATTCCGATCCCAGCCATGCTGGATAATCCCTTCTCTCTCTGCGCCCCAAAAATGACCCCACAGCCACCCCACAGCCCACCTCACACCCCACTCTGGATCATCTGCAGAGCAGGAAGGCCTTGCAAAGCAAGTGCCTTGTAAAATCCTTGCTCACTTCTGTTACTTTGGCTAACTAAGAAAGCATTCTGGGAATGATTCAGCTAAACTAGGGGGGGAAAACAGGTTACAGAATTGTAAAACAATTATAAAACCAATCAGTGCTCACACCATGGGGTTCACAGTTGGTTATACCTGATGCTTTTTCCTGTCGTGGTCTATGGTGGTTAATGAAGCACATTTGTTGTGCCTCACAAGTATGGAAACTCATAACAAACTAACAGCATAAGAACCCTGGATTTTTGCAGTAAAATATCTTCATGCCTCTCTCCCAGAACCTCTTCCCGCCACCATCCCAGCCCTACCTGAGCCAGGGGTTTGTTCTCGTGAGCCTTTTCGTGCTCAAAGAACATGTCCAAGCCGTGCGCCTTCACGATCTGCTCCGACTCGTCCGAGAAGAGCACGGCGTCGCCGTCAAACGCCACCCGCAGCTGCTTCTCCGACACCTCCAGGTCCCTGCTGGGGCTGAAGATGGTGGCTGCGGCGATCCCTGAGGATGAGGCAAGAGGTGGCAGTTATCCCAGGATCCGTCCTGGCGAGGAGCAGAGCGAAACGTGGCGCGGCCGGGAGCGAAACGCCGCGAGGGAACGCGCCTGGCGGCACCTGCAGCTCTGCCCTGAGAGCTTCTGCAGCAAAAACAAACCCCCAGATGACAAATCGCCCTTTGCATGGGAGAATTAAGGAGGAAAAACACCGCCTGTGCCTCGGGAGAGATGTGGAGCTGGAGGAAAGGCTCATTTCTATGGAAACCGGAGGTTTTTCGGAGCAGCAGGGACGTGGGGAAAGCAAACCTTAAGTGCATTTCGGCTTGGGGACATAAATATTTGAGTTATCCTTCCTGGGATCGACCCCCTGAGGGCTCCAGGGTCCCCCCACTGCCCCTTGCCCGAGCTGGACCCCAGACTCACCCTCTTCAATGGCCCCACTCACTTTCTCGGCGTCGGAGGAGAGGTAGAGGTTGGTGTGATAAGCCTTGAGGTAACAGATGGGGCTGTTCCCTCCCGTCATGCAGAACCTCTCGATGAACAGATCTGGGGGCAAGAGGGACCCCGGGGTGAGCTTGGCTGCTCCCCAAACCCAGCCTTGAGGCTGGAAGGACTGGGGTTAATTTTGGTTAATTGGGCAGCAGCCGGAGCCCCTCCCCACCGCGCTCACCACCCAGGAAATTGGGAGAAAAGGAGAAAACACCTCCTTTTCTTGGTGCCAAGGAGAAAACACCTCCTTTTCTGGGTGCCAAGCAGCAGCAGAGCCCAAAAGCCCCCGAGGAAGCACCGAGGACAGCTTTGCTCCCCTCTCACCGTAGTGGTTGATGCTGTTGATCAAGCGAACCCCAACCTGGGCGTGGTTGTTGGTCATCAGGACGATGTCGAAGAGCTCCTCGCTGTCGGGGTAGAGCTCCCGGAGCTGGGTGTTCACTGCCTCCAGAGCCTGCAGGGACAGGGGGTGGTGTCAGCCAGACCCCCCAGGTGTGGCACTGACCACCCTCCCCACCCAGCAAAACCCTTCTGGTCACCAAAACCCTTCTAGTCACCAAAATCCCCAAACCACCTACACCCCGAGCCAAGCTGGTGTCAACTGGGATAAAAATAAATTCATTTTTTGGGAAAAAAAAATCCACCTAGCTACTCTTCTCTTTCCAAATACAACAGCTTATGAGTTATTAAATGAGAATAAATCAGCTCGAAGTGGTTTTTTCAAGCAATCAGAAAAAAGTCTCGCCCCACAGAGCTGATTAATTTATTCATTGGGAACAAGCTCCAGCACCCAAAACTGCACTAACTGGGGCAGGAGGGAGAAAATATTTTTCAAGCTTGAAATGCCTCCTTTCAACACGTCAGAATTAGAAATTGGCCGACTTGGTAGTAAAGCTAAACTCAGCCAATTTACAAGAATAAATAAATGGGAGCAATAATAATAATTTTAAAAAAAAAGATGATTCCCTAAAGGGAAACTTTAGATGTGATCCAAGGAGATGATTTGTCCAATTCTTGGGCTCAGGATGGAAAATCCAACCCTGGGAGCTCAAGATGGAAATCCAGCCCATCACTTTTTGGGAGGTTTTTTGCCCTCTCTTGGCTCTATGGCTCCATCCCACCCTGCAGCTCTGCCCTCTCCCCAAAATTTTTGGGTGACCTTGACGAAGGGGAAGGCAGCCCCGGGCAGGAAGGGCTCATTCTCGTGGTCCAGCTGATATTTCACATAAGCCTCCACGCCCTGCTCCGTGTAGATCTTCTGCTCCTCCTCCATGCGGAACAGAGCCCGCGAGGACACGGCGATGGTGATGGCGTTTTCGGGTTTGGGCTGCGGGAAGAGAGGAGAAATTGGGGAGGCTGATGGTAAAACTGGGCTTACCTGAAATAGAGGCCAGGCAGAGTTAGGAGGATGAAAAGCAGATTAATTTAAGGAAGGTTTTCGGGTGCATTCAGGGCAGACAGAGCCTGCTTGAGAGGCTGCACCCAAAATGGACTACCAGTCATGAGTTCTTCATATTTTATAAGTTTTGTCTATTTTCATATCGAACCTTAATCCTCCAATTACACCTTCAGGTCAATTACCCCAAGTTTGCTCCCCCAATTCACTGTGTTTACATCTTTTGGGGCTCTGAGGCAGCAAAGTGTCCTTGGATTTTCCAGCTGAGCAGAATTGCTTTGTCTAAAATTCTGGGAACAGAGTTTTTTAGCATTTTATATGCAGCCCAGGGCTACACACCAAAACCACAGACACACCAAAAATAGAAGCCAAAAACCCTTAAGGCATCATTGGGACACCTCAGATCCCATTCCCAAGCCCTCCCGCTTCAAACAGGATCCCAAACCCCGTGCAGACCCCGGGAGAAGCTGCTCAACCCCACGCAGGAGGAATTTGTGTGGCTTTTCCCACCCCCCAGCCGGGAAAAACTGCTCTGCGGCTGAGCCAGCTCCACATCCCGTGATGCTGTCCAGATGTGACAAACAGCCCGTGCCAGCTCAGCTCCTCCAAACACTCCACACAGCTCTCGTGGGTGGGAACATGACAAACAGGTGGTGCAGGCAGTGATTTATGAGTCATTATTATTAATGTTCGAGGGCTTGATCCAAAACCTGCTGAAGTCAACCGGGTGCCTCCAGAGGGACTTGGCAGGGACAGAGGGGACAGAGGGAAAGTCAGGCCAGTCTTGACCCCCAGCCGTCCTCCCTCTCCCCTCGGATGGCAGGGAGGGTGTTAATCCCTGTCACTCACTGACGGGACGAAAATAAGTTAATTACAGATGGCCAATGAGAAATCCTGCCTGCCAGGACAGCAAATCCTACAGAGGGACAGTGGCACAGGGAGTCCTGTCCCCTAGAGAGGAGTCCAGGGAGCAGGACAGGGCTCTGGGAGCATCCCTGTGACACCCAGCGCTGCAGGAACACCTCACCCCCTGCTCCTCTGTGGTTTTCAGGATCCTCCATGCCGTGTTATCCGTGAGTCATCCCCGTTTGCCCAGGGTGGAGGTGCCTCCTCCAGCTGCTCTGCACACCCAGCTGCTCCAAAGTTCAAGCTGCCACCCTGCCCAGGGCTGAACTTTGCAGGAGCAGCGCCTGGCAAGGCTGAGGTGTCCCATCTGGGCTGGGGATTTGCTCCCCACAGGGCTGGGCTGGCCCTGGGGTTTGCTCTGCCCCCAGCCCGGCGGGGAGACTCGCCCAGGAATGAGTCAGTGGAGCCTCCATGCCATTCCCAGCACCAGCTCCATCCCAGGCAGCTCCCCAAAGGCTGCATCCATGCCCAAAATCCCCCAAATCCCCAGCAAAGAGGTTAAACAGCAGATGAGACACCGATTAGCTGGGGCTGAGAGCATTGCTGAGGCCACAGGGATCTCTCTCCCAGTGTCTGCAGAGGAAAAAGGTTCCATTTGGAAGTGGATCCTTTGGGAAAGCAAGGGGAAAACCCCCAGGACAGGCAGGAGCTGATCCACAACACCAGCACAGCTCCAAGTGAGCCACAGCAGAGTCCCCAAGGAGTGTCAGCTATTAACTGGTCACGGGCCAAGCCTTGCCACTGCAGCTCATTAATTAATAACCCTGGTGACATGGGCCATTTATTAGCTGAAAATATTAATCACTCTGAAAGGTCTTGGGACATCCGGCCATTTGCTGGCTCCATCCTGCTCCCAAATCCCCGCAGTGCTGAGCTCCAGGTGTTTGCTCCCTGATCCCAGACCAGGGTCAGCCCTGCAGGGAGATTCCCAGGAGGGAAAACAGGTCAGCAGCCCAGCTGTAACAGCGCTGAGGTGTTTTCCAGGGGCTGAGAAGGATGTTTGGGGCCACAAGGCAAGCCAGGTGCCCGGAGGGAATCTCCATCTCCCTCTGCCCCCGGCACACCTTCAGCACCTTGCACAACAGCCCTGGCTGCTCAAGGTCCCTTCCCCGGTGCTGAAAGCCCTGCAGGAGGTTCATTTAAGAGGCAATAAACACTGCAATAAAAATAACCATCAGCTCGAGGCCTGACTCTGCCCCAGCGTGGGCTGCTGGATCCCCAGGTGCCTGCGGGCAGGAAGCCTCTGGGAATGGGACCTGCCAGGTCCTGCTGGCTCCTGCCGAGGAAAATTTGCACTTTTTGGAGCACTTGGGGCAGGAAAGTCTCACCGCGGTGCTAAAGCAGCTCCGGCTGGGCTGGAACGGCCCTGCTGCTCTCTGGGAAATGCTGACATTTGAAAAACGAGGCGATTCTGCTCTGCGAGGAGAGATCTGCATTTTGACATTTCTTTGAAGTGGAGGTTTCGTTTGGAAGCGTTCCCTCCTCGAGGTTGTTTGGATGCCTCTCCATCCCCATTAGCGCTGCAGATGGTCATTACAATGCTCAGAAATGAGCTGTAAAAAGCCTCAGGAACCACAGCACCTCAAATCCTCCATCAGAGAGCTGCAAACAGCCCACCCAGCCCCACTTTCCCCCAGAAACTGGGGAAATCACACCCAGAAATTGTGATGTTTCGAGGCAAACCTTTTCTTTGGCAACAGGAAGTGTGTGGCTGGGGTGGATTTGGTCCCACAGCCCCCATCCCACTGTGGCCTCCTGCTCTGGCTGCCCCAGCCCTGGAGGGTTCAGGCTGAATCACAAACTCTCTTTTCCCCTCGGAGCAGCATCCAAGGTCAGCCAAGGTCAGTTAAAGCTCATCCAGCACAAGTCCAGGCTCTGCTCGGCTGAATCCAACTGAATTTGCTGCCTGGGGGTTCATGGTGAGCTCCTCTCCCTTCCCACGGGAAGGTCAGCTCCAGCCCCATCCTGAACCTCCAGCAAGAGGTTAACGAGGGGTTTAAGAGGAGTAAAGCAGGGCAGGGTGGGAGATCCCAATCCCATCCCAATCCTGGGTCCATCCCTAGGGTCAGCCAGACAGGAAGGACAACCAGGGACATGTCCCACCAGCCCAGCTCTCTGCAGAGGAACCTCAGCCCTTGGCATGGCTCTGGGTGTCCAAACCCCACAAAGGCCAAACCCCACAAAGGCCAAACCCCATCTCAGAAGGGTAAGAGGCCTTTCCAGCAGGCTGCAGCTCCATCAAGTGCAAACCCCACCACAGACCCCAAACCCCACAGTTTTGGGGTAAAGGTGTGTTTCAGGAGTGACTGGAAACAGCCCAATTTTCCCCCTGCGGACCCAACAGCTGGCAGCCTTTAAATCGCTGCTCTAATCAGCTGTAAATCCTAAGCAGCCCCCCATGGATTAGAGGCAGGCATTTGGAAATCCCACAGGCTCCTGGGATGTGCAGTGGGACTGTGTCCTCCTGAGAGCCACAGGTGCCCACGGTGGCACCCAGCAGATTCACTGCCACCCCTCGAGGCCACCACTGCCACCATTCTGCACCCCTCGGCCCTTTTGCACTGCCTGGGGTTGAACCTGCTGGACCTAAAACCCTCTGGAGGAATTCTGGCAGCTCCAAGTGCTTCCCTGGATGCTGCAGGAGACCAAATTCTAGCGATTAATTCAATATTCACCGGTGGATTTTGGTCACGGAAAGGGAAGAGGAAAGGTTTGCTGCAGGTCCAGCATTGTCCCCATTGCATCCCAAAAATCAGGCCCAGGGTGAGCCAGAGGGGATGAGCAGTGTGCCCTGAGGAAGGGAGCCAGAAGCCCAGCTCCCCCTGACCCCGGAGAGGCTGGGGGACATTTCCAGCATTGCTGGAGGGTGACAGGTCTCATCGCTGACCTTTCTGGCAGCAGCGAGGCCAGAGCAGCAGTGGGAAGAGCTGGGAGCACTGCAAAGTGGGAATGTCCCCATTACCCACTCCCAGCCAGGAATTAGATTCCCAAAATCACCTTTTCTCCTGCCACCTCGCAGCTCCCACAGCTCTCCCCTGCTCCTGTTTGGCTGAGAGGACAGACAGACGACACCAAACCCCATTTCCTGCACGCCTAGAGGAGCCCTGGGCACCCTGAGCCCCCTGCTCGGGATCAGATTAAAGTTCAGCACGACGGCTGGGGTGGTTCTGAGTTTTCCAAGATTATTTATACTGTGGAAAAGCAGCAATCCATCACGGGCTGACAGCTGCCTGGCTGAGGGAGGGCAGCTGAGCTGGCTGCCTGCGGGCACCGAGCCCCAAAGCTGCCCCAGCAGAGGACCACAGCGCCTGGCATCACCCCCAGCCCCACACGGAGGGGTGGCACAGCGCCTGGCATCGTCCCCAGCCCCACACGGAGGGGTGGCACAGCGCCTGGCATCACCCCCAGCCCCACACCGAGGGGTGGCACAGCGCCTGGCATCGTCCCCAGCCCCACACCGAGGGGTGGCACAGCGCCTGGCATCGTCCCCAGCCCCACACCGAGGGGTGGCACAGCGCCTGGCATCGTCCCCAGCCCCACACCGAGGGGTGGCACAGCGCCTGGCATCACCCCCAGCCCCACACCGAGGGGTGGCACAGCACCTGGCATCACCCCCAGCCCCACACCGAGGGGTGGCACAGCGCCTGGCATCACCCCCAGCCCCACACGGAGCCCAGCTCCAGCATCTGAGGATCTCCTGCACCTCGGTTTGCAGTGTGAGCAAAGCACATCGCCGCCCCGTGCCTCAGTTTCCCCAGCTGGACAGCCGGGATGGGCTGCTGGTCACCGAGCTGGCGGAGGGGAGAGGAAGAGGAGGAGCCTGGGCTGCCATCCATGAGCAGAGCACGGCGTGAAAGACAAGTGGCTCCATCCTGCCGCCCAGCCAGGCTGCCCCTCTCCCCGGGAAGGGCAGCGGCGACGTGAGCTGGCAGCAGCTCCAGGAGCGAGGGTGACAGTCGGGTCCCCAGCAGGGGAAGCACAGGGGCTGCTCCGCTTGGACATGTCCCCTCGTGGAGAGCTCACACAGAGCTGTGCCACCAAAGGTGCCAGCTGTCACTGTCCCCGACCTCGCTGTGGACAGAGCCGCGCGTTTCGGTGTCCCACAGCCCCGGGGGTGGCTCTGGCTGTGGCTGGAGGTGTCACAGGCTGCAGGGACAGGGCCAGCCCGCTCCGGGCACAGCCGCCAGCCCTGCCAGGCTGCCAGCCCCGCACCGTCGCCGATATTCCGGGACACTGCCGCACTTCCAGGCGCTCCCATGCTCAACCCCGGCAGGCTCAGCCCTCGTTAGATAACGCAGGCTTTCCCTCTAATCTCCCGGAGCGGGGGAGCCTGGCAGGGGCAGCTAGAGCCCTTGACACCTCTCTGCCCCTGGGCTGTCCCCGGCTCTGTCACTGCCGCCCCTCCCGTCCCTGGCAGGGCCTCCCGCCTTGGCGCAGGGGACAGGCAGCTCATGGGGCACCGGGCACCCTGCAAGGACACCTCAGCCCAGGAGGGACCCAGGAACACCGCAGGGACCTGCAGGATCCCACAGAGACCGGGGGGATCCGGAGAGACCCCTGGCGAGCGAGGGTCACCCAGGGATGCCACGGAGGAGTGGGGACACCTAGGGAGAGCCAAGGCATCCCCGAGGAGCTGGATGGAGGCAGGGGGTCAAAGTAACACCAGAGACACCCAGAGGGACCCCGGAGAGTCTGGAGGAGATGGGGAACATGGAGGGACCCCACAGCACGTGCAGGAAATGTGGCACCTGGAGGGACCCCGGAGAGCCTGCAGGAGATGGGGCACCCCAGACACCCGCGGGGTTCCGTGGGGGAATTCAGGCACCCAGGAGGACCCCAAACATCTGCAGGAGATGGGAAACCTGCAGAGCCCCGGGGGCACCGGAGGAGACGGGCCAGGCGGGGCGGAGGGGCTGCGTCCCCCCGGGGCAGGGAGCGCTGCGCGGCACCTGGGGGGCTCTCACCGATTTGGGCTTCTTCTTGGGGGCGAGGTTGTCGTAGAAAGCCTTGGCTTCGTCCCAGGGCCGCCCCGGCGCCCCGGCGGGACCCGGCGGCTCCATGGCGCGGCGGCTCCGGGGCACCGGCGGCACCGGCGGCTCCGCTCCGTGCGCGGCGCTGGCTCCGCGCGTCCCGGGAGCTCCCGGAGCCGCGGCCGGCCCGGCGGAACGCGCTTTATAAGGCATCCCATGAAGCTCCGGGGTTTCAGTCCACCGGGACACGGATTAACCTCTTCGGGACCGAGAGCTCCTCGCCGCCGCCGCCGCCGCGCTCCCCCCGGCGACACCGCGGAGCTGCGGGGAATTGAGGAGGAAACTCCCGCTGCAGGGCAGAGCCAGCCGCGGGGGCAGCGAACCTTCGGGAGAGAGGGGAAGGGGCTGGGGACAAAGGTGCCATCAGTAGAGCCCCGCGGGGACACGGAGCAGGAGGCGGTGGGGCACCCCTGGAGGACACCTGCTTGTCCCAAGCGGCGGATTTGGGGTTTGGCCATCCTTGGAGAGCGTGAGGGTGGTCAGGGCTGGGATTTGCAGAGGATGGAGCAGCCAGGGTGGTGGCAGCACGGTGGCACAGAGGGGTGGTGGGACCCTGCTCCGTGCCAGGGCGACCTGTGCCCCCCGCTAATTAAGGGAATGAGTGTAGGTGTTAATTAGGGCTCTCCACTCCCGCGAGTGCTGGTGAGAGAAGTCACAGAGCTGGGCGTTCAGCTCGGGATAAAAGTTCCACCACGACCAGCAGATCCCCAGAAACCCCTGGGGAGCAGGGAGTGAACCCCAGAGAGCAAAACCCATCACCAGGAAGGGGCAAAGGATGAGGGATCTGACTTGGAACAGAGCAGCTCCTGGGGAGGCCACAGAGCCCCAGGACAGAGGGTTTTACCCAAATCCATGTATTTCACCCAAAAAAAAACCCTTCCTAGAATCCACAGCCTTGGGGACACCCATGTCCCCATCCAGCACCACCCCAGTGGCACAGAGACCCAAGCAGGAGAGCAGAGCCAGGGAAAGCTGTGAGCAGAGCTGGCTCCGGGAATCCCAAACCCTTTGGGAATCCATCATTTCAGCCTCACAGACTTCCTCTCCCCAGGGCTTTTGCATCTCCCTGCTGGGAAACACCTGAGCTTCCTTCGGGGTGCCCCCAGGGAAGCAGGAGCTCGGGAGGTCCCAGGATCACCAGGCTATTCTTGGAGCTCTCTCTCGAGCTTTTGAGTCGCTGCCCTTCCAGGCAGCAGCCCTGGCATGTCCCCAACTCCCACAGGGTGGGACAACCTGCCCCGTTCCCTCTTCCCCAGGCTCTGCAAACCCACACGCACACTCCTGGAAAGCACAGCCGCCCAACCCGAAGTGCAGAGCTCTGCCCTCAGCAGCACTCCTAAAAATACACTCCCTGCCGGTTTTTGGCACCCTCCCGTCCCCGTGCTCGGGTCCTGGCAGATGCAGGACACACCACAGGCTGGGGATTTGTAGATCCTCCTGGGATGGGGTGAGCTGGGAGCCAGTCCTGCCTGATTGATTACAGAGGAGGATTGAAATTTGGTGAGAGCTCCTTAGCAACAGTCACTGTCTGTGCAGGCTGCTGAGGGAGAAGAAAGGCCACGGGAAAATCTGTGCGGGGAAGATGGGGGTGGAGAAAAGAAGGACAAAGATTCCCTGAGAGCAGGGCCTGGTTGGTGGCAGATGGAGCCCAGGACAAAGCCACCCGCCCTGAGGGAAGGGCACAGCTCCTGGTGGACAAATCAAACCCGTTTCCAGTATTTTGGGGTTCTCCCCACCCCAAAAGTGGCATTTCCTTCCCCAGAGTTGCCTGTAGGACTGAAGGGTTTCAGTTCCATCCACCTTCAGGGTTTCCCAGCCTGAGCCCCACCGTGCTGTCCCCAGGGGTTTCTCCATCCCTTGGCGTGTCACAGACTGAGGTGAGACCCCTAAACGATGCCCAGGAGTGCAGTGTTGTCACCTCAGTGTCCCCAGCCAGCTGCCCCCCAATAAACCATCCAGGGGAGGACACACCACACGCGGGGAACAGTTTATTTGTCCATTAAAAAAATAGATAACAACTTCACCATCTCCTAACAGATATCACAGCCATCAACACCACAACGTGCAGACTAAACACCAACCTGGGACAATATTCCTGGCCTGGAAAAGCAGAGGTGGAGGAGCTAAAGATGGTGCAACACCCTTCCCAAGCCCCCCAGCATCCTGGGGCCAGCACTGGCCCTCCAGGCAGCCTTCCAGGGAATTGCCAGTGAAGGAGGGACCAGGAGGTGTATTTGGGACTTTCCAGCCTCCCTGGAAACATCACAAGCCATGGAGGGTGGGGGAACAGCACAAAGGGCACAGAGTTGGTCTGTTAGGATCAGAATGGAGCAGAGGGGGAAAGCAGGGAGAAAGCATCAGGGATTTGGGAACAGCTAGCCCTGGCCAGGCAGGACACAGCACTGGCTGCAGGGTGTGCAGCTCCGGGATGGGAGAGGGTGGGTTGGGCTGACAACACTCAGAGCAGGTTCTGCCCTCGGAGGGTGTGGAACGTGGAGGGGCAGCAGGAATGGAATGTGGCTCATGCCTGGGGAGGAAAAAACCGGGATTAAAACCATCACAGGGGGCAGAGTTTGGAGTCCAGCCCTGAGCCCCAGGGCTCTACTTTTGCATGTCACACTGCAGGAGCAGGACGATGGAGGGGTCACTCTTGGCGGCCTCCTTGAACTCCTCCAGGGAGATCTGGTCATCCTTGTCCTTGTCCATCTTTGTGAAGATCTTGTCCACTCGCTGCTGGGGCGTCAGCCCGTCTTGGTTCATCCTCATCATGATCACAGTCCCCACCATCTTGTAAATGGCCTGGAGGGAGGTGAGAAAAGCAATGTTGAAAGGAAAGAAGATCCCAGGACAAGGCAGGGGACAAGGACAGGATTGCTGCTCTGTTGGGACTCATTTCTATCAGATGCACATCAAATACCTCTCAGACAAAGCTCTGGGTGGGAAAACTTTTATTTTTTGGTGCTAAAAGGGATCCAATATCTATGAAAAGCCTGGAAAAAGCAAACAACCCCTGCTGATCCAAAGCACAGGTACCTCAATGATCTCCAGCATCTCCAGGCGCGTGATCTTCCCGTCCCCATCCAGGTCGTACATCTCAAAGGCCCAGTTGAGTTTCTGCTCGAAGGTGCCCCTGGAGGTGACAGACAGGGCACAGATGAACTCCCTGAAGTCGATGGTGCCATCGCCGTTCTTGTCAAAAGTACGGAAAGCGTGCTGGGCAAACTTGGAGGCATCACCATAGGGGAAAAACTGCAGGGAGGAGAGGAGAGAGATTGAAATGAGGAGGGGTTGGCTGGCTCCTGAGGTGCTCCAGCCCCCCTGGCTGCACTCAGACCCCCAGCTGGAGCCCACCTTGATGTAGAGCTGCTGGAACTCCTCCAGGTTGAGGATGCCGGTGGGGCAGTCCTTGAGGAAGCCTTTGTACCACTGCTTGAGCTCCTGCTCACTGAACTCCGTGCTCCTCACCAGGTCATCCAGCATCTCCGGGGCCAGCTTGCTGCTGTGCTTGCCCATGGCTGCCCCTGGGAGGGAGAACACACAGCAGGAGTGGAGAGGGATGGTTCTCCCAGGCCCTGCTCCACCCTGGCAGCTGGCTGATCCTGCATTCTGCTTCCCCTTGATCCACCTGGCTGGTGGGTGTCCCTGCAGGACAGCGGCTGTGGCACTGGAAATGTGGCTGTGGCATTGGAAATGTGGCTGTGGCACTGGAAATGTGGCTGTGGCCTTGGCTCCTGGAGGTGTGCAGGAGCTGGCCCTGGGGTAGCCAATCACAGCAGCCAGTAGTGTCACCTCCATCCCCTGGGCTCGCTTTGGGCTGCAGGAAAACACTCAAAAAAGCAACTGAAAATCCAGAACTCTTCCCATGACCTTTACCAGAGCATGACCATGGAATTCTAGAATGGTTGAGGCTGGAAAGGACCTCAAGGCTACCTGGTTCCAGCCACACTGCCATGGGCAGTGACACCTTTCACCAGACCCTCTCTAAAGATGAGACAACGAAAACTCTGCCCTTAAAGGACATCAAAACCTCCCTGGCACCATCGACCTCGCAACATCCAGCAATGCCCAAGCTGCTCATGGCCAGCCCGTGGTGGGGACAGGGTCTGGCCAGGGGGTGCCAGCTCAGGGAGCCCTGGCACGGCCCTGGCTGTGTGGGCAGCGAGCAGAGCTCGATACACACCATGCTCTCTCCCACGCAGCCTTGGCTGCCGGCGCCGCTCAGCCGGAGCAGCAGATGGTTCTCCGGGAGCTCCTGGAGCTTCTCTCTCCGTAAAGTTGAGGAGAAGTTCACTTGGAGCCCAACCAAGCAGCGTGTCCTTTCAGAGATCTGATGTCCTGGCCATGTGGGCTCGGGGGCACTGGGGGGACCTGGGCTGGGTGATGTGGGGTCCCTCGTGCTCCCTGCCAGCCCTGCTCCTGGCCAATCCCACAGGCAGTGGCTTCTTCCTGCCCCATCATCCCACCAGCATCTGTCACCGTCTGCCGCGGCAGCGCTGAACCCACCAGCTCTGGCAGGCAGAGCCCAGGGAATGTCCAAACTCCCACGGAGCACAAGGCTTCCCCAGGGACCCCAGCTCAGCTCCACCAGCCCCCCAGCACCACGGGCTGGTTCTGAATTGCTGGGGTTGATTATAAACCGTGCCAGGCACTGTGCATGGCCAAACCTGCCATGATCCACACCTCCCTCAGGAGGATGCAGCCCCTCAGCACACCTCAGCCTGCCAGCAGAGCCAGCAGAGCAGCCAGGACTCCAGAGCAGCATCCTTTGGTCCACAGTCCTCAATTTTCTTTTCCAAGCACTACCAGCCATGTCAGGGCAGGGAGCAGCACCCAGCGGGGCCACCCCACACCCCAAAGCACCAATATCAGCATGGACCAGCGGCTGCTGGCCCCAAAACAGGGCAGAGGGATGTCACTGCGGGTGTCCCCTGCAGGGCAGCGCAGAGCACCCCAGCCTGCAGCAGCACCCCAGGGAGCCAGAAAGGGGCTCGGGGGATGGATGGAGGTACGGGGATGCTCGGGGGATGGAGGGGGCACGGGGATGCTCTGGGGATGGATGGAGGCACGGGGATGCTCTGCCCGCCCGCAGGATGGGATAGCTCCGGGCCGCCTGCCCCGACACCCGCTGGCAGCAGCTCCGGGCGGCACCTGCCCCGACGGCGGCTCCGCTCCGGTGAGCCCGGTCCCGGCCCCGCGGGTGCGGCTGCAGCCCCGACGGCCCTTACCTGTGCTGCGGCGCGGGCAGTGGCGGCTCGGCGGGGCCGGGCGGGGCGCGGAGCCGCTGCCGGTACCGGTACCGGAGGGGCCGCGGTCCAGCCGCCGGCTCAGCCCCCGCCGCTCCCGCCCCTCTTGTAGCCGCGGGCCCCCCGCCCCCCCGGCGGCCATTGGCTGGGAGCGCTGTCAATCAGCCGGGAGGGGCCGCGGGGTGGGGGGCGAGGTGGGATGATGGGGGTACCGGGATGTTGGGAGGGGAAACGGGACCGGGATGTGGGACCGGGATGCGGGGGGATGTTGGCGTTGGGATGCCGGGGGATGCTGGCCCCGCACTGGGGACACTGGGACACACCAGTGGCCCTTCGCTTGGCAGAGCCACAGCTGAAGCGCCGAGGAGAGAGGGACAAGAAAACCACTTTGATCTCCAGAACCGAACGTGGAATGTTTCCATGGAGATCGCCGAGTGCTTTTCCCGGTGACCTTGGCATCCTGCTGGGATCCCAGTGCCACCCGGGCCTGGCCGCAGCTGCCAATCTGCAGCCGGTGGCCACTGGATGAAGTGTCCAGCCAGCCAGGGCTGCTCCCCATCCCATCCCGTCCCTAGGGGGGCTGTGGGGTGCTCAGCCCTTCTCCACGGCACCAGCTCTCCGGTGTGCCCACCCTGACTGCAGGGGGGGCTGCGTGAAGCAGCAGGAATTGCCCCAGCTGAAGGTGTGACAAAAACCCACAAATATCTACATCGCGGGGGCTGAAGGGCTCTATCCCCCCTCATCCTGCGGGTGGGAAGGCTGGGAGCCCCCATGGCTGGATGTGACATCCTTGTGCTGTGTCCCCAGCCTGGGCTGGACCTCACCCGGAACGAGGTGATTCAGCCCCGCGGATTTTGGGTCACCTCCGCAGCCTCTGCTGGGCACGGGACGTGGCTCGGTGTGGCCCCAAAGCCTCTCCGTGAGCCTCCCCGAGAGCTGGGCGGGATGATCCCCCCGGCCCCGCTGCTAGCTCTTGGATGTTGAGTAGAGAAGACATCAATTAACGGCTCTGCAAACCGCCCGTGCCCGGGGTGCTCAGGGGGACTGAAAAATTAATGAGGGCTTAATTGAAGCAGCACGGGCTGCCAGGGCTGGGAGCAGCCCGGCTCGGCTCATGGGAAGGGGATGCCAAAGGGGTAGGGAGAGGCTGGAAGAGGCAGGGGAGCTCCGGGATGCCCTTGGGATGAGGATCAGGGTGACAATGTGGTCCTGGGGTGGCATTTTTGGGGCTCTGACACCCCAAGCGGTGGTGCTGGGATGATGCCTGAGGGTCACGGTGGGCTGACCGCGCTGGCAGATCACCCAGCTGAGCCCAACACCCCGAGACTGGGGCACCCCAAACCCTGGCAGGAGCACAGGTTCAGCTGGGATTGTTGGCCGCGGGTTTGCAGAGGGGACAGCAAGGTGTCTGAGGGGGACAGGAGCTCTGTGACAGCCCTTCCCTGCCCACTGCTGCAGCTCCCACCCTCCGTGTCCCCCGGGGGCAGAGCTGCCAGGGCCCTGCCGGTTCCTAACCACCTCCCCATCCAGCGGCTCCGCGGAATGCAAAGGGCTGCAGCTTCCCCCAGCGGCTACGGGCTGCAGCAGCACGGCCCGGGGCTGTGCCCGCTGGGGACACCGCACAGCCCCGCTCTCCTCGGGCTGCTGCAGCCCGATCAGCCCCCCACAAGCTGCTGGGGGCTGCGGGGAGCGGGAGTCACCGCTGCTGATCCCAGAATGGTGACAGCTCCTGTGCCACTGCGCTGTCAGGTCACTGGGCTGTGACACTGGCACTGCTCAGGGTGGCTGGGCCACCGCTCTGTGACTCCCGGCACAAATGTCCTTGGAAAGGAGTGAGGAGCTGTTGTCACCCACGCCGTGTGCCTGGGGGACACCTCGGGATGCCACTGGGCAAGCTGGACCTGTGGTGGCCATAGCACTGGGGCTCCCTCTTGATGTCCCCAATGTGATGCCCAGCGCTGGCCTGGAAAGGGGGGAAGTCAGGGCAGAAAAGCAGAAATAGCCCAATTTTGGGTTTCTGTTCCTCCCACATCACCCCTGAGGGATCAGCTCTGTGGCAGTTCATGCCATCCAGACCCATCCTGGCCCCTGTCCTGGGGGAGCTGGTGGGGCAGAGGGTGCTGCCTGCCCAAAACCGCGGTGCCACCACATGGGCCTGGTCTGTCCTCGCTGCCGTGCTTGTCACCTCCCCGGAGAGGGGACCCGAGGAAGCAGTGCCACCCATGGGCTGGGGCAGGAGCAAAGGAACATTTGTGTTTTCCCCCATCCTTCTCTGAGCCGGCTGCTGGCGCTGGTGTTGACCCGAGCTGGCTCTGATGGCGGGGGACACCCTCTCGATGTCGCCGTGTCCCCCAAACCGAGGCGGCAGCAGCCGGACCCTTCTCCCCGCCAGGCCGCAGAGCTCCGCCGGCCGGCACGCAGGGGGTTAAGCATCCCCGTCTCCCTCACACTTGAGACGTCACCGTCACCAGTGGCGTGGGGGGGGCCGGGGGGCTATGGTGGTCTTTGTGGTGCATTCGGCAGCTGGCGCAGGGCGGCTCACGCACACGGCGGGCGGCTCGTCCCCGACACCCCGCGCTCGCCACCATCCGCAGACTCCCGGCCGCCGCCGCCGCCTGCCCACGCCTCGGGCTCGCACCGCCACGGTGAGCGCGGGCCGCCGCGGGCACGGGGACAGGGCTGCCACCAGGCCGGAGATGGGGCGAGGGGCTGCCCGTGTCCCCCGGGGACCCCGCCGGCAGCCCCGCTTTCCGCTTTGCACCCCCAGCCCGGTGCTCGCCAGGACCGCGGGCGGCGGGGCGGGTGATGGGGTGGGCGATGCTGGGGAGGTGGCGATGGGGTGGCTTCGCCCCAGCTCGGGTGCCGTAGCCCCGCGGTGGCCCCGGGTGGGTGCGGGGGCACGGGTGGGTGCGGGGGCACGGGTGGGTTCTCTCCCGCGCCGGCTGGGTGATGCGGCTCGGCTGCCGGAGCCCTGCGGTAAATCTGCTGCTCAGCCGCAGCCGCAGCCAGGCACAGCGGAGCCCCCCGCACCCCGCCGGCCCCGCTCGGGGGGCTCGCACATCCCTCCGGCCAGGCAGCTCCCAAAACCGGGGGGGTCGCGGCGCTGAGAAGCCCCAACTCCACCCTGCTCGGGGCTGGGGGTGCCCTGGCTCACCCTGGGGTGCGATCTGGCCCCGGCACCCCGATTCCCGGGATAAGCTGTGCTCCCCATGGAGAATTCTCCAGGCACCGCTCGCCCGACCCTGCGGCGGCTGCGGCGATGCCAGCGCGGCCATGGGCGGGGGGCAGCGGCGGGGGGATCGGCGGCGGAGGGGGGAACCCAGCGGGCAACCCAGCGGGCACCCAGCGGGCGAGAGGCTGCGGGGAGCGCGGCCAGGTCAAGGGGAAGGGGCAGGTAGCCCCCGGCCGGGGCTGCGGCTCTGCACCAAGCTGCGGCGCCCACAGCGGTGCCGCGCCGGCAGCGAGGGGCACAGCCCCAAAACGGTGACACCGGGTGGCCTGAGCCGGGGGCATCGCTGCCCCTCCGCCGTGGCCAGCCCGGGCACCGCCGGCTAGGAGGAAGGATGCTCCTGGATGCAGCACTGGGCTCTGCTTGGAGCCGGAGTGGGGTTCACCCCATCGGCTGGGTTGTCCCCACGGAGGTGACACCCGCCTGGGGTCCCCGTGGGGCAGGACGCTCGTGGGGAGCAGGGAGAGGCGGCGGCGCGGGGAGAAGGGCAAGTTCTGGAACGCGGCTGGGGTGCAGTGAGGCCACCGCAGGGAGGGACGGAACCCGAGGCCACCTCGGGTGTGGCTGGGGACAGAGAGCCTGCTGTTCCCAGCTCTCCTCGGGCAGCGCACTCCGCGGTGAGCCCTCCCGGTTTGGGGGACAGGGAATCCACCAAATCCACCTTTCCCGGCGGATTTGGGGCGCGCAATCCCCCAGTTCAGCAGTGGGCACGGGAAGGAACCCCTCGCCCTCTTCGACAGCCCCCCGGGAGCGACATGCAGTGGCACCCCGGGACGAGTGCCACCGCGGGGTTTGAGCACTTGGGACCAAGGGAACGATGTAAAAGAGGGGCTGAACCCCAAGCGGAGCCACCCCCAAACCCAAGGGGGGTGCAGCAGCCCCCAAACCCCCGGCTGGCACCGAACCCCTGTGCCACAGCTCTGGTGTCACCCCGGGCTGTCCTCACACTGGGGACCCCCGGGGACCCATCCGTGCCCCTCGCCGGGCACAGGCAGAGCTCAGCAGGGACAAATCCCAGCCCCAAGCTGCCCGTCAAGGACAACGGTGGCACGGTGGCACGAGGACGCCCGGTCACACCCTGTGTGCCAATGCCAGGGCAGAGCAGGTGCCAACCTCCCACCCCTCCGACTGCCCCAGCATCTCAGGGACCCCCTGCACCCCAGGGTGCCCCAGCACCCTTTTGAAACACCCAGCGCTCAGCAGGATGAACCTCGGGGTCACTGGGTACTCCAGTTACCCCAAAAACCAGCTGCATTTCAGCACTGGTGCAGCCCCAGGGTAAAGCCACCACTTAGTGGGCCTGGGAGGAAGAGGAGGAAGAGGAGGAAGGCAGAGCCATCAGTGCTGATGCCAAGGGGCTGAGTGGGGAGCACTGGGCTTGGGGCAAACAGCCATGAAGCCACCCCATTCCTCCCCATCACCACTCCAGCTCTCCCTTTCCCCTTCCCCAGCCTCATTAATTAAACCCAAGCGCTTAATTACAACCTGCTAAGTCCCGCGGCTGCTTCCTGGAGCCTGCTGACACCATGGGGCCAATCCCGACCCCCCACACCCCTGAGGGCAAGGTGGGGTACAGGGAACTGGGGGAACATCCCGTTGCCTGCAGGATTTGGGTTGTGGCTCATCGGCGGCATAAAGGGATCTTCACACAGCGAGCAGGAAAGAGCAAACCCAACCAGCGGAGCTGGGAAAGTCATCCCTGGGGATCTTGGCCTCTCCAAGGAGAGATGGGGACAGATGGCTCCGCTCTGGGGTTGTCCCCGAGCTGCTGGCAGGTCCCACAAGGGGTGAAGAGGGACGGGGATGCTCAGCCCGATGCCTGGTGAGCTCCCGGTGGCAATAAAAAAATGATCAAGGTAAATAAGGTGAAGGCTGGTGGCAGCATGAGATGGGGGAGATCCGGTGTCCCACCGTGTTTCCCCAGCTGGTCCCCCCGGTGGGTCCCCGGGGCAGGGAGGTGTCCAGTGGGGTCCCTGACCCTCTCGCCCCCCTGCCCGCAGGTCTCCGCCGGCCCATGAAGTGACCCGGGCGGGTGGCACAGCCCCTGCTCCTGCCGTAGCCACCACTGCCACACCAGGCACTGAGGTAAGGACCCGAGGGATGGCCGTGGGGTGGGTGGGATGTTCTGGCATGAGCACCAGACCCCCAAGCCGGGTCTGTGGGGCACAATTCCCAGCTGGGATCCTTCCCTGTCCATGGGGGATTCCCAGCCCCATAACCATGGGAATGGCATGATCCCATGGGGGTCACCTGGGGCATGCCGGGGTGGGGAACTGGGGTGTCTCAGGGGTGGCAGCATGGCCAGGGGTGCCCCAGGGAGCACAGAGCTCCCAGCCCCTCACTCCACTTCCCTCCTCACCTCTGGAATTGGCAGAAGGATTGGGAGAGCTGTCCCATTCCAGGGGATGCTCACAGCCTCGTGCCCAGCCGGGCGGGATCGGGGTGGGGACAGGGAGGTGCCGTGGTGACACACGGGGGGTCAGGGATGTCCTGCTGGTGGCACCGGTGCTGTTCCACTCTGTTGTGTTTCTCTCGCTCAGGTCTGCTGGCCATGGGCAACCTGATAAAGGTATTGGGCAAAGATTTAGAAAACTGTCCTCATTTTTTCCTGGATTTTGAAAGTAAGTCCCATGAGCAGGGTGGGCGTGGGGAGGGCGCCGGGGATGCCACCGCGGCTGCTGCCCAGAGGATGGGGACAGGCAGTGTCCCCGAGCAGCCCCGTGTCCCCAGGTGCCTCAGGGCCCTGAACTCAGTCTGCAAAGTGGGGCAGGGGAGCAGGAGCCCAGGAGATGTGCAGAGATGCCCCATCCCTTGAAAAGCGGGGAAGATGTCCTGGCTGAGCGCTGGGATGCAGGAGCAGCAGAACCTGGCCGGGGACCACCTCAGGCACACGTCCTGATGGCACTGGTGGCCGTGTGGCACATCCCGTGACACTGCCAGGACAGGGACAGCCTGGAGGCTGGGAAAGGAGGAGGGGATGATCTGTGCCACCTGCACTGCTGGGAAGGTCAGCGCGGCCGCCGCAGCCTGCAGGAGGGATCGGGATCGGGGATCTGCCTCAGCTTCCCGCGCATCCGGGCGAACTGGGGCAGGAAAGGACAGCTTTCAGACCCCCAGGCTGGACACGGGGACAGTGAGACACCGCGGAAGGGTGCCAGAGCGGGCACAGCCCCAGGGCTCCCCCGGGCACAGCTCAGCGCAAGAATGAGGAGGGTGAAAACAATGCAGTGGCTCTGCTCGCCCCAGCGCTGGCCCCAATTCCATCCCCAGCGGGGACAGGCTGTGCACAGCTCCCCACAGCCCCTCTGACACCCAGCACCCCCCAAAACACCCGGGCTGGGGTCACACAGCCCCCCAGTCCCACGGCGGGGGACCTTCCCGGCTCCTCCTGGCTCCTTTGAGCGGCACAACCTTTTCCTGCCTCCAGCCCCCTCCACAGCGCCCTGGCGCAGCTTCTGGGGCTCCCCAGGACCCCTCATTTCGGGCTGACTCTGTACTAGAGGAGGGCGATACTTGTGGCCAAGACTCCAGGGACTTCAGGGACTTTCCCGGCGGCTTCTCCTCCCTTCGCTCCTCCCTCTCCATCACCCCATCCGCCAGCGCTCATCACCATCGGGGGGGAAGAGGCTGCACCCGGGGCCGGGAGCAGCCGCGGGGCCACCCCGGAGCACCCCGGGGAGCGGCGGGGGGAGGACGGGGCTCCGGCCACCGCCGCTGCCCACAGCCCAGCACCTCTTCCCCGGGCTCCACCTCACCATCATGCTTTTTTCCTCTTGTTTCTTCTCTTGCAGGTTTCACATGGGGAACCTTCTAAAAGTGTTGACTTATAACGAACTTGACCAAGGCCCTAATTTTTTCCTTGACTTTGAAAGTGAGATGGGATTTTTATTTTCCGTTTTTTGTTTCGTACTTATCCTGAGTTCCACATCCACACCATTTTGAGTTCTTGTCCCCTCCCACCCCGTCGCCCATCGCATCGCGCCCATCCCAGACGTCCTCCCCCACCTTTGCCATCCGGGGGTCTCCCCGGGGAGGGGGGCCAGACCCGTGGCCGGGGGCTGTCGCTCCGCACCTCTCCCCCGGGGCGCTTGGCAGCCTCTTGGGGCCGAGGGCTGCTCGGGGAACCCTCGTGGTGAGCAGGACGGCGGGCACAGGGCAGCCAGGACTCACCCCCACCTGCCCCCCACTCCACGGCTTGACTCGAGCTCGGGCAAGGAGACGGATCAGGGGGAGAATCCCGCCAGGAAGGGCCGCGGGCCGGCGGGAGAGCCGTGCGATGGGGTGCTGGCACCCCGCTCTGGCTCTCGCCGCCCCGGGCCTCGCTCAGAGCCCTCCGGGTTTCTCTCCCCGGGGCGCTGCCCTGCAGATGCGCAGCCGACGGAGGCCGAGACGGCGGTGTGGAACCAGGTGAACGCCGTGCTGGAGGAGGCGCAGACCATCCTGGCCGAGCTGCAGTCCTACACGGGCGCCGGGCAGGAGATCCGAGAGGTGGGTGCAGCCCCGGCGACCCCTGCCCGCCCACCCGCCGTGCCTTGGGGCAACGCTGGCTCCCTCCCCTCCCAGGCCATCCAAAACCCCGGGGACCTGCGGCTGCAGGAGCGCGCCTGGAGCGCCGTCTGCCCCTTGGTCGCCAAGCTGAAACGCTTCTACGAGTTCTCCCTGCGGCTGGGTGAGTGCCTGACCTCCCCGCATCCCTCCCCGAGCCGGGAATGGGAATCCGGGCCGTGGAGTGTGCTCAGCGCCGTGCCTCAGTTTCCCCTCGGGGTCTGGGGAGGCGCAGAGGGGGACCGGGAGTGCTTTGTCCCCAGAGAACGCCCTGCGGAGCCTGCTGGAGGCCCTGACGAGCCCCCCGTACGCCCCGACGCAGCACCTGGAGAGGGAGCAGGCGCTGGCCAAGCAGTTCGCCGAGATCCTGCACTTCACCCTCAGCTTCGATGAGCTCAAGGTGCCTCTCTGGCCAGGGCAAGGACGAGGGGGAGTCCCCGAGACCCAGCAGAGTCCCTGGGGACCCCTAACCCCGCTGTCCCCCCGCAGATGACCAACCCTGCCATCCAGAACGACTTCAGCTACTACAGACGGACCATCAGCCGGAATCGCATCAACAACCTGCAGGTGAGGACTCTGCTGTCCCCCCGACCCGGGATGGCTCAGGGGGGCTTCAGCCACCCCAACAGCCCCCATCACACCCCCCCAGCTGGACGCAGAGAGCGAGGTGAACAACGAGATGGCCAACAGGATGTCCCTGTTCTACGCCGAGGCCACCCCCATGCTCAAAACGCTCAGCAATGCCACCACCAAGTTTGTTTCAGAGGTGAGGGGGGCTGGGGGGACCCTCGGGGCGGGGGGAAGTCCCCTGCAGCCACCACCGAGGTGGAAACAGCATCCTGGACCTGTTGGGTTTCAGAACAAGACCCTCCCGATCGAGGACACCACCGACTGCCTGAGCACCATGGCCTGTGTGTGCAGGGTGATGCTGGAGACCCCGTGAGTATCCCACGGCAATCTGGGGGGACAGCTCGGTGCTGGGGTCCCTCTGCCACCCTCCTAGGCTCAGCCAGCCTCTCTCGTGGCACAGGGAGTACAGGAGCCGCTTCACCAACACCGAGACCCTGCTGTTCTGCATGAGGGTGATGGTTGGGGTCATCATCCTCTACGACCACGTGCACCCCGTGGGGGCTTTCGCCAAGACCTCCAAGATCGATGTGAGTGGCCCTGGGGTCACAGCCATCCCATTCAACCTGGGATCCCTCTCCCTGGGTTGTCCCCACGGCGATGTCTCAGTTGGTCCAGGGGGGAGCAAGTGTCCCTGAGCAGCGAGGAGGAGGATGGGGAGGAAGGGGACAGTGCCAGTGGGACCTCACAGCCCCTCTCTCTGCCCCCATCAGATGAAAGGCTGCATCAAAGTCTTGAAAGATCAACCCTCAACCAGCACCGAGGGGCTCCTGAACGCTCTGAGGTGAGCAGGGGGGCTTGGGGACACAGCGAGGTGGCTTGGGGACACAGCAGGGGTGTGGCATCCCCAGTCAGCACCGCGGGGTGACAGCAGAGCAGCTCGGGGGCTCTGACCCGTGTCCCCTCGACCCCAGGTACACCACTCGGCACCTCAACGATGACACCACGTCCAAACAGATCCGGGCGCTGCTGCAGTGAGCGCGGCGCGGCCCCCGGAGCCACTCGTCACCGTGTCACCGACGCCCATGACCATCCAGCTCATTTTGTACAGAGGGAAAAGGGACAGCGAGGAATGCACAGAAATACTAGAAGCGAACCCAAACGGTCCGAGGCCACTCCTGCCCACGAGCTCCTGCCCCCCCTTCCCGCCCCCAAATCGCGGTGCTGGTGGCGCTGTGGGGACACCGTGGGGACACCGTGGGGACACCGCGGGGACACCGCGCCGGGGGGTTTGGGGCTGAGCGGGAGAGAGCCGGGCAGGGATGTGCTGGTGGGGCTGGCAGCAGAGTGCCCACGGCACGGGGGCACCTTGGGGAGGGGGCAGAGGGTGTCCCTTGTCCCCATCCTGGTCCCCAAGCGGAGGAGGAGGAGGAGGAGGAGGAGGAGGAGGAGGAGGAAGAAGTATCCCTGTGGATCTGCACTGACTCTGGAGGAAACGGCTCAGTCTCACCTGGTAGATTTTTAATATGAGCAATTAAATCCACACTCACCTCTTCTTTTCTACATTTTTTTTTGGGTGTGAAATAAAATGACATTTAATCTGTTTGTGGCCGGAGCGGGGCTGTCTCTGCTGTGTCCCACCCCACACCGCCCCGGGGTCCCTGTCCCCTCTCCATGACACCCTGGGGGACAAATTTCACCTCCTGCAGTGACCAGGAGGGACAGCAGCCCAGGGTGACCCCAGGGTGGTGCTGCCCCTTCCCCAGTGCCCGGCGGCCGCAGACTGGGAGCACTGGGCTGGCTGCCCCGGGCCGGTGACTTTGCCGGCAGATGGCCCTGTGACACCGCGACAGCGCAGCCCCGCTGGCCCCACCCGTGCCAGGCCAGCCGCGGAGCGACCCACGCTGCCCCCCAGCAGCCCCCCGAGCTGCGGGAGACCCCTGCAGTGCAGGACCCCTCGGTTAGGGCTGTGTCACCCCCGAGGGGACCCCCGGGACTCTCCTGGCTGTGGTCACACTCGTGTGGCGCAGGGCCAAGTCCCCTGGGGTTTGGTGTCCTGCCAGCCCCACCTCCTTCCCGCCACCTTTCCCGCCTTTCCCGCCGGGCACACTGCAGCTGCTGGCACTGCTGTCCCCCCGACAGTGTCCCCAAGGCCACCCCAATGCCAGGGGACAACGGGCACCCCATGGGTGACACCACGGATCCAGAGAGGCATTTCTGGCACTCTCTGCCTCAGTTTCCCCACAGCCTCCTGCCCGTGCTGGGGGTCGCAAGGGCAGTGTCCCCACACCCCCCGAGCTCTGCACCCCTCAGGGTGCCACCATGGGGACACCATGGGGACATCCATCCCACCCCCTGCCCCCCAGCCCACAAAGCCACCCCCAGCCATGGGGCTGCACAGGAGGGGACAAAGAGGGGGGACAGTCCCCAGCCTTTCAGGCACTGGCATTTCCCGGGCCCAGAGCCAGCCTCCAGCCGTGCACGGCCAGGTTTGCCGCCAAACCCGCCGAGCTCCCGCGCAGGGTGGGACAGTGACAAGTGACACGCTCTTGCACAACCCCGGCCAACAGCTCCTTTTATTTTTAGGCTCTTGCAACGTTTGGCTTCACCACAGCCACCTGAAACGCTGCCAAGGCATCGGGTGGGCCACAGGCTCCCCAACGTCCTGCGCTGCTCCCGAGCTGCTCCACACCCCAGCCGTGCCTCAGTTTCCCCATTAGCCCCCTTGACCCACCAGCCCTGCGATGGCAGCGATGGCAGCAGTGTCACACAGTCCTGCTGAGCCCAAACGGACCCCGAGGGCTCTGTTAAATCCCCCCAGTGCTCCCCAGCAGAAGATCCCACCTGGGAACTGAGGATGAGGCCAGGACACGGCTCAGTTCGGTGGCTGCAGCTGCTGCGTGTCTGCAGGAGCCAATGTCCCCAGGTGACACTGTCCCCCAGATGGTCCCCAGCCCACCCGAGGAGCGTCCCTGCAGTGTGGGAACTGGGCTGGGAAGAGCCAGGACAG
Organism: Lichenostomus cassidix; assembly: GCF_008360975.1. Taxonomy (NCBI): domain Eukaryota; kingdom Metazoa; phylum Chordata; class Aves; order Passeriformes; family Meliphagidae; genus Lichenostomus; species Lichenostomus cassidix. Next base: position 1,372,953 of record NC_139503.1, on the reverse strand, counting down.
CGTCACCACCCGGGACCTCCAAGAGGAGTCAAGGGACAGCCGGATCCCTCAAAGCCAGCAGCGAGCAGGGGCACAGACACCAGCTGGTCACCGGTGCTGGGAGAGGTGGCAGCTGTGTCCCGATGTCCCAGTGCCACTCAGGTCCTGGCACAGAGCCCATCATGTCCCCCCCGTGGTGCCCTTGCCCTGCGAGGGGAGGGATGAGGCCAAACTCATGTCACATCCCAGCCCTGACTGTCCCCAGCGTGGCACCTTTCAGGTGGCACTTCCCACCCCAGCAAAGGGCAGTGCTGCAGGGATGAGACATTTCCTGTGGGATGAGCAGATTGGAGTATTTCAGAGCCAAAACAGGGCGAGAAAAGGGAATTGAAAAGTGGAGAAGCAGAAGGAAACTCAACTCCTCAATCATCACAGACACACTCGGAGCTCAGAGCCCTGGGGACAGTGGCCACCCCTGTGGGCAGCGAGGCAGGGGCAGCTGGGTGTGGTGCTCTGGCAGGAGCTGCTGGAGGCAACAGATGGGATGATGAGGAGGTTCTGTCTGCACCTCTCACTGCAGGACACGAGAATTTGGGCTGCCAAGGTGCCAGGGGGATCCTGGATCTGCCTCTGCTCTGCCAGCAGCCTGGACAGCAGGACAAACCAGCACTGCGTCAATACGCCAGTGACCAAGCGAGGGGACACCCCGAGGACAGGCAGTGCCACCACGATGGTGCCCTGTCAGCAAGGACACCGAGCTCCTCCAGCTCAGGCTCGATGCTCAGCCAGACCAGAGTGCCGAGGACTTTAATTGATGGCGAGCCAAGCCACGCCGGGCCCGGACTGTTTTCTAATCCCAGTGTAATTAATGACCTTATCTTTGGCCAAAGCCATTTAGATTAAGTGGCTGGTGTGATGGGCTCGGCGGCTCCGGCTGCACAGATGGAAGAGCCGCGTTTGTCTGGGGATTAGCGCAGGGCAGATGGAGCGAAGTGCCATTCGCCATCCCCAAACCTCCCGGCACTGACAGCAGCCTGAAACCTGAGACCACAACAACTTTCTCAGCGAGCCCCGGCTGGGGCTGGAGAGCGATTCCGGCATTGTTTGTCCCTTCTGCAGGGCGCAGGGCAGGAGGAGGAGGAGCAGGAGCTGGTGGCAGCACCAGGAACTGGTGTGACCCTGCCAGGAGCTCCATCCCAGCCCCTGCCTGGAGACCTTCAAACAGCAGAGGTGCAACTCACCGAGGAGAGTAAACTCCTTTGGAGAGCAACCCACGGCAGGGATGGCTCTGCTCAAATAAACTCCATGTCCTCAAGGACAGCCCTCACCTCTCCAAGGAGGAAAAATCACCTGGATCGTGGTGCTGGCAGGATCAGGTTGTGCTTCCTCCTTCCACTTCCCACTGCACTGCATGGACAAGGAAATGTGCATACCCTGTTCTCCTGGGACACCTGGGACCCCCTGCTCAGCACAGCCCAAGCAGGATCCTGAAGGGAACAGGCTGCTGTGGAAGAGGAATAACATCTATCTGTGGGGATAACAAAGTTCATATTAAACCGATTAAGGATATTTAATCCATTTCTAACAGTATGGACATCTGACTGCACTAGGAGCCAGGGCAGATAATCCCAACCCTCATTCCCAGCACTGCCCCAGCGACCCTGGCCTGGCCTGGGGAGATGACTCAACATCTCAGTGCTGTCTGTCACAAACCACACTCAGCATGCTGGTGGTGAATGGGGCTTTGCTCCCCAGCTCCCAGCTCAGCCATGCAGGCTGGGAGAACACAATTCCATGCCATGACCTCGCAGCCCTGTGCTGCAGTGCTGGGCTGAACCCACATCCATTGAGTCAGCACGGACGGCAAACAAGTCTGGGCTGGAGAAAACACTCAGCTGGTGCTGCACAGACTCAGAGACACAACCAAAGCCCAGCATTCCAAAGCTCATGCCCAGCTCTGCCCATTCCAAATTCCCAGCTCTGCCCTGCCTGTCCCCTTCAGTCTGAGCTCCCAAGCCACTCCACATCCCAAGGCAGCAACCCCACAGAGCTCTATGGGAATAATTCCACGCCGAGGAGCACAAACCGGAGGTTTAACCTAATCCCCACCAAAGCAGGAATCTCCAGAGCCTGCGCCGGCAACTCCACCCACGCAGCCCTTCCCCTGGCAGGAGGAGCCCTGCAAGGTGCCTCTTGCCACACGGTGCAGCACCAGGAAAAACTCGTGCTCTACCAACCCCAAAACCCTCCCAAGGTTGCCAGGAGAACCCCAAACGCCCTGGAAAGGCTGTCCTGGTTGCACCAGAGAGGAATTCCAGGCACAAATGGCACTCACATCCTCCAGGAACAACGCTGGGACTGCCTGGCGGACACGGCAGTGGGAATTTGCTGCTCAGTAGCTTGGATTCAAATTCAGGGCTGATTCCCAGTGCCAAACCACAGTGTAACCCCCCGGGAATTCTGCCTGAACTAGGCCAGGCTGATCTGCTGCGAACTCGATGAGCTCATTCCCAAGTTCCTGTTTAACAGGTGCCAGCTCCTCCTGCACCTGCTGTGTGCACACACTCCCTGCCCCCTCCACGCTGGGAACATCTGCTCAGCTCCCTCAGGAGCTGGGGAAAAGGTGACAGGGAGAAGGAACCAGACCTGGAGCTCCTGCCCTGTGCCCAGAGCAGGGAACCTGGGCCAGGTGGAACGGGAGAGCAAGGAAACCGTGCTTGTTAACAGGGAGGGGAACCCACAGTAATCCTGCAGCTTTATTTGCATACAAAAGAACAAAAAAATATCCTCTCCACAATAAAGGCAGCGAGAGCTCCCCCAGCTCTGGAGCTGTGCTCCCGGCCAAGCTGGAGGAGTCAGGGTATTTCTGTCTCTGAGATCCACACAACCACATCCCAGCAGCTCAGCCATCCCAAGGATGTGTGTCTGGCAGGAATTCACACTTTGCATGGGAGGACACTCCCAGCGGCCTTGCCCCGGGGCTCAGCCCTTTCCAGGAGCCTGGGAACACAGCGGGATGAGGCCACATGAAGAGGATCCGATGCAGCCGGCGGCCTTTGCCGTCACACACCTGCCTCACCCCAAAAAAAATGACTCAGCTCCTCGGTTCAAGGCCGCCCAGGACTGAGGAGCTTCCTCTCCATGCAGGTGGATGCACAGCTGGTCCCTTTTTCCAGGCCTAAGGCAAAGGCAGGCTGCCATCCTCGTCCGAGGTCTCTGTGTCCCCACTGTCCCCCACGGTCCCTCTGGCACTGCTGTACACCTCCAGCTTCCTCCTCTTCTTCAGGTGGTGCAGGTGGGATTTGGACCGTGTGTGAGCTGGAGGAAGAGGCAAACAGAGCGTTCAATCAGTGGAATTTGGAGGAGGAAACACCCGATCTCCCCACGCAGGGCAGAGCAGCCTCCCTTCCCTGCCTCCTGCACAATTCACTCCCGAAGAAAAGTGAACTCCCAAGCCCTGCCCAGGCTGTTACTATCAGGGCTCAGAAGGGGGAAAAGCTCCCAAACTTCCTCAGGAAGGACTGGGAGAGGGAAAAATCCTGCTTCTGTGCACGCAGAACATTCCAGATTGCTCCAAGCCTGCTCCCAACCTCTCCCAGGAGGACGGGAGGAGGCAAAGTGTTGCCAAAGAAGTGACACTTTGGTGAGGTTGTGCAACTCTCTGCTCCCCGTGGAGCACTGCCAGGATCATTTGTAGGACTGGATCTCTGCACCACAGCACTGGGAATGTCCTGTGCATCCTGCAGGGAAGAGCCTGGAGCGTGATTAAACTTCTGAACAACTGCAGGGCAATGTCCCAGCCAGGAAAGCACCGCAGCAGGAATCAGATGGGAACAGAGGGGTAATCCCAGGGATTCGGCTTGGAGCAGCAGGAGCTGCATTTCTCTGTGAAATCACATCCTTAAGGACAGCCAAACCTCCTTATCAGTGGTTTTATCTCAGGGGAGGCTTTGTCTGAGCACCTTGGCGGGGTGGTTTTGCCATTTCCAAGAGATCAGAGCGGCAATTAAAGCACAAACTTTTCAGGCAGGGCCTTAATTAAACGAGGCTATGTACTCGCTGAATCAAGGCCCTCAGGTGTTTTCCAGCCGTCCTTTTTCTGCCAAAGGATGAAATCACATGCAAAGCTGCTGCTTTATCACCACGCTGGAGGGTCACCCTCAGCTTGAGAGAAAGTCTCACCTCCTGCAATTTGTCACAAGCAACACCAAAGCTACACTGGCTGAGGAAACACCAATTGCTGCTGCTGTCTGGGGAGTTGTGCTCTTTAAGTCCATGTAAATTGTAAAATCAGATGGAATTTTAAAATCTCCCAGAGCCAGCAGGGCACTGGGAAGCAGTTCCCAAAACTATCACCTGACCTAAGAAAACAGAGCAGATTGCAGATCCACCCAGCTCCCTCCGCTGTTTTCACCTTTTTCAATTTTGCAGGCACAAGTAACACCCAGGATTTTGGACCGTTTTTCTCCCACCATCTGGAGATCTGAGCCCAGCTCATCTGGACACAGAGAATAACAGCTGGTCCTGGCTGAGAGAGGCACTGTCACCATCGATTGGATCTGGGGTGACATCCCTAAGGACATGCAGCTGCAGCTGTGGGTTTGGGGGAACCTCGAGGAGCTCCCACTCAATCACAGAACTTGCTGGAGCTGCAAGGATGACAGAAACCCCAACAGCTTCCAGTTCTGGACAAGCAGAGCTCCTTCAAAGCACCTCCCGAGACAGCAGAGATCAGCTAAAACAAAAACTGCACTTAACTGATCTCATTGCAAGGATCCTCCTCCTCAGAGTCAGTTTGCTTGCAGCACTTCCCCAGCTCAGCAAGGAATAAGCAACTCCTTCAAACCCAACAGCCTGGGAAATTTATCTCTCCGTTGTGTCTGCATGTGCTGGTTTTGGCTGGGGCAGAGTTGATTTCCCTCCCAGTAGCTGCTCTGGGGCTGTGTTTGGATTTGTGCTGAGCGCAGGGTTGATAACTCAGGGATGTTTTGTTACTGCTGAGGAGTCCTGGAACGGTCTGCTCCTCACAGCAACACAGAGGGGGCTGGGGGGCCACAGGGGGTGTGGAGGGGACACAGCTGGGAGAGCTGACCCCAGCTAACCCCAGGGATAACCCAGAGCATTGGGGGAAGAGGGAGGAAAGGGGGGGACACTGGGGTGATGGAGTTTGTCTTCCCAAAGTCACGTTAGATGTGATGGAGCCCAGCTTTCCTGGGATGGCTGAGCACAGCAGTGAATTAATTCCTTGTTTTGCTTTGCTTTCTCCATTAAACTTTAACTCAACCCCCAAGTTTTCTCACTTTTACCCTTCCAATTCTCTGTCCCAGAGAGAGAGAGTGGGTGAGTGGCTGCAGGGGGCTTGGATGCAGCTGGGGTTAAACCACGACCCTGCACATCCTGCATTTGGGCAACACATGGAGATTTACCAGTTCCATTTCCACAGCCAGTTTCTCCACTGCTTTTTGTTTCTGGTTCTCAGCATGAGCCTCCCAGCACAGATAAATTCACTGACTTAATCTGATTCCAGCTGAGCTCTTTTAAAGTAAGTCTATTGAAAATAGAAAATCCCTTTCTATTACTATTACAGCTAGGAATAGTTTAATAAGAAAAAAAAAAACCCACACACAAATAGGAAATATTGGAGCAAAACAGAACTAGTAAAAACATTAAGAAACTGTAATTTACACAACGGGGACAGATTTGTTCTGTGCTTTTTGAGGAAGCATCCAGAGTGTTGTAAAGGACTAGGAGCCCTGACTAAACACAGCAGCCCTGAGCTTGATGCCACATCCACATCCCTGGTGTGATGCTCTCTGTGCTGTGATGATTTTAAAATTATCTGTTTTGGAGACTTTGCTTTTAAAAATCATATAGATGGGGCAGAAGCCCCTGATCTGGATGTTCTCTGTGTTTACAGGGGAAGGGGGGAATCCTGACAGATGTTTCCCTGTGGGCTTGCAAACAATCCCTGAGAGGCCAGGATTGTGATCTGAGGGTCAGAGGGGAGCTGCTCCATCCCTCCACGTCACCACAGCCCTCCCAGGTGCCCTCCTGGCCCAGCTGAGCCCTACCTGCCCACTCCCTGTCGCCGATGATGAGTCTGTCACACAGCTCACACACGCGGTGGCTCCGCTTGTTCTCCTCGTCGTGCTCCATCCTCAGCGGCTCTGCTGGGGGCTCACGGCCCTGCAGATCACAGAATGCCTCAGGTTGGTCTCTGCCACGAGAATTTGCCTGTCTGTGCTCACTTTTATAGGTGTGAGCTTGCCAAACTCAGACATTAAGGTTGGCAAGGCAGACACTGGGGTTTGAGCAAGCAGAGAACACTGGGAAAAATGTGCAGCTGAGACAACAAATTTCTACTCCTGCAAGGAAATGCCAGGGCTGGGCATGTGAACAGCCAGCCCTGCTCAAGGGAGGGACTGTGTGCCATGTCAGGGGGGCTGGAGGCCACAGAGAAGGCAGACAGTGCTGCTGTGCTAACCCCAGTACCTGGATGAAGCTCTCCACGATCTCCAGTGCAGGTTTCAGCACATTCTCCTCCCAGCGCTGCAGATCAGACACTTCCAAGCCATAAACTGGGGGCACATTTGGCCCAGGACCTGGAGAGACACAACATCAGCACCACAAAACCCCAGCATCCCCTCCCAACAGCCACAAGGATCTGCTTTTTCCCTGTCAGCATTCAGGAGCCAACAGCACCAGAGCCAAAATCCTCTCCAGAGCGAATCTCCTGCGAGCAGCAGGAACACTTCAGGACTCAAGGAAGCATCTTCACAGCTGGCTGCCCTTGGGAGAGTGTTACGGAATGTGAGGATGCCAACAGCCTGGCACCACAACCAGCACCTCAGCCCAGCCGTGGCCACGGGAGGCTGGGAGGATGAAAGAGCTGCAGCCAGGCACAAAGGCAGCACAGCACGCTTACAAGGAGATGCAGGCATGGGGCCTGGATGAGGCATGTGAGCGTGCAGATTCCCACTCAGAGCTGGAATGGGTTGTGCAGGGGCTGATCCTGCTGGTTTCCTGGCAGCAGGATATGGTGAGAGATGCTTTACTGATGTCCTGACAAGGGACAGAGTCACAGGCAGCCCTTGGCCTCCCCTGGCCCCACACCAGGCACAGGGCACTTGCTGCAGGCTGGACAGGGTGACACAGCTGCCACCAGAGCCACCTGCTCCCGGGGTGACCTGGCTGCTCTCCAGGGCTCACCTGCCCTCCGTGGGCACCTGGCTGTCCCTGCTCGGACAAAACCATCAAAGGCTCCACATGCCAGTCCCCAGCAGGTGCTGGTTTTATGCTGTGCCCACAAAGCAGCCCCTGACAGAGCCCATCTGAAGCACACCTGCCACCAGAAAGGTGAGCCGAGCCACCCAGCACATGGCTCTGGCAAAGCTCCTGCGCCTCCTTCAAAGTCCATCTTTTTTTTTGACTCAAGTTTCTCCCTGCCTTCTTTTTTTTATTATTAATTTTATTGTTGTTTTGCCCCTACTGAGCACCTTTCAACAAGTGCCCGGCTCCCAGCTGCTGCTGCTGGCTCTGCTCCAAGGCTGGGGCTGGGACGGGGAAGTCCTGCTGGCTCCCTGCCACCGCAGAGCACAACCCAGGCTCGCTGCAGCCACGGGGCTCCTGCTCCTAATCTGGAGGGCAGCTGTCAAATGGGCTTTTCTCCCTGCCAGCAGCATGTGTGGGTACGTGGGGAGCCCTCCTTGAGCCCCTCAGGAGCATTTGGCAGGATAAGCTGCAGGGATGCTGTGACCATCATCATCATCATCATCATCATCATCTCCTGGTGCCTCACACGGGGCTGAGCCTCTGCTTGGGATTTTATCCCTCCTGATGGCACTGCTGTGGGGAGGGGATGGAGTACAGAGGTACAGGGAGCAGGAGTGAGTGTCTCAGGAGTGCTCCTGAGTGTCTGGGAGCAGAACACATCTCAGGAGGGGAAGGAGATCTGCTCTGCAACCCAACCCAGCGGGATGGAATCGGGACAGGCAGAGCCTCGTGGGTGGATGGGGACACTGGGTGGCTCCTGCAGGGCTCTGGTTGGGAGCAGATTCCCCAGCACAGGCTGTCCCAAAGCACCAGTGTCCCCCCTGGAGCTGGAGGGGGGGATGAGGCGAGGTGGGAGCAGAGGACTCACGTTTCAGGAAGCGATTCCGAACCCATTTGTTCTGCCGCCGGGCGTATCGCTTGGTCACCTGCTTGAGGGCCTGGATCCCTTCAGAACAGAGGGGTTGAACACAAGAAAAAAAACCCCAAAGGTCAGTGAGGAGAGGCTGTCCAGGGGAGGGAAGTCACACAAGAAAGAAGTCAGTGCTGGGTGGCACCATGGGGATTATTTTTACTGTCAGTCTGGGGTCTGTGCCTGCACTGAGAAGAGGCTGAGCCCTGACACACAGTGGAGGGACAGTGACAGCAAGGAAAGGCTGGACAAGGTGCCCCAAATATCCCTGAACAAGCAGGGGGCGGAAAGAGCCCAACCCCTCCACCCTGAAGCTTTCAGCTTTCAGGTAGGACAGCCTGCTCAGGGGCTGCACTGCTCTCACCATGCCCAATTCTCTGCACAAATGGAGCCCAGGGCTGCTCATCCCACCCTTCAGAGGATGATTTACCACTGCAGAACCATCCAATATTTAGTACCAGGCTTATCAAATCCCTCCTAATCGTCTCCTGAGCAGACATAACAATTTCCTTCTGCATCAGACTTGTTTTCAAGCCTTTTATCACTTCTGTGGTTTCCTCAGCCTCCACCTCCACTCCACACTGAACCCTCCTTGGCACAGATGGACTTTTCCTCCCTGCTGCACCAGCCCAGACATTCCAGAATGGAACACACCATCCCAGGGTACATCCCTGCTCACTGATCCCTGCATTCCTTGTCACCACAGAGCTGCTGGAATGCTGTGTTCTGCTTCATCCTTCCTTCCCAGCCCTGCTCTCCACAGCATTCCCACATCCCATCACCCAGCCCCAGACCCCAAATCATGCTGTGCCCTGTGCATCTTGCAACGAGGCCTGAGGGAAAGGAGGAGCTGCTCTGGCTGTGCTCAGAGATTCTCTCCAAGCACTGGAAAATGAGTCTCTGATGCTCTGGGCTAGCAGATGTGGGAAATGCACAGAGACCATCTTGTAGTGTCACCTGGGGCTTCGTGGGGCACACAGGGTGCTCCTCCCACCTTTTTCCAGCAGCAGGGCACTGGTCTCAGGGGAGCAATTCCCTTCACTGACAAGGTACTCGTGGAACTCCTTGAAGCCAATGGACTGGAAGATGCCATGCTGGTAATCCTGCCTGGAGAACCAAAGGCAGAGGTCACAGCCATCTCCTGGGGAACAGTGGGAGACCTCAGCCTTTCCCAGAGGGAGGAGCAGAGAGGCTTTGGCTGCTCACCCACCGGTTCTCTGCCACCTTCTCCTGGTTGTAGCGGCGGTGGAAATCCCGCAGCTCCTCCAGCAGCCCCGCGGCCACCATGTCATCCACCCTCTTCTCCAGCCGTGCATCCAGAGCTGCAGGAGGAGAGCAGGACACGCTGAGTTGTGCCCTCGGGGCCGTCAGGACATGAGTCAGCACTGCCAGGCTCCACCTGAGGAAGGCAGAGCCCGGCAGGTCAGGGGAATGAGTTCCCAGTCACGCCCCCTGATGCCAAAGGAGTTGCTGCCTTCTCCAGAGAGGAGGCTGGGGCAGGAGCAGGGAGTCAGCCCTTCCCCAGGCAGCCAGGAGCTCGTTCTCACCTGCCTGGTCTGCGTGGAGCCACAGGATGCAGGAATGTGGGTATTTGAGGGGCCCACCCAAGGGCCCCCCGCCTTCCTCCTGCTGCTGCTGCTGCAGGATTTCACTGTGGGGGATCCCTGTCTCTTCAAACACTTGGAGGCTCCTGGAAGCAGAGACACACAGAGCTCAGAGGCTGGCTGAGAACGAGCTTTCCCATTCCCCCAGCAGCCCCGGGGGCTCCAGCAAAGGCAACCGCAGACACTCGCCCAGATCCAAGCCTCTCATGTGGGGGGGAGGGCAGGTCCCAGCCCCCTGCCCTGCCCGCCATCCCAGCACACCCAGCTCCCGGGGCTGCATTGCTGGCACCCTAGGAGCCCAGAGCACAGCCACCCACTCCTGCCTGGCACAGGGACAAGCCCTGCAGGGGACAGGGATCTGGCTGCAGCCCTGCCCTTTCCAGCCAGGCAGGGCTGCAGGGAAAGCACCAGCGCTGCCATGCTGCTGTGGAGCTTCAGCAGCCCAGCCCAGGCGGGGAGGGAGGTGGAGGAGCCGTGCTGCTGCCCAACCCTCCATCCCCCTGCACCGTGCGAATGCGGTGGGCGGTGTTCTGCTCCCCGGGGCCAGGGCTCGGCTGGGATGGAGCAGCAAGCCTGGTCTTGCTGCCGTGCTATTCCCACAGAGCTCAGCTATGTTACTCAGCCAGCACGGCAGCTTGCTCTTTAAATAGCTCCAGATAAACCCTGCTGCTGCTGGGGCACGGAGTGGGAGCAGCCCCAGAGCACAGCCCAGCACCCCAAAGGCAGCTCGGGCTGGGCTATGTGGCCACAAGGCTCAGATCACAGCGAGTCCCAAGCACCAGAGCTCCAAGGTCCCCCAGCACCGGCTAAGAAGCCAGGAGCACCCCTGGGAGGTGGGAGAGCCCATCCTGCCGTGCTCCCAGGCACAGAATTCCCTCGGGAAGGGCTGCTGGCCCCTGGCACCTCCTGCCCCTGGCACGCAGAGCTCACCTGGCCACTTTGCGCTTGTCGTGGGGGTGCAGCTTGGCTGCCATCTCTGGGTCCACCTGGCTCAGGCGCCGATGGAGCTCAGCACTGTCCAGCTGCTCCAGCTCCACCTTCCTGTCACTGGCTGGCCTGGGGGCAGTGCTGGGCTTCTCCTGGGGACACAAAACAGCCTTAACCAAACCCTGAGCAAGGCCAGTGCAAGCAATAAGATCCCCCAGAGCCATGGGGTGAAGGAGGGGCTTTAGGCTCTTCTTGCCCACCGTGCCCAGTTGCAGGAATCCCACCCTGAACATTGGCCTCACCCTTTCCCAAAGGCTTTCACAGCCCCCCACGGTACCTTGGTGTTGATAAGGACCTTCCAGAGCAGGGACTCGATGTAGTAGTTGGTTCCTCCCACAACAATGGGGATCTTGTCCCGGGCAAAGATGTCTTCGATGTGCCAGAGTCAGGGAGTGTAAGCAGAGATGCAGAGCAGGGAGGGCTGTGGGCAGCAGCAGCAGCTCAGATCCCACTCTCCCAGTCCCAGAGAAGCAGTGAAGCTGCAGGACAGGGTTAGAGATGTCCCTCATCTCTCATTATCCTCTGTCACCTCTGCCAGCCACCACCAGAACTCAGGGACACCCTGGGACTGCCAGGGAGGGCAACACCCAGCACAGATCTTCCCTGGGCTGTCCTGAGCGTTAGCTGGGTAAAAGAAGCCCCAAGCCCCTCTCACCAGCTCCTACCCTCTGAAAAACCAGAGTTAGCTGGGATGTGGAGAGCCCAAACTGGAGGGGAGAAAGCCATTGCTGCTCGGGCAGGCAGGCTGCAGCATGAAAGGATATCAGAGGCACAGCTTTGTCCCTGAAATCCACCACGGTGTAGTTGGAGACGAGAGGATCCACAAAGCTGATCATGTGGTGCTTGCAGAGTCGCTGCTCCTGTGGGGAAACCTTGTTGGTGATGATGTCCAAACCCTTGTACACCTGGGGAAGAGAAGAGAAGAGCCTGGCCTTCACCTCTGTGTCCTGGCAAAGCTGCACTGACCACTGCTCTTTCCCCACACACAGCCTGTCCCAGTCACCTCTCCCAGCCCCTGCTGGTCACTGGGGCAGCCAGGGGACAGGCAGGGGACAACAGGGGCACGTGCCACGTTCAGGCAGGGCAGCAGGAATCCTGCCAACACCTGCCATGCCAGGGCCAAGCTGCCTCTCTCTGGTGTTTGTTCCTGCCCACAGGAGATGAACCGTTGAGCCCAACCACTCATGACTGCTTCCCTGGTTTGGTATAACCCTGTGATTAGGGCTGGGAGGGCTGATTGAGCACTTGGACAGCAGAGTCAGAGCCCAGGCAGTGTCACCAGCCCAGCACAGAGCTCTGAAAGGAGCCACCTCCAAGCTGCCACCTCCTCATCTGCTGCTGCAGCTCAAAGCTCAGGTGTGCTGCTCTCCAAACATTTCCAGCACAGCTTGAGTCTCATGTGGGGCCAAGGATCACTGCTTCCTGCAACATACAAAGATCTCTGTGGATGCAACACACAACTCCATGGAGCCTCTGAAAACACACAAACAGTCTCGGCTCATGCACACCTTAAAAGCCTGATGTGCTGCCTGCTCTCCTTGAGCCCCTTGGATACAGAAGGGTCAGTGATCCCAGGGGAATGAGGAACTGTCCTGGCCAGGGAGAGCCTGATGGGCACAACCAGCAGCATCTCACATGCCTTCTCTCAAATTTGGGATACACAACCTGTGAGAGCACTGCTGAGAGCAGAGCAGGCAGAAAAGCCACGCAAACCAAGCCCTCAGGAGCATTCCTGGTAACGAGCCAAGGCAACCTGGATCCCAGCAGATGCACCAAATCCACCCTCCAGGCTGTGGAAAGCACCAGCCACAGCCCAGCCCATAGATCCAAGGGCTGGAGCTGCCTCAGCTTGGTGTTCCATCACCTCCCTCCCCCAGGAGAGCAGATTCCAGCCAGGAGAAGGGAGGACAGCTCCTCACCCTGCTCCCACCCTAGGCAAACACAGCCCTCCTCAGCACAAGGTGCTGGCAGTGGGGCACAGTGGGGCACAGTGGGGCACACAAAGCCTCTCTGTCCAGCCCAGCTCTGCACCATGCAGGACTGAGCAGGGGATGGCAAAAGAGGTGCTTTGGAAGGATGTCTTTAGTTCTCAGAGCCTTCCTGCTTAAGGGAAGTCTCCCAGCATGGGATAAACCGGGATGATGGGAAAAAGGACTGGAAATGGCTGTACTCATTTCCTCCTCCATCCCCCCCAGAAACCACCCCAGCCAGACTTCAAGAAATAAATTTCCCCTTAATCCCCTCTGAGAAGCTGCCGAGCCTCCGGCTGCAGCGCAGCCTCCACCCACTGCTCCCCTGGTCCCAGACAGAAGGACAAGGTGACACAGAGGTGACCCACGGGCACCAGGCACCGAGAGGCAGCAGGGACCATGCAGGTTAGTGGAGCAGGGAAGCCCAATCCCTGCCTGGAGCAGTCAGGAGAGCTGCTGGAGCTGCCAGGGCTGCTGAACCAGCTCTGCTCCCGTCTTGCTTAACTCAGAGCTGGGAGAGGCAGGGCTGGCTGCTGCTCCTATCCCAAAAGGCTGGCCCGGGGGGCAGGAAGAGAGGGGGAGAGGGAGGGCAACCAAAGCCTGCAGAAAGGCAGCTGCCCCAGGGGATGGTGAGGAGGCAGGACAGGCCCATGGGCAGCTCTGCCAACGTGGCTGCAGGCAGCATATTGATCCCCATTCACCACGGGGCTGCAGTCAGCACCAAAAGCCTTTGAATTCAGTGAGCTTTGGCTCCATGCCTGCTCTCCCCATTTCCAACCCTCCAGCTCCCCCAATTCCCACTGCCTGCCTGGAATCACAGCGAGCACCGAGGGCTGACGAGCAGCTCAGAGGCAGCCAGCAGCCCCCAGTGAGTGCCCTGCACGGGCAGAGCCAGCATCCACAGCTCAGGCTGCTATCCCCAGCTTCTCCTGGAGATTAAACACCGAGAGCCTCCCGGAATATCTGGCAACAAGGGCAGGAATGCGGCGTCAGTGTGTGGGCTGGGAGGAAACAAAGGCAGCCTTTTACACACAGGCAGCAAAGCCCGGAGAAGGTTTCCACCAGCTGGCTGTCGGCAGGGCCTCGCACCGAGACGTCCTCCTGACACTCATTTCTATTTTCAGCCAGCGGCTCAGATAAGCCTTTGTTGCTTTCTAAGGCCCCAAAACAGATTAGCGGCAGCCTGGAGCAGCAGGGCTCCGAGACACGGAACACAAGCCAGCACTAAAGATGCTTAGCCTTGATGGCATCCTCCCACCTCTGCGCTGAGCCCCCCTGGAAGGTCAGCGCTGCCCCTCTGTGAAAGGTGGGGAAACTGAGGCAGGAGACACACACAGCCATGATTCTCGGGATCTGCAGTTCAGGAAGGGCAAGCTCTCCCAAATCTTGGCTCTCCCAAATCCTTGCTCTCTCAAATCCTTGCTCTCCCAAATCCTTGCTCTGCCATCAGTTCCATGCACGATCCCAAACACTGTCACTCTGTCACCATCAGGGGGAAAGCACTGTCCCTGCCCTGAGTGCAAGGAGTGCAGAAGGTGACATGACAGACCCCAAACACATCCAAGTCACCTATGGCTGGGAAAACATCAGGATTTAACCAGGGCCATGCTGGAGAGGAGCACAGAGGACCCAAACCAAGCGAGGGTGCAAGGAGAGCATGACTGACTCCCTGCCATGAGAACCATGTTAGCAAAAGCTCTGGAGATGTCCTGACTCCACACACTGACTGAGAAATGTGTGCTACAGCAACCTCTGGAGAAGGACTGCATCACCACTCCCAAGGGTGAAATCCAGAAGGGACAGTGGATGAAGCCCTCATCAAGCTGGCACAGGGATCATTGCATGTTCACTGCCAGGAATGAAGAAACAGGACCGACTTCACCCTGCCTGGCTCTCCAAGGAATTACTTACTCCTCAACAAAACTCACTGCGATGACAAACAGCAACAGAAAGGATAAAAAGAAAAGATTAAGAGGCCAGCAGATTAACCAGAGCTCCTGAGCTGCAAGCAGGCAGCAGCTAAGTCTGTAATTTGAGCACAGCGACTCAGAGCCATGACGAAAACACCCTGGAGATGGATAGAGGGGTGCCTGTGTGTGGGAACAGGTGGGCTCGGGGCTCCCCAGCCCCTTCCCGAGCCTGGCTCTCGCTCCAGCAGCTGCCCAGAACACTGCCAGCATTTGTCAGAGCTCCTCGGAGCCCAGGGATGAATGCACCGGGGGCGACACGGCAGCTGTCAGCTCCCAGCGAGCAATGGGATTTCCAAACCCCGGCGAGTCTCCCGCGAGGACAGCCCTGCGTGGCAGGGGGACACGCCACGGGGAGAGCCAGCGTGCCACGGGGACAAAGGCAGCGCCGGCTGGGGGGCACTGGGGGTCAGTGGAGCGTGGTGGGGGCTGTGCCGCGGGGCTGCCCGGCTCCCCCGCCCCGCCAGCAC
The DNA here is from genome assembly GCF_008360975.1 of Lichenostomus cassidix. Lineage (NCBI taxonomy): Eukaryota > Metazoa > Chordata > Aves > Passeriformes > Meliphagidae > Lichenostomus > Lichenostomus cassidix. The sequence goes on along the minus strand of NC_139503.1, from coordinate 1,357,794 downwards.
GCTGCATTACGGGATAAAACAGCCGAGCTGCTCGGGCCTGGCTCCACAGTCACGCTAGAATGAGATTAAAAGGAAAGCAGGACAAGAGGCACTCGAGCCCGGATGCCATTGGGCGCCTGCAGCAGGGTCCTCCCCGCGCCAGCATTCCCACAGTGGGGCCTGGGAGAGGCAGAGAGCAAAACACACGCTCTGGAACGGCCACAGGGGGAATTCACAGCGAGCCAGGAGGCTGCAGGCACGGCTGCAGAGGATGCTGTGGGCACAGGAGCATTCAAGGCAGCAGCCACTTCCCCAGTATTAAAGATGAGCAAAGCTTCTGCACTTCACATTTTGCACTCTCAGGATTTTGGTTCAGCTCAGACCTCAAGCACTCTTTCTTCCCCACGAGGTTAAGGAAAATATTCCATAAAATTACTTTCTGATTGCTTGCTCCAGATTCAGGAGGCTGAGGTTTTAAATTTAGCTCGCTGGGACACAAACAGTGACCAGCGTGAGCAGCAAACAGGGAGGCAGGCATGGAACAGCAGGAGTTGATCTCTGAGCAGCACCAAGGGAGTTATTTGCAGAAAACATCTTTTTACATTGAATAATAAATACATTAAGCATTAAACTTGATGGAAAGTTCAGGCGCTATAGGAAGAGAAAGTGAAACACATGAAAGTGTCGACCAGTAAGGAAAATATTTTGCTAAACAGCAACACAATTGTTATTCTTGTGGTGGCTGAAATGTCCATCCTGTGACAAAGCTGAACAAAATTAAGACCAAAAAAATTACTTTTGGCACCTCAGTGTTGACTTAACCCGACTCTACAATCAATATATTCCACACTGCTGATTGCAGGGAGAGACAAGACCACGGTCACTGTCACTGGCAAGTGGAAAATATAATTTTTAATACTCTTTCCCAAATCTCTCGGTGTCCCTTTACTGATGTCAGAGGACACCACCCTGGGTGTCACCCGCTGCCAAGTAACTCCAGCTGCTGCCTCCCTTATTCAACTCTGCACATCTCCACGGAGCACCCGGTGGGTTAAAATTAAAACACCTTCACTCTGGTTTCCTTCCAAAAGGTGAATTTATTGGGGATGCGGGGCTGGAGCAAACACAGCTCTGAGGTTTTGGCTGTGTCGCTGTGCTCAGAGAAAGAACTAATCCCACAGGACACTGTCCCCTGACAGTGGGAGGGGACACGGGGACACTGCTCACCGAACCACTGCTCACCGGGATCGGGGCACCGGGGCTGGGACAGGGACACGGGTACAGGACAGGACAGGGACACCGGGAGCGCATTCAGCGGGCAGGATCACCCCGTGGGCTCAACCCCACCGGACACGGGGCCCGGAGGAACCGGGGGGGAACCGGGAGCTGAGCTTCTCCAGGCCCCGAGCAGGCCCTGCTGACCCTCCAGGCCCAGCCGGACCTTCCCCGGTACAGCCCAGGCCGCTCCCGCTGCAGGCCGAGCCGCCTCGGGTACAGGCCGGACCTTCCCTCGGTACAGGCCGGACCTTCTCCGGTGCAGCCCAGGCCGCTCCCGGTGCAGCCCAGGCCGCTCCCAACGCTCCGGGCCAGGCCCAGCCCCGCCGGGGCTCCAGGCGCGGCTCCTCCCCGGCCCAGGCCCCGCCGAGGCCTCCCCGCCGCCCGGCGCCGGCCGTACCTGCATGGAGTCGGCGCTGACGATCTCCCCGCCGAGGCGCAGCCCGAGCTGCAGCGCCAGCGCCGATTTCCCGGTGCCGGTGGCGCCCAGGATCACCACGAGCGGCCGCGGCGGGCGCGGGGCCCTGCCCAGGCACAGCGCGGCCGCCGCCGCCATGGCCCTGCCGGTCGGGCGGGCGGGACGGGGGCGGGCCGGGCCGATCAGCCCGCGGCAGGATGGGGCCGGGCCGGCAGCGCGGAGTGCCCCTGCCCGCCGGGGCTCCGCTGCGAGCCCGGTCCCCCTCCATCCTCTGTGTCCCGCTCCGTCCCCACACCCAGCCCGCTCCCCTCCCCGCGTCCCGGGCGGACAAACCGATCCCCACTCCCCCGGCCCGTTTCGGGTCCCCCGTTACCCCCCAGGCCCCTCATGCCCGTTCCGCATGTGGGGCTCTGCTCCGGGGTCCCTTTTTTTAGGACGGGGTGGGAAGGATGCTGTTGCCGTAGCAACGGGGCAAGGGGATGAGGAGCGGGGCTGTTGCCATAGCAACGGGGCAGAGTAGGATGCTGCGAGGGGGCTGCTGCCATAGCAACGCGGAGCAGCGTGTTGCCGTGGCGACCGCAGCCTCCTCCAAGGCTCGTCCTCCCTCCTCATCGCCACGGCAACAGGAGGAGATGGGGAGCGGGCGGCTGTCTCCGTGGCAACCGAGGGGAGGAAAACGGGAGCCCGTTGCCATGGCACCTCCGCGGTGCTGCTCTCCCTGGCAACACACATCCCTCGCCATGGCAACTGGGAGAGGGAGGCTGCGGGCCAGGGGGGTGTGGGCAGCCGGCCCCCCTCGGCAGGGAAGGGATTATCGCCGCCTCGGGAAACTGTCCTAAAAATTTGCCAGCCCAGGCGTGAAGGCGGCATCGCGCCCGTGACACCCCCGGGCCGGGGCAGGGGTGGGAGGGAAGATGTGGAGGGCGAGCAGAAGTGGTTTGGGGGTCACGGCAAAGGGCAGGGTGTTAGCAGGGCAATGTGCATTAAAAAATAACTAATTCAAGCCCTGGAAATGCCGACTTGTGATGATTGTGGCTGACAGTCCCAAATTGCAGTGCTGAACAAGCGAGTAGGAAAGCCCTGTGTGCTTATTTTGTTCACTTCATAGAGCTGTCAGTCTCCTTCCCTCATCCTGACCATGACAATATGAGGGGAGACACGTGCTCCAGTAACCAGGGAAGTTTCAGGAGGATAATGCATGCAGGCTTTAGGCAGGAGAACTCAAAGATATTTGCAAACTGTTCAGTTCTTCAGTTTGATTTGGGACCAGCTACATCTCCCACTGGTGATGGTTTCAGCTCAGCCTGTGGATCTGCTCATCACTTCCAAGAGAGATAATTAATGTTTTAAACTTCCTCTGCGCTTCCAGCATGAAGATAAAAAGCCCAGCTTCCTAAAAACCTTCTCAGGAGGGTCACCTTGAGCCGAGAAAAGACACCAGGCTGCGAGTGTGAGTGTCACAAAAACACAACAAAAATAAACCGTTCGAGGGGCTGGGACATCTGGGCTTTGTTTCCTGCGCATGGGCGAGGTGTCAGATTTAGGTCACCCTGCTCCCTGGTTAAGCTGTGGGTCATGGGAGCACCTTTTAATGCAGCTCTGAGAGGCTGTGACACCGTGTGATGCAATACAGAGTGTGAAATGTCGCTGGGACCGAAGGGCATGGGTGTTTAAGGGTTTCTGTGTGGAATTGTTGCTGTTTAACTCTGGTTTCCCCCCTGGGTGATCAAGGCTCCAGCAGCAGCTCCTCGCTCCTGACTCCTCAGCAGTAACATAATCCCACATCCCTCCTGCATTTCGAGTAAGACTTTGCTGCCAGGACAAAGGAAACCCAAACGCATCGGGTTTGGGGGCAGCGGGGAGAACACACATATATATAATTTCATCCACTTAGCAGATCTGGGATATGGAGCTCTCCAGTGCTCCTGGAAGCGAGTGGATTGCATTCCCCCCTCCCTATAGGGTTACTGCCAGCCCCAGCCCCAGCCCCTGACCTGTGGGGCAGAGATCACCCCACACCCCCTGCCCCAAACCCCATTAGGGGGGTTTACAGTTACATCAAAGCCTTCTCCGAGCCCAGCCTGGGCTCTCTGCCCTTCCCTGCCAATAAAACCACTTAAAAGGAGGAAAAATAATCCAGGTGATTCATTTCCCTGGCCCCACCACCATGACCACTTCTTCTTCCATTGCTGGGAGAAAAACAGGACAAAGAGCTCAGTCTTGGTGCAGCTAAGCCCTGATGCAAAATAGATTAATTTCTATTCGTGCTCAGGATACCCCCAAAACCTGGGGGCCACAGCAGCCCCCCCAGGAGCACCACGGTGTGATACATGGAAACCCACAGCCGACTGCATGGAAAAAGCCAACCCAGGCTGTTGCAAACTTATTTATTTATGAAGTGTGAGGTAATGAAGAAAGTGCTAAATCCAACCAGTGTTAACTCTAACAGTTCTCAGCAGGTCAGCAGGGACCCGAGGGTGCCATCCTGCAGGACCACCCCTGCCAGCACCCCTGGGAGGGGACAGGGGACTCTGCCACCCACACACCCCACCGCAGGCTGGGCAGCAGCAGGGCACAGACAGGGAAGGCAGAGCAGCCCAACCTGCAAAGCCCAAAGCTTCGCTGGGGATTTTAAGTGGCTGCTGGTGAAGGGGTACTCACAACAGTGGGAAAAGGGGTCACAAGGATGCTCACAAGGATGGGAAAGGGATAAAAATCCCCTGTTATTGCAAATGAGTGGTTTGGAGAGCTGCAAGGGGGTGAATGGCCTCTGCGAGGACTCAGCTCAAGGGTCCAGCAGGAGCCAGCCCCTTCCTGATCTCCCTAAAGTGCAGCAGGACTGAGCCCTCCCCCAGAGCAGGAAATCCCCCCCTTTAAAAAAAAAAAAGTTTTTATATTTATATATATATATATATAAAAAAGCAAACTCTTTACCAATACTTCTCAAAAAGTGGTACAAAAATACAGTATAAAAACACAGCCTCCAGTATAAGACTCGCAGTTACAGCAGCAGTTTCTAGAACATAAAATCCAAGATCAGCTACTGCGTGAAGTGACAAGGAAGTGAGGTACGGTCCAGCCGAGCAAGGGGATTGCCCACAGGGTGCTGTTCATCCTGGTGAGAGACACACCCTGCCATCACCATCTCCATGGGATCCATCCAGAGGTGAGCCCCGTGCTGGGCTCTGTGTCTGCCTGCTGCCAGGAGCCAAGGCAGACATGGTTGCTTGGGATTTTTAGGGCAAGGCAGATGACCAAGGGCAGCTCCCAGCAATGCTGTCGGTGGCAAATGGCAGAGAGGGGTGTAGGGGATGTGGGGAGGGGGAAAAGGCTTGAGCTCTTGAATTGGAGGAGTCACTGAGGAAGCTTCACAGTGGGGACAAGGGAAATCTTGCAAGACCCGGTGCCAAGAAGCCAAGCCCGGGTAGGCAATGCTGTGGGGACTCCACTGTGGATCCATTCCCACAGCCACTGCATGTGCTCCAGCCCCCGGGGCCAACAGTTCAACAAGCAACCAAAAAATAAAAAAATGTGCAAATTGAGAAGGAGCTGGGGGGTCGTGGGGACCAGGGCAGGGGGCACACCGGGTGCTAGTGCCCCTTGAGGTGAGCAATCCGTTTGAGCAGCTGGGTCTGGCGCAGCTGCAGCTGCCGCTTCTCGGCTGCCATCCTCCTCTCGGCGCTGATGAGGGACTGCAGGTACTCCGAGGATTTGCTCAGGATCACCACTTTGGGGGTCTTGGGGCAGCTGGCCAGCCCGGGCACCTGGTCCCGCAGGGCCAGGAAGCGCGAGCGCAGGTCGTTGCGCCGCTTGCGCTCCAGGTAGTTGTGGTTTTTCCTCTTGGCCACGTCCTCGCTGTCAGAGCCGGGGCTGCTGCTGGCCTTTGGCAAGCTGGGCTCAGGCAGGGTCACGGCAGGGGCTGGCTCCGCAGCACTGGGGGGCTCATCCTCCTCCTGGTCCTGCTGGGGTGACTCCGGTGGGGGACAGGAGTCCGGCGGCGAGCGAGCGGCGTAGTTGTGCTGCTGCTGGTGGACGGAGATGTGGAAGCGTTTCATGCAGGGGTCCAGCGGGTCGGCGCGCAGCGTGATGGTGACTGGCTTCCTGAGGCTGAGCGATTGTCTCTTGTCCACTGTCACCACGTCGATCTCTTCACCTTCTGCTCACAACCGGCACGGCAAAGAAAGAACAAATCCTCATCAGCTGGGAATCGTCAGTCACCCCCAGCCACCTTTTTGGGGATCCCCACAGCCCCCTGGATGACCTCCCCACTAAAGTTTGCTCATGCGCTGCAAACTCTGCCACCTGCAGAAGGGACTGTGTGATTTAAATGCCCTTCCAATACCATCACGTGGGAAGGAGTGGAATTCCCTCCCTGTTCGTGCGCCTGGTCCCCCAAAATCGGACTGGGAGGCTTTATTTCTGCCTCACTTCAGCACCAGGAGCACCATGTGTTCATGATAAAGGATCATCAGGCAAGAAACAGCCGAGCCCTCCTGCGTGGTGAGGGGGGTAGCTGGAGGAGCAGGATGCTGGGACAGCCTAGTTCCAAAGTTCATCCCCGTCGGGTGCTTTCATGGCCCATTGGAATTGTAAATGAGGGATATAAGGGCAGAACTACCCTTTGTTCCCCTTGGCTGCAGCTTCCCACCTCGGTGACTTGTTACTTTTCACAAGTGATAAAGCCCATTCAGCCCCGGCTTCCCGGGGACAGAGGGGACAATCCCCCACTGTGCAGGGAGGGAGGGAGAGGTGAAGAGGTCCCTACAACAGACTCTGAACCTCAAAGGCATCTCAAGCTCAGGAACAGAAAGACCTAAATAAAGCATAGCTGGCCCCAAAGTACCCTGCCTGTTGCCATTGCGGTTGTCCCATCCCAGTAAAGCCTGGTGGCAGGGAGCTGGCTCTAGGGACAGCCAGCCGAGCGGGCTCCCGACACATCCGCGATCGCCCTCACTTTAGGGGATGAGCCTCCAACTTCTTTCCTAGGCTTTGGGGACAAATACAGCCACTTGCTAAAGGTCCTCCGAGATGGTCAAACCCCCACCAGCATCGTGAACAGAGGCTTGGCCCCCACCCTCCTGCAAGGGGGTCTCCTGCTCGCAGCTCCAGCCCCAACCCTCCAGGCTTTGGGGGCTCAGCCCAGCAAGCCCAAACCTCCCTGGTACTGCAGTAACTGGGATGGGGAGCACTCATCAGTGTAACAACCCGCGCGGTCTCAGCCCCGTACACACACACACCTCGTTAATAAAAGTCAGACCGCATAGCCCCGCCTCCCGAACCCGCTCATTGGCTGTCCCGCGGGGCCAGCCGGCCATCCTGCCATCCCATTGGTCGGTTCTTCCGTCCATCAGCGCTGCCCCTCTCATTGTTCGCAATCTGTTGCTTTTTGTTCGGCGCCCACGTGGCGCGGCCGGACCCCTCCGGGACCCCCGGGCACCGGGACCCCACCGGCATCCCCGCCGCTCCCGCCAGGCCCCCGCATATTTGGGTTAAGCCTCTTAACGCCCGCGACCTGGCTTACCGTCCCCGGGCTACTAATGGCATTAAGTCCCGCGCCGTGACTCACCGGCGCAGGTGGCGGCCACCGGCAGATTTGTTAACGGGGTCACGGCACGGCGGCAGCGCTCCCACGGCAGCCGAGTCAGCCCGGCCTCCGTGGGAGCGAGGGAAACAACGTACGGCCCCCGACGGGGCTGCGGGGTTTGGGGAGAGCCGGAGGGTGTTTGCAAATAAGCACCGAAAATCGGCGTGAGATCGGAGAGATGCGGGGCAGTGGCGCCACACCGCCCTTGGCGGGTGGGTTCCGGAGGGATCCCTTCCCAGCCCGACCCCCTGCCTCAACACCCACACAAACACCCCGGGCGGGACGGGCAGACGTGCCCCGGGGCTGGGCTGGGACACACCGCAGCTGATGCGGCTGTTCCTGCCCGTCCTACCGAGCCACCGCCTCGGGGGACACGCCGCTGCTCCCAAACCTGCTGCCCCCAGGGCGTATTTTGCCTTTTGTCCCGAGGGAAACCCGTCCCGGGTGGACCGTGGGAGGAAGGAGGGGGAGCAGCCGAATTTGCGAGCCGGCGGCAGAGCAAGGCGAGAAACCCCAAACTTTCCGCGGTGAGCTGCAAACTTGCCCTTCAGCCTTCCCACGAGGTTTCCGTGGGGCCAGGAGGAGCGAAACGGGCTACCAGAGTCCCACGCAACAGCCGGAGGGAGCTCCACGCACCCTCCCGAGAGGGGCAGGGGTTTCCCGAGCAGAAACCCCGCGGGAAAGGGGAGCAGCCGAGCCTGCTTTGTTCGTGGGGCCGGGACCGGGGCTCGCTTGGAGTCTCAACAAAGGCGCAGCCCGGCTGGGAGGCTCCCGGCACGCACATGTGTGGACACGCGTGTTCCCCACGCCGGGCTCCAGCAAGGCTGGAGGCACCTGGGCGGCGGAGCGGCTCCATCCCTTACCGGAATCGCTCTGGCCCTCGGATCCCGAGGATGCGGGGATCTTGCTCTCGGCCAGCGGGCAAAGGAAGACGGCAGCGGGATCCACGCACTCGCTCACGGAGCTGCTGAACCCGAAATCCTGCGCGAAGGACGGTTTGTGCGGGGTGGCTCTCTGCGTGCCCGTGGAAAGTTTCTCTGTCATTGCCTTCTCCAGTCTCTCCCGCGCTGAAAATCCGCTCCACATGCAATCCTTGAGGATGAAAGCGCTCAGGTTGCCGAAGATCTGCCCCGTCCCTATGAGATACTCCGGTTCTTCCCCGGCCAGGCAGTACCGAGAGAGCCATCCCGAGCGCTCCTCCGCCGCCGAGCAGCACCCCTTCTCCCCGGGGACACCCAGCGGGGACAGCGGCGGCGTGGGGACCAGCTCGAACTTCTTCCAGATGTCCTCGCTGGGCGCCGTGGAGCGGTGGAAATCCTCCTGGGCGTCGTGATCGTAGAAGTAGTGCTGGTACGAGTCAAACTCCATCTCGGCACGGGGAACGGAGCGGCGGAGAGAAAACCGGGGACAACCCCCCGAGAGCCGCGCTCAGGAAAGGGGCAGCCCCAGGGATGAGGGGGATCCCCCACCCCGGTGCCAGCCCCCGAGCCGGGACCGCGGGCGCATTGTTCCCCCCGCTCTTATAGCCCGGCCGCGGCGCCCGGTCCCGCCCCCGCCAATCGCCGCGCTGCGATCTGCATAAAGGGCGCGGCCATGCACCGGTCCCCGCCCCCCGAGGGGACACGGTGAGGGGAGCGCTCGGGGGTCACCGGGGTGCCGATCCCGCTCCGGGGATGCTCACGGGGTTCTGGACCGTGCGCTGGGCTGGGGGATCTCCAGGAGATTTCCCGGAGCTCCCAGCGCCGTCCTGAGCCCACCGCGAGGGGCAGCGTTTGGGGGATCCCCCTCTGCAAGGGCTAAGGAGGGACACCCGGCTGTGCCACCAGCCTGGGGGCGACAGCAAAGCAAACTGGAGAAGAGCGGACAATTCATAGGGAAGCATCGCCTGCTGCCAGGGACCATCTTCGAGTGCTCTTTCTCATCTGTCCCCCCTGCCTGCCTGTCACCCCAATTCCTGTTGGGCTCCCGAGCTCACACCGGATGCTGCCACCACAGTGGTTGTGGCACTGGGCAGCAGTGGGGTCACTCGGTGTTTGTGTCCAGCTCAGGGTGCCACCCTGGATGCCACCCAGAGGCATCCCCACTCCTTCCTAAAGCCCTCACAGAGCCAGCTGGGAGCTCTTCCCCTCTGAAAGCCACCAACTCCGGCAAAAAGCTGGTTTTAAGAACGAGGAGCACCAAAAATACAGAATCTCATAGTGCCCATGAGGAACGAGGTCTGTGCATGGAGGAATGGCCATGGAGGGGTTGGGAGCCACCAGGGATGTCAGGAGCCACGGGCTTGGGATCTCCAGGAACACACACAGCTCCCACCACCTGCATTTTGCCCACGCAGCACCTGGCACATCCAGCCGTGGGGTCCAGAGGGACACACTGTGTCCTTGGGGACCCGGGTGAGCCCAGCAGGATGCTGCGTCTCTCCAACGCCAAGTTCCTTCTAGAAAGGCAATAAATGTTGTGAAAACAGCGAGGCTCTCACCTCCGGCACTAATTGTTACACACACGCACACACATGGGTACAAAGTCCACCAACGAACAGATTCCCCTCGCAGTGTGTGAAACCACTTAACCCCAGCGCCTTCCTTTTGCTGTGGATGAGGCCACAGGATTTGCCCCAGCCGGCAGCACCGGGAGCTGGGGGTCTGGGGGCTGATGCTGCGGGTGCAGCACCGGCCCTGCAGGAAGGAAACTGTCCCAATCCAGCCACCAGTACAGCCCAGTACAGCCCAGTGCAACCCGGCTCTGCACGGCTCGGTATGGTCATTCATGGGCCAGTCCAGCCCAGCATAGACAAGCCCAGTCCAGCCCAGCCTGGCATGCATCAGTGCTGCCCAGTCCGGTCCATCACAGCTCCCCCCGCTCCCCCCCGGTCCCCCTCGGTCCCCTCCGGTCCCTGTCCCCATCCGCCGCCACCGGCGGGCGCGGGGCGCCACCTGCCGGGCCCGGGAAGCACCGTCGGCGGGGACACGATGGGGACATGGCACCGGGCACAACCCGCCCGGGGGGACAGCGCTGCCCAGCGCTCCGTGCCTCAGTTTCCCCATTGCTCATGCCCACAGCGGGCACTGGGCTGGCGGCTGTCCCGCGGTCCCCAAGCAGTGATGTGTCCCTGTGTGCCCCGCTGTGGCCCAGGGCAGCTCCGGCCCTTCCCTTGCTGGCTCGGAGCATCGGCGGAGCTTGCAAAGCTTTGCCATCCCTGCACCTCGGAGGATGCTGTCCCGGGACTGTGGTTGCCCAGCCGTGAGGTCCCCGTGATGGCCCTAAATGCCCTCTTGGCCCTTCCAGGGCAGCCCTGAGCATCCCAACCCTGCTCGCACGCCCGCGGGGCTCGGGCAGGAGCTGCGGGATCCGGGCATCCCTGCGGAGTCCGGGCTGATGTTCCCTTTGTGCTCCGATCTCAGCCTTGGCCACAGTCCCCAGTCAGGCTGGCAGCCCCGGGCATGTCCCCAGGGTGTCACCAGCCGCAATCCTCCCACCTCAGGGCAGCGCCCGCCCTTTTCCCTCTCTGGGAAGCCCGGGTGAAGCCCTCTCTACCTCCTTAGGAAACAAATCGCCCGGCATTGAGGGCAGCGGCTGAACTGCCACAGAGGTTTGTCCTGTCCCAGCACCTGCAGTGACAAGTGGCCATGGTTGGTGACACGGCTGGCACTGCCCCCAACCGTCTGTGCCAACACCAACACATCTGCGGGCACAGGAGCAAACCTCCCCCAGCCTATAGCGCCCGGCCACGTCTCCTTCCTTCCTCCCTCCCTGCTGGCCTCTGGGATGCCTCCGGCTTTTCCCAGGGCGAGGCAGGGGCTTGTCCCGGTTTCGAGGGGCTCCGGATGCTTTGAAGCTGCAAAAGCACCGCTGGAGAGGGCTGGAGGGGCAACGCAGCCCTTTCATCGCAGCCTCTCCAGGTTCTGGGCAAACAGGAGCCGAGAGCCTCTCGCTGCGGCGCCGGCTGTGCAAACAGGGTGGGTGGGTGACAGACCCGGCGGCTGCGGTGACAGCCACAGAGAGGCCACCCAGGGGACAGGACAAGCCGCGCCGTGCCCCACAGTTGCAGGGTGCTGGCACAGGCGCCCAGGCGGCACTGAGTGCGTGTCCCCAGCGCTGGCACAGCCCACGGGAGCTGCCGTGGCCCCGCTGGTGGTTGGCACTGCTCCACACATGATGCAAGGGCAGCTCCTGGGGGCTCTGTGCCCTTTGGATCCCCACTTCCAGCAGGGCTGGGCTTTGAAGCTCGAGACTCCAGAGCACTTTCCCGCAGTGGGAAGCCACCCCCCGAGTCTGGAAGGTGTCCCAGGGGTGTCCCAGGGGTGTCCCAGGGGTGTCCTGGGCTCTGCCTCTGGCTGTCCCCATCCCACTGCAGCAGCAGCCTTCGAGCCAATCTGCCATCCCCATGGAGACTTGGATCCTCAGGGAAGGAGCAGAGGCTGTGAGCCCTGTGCCAACACATCCTGGCTCCATCTTGTCCCCCTCAGCCTTGTGACATGGTCCCCAGGGTCCCACACCGGAGAGGGCTGGGCAGCACAGCGCAGATCCACGTGCAGCCATGCAATGTGTCCCCTTTGTCCCCAAGAAGCTGTTGGGTAACAGCCACAGAGTCTGGCTGGAGGTTTGCAAAATGCCATCCCAAGCCCCTTTGGGGTACAGAGCACCACTAAATGCTGCCCAGCCTTACAGGGAAGGGGACAATGCCCACAGTGCCAGGGTCACACCAGCCTCAGCTCCCTGGGCATGCAGCCACCACCCTGAGTGTGGAGAGAAAGGAGAGGAAAATGCACCATCGGTTCTTGTCCTGCCGCCTCCTCACCCACCTTCACTCCTTTTGTCCCTGTCATGCCCTGCCTGACACCAGGAGGTGCCCTGAGCCCTGGAGAAGCTCTGTGGAGTGCAGACAGTGCTGCCATGCTGGGGAACCACACTCAGGTCTGTGCCCACCCAAAACTCTGGGATCACCTCGCTGCTCCTTGTCCCCAAGCCCATCCTCCCTGTCCTGGCTGGCCCAGCCTGGCAGGGCTGTCTGGTTTCGGGTGCTCTCACACTTGCTCAGATCCTGTTCCAGGCTGTGCCGGATGTGTGACAGCGGGAGGTGTGGGTGGCAGTCAGGATGGCATCATGCACTGGAGCCCCATCCTTCCATGTCCCCAGGGCCAGCATTTGGGTCCCATCCCCACAGAGGCCCCACAGAGTCCCCAGCTGAGGGAAGTGGAGGCCAGGCTGGTGTAGTGTCACTGTCAGAGGGGTATTTGAGCTGGTTCTGGTGACAAGAGTGACACAGTGAGTGGCTCAGCCCCAACCACCTTTGGGTCCCTGGACTCCTCAAGCCTGCCAGGAGCTGCTGCACCAACATCCCTGCTGGGATCAGCCCGTGGTGGGTCATTTATCACCATGAGGATCCCCCAGAGCATCTGTTGGGGAGGAAGGTCTCAAATCCCCCACCGGAAATTGTGCAATACCAGATCTGGGGGAGAAAATCCTCCTAATCCAGGGAAATCCTGGTCTGTCTACTTCTCCTCTTCATATGTAAGGCTGGGTTCACCTATCTGTGGTCTTTCTGCACAATCTCTGTCTCTCTCTTTGTTCCCCTAAAGCCGTGTTTGCCCAGGAGGCAACTCCTGAGTGCTTTGCTCAAGGACAGGAATTCCAGAAGCATTCCCTGGAGCTGAGGAGCCCCTGGACAAAGGGAGCAGAGTAATAGTGTTGGGGTCACCCACAGTGGGGAGTCTGGTCCGTACAGGATGGCCAAGTGTCACCACAGGAGTCCCCTCTGCTCCCGGGCGAGAGGTTTTCTTTGTGAAAAGGGAAACTGAGGCAGGTCTTTATCTACACCTTGCTCCTCTCCTGTTCTGAGGTATTTTGTGCCACTGATGGAGCCTCACACAGGTCCCTGTCCCCAGAAGGTCAGGGGTGCTGTCTGTGACACACAGCAGAGCAGGGGATCCCACTGCAGGTGTGTGAGGGGACAGAAACTGTGAGTCAGTGGTGACAACAGAGCAGTGCTCCCGAAACCAGGGAGTGCTTGGAGCTGCTGGGCCACCCACCCTGCCCTCCTCAGGTTCTGCTCCATGCCAGCTCCCTGCTCCGTGCCAGCTGCCCATGCCCATGCCCAGCTCCAAGTGGCAGTCAGGGGACAGCCCTGGTGCCACGCTGGCCCTCTTGGCTCTGCAGCCCCATCTCAGGGTGGCCTTTGAACCCTCATGGCCTGAACCGAGGGGAGCTGGTGGCTGTCACTGCGGTGACACGACACTGACACAGGTCTGTGTGTGCTCACGGTGGGGTAAACAGCACCTGGCACGGCTGAGAGGGGCTGGGATCGATGTCCTTGTGGCCATCCAGGGAGGGGGACACTGCGAGTGTCCCCTGCATTCTTTTTAGCAGGGTCTGTTGTGATCGGACAAGGGGTGATGGCTTAAACTGAAAGAGATTTAGGTTAGATGTGAAGAAAGTTTTTAGGATGAGGGTGGCGACGCACTGGTCACCCAGAGAGGTGGTGGATGTTCCACTCCTGGAAGTGCTCAGGGTCAGGTAGGATGGGGCTCGGAACACCCTGCCTGGGAGGTGGAATGAGATGGGTTTTAAAGTCCCTTCCAACCCAAACCATTCTGCGATTTGAAGGGATGAAGGGCTGGGATAGAGTGAACGGACGGAGCAGGGGGCTGAGGGATGAGAGAATGGCGGAATGGAGGGATGAGGCGATGTGGAGACGTGGAGAAAGCACCGGGACGCAGGGATGGGAAGACTGGGGCGAAGGGCTGGGCCAGGAGAAGGAGGAGGAGGAGGAGGAGGAGGCGAGGGGGTGGGCCCGTGCCCGGCCGGCCCCTCCCGGGGCGGGCTCTCCCGGTACAAGGGCGGGCAGCTGCCGCCCAGCTCATTCATCGCGCACGCATGGCCGGGGGCGGCGGCGGCGGCGCGGAGCGGGCCGGGGCTGGGGGGCTCCTGCCGCCCGCCCTCCGCCAGCATCGCCGCAGGGTGAGCACCGCAGCGGGGTCCGGGCCGGGTCGGGGCGGGGGGGTGCTTCCCGGGGTCGCTAACGCCGATCCCGCTTGCAGGAGAGCCGCGAGCGGCTGTCGGTGTGCAGCAAGTTGTGCTACGCCGTCGGGGGAGCTCCGTACCAGATCACGGGCTGCGCCCTCGGCTTCTTCCTCCAGATCTACCTCCTGGACGTGGCGCAGGTACGGCCGGATTGGGGCTGGGGGTCTAGGAGGGGATTTACAATGGGGCTGGGAGTCCCAGCGCTCCCGGTGCCGCTTTGCTCGGGGGATGGAGTGTCCCGACCGCCGCCAGGCCCCCGAGGGTGGCTCCGGGGGCTGCGGGTTTCCCCCGGGCCGGTGTTTTGCCGTGCGGGTTTCCCACGAGTGTTTTCCTGTGCGGCCGCTCTGCGCTTGGGTTCCCCACGCGGTAAAGCGGGGTCGTGGTGGCTGTTTGGGGACCCATCGTACAGACCCGCAGCGTGCCGAGGCGGTGAGAAACACAGAGGGAAGGAAACCGCGGGGGAGTCCCCGTGGGCTCCCTTGTGCTGGGTTTGGGGAATTCTGTTTGTGCAAAGAGTGTGGCTGGGCAGCACTCGGAGGTACTGGGAGCCTCAAATCCCCCTGAACGAGGGGGAAAGACTGAGGGACTGCTCCCAAATGGTCGTGGGGTCACAGTAGGTAGGGTTGGGATGGTCCTGAGGGGTGCAGGAAGAGCAGCTGGGGGCACTGGGGGTTTGCAAGTCATGACACAAGTTCCTCCTCCTGCAGGTGGACGCTTTCTATGCGTCCATCATCCTGTTTGCGGGACGAGTCTGGGATGCCATCACAGACCCCATGGTGGGCTTCTTCATCAGCAAAACCTCATGGACCCGCTTCGGCCGCCTGATGCCCTGGTAAGAGCTGCCGGGAGCAGCCTGCATTCCCTGCCTGATGTGTCACAGCACTTCCAGTCAGCTTTGGGTGTCCCCTGGCATGAGGTGTGCAGGGCAGGACGTGCTGATGCCCTGGCTCACCCAGGGAGGTGCCAAGTGCTCCAAAAAGCCCCAGGTGCCACCAAGAGCTGGGTGGCCTCAAGTTTGTGCCTGTTGCTCTGGCTGGTCCCAAGCAAGGCCTGGCTGACCTCAATGTCACTGCACCTGCAAGCTCTGAGCTCCCTGCCACCATGCTGGACTTTGTTCCTGTGGTGGCTGCAGAGCCCTGGCTGGTGGCAGCCGGAGCAGATGGAGGAGGGACGGGGGTGTGTGGTCGATCCATGGTGGTGCAAGTGCCGGCTGATGGTCACGAGGGTGCTCCCCGAGCAGGAAAACAGCTGTCATGGATCTGGCTGTCTGCACGTGGATGCTCCTGCCACGCTTGGCAGCGGGGAGCTGGGTGATGGGATGGGCTTTGTGAAGCCCCGAATGGCTCGTGCCTGCACCCGGGGCTGGCTTAGGACATCCCTCACCACCTGTTCCTGCACGGGATGTGGAGCACTGCAGGGCGCTAATGCCTACGCGGGGACAGGGTGGCATGTCCTGTGCTAAAATAACCCTGTGGGATCGCTGGAATACAAAGAGGGTGGGATTGGGGGCAGCGGAGCTGGAGGGACGCAGTCCTTTCCCCTGCAGATTATACCCTCTGCTTCCTGGCTTTCCTGGAATAGCTCTGGGCCGCAGCAGGCAGTTGCTGTAGCCAGGCTGCACACACGTGGCCTGAAATAGCTTCTCCCTGTGCGCGGCGGGGTCTGGGGTCCGAGATTAGCCGGGGCTGGCTGGGCGTGCGGCAGGGCTGTGTGGGAGAGCCACGGATGGCTCCGCTCGCCCTAATCTCGAGGCAGGGGGTGGGACTGAAGTGGCCGCATTCCTCCGAGCTGCTCCCGCTTCGTTAAAATTAGCCAGAGCTTTCTGCCGGTGCTGGGCCCCTCCGCAGCGCTGGGGCAGCTGCAGCTCGCTGCTGTTGTGCATGGCTCAAGGGCTGCCCGCCGAGTCCCATTTGGATGGAGTCGAGGTGGTTTGAAACCTCTCAAAGCCAGGTTTTTCTGGCTCCGTGGGGTTGCACAGCCCCAGGCTGGTGTTGGTGCTGTGGCTGCAGAGCTGCTGGTGCTGCCTCAGTTTCCCTGTGTGCAGAGCCAGGCACTGGGGTGGTCTCAGAGGCTGCTGCCTGACCCCAGCCCTCAACACCTGCGAAGTGACCCCACCATGTGCGAGGGTTTATTCCCGGGCTTTGAAGGGGCTGATCTGAGGGACCAAGCTCACGCTGGCTCCAGATCAAACCTTGTGGCTGCTCCAGCTCCTTGGAAGGGAGAGGACACCTTCCCCGAGGGCCATCACCTCTCTCCCTTTCAATTCTTTCTCTTTAAACTCTTTTTGGCACAGTTCCTTCCACCACCTCATCCACTGGCTGCTTCCTCCTCTCCCCCAGCCTCGTGGACGTCATTCTGTCCCCAGCTCCGAGTCGAGATCCCCATTCCCTTGACCACCCGGCTGACTAAACTTTTCCTTGATGTTTTGGTGGCTGAGAAGCCCCTGGCTTTGACCTTCCCGGGGGGCAGCAGCCGTTTGCAAACAGTTAAAGGCGGCCGGGCCGGGAAGGGGTGTGCGAGTGGCACAAAGGAACACACCATCGAGCCGGGGCCAATGAGCGCCGGGGCACGTCATACAGCCGCCTCCGAGCGCCTTAATCACCTCGCCCTGGGTCAGGGGTTACTTTCAGTCACTCCTATCCCTGCCAGGACCTGTGGTCAGCCCTGGCCGAGGCTCAGCTCGCCGGTGCTGGGGGTCACCCGCGGGGGATTGGTACATCTGACGCTCATGCGATGGCGAGCGTGACGCGGTTCCCGCTCTGGTGGTTCATTCAACATTTGTCTCGGCTCCACGTATGTGAGCGGAGGAGATAAGCGGCAGCGAGGAGGGGCTGGAGCAGCTCGCTCCTTTCCTCCCGCCTCTTCCCCCCACGGGGTGACGTGGGCGCGCAAAAATGTGCATATGTTGGGTCCTCTGCTGCTCTGTCGCTGCTCTCCATCCATGGAGATTCTGTTTCTCGCTCTCCCCGCTCCCTCCCCGACTTTAAACTTAAACTTTGCGTCCTGTACGTCAGCCGGATGGAAAGATCTCGCTGTCCCCTGGCAGTGAAGGGCCAGTGAGTGGCTCTGTCCTGTGTCCAGTTCTGCTGGACTCACTCCTGGACTCAGCCTCTGTCCTGGGGTTTGTGGAGAGCGGGGTGCTCACAAATCCCCGGCAAAATCCGTCTCCTAAACAGATGTGGATTTAACCTCCACACCTGGCTCGCTTCCCTCTGAGAGCAGGGATTCTTCCCGTGCTCCACTGAGTGATGGGAGGCCCTGGGTGTCTGTGGTGCAGGGCAGAGCTGTGCCTGGGCTGTCCTGCAGCAGGACAGGGGTATGAGATCTGCTGGATGCATTGGATGCCCTCGCTGGCTGATCCTGCAGGAACTGCTGCCAAGGCCCAGCCCTTGAGCAATCCCCTCATCCTCTGTTGCATTTTGCATCCCATGTCCGTGCTTCCGCAGCTCTGGAAGGCTGGGCAGAGGTGGAGGAAGGAGCCAGCCTGCTGCTGGCTGGTGGTTTGCTCCATTGCTGCCAGCAGAGCAGGGCTGACCCCACCACCAGGGCCTGGGGGGCCTTAGCAGCAAAGCCAAGCTGGTGAGAGGTTTTTTGGCTGCTGGGGAGCAGGGCTGAGCTGCCTGGCTGCTCCCCTGCCTTTGCCAGCATGAGGGAGGTGATTACATCCTGCTGAACACAGCAGTGCTGCCTGGGGGGGGGAGGTTGGGGCCAGGGGTGGAAGCCAAGGGCAGGAGCAAATCAATCACTTCCATGGAGGACTTCTCTGTTACTGCAAGAAAGATCTTCCCTGGAACTCTGAGTCAGTTCTTCCAACCCTGTGTGACCTGAGCTGCTGCTTCCCTAGGACAACCACCTCCTGGCCAGGTGTTGGAGCAGGGTGGGCCACCCCAGAGCAGCTCAGGAGCCCTGAGATCAGAATGCCTGAACCCCACTGGATATGGGGAAACAGGGAGAGCTGGGCTGGCCAGGCTGTGCCCACAAGGCTGACACTTTGTTCTCTCAAAAGGATCATGTTCTCCAC
The DNA here is from genome assembly GCF_008360975.1 of Lichenostomus cassidix. Taxonomy (NCBI): domain Eukaryota; kingdom Metazoa; phylum Chordata; class Aves; order Passeriformes; family Meliphagidae; genus Lichenostomus; species Lichenostomus cassidix. The sequence continues at coordinate 1,339,497 of NC_139503.1, read as the reverse complement.
CCCTTTTGCCATCATCTCCTACTTCCTCATCTGGTTTGTGCCAGACATCTCCACAGGACAAGTGATGTGGTACCTTGTCTTCTACTGTGCCTTCCAGACCCTCGTGACGGTGAGTCAGGCTCTGCTCACACCGGGCTGGTGGGTGAGACATGGAGCGTGCCAAGCCCTGCCTGCCCCTTGCTGAGCAGCACAGAGGGGCAGATCCCACCCTGCCTCAGGTACCCTGGGCTGTTACATCCTCCCTGAGCCCATTCTCCTTGTGCTCTTGCAGTGTTTCCACGTGCCTTACTCAGCACTGACCATGTTCATCAGCAGGGAGCAGAGCGAGCGCGACTCGGCCACTGCCTACCGTAAGAGCTTCCCTCTTCCCCCTTCCCTTTCCCCCTTTGCTGCAGCTCTCACTAGGACCTGATCCTGCTGGAAGGACTCCTTTGATTGCCCTCATCCTGAGGATGGTGTGATGAACATCACTCAGGGCTTGAACTGCAGCTGGCCCAGCTCTTCCTATTCCTCTTCCCTGGCTCCTCCAGCAGATATCTTTGTCTGTTCTGGTGCAAGCTGGGTTGATGGAGAGGTGATCCCTGTAATGGCTGAGTGTCTGGAGAAAGTCTTTCCTTCTGCTCTGCCTTACTTCCTGCCTCAGTTTCCCCAGCAGGATCTTCCCTTCCCTGCGGTTTTATCCCTTGGGGATTTGGAGGGAGCTGTAGCAGAGCTGGGCAGTGAATTGCAGCTGGGGATGCTCTGCTGTGTGCAAGGGCTGTGCTCAGTCCCTCTGGCCTCTCCCTGCAGGGATGACTGTGGAAGTGCTGGGCAGTGTGCTGGGCACTGCCATCCAGGGCCAGATCGTTGGCAAAGTGGACACTCCGTGCATCGAGAGCCCCTTCTTCTTCGGCTTGACCAACTCCTCGGTGGCCATGGAGGAGCTGAACATGACCCACGACACCGAGTCGCTGACAGACACTGTAAGCTGTGCTTCCCTGCCGTGTTCTCCCTTCAGACCAGGCTTGTTCCCAGGATGTTCCCTTCCCTGACTGCTGCTCCCTCTCTTGCACAGAGGAATGCCTACATGATCGCCGCGGGGGTCATCGGGGGGCTCTACATCCTCTGCGCCCTCATCTTGGTGCTGGGTGTGAGGGAGAAGAGAGGTGAGGCTGGGCAGGGGCTGGAATGCTCTGGATTTGTGGAAATGCTGCTGTTCGTTCCTCTCCAGAGCCTGGCCGAGCTCCTGGCCCTTCATTTGTGGGTGAAGCCCCCGAGGAGAGGGGCAGGGGGAGCTGGGCTCTGTGCCTGGGGAGGTGCTGCAGAAGGGCAGGAGGCCAGAGCATCTCTGGGCACAGCCATGAGGACTTTGCTCTGCTCTGCACTGCCAGAGATAACCTTTATCTTGCTCACTTTTGGCAGGCCAAGGTTGCCAGTGCCAACCAGGGCATCCCGGGGAGACATGATATCCAAACTTCTGTCTTTCCCTCTCCCTGCTTATCCTGGGGGATTCAGCCAGGCTGCTCCATGGGGCTGAGGGACTCCTGGGTGAGGGCAGGGATTGCCCTGACTCCCTTGGGCGGGCAGGGGGTCATGGAGGGTGCTGAGCAGCAGGATGGGTGCTGTTTGGGAGGGTCTAACGCTGGGCTGATCTCTGCTCCCCAGAGTCCTCCGAGCTGCGGTCGGACGAGCCTGTCTCCTTCTTCCAGGGGCTGAAGCTGGTGATGAACCACGGGCCCTACATCAAGCTCATCGCCGGCTTCCTCTTCACCTCGCTGGCCTTCATGGTGAGCTGGGAGGGCTGGGGACAGGGAGGAGCAGCAGCAGCAGTGTGGGGATGGCTGTGGGGATGATCCCAAGGGCTGGGAGCATGTGATGGATGAGCAGAGCTGCCCCAGGCAGAAGGAGGATGTGGCCTCGTGCCCTCAGAGGGGTCGGTGAATGGCTGCTTTCTTCCCCTGCTCGTGCTGGGGGTGCAGCTGTGTGAGGACAGACGTGTCCCCCCGGGCTGGCTGCGTGTCCCCCCTGATCCCTGGCTGCCTTTTCCACAGCTGCTGGAGGGAAACTTTGCCCTCTTCTGCACCTACACCCTGGGCTTCCGCAATGAGTTCCAGAACATCCTGCTGGCCATCATGGTGAGTGTAGCTCTGTCCTGGGGGGCTGGGAGCATGGTGGGGTCCAGTGGGTGCTCCCTGGGAGTTGGCATGGGACAGGGGCTCCGTGGGCTGAGGGGAGGGAGGCTGGGATGCTCTGCCACAGGGACAGTGATCAGAGGTCCCCCTGGGACAAGGGGAGGGAGAAGCTGCCAAATGTCCTGCAAAGGCCGGGTGGGTTGGCAGGAACAGGGAGGTCTTTGTTCCTGCGTGAACAAGGCCAGAGATGGGGGAGACCAGGAGCCATGGGGGCCTTTTGTCCAAATCCTGCCACTTGTCTCCTTCCCCTCCCCACTTTGAGAAAAGGATCTCAGTGTTTACTGCCAGGAACATGGAGCAAAACAGCTCCTTGAGAGCTCTTTCCAGCTTGCCTCATTCCTGGAAGCACTTTCTGCCCTCTCCTCAATGGGGTGGGAAGGTCCAAGGTGCCATGGTCCCCACAGAGCCTGGCTCCTGGCCACGCTGTGTGCAGGGGACAAGGTCAGGTCCCTTCCCAGCACTGAGGATTGAGTCAGATCCTTGCTCTTTTGGGGCAGGTGTGGTGCCAGGGCTCTGCAGTGGGGGAGGAGGTGGCCCCACACACACGTGTGGCTGTGTGCCAGCGCTGGGAGCATGAGGAAATCACAGGTGCTGGAAATGGGATGGGAGGGGGCTGTGCCCAGGAGCTGCTTCTTGCTGGGAAGAGCCAATGTGTGACACCATGACCCTTCTCTTCCACAGCTCTCGGCCACCTTGACCATTCCCTTCTGGCAGTGGTTCCTGACCCGTTTTGGGAAGAAGAGAGCTGTCTACGTGGGCATCTCGGTGAGTGGGGCCCCTCGATGGTCTTTCCCACACAGGATGAGCAGAGTCCCCCCAAGAGGGCCCAGAGCTGGGCAGGGCTGCTGCTAATGACAAATTGTCCCTCCTGCTGCTGTTTGTGCTGCTGTGGATGTGCCCAAGGCCAGCAGCAATGCTCAGGGGGGGACAGGGAAGGACACTGCACCTCTGGTTCCCTGGCTGTCCCTACAGTTGCAGGGCTGGGATATGTGGGAGGAGGAAAAGCCAGGGGGTCTGGGTCAGGCCCTGCTGATGCCAACCTGGTCTCTGCCTCCTCTCCAGTCTGCCATCCCCTTCCTCATCGTCGTGGTTGTCCTGGACAGTAACCTCATTGTCACCTACGTCGTGGCTGTGGCTGCTGGGATCAGCGTGGCAGCTGCCTTCCTCCTGCCCTGGTGAGTGTGAGGAGCTGCTGCTCCCAGCCTTGCACCCACGGGCTGGGCAGGGGGCTTCTGGGGCCTGCTGGGGGGTTAAAAATCCTCAGAAAGCTTTTTTGCAGTGTCTCCAGCCCCAGCTGGGGCTCCTGAGGGAAATGCTCTCAGCAGAGAGGAGATGCTTTGCTGTGCCAGTGCTGGTGTTCACCATCCCTCTCCCTGCACAGGTCCATGCTGCCAGATGTCGTCGATGACTTCAAGCTGCAGCACCCCAGCTCCCCTGGCCACGAAGCCATCTTCTTCTCCTTCTATGTCTTCTTCACCAAGTTCACTGCTGGGGTCTCCCTGGGCATCTCCACGCTCAGCCTGGAGTGAGTTCTTCATGGGAGCTGCAGGGTGGGCAGGGAGGGAGGCAATTCCCAAGCTCTGGGAGGGAGTTGATGGGGTCTAAATCCAGCTGTTGCTCCAAACCTCTCCCCACAGGGACCAGTTTGCCCATTTCCTTTGCCTGAAGGTGCCTTTCTGCCCTCAGCTTTGCAGGGTACCAGACCCGGGGCTGCTCCCAGCCTGGCCAGGTGAACCTCACCCTGAAGATGTTGGTGTCTGCTGTGCCCGTGGGGCTGATCCTGCTGAGCCTGCTGCTGTTCAAGCTCTATCCCATCGACGAGGAGAAGCGGAAGAAGAACAAGAAAGCCCTGCAGGATCTCAGGTGAGTGTCAGGCAGCAAACAGGGCGTGTGGGGGTGTGTGTGGGGGCAGGATCAGACGGGTTGGGACACACTGTGACTTGTCCAGGAATCCTCCAGGACCCGTGGGTGGTGGCGTGAGGGAAGGGCTGACTTGTTTTCCCAATCCCATCTTCCAAACAGATGGTGTGAAGCGTTGGGAGATCAGCAGGAATCCGCCCTAGCTGCCACGAAAAACTTGTGTGGGCACTGCACGAGGTGCTGACATCCCTCTGGAGCCTTTTGGAAACTCCTGTGCCCCAAGGCAGATATTACTGGGGTGCAGACTTTGCTCTACGGCTTAATGCACACCTCATTCCCACCTCTTTTCCCCAGGGAGGAGAGCAACAGCAGCTCGGAGTCGGACAACACAGAACTGGCCAGCATCGTGTGACCTGGGCTGGGTCTGTCTGCTCCCAAGGACTCATCCCCTCCGGGCTGGCCCAGCCCGGTGCCGCTGGAGGTGCTGGAGCACGGGAGGAGCCCTGTGGAGCATCCATCACCTCGAACTCGGGATCTGTGTCTGTCCTGTGCCTTGCACGGGGCTCACAGAGCGCTGGTAGTGTACATTACACACATTGAGGTGCCTCAACAGAGACAAGCAACTCTCCCTGCCGGGTTCTGGAGGGCAGGGAAGCCCGGATTGGGATGGTTTTGCCCGGAACACTGTGCCCACTGCCCTGCCTGGGGGTGATCGTTAGTGTACATTACACTGTCAGTGTGCCCGCGCCCAGGACGTGAGCTCACCTCTGCTGTCTCTACACAGGACACTAATGTGGGAGCTGTTCTTTTTTTACAGAGCCTAATTAACTTAATGATGTAAATACGGAGCTGTTTCCTGTTTGTATATATCTGTACAGAACCCAAACCCGAGGACCTGTTAATATTAATTTACATAAAAGTGGGGGAAGTCGGCAGCGGGTGTGAAGGATTTTTCTTTTTTTTTGCTTAGCTGGGATTTTTCACGGCTGTCAGCAAGCCCAGGGTCCCTTTACACACCACGGGGTGCAGGATTGACTTTTCCTGAGCCGTGGTGCAGGAATGCCATAATCCAGGCAGGAGGCTGTGCTCAGCCTCTTACCCCCGTGCAGCTCCTAGCTCGGTGCCTGTGTCGCAGCCATCCAACAAAGGCTCTATTATTTCCTCCTTTTCAAGAGGGGAATGGGGGTGGAGGGAGGAATGAAATCAAAGTGCTGCCAGCGGAGATCGTGAACTCAAGGCTGGAAACAGGAGAGGCAGCTGGGGAGCAGGGAGAAAGGGAATGCAGGCTGTGGGTGACACTCAACACTCGCTGCCGGGGCAGAGGGCTGGGGGAGCACTAATCTCCATGGATATTTATACCATCCTCTCGCATTCTCTGCTCCCACAGCAGAAATGGGGAGAGCCCTCCCCTCCCTGATGCCTCCAGCAGCAAGTGTAGCTCAGGAAAAAGAGGCTGGAATCAGGGAGGATGCACCAGGGATGAAGCAGCCAACCCTATGGATGGGGTGAATTCCCAGTTTGTGCTGGCTCTGCTCTGTCCCCAAGGCCACTGCACCAGGGGACAGGGCTGCTGCCTTTTGTTGAGCACATTGGTCACACCATGAAGTTGGTGGGGCCAGGGCTGAGCCGAGAGCAGGGGGCTGGGGGGGGAAGGAGGGCTCATCTTTTGTTCCACATTTGGGTACAAAGGACTGGAATGAGGATGGGGTTTAAAAATAGCCAGGGGGATTAGCTGGGAATGCTTAACCAGGCCCCACTGTCCCCCCGTGGTCATGGAAAGAAGGCAGAGGGATGGTGTGGGGAGGCTGGGAGCTGGCTTTGTGCTGAACAGGGACACGAGGGAGTGCTGGCCAGGCCTGGGGTGCTCCCTGCTCTCCCAGGGATGGAGCCTGCAGTGAGGGAAGGTGGGCAGGACAAAACGGGGACAAAGCCAGCACTCTCTGCAGCCCCTGTGGCAGGGCAGGTGGGTGTCATGAGCACCCTCTGCACGAGGAGGAGGAGGAGGAAGGCTCAGCCAGCACAGCTCAGGATTGTTGGGAATGTTCTGACCCCTGCTTTGCTCCTGGCCAGGATTGCCAGGAGTTATCCCGGCCATTGCCATGACCTGGTTGCCTCTGAGGGGTGTGGGCAGTGCTGCTGCCTTCAAGGATTTGAAAGATTGCTGAGAGCCTTTGTTTTTTGTTTTTTTTTTCCAAAGAGTTTCAACAGGAAAAAACAGGGACATTTTATTCTTTGCCTCCTTGTTTTTTTGGCTCTGTGGAGCTCACGAGGAGCTTCTGTTCAGGATTTTGCAGCCTGCCCAAAGACTAAAACCATACGGAGGAGCTTGAACCAAGAGCTAGACATTCCTTGCTGAGCACACCTCTTCTGTTTGAGGCTTTTAAGAAAATAAGATGTGGAGGGGAAAAATGACCATGGGAGTCAATAACCCTTGAGCCCTGGGCAAAGCTCCAGCCTGGGAGCAGGGATGTTGCTCCAGTTGTGGTTACAGAGAGAGTTTCTCTGCAAGCATGGAGAAGAATTGAGTGGCAAGAAACGCACTGGGAGGTGCTGCCTGCACCTACGGCTTAATCCACAAAACCTTGGGTGTGGAGCAAAAGCATCCAAGTGCTGGAAAGCACCTCCCTGCCAAGCTGGGGTGGCAGGGCTGCTGTGTCCTCAGGGTGAGTGGCAGGGAATCTGGAGCCAGGAGGTGGAAAACAGGGTGTCAGCTCTGTGCTCACACCTGCTGGGCTGCTGCCCCTCCGGGCAGATGGGCTGTGCCTTCCAGGAGCCATCTGCCAGGGCTGGGAATCAGCCCTGAATTCCAGCTGAGGGCTCTAACAGGCTCCAGCTTGTGCCAGGGGAGCCATCCCAGAATTTGGGGCTTGTGCAGGAGGGGAGCACAGAGTTTCTGGTCTGTTCAGGGGTCTGGATGAGTGCAGAGGGAACAAAGCCACACAGACACCAATTGTAGCTCCAGAAGGCAGCACGTGAACCTGCAGAATTCCTCTGGCGCAGAATTCCTCTGGCACTGAATTCAACAGGCACAACCTTCCTCTGTCAAGTGGATGAAGGCAAGGAGGAGGGACTGCAGGGACAGCAGCCACCCTGAGTCTATTTACCCTGCAGGGAAAAAGTGGAAGTGTGAAAAGTCTCTCCTTGCAGGGGGTGAGGAATAATCCCCCCTCTTATCTGCAGGGGAAAGACGAAAAGCCTCGGGGTTTATCTGGCAGCAGGATTTGTGAAACATTCCAATGGCTGCTGCTGGGGATGGATTTTCCTTGGCCCCTGGGCTGGAAGGACCCACGAGCAGCAGGAATCACCCAGGGCTGGTTTCAGACACTTCAAGCTGAACTGAGAACAGGTTCACAGATAAAGGATTGTCACCCCAGAGTCCCCAGGGAGGTCAGATCAGGGAACAGCTGGAAATCAGCTGAGCCTGGGAAGTTCTGGGAAAGAGAAGTAGGAATGCTGGGGCAGGGCTGTGCTCAGGACATGTGCTGGTCAGGGTGAGCAGATCCATGTCCCTGACTCGCTGGGCTGTCACCACCTGGGGACAGCAGTTAACCCAGGCCAGCTGTGCAGGATGGAGGCACAGCTGTCCCCAGGGGTCACCCTGTCTGTGCCACCAGGCTGAGGTCACTCACTTAATCTGCAAATACAGACTGCAGGCTACTGACGTGTTCTGGTGGGCTTTGGTTAATGTTTTGCAAAAGCCACTGTTCCCAAGGTTGCTGGCAGCCCCAGCAGTGTTGCACATGGACAGAAATGATGGGATAGTGACATGGTTTTCTGATGCAAAATAAAATCCATTTTCCCAAGACTGAAGCTGGGCTGCAGCTCTGCCAATTGCCCTCCTCACCCCACAACAGAGCAGGGCCAAGTGCTCTCCTGCACCTGCAAAAAGCCAAAGGGCACTGTCTAAGGGACTCTGCGGCATTTTAGATTTAAAAAAATGGCTCAAGAATGAAGGAAATGTTTCCATGGTGCTTGGAGAAAAGGGGGATGAGGCACCAAGCTACCTGGCAGCAGCATGGGGCAAGGGTAAGCTTTTGGAGTCAGTCAGAGTTTATGGGCACTGCAAAACCCCACAGAGCACTGACCTTACTGACTGTAAACAGGCAGCTCCTCTCTGCCCTGGCCTTACCAGGAACTCAATCTTTGCTCCTGGGGTGGGTCTGTTCAGCTGAACGTGGTTCCTGGAGGGACAAACACCCCTGCTGGGGCTGGGCTGTAATATTCCCCAGTGAGCCATGCTCTCCTTTTCCCCATTCTCAGGTTATTTTTAATTCCCCTCCCCATTCTCTGCTATTTCTCCTTCCTCTCCCCACTCTTGCTTCCTCCCCATGGATACAGCCTTGGAGAACAGCTCCTGCCTGTGCTGCCCACCAGGATTTCCAGCGCCCTGCTCTGCTGAGGCAGGACCTGGCTGGTGCTTCACTGCAGTGACTGTTTTAGGATGCTATAAAATACCAGTCGGTGGCCGCATGCAGAAGAGGTGGTGATGGTGGTGTCTTATTTTCTATTTTGCATCATGTCTGGTGTCTGATCAGGTGTCTGATCGTGATGGAGACAGCGCAAGAGACACAGCGGGTGTGGGCAGGGTGGGAAACCGGTCGAGAAAACCAGAGAACAGCCGGTGAGTGCAGGGAGCTGCAGCCGGGCTGGGAAGGATGGGGTGAGTGCAGTGCGGGTCCTGCCGGGCTCTGTGCGCTCTGCCTGGGCACTGCGGGGAGCTGGGGATGCACGGAGGGCAGGGAGATCCCAAAGGAAGGGGGACAACCGAGCTGTGCGCTCCCCCATCAGACACACACAGCTCCCACAGCAGGGAAATCAACCCGGGGCGGTTTTTGGCTGTCCCGCAGCGGAGCAGGGAGCTGGAGAGCCTCACTAGGTGTCAGCAGAGCCCCGCTGCCGGCGCTGCCCCGGCGCGGCTCGCTCGGAGCCGTGACCATCTTTGGTAGCGCAACCCGGGCAGGAAGCGGCGGCGGCTGTTTCTCCTCCTTCCTTCCCATCCTGTCAACGTGTCGCAGCTCTCACCGGGAGCGTTTCTCCGCACAGACCCCCGGCTCCGAGGGAGGATCCGAGCCCCTCTCCGGCGCTGCCGAAAACACAAAGCTGCAATCCCAACCGCTGCCTGTTCCCTAGCCACGGCAGCAAACCCCTTTTGGGAACAAGTCCTGCCCTGATGGCAAAAGCAGGGAGCGGAGCCTTCTGTGGGAACAATCCGTGCCGACTCCAGGGATCTCCTCCTCCGTCCAAGTTGTTTTTCCCGTGACCACCCCAGTCTCGGTCTCTCTAGCCACAACGCTAGGACGGTATTTATCCCCACTCGGGGGTCTGTGAGCCCAAAGCTCCGAAGTGCTCCATCGCCCTGGAAGCACAGGAGCCTCGCAGGAATTTTGTGATGCTTGGGATGAGCCAGCAATGACAACCACCCCTGGCACAGAGCATCCAGGCCCACCCTGGGGACCCAGGGGACAGTCCCAGCCACATCTCCAGGACCCCAACCTCCAGCCTAGCCCCTCTCCCCGGGTGCCCACACCTTTTCGGGGGGTCCCAGATCTCCTGAGGACCCCGCTGCCCCAACAGCCCCTCTCTAGGGGTCTGCAGTTCCCCCTCGGAGGGAATCCCAGCAGCCCCAGCTGGAGCTCTCCATCTCCCCAGCCCCTCTCTGTGAGCTCCGAGCACCACGTGCGCTCCGGAGCCACCCAGCCGCTCCCAGGGGTCGCCGTTCTCCCGGGGGTCCCGAGCCCCGTCCGGCCCCGCCCATCGCCTAGACCACGCCCCTTGCCCCGCCTCCTTTCTATTCCGCCACGCCCCCACCTCCCTCCGCCAATCGCAGAGCAGCACCGGCAAAGAAGCCCCGCCCTCCTACTCCACCCCCTCCAGCTTTGACCACGCCCCTATCCCAATCCGCCAATCGCGCCGCGGCGGCTGCGGCGAAGCCCCGCCCCTCGCCGCGCCGCGCCGCGCGCACCGTGCGCACATCCGGCGCGCGGGGCGGGGGCCGGAAGCGGCGGGCGCGGCGGTGCTGGGCGGCGCCGGGAGCGGCGGAGCGGGAGCGGCGCGAGGTGAGCGGGCGGCGGAGCCGGGACGGGGCCGGCTGGGAGCGTGGGGGCGAGCAAGGAGCGGCACCGGGACGCGGCCGGAGCTGGGGGGCGGTGCTGGCGGGAGTGAGCGGCGGTCGGCACCGGGATACGGCCCGGCCGCGGGGGCGGTGCTGGCGAGAGAGAGCGGGGAGCGGGAGCGGCAGCGGGCACAGGGCAGGGCGCACGGCCCAGCCCCGGGTGCAGTGCCGCCCGAGGTGAGCGGGGATCGGGCCCGAGCACGGCCCAGCGCGGGGAGGTGAGCGGGGCGGGGAGCGAGCACCGGGGGGACACCGGGGGGACATGCCCGGGGCAGGCACCGGGCGGTGGGTGCCGGTGGAGCTCCGCACCGCCCCGGCGCGGGGATGCCGGTCCGAGAGGCGGGAGGAGCCCGGCCCGGTTGCGGGGCAGATCCCCTAACCGCGGTGCTTTGGGTTAATTTGGGCACAGAACGGTGCGAACTCCCCCGCGGGGCTCTTACCGGGGGTCACACCTTACCGGGGCCGCACCGACTCACCGGGACAGGCAGGGCTGTGCGGGCTGACCGATCCGGCTGTTGCCCGGTGTGCCGCAGCCTGCAGCGAGGGTTTTTGTGCTCCAACCCTGCGGTGCCATCCCCGCCTGCCCGGGGAGGTTCCTGTGCTCAGCCTGTTGCTGATTCCTCCTCTGCCTTTTGCGGTTTGGTGGTGGTTGGGATGGGATAAATGCGGGATTCCTTTGGATTCTGTGATAGAGAAACGGAAAAAATAGTAACAATGAGGATGTTTTGCACGTCAAGTGTAAGATTTTGGAATTCCCCCAGACCTGTGCTGCAGATGCCCTGGAAAAAACAAGAATCTCTGGCATCAAGACACTGCTGTATGCCCATTCCCTTCCAGAGGCGATCCTCGTGTCCCTGGAATATTGCTGAGCTTTCTGAAAGCCAAAAATACCCCCTATTATTCGTGCAGAAAGTTCAGCCAAGCGGCCCGTGCTGGAGCAGGCACAGGAGGGATGCTGAGCAGCTTCCCTGCTCGGAATTCCTGATATGGAGCTTGGTGCAGCATCCAATTCAGCTCAGATCCCAGATCCTTAGTTACTTCCCCGGTGGATTGGTTGCCCTGACAGGGAAAGGAAGTGAGAGGAGTGTAGCAACAGAGACTGGCAAGTGAAATCTCCTAATTCAGATAATTGTGCTGAAAAAGGAGCCTTTGCTCCGGTGCTGAGCTTTAACCACCTCTTAAACACCAAATAACGTTTTAAATGGCTTCAGGAGGATTTGTTATATGGGAAAGCTGGGATAGGGGCCAGATGGATTTTTTTTTTTTTTTTTTTTTTAAAGCACTCTTGGTTTTCTAAATAAAGTGGATCTGAAATAGCAGGAGCAGCTACCACGGGTTCTGGCGCAATGTCAGCAAGTATTGTTGGACTATAAACAGCTGAGATCTCTGTCCTGGCAGCTGCTGGGACCAGCAATAGCTGTCTTGTGTTCAGGGCTGCTCCTGACCACTGCCTAAACTCAGGCATTTCACTCCTGTCTTGCTTCAGATAATTCCTGCCTTGATGAGCTGAACTGTTTAAAAAAAAAAAATTCTTTGGGCTTTTGGCAGATATAAATGTTGGAAATCATCTGGTAGCTGATCCCCTGAGATATTCCAGTGTCAGCTCAGAAATAAACTGTGGTATGTTCCTAATTTAGTTGTCCCATCTTTATTTCTTTTGCCTGTAGAAACAGGAAGTAGCTGATGCAAATTCCGTGGTGCTGACAGCAGTTTGTCGGGCTCGGTGCGAGCAGAAGCGTAGGTTTGACTTGCTTTGGCTATAAAACCAACATTTGTGTCTTCCAGAATGTCTAAGAAAGGGCTCAGGTTAATGTGCTGTCTCAGGCAAGGGAATCATTTCATTTATAGTGGTTTTCTGAGAATTTGCTCGCTCTGAGGCTGGGACAGGAAGCTCCTCTTGCTGTGATGTGCAGGGCTGGCTTTGCGGTAACTGTTATTTTTCCCAATAAATTCCCTTTCATTTATTGCTCTGCCCAGTGCATCACAACAGCCTGGCTGGGGATGCAGCCTGTTTGTGGCACAGCGTGTCCAGAGCCCTGTTCCCAGGCTGTGATGGGAATAAAGGGCAGTTGATAGATGAACAAATGTGCTGTGAAAAGCAATGGCCCCTCTGGCCGTGGGTGAAATGTGTGTTCGCTGCTTCCGCTCCATTGGGAATCAAAAGTTCAATTGAATTTAAACAAGACCTGGATTTAAAGCCTGTGTTGTGGTCCCAGAAGGGAGAGCTTCATCTTCACTCTGTCAGCCAGGGAACTCCAACCCTGCCCAGGGAGCTGGAAAAGTCTCCCTCATCCCTTTGGAGCACAGGGTGATGTGCAGAGCAAAAATGACTCCTGGATGCTCTGTAGAACAAAAATGACTCCTGGATGATCTGTGTGTCTCATCTCCCTCTTTAGAGAATGAAAATGAGATCTGATTGTTTGCACTGAGAACTGTGAAGTCAATTTGTCACTTTCTGTCAAATTATTTTGCATTCAAACAGGCCAGTAGATGAAACACCGATTAGGTGCAGCCCAGGCAGGTCTGCTTTGTGATTGTTTTTATTTTCCTTGCTAAATGTTAATCTCTGGGTTGCAAACTCTGATTTAATTACAGCTCAATCTTTTTATTTCATTCCATATGGGTATCCAGGCAGCAGAAATAGCTGCATCCACAGGGCAAAGAGCACAGGGAGGGTGAGTCAAGAGGAAGGACTGATATCCAGGACTTCAGGTTGCCTGCACTTAGCTCTCATTTCGCTGCCAATTTACCAACTGACTTATCTTTTAAGTTGCCCTAATGCCACCCATTAAAAGGAAATTAAAATGAGTTCAACCATCTGCCTGACAGCACCAGGTTTGCAGAGCTGGTATCGAGCACTGGGAGTTTATGGCTCAAGAAGAACAAGGAAGGACTTGTCAAATGGCAGGGAGAGTGGAAGGAATGGGAGTCCCAAGGAAAGCAGTGATTTCAGGACATTATTCCCACCCATGATGCGCTGTGCTCCCTGCAGCAGCCCGTTTTACTGCTGAGGGTAGGAAGCAGCCTTCCATCTGGACTTTCTGGTTGGTAATCCTGATTTGAGCTGCAGTTTTCGACTGGGTAATGGGGCTGATCAGATTAGAGCCTCGCCTGGAATGTGGTGAGGGATCAGTGGTGCAGAACAGCAGCTTTGTCCGCCCGGCCAGCCCGGTGTCCTTCCCTGTGCCACATCCCTCTGCCTCGCCGCTCTCCCAGCTTGGCAGAGCTTCCTTAACAGGTGGCTCTTTTGGGGGAAAAACCCACACTTTTGGAGCGTGCTGGGAGCGGGGGAGGCAGAGCCCAGCTCTTTCTTGGCTGTGCTCCCACGGGAAGACGTGGATGCAGCAGGGAACGGAGGATCTGCGGTCGGGGTTTCTACATCGCTCAGAATTAAAGAAGCAGAGCTGTTCATTACTGTGATGACAGGGATGACTGCCATGGGGTTTCAGCTTCTCTGGACTCTCTTTCTTTGTGTATCTGGAAGCCATCCAGTCCAGTTTTATGCACAGTCTGTCCTCTGGCTCACTCTTGGACAGAGGAGGAAACCGCTCTCTTCCTCTTGGAAGGGGGGGTGGCCTCTCCCCTGCCCCCTGCAGCAGAGCTGCCTCTCCTGATGCAAGCAGGCAGAAGAGGGGTGGAAAATGGCCCTGTTTGTCTTGTGACATCAGTGCTGGGCTCATGACTAATGCTGGATCTGCCCCACATCCTCTGGAAACTAGGTGAAAACGTGCACTTTGAAGCTGGGCTCAGAGGGCTTGTGAACAAAAGCAAAACTCGAGTGAGAACTTAAGGTTTCCTTTCAGAGGGGATCCAGTGTCGGTTCAGCTGAGTAAACCCTGCCTTCCTCTTCTGAGCATTCTAGGGAATGTTTTGGGAAGGACCCCCTCCTCCAGGCAGGGATTTGAGAAGGAAGCTGTGTCCAGGACACAATCGTGATTCAGGCTGTAAAGTCTTTTGATGAGTGGTGATAAGATAAAAATGCCATTGGTGACTTTGCTGCTCCCTCCCTGCATTCCCTGGGCATTACTCTGCTGGGAGCATGACCTGTCTTGTTGCTTGGTGCAAAGCAGTAATTAATGGAAAGTTTATATGGCTTTTAAGACTTTTCCAGATGAGATGCAGCAAATGGCTTGCGTGCCTGAGTCTCTTTCCTGTGCAGAGGCTGCAGAGGAGGTTCTGCAGACACCAGAGCTGCAGAGGAAGAACAGGAGCGCGTTGTTGCAGAAGCAGCTCTGCCGCCTCAGCTCGTGCAGCTGCTCCCCTTGGCGTGTGCCAGGGTGGCTCAGGCTCTGTGCTGGAGTGATGCTGGGCTTACAGATGCTTCTGGGGGGAAGTCAGGACTCCAGGAGGTCCTTCCAGATGCATTTGGAGAATCAAACCCAGTAGTTTTCACCTGGAGTGTGTGAACTGGCACCAGAGCAGTTGAGCTGTGTGGTCACAGCTGGGACTTTGGCCAGGGACTGACTGCAGTGAGAAACTGGGCAGACCTTTGTGTCACTGAGAGGTGTCACTGCGAGGTTAGAAGGTGGAAGTTTCATGTCCTTACACATGTAAGGAGTCCTTAAAATGGAATAGAAGCTATTAAGGAGCAAATGTGGCAACAGCGAGTGGCTGTTGTGTAACCCAGCTGTCTTTGCTAATGTGAGGGTACATTGCTGGCCATCATCAGGGTGCAGAGCTGAGCAGGAATTACTCTCCTGGAACTGGTAGAGCTTGTACCAGACAGCCCATAAACCCTCTCTGGCATGTGAGGATGGAAGTAATTGTGTCCTGTCTGTGCAGGTTGTGGACAGCAGCAGACATGGAGAGGCTGGTTGAGCGGCTGGAGAAGGCTGTGGAGCGCCTGGAGACAGTGTGCCAAGGGCCTGGCATGTGTGGAGAGAGCTCTGCCAAAGGTAAGGCCCCAAGCACCTGCCAGGGCAGTCCCAGCTGTGCAGAGCTGGCACAGGGCACACTCTGGGAGAATTGGGCAGGGGAGGGTGAAGTGAGGGTGGCAGAGGCTCCTGCGCAGGCGTGAAGGGCTGTGGTTGCTGCCCTGTGAAGATAAAAACTCGCTGTGGCTGCAGCACTTCCTCAGCTCCGGGCTGAGCCTCCTGCAGGTGGGAGGTGCAGCCCGGGGGTGTGGCAGCCTGGGGGATGCTCCTGGTGATGTCGTGCTCTGGTTCTTTGTCCCCAGGAGTGGCTCAGTACGTGCAGGCTTTCGATGCCCTTCTGGCTGGGCCAGTGGCCGAGTACATCAAGATCAGCAAAGAAGTCGGCGGGGATGTGCAGACGCATGTAAGTTCTCGTGTTCTCCCTCTGCTCTAGAGATGCTGCTGCTGCAGGGCTGGAAGGGCCAAGTTTGCTGTCAGTCTCATCCCTTTAGCACTGCATCCCAGGATCTTTATAATCCCTGAGGATTCAAAGCAGATTCCCAGATTACCTCCAGCACATTGCCACCTACATGCACATGATTCAAACCTTCTCTTGGAAATCCGTGGGAGTTAAATGTCTGGCTCTGTACAGACCTTGGTGCAGGCCTTTAGGAGGCCTGAAAACTCCCGAGCCCTGAGCTGTGACACTCTGCTGAGGTTTCTCTGGGTTTCTCCAACAATGTGCTTTGAGATGAGTGTAGCTGGCTCCTCACTGTGGGATGATTTGTTACCATGGCACAAGGGAATTTCTGTCTCATGTTGGTGTCTATCCTCAGGCTGAGATGGTCCATGCAGGCTTGATGAGCGAGAGGGCTCTCCTGGTGGTGGCATCTCAGCATCAGCAGCCAGCAGAGGTGAGTGTGGGAAATCACTGACCCCCTCAGGGTCAGGGTTGGCTATGAGTGATGGGGAACCTGGGCTGTCACAGCTGGGCCAAAAGAGGAACTGGAAGAGGACTGGGGAACTTGCTGAAAGCATTAACTGCTCCCTCAATACTGGGCAGAATCCTGGATGTTGATTCTGAGAGCTGCAGAACTGGCATTTTCCAGCAAGTGTTCTGGAGCTGTCAGAGCACCCTGGGGGTGTCACCTCACAGCCTCTGTCTCCAGTTTCACCTGGCACCAGCTCTGCTCAATCAGTGTTCCCTGAGAACCTGCAGACAGGATCCTGTCTGAGCCAGGAGCCACCCTGGGATTTGTGTAGCTCATGCTTTTCATTATGTGATGCTCAGAGACTTTGAGGCATCAAACTCCTCCAGGAGCAGAACAGACACTTGTCTCTACTGAATGGCCTCTGAATAATCGCTGGGCTTTTAGGATTGATTTGTCCTTAGCAAGTAATTTAACACTTTACCCTGGGCTGCTGCTTCTCAGCAGGATGTGTGGCTGAGAATCTGATCCTGAATGCATTGGCTTTTCCCTGCTGAGAACTGTTTTTCTTGAGCAACAGGATCCCACCTCGCTTTTCTTTGCAGTTATTATCTCACTCAGTCATGGCTTCTACTGTTACATTGTGGGAGCTGGATTTCTGTGCTCCTTTCCTATTCACTGCAAAATAGATCTGCATCTCTTTTACCCAAAATCAGCGTTGGAGGGTTGTGATATTTCACCAGCCTTGCTGGGATGCAGCTCTGTGTAGCCTCTAGCCTGAGAAGCTGCTTTTAAATCCCACGGACACGTTATTTAAATAAAGGATTATGAACAAAGAACAGCCTTAATCTAGGGTAGCTCTTTGTGCAGATTGTCTGGCAGGAGTCTAATTCTGGAGCAGCCAGTTTAAAATGCAAAATGTGTGAACTCTCAGTGCTTGTGGTGAAGAATTTCCCCACCCTGTGACTGGAATGTGGCACTAGGCTGGAGATTCTGAAAGTATGTCCTGGCCAGCGGTGCTTGGGACCTCTCAGTTTTCATCTAAACAGAGGAAAAGGCAGCAAAAGGAGAAGCTGTGGCTTTGAAAAGCAAGTTTTGCCCAAATTTGTCCCTCTCTGCTGCCACCAGCAGGAGACTTTCTGATGCTGAAGGAAGGAAAAGTTGCCTAAGAGGGATCTCTGGAAACATAGAACTGGCTCTTTGCTGTGCTCTGACCCCAGAGCACTTCTGGCACTTCCAGTCAGCATTCCAAGGGAACAGCACACAGGAACAATTTTTACCATCCAAATACTAAAAGATTGACTTGAGAAATAACTGGAATTTTGAAGTCTGGCTTGATGGGGGTGACCTTTGAACGTGCTGTGACTCTAATTATTGGGCAGGGCTGTAGGTGCCAAACCTGCTGAGCACCTCTTTCTCCGAGGGTTCGTGGAGGAGAGGAAAAATTTAAAAAACAGTCTTGGAACAAAAGAACCCAGGAAAGGCAAATGCTATTTCTGTCCTCGTTACTAACAAGCTTTGTCAGTGTCTCCTGGATTGAACATGAGTCACAGTTCTTGGCGTTCTCCCATAGCACCAATCCGATGGGAGCAATGACTTCAGCCCTGGAGGAGCTGGGCTGTGGGACCAAGATCAGTTTAGAGAGGGCAGGGCCTGGACAGGAGCTGTAGCAGTCACTTGTGCCAGTTGGAATCCTCTTCAGAGTGGCCATCACCTCAGCTGTGCAGCCATTCCAGAGCCATGCTAACTAATCTCCTGAACTGTTGCTGTCCCTCTGTGTTGTGCAGAATGCGTTCTCAGCGCTTCTCAAACCCATCTCGGAGCAGATCCAGGCGGTGCAGAATTTCAGGGAGAAGAACCGTGGCAGCAAACTGTTCAATCACTTATCAGCAGTCAGCGAGAGCATCCCAGCCCTGGGCTGGGTGGCCATGGTAAGGACTCCAGTGGGAAGGGGTTTTCCTTGGGCTGGTGGGAAGAGTTTGGCTCCCTGGTGGGCTGTTTGGTGCTGATGTGTTCTCTCTGCTCTAGGCTCCAAAGCCTGGTCCTTATGTGAAGGAAATGACTGATGCTGCCATGTTTTACACCAACCGGATCCTCAAGGAGTACAAGGATGTGTAAGTTCACCCTTTATCTTGGAGATGTTGTTGAACTCGGCCAGCTGGGTGTGCAGGGGCTGCTCCAGCATCTGACCATGGCCACCTTGGCCTTTAATTCCTCCTTCTTTGATCTCCTTGTGTTCTCAGAGATAAAAAGCAAGTGGACTGGGTGAAAGCTTATCTGAGCATCTGGACAGAGCTGCAGGCCTACATCAAAGAGTACCACACCACAGGGCTGACCTGGAGCAAAACAGTGAGTGCTGGCTCCTCTGGGGCGAGCCTGGCAGAGTCACTGCGGCAGAAACAGAGCTTGTGCAACTGCCTTTCCTCTTTGCTGCCCTTCCAGGGTCCTGTAGCCACAGAAGGGGCTAAAGCACCACCTGCCCCCCCAGCTGGGGTTGCACCTCCTCCTCCAGGGCCTCCCCCTCCTCCTGCCCCCATGAGCTCCAGCACAGACGACTCAGCGTCGCGCTCGGCGCTCTTCGCCCAGATCAACCGGGGAGAAGGGATCACCTCGGGTATGTGGAGGGGCACAGGGAGGGAGGGAACTGCTGTGCTGCTGCTCCTTGTTGTGCTGCTGGTGCTTGTTTTGTTACTGGTCCTTGTTTTCCTGCCATCCCTCAATGCACCTGCTTAAAAAGTACTTAAAAACCCAACTGGTCCCAGTCTGGGGCTGGCAGCCAGAGGCAGTGCTTTCCCAGGACAAAGGGAGCACACCTGGGGAGAACTCTGACCCTCTTCTGGCAAATGTTACAAGACATGACCCTCTGGCTGGAATGGAGACTGAGCCCTTTGGTTGTCTGCATGACTCCACTACAAAAAGTACAATTTTGCACCTATTGTTTGCATAAATCTTCTCCCTTTTTTGTGCTACCTGGGCAACACATCAGGACAGAGGTGAGGTGCTGGGCTCAGGGCTTTTTCCAGCTGCAGGGTGGAAGAGCTGGCACACTCTGGTTCTGTGGTTCACGTTGTGTTCTTGTCAATATTGCACCAGCATTTCCTGCTTCCTCCTTCCCTTCCTGTCACTCACACTTGGGCTCAACTTAGGCCCAGTCTCAGGAGTTTACTTGCATTTGGAGAAATGTTATCATGATTTTTGTAGTCACTGGTGTTCGTGGAGCTGCATTCCTGGGTCTCAGGTTTGGCCTCTCTTGCAGGCTTGAGGCACGTCTCAGATGACATGAAAACCCACAAGAATCCAGCCCTGAAGAACCAAGGGGGCCCCCTGAGAAGTGGCCCCAAACCTTTCACTGCTCCCAAACCAGCCTGTAATGCTAATCCCTCCTCGAAGGCACCTCCATTGCTAGAATTAGAAGGCAAAAAGTGGAGAGTGGTGAGTGCCTGGTGCTGGCAGAAGTGGGTTGGAGGGATGGGAGCTGTGGAGAAGGGAACTGGGCTCTTCTGGAGACCTTTCTCTAAGAGGCACCAGCCTGAAGGTACTTATTTGCTTTTAAAGGGATTTTAATGGATTAATTGCTCTGCATTCAGAAAATGAAGTGTGTTCTCCCTGCCTTTTCAGGAAAACCAGGAGAATGCCACTAACCTGGTCATCAGTGACACAGAGTTGAAGCAGGTAGCATATGTTTTCAAGTGCACAAACAGTACACTCCAAATCAAAGGCAAGATCAACTCCATCACCCTTGGTGAGTGGGGAAAACCCTGAAAGCTGCTTCTGCCTGCTGGTGTGTGTTTGCAGAAGCTGAACTCTCCAAAATCCTTGTGATCTGATCTGCTTTTCTTTGCAGATAACTGCAAGAAGCTGGGTCTGGTGTTTGATGACGTGGTGGGCATTGTAGAGATCATCAACAGCAGGGATGTTAAAGTTCAGGTGAGTGAGCTCTTCTCAGTGCTGTGTCTGGAATAGTTGTATTTCCAGATCAGGAATGTGCAGCTGTGGAGAATATCCATGAAGCACCATCTTCCCTTGGGAAAGGGCAGAAATTTGCCTTTTTAAGCTGTTTCAGGGCTTGGGGTAAGAGCTGAGGCTCTGTGAGGTAGAAAACAGGTTTGGCTGCCAAAGCAGGAGCCCAGCAGTAGGATTTATTCCAATTCAGTTTGGGGATCTGATTTGGGATGGTCAGTTTGCCCCAGTGTTGGCTTGAGTATTACTCTAAAGAGACCAAACCAAGAAACTGGGGACAATTTCAAACAAAAACTTCAGATTTTTGCTAAAGGTGGGAATATCGAATCCCATGCATCTGCTACAGGGAGGGCTTGGAGTCAAACCTCTTGCCTTGAAGGAAAACACACCCAAAAAATGCTGTGGTTGTCCAGTTCAAGCTAATTCTGCTCTGGCCCTGCCAGGTCATGGGTAAAGTGCCAACGATTTCCATCAACAAGACAGATGGGTGCCACGTGTACCTGAGCAAGAGCTCCCTCGACTGCGAGATCGTCAGTGCCAAGTCCTCGGAGATGAATGTCCTCATCCCCACCGAGGGAGGGGACTTTGTAAGTGCTGCTTTGGAATCCTTCTGGAGCTCTGCTTGGAGCTGGAGGATGCAAGAGCTGGGTTTTGATAAAGCCCTGTGGAGAATGTGGGTAGCAGGGAGGTCTGGAGGGGTAATTCCTAGAGTTTGGAGGTTGTGAATGAAGATCTGATTTAAAAAGCAAAAAATGTTGTCTGTAAATAAGATTTTTGCTGGTTTGTGAGAGCTGCTTGTTCCTGGAATCTCTGGGGGACAGGAATGCACCAGTGGGGTACAAGAGGTAACAGAGCTCAAAGCTAAGAAAAGAAATGCCTGAAGCAGTGGGAGGTAGTAACTAATCTCAGTCATAAACTGATTTTTGACAACAGATTTCTGTTTTTACCCTCCAGACTGAATTCCCTGTCCCAGAACAGTTCAAGACAGTGTGGAACGGTCAGAAGTTGGTTACCACTGTGACAGAAATCGCTGGCTAAGCCGAAAAGCTCCAAGGCTCACGCCCTCCCCTGGCCCTGCTGTGGGACAAATCTGCTTTCAGATGATTCTCTTAGATTTCTTGTACCTTTCTGCTCTCAAACTGCTTCTCTTCTACCCGAGAGACACAGCTGCCTGCCATCACTGAGATTCCTCTGCCTGGGGCTTGGGGTAGGTGGCGGGTCAGTGATTGTCCACCTCTATCAGCAGGAAGGTGTATTTTTCTCTCCCCTTGTCCCATCTAACTGCACCAATCGATCAGAGTCTCGGTGACCTTTCACAGCCAGTCCTGGCAGTTGGCTTTCAGAGTGTTGTTTTTGTATTTGCCTTTAAGCAAAACTGTTCATGTGAGAGGAATGTTGTCCCCTTTTTAACAAGTAACGGTGTCTGTCAGAGTCCACAGTACCAGCTGCTATGGCAGATGTCTTGGGAAGCTCCTGGAAACTGCTCATTCCAGCTCTCTGGAGCAGCTGGTGGCATCCCAGGACATGGGAACGGTTTTGTGGGACCAAAGGCTGAGGACCTGGGCCGTAGCATTCCACCCTGATTACTCTTCCATCATTCCCACTAGCTCAGTGCATTCCTGATTGTGCCATGACAGGAGGCTTTCATTAACCAGTGCCACAGGAAGGCTGCAGCGGTGTCCCCACAGGCACCCAGCAGCCTGGCTGGTAGCTTGGAGCTGAGCACCTCTTATTCCATAAGCCCTCCACCTTCACAAGGGAACCTTTGCCCCAGGGCTTCCTTCTTGGAGCAGCTGAACTCAGGTTCAGTCTTCCAGGACGGTTCTTCTGGACCTGTCCCCTTCCCCAGAGGAAGGGCTTCCTCCATTCCAGGTCAGTAGTGCAGAGTTGTAAATACCCGAGTTGGATCAAGTCGGTTCATCACTCTCTTCCTCATCTGCAATCAGCCCCCATGAAATGAATCCTCCCCCTTTTTTCCCCCCCTGTTGCTTGGCTCTTTATTTTGGTGGAAGCTCTGTAGTAGCCTCTGTTCCAGGGCCCTGGAGCAGAGTGATGGATCACACAGTACTGTACTGACCCATAAAGGGAGCTGCACGTGCTTTGACCTTCATTTTTCCAACGCCTCGGGTGGCATAAGCATATCTTAAAATGCATTTCTTCTGTAAAGTGTCAATGTTCTTTTTCTCCAGTACAAAACTTACAAAAAAAAAAATAAATATGCAAATTTTTTTATTTTGAAACTGTCCTGTGACTTGTACTTGTCTTCTCCTGAGGCTTGTGAAAAAACCTTTCTTATGTACTTAAGATTATACAGAAGATAGAATAAAGTTAATGCCAACTTGCTCATTACTGTGGCTCTTGTCTCTTTTTGGGGGCACACAGGAGATCAGGCAGGACAAGATGCTCCTCTCTGCCTGACCCTGCCTCGATTGCTTTGAATAATTTCCTAGACTTTCCTCAACTCCTCTGAAATCAGTCAGTAGTTGTCCAATGGTTTTTTTTTAGTTGATTAGATGGAAAGTTCTTTATTGATTTCAGTTGTACAAAAGAACATAAACCAAGCCATTAGTTGAAAACTGTTCAAGCTGTTAATTCTGCTGAATTCCAAACCCTCTTTTTTTCCCCCAGAAACCCCTAAATTTGGCCCTTTTCCCCATCTTGAAGGATAGGCTGCAACATAATTCCCCTGCAACAAACCTCAAAAGTCTTGCTAATCCCTGCACTAGTGAGTTGGGTTAATACTGCCAGTGTGTCCTGCAGGAACAGGGGATGGAGAACAAACCTCTGGCACAGCTGATCCTTTTGCCATCACCCAGGGAGCAGCTCAGCCACAGCTCTGAGAACTCAGGTGGAGTTGCCAGGCTCTGTGCAGGCTGGAGTGTGTCAGAGTCAGTGCAAGGCTCAGCTCAGATGGGGATGCAATTACATCCTGGCAAATCCTGCTGAGCTAAACCCCTCTTGTTCCCCTTCCCCAAATCCCCGCAGGCTTGGATGCAGCAAGTGCTGTTGCACAGTAGCAGCAGTGTTAGTTACAGTGGAAAACCCTCCCCAGTGCTCTCAGAGGAGCTTCACTGGAGGAAGGGGAGGATGCTGCTGTCAAACCACTCTTCTGAGAAGTGCAGGTGGTCCCCTTTCACCCCCAGGAACACCAACTTCCCTGCTTTGTCCATCTCCTGCAGCCCCAGGCGATCCTGCAGAGAGAAGGGGGACATTCCACCTCTGCTCTCCTCGTGGAAGGGGAAAAAGGATTTCAAGGGACTCTTGCAGCAAGGCTTTAAACAGGAGCAGAGCTCATGAAACAGATGCTGAGGGGAGCAGAGCTCATGAAACAGATGCTGAGGGGAATCCTGAGCCAGGCATGAACCACTGTCATTCCCTGGATTTCACCAGTGCCAGGAATGGCTGGAGGGAAATGCCTTCCCAAACAAACAGCTGCTGGCAAGGGGAGGCAATGCCCCAGGAATGACAAGAGCAGAGCTGTGCAGCCTCAGGGACACCAAAGAGTGGACACAGCAGAAGCTCCCAGCCTCCAGAACTCACCTCTTTGTACAGCGAGGTCTCCTGCAGTGGGATGGTCTCCTTGGCTTGGCCACTTTTGTAAAACCCAAACCACTGCCAAGGATAAAAAACAAAGAAACAGCTGCTGAAGGGCTCCCAGGAGCCAAGAAGGCTTCCAGCAGCTTCTGCTGGAGGCAGTGCAGTGTCAGGCCTGTGTCTGTGCCCAGCCTGCCCCTCAACAACCTCCAGTTCTGCCACCAAAGGACAAACCAGAAACAAGGAAGCTCCAAAACCTGTCCTGCCTTCCTCACCTCAGAGATTGGAGGGTCCACCATGGTATCGTTGAGGAACTTCACCATCACAAACTTTTTCAGAGCCATCAGGTTTTTCTTGTAGGTCTCGTTGATGCCCTGGATGGAAGCAAGAGAACAAATCCAAGTCATTGGAAAGGCCAGAGACAGCTCAGGGAAACTGCCTGCTCCAGCCTGCCCTTCACCTTCACTGTCCTTACCCTCTCCTGATTGATGTCAGCCAAAAAGATGCTGTTTTTCCTGTAGTCATCCTCCTTCAGCGGGTCATGCCAATACTCTGCTTGCACCAAGCTGGAGAGGGGAGAAACCAAGCATCAGCCTGGAATTCCAGAGCTGCTCCCACAGCCTGGCCTGAGGGTTGTACTCACTGCTCCTGGACAGACTTGGTGTAGGCTCCCAGATCCAGGGTTTTTCGGATCCAGTCGCAGATGTGGGAGCTCTCCCCGGGACAGCGTGGGAAGCCGTAAACCCCTGGGGCAGGGAGACAGCTCAGTGAGCCAAACTGGAATCCCTCAATCCCTCCTGCTGCCCAAGAACCACCTCTTACAGAGCAGCAGCAGGAATTACCCAGGCAATCAGGCAGCCTTTGGCCCTGCAATCTCATTAGCCAGCCCTCCTGGCCCAGGAGCTGTGGCAGAGATAATGGATGGGGAGTGCTGGATGCTGTCCAGCTCACCTGTAGGATGGCTCCCTACAAATCTTCCCACTCCACTACAAAGAAATACACTCAAGAAGCCATGGAACTTCTCAGGGGAGAGTGTTTGAAATTCATTGCCAGCCACTCTTAACTACACCCCTGTTAAATTCCATTTCATGTCTCCCTTTCCTTGGGGCATTGCCCTTCCAGAGGCTGGTTGTAAAACACCCTCGTGACCCAGAAGGTTCAGTTTCACAAAGGCTTTGATCTGTAGAGATTTCTCACAAAATAACTAATCCCAAGTGCTCCCAAGGTGTGTAAGAATTCTACCCAGACAGTGAGTGAATCCACCCACATACAAAGGTCCCTTTTCACTGCCAGTTAAGCAAGATCAAGATAATGAAATCAGCAGACACTGGGTCAACCAGATCACCAGACCCAGACAATAACAAAGGGACAATTTCATTAATAAGAAAGTGATCAGAGTTTAAGAAAGAGACCCAAAAGGTGCCCAGGAGGTGTGACAGGTGCAGGGGACACTACCTTGGTGCTGTCCCCCGATGGAAATCAGGTTGAGCATGGGAGGAGAAGGACACCTCTGGGCCACAGCCCTCCTGTGGGGGAAGATAAAGGAGCTGAGCACAGCATGCCCAGGCCACAGGTGCAGGTTCTGCGTGGGCTTGGGCACTTGTGTAATTAATAAGTAATGTGAGAGGTAATTAACCCTTCCTGGAAGAGCAGGGCTGCAGAAAACACAACCTGCCTCCTTTGGAGCACTCCTGCCTTTAGGAATTTAGCAGTTTGTGCCTGCTGAGCACTTCTAAAGGGTCTTAAATCAGGCCCTGAACCCAGCAGGAATCGCTGGAGCTGGAGCAGGAGTGCAGACTTACAGGAATTGGCCTCCCTGGGAGAAGCCCATGGCGTTGTAGCCTCCCTTGAGGTGAGGGTCCATGGCGAGCTGGCTGCACACCTCCCTCACCTGGTCGTTCACGTTCATGAAGAAGCTGTTCTCCATATCCTGAGGGATCAGATCAGGATGGATTCATTTGTACCTTTGCCATGGCTGCTGTAATTTTAAACTCTGCAAACATCACTGACATTTGTGGCTTTGAAAGAAGACCTGAGCTTTCACAGGGACAGAACTGAAATTCCAGTTTTGGGACTTCCCTTTATCACATCCTTGTTCCTGCTCTGGTTGGAAAGACTGTTTCATGTGGGACAGTAACATTTCCCCAAACTTCTTCACCACGTGAATCTCTTCAGATTTTGTTTATATATACAAATCTGATATTGTCCTGAGAAATTATTTAAATAAATTCCATAGGACTACAAAAAGCTGTCAAAACCCATGAAGGTGTAGAAGTGTGTAATTTATTACACAAAAGTAAATGAATGTTAGCAAATCGAGAAGCATGGCCAGGGATAAAGCTCTGCTTCAGCACAGCATCTCTCCCACGTATTACCTGGAGTGGTTAGAGTGTGCTAATCAGTGGATTTGCATATTAATCCAATTTAGATCAGGGATTTGTTTTCCAGGGATTTGTTTTTCTGCAGGTATTAGCTGGACTTTATCGGGTTCTACCTGTCAAAGCTGTTTACCTCGCTGAGAAGGAAAAATTAGCAGGGAAAGCACAGCAGGAATCCTTGTGCAATCCTGTCATTACCAAGAACTGCATTAACCTCAGCCCCACCCCCTGCACGCAGTGACACCCGACTTACCTGGATCAGGTTGCTCCCAATCTTGAGGGACAGGACGTAAATCCCTGGTATTTTTTTCTCCACTAGTTTCTGGATGAAGCCCATGCTCACCGGGTTGCAGCAGCTGTCTCCTGCGAGAGGGAACACCGGCACGCACCATCATGCCACGGCCCAGGCCCTCACCTCACCTCCACGAACACACCCCGAGCTCCCTCTGCCACGGCACCGCGAGCTGCTGGCCGAGGAGAGTCAGCAGCTCTCGGCCTTCGCGGAGACCGGCGCTGCGGAGCAGGGGGACACCGGAGCGAGCGTCCCTCGGACCTGCTCGGCCCCCAGCCAAGCCCGGCCGCCCCCGGGGCTGTTGGCGGAGGGTCCCGGCTCACCCATGCCGTGCCAGATCACCAGGGGGGTGGCGGCGGCCGCGGGGCCCAGGCAGAGCCCCAGCAGCGCCAGCAGCAGCACGGCCATCCTGAGCGCCGCCATCTTGGCCGGTCACATGACCCGCCGCCGGCAAGGGGAGGGGCGGAGTCGAATCGGGGGCGTGGCCTATGCCGGGGGCGTGGCCCGGATTTCCCTCCCTTGCGCGGGTTCGAGCCCCGCCGTTCCCCGATCCCACCCAGAAATCCCAAATCCTGTGCCAGCACGGGGCTGGGTCCCGCTCCCCGCCCCGGCACATGGAGCCAGCAAATCCACAACCCCCTGCCTGCGTGTTGTCCACGTGGCACTGCATCCTCTCTGCCCTGCAATCCCTTGGGAATGGGCTGGGGCACATCCTGGCTGGGCTGCTGCCTGATTTCCTCCTTCCTTCCTGATTTCAGCCCTCAGGAAGCTCTTCTCAGCACTGGGTAAGGACAAGCCTTAATCTGCCACCCAGCCTTTCCAACACACTTGTGTGGCCCTTTATAAAGCACTTTCTCATTTCCTCCCAAGAGATCCTGCTCCCAGCTGCCTTCCTGGTGGCTGTGCCTGACCTTGGCTGCAGTTCCACCGTCACTGTGATCCTTCTCATGCTGGCCATGGCAGTAATCAGCATGACAGGGGCAGGCATCAATATCAACCACCAGGATATTGCACGGATGCAAGTGGTGTGACATCTGTGCCCTCCCTGGCTCTGCATCATTCCTGTTCCTTCAAAAAGCCTCTGCAGCTCCTCTCCCCTTTCCCCCTGCAGCTGTTAGCATTGTAAGTTAAGGGGTGAAATAAAGGTTTGAAATCACCCCCACTCTTGCAGGGAAGATCCTAATGTTGCCCAGCATTCCAGGCAGTATTCCTGCAGTGAGGAAAAGGACTGGAAGCACCCACTCCTCTCCTTCTTTGTGACAGTGTCCTGCCTGCCTCACTCAGGAAATCTTTGCTGTCTCTCTCCCCAGATACTCAGGGCTCCTGATGGGAATCACAAATACCTTTGGCATAGTGGCAGGAATTATTGCTCCCACTGCAGCTGGACTTCTCATCAGCCAGGTAACTTGGAGCCGCAGAGCAACAGCATGTCCCTGGAAAAAAACCAAACCTGCTCTCAGCAATGGATTCCTTTCTTTGCACTGAATCAAAAATGACACCAATCCCACCCCCTCTCCCAAAGAAAATGTGTTGTAGCACCTGGCAAAACAGAGCTCTGCACTATTTTAGAGATACAGGGATGACTCAGAACACAGGAAGAGCTCCACATGGGACCCATCTGGATGTATTTGGAGACGGGGAAAGGGTCGAAAGAGTGGGATGAGTGGGAAGCTCTGTGCCAGGCAGGAAAGCTTCCTGAATTCAGCACAGAAATGCCAAGGTAGGAAATATCTCATCAACAAGATGGGGTCTGGCAATTCTTCCCTGTGAGGGTGGAGAGGCCCTGGCACAGGGTGCCCAGAGAAGCTGTGGCTGCTCCATCCCTGGATGTGTCCAAGGCCAGTTTGGATGGGGCTTGGAGCAGCCTGGGATAGTGGAAGGTGTCCCTGTCCATGGCAGGGGTGGAACTGGAAAAGCTTTCAAGTCCCTTCCAACACAAACCATTCCATGATTCTCTGATTCTCTATGTCTGGAGTTGAGCAAAGCTCTTCTGCTGCTGGCAGGAGTCATGAGCAGAGGGGGGGATGAGTTAATGCCATGAAGTGGCAGCAGTGGGGTGGTCACTGCATGGAGATAAAGGGAAGGATGACACCACTGAGCTCTGTTCTTGCCCCTCCAGGATCCCCAGAGCAGCTGGAGCAATTCCTTCTTCCTCTCTGCAGCCCTCAACCTCTTTGGCCTGATCTTCTACACAGTCCATCCAGGACTGGACAAAGGAAGACCCTGCTGTAGAGCGAGAGCCACAAATTTGGGAGGAGAACAGGCAGCACCTTCAGTCCCCTCTGCCCAGCTCCTGATCCCAGTGTGCTCCCCTTGGCCCCGTGATGGCTGCAGTGCCCTCAGCCTCTGCCCATGGGAAGGAGCACTGCAGCATGGACAGAACCCAAACGGGATCCATGGATTGCTGGCAAGCTGGAAGTCAGCCCAGCCTGCAGCTATTTCCAGCGAAGCTGTTCTTAGATGAAGTAAATCCATAATGAAGTGGCAATGTTACTTTTTAACCAGAGGCTTTTCACACCCTCCACACAGAGACTCCTGACACTTTTTTTCTCTTCTTAATGAGACAAGCTGATTATTCATTTATCCTTCATCCCTGCTTAGAAGCAACTGGGGCAAAAAATAATTGATGGCATTACAGAGCTCGGGCTGGCAGCCCTGAGAACAGCTCTGGGGCGGCAAGGAAAGGGGATAAATAGGGAAAGCCTTGAGCTGGTGCCATCCTTACTGAGTGTGAGCCTCATAGAAGGGATTTTAAGCTGAGGATGTGGCCACTGAAGAGAAGTTTGGACTTCAAAAGGGGTGTGAATTTGGCCTGCCCCCTTTCCAGAGAAGCTGGGAAGATCTGCTCCCCCCTGACCACAGCACCGTATGGGCTGCAATCCTCCCAAATGGTACAAAAAGAGGATCCAGATCCCAGAGAGAGCTCTTGAAACCCACCACCGCTTCCCTGAAAGAGTGAAATGAAACTGGACTGTGTTCTCAGGTCTGATTCAAGGAATTTGGGGCTGTGAGGGTGTGAGAGGCTCTGATAACTGCACTTGCTGAGAGAAGTTCCAACACCTGGTGCAGCATCTCTCACCAAATCTGATTTTGGGTGAGAACAGACAATTCATGAAACTGTATTAAACTGGAAGTGCTCCAGGGATCTGAGCTTGACTTCATTCTGATCCTTGCTCCAAGGAAGAATGAACTTTGTTTTGAATCATGTCTATCCTAAGTCAAGAACTTTTTTATTTCTTCTTTTTCTATTTTTTTGTCTCATGCTCTGCCAGTGAGGAGGCTTGCAGAAGAAACTGTGAGGGAGTGCAGCCAGGACATCTGACCTAAACTGGCCAAAGGGATATCACACCCATGGAAAGTCATTCCCAGTAGAGAAACTGGGGCTGATCTGGGCTCGCGAAGGGGATCTGGCACCAGCCAGAGGGTGGTTGGCATCAGCCAGAGGGGCTCTGGCATCAGCCACAGCTGCATTGTGCATCCCCGGTTTGACTTGTTTTTTCCTCTCTCATTTAGCTATCATTACTATTATTATTTTACTTTATTTTTAATTATTAGCAATAATTAACACAGGGGGGAACCGCGGCACTCCCGCCCTCCGCCCGCCAGGCGGCGCCGCCGCGCCTCGCCCTCCCACAAGCCCCCGCGGCCGCGCCCAGCCCGTCTCTTCCCCGCCTCCATCATGGCGGTGAGTGCCGGAGCTTGGGCCGGGATCGGGCTGGGCCCTCTCCATCCGCCGCCATCCGCGCTCGGCGAGGCTCGCCCGGGCGTGGCCCGTGCGGGCGGGAGTGGGGAGGGCTTGCGGGAGAGCGGCGGGGGCGGGATGGGCGCGGAGGAGCCGGTGGGGCGCTCCGGAGCAGAGGCTGCCGTGACAGGCCGCGACCCGCCCGGTGGCGGCAGTGCTCGAGAAGGGGCCGCGGCGCCGGGGCTCGGCCGCGGAGGGGAGCGGGGCGCGGTGTCAGGCTGCGGGAGCCTTTCTCCGAACCCCTCGCACACCGTGCTGGGGCTGTCGAGGCGAGCGGCGGGCTGTGTCGCGGACAGCCCCGCTTACCCTCGGTGTGGTTTCTCCGCAGCAAGACCAAGGTGAGAAGGAGAACCCAATGCGGGAGCTGCGCATCCGCAAGCTCTGCCTCAACATTTGCGTCGGGGAGAGCGGGGATCGGCTCACCCGCGCCGCCAAGGTGCTGGAGCAGCTCACGGGGCAGACCCCCGTCTTCTCCAAAGGTGAGGGGCTGCGGAGGAGCCCTGATGGTTTTGTTTCCTTTGCGGTGGGCGCGGTGCGAGCGCAGCCCCCGGGAACGGGGTTCTTGGCAGAGCCGGTGTCGGGAGAGCAGCTGGACAACTGGGGGACTTAAAAATTTAGGGGTAGTCGTTTGTGTCATTTCAGTTCTGCCTCCAGATTCAGGCTCATGCTCGGCCAACATCTCTAAAGAGAGAATGTCGGGCTGCCTTGGTTTTTATTAATTCCCTTGAATTTATTTGGGCGTGAGAAGCTCTGAATCCCCCGGGTGGGAATTCTCTGGCTGTCCTCTGAGTGTAACTGTTGCTGCCCACAGCGCGATACACGGTGAGATCCTTTGGGATCAGGAGAAACGAGAAAATCGCTGTTCACTGCACGGTTCGCGGGGCCAAAGCAGAGGAGATTCTGGAGAAGGGGTTGAAGGTGAGAATTTTGGGCTGGATCTTTGGTTTGTGAAACAACAAAACTTTTCCATTCTGACTGAAGGGGTAGGTGCTCCAAAATGTTGCACCTGATCTAGGTGCAGGTCAGATACACGGGATGAAGTGTTCACACTGTTTATTAAAGAACTAATTGTGCAGCTGCTGATCCTTTCTGGGTTGTGTCTTTTCTGAGGGGATTTAGGAACAAGCTGGGGGAGCAGAATTTCAGAGATAAAGACTGAGTGAGCTGGGGGTCTGGTAGCAGTGGGCAGGAGTTCTTACTCTGCTTCCAGCCAGGAACAAAATGCTGACCAACAACCAATGTTTCAGGTGCGAGAATATGAGTTGAGAAAAAACAACTTCTCAGACACTGGGAACTTTGGCTTTGGAATCCAGGAACACATCGATCTGGGGATTAAATACGATCCCAGCATTGGTATCTATGGCCTGGATTTCTATGTGGTGAGTATTCCTGTTTTCTGGGCTTATGGGAAAGCTCCAGAAGGAGCCCAGAACAAGAGCTGGCTCCCATGGACTTGCTGCCAAATGCTGGAAGATAGACTTGGATTTTGTTGACATTCTTCTAATTTGAGATTCCCAGAGCTGCCATAAAACCCCTGATTTATGACAAATCTCACAAAGCCTCTTCAGGAACAAATCCTGTTGCTCTGACTGCGACTCCTGGGATAACACTGAAACGGCTGGGCTGGGTTTGGGGAAGGAAAGAGCAACAAGGCATAACTGATATGGAAATTCCAGGTTTCCCTCCTGGAAAACTGTTTAGTTTAGGCAAACCAGTAAATGCCAGGATGAAGCAGTGCTGTTGGCCTCGTCCTGCAGGTGCTGGGCAGGCCAGGCTTCAGCATTGCTGACAAGAAACGCAGGACTGGCAACATCGGGGCCAAGCACAGAATTGGGAAGGAGGAAGCCATGCGCTGGTTCCAGCAAAAGGTACAGTCCATCTTTATTTTTGTATCCTGAGAATTTCCTAGCAAGGATTAGCAAAATGACTCGTGGAAGGGCTGGAGCCAATCAGTGGGCAGGGGGAGATCTTGATGAGTGCTTAAATGGTAGATTTTTACTGTCCCAGAGCAGTAGAAACTGCTACTGCTAAATAGAAATGTTTCAGCTCGAGTGCTGTTTGTGGTTTTTTAGGTGTGCTGAACTCTCTCTTGGCAGGAGAGCTGGAAGGAATTACCAGCTCTTGTGTGAGTAGCTCCCACGGTTTTTGGAGGAGCTACACATTCGTGGATCATGAGTGATGAGGCAGGGTTAGGATTTGTTGGTCTGACAAAGCTCCAGGCTCAGCTGCCACATTTGGAGGACGGAGAGATCCCCAAATAAATTCTTGGGCTTATCTGTCCATGTAATGAATAATTGTATAATGAAAGGGAGCTGCTGGAAGCTGGGTTGGAAATCTCAGAGGTTGAGACTGCTGCTAATTTTTCTGGGGTGAGAAGTATCTGGGGGCTCTTTACTCTGCCTAGACCCACATGGGTCATACCCTGTGCTGGGAAGGCTCCAGCCTGCTTTTGACAAATTCCATTTTTTCCCCATCCTGCCTGGTTTTGCTTAATGTAGCACAGTTACCTTCAGGGCCCAAATTTTGGGACTGATAGACCTCCCTGTGGGAGAATGGGGCTGCTGAGCAGAGCTTAATGTAAGTTTTCTGCACAGCAGCACTGCACCTTTACCTGATGGTGATTTCTCACTTGGTTCTTTTTTGTTTTCCTCACAGTATGATGGCATCATCCTTCCTGGTAAATAAGCAGTTCCTGTTACCAGAAAAGTAAATAAATTTTTCTAACCCCAAACTTGTTTTGCGAGTTTTGTGGGGAAGCTGATGGGAGTGAGGGTCATTGTCCTCCATTATTATGGTTTGGCTTTATTTTTTTTTTCCCCATTTTTTTCCAATCCACGGTGCACTCCAGTGCTGCAGGCTGGGGAGAGAAGCTCTTCTGTCCTGCTTCTGTGTCTGCCCCATTTGAGCATTCCTGGCTTAAGCTGGAAGATGGAGATGGAGGCAGCTCAGGGGACAATTTCCTAGCTCCCAAAGTTTGCAGTGACTCTGAGCATCAGCGTGCCTCCTTATCCAGCTGCCCCGCACTCCCCAGCTTGGTGTCCTTCCCTTGCTGCTAGCAGAAGCCACGTGGAACTCAGCTCCTCTAAGTGCTGCCTGCTGCTGAGGCCACAGAGCTGGACCTGGAGCTCAGGGAACGTGGGAGTGTGATGGTGCAGCACGAGACACCCACGATGGCCTCGGGGAGCTCCTCATCCTCAGCCCACTCGTTGAGGTCGGGGTTGTAGCACTGCACACACTTCTGATACCTCTGCCTGCTCTCATTCCAGCCTCCCACCAGGCACAGGCGTCCCTCCAGCAAAGCAACTCCAGCCGTGCTCACCCCTGTGGGTAGAGGTGCCAGGGAGCTCCACTGCCCGGTCAGGGGGCTGTAGCACTCCACAGCCAGCACATCCACGCGCTCACCGTGGGGGCCCAGCTGGCTGCCCCCCAGCACGTAGGCACGGTCAGCTGTAGTGGCCGCACAGTGCCAGCCCCGGGGTGTGCCCAGCTTGGGCTGCTCCCTCCAGCTGTCAGAGCTGGGCTCGTAGGAGCACACGGTGCGGGAGTAGGCGTGGCTGATGTAGCCGCCGGTGACCAGCAGCTGGCCGTGGATGACGGTGGTGGCGTGGCAGCAGCGTGGCGTCTCCAGGCTGGCCTTCCTACACCAGCTGTTGGTGGCAGGGACGTAGCACTCGACAGAGGCCAGGGGGCCCTGGGCGTTGCGCCCTCCCACAGCATAGAGGAGCCCATCACAGGCACTCAGGCTGAAGTGGGACCTCCTGTGCTCCATGCTGGCCAGGTGCAGCCAGCTGTTGAAGCGTGGGTCGTACCTGGGGGAGGAAGGGCTGAGCTGTCTGTCCAGGACAAGCAGCAGAGCTGTGGAGGCCTGGCAGCCATCTGCCTTTGGAGGAGCTCTGGATGTACCTCTGTGTCTCTCCAGGACTCAATCCTACCTGTGACTGGTGGGGCTGCTGCTGCTGCTCTGACACTGTGGACAGCCCAGCATTGCTCCTGCCCCACAGCCTCCGGCCTAGCTTGGAAATGCTGAGTGCTACTGCTCTGAGGTGTCCCAGAACACTGTCACTGTCCCCTCAGCTGGGTCTTGGCAGGTAGAAGAGGGACTTCCCTACCCATCCTGCCAGGCAAAGTCAGGTGTGTGAGAAGCCACCAGTTCCCTATGTGCCCACGAGATGGCAGAGGGAACTGCTGTGTCCCCCAGAGCAATGCTGCAGGGACTAAAGGCCAGGCTGGGAAAGGTGGAAAAGCTACATGCCAGAAACAGGAAGGAGACCTGCCACTGAGTCCCTCAGCAGGAGAAGGAGCCCAGTGGTGTTTCCTAACCGAGGGGTGGTGATCAGGTGATGAAGGGCTGGCCTCAGGAAGTGACAAGGATGCTGCCTGTGGAATCTCAGGTGGCCAAGCTGTGGGCAGAGCCACTGGCAAGTTCAGGTTTAGGTTGTAAACAAAATACTGCATGTTAGGTTGCCATGGTTACACCTCCCTTTTTTTGAATAGTAATCCCTTGGAAATCCAGTGGCAATTTATGGAGATTTAGGAAACAAACCTTATTAAATGATGAAGAGAGAAATGGAGATGGAGACAAGAAAGCCTGAAGGGCAACAGGAATCCTGCAGATGTAAAATCTGCCCCATCCCAAGGGGTCAGTTGGGGCACAGGCAGACATAGCCCAGCTCTGACCCTCCCCAGAGTCTGTGGGGCCCACCTTACCTGCTCAGGGTGCTGACAGCGTGCTTGGCCTGGTTCCTGGCATCATTTTGGTCTTCACCACCCGCAACATAGATAAATCCATCCATCACCGCCACACACTGGTTAAAACTTCTTGCTGGCATCTCTGTCAGCTTGTTCCACTTTCCCTTTGCGTCCCTGTAGCTGATGTCCCTGCTCAGAGCCTTCTCAGACAGTGCTAAACGACCCCCAACTGTGACAAGCACCCTCTGGCCTCCCCGTATCCTGGTTCTCCGGGACTGAAGGCTGTTCTGCTGGTGGGGGAGCAGGTGATAATTCATAGCATCCACCAGGAGCTTGTGGCACTGAGGATCTTGCATCATGCGTGGCACAGGTTGCACGTGGCTGACCAGGTCTGGAGCTGGGATTGTGCCGAAGCGGATGTTGCTCAGGAGGTCGGCGGCATGCCGGACCCGTTTGGGGTCAAACTCCAGCCACCTGA
The DNA here is from genome assembly GCF_008360975.1 of Lichenostomus cassidix. Lineage (NCBI taxonomy): Eukaryota > Metazoa > Chordata > Aves > Passeriformes > Meliphagidae > Lichenostomus > Lichenostomus cassidix. Next base: position 1,304,499 of record NC_139503.1, on the reverse strand, counting down.
CAGCAGCCTGGAAGGCTGCAACCTCGCTGGGTATCTGCAGGCCATCATCCATCAGCAGCTCGTTGACCTGATCAAAGGGGAGTTTCAGGAACTGGTCAGTTTTGGAGAAGGCCATGAAGTTCTCCCGGATGAATTTCCGTGTGGCATCCTTCACCTGGCTGAGGCCGTAGGTACACGAGATGTTGGCAATGTAGACACAGTTCTCCACAGCCATCTCCTGCACCAGGAAGTCACTGCAGAGCCCCAGCAGGGCTGGCACCTGCAGCCGTGTGGCTGCGGCGATGGTGCTGCCGATGGTGTACAGGGACAGGCTCAGTGTCCCCGCGTAGGCGAAGGTGATGACAGCGGCCAGGCCCAGGGGGGACACATCACGGAGCTCCACCCGGCACAGCCGAGGGTCCCTCTGCAGCAGCCCATGGATGTACTCGCTGCAGGAGGCCAGGATGAGTTTGTGCACCTCGAAGGACTTGGTTTTGGTGGCGATGGTGAGGTCGCAGAGGAACTGCTCCTGGCGCATCTGGTTCAGCCCCTCCAGGAGGGCAGCTCCGTGCTCTGGTGCCTCAACCTCGGTGGCTGTGCAGGGGAAGCTGCTGTTGTGCAAACCATTTCCATGATGGAGGTGTTCGTCCAGCAAAGCATCTTCCACCCTCCCCGGTGCAATGGATGCATCCTTCTTATCCACCTTGAGCTTGACAGGGTTTTTTTTCTTTTTGGGGGCCATCTTGGCAGAATTGGAACAGGACCTGGTAAGAAAAGAGAGGTGAGAAGCCTTGTAATGGGGGTTCAGGTGTCCTTGTGCTCCTTAAGACATTCAGTAAAGGAAAGGAAAAACTCCCACTGAATCAAAAACCATCTGGGTCAGGTTTGGAGAAGGATAGGAACTGCTCCCCAAGCCCTGCACCCCTCTGAGCTGTGTGAAAGGCTTTGAGGGGACTGCAGGAGAGAATTCTCAACCCAACCCCACCAGCACCTTATGAAGAACGGAGGATTTTGGGTGGTTGCCCTGCACTCACTGGTCCCTGGGGTGTGGGGCCATGCTCAGCCCCACTGTCTGGGGTGACACCAGGGTGTGTTTGACCTGACTCAGGCACAGCTCTTGAATGTTCCCAAATCCCATTAGAACCTTCAATCTGAAACTCAGCAGTGACCTCACCTCCTCCGAGGGAACTGGGAGCAGCCAATGGATGAGGGAACCAACCTGGCCAGAAATAGCTGTTACTGCTCTGTCTCACATGTCTGGGGCTGTTTATTGCACTTGGCCACAAAGATCAGGTTTCTTGGAACTGAGTAATCGGCTCGTATTTAGCACCGGGAGAGAAGGGGGGCATTAGGAGGCTTCAGTAAAAACATGGAGAAGGGGAAAGTTTGGGGAAAGTTTAGTAAAAGTCCCTGTTAGGCAAGAGGATTCAAATCTGGTGTGGGAAAGTGGCAGTGCCAGCATGGCCAAGCTCACTGTGCCAGGGAGAGCAGAGGGAGCAGGGATGACTCAGAAGCCACAGGGATTCAGGAGCAAAGTCCCAGGCACTTGAGCCATCCCTGGAATTGTGGTGTTTCACGGGGCTTCCCCAGTTTACACCACTGAGAGCTCATCTATCACAGTGTCACATCCTGGAGTGGGTCCTGCAGCTGGGACCCAAATGCTGCTCTGCCCCTGTGTTTGGATGTGAAATGGTTTCTGACACCAGTTCAGGACAGGGAGAAGGGACTGGGATTTGCCCTTTCAGAGCAACAGCACTTGGATGTGTTCGAACATACATTGTATCCAGACTATCCACTCCTCAGAAAAAAATTGCAGGTTCAGCTTTTCAGCTGGATTTGAAATGAAATGAAGATACAGGTTAAGTATTTTTTAAATTTCCCAGGAAAATGAAGTATTTTTCCAGGTCTTCTCTCCAGATCCCTCAGAGCTGCCTCTCCCTGAGACACAGCACTGCCAGAGCATCCTTGCTGCCAAGAAGGAAGTTGTTCTGGGATTAAACAGATCTTCCAACTGCAGCACACTTCACTTAAGTACAGGGTAAGTTTGGGATTGATGTCCCTGGGATCCTGCCTGTCCCCTCTGGGCACCTTTGACAGACTCCCAGCTTGAAGCAAAGATTTGAGTTATTCCAGAGTCTGGCTTGGGGAGGGCACAGCGACCTTTTTACCTGCACTTAACTTAAAATGGGACATTATTGCTGCTCCTGATTGAAATGCCACTGCAGTGACCTGAAAGGGCTATTTTTCATACAAATTAATCCTGGCTGCTAGGTTAACTCAGGGAGCTGGAGTGATTTGAGGAGATTTCAAAGGGCCCAGACAGAATGGAGGGAAGACAGCCAGGGAAGCTTTTTTCCTGGCCGTTTAAATTTCTCTTAAAAGATAATCGTTGTCCTCACATCCTTTCAGTGCTGCTAATCTCAGCCCTGCACTGTATTGCTGAGCCACCAGCAGAGCAGGGTAATGCTGTCTTCAGAAAGTTGCGTCAGGCTTATTTTCTTTAACATCTAACCAGACAGAGTCCCTCTCCTTTTCCTGCTGGTGGGTTCAGTCAGAGCCTGAGTCACAGCCAGTCTGGAAAACTACCTGGACATTGCAGCTCCAAGCACTCTTTTGCTGCTAATTATTCCTCCAGCCCCATTTTAGAAAGCAACAAAGGCTTTTCCCCCATGCCATGGTTTCCATTATTCAGCAGTTCCCAGCCCCACACAAGGGCTCTGCAGATCCTGCCAGGTGTGTCCTGGCTCTCCATGACTCACCCACAGGCTGGGTCTGCTCTTACCTTGCTCTCAGACAGGTTAGTCCAGGGGGAAGCTCTGCCCAGTGCCAGGATTTGCAGGTTGAGGCACAGAGACCCTCAACTTTCCCCATGCAACATCCTCCTCCCTCCTCTCCCCTCCTCCCAGCCAGCTGGCTGCTCTTATCACTTCTACATTTACAGCAGGCTTTTGGGGTGGTGTCAAGTCAGCCACTCTTGGTTAGTCCCAGGGGGCACGGAAAGGGCTGGAGTCAGGTCCAAACTATGATCTAGAAAGGGCTGGACTCAAGTCCAGACTCTGACCTGGAAAGGGCTGGACTCAGGTCCAGACTCAGCTGAGACACAGCACTGCAAGAACATCCTCACTGCCAAGAAAAGCAGCCATTAGGAGGCAACAGGAATAGGTCTGGAGTAACATTGCCTCAGGAAAAACTGTGTCCAATTCTGGGCTCCTCGGTACAAGAAAAGCAAGGAGCTGCTGGAGCAGGACTGAAGGAGGGAACAAAGATGATTCAAGTACTGGAGCATCTCCCTGGTGAGGAGAGACTGTGGGAGATGGGCCTGGTCAGTCTGGAGAAGGGAAGGCTGAGAGGGGATCCCGTCAATCCATACAAACATACATTGGAACATCCATTTAATCCATACAAACATCCCCAAGGGGCGTCAGAGGATAGTGCCAGACTTTCCAGTTGCACCCAGTGACAGGATGAGGAGGAATGGCCATAAAATAAAACACAACAAATTCTGCCTCAACTTGAGGAAGAACTTCTTTCCATGAGGGTGGCAGAGCTCTGGAACTGCTGCCCAGAGAGGGCCTGGAGTCTCCCTCTGTGGGGACATCCCAAACCCACCTGGGTGCGTTCCTGTATCACCCGCTCCAGGTGACCCTGCCTGGGCAGGGGGTTGGACTGGACGATCTCCAGAGGTCCCTTCCAATCCAAACTCCTGCGGCATTCTGTCCCAGCCCATCCTGCCGGCGGAGCTGTCACCGCACCCCTGAGGGCAGCCATGGCTCCCCTCAGCACCGCCCTGCCCGCACGCAACATGGCGCCGCCCGGCGCCGCTGCCAGGCTCCAACATGGCGCCGGCCGAACTCTGCCCGGACCCGCCATGGCCGAGGCTGCGCCGCGCCGCTTCCGCTTCCTGCCCGCAGCCAAGATGGCGGCGGCGGCGGGGCAGCGCCGTGGGCCCGGCGGCCGCTGAAGCCGCTTCCGCCGCCGCGGGCTCTCCAGCAGTAATCATGGCGGAGTCGGTGCTGGAAGTTGTGGGCCGGCTCCAGGCGCGGCTGGCGGGCAGCGCCGAGCCCAAGAAGGTGATGGGGGCTGCCCCGGCGGTGGGGACGGGGGTCGGGAGTGCGCGGGGCGCGAGGCAGGGCCTCCCTCCGCCGGGGCTGTTCCTGCGTGGAGCTCCGTGCCTGGCCGGGGCCGCGGTGCGGGGCTGAGGCGTGCGGGCTGCCCGGGGGCTGTCCCCGCTGGAACTCGCCCGCTGCCACCAGCCCGCTCCGGGCTCGCAGGCCCCGCGGGTCCCGCTGCGGCGGGCCGGTGTCCCTTGTGGGGTCCCCCCGTGGCAGGCTCGGGGTGGTGGCAGGCGTCCCGTGGCAGGTCCTCCCGCGACAGCGGCAGGCAGGGGTCCCGCGTGGGGTCCCCCTTTGGCAGTGGCGAGCAGAGGTCCCGTTTGTGCTCCCCCTTTGGCGAGCAGGAGCCCCATTTATGGTCCCCCTCTGGCGGTTGCGGGCAGGGGTCCTATTTATGGTCCCCCTTTGGCAGTGGCAAGCAGAAGTCCCTTTTGGGGTCCCTTTTGGGGTCAGACGGGCAGCGGAGAACTCTCCGGAAGAGTCTTGCCCTGGTGACGTGGTTGGTGGCAGAGCCCACGCAGGGAGGCACAGCCGCGGGGCTGGGGGGACACTGCTCCCGGACAGGAGCTGGCTCTTGTCGCCTCTGTTTCCGCTGGCTTTGGGGGACTTGCTTGGCTCTTCTTGCCCCTCTCCACGAGGGAATGTGCCCGCTGCCAAAACGTGCTGCCCGCAGCTGCTGCTGTGCTGCCCCGACCTGCCTTGGGCTCGGTCTGTTCGGTGACATTCTGCCGGTGACAGTGACCGTCCTGCTGGGCACCTGCATTCAGAGCTGGTTTCTCTAGTGAAATCTGGAATCACGGTTGAACTCGGGCATGTTCTAAAACTGTTCTCCGGTTTTAAAGGGGGAGCGTCTGTTGAGGCTGTTCACAGGTGTTGGTTCATGTTCTGTGTAATTCAGGTGAAAGAGGAGGCAGGCAGGGCTGTGCAGCTGCTCTGTGCTCGTCTGACTCTGTTTCTCTGAGACAAACACCTGCAGAACTCACTTCTCAAGGAAGAGGAGTGGATGCTCGAGTGCTGACCCTTTGAAATGGGAGCCCCTGTAGGAGCTCCAGCCTGGCTGGGGGTGATGGGATGGGATCTGGTTACTCTTCTCACCCTCCCAGCCTCAGGGTTGAACTGGTAGAGCCCCAGATGGAGCTGAGGGATTGCCAAGGTGTCAGTTCCAGGGGGGTCTGAGCTTCACGGTGCTGAGACCGTGGGAAAGACTTCAAATATTGTCACAGCACTCAGTGCACAGAGAGTGCTGCTGTTCCCTGACCCTCGTGTGAGCTTGGGGAAAAAGCTGCTGGTGTGTTTCTGGAGCACTGCTGGTCTCGAGGCAGTGTTTGCACAGCCCGACTCTTTCTCCAGTGACCTTGTGGTGTGAAGTCGTTTCTTGCTCTGTTGATCCTGTGCGGTTTTGCAAGGGTAGGCAGAGGAGGTGAAGCAGGGTAATGGCTTGAAAACCTCTTTTCTTCCCCTGCAGAAAGGCTCTGTGACCTATTTTCTTTATTTCTGATACTTTTCCAACCATATCCTTGGAAGTATTAGTGGTTTTAAGCCTGAATTTAGTTGTCATTGCATTGTCTTGATAGATCTACTGAGGACTTTCCTGTGCTAAAAGTTTACCCTGTCAGCAGGACAAATCCATGGCATCCCTGGGTGCTGCCCACCCTTACACCATTTCCAGTCCTCACTTTTCTTGCCTGGTCCTTTGAAAATATTTTATCAGGAATGTAAAAGAAGAATATTTGCCCAGTATTGTGTACAACTCATTGCCTTGCTGAAAGTGTAAAGTGTTATTATTATTGCTTTTGGGTGAAAATTGGGCTGCTGGCACAGAACAGTGCGAGTGAAATTTTGGACAGTGCTGTAATGGTTTGGAAAGAATCCTTTTTTTCCAGCAGAGGAGGTGCAAGCTGTGCTTCAGGGCTATGGGAGGAAAGAGGAGAAGGAAAACATGAGCATCTTCACGGAGGCAAAGCAGCCTGGCTGTGCTGCAGCAACTTGATATTGTGTGTTTTTAGTGTCGTAACGGTTTGGCTGCCTTCTTTCAGAAAAAAAAAAAACAACAATCCACCCATGTTCAACAGGACTTGATTGGAGCTGGACCTCAGGGAAAGTTTTATGGGTTGTGTCTTGTGGCCCATTGATTGAAACCCTGCCCTGTGCTGAGGTGTTTTAGAAGAGCTTTGGTGTGTGTGTCTCACGACACACAAGCCTGCTGTTTTCTGTCTCCAATCTGGTCACCTTTCCCTCACAGGATTTGTATGATCTCGGTTATTTCCAAGATGGGCTGCCAGATTTAAACTCCCAGGATTGTTACAGGTTGGAAAAGACCTCCAGGACTGAGTCCAGCCTTTGACTGAACCCTTCCATATCAACTGAGTGCCACACTGAGTTGTTTCTTGAGCATCTCCAGGGATGGGGACTCCACCACCTCTTTGGGCAGCCCTTTTCCATACCTGACACCCCTTTCTGGGAATAAATTCCTCCTGATGTCCCTTTAAGCCTCAGTGGGATGAACTCCATCAACTTGTTTCCATAGGAAGTACAGATTAGTAAGAGTTTTTAAGCCTCACTGCATCAAAGTTGTCTCACTTGGAGCATCTCCTGCACAAGGACTTGTGCTCCATGGAGGAACCGACTGCAGTGGCTGTGGAATAACTCAGCTCCTCGTGAGACACATTCTGGATCAAGTGTGTAGCTCCAGCCACACTGAGAACAGCATTCCCATTGAGAACAGCACTTCCCTTCTTGGAATTCAGCCCTGAAGGCAACTAATAGCTAAAGAGCAAACAGAACTGTGGGAGATGCTAGTGGGGTGTAGCTGGAAAATATTTGGGAGGATTTAGGGATACCAGAGTGAGTTCTTCCTTGGATCTCACTCTCAGAGGGGGATTTTCTAAGCTCTGAAAAAACCTTTTTAGGAATTTAATTAGCTCACAGAGATGCTGCTGCTTTAATATTGTCCTGTTTTACTCTTCTTCTATCTAATACAAAAATCCATCCTCTTTCCCTTCCTATCTCCTTTGCACACACAAGTCCAAACTCCTTTGTTACCAATTCCAGAAGGAGTTTAGCCTTTCCAGAGGGATCCTGACCCCTGAACTGTGGCAGGCAGTCCAAGGGAAGGCAGCAGAGCTGGGCTGTGTCTCTGCTGCCTTTGGTTTGATGGCTTCAGTTGCCAGTGCACTTGTTGAGCAGCTGTGCTGGCAAGGCAACAGCAGCTACTCTTGGTATCAGGGTTTCACCCTTCTAAACCAAGAAAACTGAAACCTTCTGTCACAGTTATCAGGTCCTAAATATAAAGGAGTGGTTTCTAGTGAGCAGAAGTTGTGGTTTTGCTTAAATCAGGTGAACCTTTCTCTGGGTGTCGAGGTGTGCTTCCTCTCCGAAAGCAAGAGCGCTCCTCAAATAGGTTAGAGGAAATCAATTTCCTCAAAAGGAAGGAAACCTGTAAACCTCTCTGATCCTTGCACGGTGGACGTGGGGGTGACTGGGTGTCAGCTTAGGCTGACAGTGCTGATTTGAGCACGAGCACAGTGCTTTAAAGAGAAGATCTTCTGGATCAGGGGCAGCCCTTTGTATGGCATATAGCATAGGAGTGCTGAGCACAGCCCGGGCTGTATAGGGGCTATAATAATGGGAATGCTGATGAGGCTGGACTGTGGCTATAGCTGAGCTGTGGGAAATGATGTGAGGGGCAACAGTGCTGTCAGATGTGTCCTACCATGTACTGTAGCTACAGAGCCAACAGATATCGTGGGGAGGTGATGTCCCAAACCACCTGGGTGGCAGAGGTACAAGAACATCCCATTCATTTAGAATCCCAGAGTTATTAAGGTTGGAAAAGACTTCCAGGATCATAGAGTCCAACCTGTGACTGATTGTCTTGTCAATCAGACTCCCATGCCCAGTCAATCCTTGAACACCTCCAGTGATGGGGACTCCACCATGTCCCTGGGCAGCCCATTCCAGTGCCTGATCACCCTTTCCTGAAGAAATTCCTCTTGGTGTCCAACCTGAACCTCTCCTGGTGCAGCTTGAGGCCATTTCCTCTTGCCAAGCTCCTCCAGCTCCTCACTGGGATGCTCATTGGAGAGGACTCCTTGTTCCACCCTGTCCTGTGGAGCAGCTGAAGGTGCTGGCTGGACCTTGCTTTGGGTGTGTGGAGGAAAAAAGAGGTTCCTCTCTTAGGTCTTTAAGAGCATTTAGAAATCTTCCTTCCCCTTTTTACTTTGGTTTGTTCCCACCCCTCTTGCCAAGGGGTGTGATTCCACCACCATCACCTCCTGAGAGTCTTTTGCTGTGTGTTTCTGCTCCTGGTGCTTTAAGCCAGATTTGTTGCAGTCCCGTGTGAAGCAAACATTAATATTTGAGTGTGTTACAAGACTTTTAGGTGGCTTCTCGTGGGCAGAGGCAGGATTTTTTTTGCAGTTGGCCCTCGTGTTCTGCTTCTCAGGAGCTTTTTTGGAGCAAGACAGCAGCTGTCAGGCACTTGGATCTTCCTAACAAGCTCTCAGGCAGTGCAGCATTTTCTTCCTCCCTAATCCCCGTCTGTGGTTCCGTGTGACAACTCTGAACGCTTTTCCTCTTGTCTCCACAGCTGCTGAAGAGTCTGAAGAGGCTGTCAGAGTTACCCATCACAGTTGACATTCTCGTGGTAAGAGCTGTGAAATCTCTGGGGCTTTTCATCGTGTCTGTCGAGTCCCAGGGAGAGCTGTTTTCCCACGGAAGTGCTGCTTTCCCTGGAACAGGGTGTGTTGCCTCGGCCACCTGCTCCAGCCCAGTGTCACTGGTGTGATGGTGACAAGGTTCTGGAAGTGCCAGGCACGGGATTAAAGCGTGCCAGAGCAGGTGGGAAGCTGTGGAGGACAGTTTGTGATCCTCAGTTCTCCCAAAAGCTTAGCACCTGACTGGCATGTGAGAGTTGGAGCAGATCCCAGCAATAACGAATCAGCAGGAAATGAGGAAGTGCTAATCCTGACAGTTTTTAATGGCTTCTGTCTTCAAACTTGCCAGCTCTCGTGGTAAATACCTACTTGGGTTGTTAATACGAGTAATTAGGATTTGACTAAAGTGGAATTAACTCGTTGATTTACATGTATTGAGTGATATAATATCAGCTAAAAACATAATAAAAATTATGGCTTTATCAAGGAACTTTCTCCCTTGCAGCGTAGGGAGTGTGTTGATTTCACTGACTCTTTAGGAAGTTTAGCAGGGGTGAGAATTCCTGTTTTGCTAAGATGCATTCGTGGCTCTCTCATGAAGGAGACAGGAGTTGGGAAGACTGTGAACAGCCTGAGGAAACATGAGCTCGTGGGAGACTTTGCCAAGGACCTCGTGGCCAGGTGGAAGAAGCTGGTGCCGGTGGCCCAAGAGGCAGAGCGGTGAGTGAACCCCATGGATGAGCTTTGGGAATGTTTTTTCAGTGGATATTTTAAACCTCTCTGGCCAAGGCTCTGGAAAAACTTGTAAAACCAATATGCTAACTCTGCCTGGGGGTTTTGCCTTGTTTTGGCAGAAACTTCCTGCCTTTGCTGGCTGTGGAGTGTTGGGATGCTGACAGCTGCAGTTTCATGTGGAAGTTGGGGCCAACTTTCAAGAATTTTCAGTTTGATGAAGAGATTAACAGGAGATGCCAAAAAAAGTGCCCTTAATAAAGCAAAAGATGCAGTCTGCTTGCTTCCCATTTTATGGTTCTGAAGACAGGAAGTTCTAAGCCCAAGTAATTTGAAAGAATGCTTTTATGAGCCATAATCCTATGGAAACTGGAAGTTATTGCTAGCAGGCATGTGGCAGTAACAAAGCTGTGTTGAACCCAGTGGAGAGATCAAATAGGTTTGAGTGATAAAGGCCCAGTTATTAATGGGAATTTAAATAACTGGTATTCCCACGTGTTTAACTGGGGAACTGGGGGACATTTCCCACAGCATCACATAGCCAGGAACGTGCAGGCATGGAGAAGGTTCTGTCTCTAGTCCTAATAAAAGTAAATAATCAATTCTAGCACTAGAAATGCGGTTTTTATGTCCCTGATTGTTGCTGTTCCTGAGAGATTTAGTGGGATTTTTTCCACAAAACTACCAAATAGTTAGTCTTGTATAAGAGGTGTTCCAGTCCAGGGAATGGCTCTTTTCATTCATACTGGACAGTTTAGATCTAACTATTTTTGTTTTCTTCTCCCTTCAGAAATAACCTAGACTCCGAAGACCGTGACTACGAGAGGAGCAGCTCGAGCAAAAGGCATCAGGAATCCTCCCTCAGAGAGGATGAGGAAGCTGACCAGGATTATTCAGAACCCTTCCAGCCTTCTTGCAGCCAGTCCTATAGCCCAGATCATAGGGAAAAGAAGTCCAAAAGGTATCCCAGGCCTGAGAGAGCCCATGAGACTTATGGCTACAGCAGCCAGCAGGGGAAGGGTTGGGGCAGATCCTCCCCGGTGCTCTCTTCAGATCAGGAGTACTCAGACTGTGGACAAGCTGTGTCACCTGAGCCCAGTGAGAGCCCTCAGGATATGGACACAGACCCTTATGCCTCTGAGGAGCAGGAAGAACCAGCAGTATTCCATCGGAAAGCCAGCAAAGGCCACAGCTTCCAGGAGAAGCTCGGGGCAGGCCGGGAGAGGAGCTCTGGCGATTTCTGCGACAAAGGGAACGCGAGTCGGAGCAAAGAGCACAAATCCTCGCACAAGAAGCAGCGACTCGATGGCAGAGGGGACGACAGGACCTCTGCCTTCAGCCCAGAGAGATTGCACAAAGCCTCTTTTAAAGAGCAGCTCCGAGAATCCCCCGTGGCAGCGGCCAGCAAGGAGAAGCAGAGGACGTCAGAGGGCAGCAAAAAGGAGAAGAACCGGGAAAGCGGCACCTCCAGGAAGGAGAAGTCGCACACGTTGTCACACTCGGAGGAATCTTTGGACAACCATGTCAAGAAGCAAAAGCATCGGGACTCTGAGAAGAGCAAAGTGGAAAAGTCCAAGCAGAGCCTGGAGAGCTCTAACTCAGAGAAAAGGAAAGCTGAGAGTGACTCAGCCAATAGGATCAAGGAAAAGGGGGGTTCTGGGAGCTTAAAGTCTTCGGAGGGGAAACGTAAAATCTCTGAGGTGGACAAAAAATCAGTGGGTTTTTCCTCAAATTCTGGGGAGGGGGAAGCAGAGGATGAGTTTGAACAGCCTACAATGTCCTTTGAGTCATATCTCAGCTACGACCAGCCTCAGAAAAAGAAAAAGAAAGTGGTCAAACCCTCGGCTGGGTCAGCTGGGGACAAAGACCGAGGGCACAGCAAACAAAATGGATCCAAAGCCAGTACCAACAGCTCGAGCTCCAGTCAGAAAAGTCCAAGCCACAAGAGGACAAGTGAGAAAAAGGCAGAGAAGAAACCCCCAGAGCCTCCTAAACCAAAGAGGGTAAGGTTTGGAAGGATCTGACAGTGAACAAAGAAGGTGGGATCAGCTGCTCTCAGTCCTCTGCCTTGTTAGTTTTCCCCTTGGAAAAGTGGGTGAAGGTGGGGGAAGGAAGAAATGCAATGGGTGGATTTTTATGTTTTACTATTTTATGTTTATTCAAAAATGGGGAGAGTAAAAGGGCAAATCTTCAGATAAATATTGGTGTGAAAGAGTATTGGACATGATGCACTTGGTAAGAAGGCAGAGTATCTGCAGATGTGAGCTTAGAATCCATCCCAGTTTGCAGTGCATCTCCTGCTAACAAGATTCCCATGTTTCTCTAAAATGGACCTTTTTTGGTGCCCAGAAATGGGAGAACTGGTGGTACAATGCAGCTTATTCCAGAAGACAAACCTTCTTTTGTGAAAGCTTGGAAAATGAGCAATATTTCTGTACAGATCCTTTGTCACATGGGTGCCATAGTTTGGTATATAAATAGGGACTAATGTGTAAAACCTTTACTGTTTCATCTTTTTGCTCAACTTTGAAACACTTGGCTCTTCATAAAGTGGTTTTTATAATGTTTAACAGCATTTTAAATCCTGCTTTGCCATTCATTTGAATAAGTACTTCATAAAACTTCATATCAAAGTTTTCAGTTTCCCTTTTTTTCCACCATGGCAAAGGTTTTTACAGGAAGAGGAGAAGAGGCAGAGCTGGTAAATGAGTGCTTGAGATCAGAGAAATGCTTCTGCTTGTCCTGAATAGGTTCAAACTGTGGATGGCTCTTTCTGGAGGGTGCTGAGTGATTCAGATCCCAAATTTTGGCTTCTTCTTATTGGCAGCCACCCCCTGAGGTTGTTCCCTGGTGCAAACTGATCAGCATTGAGTGGTTTATTCAAAGTGTGCAAAAAAATCACAGTTCAGTGCTGTTTGTACGCTGGTGGAATGTCATATTCTGCTGTATTCCTGACTTACTTCCATGTGCATTCTCTCCTTCCAGATAATTTTAGATGTGGTACCAACATTACCAGACATCCCCCTGCCCCCCATCCAGGCCAATTATCGTCCTCTTCCCTCGATTGAATCCATCACCTGCTCCCAGACAAAAAGGAAAGGTATGTTGGGCAGGAAAATGGATTTGGAATGAGCCACTTTGTGGGAAAGAGCATGAGTGGATGCTGGCTGGGTTAAAATCTTCATGTTGGGGTCTGCTAAGAGCATAGATTTCAGACAAAAAAGCAGCTCCTTTCCCATGTGCTCCATCAGAACTGAGAAAAATCTTTCACTGACCTTTCTTTGGGGCTTGGGCTTTGGACTTGCCCTGAAGGTTTCTTGGAGAAGACTTTGCTCTTTAGGTCACTTGTGGGTGACTTCAATTTGTGCCTCCTGTGCCATTCATCAGGACTGGCTCTTTCTTTTCTCTGTCCCCTGCTCACTCCAAGTGTTTCCCTCCACAGCAGTGTCCTCGCCAGTGGAGGAGAGCGAAGCAGGTTTCACCGGCCGACGGTTAAATTCCAAAATGCAGGTGTACTCTGGCTCCAAAACTGCCTACCTCCCAAAGATGATGTCCCTGTACCAGCAGTGTATCAGGGTCCTCAGTAACAACATCGACTGTAAGTACCTTTCCTTGTGTCTCAAAGTCACTGTGCAGGTGCACTGAAATTTTGGCAACTTTGTACAGATCCCACCTGGCCTGGAGTGTGGAAGCAGCTCCCCCTTGTTAGAAGGGAGAACAAATAAGGGACAAATCCCTCTGAAAGCTCAGGTGCTGCAGTGATCAGCACCCAGAATGCTTTCAGGCAGTGCTGAAGCACTGGAAATTGTGGCAAATAGAGCTTGCACAGACATTTCTTATCTTGGAGATATTGGTGCCTGAGGTTTCTTTCTCCTCCCCTCTTCCTGCATGTTGTGGTGCAACACTGCAGTTTTTTTACTGGGTGTCAAGGTGTCAAACCCTTTCTTTGGCAAGGAAGGAGGAGAATAATTAATACCCTGTGCTTCTTGCTTCTCTCTAGCAATCTATGAAGTGGGTGGTGTCCCTTTCTCCGTGCTGGAGCCAGTATTGGAGAGGTGCACCCCAGAGCAGCTGTATCGCATCGAGGAATGTAACCATGTGAGTGCCTGGGCCTGGGAAGGGCTGTGATGTGCACAGGGCTGTCCTCATCTGCAAGAGCAGAATAGGAAACAAAACTTTCTGATAGCAAGAGGTGGCTTTTGCTAGTCCTGATTTCCTGGCTTTGCTGCAAGCCAAACTGGAATTCCAGTGACACCAGCACTAAGCTGGTGCCAAGGAAGACTGGAGGAGTCAGGAGGGATCCCAGCTCTGTGTGGGTTTGCTTCAGGTGCTGGTGGAGGACACAGATCAGCTGTGGCACAACCACTGCCTGCGAGACTTCAAGAACGAGAAGCCCGAGGAGTTTGAGTCGTGGCGGGAGATGTACCTGCGGCTGCACGACGCGCGCGAGCAGCGCCTGCTCATGCTGGCGCGGAACATCGGCTCTGCCCACGCCAACAAACCCAAAGGTGGGGCTCAGGACAGGCATTTGGGCTTAAAACCAGTCCAGTTCACCAGTTGCTTATCTATGTGCTCACCTTTGCTTCGTGGTTTAGAATTCTTGCTCTCATCCATGGCGGTGCTGGTGCAGAGCAGTATTTTACAGAAAGGTGCAGAGGCACCTCCTGTTCCACAGTGGCTTCTCCAAAACCAGGAAAGGGGAAGCATTCCTGGTTTTTTGGTGAATGTAATGGAAACTGCTGAGCTGATCAGTTGGATTTCTCACTGCAAGGGGTTCAGACCTTAGAGGGGAGATTGTCACTGTTGCTTTGGAATGGATGGAGTGGGAGAGGTGGATGAACTTGCTGTAGTGAGAGGAGCAGTGAGGAGCCTCTATAGTAAGCTGGATCTAAGTGGTGTTTCCCTCTGGCTTCTTGCAGGGAGAGTGGCCAAGATGGCATTTGTGAACTCTGCAGCAAAGCCCCCTCGGGACGTCCGGAGGAGACAGGAGAAGTTTGGAACTGGAGGACCTCTTCTGCCGGAGAAGACCAAGTAAGTGTTTCTCTGTAGCACTTGCTGCTCAGGGCCTCCTGCCAGCTTCCCCTCCTGAAGCTCTGGAAAAGATACTGTGTGTCTGGGAACTCCTTTTGCAGGGAAACTTGTAACTATAGTAGCCCACAGTTACAAGTTTCCCTGGTTGATACAACTGGTTCTGTGTTGTATCAACCCTGCCACTGTTACAAACACGATTTGTGTCTGTGCAATTGTATCAAACCGGGGTGAATCCTTATGGAAATGCTGTCCTGTGTCTGTTTCAGAATCAAACCAGTCCCGTTCACATCCAGCAAAAGCCACGCTCGGGCGAGTGACGAACAGTCCTACGATGGGCCCAGCACCAGCAGTGCCCACTCGGTCCCATCTTCAGGTAGCACCTTCTCCTCGTACGACCCCAGGAAACCCCCAGTGAAGAGTAAGTACAACCTGCAGGACATCTCTGGGGTGTCTTAGATCTCCTTCTCACAAACAGCTGCTTCTGCTGCTGGAGAATTCCAGGCTATGCAGGAGGGTTGGTGTTGGCATCTCTCCTCTCTAAAAAAAGTCCGTTCATACTTCTTGCATGAGGGAAAGCAATGGGAAACATCTGATTCACCTGCTCAGAGCTGACTGGATCAGCCTGTCCTAATGGTGCCAGTGAGGCAGAACCTCTGCCTTTGCCCTCCTGCTGCCCTGTGTCTGTCCAGCTGTTAGGAATTGTAGTGCAGCTCTCTTGGGAAGGGAGCAGGGAGGCTTTAGCCAGGGATCTGTGTTGGTGCAGTGCAGAAAGCAGTGGGTTCTCCTCAGTCTGTGACCTGAAAACTCTGATGGGCTCCACTCAGAACAAACACTCATATCTGCCTTGCCTCTGCTTTGCCAGGGCTGCAGCTCTGAATTTCTCTCTGTCTTAGTCTGTCACTTTTGCTTTCATGTGGGGGCTTTTTTGTTTGATTCAGTGGTGGTTTTTTTTTCCTTTCTCTTTTGCAGAAATTGCACCAATGATGGCAAAGACTATCAAAGCTTTCAAAAACAGGTTTTCTCGGAGATAAGTTTGCAGTGCTGATCTGGGCCTTTCTCTCTTGGGGAGGAGTGGCACTGAAGGGGGAGAAGGTACCCAAACAGCCCTTCCTTATCTTTGAACTCTTTGGAGGCTGCAGCTGCTGGGAGAAGCTTCGATCTGCACAAGATGATGGCACAGTATTTTATCTTTTATTCTGGTCCCTTTCTCAGTGTCAAGCCCTCTCTTTTACCCCCTGTCCTCAACATTCTGTTTCTGGCTTTGTCATCCATCGAAAGAAGGGTGTACAGAATCTCCTGACACAGGAAAATGTGAAGTCTTGGCACCTGCTGAGAATGGAAGATCCAGAGACTTATTTACTATTTAACCTCTTAATAAATTATGAAATGGTTTTAATTAATATTTTGCCCCTCTGCCCTGCTGTATTATTTATGTCGCTCCCAGTAGTCTCTCCCCTCCCAACCCAGTCCTGGGGTCAGCCTCGGTGACTCGAGCTGGAATCCATCACTCTGAGTGGACATTGGGTGTCACAGGAATCTTTCCTTGTGATCTGGTACCTGCTGGGCCCAAAGTCTCACCTGGAGACTCTGGGACAGGTAGGACCAGTGGCCCAGCCACTTGTCAGTCCTTTGGCAAGTGCATCCAGTCCTGAGGCTTTGCTCCCTGCTCATGTGTGTCAATAAAATCTGAGCTCTTGACCTTCTCTGTGCTGTTGCTGTAGATCCTGTACAGGTGCTTTTGTGGTCCTGCAGGGATGCCAAGAGCCTTTGGGGACGTTTCCTCTGCTGCTGTTGTCTTCTGCTGGCTACTGGTAATAAAACTGCCAGGGATTTGGGAGAAGTTTTACTGTGCATCAAGTCAGATTTTAACTTTTTGTCTGGAGAGAGATAGGGGACTTTGCAATGGAAAACAGTTTTTAAATATCAGTGAAGGCATAGTTTGCCTCTTTTAGTGGGAAGAAGGAATACTTCTGTCTTTTTTTTCTGTGTGGTATTGGAAAGGATTTATTTCCAGTTAGGAAGCTGGTGCCTAAATCCTGGCTTTTCCCTGTATGTTTTGCTCTGTCCCCTCTTTGGAAAAATCCAAGGATTTTGGTCTTTGAACCTGAAACCACTTGAATGAAGTTGGAGGGGAGTGAGCAATGGAATGTGGCTGTTTTAACTTGTGTGTCCTTCAGAGCAGGAGTTCAAAAGGCTCCCTTGTAGCTGGTGTGTGAGGAGCTGGAGCTCAGCAAAGAGAAGGTGCTTGATGGGACTGCTGGGAGTGCCAGGAAGTGCCCTGGAGCTCCTGGAGAGGTCAGAGCCCTGCTGAGGGTGTGAGGATGGCAGCTGGGCTCGCCGAGGCTGGAGCTGGACGCAGCCAGGAGGTGGCTGTGATGTGGGGAAGGTTTCTGCTTCTGGGTTGTGTCTGGGGAAGGTTTCTGCTTGTGTTTTGTGTCTGCCCCAAAGGGAACCCCGGGGTGGAGCAAGCAGAGGATGGGGCTGGGGAGACCCCAGCTCTTGTGGCCTCTCTGGGAGAGCTTGGGGGTCTGACTGGATCAGAGAGGGGAGGGATTCTCCTGTTCCAAGCCATATTTGCTACCCTAGGACTTTGCTGTCTGGGTGGAAAAGATGCTGGTAGTGGATGCTGTTGTTGTTGGCAGCTCCTGAGAAGCTCTGCTGCTGGCTTTCCGTGGCTGCCAAATCCCAAACCGGTGGAGTTGTCTGTGTGCACTGACCGGGGGAAACCTTGCTGTGAAGGGTCCTCCCTGGAGGGCTCTAGAAAAATCCCTGTTTTGCTTCTGGTTTCTGTTGGGTTGTTTGTTTCTTTCCTTTTTATTTTTTCCTGGCTTTAAAAAAAAAAAAAGTCTTTCTTCAAAACCATTCTGAACACCTGTCTCCTGTTTCTTTGGTCTGTTCTTTGTTTAGTTTGAAGTTCTTGGAAAAATGTTCTCAGCCTCTCATGTGCTGTAAGTTTGTTACAGTCCCAGATGCTTTAATGTTACCGTGCAGCATTTCAGTGTGTGTTGTGCTGTAAAATAATGGCTCCTTTCTCCTGCGTTTTTTGCTGTATTTAATTTTGCTGTATTTTTAATTAGATAACAATATATCCTCTTCTGCTGACCGTTGTGCTACTGTTATTTCTCCTCTGTACTTAGGGTAGGGGCAGAGGGGAGGGAAGCAGAGCCTGGAATTGTGTTCAGACCTGAGGGAGCTTTGAACAAAGGATCTGGGTGATGCCCAAAAACAATTCTGGGCACTGCTAAACTGCCGATAATTGATGCCACAGCTCCATGCTCAGCTGTTTGGGGAGATGCTCTTTCCCTCTCAGAGCAGCCCCTTTACTCCAGGCTTTGCCAGCTGTGTCCATGTTGTGTTTGTGGGATGGCAGGGAGGTGACACTGGCGTGGCTCTGCTCTCAGGGGGACAATGCCAACCCTTCACCCTTCCCTTCCTTTTGCTCGAACACTAATTCCAGCCTGGGGAGAGGTGAGCACTGACCCTCAGCTGGGAGCAGAGCAGGGATATTTCCCTGGGGACACACTACGCAAAGTCTGGGATCAAAGTTCCTCCCTCCCTCCCAGTCTCGGGCTGTGACACTTGTGCAGTCGTTCTGTGCTCCACCACACACAAAAGGATGGGGCAGAGCTGCCTCTTCCCCTTCCCACCCCATCCCGGTAGGATGAGGAGGGGGAGTGACTTGGACTCGTATTTGTATTTTGGTCCCAAACTGTGTATATATATACAATTTTCTATGTTCCTTTTTTTTGTGGTAACTAAAATGAATATTTTAATTAGATAAGTTATATGAAAAAGAGGAGAATCATGTCTCAATAAAAGCCAAACACTGGACCGTGATTGCTTGTTCTTTCCTGACTGACAGCGACTGTTAACCACACCATTAGGAAACTCCGTGTCCCCTCGGAGGGCGATGCTCCGGTATCCCACTCCTCTATCCCGTCCCGGTATCCCGGCGGGGGTGCTGCTCCCGTTCCTGCGGTGGGTGGAACAATCCCCAGGGATAAAACCCCCAGAAAAGCAAGTTCACGCTTCCCCCGCAGGGTCAGGGCGAGGAGGGGCCGGGAGCACCGGGATTCCTTCCCGGGAGCACCGGGAACCCTTTCCGGGACCGCCGGGATTCCTCCCCGCGAGCACCGGGCTTTTCGCGGGCTCAGCACGTGCAGAGCCATGCCACGCCCACATGGGCGTGGCTAGGAGTCAGCGGACGTATCACCGCTCTCTGTGGGCGTGGCTATGAGCACAGGGGCGTGACCAATGTATCTGTGGGCGGAGCTTCGGGGCAGGGAGCGTGCCCTGCATGGGTGGGTGGGAAAGTAGGCGTGTCCTATGTACTTATGGGCGTGGTTTGTGCCACAAGGGGGCGTGTCCTGGTGCCATGTGGGCGTGGTTTCCGCCCTCTGTGGGCGGGGTAAAGCGCAGTGGGCGTGTCCGCGGGCATGCGCGCTGGCTGTACGGTACCGGCGCTGCCATGGCGCACGGGCACGGGCCCGGCCGGTGCCGCTGCTGCTGCGGGGAGGAGGCGGCGGAGCGCGGCGCGGCCTGGGGGCTCTACCTGCGCATCGACCGGCAGCGCCTGCAGTGCCTCAACGAGCGCCGCGAGGGCTCCGGAGCCACCGTGTTCCGGCCCTGGGAGGAGCGCGGGGATCGCTCGCAGGTGAGGCCGGAGGGGCGGCGGGATGGTGCGGTGTGTCGGGAAGAGGGGATCCTGCCCCTCGGTAGAGTGCTGTGTCCGGGTCTGGGGAACTCAGGCCAAGACAAGGAGCTGCTGGAGAAGGTCCAGCAGAGGCCACAAGGATGATTTGGGGTCTGGAGATCTCCCTGATGAGGAGAGACTGTGGGAGCTGGGCCTGGTCAGTCTGGAGAAGGGAAGGCTGAGAGGAGTTCCCGTCAATCCATAAATATCTCCAAGGGGTGTCAGAGGATGGTGCCAGAGTCTGTTCAGTGACAGGATGAGGAGCAATGGCCATAAACTAAACCACAACGAATTCCACTTCGATATGAGGAAGGACTTCTTTCCATGAGGGTGGCAGAGCCCTGGAACAGCTGCCCAGGGAGGGCCTGGAGTCTCCTTCTGTGGGGACATACCAAACCCATCTGGACACGTTCCTGTGTCACCTGCTCTGGGTGACCCTGCCTGCAGGGTGGTTGGACTGGATGATCTCAGAGATCCCTTCCAGTTCGAAATATTCTGTGATTCTGTGACCGAGGCACTGTGGGACCCCCTGAGCCCCACTGGGGTGACCCCCCATGCTCCCTCCACTTGTCCCCACGTTCCCCCTGCTGTCCCCTGCACCCCTCACATGCCCAGGGCCAGCCCTGACCTGCTGCTCTCTTTTCCCAGTTTGTGGAAAGCGATGACGACGAGGAGCTGCTCTTCAACATCCCGTAAGTTCCATCCCTGAGCACCTCTGGCTCCCTTCTGGCTGCTGGCAGGGCTTGTTCCTCGCCTGGGAACGAGGCACTGGGGTTAATTTGGAGGGGACAGAGGTGCAAACCCCTCTCTGTGTGTCTGGGCAGGTTCACTGGCAGCGTGAAGTTAAAAGGAGTCATTGTGATGGGTGAGGATGATGGGACACACCCGGCAGAGATGAGGCTGTGAGTAAAACCAGCTTCCCCCTTTCCCCGAGGGACTGGGTGTTGTGGGGGGAAATGGTGGCATTGTGCTGCAGCACCAGGGATCCAGGTGGAAAAATGAACTGCTTGTGGGGAAAAATGTGGGGAAAACCAAGCCAACAAAAACAATATAAGGCAGTGTCAGGGCTCACCTCACACTTGGAATCAGCAGCTCCTGCTGTGCTCAGTTTTTCTCCTTGCTCTTCCTTGTTGGGTTCTCTGGAATGTGATGCTTTGTGGTGATGTAAATCCAGACAAAGTAAACCCAGTTTTTTGTTGAGAAGAACCCGGGCTGTGCTAATGGATGGGTAGGAATCCAATTAGCTGAGCTGTTGTTAATAACTCCCTGCTGGGTCTCCTTCTTGTCTTTCACAGGTTCAGGAACATTCCTCACATGTCCTTTGATGACACAGCCAAGGAACCAGAGCAGACGTTCAGCCTGAGCCGGGATCCCCTGGGAGAGCTGGAATATCCCACCAAGTATGAGACAGACCCCGGGGTGTGGGGGCTTCCAAATTTAGGGAAGGGTCAGCACAGGGCAGTGCCTCAAAGCTGCCCACAGCAGGATTTGCTTCCCCAGCTCTCTCCTGCACTCTGAAACTTCCTTCCCAGAGCCTGGGGGTGGCTGTGTTGGCACCCCAGCAATTCTTGGGGTGCAGAATCATCCTGGTGTCCTGTCCCCAGCTCATGGCTGACCCACAGGTGTGAGGGAAACCCCCCCTTGCTCCCAAATCTGACTCGGATTAGGGGAAGCTGCACACGATGTGGGAGCGTGGGGAGGTGGTGGAGTGGCAGTTCTGCTCTCAGGGTGTGTTATTTTTCAGAATTGCCCGTTTCTCCAACGTTTACCACCTCTCCATGCACTTCCCAAAGAACTTCGGAGCAGAGACAACGAAGATTTTTTACATAGGCCTGAAAGGGGAGTGGACAGAGGTGAGTGAGAGCAGAGAGAAACCTACTGTGAAAAGAGCTGTAAATGATTCATTCCAGTTCTAGCAGTGAGACAGGAATGTGGGCAGCACGATGAACAGTCTGTGAGAGGGGAATTGCTCAGCTCCTGCCAGCCAGGTGTTGAGGAGGGACTGCAATCCTGCTTTCCCTGCATTCAACACTTTCCATCTCCACCCAGGCTCACCGCCACGAAGTCACCATCTGCAACTACGAAGCCTCGGCGAACCCTGCCGACCACAAGCTGGAACAGATCACCCCCCAGACGCACTTCATCTCCTAGCGGGGCTGCCGGCAGCCTGCCCGGGGCAGGAGCAGCTTCCCGAGGCGCCGGCAGCTCGGGGAGTCTGTGGGACAGACCCGGCGGCGCTGTGAGGAGCCCCGGGAGCGGCGGAGAGGCGGCGGAGAGGCTGTGGGAGCGGGGAACGCCAGCGCCGGGCCGTGCGCGGGGCCGGGAGCGCCTGGGACTGACAATAAACACGCTGCGGTGCAGAGCTGGCCGCTGTCTCTCACTGCGGGTCGCGGCCCTCCCGTGTGGCACCGGCGCTGAGGCGGGAAGGGCGGCGGGGCCGGGCCTTGTTCCCGTAACTCGTGGCGCTGTGGGGAGCCCGGGGCCTGTCGCCGTAACCCGTGGCGCTGTGGGGAGGGCGGGGCCTGTCGCCGTAACCCGTGGCGCTGTGGGGAGGGCGGCCCGGGGCCTGCGGCGGGGTTCGCAGCGGGATGCGCTCGCTGCCCGTTTCCACCATGGCCGCCCCGTCGCCACCGGCGCCGTTTAACGTCACTTCCCCCGCGCTGGCGGAAGTTCCGGTGGCAGCGCGTCAGGGGGAGCCGCGAGGAGCGCGCGCGCCGGGCCGCGGGAGAGGTGCGGGGGGGGTGTGGGGGGGGCGGCATGTACCACCGGGGCGCGGCGGGGGGGGCGGAACCGGGGAGCGGCGCGGCGGGGGGAGCGTACCACTGCTGCGGGCGGGGGGGGGCAGTTCCGTGAGGGCGGCGGGGATGGTGGGGGGGCGGCGGGGCCCTTCCCGGGGCTTAACGGGGGGTTGGAGGGCAGAGCGGCGGTGGAGGAGCCGGGGGCCTGCCGTGAGGTAACGGGCCGGCCTTTCCCGCCCGCGGGGGCCTTTCCGAGCCCTCAGCGCCCGCAGCCTGCAGGGAACCCCCCGGAGCCCCGGTTTGGCGGACAACCGGCGCTCCCGGCCGTGGGCTTCCCGCCTCCATCCGCTTCCAGGCGGGATTTCTCCAGCCCCCCGCTGGATTCCGCTCCCCGCGGGGCTTCGGGCCCGGGGGAGAGGCTGAGGCACGGTAATTAGCGCTAATTAACCCCGATGAACGCCTTTCCATCACTGGTGGGGTCTGTTCGGGGTGCGACAGCTCCAGTCAGCCCGAATGGGCCCCGAATTGACCTGCCGGCTGTGTTTGTGCATTTGCAGCCGCGCAGACACCTCTGAGGGCTTCAATCCTCCCCGCCGCTCTGGGTTCCCTTTTGTTCCCTTCAGGAAGATCCCCGGCGATTCCCAGGGCTCTCCATGGGCTGTTTGGGGATTCCAGGGAGAGCTCTGCCCTTCCCAAGCCCTGCTTTCCCTGGAATCTCACCAAGGCAGCGCTCAGGGAGTGCATCCCATCCCGTGCCAGGGGAAGATGCTTTATTTCTGGCTCTGCCCGCCAGGATTTTTGGCAGGTGCGGTTTGTCCCGGCCAGTTGTTTTGCCCCTGGAGTACACACGAGCACGTGGGCAGCGTGGCTGTGTCAGATCCGGGGAGCTGCTCCTTCCCGGTGTTTTTATTTGAGTCGGGAAGCCGCTGACGAGCAGTCGGTGGAACGAGTCGGGCAGGTCTTGGCCGGGCTGGGAGAGGGAGCAGGCTGTTTCTCGTGGGTAAGGCTGGCTGCTGGGATGCCGGGGTTTTGGGGAGGGTTTGGGGTGATCCTGTGTCGCCTCGATCTGCTGGGGATGGTGCTGATGTGGGAGGTGAAGCTGGAGCAGAGTGTGGAGGTTGAGGAAAGGTTTTCTGAGGGGCAGCTCTGATCTGTGCTCCCTGTGAGCAGGGACAGGACCTGGAGCTGTGCCAGGGGGGATTTGGGTTGGGTATCAGGGAAAGGTTCTTCCCCCAGAGGGTGCTGGCACTGCCCAGGCTCCCCAGAGAATGGGCACAGCCTAAGGCTGCCAGAGCTCCAGGAGCATTTGGACAGCGCTCCCAGGGATGCACAGGGTGGATTGCTGGGCTTGGACCCGATGATCCTTCATCCCTTCCAGCTCGGGATATTCTGTAATCGTGCTCCAGAAGCTGATCCTGCTCCTGGGGGATGGTGGCAGCCCCCGAAATGAGCTCTGATCTAATTAGTCCTGATGGGTCAGTGGGGTCGGGGAGGCCTCGTGGGGAGCTGGAGTTGTGTGTTGTGCTGGAGTGGGAGCAAACACTGTGGATTGTTGTGGCTGAAGGTGTTGTGGGGGCTGTCAGCTCTGCGGGATCTGCAATCTGGAAGGTGACAGGACAGCCGTGGTGACCCTGCCTGCTGTGCTGGGCAGGCACAAGGATGTCCTCCATCCCTGGGGGGGCTCAGACCAGCTCCCAGCTCTCTGGTTCATCCTAAACAGCTCCATAAAACAGGGCTGGACCTTTACTGGTGCAGCAGAGGCTGTGCTGCTGCGTGCCAAGGGTTTCCTGCTTCTGGATCAGATGTGGGTCAGGCTCCGGGAAGGCATGGAGGGATTCGGGAATGAAGGGATGCTGAGGCTGCACTGCCCAGCCGCCCTCTGCCCACGCCGCTGCAGCCACAGGAATAACTTGGGCTCTGAGGTGTAATTTCCAAGCTAATTTTAACACTTCCAGCCCCCCACGCACTTGTCCTAATGCTGCCACAACAGGGAGTGTTTGCTGCTGCTGGACTCTCCAGCACTGCCAGGCCAGGCTTGGGGTGACATGTCCCAAGGGCTTCAACATCAAAGCCTCCACCTGCTCTTCAATTTTCCCCCAAACAGCTGCTCCTCTGGGCTGAGCAGCTGCCGAAGGGGGGCTGAGAGGTTTGTTTCCCTGCCTCACCTCTGTGTCCCGCAGGTGCCAGTGTCGAGTCCCTCTCGGTGTATGTGTGGTAACAACATGTCTGTCCCCCTCCTCGCCGACGCTGTCACCGTGTCAGGGGCAGAGCGCGAGACTGCTGCGGTAAGGGCTGCACCCTCCCCTGCTGCTCCCCTTGGGAAACAGGGAGCTGCTCCCTCAGGTTCACAGGAGCCCAGCACGGAGGAGGCAAGGCCAGTGAGGTGGCTTTCCATGGGTTGGGCTGTGTGGGAGCACAGGGAAAGCATTGCCGCTCTGGGAAGGCTGTGGGAGTTGGGGCTGATTGGGATGTTTAAGCTTTTAAAAGCAAATCTCCCAAAGGAACCCCCCCAGTCCTTCCCTGGGGTCTGCAGGCTGCCTTCCCTCTGCTCCCCGAGGCTTAGGGATTGCTCTAGCTGGAGATGAAAAGGCTGTGGAGGTGGATTTGTGAGTCCTTGGTGATTCAGGGAAGAAATTCCTCCCTGTGAGGGTGGTGAGGCCCTGGCACAGGGTGCCCAGGGAAGCTGTGGCTGCTCCATCCCTAGCAGTGTCCAAGGCCAGGCTGGACAGGGCTTGGAACAACCTGGGGTGGTGGAAGGTGTCCCTGTCCATGGCAGGGGATGGAATGGGATGAGCTTTAAGATCCCATTCTGGGATTCAGGCTGGGCCCCTGCTGTGGTGCCATTCCTCGTGGAATGATCTGTCACTCCTCGTCCCTGTGCTGTGCTGAGGAGTTGGGACCTGCCTGTGGCAGGATGACACCACATCCCTGACCCACCCATCCGCCGTGCTCCAGCAGCACAGACGTGTCCTGAGCTAATTTGAGCCTCTTCGGGTTGGTGACTAAGTGTCCATTTGCCACCTCCCTGCCAGCCCAGCCCAGCCCTGCCCCCTCCCAAGGCACGACTCTCACACCAACTAACTCCCTTCCCTCTCTGTTCAACTTAACAGGTCATTTTCCTACATGGCCTTGGAGACACGGGGTGAGTATCCCCGGAGCTGGCTCAGGCTGGGATGTGTGGTTTGCCAGATGCTGATCGTGGCCCTTGGCTGCTGCTTTCCCCTGAGGCATCTCCAAGATTCGTGTGGGGCTTTGGGCTGGGGTTGGCTGCCATTCCTGCACCAACCTCGCAGGGAATGGCAGGGAATCGCTGCCGGCAGCTGTCTGCACTTGAATATTTATGATTCTGGCAGCCCCCCACCCCCCGCGGGTGGATTCTGTGCTGCCTTCAGGGATTGCTGATAAGCACTGCGGCTTTTCCAGTCTTTGGCAGGGCTGGCAGCTGGGCTGGGCCTGGCTGAGGGCATCTTCATTGTGCAAAGCCACCTCGGAGGTCCCACGGTGGTGACAAAGGGCTTCTCCCTGTCCAGGAGATTCCCACCTCCCTGTGCTCCCTGCCTGCAGCTCCGGGGCTTTGTGTGCTGCCCTCAGAGGGGATCGGTGCTGGGGGGCATCACAGGGGGTTCAGGCTGATGGGGTGGGTCACTAAGCTGAGGGGAGGGGTGGCTCACAGAAAAATGGCTCACAGGAGCCTTGCACTCATCTCTCCTGTCCCTCCCCAGGCACAGCTGGGCCGATGCTCTCTCCTCCATCCGCCTCCCTTATGTGAAATACATCTGCCCTCACGCGTAAGTGCTGCCCTGGGGGGCTTCTTGGGGGGCTCTGAGGCTGCCAAGGCTCTTGGGGGAGGCAGATGGTGGCCTGAGCCCAGCAGGGCTGCCCAGCCAGGCAGAGCCTGTTCCTGCTGCAGGCAGAGCTGCTCCCACAGAGCTGAACAGCACCAGACGCTCTTTTCTTTCCCCTCCTGTCCTCTGCTTGTCCCTGGTGGCTGCAGGGAAGGACAAAGGCACTGGAGCTCCTTCCCTATCCCCTGGTCAGGCAGGAGGGAGCTCTGCAGGAAGGGGACAAGTGTTGGTCCTCCTGCTCTCCTCAGACCTGAGCTAAACCACCCAAAATGTTCCTCCACAGGCCCCGGATCCCGGTGACCCTCAACATGAAGATGGTCATGCCCTCCTGGTCAGTGCTTTGGGGGACAGGGCTGGGTGGGACCCTTTTGGGGAGTGAGAGGGACTGGGGGACTGAAGAGCCCAAACCACTGCCCTGTGGGGGCCAGGGAAGGGCAGAGCACACGCAGCTCCTGCCTCCTCACACTCTGGCTGCTGGGAGAGGCTTGGGCTGACCCTGCTGCTTCTCCCAGGTTTGACCTGATGGGATTGACTCCAGATGCACCCGAGGATGAAGCTGGGATCAAGAAAGCCGCAGAAAACAGTAAGAAACTCTCTCTCTGAGACTGAAGCGGGGGAAGCAGGGGTCTCTTTCCACCTCTCTTTCCTTTCTGCTCACCTGTGATCCCAGCAAACCTTCTCCCTGGGCTCTCTGGCACCTCCCTGTCCCTGATGTGCACCCTGAGGTGATGCTTTTCATCTCCCCCTCCCCTTCCACTGACCCATTCCTCCCATCTCCTTACAGTTAAAGCAATCATTGAGCACGAGATGAAGAATGGGATCCCCCCCAACCGCATCATCCTGGGGGGCTTCTCACAGGTGAGGGTCGGGACCCCAATTCCTGCTCCAAAGACACCCCTCACAGGGCGATGGGTGGGTGTGTGAGCTGAGGGTGTCCCTGGGTCCCCCGTGGCACTAATTGCACCCTCCCCTGCTGCAGGGCGGTGCCTTGTCGCTGTACACAGCTCTCACCTGCCAGCACCAGCTGGCCGGGATCGTGGCGCTCAGCTGCTGGCTCCCTCTCCACAAGGCCTTCCCGCAGGTATTCCATGTGTAGAGACCCTCGGGATGGGGGATTCCCCATCTCCCGCAGCCCTCCTGAGGAGGGGAGCTGCTGGGTGATGGGCTGGGCTGCAAACAAAGCATCTGCCCTGTCCCATTGGTGTCCCCTCACCTGAGTGTCCCCTGGTGGTGGCAGGCGGCGAACAACGGCGTGAACAAGGACATCGCCATCCTGCAGTGCCACGGGGAGATGGATCCCATGATCCCTGTGCGCTTCGGGGCTCTCACTGCCGAGAAGCTCAAGTCTGTCGTCACCCCCACCAAGGTGCAGTTCAAAACCTACCCCGGCGTGATGCACAGTTCCTGTCCTCAGGTCAGTGCTGCGGGGTGGAGGGAGGGGATGGGAGACCCCTGGGTGGGGATCAGTGGTGGGACATATGGGAATGGCCTGGAGCTGTGCCAGGGGAGGGTTGGGTTGAAGATCAGGGAAAGGTTCTTCCCCCCAAGGGTGTTGGGCACTGCCCAGGCTCCCCGTGGAATGGGCACAGCCTGAGGCTGCCAGAGCTCCAGGAGCGTTTGGGCAATGCTCTCAGGGATGCACAGGGTGGATTGTTGGGGTGTCTGTGCAGGGCCAGGGGTGGGACTGGATGATTCTTGGGGGTCCCTTCCACCTCAGGATATTCTGTGATGCTGTGACCCCCAGGGGCAGGATCACCTTTGGGACCAACCCCAGGACTGTGCGTCAGGCAGGGCAGGGAACATGTGGCATATATTTGTTCCCAGTTTACTCTGGGGAGGCTGCAGAGCCTCGTGCCCAATTCTCGGGGCACATCCCGGCCTTTTGGGGAGCCCTGGAGTGACAGGCTGTGTGCTCCCCGCAGGAGATGATGGCGGTGAAGGAGTTCATCGAGAAACTGCTGCCCCGGATCTGAGCAGAGCCACTCGGGACTGTCGCAGGGGAGGGTGCCGAGGTCACAGCCGCCCGTCTGTCCCCCGTGCCCCGCCTGCTGCAAACGGAAGCCATGGCCCTCACCGCACCTCCCGCCACACCCGCCCGTGTCCTCGCACCGCCTCCCCTCCGGCCGCGGCTGCCCGGCTCTCCCGCTGCTCACCGGAGCTGCCTGAGGCGAGTCTGGGAGTGGCCTTTTCTCTCCTGCTCTGGCTCCCAGCGGTTCCCGGGGGGTCACAGTCCCCTCGGCCCCCCGCGGGGCTGGCACGGCGCGGGTGAGGTTCTCCTGTTGGGTTTGGGGTTTTTGTACCAGTATTAGGGGCGGGACGTGCGCGGGTGCGGCGGGAGGAGTGGGGCAGGGCCGGGGCACTGCGGGGCTCAGCGCTCTGCCCTCGCTGGCTGCTCTCGGCCTCAGGTGACTCACGGGTTTTCAATCAGAGCTCAGGAACCCGGGACTCCCCTGCGGACGCCTGCAGGCCCCGGGGCAGCTCTGCCCTGGGCTGGGACCGCCAAAGGCTGCCCGGGGCCGGCAGGGAGGGTCAGCGCCGCTCCCGCACCTCCCGCACGGCCCTGCCTGTCACACACGCACACTCCCTCAGCCATCGGCCTGGGCAGCTCTGCCCTCCCGAGATAATCACCTCCTTCCACCTGCTCCTCCTCCTCCTCTTGTCGCTTTTACAATCTCCACCTCCTCCTCGGCCCCGCGGGGGTCCCAGAGGCATCTCACCCCCCAGCCCAGCTCTGCACCCCCGGAGCCCCCAAGCTTCGTTTACACTCACAGAGCCACCGGCCCCGTCTTTAATGTCTCTCTTGCTGCTACTCGTCCTTCCCTTTGGACTTGGGCTGGCTCGGGGAGGGAGAGGTGAGGTGGGGTCCCTGGCCCCGGGTTTGGCTCCTGGTGCAGCTGGAAGGAGCAGCTTTGCTCCCAAGCATCATCTCACCAGCATCTGAGCCCTGGGTGCTGCTGTGCCCCATCCTCTGTGCTCCTGGGGGTCTCCCTGCTCCCCGGGGCTGGGGGTTCTTGCCCCCTCATGTACAATCACCAGGGTCCCTCACCTGTGGCTTGTCCCCTCCTGAATGCTGTTACCGTGCTGGGGAGCAACTCCCTGGGCACAGGGCCCCGAATGTCTCCTCTGGGTGGCCTCCTGGCCGACCCTCCCCTCTCCCAGGGCCCAGGGCAGTGGCTGTGGAGCAGCTCTGCCCTCACCTCCCCTGTTCCCCCGGGCTGAGCCCCTGCCTGGGGCTGATCATGGCTTTGAAATCATCCCACATTCCCCTGGCCCCAGGGCTGGCCCTGCTCCCCCTGCCCAGCCCCAGGGAGCCTCTGCCCGGTGCCAGCGAGGTGAGGGCTGCTCCGGGGGGCTCCGAGGGAGCTCTGGGGCTGCTCAGCCCCAGCAGCTCTGCTCCAGCCCTGCCCTCCCCGCCCGGGATGCGCAAAGCAATAACCGAGAATCGGATCATGGGAGCTGCCCTTGGCTGGGGGCTTGGCTTGGGGTTTTATTTTTGGCCCCTTTTAGGAAGTCTGAAACCAGCAGAGCTGCTGCTGGCACCGAGGGGAGCTCAGCTCTGCCCCTGCCCTGGGCTCAGCCCTGCTGGCTCTTTGATGCTGTGTTTTAATGCTGCTGTGCCCCACCCGCCATGCTCAGCTGGGGGACATGAGTGCAGCTCCCTGGGGTCACCAGGGGCTGGCTGGGGTGGGAGTGCAGCTCCCCGGGGCTACCAAGGGCTGGTGATGGACAGACTGACCTGTTTGACTGTGAACTGGAACCATGTGTGATGGGGGGCCCAGGACCATCCCTGGGGGCCCTGCTGGGCCCCTCTGCAGAGCATTCCTGCTCACTCCCTGCCCGAGCAGTGCCGGGAACGCGGGAGGGAGAACGGCTTCTCTCCATTCCTCAATACAGCTTTGGGTTGTTTTTTTTTTTTTTGTTTTTCTTCTCTCTCTCGTCTTCCTTGTACATGTTTGGGGTTTTTTGTGTGTGTGTGCGTGCGTGCGTTCCACGGAGAATCAAGGTGAAATAAATCCTGAACCTATCCCGGAGCTGAGCTGGCGTCATCCCTGGCTTGGCAGGAGGAGAGATCTGGGGGGAGTGGGGTTGGCATGGGGCCCCAGGGTGCCA
Organism: Lichenostomus cassidix; assembly: GCF_008360975.1. Taxonomy (NCBI): domain Eukaryota; kingdom Metazoa; phylum Chordata; class Aves; order Passeriformes; family Meliphagidae; genus Lichenostomus; species Lichenostomus cassidix. Next base: position 1,274,604 of record NC_139503.1, on the reverse strand, counting down.
TTTTTGGGGGCAGCAGCTCTGGCTGAGGGGAAGCAGAACAAAGCTGCCACTCAGAAAGTAGGAAAGTTTATTTTAAAACAAATCAAAAGCTCGATTCATAATTTAAGAGCATAAGTTATTCATCCAGCCGACAGCACACGGGGCTGACTGCGTCATCCCTGCCTGGTGGAGCCCTGGGAGCTGCCAGGAATAAAGAGGAGCAGTGTGTGCCAGGCGGGCAGAGCTGGCTCTGGGCAGCCTTTGGCAATGGCATTTGGGAAGTGGCTGCCACAGGAGGCCAAGCCAGGCACCGAGGGGTGGCTGTGGCACAGCCCTGGGCAGGAGCTTCTCCGGCTCAGCAGGAGATGTGGGAGATGAGATTTGGTCCCCAAAACCATGCTGGGGGGCAGGGAAAAGGAGGGGGTGTAGCCCTGGAGACCTGGGCTGGGGAAAGGAGCCACGGTGGCTTTGGAATGTGACTGGTCGCTGTGGGAGGGGGGAGTGGGAGGTTCCTGGGTGCCAAACCAGGCCCTGGCTCTGTTCTCCAGTGTGGTTCTGCTCTGTGAGATGCAAAGACTTGGGGGGATGAGGATGAGGAGGAATGGAGAGGCTGAGGATGCTCCAGCCTTCCTGCCCCGTGCCAGAGGCAGGAGGGGGAGCTGGAACTGCTTTCCCAGGATGCTGACAGCCCTCGGGGAAGGAGGCAGGGCTGGCTCAGAGCAGCCCCCAGACCCGGCCAGCCCTCAGCCACAGCTCAGTTCTTGCTGAAGCCCGTGGGGTTCTGCAGCTGCCAGCGCCACAGGTCCTCACCTGGAACGGGGAGAAGGGAGGTGAGGGAGGACAGGGGGCTGGCAGTGCCTGCTGTGCCAGGGAGGGGATGCCCTTACACATCTTGTCCAGGCCAAAGGCAGCTTTCCAGCCCAGCTCCCGCTCGGCCAGCGCGGGGTCAGCATAGCAGGAGGCCACGTCTCCCTCCCGCCGGGCTGTGATCCGGTACTTGATCTGCAGGGAGAGCAGCACCGTGGGCTGGGGAGCTGAGGGGACACTGCCAGGGCTGCTGGGGGCACTGGGGGGTCTGTGGGAGCCTCTGTGGCCCTGCAGCTCCACCCTTACCTCCCTCCCCGAGGCTTTCTCCATGGCCCGGACCATCTGCAGCACGGAGTAGCCGGTGCCTGTGCCCAGGTTGTAGATCTGGAGGAGGAAAATGGACATGGATCAAGGGGAGAAAGGCCAGGCCCCCTTTAGCCCCGGTTGGGAGCTCCAAACCTTCCCTCAGGGCTGGCAGCACGCCAAGGTTTGTACCTTGCAGCCACAGTTCTCCTTGAGCTTCTTCAGAGCAGCAATGTGGCCCTTGGCCAAATCCACCACGTGGATGTAATCCCTGACTCCTGTGGGGATGCACAGGGTGAGGGCAGAGCCCTGGGTGCAGCCAGGGGTTTGGGAATCCCAAATTCCACCCATCCCATGACGCACCTGTTCCATCGTCCGTCTTGTAGTCGTTCCCAAAGACGCTCAGGAATTCCCGGCGTCCCACAGCCACCTGCAGAGAGGGACAGGCCAATGGGAGTCCTGTCACCCTGTGTCCCCTCCCTGCGAACCCCCAGGGGGTGTGGGGGGTGCTACCTGTGCCACATAGGGCATGAGGTTGTTTGGGATCCCCTGAGGATCTTCTCCGATCATCCCCGACTCGTGGGCGCCGATGGGGTTGAAGTAGCGCAGGAGAACAGCATTCCAGTCCTGGGGACACACAGACGGAGCTGCCTGGTCACCCCCCTGGGGACAGAGCTGGGCTCCAGCCCCACGGGGTGGCTCCTCACCCTCTCTGCTTTGCAGAGATCCCGGATCATCTCCTCGATGAAGAACTTGGATTTGCCGTAGGGGTTGGTGCAGCCCCCGACCGGGTGCTTCTCATCCAGAGGGAGGTACTTGGGGTCCCCATAGACGGTGGCAGAGCTGCTGAACACGATGTTCCTCACGCCGTGGGCCTTCATGGTCTGGGGAGGGGAATGGCCAGCACTGAATCCAGCTGTGTGCTGTGGCAGCTCTCCACAGGCACTGCTGGATCCCAGGGAGAGCAGAGGGATCCCAGGGCAGGATCCCAGCCAGCTCCTCTCACCTCCAGCAGCCGGATGGTCCCGGTGAGGTTCACTCTGTAATACTCCAGAGGCTTCTGCACAGATTCCCCCACAGCCTTCAGCCCTGCAAAGTGCATCACGGCCGAGAAACGGTGCTGCAGGGGGAAAATGGGCTGGGCATCAGTGCCAGGCAACAGGAGAGGGGAGCTCCAGGCAGGAACCAGCCTGGATTCCCCTCAGGAGCTCAGTTCAGCCAGCCTGGGGGGCTCCATGGCCCACAGGAATTTGGGGCACAGCGTTTCCTCCCTGCTCCCCTGGCTCCCACCCCCGGCAGGGATCCCCCAAAGCCCCTGCAGCTCCTGCTCTCACCTTCCTGAAGAGCTCCTGGAGTGCAGCCTCGTCCGTGATGTCGAGCTCCTGGAAGAACACAGGCTTGTGCACGATCTCCTGCACACGCCTGAGGCTCTCAGGGAGCTCCTCCGACCCTGGGGAACGGAGGAGAGTGAGGGATGGCTGGAATCAGGCACAGCCCGGGCTGGGATTGGGCTCCCCGTACCTCGGATGGCGTTGTAGAAGTTGTCGATGACCACGGGGACATATCCCGCCTGCAGCAGCTCCAGCACGCAGTGGCTGCCGATGTAGCCGGCGCCGCCCGTCACCAGGATCTTCTCTGCCATGGTTCCCTGCGGGGGAAAGAAGCCCCAAATCCTTCAGCTCGGACACTGTCACGTCAGCACAGCCTCCAGGTACTTCCCAAGGGCACTCCCTGCCGGTCTGGTCACACCTCCCGGACACGGAGGTGTCACATCCCTGCTTCTGCCTATAAACCCAGTCAAGGTCCTGGACTCAGATATCGCTGAGATTTTTACCCTAAGGGCAGGAGTTCTCACTAATAATTAATTCATTCATTAATTCGGATGGTGCCCACAGGTGTATCAGCTCTGCCCTTTACCCATTCCGTTTTATCTCCAGCTCCTTAACACGCGCCAAACCTCCCTCCCCAGAGCTGGCTCCACTCCATGCCTCCTCCCCGGGAAGGTGGACTTCGGGACACTGCAAACCGCAGCGGTGTTTGTGGGAGCTGCAGGCTCCGTCCCCGGGAAGGAGCGGGAGCAGAGGGAAGAACCCGCGGGGTTACCATGGGATGTGGAGCCAGAACTGGGGAATTTCCTGTCCCCAGACCTGCCACCCGACCTGAGCCCCCCAAACCGCCCCGTCCCGGGCCTGGGGGGATGAACAGCACCTGGCCAGGTGGGAGAGGGGGGGGAAGGCAAATTAACGCGGATTTCAGTGGGGAATGGGGAGACGGCCGGGAGGGACCGGAGGGCAGAACGGACCCGGGGACTGGAGTTACCCCAGGGCCTGGAATGACCACAAGGGCTAATTAGCCAGGGGTTGGGGCTCTCCCTGCCGAAGGAGGGCACGGCCGGGCAGGGCAGCACGTCCATCCCCCTGCCCGCTCCCCGCTTTCCCCTGCAGTCCCCCCGCTCTCTCACCTGCCGTGCGGCCGCTCTCGTTCAGCCCCGAGCGGGGCGCGGCCCCTTTAAGGCCGGCCATTGCCCCGCCCCCCCGCGCCACGCGCGCGGCTCCTCCATGGAAACGTGTCAGCGCGACGGCGCGCGAGAGCGGCCAAACAGCGCGCGGGAGGGAGGCGCGGCTGCAGCGCCCTCGGGCGGCGGGAGGAACACACTGCACCCAACTGGCACTGCCCGATCCCACCTCATTAGCGTTCATTAGTGAAGGTTTGTTAATCGTTACAGTTTATTGAGCGATGGGGAGAGGCGGCGCGGCACGCAGGGAAAGGTGCAGCCACAAAGCAGCCCCGCCCCAGCCAAGATGTGTTCATCGCCAGTCTCACAAATAAACTGTTCAATAAATTATTGGAAATAAAGAGCTGGAGTGGGGATCCCAAAGATCTGTTCCCTGCCAAGAGCAGGGGTGTTTCACACTCTCTGCTCTCTGTGGGTGGCAAGAATTCCTTACCCTCCCAGCCCAGCATAAAGCTGCATTCCCACACAGCAGAGACACCTGGAACCAAACCAGCAGCAAAAGCTGTTTAGCTGGTTCAGCCAAATCAAATTTTTAACAGTTTAGACTATTAAATAATGTGTTTATTACTCCTGGTATTCAGAGGTATCTTACAACAGATACACAGTGCAGTACCACAATCCCAAAAGGCTGAGATGGCCCCAGGCTGACACCTGGAGCACAGGGGGAGGCTTTAGACTCAACCTTAACATTTGTAGAGGGGAGAGTTGAGGGAGAAATCCTGACCTGAGAAGTGCTCTAACTGGAAAATCTGTGGATTGTCCTTTGCTCTGCAGGCTGCAGTTGGTGGGTGCTGGTCTGCTCAGAGCTTTTCTCAGCCTCTCCATGCCCTCCCTTCTCTAAGGCAAAAGGTGAAGTGCTCAAGGTCCAATATTATACAATAGAATATAATATTCTTTCATTTCTTCATAATTCTGGTGGATTTGGAGCTTCCTCTCAAATGCTGAGCTGGAAGGAGCTCGGGAGATCAGAGAGGAATCCCAGGCAGTGCTGGATCCTCGGTTTCTACTTGATCCAAGGAGAAATTCCACTCCGTCACAGTCTGCAGGATGCCTGAGACACCTTGGAATTGGTTTTTCTGTTCAGAGCGTTGCAAATGAAGGTGCCTGTGTCCATCAGCTTCTGGAGATCCACTCCCTGCATGGGAAAGGCACACCTTGAGGGACATCTCCCACCATCCCAGGCTGCTCCAAGCCCCATCCAGCCTGGCTGTGGACACTGCCAGGCATCCACAGCTCCTCTGGGCACCCTGTGCCAGGGCCTCCCCACCCTCACAAGGAGTGTTTTTCCCCTAATATCCCATCTAACTCTGCCCTCTGGCAGTGTGAACCCACTCCCCTTGTCCTGTCACTTCAGGCCCCAGACCCAGTGAGACCCCCAAGCTGTCCCCACCACCGTCAGGCTCCCTGGGCCAAGTTCTGCCCCTGCTGAGGCCTGAGCAGAGCCCAGGGCAACTGCCACTCACCGTGTGGATGCCCAGCCCGTTGAGCATGTACACCAAATCCTCTGTGGCCACATTGCCAGAGGCTCCCTGGGCATAGGGACATCCTCCAAGGCCAGCGACGGACGCGTCGACCACACTCACCCCCATCTGCAAACAGACAGTCAGGGGCTGCTCTGGGAGGAGCAAATCTGCAATTCCCAAGCAAGCACAGAACACCCCAAGGGAAGATGATTTATTTGTGTCCCTGCCCCATCCCTGGAAGTGTCCCAGGCCAGGCTGGACAGGGCTCAGAGCAAGCTGGGATAGTGGGAGATGTCCCTGCCCATAGCAGGGGGTGGAACAAGGTGGGCTTTAAGGTCTTTCCAACCCAACCATTCCCTAAGTTGGTGATCCAAAGCAGGAATCCTACCTGGAGAGCCACCAGGATGTTGGCCAGAGCCTGTCCATAGGTGTCATGGCAGTGGACAGCCAGAGCTCCCACAGGCACATCCTTCATGACCACTGTCAGCATCTCCTTCATGCTGCCCGGCGTGCCCACGCCGATGGTGTCCCCCAGGGAGATCTCGTAGCACCCCATGGAGTACATCTTCTTGGAGACCTGGGCAACAGCCAGCATGTGCACTGAGAAGGACATCCTTCCCTCCCCACAGCTGGAGTCCTGATGTACAGTGATTCCCTGGACACTCTGCTCTGGGATTAAAAACCTCCAGCTGCCCAAACCTCCCTGAATTCCCCTGGTCCAGTCTCTGAGAACCTGGAATTTTCCCACAGGCCCCAGTGCCCACTCTAAATCCCCAAAAATGAGTCAAAACCCTCTCAGGAATTCTGGTTGTATTTATGATTGACTCACCTCTGCAACTTTAGCTGCAGAAATCTTCCCTTCATAGGGACATCCAAGGACACAGGAGACATATCTGTGGTTAAAAAAACCCACTTTGAGCTGGAAAAGGGCAGTGGGATTCTGCTAGATAAATCAGTCAGGACTTGTGCATCTTCCATGTCTATAGCATGGGAGAATTAATTTTATATTCCAGAAATCTAGTGGCCAAAGGTCACAGGATTTCAACAAGTACTTCTGGGGGTGTGAAAAACTTGCCAAGATGAGCCCACAGTGCTGCTGGGTTTGTGATCTGTGTACTTCCATGGGGGATATTTGCCAAGAAAATCTGGTCCAAAATGATTCTACATCATTCCAGAATGAATGATTACATGATGGGTGAATTCCAACAGGAATTCCTTACCCCCTGACAGGAATTCTGGCTGCAGGAATGAATTCCTTACCCTCTGACAGGAATGTTGGCTTCCCTTGCTGCCTTCATGACCTCATCAAACCTCTCCAGACTCTCCTCTATGGAGCAGTTGATGTTTTTCTGGCTGAACAGCTCAGATGCTGCCCCAAAGATCGACACCTCCTTGGCCCCTGCTGCTACCTGCAAATCAAAAATCCCAAACTGGAATCCCAGGACCATTAAGGGTGGAAAAGACCCCTGAGATCAGCAGGTCCAACCCCTAACCCAGCACTGTTATTCTGTTATAACTCTGTTATAAATCACAAAGCCAGGTGATTTTTCTTGGGAGGGAAATGACAAACAGAGCCACGACTTCACGATTTCATGGCCAAGTCTTAATTCAAGGGTTTCAATAGCATCTCTTGGCAGAGATTTCTCAAACCAGCCCCATAACACACTTCTCTTTGCAGAGCAAAGGCTCAGGTGGGATTGCAAACACCACAGTGTGGATATTCTCAGCCCTTACCGCTGCCTGGAATCCCCTCAGGTTTGGAGTCAGCACAGGGTAACTGATCCCAGGTAACTTATTAATGCCCTGCATGACCTCAGTGTGATCAGCCATCTGCAAGGGAAAACAGGAAAGCTCTGTAAGGGTGACAACTGCCACTGCTGCCAGACAGAAAATCATCAGGAACATTTGTTTTCATAATGGAAACAGAAATATTGAGGGATCAGAGCCTCTAACAGCGAACAGATTGCACACTGGGAGGGCTCAGAGGTCAGCCAGTCAGGCCAACGTGCTGCTTGTGTCACCTGCTTGTCCCTTTGCTCTTCCCCAGAGTCCAAAGGGAAGGTCTGGGATATTACAACTCCTCTGGTTCTTGCCCAGTAACAGGGATTTTGGAGCAAGCAGAATCATTGGATTGCTGTGCTTTTAGAACACACCCCTGTAAATGCTGTGTGAACACTGACCTGAGGAACCCACTTGGGGGACACGAAGCTGGTGGCCTCGATGACCTGCAGCCCAGTCTCTGACAGCATGTTGATTAAATTGATCTTCACTGGTGTGGGTACAATATTCTAAAAAGAAGAAGAAAAGAAAAACGACCTAGAGTTATTATTGCCATCATAAACATTCCCACCATTGGGAAAAAAAATTCAACATCAAAGAAGCAGCGTTTAAATCAAAAGATTGGTGGGCACAGCGGGACATTTGGGGGATTTGGTTGGAGAACCGCCCGGGAGCTGCTGGAAGTGAGATGCAGGGAGCCTGGAAGTGCCAGTACCTTCTCGTTCTGGAGCCCATCGCGGGGTGCAACCTCCACCACCTTCACTCGCTTCGGGTACGCGCCGCTCGCCGCCGCCGAGCTCACCTGGCACGGAGGGGAGAGTCAGCCGAGCCCGCCGAGCCCTCGGCCCGCTCTGCTCCAGCCCCGCTCCCCCACATCCCGGTCCCCCTGTCCCTCCCGGTCCCCCGGTCCCTGCCGGTGGCTCACGGGCCGCAGCGATCCAGCCCAGCGCGGAAGCAGCCGCCGCGCCGCCGCCATGGCCGCCTGTTCACGTGACCGCACACACCCCCGGCACGTGACAGAGAGAGGGCGTGGCTAACCCGGTCACATGGCCGCACCCCGCCGCGCTCCCCACGTGGCACCGGGACCGACACTGCTATCAGCACCGGCACCGGCATCGCGGCCTTCCGTCCCTTCGCTCCCTCCGGAGCCATGCCGTACCTGTGCCCAGGCACCGTCCCACAGCGCAGAGCCTGTGTCGCACCGCGGCATCTTCCCCTCTGTCGCCGGCACTGCCCGGCCGCGCTCCCGCCGCGCACTTATAGCGCTGCTTTCCCGCTGGCTGGCGCGCTGGGTAAACACGGCGCTGTTTGCTTTGGAATGCGCCCAGCTCCGCCACAGAGGTTAGCGACATGGTGGGGCTGTGAGGCAAAGAGGCCATCGCTCTGTTGTCCCTTTCTGTCCCCTTTTTTTTGTTTGTAACGGCGTCATCGCCGGGCCGGGGCTGTGCTCCTGTGAGGTCGCTGGCGCTCAGCCGGCTCTCTGAAGCCGGCGCTGCTGGATGTTTGTCCATTGAGTAACATCTCCCAGCCCCGGGGCTCTGCTCGTGCTCAGCTCCAAGTGTTCTGGCAGATTTTGCTTGGACAGGAACAAAGCAAAGCTGTCTGCAACGTTGTGGGGTCTTGACAACAACCTGTGCTTTTGGGAGCAGTTTCATCACTCTGACACACATTGTTCAACATCCACGTAGGAAACCTGCTCAGGCTGGAACAAAAAGTTCAGAAGTGCAACTCACAATGGTGGAGTCTCTTAAATTTACTAGGAATAAAATCTCTTCTGGTATCTGTCTCCACCAGGATATAAATAAATGTTTGTTGATGGATTTGTATCATGTTTTTTACAGATGATTTCTTCCAGATCTCTTCCAGCAAGCTTCCATTAGATTTATTTGTGATGGAAATAGCTGATTACAACTGTTCCAACCAACATCAAAGTAACTCAAGGTAACAGAGACTGGAAAAGAGATTCTCTTAAGTGAAAAATAATGTATTCAACACGTAAAATAAAAATCCTCTTGGATTCAATCACAAAGAAAGGCAGTGGGAGATGCTGTCCCCCCACAGACATCACTGCACACCCTCGAGCTTCACAGCCCAACCAGACTGAGGAGGCACAGGAGATGGAAGCATGTAGGGCAGGGTTATGAGCATCCCTTTCCCTGGGAACATTTGCCACTTCAGAGTCCCAGCAAACCCCAGCAGTGTCACCTGCAGAGGAAGGAAGGAAGGGGACACTCAGCTGCAGCTCACCAGGTCCCCTCTGCACAGCCCAGCATTTCCCACAGGCCAGGGCAGCCCTGCAGGTCCTCACGTGGCGCAAGGGGCAGGTGACACACAGGGTGTTTTGAGGCCAAAGCAGGTTGTTGTTTGGGAGTTTGTTTGTTGCTGATGCTTTGGCCCTGTTTGTTCAGAGCAAAGGGCACTCCAACATTTGCGTCACACAGACATTTGCCACGAGCAGGGCAGTGCACCTGAGCTGAATCTGAGCTGCACAACAGCCACTCCTGCTCTGGGGACATTTGTTTCCCTACCCTGCAACCACAGGATCAAAACACTCCAGGAGAGGAGAATCTCTGCCTATTCCATGGCAGCTATGAATGTTCCATGTCAAGTGAGCCAAAGCCTGGGGAACAGCCTGGAATGTGGCAAGGATCTGCAGGGAGGCCACAGGACACAACTTCCCCACTTCGTTCCTAGATGAAGCCAGGTTGTCCTTTCCCAGCTAACAAATGCCCCAAAATGGGCTCTCAGTGTATTTTATATTTTTTTCAGTCCCTTACCTGTGTGTCTGGGGATGGAATGGGTGAGGACAGATGCAGGACACTGTCCCGAGGCCAGAGCAGGAAGATGGCATAGACCACTGGTCCCTTGGAGGTGTACCTGAGGGAGCAGGAGTTCAGCAGGGTGAAAAGCCACACACAAGCTCGACCTTTCCAGACAGCACAAGAACACTGCCTTGCCTTCTGTCACCACACAGAGGTCACCTACTTTCCCCTCATTCCAAAATCTGCCACTTTGGACCCACCTGATGAAACCCAAACAAAGTCCTTATGCGCAAATGTCATTGTCAACAGCCTCATTGTCAACCCTGATCCCTGTTCTACATTTCTGGGCTGAACACACTTGAAACAAAAACAACTCCACTTCGTAGGCATTTCTGGCCAGGACCACTACTTAAAACAGTCCTGACAGCCACAGCATGGACATCTTTTAAAGGAAGGGTTGTTTTTTTTCCTACTGATCAAGATGGATGAAATCCCAATGGCAAGGCTTCAGAGTGTACCAAACTTAACAAAAAATAAGAAATAAACATCAGCTCAGCAGGTCTGAGCACCAGAGTCCTTACCAGACTATGTCTGTGGTGTTTTCCATCTGCACTCTCCAAGGCTGGGATTCATAAATTGCCTCCCCATTAGTGTCCAGCCACCTCCCAAGGGCCAGGAGTCTTTCTTGGAAGATAGGGACAATCACCCCTTCTTTTGTAGGTCCCACATTGAGGAGGTAGTTGCCACCCAAACTGACAGTCTGCACCAGCTCCTGTGGCAGATAAAGCAACATAACAAAGTGCATTATCATCACCTCTGACAACACAGAAACCAAGGAGAGTTTTATCCTCATCAGCTGCTCCAGAAGCCTCTAATTCCCAGTAATCCTCCTCCCCACAGGTTATTTTGATTTCAGCTTCCTTACCTCAATCATACTCATTTCATCCATCACCTCAGCGAGGCTCATGTTGCTCCGGTAGCCCCAGGAGAGCTTGTCCAGGGAGGAGCACATCTCCCACTTGTGATCTGGAAGAGTGCCTGGCCTGTACTTGTCAGCACAGTTGTAGAAACCCCCGTGATGGCAGGAGCAGCCCTGACACCAGCGATCGTTGACAACCACAGTGTCCTGAGAGAGGAAAGCAAGCATTTAGCAAATGTCAAGGAGGTTTCTGGTTTGATCACACATCTCCCAGCTGCCAGACCTTCCACACCCACCCAATGCCACGAGGGACAGAAGGCACCAGTACCTTGACAGGGCTGTCGTTATAGAGCCAGGCAAGGAAAGAGGTGGAATTCCAGTAGGAATCTGGAGCTTCCCAGTCTCCGTCTGACCAAATCAGATCTGGTTTGTATCTATGAGAGATGGATGTTGTTTCAATTTGGCACTTCAAAGGTAATTATGAGGCACATTCTTGAGCTGGGACAACGACCCACAAGCCCAAGCCTTTGTATTTTTGTCAGCAAAGGGAAGCAAGGCAAGGATGTAAATTCACGGTGAAATCACTTCTCTACTATACTAAATATCGAGCAGTTTGCTCCACTTCCAGCCACCATGCATAAAGGCAGGACTAAAGAGAATTCCTTTTGCAGCAAAACCTTGTCCCTGCCTTATTCTACAGCTTAGACTGTCCACAGGAAAAATGTGAACCCCTTTTCTAATTACCACAAATCATTACTGGTTAGTAAAGAGAATTTGCCTCGGCAAAAATTAACATTTCTCCTCTTCACACCCACTTTGCATCTTTCTCTACAGAACTGAAACCAGGAAATGCTGCTGATCCTGAACGGGTCATGGCTCTTACTTTAAGACAAGGTCATAAAGTTCTGGCATCGTCTTCTTTAAAACAAAGCTCTGGGTCTTGAAGCCACTTTGTTTGTCAGCGAGGTAGAGGGGGTTAAACCACTCCATCAGGGAGTGATACAGCCCATAACGGAGGTTGCTGAAGGACAAAACACAGAGGGAAGAGTTAGGCTCCAGTGGGGATTGAGAACCAGTGGAAATTAGATTAGTGGCGTTATTATTTTTCATTATTTGCAAGCACTGTGTTTTTCACATTGCAGTCAGGGTTTTCTGCTGTTTGTCAAGCAGAGCCAGGAGGATTCAGTGCTCTGAAGGAAGGGTTCTCTGGCAGGGCCATACCTCTCCCGGAGGGCTTCTCCCAGCTCTCCCACCAGGTCTCGGTGGGGCCCTGTATCCACAGAATTCCAGTTCCAGGACACTGGTGACCCCCAGTTGGTAAAGCCCTCGTGGTGCTTGGTGGTCAGGACCACGTACCTGAGGGGGAAAAAGGGCTTGGTTGGGATGGCAAAGGAATAACTGAGATATTTGCCAGCCTCACTGCAAACCCAGTCATTAAAACAGCAAGATGCTGGATAACCACACTGTGAGGAGCCCTCTGTCTCTATCGTTAAAATTTAGAAGCAAATACAAGAATAATAGAGGTTTTTAATGGATTTTAATGCTGGAAAAGAATGAAGAATCAATACTTATGTAGGAGCAAGACCTATCATCTCCTTGGCACCCTGGGCATGACCCCTCAGGGATCTCCAGCACTGCTCAGGGACTCCATGTCCCTCAGGGATCCCCAGACCTGCCCCTTACATCCCCTCAGACTCCTGCGTCCTCTAGGAAATAGCCCCATATCTTTCCATCCCCTGAGGGACACCCAGACATGGCCTTCAGCCCCGCTGGGACCCCCAGACTCAACCTCCACCTCCTCTGGGACCCCCAGACATGCTCCCCTATCTTTTCAGAGACCAGGGACCCCCACTGCCTCACAGATTCCCACAAATGGCTCCTCTATATCCTCAGGGACCCGCAGACCCACCATTCATCCCCTCAGGGACCCCAGGCCATGGCACCCATCCCCTCAGGGACCCCCCAGACCCTTCCCATCCCCTCAGGCACCCCAAGCTAGGCCAGCCCCGGCTCCGACCTGGCCCCGGCCCGCTGGAAGAGCTGTGCCCACTGGTCGGGCTGGAAGTCGTGGGCGGTGAAGCGAGGCGCGAAGTCAGCGTAGGTGGTGCCGGGCGGGAAGCGGCGGCGCACGAAGCGCTCGTAGGCGGCATCGCGCTGGCCCTGCCAGTGCCACCAGAACCACTCGGAGCCCCAGGCCGGCACGGAGAACACTCCCCAGTGCACCAACACCCCCACCTTGGCCCGGTCGTACCAGGCCGGCAGCGGCCGCGCGTCCAGGCTGGCCCAGTCCGGGCGGTAGCGGGGCGCGGCCAGGGCCAGGGCCGAGCCCAGCGCGGCTAACACACCGAGCAGCGCGCCCGCCGCCATCGAGCCCTCAGCGCGCCGCCATCATGCCCCTGACGTCACGGCCGCCGCGGCTCCCTAGGGACCCCGGGTTCGAGACTGAGGCCCGACAGCTAGCGGGGGATCGCTGGTTCGAGGCTGAGGCCCGACAGCTAGCGGGGGATGGCGGGGAATATCCCGAGCTGGAAGGGATGAAGGATCATCGGGTCCAACCCCAGCAATCCACCCTGAGCATCCCTGGGAGCGCTGTCCAAACGCTCCTGGCAGCCTCAGGCTGTGCTCATTGCCTGGGGAGCCTGGGCAGTGCCCAGCACCCTCTGGGGGAAGAACCTTTCCCTGAGATCCAATCTAAATCTCCCCTGGCACAGCCATTCCCAGGGTCCTGTCCCTGGTCACAGGGAGCACAGATTGGAGCTGTCCCTCCACTGCCCTCGGGAGGAGCTGCAGACATTGATAAGTTTCCCCTTCTCCAGACCTTCCAGTGCAGCTAGGCCAGGCCTGGGACAGGAATCCCAAACCCTCACGGAGGGCTGGGTGCATCCTCTGGGACACAGGGCAGAATGCAAGGGCCTCATGGCCATTCTCCAGCCAAGATCATCCCTGTTGGAGTCACTTCGGGACCTGGCAGGAGCCCAGCTGCTGCTCCAGGTCACTATGAAGGGCCCTGGCCCACTTCACTGTCCATTCAGCTAAAAGTGCTGCTTTTGTGTAATTTGCAGGGAATAAAGACAAACAAACAAGTTCTTCATGCGTAAAGTATCTGCCCCAGTTTGGGCTTAAACTTGTCACCTGGAGGACTTTGTACACCAGGAAAGAAAAGGAAGAAAAACCTGGAAAATTGCTTAAATGTTTAATCACATAACGTCAACAAATAGCTGTATGGTTAAGTCAGCTCTCCTGAAATTTGCTGGAAGAAATTTATGCCTGCAAGGTCCTGTCTGCCCCAGCTCTGGCCAAGTCCTTAAGCCACAGTGAGAACATTCCATGGAGATTGGAAAAGCCCTTCCAGACCATCCAGTCCACTCTGTGCCTGATGCCCACCTTGTCACCCAGCCCAGAGCACTGAGTGCCACATCCATGCATTCCTTGGACATCTCTGGAAATGGAGACTCCAAACCTCCCTGTGTAGCCCCTTCCAGAGCCTGACCACCCTTTCTATGGAGAAATTCCTGCTGATGTCCAGCCTGAACCTCCCCTGGTGGGAGGTTCTAGAATCACAGAATCGTTGAATATCTTTAGTTGGAAGGGACCCCCAAGGATCATCCAGTCCAACTCCTGGCCCTGCACACACACCCCAACAATCCCACCCTGTGCCTGAGAGCAAAGTCTGTGCACTTTATGTCCCAGCATCTAAGGGTGACATCAGCAGAGCTGTCTCCATATCAGGCAGCTGATCCCTCAACTCCCATCAGAAGAGAAAAGAAAAAGAAGAGTGATCCAGACTGTTCCTTCCAGCCTAAGTGTGTGGATTTTCCACGGGTGCCTCCCTACATGACACGTGTGTCCTCACAGACCGTCTCTATCACTGAGGACTTGTGGGTGCTCTCTGCTTCTGGGCTCTCCTCAGAAGCCTTCAGCTGCCTCCTGAAGTGAGAGAACACCCTCCTGAGGGAGGAGAACAGCTCCTTGCTGCGCAGGGCATAAATGATGGGGTTCACCATGGAGTTGAGCAGGCAGAGGGTGCTGCAGAAGGCGAACACCTTGCGCAGGCGGTCGCTCAGCCTGGCGAAGATGCTGTAGATCATGAGCACGAGGACAGGGGACCAGCAGAGCGTGAGGACAGCCAGCACCATGACGAGGGTCTTGGCCAGCATCACGTCCATCCTCATGCGGGTGTTTTGCTTCCCTGCCTGTGCCTGGTGCTTCTCCATGTAGGCCACGTGCTGGCGAGCCCTCCTGAGCACGTGGGCATAGGCATAGACAATGCAGCCCAGCAGGACCATGGTGAAGCAGATCCAGCCTGACAGGTAGTTGTCATCCACGAAGGGGAACAGCTCGGAGCAGGTGGAATCCAGCACGCAGCAGTTCCAGCCCAAGAGGGGCAGGTAAGCAATGGTGGCACAGGTCACCCAGAGCACTGCCAGGGCTGTCCAGGCTCTTTTCCTGGTCATCAGGAGCTTGTATTCCGAGGGCCGGCTGATGGAGATGTAGCGGTCCAGGGCTGTGAGCAGCAGGCTGCTGAGGGAGGCAGAGAAGGATGTGTTCACCCCTCCCAGCTGCAGCAAGAACACTTCCTTGGAGAAACCAGTTTTGTTAAACACGTGGAAGTTAACAAAACTGCAGACAAAGATGATGCTGGCCAGGATGTCAGCCAGGGCCAGGCTGCCAATGAAGAGGTAGGAAGGCTTTTTCCTTATCCCGGGGGAAGAAAAAATCAGGTAGAGCACCAAGGAGTTCTCAAAAACACACATTGTCCCAAAGAGGCCACACAGGATGCCAATGCTTATCTTCTGTGCCTGTGTGCTGAGCACCATGAAGCACTCCATGGTGTTCCCGCTGCACTTGGAGGCATTTTCAGGTATCCTACAAGTATCCATGGTGGTTACCTGGAGCTAGGAGCTCACAGAGAGCCTTCTGCTTCCTTCTGCACTTTTTCAGATGCTCTGAAAGAGGTGGAGGTGAAGAGGACTTAACAAGCAATAAATTCAACCCAGACACCTCCCTCCCTTTAGAGGGAAGCAAGCAAAATTAAATCAGCCTGCAGAGACCTGTTTTCAGGTCCATGGCCCAAATGCTGGAGCCAACTTCCACACTGCTGCTCAGTGTACTCTGTGGCAGCAAGAGTTGGGATTTTCTCTACACTTCTGCAGCTCAATGCATTTAACTCCCTTCATCTTCACAACTTGTCCTTCAGGTGTTATTTTCTCCCATCTTTCTGTGGATTACACTGGTGTTTAAACCAAGTTGTGCTGCCTTGGATTTTAGGGAACAAGGTCATCCTGGCCTGGGTTATAGAGAGCAGGTGAAGAGGCAGCTGTGGGATACATTAAACCTGCCTGACTTACAGTGAAATGCTGTGTCCAAGCTCATGGAACAGGACTCCCTAAAAGCTTCCAGGATTTCTCATCCAGGCAGTGGGACGAGTTCCCTCTGCTGGAGGAGAGCACTGAGCTGACAGCATTCCCTTTCACCCAGAACAAACAAGTCACTGTCTCTCCCTCACCTCTGCTCTCTTGGGAAAGAGGAAATGTCCAAAACACACGAGCCATGGCCAGGATGTGTGACAGCCACAGCTCCCTGGGGAGCAGAGCAGGAGCTGCACTGCTGGGCTGTAGGTTGCAGCCACCTGTACTCCTCTCTCTGTGGTTCCTCTGTGTGACATTCAGCTGCTTGGAGAGGTGACAACAGCCAGCACTGACCAACAAACCTCTGCCTGTGTCATTTCAGTAATGACACGTATTTTATACCTGGCTTGGGGACTTCCTTCCCCAACACTCATCGCTGTTCCTGTGTTTTGCAGAAGTTGCAAAATGTCCCCAATTACTTGAGATGCTTCTCAGGAGGTGACAGAGAAGAGCTTCAGCCCCACATCTCACTCCTGCTGCCTGTCAGGGCTGGGACATCATTGTCTGCAGGGGGTTCAGTGTGTGTTACAGGCAGAGCAGGGCAATCCTGATTGGGATTTCTTGGCATTCCAGGCTGGAGCAGTCCTGGACTTTGGGCTGCTGTGTGGCTGAGTGTTGCAGCAAGCTGCTCTGCTCTTACATCAGGCTCTGGCATGGGGTGACAACACACAACCAGGATGTTGTCCTCAGATCTCAGAGCTCTCGTTTCCTGCAGCCCTTCCCAGGAACACCATACAGGCAGCAGGAATTACCAACTGCTGTTATTAAACCTGACAACATCCTTCCCTCTGGAGAGAGATGGATTTAGCAGACAGATGGACTTTTCATATCACAGGGCTCACCAGGGACCACTGGAGCAGCAAACTGCCTCGAGTATCCAAACCTCCCCAGCCAAACCCCAGCATCCAAACCAAGACAGCTCTTAATTAAGCAGCCTCCAGCATCACCTTGGCATCCATTACCTGCAGCCAGCATTCCCAGGACCATTGTAAATCCTCAAACCTGCAGTTGTGCAATATCCAACTAACATCCTTAGGAGCTTAGAGACCACTGAACACTGGGCAAGGGAGTGAAGGCAGCAAAATGCCATCCCTGATGTTATGTTGCTTGGGGAGAGAATCTGCTTATAATGTTAAAATAACTCCTGCACTGCCTGTCCTGGCCCATTTCTCTCCACTGAGTTGATATAACTCAGATAAGCCTCAAATTCAAATTCACAGCAATCAGCCAGCCCAGACCTTCTCTTCCCACATCTGTTCTGTCTCAGGCTGACTGACAAGGACAGATCTCTTCACTCCCCCAGACTCTCCTTCCAGCTCCTGTGTCCATGAGGGAAGGCACAGGGCTTTGCTCCAGCACAAGGTCTTCTGTATGAGCATGAAAACAAGAGAGCTCCTCTCCTTGCACTGCCTCTCCCCCCTTTATTGCTTTTTTGGCCACAAAGCTGCTTTTTCCTGCCCAGGGGACATTTTCCTCTTGTCAGCTGGGCCCCTGGTTTATTTGGCCATGCCCTCTGTCTCCTGCCTGGCTTAGCTCCTGGGAAAAGTGCCAGCCCATATCTGCTTCCTGGGGAAGAGCTGACCTGCAGCATCCTCCATGGGGCAAGTCCCACTTCCAGGGTGGAAACTCCCTTTCCAGGAGCAGCATCTCCACCTCCCTGGGAATTGCAGCCCCAGCCATGGCTGTGCATCTCCCCACAACCAGCCTGACAAGCCTGGGGAGTCCTGGCCCCGTGGGCTGACAGCTCAGCTCAACAAGAAAGAGCTAAGTGGATTCTGGCCCTCCTTTAGATCCAGGAGCTGTGGCACAGAGGGATTTGTTCCCTGGAAGTGCAGCAGCTGAGAGGAAATTCCCTGAGCTTCTGCACAGGATTAACTCTCTGATCACAGCACAGCATCTCCTGCCAGCAGGACTGCCCAGTGTAGGGAATATTTTGCCAAAATAATATGTCCTTGCAATAGAGAAATCCCCCGGCAAAAACAGCAGAGTCCCAGGAAAAAACACAGAGAATGAACAAGGAGTGAATTACTAGGAACAGAATCTAGGTAAGAAACTTGGGAATGCAACATATTCCTGATA
This sequence comes from Lichenostomus cassidix, assembly GCF_008360975.1. Lineage (NCBI taxonomy): Eukaryota > Metazoa > Chordata > Aves > Passeriformes > Meliphagidae > Lichenostomus > Lichenostomus cassidix. The sequence goes on along the minus strand of NC_139503.1, from coordinate 1,256,590 downwards.
CAGCCTCAATGACTGCAAAGTCTGCCCAGAGCAGCAGAGAAACCTCCCCTTCCATTAGATCTGCTGAGAGCCCACTCACTCCAGCCTAATAACTCCAACTGGCTTCGGGGGAAATTAAATTTACAAATGAAAAAGTCCTTTTCCTTCTCAGTGCCTTGCTGCGATTGATTCCAGCTGTCGGGCTGGCAGTGCCTCGCACGCAGCAGCACCATTCCCACTTCCACTTGGGATGGTTTCTGCCTTCACAGAGCCATCACAGCATCCTGGTGATTCAAAAGTTACATACCAGTTGCTTAGATAATGTACAATTAAATTTTCCTGCTGCAATCAGACAGTGTATTGTGCCTGCAGCACTCTGAAAGTGCTGGTCTTGAATATTTCATGTTCAGAATTTCTGAGAGTTTTGAGCTTTACAGTGTAATAAAATGTCTTAAATGATCACCTGCTAGGAACATGTGCAGTTATTTATGCAAAAAATTGTCACTAATGCTTGCAAATTTCAGTTGCTGAAAAAGCAAAGTATCTTTTGCTTTACAAACATTTTAGTTTATATGTGATTTCTTGGTTTAAGTTGCAGAAGTTTTTCCATTATTTTGGAAATAGCTATTCACCCTGGCTTGTCCTGCTGACCATATTAAATAATACTGAGTGGAATTCCCTCCCTGATGTAAGACCAAACATCACACTGAAAATTATTTGATTATATATTATCAGAGTCCAGCTCTGTCTGTGTGTGACTGCCTGAGGGGACAATATTAGAAACCCAGGATGGGGTGAGTGCAGAGCAGCTGCAAGTGCCAGTTTGGGTACAAAGCAGGGCAAACCAGAGCTGCTCTCACTCCACCAGAACCATCAGAAACACTGAACTCAGCATCACATCCCTGTGAGACATTTGGAAATACCTCTGACACAGAGAAACAAAGAATGCTTTGGGTTGGAAGGGACCTTAAAGTCCATCTAGTTCCATCCTTCCCCTATCCCAGGTTGCTTCAAACCCCATCCAGCCTGACCTTGGACACTTCCAGGGATGGGGCAGCCACTGCTGCTCCGAGTAACCTGTGCCAGAGCCTCCCCAACCTCACAGGCAGGAATTTCTTGGAACCCATTCCCCCTTGTTCTGTCACTACAGATCCTGAAGAACCAATCTAACATTCACAATTCTCAAAATCAGCCATAAAGAGTTAACCCACAACCTGCTGTTAAGCACTTACCTTTCACCTTCTCCTTAAGAAAAAATTCATCCTACAAACCGATTTCCCACCCTCTGTTACACATTACAGTTTATCCCAGGAATCTCCCCGTGCAGCAGAGTCTCCCCAGCCTGCCTGGTGTGTGGCAGCACCGAGGGCTCTCAGGATGTGTTCCAGTGTGAGAAAAGGACCCTGGGCTGCAGGGTGCTGTGGGTCAGCAAACACAAACCACTCACCTCCCCACAGATGCTCAGGGGCTTCCCATCCCTGCGGCTCTCAGGGCAGTTTGTGCAGCTGTGGATGGTGCCTGCTTCCCTCTCCTCTCACAGCACTTCTGGTTTCGTCTGGGTTTGTTGAACCATTCTGGTTTATTCCCCTGGGTTGGAAATCCATCAGTGTGAATCCTTCCTCTGCTTCCTTGCTCTCTGTCACATTCTTTCGGAGAATGTGTGTTGGGTTTTCTTTCCTTCCCCACTTCTCCTCTGGGTGTTGTGTTCTGCTGCTTGCTCGTGCCACATCTACAACCACCCAAACCCTCCAGCTCGCTGAAATTATCCTCCCAGTCCCTCTCATTTCTCCATGTATCTGCAGTGTTTGAGGCAAGAGACATTCAGGTTCTCCTCCTGATTTCTCTGGGGACGTGGGAAAGGATGGGGAGGAAAAAAACTGCGAGGCAGATGTGGAAAAATCTGGATGCACCTGGCTGTGTGCAGGTCTAAGGGCAAGCTGAGAAATCAGCTGTGCCTGCAGCTCCACGAGCAGCACAAACCTCACCTGTTTGTACCCCTAAATGTGGGGAAAGCCTTTCTCTGTACACAGAGTCAGCTATTGCCAGAGGAACAAGGTGATTTTTTTCTCTGCAAGTGGAAGGGAAATGGCTTAAAGTCTACAGTTGCCCAATCCCCGTGGTCAGGAAGGACCCAGGGCTGTGGTTGCTGCTGTACCTGTTGTCATCCATCCTTCCTCCAGTAGCCACTTCCCCCCTCTTCTGGGCAGCAGCTGCCCAGGCCTGGATTGTGGTGGTGCTGCTGAAAAGCAGGGACAGCTGCTGGGTGACGCCAGGGACAATATCACTGTGTCAGTGGGGAGAGGCAAGTTTGCCCCAAATCCCAAAGGAATTGGCCACATTGTGGTTGGATATAGACAAAACAAGCTGCAGTGGGGAGTGCTGGATGCAAAGGAAAGATGTTATCCTTCGTCCTTGGATGCACCTTGCCCCTCTCTGCCACCCACGGAGCCACCCCACAGCCCATCCCAGCACCAGTAATCTCCATCGGAACTCAACGTTCCCTCCTGCTGGGATCCCAGTTCCCTCGTTCGGTGGAATCACGAACAGGTACATCTCGTGCTCTCCAAATCCTGCTTTGCCTCCTTCCCCTTTGCCATCCTTGGTGGCTCAGAGGTTTGCCAGCAGCCGCTGGATCTCAGCGGTCCTCGACTGCCCTCTCCAGGGAAATCCGCGGCACTCGCGGGGACATCGGCCAGGGCATGCTTGAGAAAGAGGCAAAATTAGGAACTCGCCTCTTCCTCCTGGCCGGGAAAAGGGGATTCCCTGGCTCACCGGAGTGCTCAGGCTCTGCAGGGAGCTGCGTGACTCTTTCGCTGCTGCTCGGGGCTTGGATCCTCTCTCTGGAAACCACAAGAACCAAGAGAGGCATCGCGGGCTGTGGTGTAAGCACAGGAGATTATGAGTTGTCAGCTCTGTCTCACAAAACAATTCTTCCATTCCGGTTCCCAGGAACTGAGAAATTTTCCTTTGAAAGAACAGGTACGAGACTGTAAAGAGGAGGTGAGAAGCAGAAAGATACTTTATATTGGTCCTGAGTTCCAAAAGCACTCAGCCCCAGATTTTTCCTTGCTCTGACACAGCTTCACATCCTGTGAAATATAGACCCAAATTTCCTCTGCCTGCAGAGAGGATCGTTGTGTCACAGGAATGTGTCTTATAGGAAAGAAATATTATTATGGCAGTACAGTTAGAAGCTTGTAACTTGACTCTCATTTGTAGCAAAAGTTGTCAGACTAAAGGAAAACCATTACAGCTGATTCCTGCAATGTAAAGGCTTTTTGTTCAGTTTGGATTTTTCCCCCTGGCATCAACTGCAGCTAATCCAGCTGGGAATAACCCTGCTTTGGGAACACCCCCATAGCCAGGGTCAAAGAAATGCTGTGCAGGCATTGGGAAAGGCATTGTGAGCTTGGTGTTGCTCGGCAGTGGTGGCTCTGTGTCCAGAGCAGTGAAGAGCCCTGGGGCTGTTGTTGGGACACAGACCATGTGATGGAACACTCAGCAGCCCTTGCAGGAAGGGTGTCTGTGCTCTGTGGGAGGACAGGAATTTGCTTCTCTTTCTCTGGCTGATGTGTTTTCTGGGGCTGAATTTGAAAACTGGGTGGTGCAGACCGGGCTGAGGGTGGGGACACTGCTCACCTTGATAAGGTGTGACTCAGAGAGCCATGGTGAGTGAGTCTGTACTGCAGTCATAGAGAAAATGCTCTGAAACTCCCCCCGAATTACTGTCGTGTCTAGCATAGCCCCTGTGAGCAAACAGGGCTTGTCCAAGGGGTTCTCCTGTGCCCAGGCCTGCTGCAGAAACACCTCTTGTGGCAGGAGGAAGGCTCAGGTGGAAATGTTTTCCCTGCTGCTAGGATATGAACCAGGCACATTGATTTTAATGGGCTGAAGGCTCCTGCAGGGTTCTGTGACTCAGAGCTGGTGTGCGTTCGAACGGGGAGCTGTTGAGGCAGAAAACAGGGTGTGACTCGGGAGTCGTGCCTGGATGTGCTTGTTTTCCAGAGTTGCGATGACAGCTGTGACAAAGCTGCTTCAGCAGGAGCCCTTTAAACGCCCTGGGCCCTCGGGCTCAGGGTTTGGGTAACTGATTTGTTGTAGTCCAGGGTGGTTTTACTGCTGGTGCTGTTTGCTGTGTACACCTACAGACACAGATGCAGTGGTGGATGTGATCTCACACTCACGAGCACTCCTTGGCTCCAGCAGTGCAGAGGAGGAAACACGTAATCTGCAGCTGATGTAACTCAGGTACTGGTTGTCACCAGTTTGATTCATATCTACAGTTTATATCGACATACTTAAAAGTAGCTTTAAGCAATTAAAGTGTGTAGTTTTATTGCATTTTTGGGTCCTTAAGCCTCTTCTCTATTTGCTCTGCAGAGGTTCAAATGTCTTCCTGGTTCCTGTAGTTCACTGCTGTGAATTTCCTGAGCTTTATTTGATGAACACGGGTTCTCTACCAGACAGAATAAAGGATATTCTAAACATTACTGTATACTCAGTGCTTTCATGGAGATTTTAAAGAAAACACAAACTCACACGTTTCCCTCATGAGCAAACTTAGATGAACAATCTGGTTAATGTTTGGCTCAGGAGGAAACGTCCAACGAGTTTCAAGTGTGTCATAGGACTCTTGGAGCCACAAAAAGTAAACATCTTGGGTTTACTGAAAGTCACCCACTGCTGGAAAGTCGTCACTGCGAAATAAAACTGGGGCAATGGTTCACTGTTGACTTAACAAATGAGTCATCCGTGCTGCAGACTTCCTGCAGCATCCACAGTGAGCAGTTCCACTGAAACACTCCGGCAGGAGCACGCATGTGGTGAGATCCATCTCAGCCACAGCTGGAAGCATCTTCATTTGGGGCTAATGAAGCTCTGGAGGCTTTGTCTTCACGGGAACTCGCTGCTTGTGGTAATGCCAGCACAGAGGGAGCTGCTTCCCTGGATTGTTTGCTGTGAGAGGGAGTGGAGGTGCTGAGTGAAAAATAAAGCTGGCTGGGAAAAACCTTGAGTTGCTGTCACCGTGGCAGCAGAACCACGGTGGGGAGCTGAGGAGGATTTGGGTAATGCAGCTCCCTGGGAACGTGAGGCAAGTTGGGATTTATTGCAGTCATCTCTGGACTACCTGGAGGAAGTGGAATAATCCAGACAGAGCAGACACTTGCACAATAGAAAAGCCATGTCTGTGCTGTGTACAGGTTATGAGAAGTGTAGTGGAGCTGAGGTCACCAAGTCTGTGTCACCACGTGGCACAGCAGGGTCGGGTTTGGAATCACAGTCCTGTTTCAGCAATGTTTGAGGGCTCTGCTCCTGGAGGGCTGCAGCACAGGAAGGGTGGGCACAACATAGTCCTGGAGGCAGCTAAAATATCTCAGTCTGCCCGTGAATAACTGAGGTCAATGTAGTGTCACAGGCTTAGGAGCCATAAATCTTATGTTGAGACCTGTGAAAATGAAGAAGGTTTAAAAATCATTATTTGGAGCAGTAAAGTAGCTTCTCTTGAAGGAATCTTGGATTGTGATGATAAAGAATTGAGACAGAATCTCAGGATTCAGTCTGTGCTGTGTATTCAGGACATGGCAGGAACTGGAGTGCTTCTGTCTGTGTTGGGGTTACCACAGCTCTGGGAACATCTCCTTTCCTCACACTGCAGGAGAGGAAGAGAGCCCAAAGCTTTAACAACTTTAAAACTTTAACAACTTTAACAACTTTAAAACACAGAGAACTTCGCAAGCTGCACTTGGTGGTGTTTGGGGTATTTGTCCTTTTGATTTAAAGAAAAATACCCCTTGTGTTCCTGCTCGGCCTCTGAATGACACAATTTTCTGTAGTCACAGTGTTCCTGGGGTGTTTCAGTGGAACAGTTCCTGCACAAACACAGGACAGGCTTATCACTGACATTTCCTGCTCCCCCAGGCTAAATGTGTCAGCCTGACCCACAAGCCAGCTCTGAAAGACAAGATGTTTTTTTCAATTATCTCAAAGATAGTGAGGAAAAACAGCCAGACCTTGTGTCATCCTTGATCTGAATTGAAAAGTACACGCTGTTGTGCTCCCCAGACAAGAGAGAACATTTGCAGCCTGCAAAATGCGATTTCTTAATCCCACTGACATGTCCTGGCTTGAAAACATCCACACACTGAGGTGAGATTTTGTTTTAGCAGATATAAACACGCTAGAGATAGCACCAAAGCAAAAATCTGCTGATGTGCATTATTGGAGAGCTGTTTATTAATGAGTGGAATTTCAAGGCTTAAGGGTTTGGTTATAGCAGATATTGTTGTCTTCCAGCTACAGACAAAAAGCTGCTAGAAGGACCTCAGCCATAACATTGTGCCAAGAAGTCCAAAGCAAAGGGAGGAAAACGAATTCCAGCTTGCTTTGTGCAAACATACAATAAAGAATAGGAACAAAGGTCTGGGCTTGGGTATGTCAACACATCTTGTGTATTAAAATAAATGCTGGCTTTTTAAATAACTGTATAATGAATGCAAACTTCTCTTTGGAGTCTTTACCTTGTCCTGAGATGGGTCACAACCCTGTAGCACCAGGTCAGTAAGGAAACAGTTTTGTTTTAAATGTTTTAGGTATAAAGCAGGAATGAGTAATTTTCCCCTTCTGTAGCAAAAAATTCAGAGTAACTCAACAAACCCATGGTCTCCGTCTGTGCCTCAAAATAAAAACTCTGAATGTTCATGTGTTGTTTTTAAGTACTGCCCTGAGCTGATGGGGCTGGAACTGAACTAGTTCTTTTCCATTTCCTTTGAAATTTCCTTTTTTTGGCCTTTAATGTGGTGTGCAGCACTCAGCTGGCCCCTCAGTGGTAGGCAGGGAACACTCTTACATGTGCAAATTTCTTGTGTATACTTAGTTTGCATTCATCCTACACATGGTAAAGGCCAAACCTTGTGGGTTTTTTTCTTCAAAACGATCCTTTGAGGCAAAGTAAAAAAATGTGAATATAAACACAAACTGCAGACACTGCCAGGGGCTCTGCATACTCACAGCGCTGCTTTAAACCTGGGGAAGCTTTTCCTTGTATTTTGACCCGAAACATCCCTTTCCGTTGTTTTTAATACTTTAAATTTAAACATTAAACAGTTTAACTAAATGCAGGCGCGGGGAATTGGCTCAACAAACCCGAAACCCTCCATTTGACATCACAACACTGCGGGGATCTCTGGGGGGCTGCATTTTACTCTTTGTTCGCCGAATCCCCTCTCTCGCACAGCCGGGTGTTTTGTGCTTTTTTTTGTTCTTAATTATTTTACCTCTTTGAAGCCCCCAGCGGCAGCTGGCGCGGGCGTTCCGCACTGTTTTGTTGTGCTAATTCTCGGCCGGGGCGGAGCTGGAGCGTGTCCGGGGGGCTGTGGAGAGGGGCCGGGGGGAGTTTGGGGCTGTGGAGAGGGGCCTGGGGGAAGCTTGGGGCTGTGGAGAGGGGCCGAAGGACTTTGGGGCTGTGGAGAGAGGCCGGGGGAGCTTGGGGCGGTGCCCGGCGGCGGGGCAGGGCTGGCAGGATGTCCGGGGGGCTGCGGAGAGGGGCCGGGGGACATTCGGGCGGTGTCCGTCGGCGGGGCAGGGCCGGGAGGGACAAAGAACGCCGATCACTCCCGCGCTGCCCTTCGTGAGGGGATTCAAATGGCGGCCCCGCCCGCCCGCGCGCCGCCGCCGCTCTGCCCCGGGCCCGCCTGGCAACAGGCGGGGCTTGGCTCCTATTGGCGGAGAGAGCGAGCGCCGCGCTCCCATTGGCTGCGGCCGCGCGGCCCCGCTGAGGGGGGAGGAGGGAGAGGGTGTTAAACGGAGCAGGACGCGGCCGCCATTTTGTGAGGAGAGCGAGGGGCGGCAGCGAGCGCTGGGCGCGGGGGTCGGACGGTGACGGCGGAGCGGCGCGGGGTCGGTTCCTGAACGGTTGTGCCCGTGCTTGGGGGCGAGCGGAGCGGATAGAAGTCGGTAAGGGCGGAGCGGTGCGGGAGGGCCCGGAGCGGCCGCCGCCATGTTGTGCCATGTTGTTGGGGAAGGGGGTTGGGAGTCCCGGCTGCCCTCAGGTGTCGGGGAGAGCAGAAGAGAGAAAGTTGGGGAGGCGAAGAAGAACGGGAACAAACGGGAGCGGCTGGGCCGGGGCCGGTGACGTTATCTGGGCTTTGGTTTGGATCCAAACAAGGCGGAAGCTGGCAGTGAGATGGGCGGCTCCGCTGGGGCTGGGGAGGGATGGGCTGGGGGCTCCTGGGCTTGGAGAGGGAGAGCTGCTGAACGGATCGGAGTGCGGCGAGATTAGAGTCTTAGAGATTCCAGGAAAGGACGAGCCATGGGCAAAGCAGGAAGTTAGTGTAAGAGTTATTAAGGAATTACTTGGCTAACGAAGGTGAAACAAACAGCTGACAGATGAGAAATGAAACTCTGTCATTGCCGGGGAATGGTTTCGACACTGGGCAGTTCTGTACCCACTTCCCAAAGTACTTTCCATCGTATCTTACTTTTCCCTACCAAAACCAAAGGGATAAAGTTCTTGATTGCCTATTAAAATGCTTTTTAAGGTAGATAGAGCATAAGAAAAGAGTTGTCACTTGGGAAATGTTAAATCTAGCGGTGAACTTTGTATAAGGAGAGAGAGGCAAATAATGCTGTGTCTTTTTGGGTGGGGTTTTGTTTGTAATGTATTGTCATCTTTACAAATAAAAGACGCAGCTGACTCTGAATACTCCGAATTATTTCCACTTGCCTTTTCCCCCCCTCCCCGAATTGAAACAATTATTTCCTTAATCTGAATTCAAATTTCTTTCTCGTTCCTGCAGCAGGACTTCTCCCTTGGAGCTTCTGTGCCGAGAATCCGATGTTGGGCTCGGCTCCCTGGCTGAAGACAGCACATCAGCCCATGAAAACTTCTATTCCCAGCCAAAGGAAGGAGTCCAGCACAAGGCAGCACCTGTTCTTTCAGGCTTGGAAGCAAGAAAGGGGGCAAGATTTGGAGAGTGTGGAATCGGAGAAGACCACTGAGAGGTAAATGGGGATGGGAGAGGGGAAATACATCACAGGAGAGTCGGCAGGAAAGTGCTGAGTACGCTCTGCTGGTGGTTGGGTGTGGCTGTTGAGTTACAATCTGTTGCATTTGAAGTGGTTTTCAGTTCACTTTGGGTTTATCAGAGTAATTCTCACACTTACCAGGAAGTCTGGGGAGTGGCTTTATCAGTGCAAACTTTGCCCAATCTTTAGGTGTTAATGGGCTGAGTTTCAATGTCTCCTGCACTCAATACTGACAGATTAAATCTGGCTCTGCATTTTCTGAGCAATTTTTTGTCAGTCTCATTCCTCCAGTGTTTGAGAAGTGGTTAGATTTGATTTTTTGTCCCTTTGCTCGCAATCTAAACATTCTCCGAAATACTTGTTGTAAAAAAGAATAATGAAAACTCATTGTGACTTTTCTCCTTATTTTTACAGGTGACATTTAAGTTGAAGATGGGTGGTGGAGAAAGATACAACATTCCCGTTCCCCAGTCTAGAAATACCACCAAGAACCATCAGCAACTTAAAAACAGGCAGAAGAACAAAGACCAGAATTCTCAGATGAAAACCTACGTGAAGAAGGAAAGAGGCCACGGCTGCAGCTCCTCTCCTGGTGCATGGCAGGCCATGCAGAAAGGGGGGAAGAACAACGTTCACTTCCCCAAGAATCCCAATTGGAATCCTGCTCTCTCCAATCGCAACCTGTTGTTCACCCCTCAGAGCAACCAGAACTATGCTGGGGCCAAGTTCAGCGAGCCACCCTCCCCAAGTGTTCTGCCTAAGCCACCAAGCCACTGGGTACCTGTTCCTTTTAAACCTTCTGACAAAGAGATAATGACATTTCAGCTCAAAACCTTACTGAAAGTCCAGGCCTGAGATGTAACTCGTGTGATTTTGATTGACAGGGTTTCAAATTTGAGCATTGCTGTTCCCCAACTCCAGCTGTACAGGACCAGGTGTTCTTGCTGCATGTAGTTAGTCACTTGGAGAGGGGTGGAAGTTTACATTCCCCTCATCTTTTACCTCAAAAGTTCAGTGCTGTGTTCACCTCACTGTGAAGTAGTTATTTTGTTGAAAATCAATCAAATCCTCCTGAGCAGTCACCATTTATCGTATTTAATTTTAAGAATAAATGGGACTGTGTTTCAAAATTGGAATTGTGACCAAATTGTTACAAAACCAGCTTTTACCTAACTTAATGCAGCATGAACTGAAAAAAAAAAAAAACGCACTGAAAACTTTAGTCAGGTTATTTGCTGCTTTTCAGACTGGTGTCAGTTTTGTTAAACACTCTGCAGAGCAGAAACCTCCACCTGGGCACGAGGTGAAGCACAGCTGATTGTCTTAGCTGTCCCTGTGAGCTTCACTGGCACTCCTGCAGTGGTGGGTGAGGGTTTGTAGCCTGTGATTCCCATCTGGAATGTTCTGAAAGGGTGTGGAAGAACTCCTCAGGCAGATCCATAAAGCCTTTCCAGCTGTCCTTCCCGGGAATCTCCACAGTGCCAACTAAAGACCTTGCATTGCCAGGTGACTGCCAAAAGAAACTCCCCACAATCCTTTGTATGCCCACTGCACTGAGGAGTTCTAAACCACATTTTTGTATCAGTTTTCAGGAAAAGGTGAAGTAGTTCCTTAGTCTGGTTTGAAATTGGTTCCCTCATAATGATTAATAGTTTGGGGCAGGTGTTAGATGTTCTCACAGGGAAGACAGAGCCATGTAAATACATGTAAAACAATGTAGCATATGTAAATTTATGCTGGGCTTTCCTGCACAGAAGTATTTTTAGTACAAAACTGCTGAATGTAAGATGACCATGTTGAGTACGTGGCCTGGTTTTAAAAAATGATATTTTGTTTAAAAAAAAAAATTAAAAAAAAAGACTTTTGTGGCTGTGCCCTTGCACTTCACATGCAGTGAATATGCACATTGTATTTGGTTGTAATCTCATTTTTTAAAGTTGAATCAGTGCAAAAGAGGCTTATTTAGATTTTTTTTTTAATTAAAGAAAAAAAAACTTTAAAAAAAAAAAAAAGCTGCTGGAGTTTCAGATCCTCCTGTTATGAATGTGTAGGAGAGGTGTGTGTTCAGTGATGAAAAAACACTGAAATGTTCCAAATCAAGTGTTTCACAAGAAATGCAAATGCCTGCGTTTGGGTGCTGGATAAAACAGAAGGATTGTAATCATTTTGTGTTTCTGAAATGCATCAATGCTCTGTAAAACAACATTTTGTTCCAGTCTTTGCTCAGATCGCTCGGCAGAGGGGCAGAGCAGGGCAGGTGGCTCCTGTTGTCACACTCCAGCCGATCCTGCGGCAGGAGCAGCTGAACTGTGACAACAGGGGTTCTTTCAAAATACAAAGATTACTAGAAAAAGTGCTTTAATTTGAACAGGCCTTTTGCAGATTGTGAAATGTTTGGAGGTGTCTTTCTGTACATTCCAAATGCAGTGGCAGCTGAGCTGAATGTTTACAAAATTATTGCACCAAATCATATGGAATTGGCAGTCCCTAAACTTGTGTTGTGACCTGGACCTTCACCAGAGTCTGAGCTGTATCCCACTTAATTATCTATTCTCCACTTCAAATTGTCAATTACTGATGATGTTTGTACGAATTGGAAACAAATCATTTAAATAAACTTTTTTTTTTTACCCCCTAAAAGCATCTCTTTGTTTTCAGATGGAAATGGTAAAGTGGGATGACCTCATTTTGGCAGCTCCCTTCCCAAGGGAGGTTTCTTTAACTGCAGCCTTCTCCTTCATGCCCTTCCAGTGGTTTGGGAACACAGGGCTTGAAAATTAATACTAATTAATGTTCCTGACAAAAGCAAAAGCTGGTGAGGCTGGAAAGCAGCGCTTGGGGCTCCATCTCCCACAGACTACAGCTGGATTAATTAAGTCAGAAGGTGCTCTCAAGTTATAGTCAAAACTTGTACATTTTATTCCCAATTCACAGGGTTATTTGCACAGATGGAACACAAAACTCAAGAAGAAAGGATGTGGGTGCATAAAACATCAGCATCTCCGATCAAACACACTACAGGGTACAGAGTCTTCCCTTCCTACAATAGTCTCAGCAGCAAGAGCATCTTTAGACAAATATTATAGCAATGGACTACAGACTTTTTTAAGCAAGTTACAAGATAAATGGAGAAAACCAGCAGTTCTTAATGGGTGATTATGTCCTAAAAATGTGTCAATTTATCCCTTTGTACTTCAAAATGTTCATGTGCACCATCCCTGCCAAGACCCAAGGGCTGCACTGCCCTTCTCTGAGCACACCCCAGGCTGTCACCCAGACCAAACAGGAAAAAAAGCTCTGTCCAAGCAGAGAGCTCAAAAGAACATTGAAACCAAAAGATTCCACTTTGAATATAACCATGATACTGTACATTAAACATCTTGATAAGACATAGAAAGGATAACATTGAGCTTTCAGAGACCAGTCTATCAGAGTCCCTAATTAAACACCCAGCTACTTAACCACTAAATTGAAGATTTTTAATTACCAGTTGGGTGCATGGACTTTAGGTGAAAAAGAAGTTCCAATAGAGCCTTCTATGACTGCTGACACCCATCGATTTGCTGCAGATATTTTGGAGCACAGCCATTACTTTCAGCAGAATTATTATTTTTTTACACACTACTTCAATTCTACAAATTTTGCAGGAATGACAAAATCTAGTTTTACCACAGAAAAACGTTAATTCCCACCGCTCTTGAGACTCCAAAAGAAAGATGCCTAGACATGATCTTTTGTAGCCTGCAATGTTCTTGCATTCCAGCTGTGCATAACCTGCAGGAAGCTTGCACAAGACAGGCTCCTGCTTTTTTTAGGGCAGGACTGGGATACCTGCATCAAGGAAGGGAGATGTTATCTAGATGGGCTGTGGCTTGACTTGCATGAATGCATAAACATTCCCTGCCCTTTTGGCCACATCCTGCTAACTCGTCCCCAACTGAAAGGCCCACAGAACAGCTTCTTCACAATTTTTCCATGGGAGCAAGAACTAGGACAACATCTTTATTCATGCACTCTTGAAACATCGTGGGTTTGTGTTCGGCTTTTCTGGCTTGTTCATATACACAAGTCAAGTCAAAGTTTAGTCCTACCTCTGGGAGAGAAAGAAAGAACCATCAGAACTGGCAGACACTACATTATACTTGCAATGATCTGGCTTTTCAAAACAAAAAAATTAAACTGTGCTATACATAAATGCTGAGGCACACAATATAAGGACATGCTGACACAACAGTTAAGGAATAGTTACTGTTACTCTGCACTCTCAAATCAGCCCCTCTGCCTGCACGCTGAGATTTCTCCTCCCTCCTCCCACCCATCCAGCTCCTCTTCCAGCTGGACCAATGTCACCATTAAGCACAGCAACCCCTGCAGGTCCCTGACACAAACACAGCCACGCTCTCCCCACCACTCAGTCAGGAGGACCCCTTCCAAGCAGGATTTAGTCATGAAGACTGTAAATATATATATATATAAACCTGAAAAGGGTGGGGGTTTCTGCTGTTAGAAGCAGAAATGATCACAGCTCAACCTAGAAAGGGTGACAGTGGGTTTATCAAAGCAATTCAGTGCTTTACAGAGGATTTTTGTCTTTCAGGGCAGAACCTCCAGCTGGGCACACACCAGTGCCAGAGGCAGCTCCATCCCTGTTGCCACATCCCACAGAACCACTGCTGGCACCAGTTATAACAATTATAAATTGATATGGTGAAACTATAAATTTGGATCTGTATGAACCTTCAGTTGTTGCTCTTAAGCAGTTTCATAACCTGCCTATATAATATCTGAATTACAACCCTATGGGCAAGTCCATCCAGAAATAATGAAAGTTAATGGAAAAGAATATTCAATATATTAGACTACAACTTATGCTTAGCATTCTCAGTTTGTCTTGTACCCCTTAAAAAATGTGAAATGACATTTATTCAGACATTAAATGAAAAAATCCTGCCTTTACTGAAATACCATAGTAAGGATTTTACTCCATAAGGGATGCAGAGCTCTACTCCTAACCATGCTCTGGAGTCAAATTCTAAAGCTACAATAATTCCAGTGGATCAGTATTTCCTTCATTTTTTTATTACAGCATGTTTGCTAAATTTACAGCAAGCAGAAAATAAGCTGGGTCTTTAGTTATTTTGATCAAAACATCGATGTTTTAAAGGTAGTACACAATATTTGTTAAAAAGAACATATAAAAATACCTTTTTAGAAGCCTCTATAAGAAAGGAAATACAAAGTTTAATCCCACAACTTTCCTCTGCTAGAGCTGCACGCTACTGCTACAGTTTTAAATAGACTTTTTGCTGTTTTTAAACTATACATCCAGGAAAGTCTACAAAATTAAAGGAACGTGCATATAAATGATTGCATAGCAGAACATGAACATTAACTGCAAACAGTAAAGAAAAAGTTAGAAATACTATCAAATGTACAAAGGTTCTAGGATCAACCCCTAAGCACGTTCCGCTGACGATATCCCAAAGCCATCTGCACTTCTTTAAAGGCCCTGCTGAAACACTAAACCCAAACCCTAAAACATTTCTCTAAAAAGGAACTTTTGGAAATCAATGTTTTTGTATGCTAGAGACATCAGACAGCGAGGAACACTAAAATGTTTGATGGTGGCTTTTGAAGGTAAAGAAAAAAAAATGCCAAAAGCAATTTTCATAACAAAGGATCTTGCCTTCTAGAGAAATACTGGTAAAGATTACACACTGGGTTTGTTATTTTTCACATTCAATTTTCTAAATATACTGTATTAGTGATAAACTACATAACTAGAGATGCAGCTCTTGTTCATATCCAACTTCAAACATTTGTTCTGAAGGAAAATGAAATATTGTAACCAAACCACTATCCATTCTGAGGAAGGAGTGATTCAGACTTGCTTGACCAACTGCTTTTTTGCTGTTTAAAAAGCAAGCCTGGTAACCCAGGGAGATGACTACAGTTTGATACCTATGAATACACCAACTAACCACAGGAGTCATTGGCATAAAAGTTTAGTTCTTATATACTGTACACACACAACTCGAAACAATCTACTTGTATCTAACAGCAGGAAAACTAAGCAACTTTATGGTTAACTGCTCACTAAAATTTAGAATAGATACAAAAAACTGCATAAAATGTACACACAACCTAACATTTAATTGCTCTGCCGTTTGCTGAAATCTGAATTTAGATTTTCCATTTCAAGGTGGGTTTTTCCCTCACACCTTCAGTGCTAGCAGCCAGGGCAGAGGCAGTGAAGCCTCTATCCTGATGGGTCACGACACTGCACAGTCTCTGAGCAACTTCAAGACCAACTCTCTCCCCATGTTGTACATGCAAGGGTAGTACCATCTCTCCAGACAGCAGGGCAAAGAGAAATCTCTCAAATCTCTCTCCACAGAGCTCCATCTGCCAACCTGCTGGTGCTGGTGGGCATGGAGAATACTGAAACCTGCCCTGGAGCCATGGAAACAAACTGCCAGGCTGATTTCCCAGCAGCCAGTGTTGCACTACAGCTGTCCAGTTTTCCTTTTTCTCACAAGGTTTAGAGTTAAAGAACCAGTTAAACAGTTGGTTTAACTGCCCAGGACAAACTGGTATCAATTTCTCTGTGGGTGTGACATTTGTAAAAGGACAATGTTGCAAGTTACGATCAATCAAGTCATCACCAAATATTTAAGCATTAAAAATGCAAATCTTTACAAAAATATACATAGAGACACCACAACCAAATCAGTAGCTGCCCATGACATTTAACCAAATGGACAATCTCTCTCCCTCTCTCTCTCTCTGTGGCTTCTCAACACTGTTTTAATTTTAACCATTGTCGGCTACAGGGAAAACTGACAAAGAAAATATTTTTTAGCACTGTTGCAACATCATATTCCTGATAATTTAAGTAAACTGAACTGTGTGTAAATGAATCTTACATGCCTAAACCAACATGGATACACTGTTAGTGGCCACTGGACTTGGGACTAGTCCAAGACCTTGATCTGGATTTTGACCTAGACCTAGAATGTGATCTTGACTGTGATTTGGATCTAGCTGGTTCTTTTTTTCTCGACTCCTTCTCATATCTTGAGCTGGACTTATAGTGTGTTTTAGAATCTGTTTTAGAGGTGCCTCTAGATTTGGTGTGAGATGCAGACCTAGACCGTGATTTAGCCTTCATTTCTTTCTTGGGCTGTGACTTGGATCGTGATCTTGAATTGGACTTAGATCTTGAAAAAGATCGATTGCGGTGTTTGAACCTAGCAGAATAAAGGGGAGAGAGGAGATTTGAATGTAAAAACACTATTCTTAAACATCTAGCACATTAAAAATTGTTTACCGTTTTTGCAGGAGAAACTTTTTTTTTTTAAACCTATAGTTAAAGGAATACAGTGATCTAGTTTGCAATTGAAAGGGTGCAAAAAGTGTTTTACCTATCATTGTCCGAATGGCTTCTGCTACGACGGGGTCTTCCAGTAGGTCTACTGCTAAAAAGGTACATCAGAAAAAGTAAACGGTGACAAATACCTATGTAAATGCACAAATACTTCATACATTATTTTTTTCAAGCTGTGCACTTGCTTTGAATTATTCTCCAGTGCAGCACAGAATCGTTTCATTCACTATTTCTGAGCAGATGCAGCATGCAAGATACGCAACTCCCAGCGGTTACTCCCACGATAGAAAAAAAGATTACTCAAAACTGTAACAATTAAAAAGTCAGCGTGGTGTCTCCCTGCTGTGCAGCTGAGGCCAACCCCCCCACACTACACTTACTTTCTGGGACTATAGGATCTTCTATAGCTGTAATCAAAGGAGCGACTCCTCGACCGTCTCCGCTCGTAACTGCGACTCCGAGACCGCCGGTATCTGTCATAGTCATCGTAACGAGAAGAACTGTACAGGTTTCTCCCTTCCTTGGCTTTCATTTGGTTTGGTGCTGTGAAAATAGCAGTATTTGCAGGTGAAAAAGATGCACTGCTTTTTCCCCCCTCAAGGTCTAAGCCATGTGTTTAGTGTTGAGCAGAAAGGCTCATTCATGATTTGATGTTTATGAAGGGACAGGTGAGAAGCTGCTCTGTGCCATTTGTTTTGTGCTGCTTTAGCCACTGGACACAAATTAATGCAGCCTTGGGGACATTATACATCTAGAAAGAAAAACAAACAAAAATAAACCCCTCAAAACCAGTCAGAAAGGTCTAATGCTCCATAAAACCAGAACACAGAGCTGGTCAAGGTGATTTCAGGCCAGCTGGAAACTGGTACGACAGGTCAAACCCATGACTGACACATTCTGACATTCCTGAAATTACCCAACGAGTGAAAGCTAATTAAAACACTCGTTTTCCTGACTGCACAGCACCATCATCACACCTGATCCACAGCTGTCTTTAATGATTAAAGGCCAGCTTACACAGAGGCTGCGGTGGATGCCTCACAAAGAGAAGTGTGATTCCAAAAGTAACCCCGCAGTAAAACAATTCACTTTCACTCTGCAGCTTAGTTATTAAAGTAATTAAGAATTAATGAACCTATTAGTCTTCCACTGCATTTCCTCTAAGCAGCACAGCTATCCTTCCTTTGTATCAAATTCAAACCCAAGGACCACGCTCTTAAGTATTTTAAACAGACCACGATGTAACAAACACCCTCTGTACTAAATGGCTTTAATTTTTATATTTTAAGTGCTGCTTGCAGCACACAAAAGTGCATTTAGTTAATTTTGTTCAGAAACACATTAGAAATCCCAGTGTTTACAAACAGGTCAGAAACTTGTCCTTCGGAGTGCAGAATTTCCATTGACTCCATTGAAGTTAATTGTGAGTACTTGAGGGAAAACTGGACAGTCAGGTTGTTTCTCTGAGAATTGTAACTGAAGACCTTTAAGGTACTTTTATTCCCAGGCATCACATGAGTATTGCAGCTCTGGTTTAGACCAACAGGTTTGTGCCAGGTTTCCAAATCTGCATGTCTCCATAAATTAAGACTATGCACACAAATAACAGATTTAAATGACCTAAATTCTCTTTACAATCATCTGTTAGAAAAGAAGAATTCTGCTCCACCTTGAAATTGATTTTTATCCTGAAGCCAAATGAAAATGAAGACATTACCTCAATCCTGGAAATCACACAGAGCAGCACAGAAAGCTCCAAAAAACGATTGCGGTGACTGCTGCACTTAGTTATCCATTTATAATTAAAATGAGTCATTAACACTAGATAAAAAGCAGAACATCCACATGCTATTTATATACAGTAAGAACATAACACAACAATTAGCAACACGTGCAATGTTGTCTGGTGCTGAAATTCAGGCTAAAATCAGGGTGAGATAAAATTCAGGCACTTACTCTTGCGATCCCCCTGTGCAAACTGGATTTCTATTTGCCGACCACAAATCCACTTTCGATCCAAATTATGGAGAGCATCTTCTGCATCACGGACATCTTCAAATGTGGGGAGTGTTAAGGTACTTGGGAATTTGAGCAGTTTAACACATTTGGCATTTAAAATAAAAATAAAAATTTTCAAGTTATTTTCTCATTTTATAGCTGGGTTTTAAGTTCTTTGGTCATGCTACTCTACACACTAGTGATTTTTGTTTTTAATCAACCACCAGCTATCTGAGAACTCCTATAATAAAATTGAAATCTTGTAACATGACCATGAATTTATCCATCAGCAAGCAGTTGCTATGTGATACTTTAGCTTTTTCCTTCTCCCACTTGTACTTATGCAAAGAAAACAAAGGTATCCTTTCAAAATACACTTATTAATGGTCATTTAGTTCTCTCCACTACATTAAGTTTATTAAAATTAAACCCTAGTTCTTAAATTATGTTGGACATGCCAACAGTAAATATTAACTATGATGTTTAGAATTGGAATAAAGCTTTCCTTTTTTATTTTAAGGTTTAACTTATGTCATGCCACAGCCCTGTGTGCAGAGCTGCCCTAGTGTGAGAGAAGAGCAGACACTGCAAGGTCAGTGACAGACATTCATTTTAATGCTGGAATTTACACCCCTATTTCCAGCTTTTGGGACCCAAAAAAATGAGTTGCCTTTCCCCTCGAGGCCACTCAGTTCTCAGCAGCATCATCTCTGCAGGAGATAAACTTCCATGTTGCAGCCTCTCCCTTGATAACCCCAGACCGAATGTGATTTCATCCAGACCACAGTTACAGTAGCACTCACAAGAGAAATATTACAGGTTTTGTCAATGGACTAAACCAGAATAATTCATCAAATTACTGCTTACATGACAGACAGAAGAAAAACTGTTATTCTGTAGGATACATCAGGTATGACTCCTTTAATCTTGGCCACCATTCAACTTCATCTTGACCTTTAACTCTTTAAGTGCTTGTCAGAAGGACTTGTCATGAGATGCTTGGCCAAAAATGACAGATGGCTTTATCTTTTACTTTGAAAAACAACCTTTTCCCCCTTTTGTAGATAAAGCGAAGCTTTGTCTCCCATTATGGCTTGTCCTTCTTCCAGCTTTTCTTTATTTTTTCTTTTCCCAAACTCTCCCTTCTCTTCAAGCCTGATCCTTAAGAGGTCTTTGGCTTGTCTACTTGCCTTAATTGTTGAACTCTACTCTAAAGGTTCTTTCATGCTTTCTCTTTGGGGTCGCCATTACTGTACAGCTTTACATTCTGAGGCAACAACAGAGGACAGCAAATTAGGGGACAATATTAAAGCAAGAAGTTCACCTCATTTTTTACACAATCTGATTTTGATCAAGTGATTCCAGTTTCCATTTGTTAAATTAACAATGAATAGCAGCCACATTTTGCTAAGCACAACTTTACTTACACACCAGTGATAATAAAAACGTGCTAGACAATTTTGAGTCAGTGACAAATTTTCATTTAAATCATATAGTATTAATTTCAGTGACATAAGCAAGCTTTTATATTACTGGACTTAAGTTTTGCAAAAAAAACCCGCAAAGAACAATTGAGAGAAGTTAATCTTCAAAAATAACGAAACACCACGACATAAGTAAGACACTTATTAGATACAACACAAAAGTAAACTGCTTTTTCATTTAGATTGGTTACCTCTTACACAAACTTGAATTTCAAACTTCAACACCCCTCACTAATGAGCCATCTGAAGAAAGGATATTGAACATAAGCAAATCCTCTGGGACGACGGGTGTAGAAGTCAAGTGGAACGTAAACATCAACTATAGGTCCATAACGACCAAACTCACGGCGCAAGTCTTCAGACCTGGAACACCACAAACACCTGATATGGCTTTTTCACTGGTAAAGGTGTTTAAAAAACCCCCAGCAAACCAGAATAAAACAAAACAAACAAATCAAATCTGCAATTAATATGACCACATCTGTGTTTTGGGAAGCATTTGGTTGAGGATTAAAGTAGCAAAACATTTTTTGGGGAAAAAACTGTTTGAGCAATTCAGTGTTGGCAGCACACGGAGCTTTTCTCAAACACTCAAAACTCAGGATGCTCAAGATATCCCTGGCAGTTTGAAACCAGCCTTCAGCATAACTCCAGAACAAAAGTACAAACTGAGAAGTGATGCACGTCAGTTCATTCAGTGCAGCCAAAGCTGGCAGAACGTGAAAGAAAGGACTCTGAAGAATTATTATTATTATTCAAGTACCTCATGTAACTCGACAGTGATTTTGCAACACACAAGCATCAATTATGAGATCCAAACAAACATTAGGAGAATAAGCCAGTCACCCAAACTCATTTCCATAGAATAATCAATACTTACAACCACATCAAATAGAACAGATGTCGAATGAACAGCCACTCATGCCCTCGGGATAGTTTTTCCAAAGAGTTGGCTTTGGAGAGCTGAGACAAAACTGTTCAGCTGCAACCACCCCTGGCACAACCACCCTCTCCTGATGGTTTTCACTCACATCAGCTCCTTACATTTATTTTTGTGACATTTGAGGACAAAAACCTGCCTGAGAAGGTTGATGTAATACCATATTTAGGTGGTATATAAGAGTTAATACTATTTTTTCTGTTTTTACATTTCTCTGTCAGCAGTTGAGAAACAATCTCCACACAGTCAGTGCTGGCAGAAGGGAACTACAACCAGCATGGAGATCTCACAATAAAATCACCTCCAGCAACTCTGCTATCTAATCACAAGCTTATGGTGAAGCCTCAAAAATATGCACATTATTGAAAAGAATTTGGAAGTAATCATCCTCCTCAGCTGATCTTAGAGTAAAACAAACTATTGGAAAGAGGAAAAAAAATAATAATAAAAAAGTTTAATTTGAAGTTATTTATCACAATGCTCTTAATTCATTCCATTCCCTCGTGCCCACACTACTGTTGTTTACTGAACAACTTGGATCCAAGTCGCCCAGGCATAGTTGGAAAACTTCATTTTATAGGACTAGACTTTATAGGGATCTCCGTACAGATTCTACAAAAAAAACCAACAATACAGCAGTGCTCTGATAAATGCATTCTGTGCCAACAACGCTCTATAAATGTTCCACAGCTGATAACAAACACTGAAAGTGTAAGGTGATTGTTATCACTAAAGGTGTTTGTGACTAAAGTGAAATGAGGAAAACCAGCAGTTCACTAAAAACACATAAAGAACATATAAAAATCTCTGCAATGCTCGGTTTTTGTTCTTTTAATTCCCTGTAAGAAGCTCTCTCCCCGCACATGTTTAGTCCATGCGGGCTCTCGGTACAGCACGATTTATAACGGAGAACAAGCACTCCGCGCTGAGCGTCCTGCGAGGCCCCGCTGCACAACAACCACGGCAGGAATATTCCACCTGAACTGCCAGCAGCTTTCACACTAACGGCACCGGCCACGCCAGGAATTTTGGGCACAAATGCTCTATTTTCTCCCATCTAGCAACTATGCTGCACTTCCAAAGCAGCATTCCAAACTCCAGCAGCTGTCGAGCATCGCCCCAAGGCACATCCCGCCTCGATCTCCCGGCCGGACACACTCAAAGCGGCTGCGGGGAGTTTCACTTTGTCGCGGCCCAGCTTTGTTCTTTCCGGACGCTGTTTGGAAACGGATCCGCGTGGAGAGGCGGGGAGCGGGCAGCACCGCGAGGAGCGCAGGGAAATGGAAGGCAAGGCAGGGAGAAGGGAGCAGGCAGAGCGGAGGAAGGCAGCGGGCCGGGCTCGGCCCTCCTCCCCGCCAGCTGCAGACAGACCCCCGCGGCCGCGGCCTAGCGAGCCCGCCAAAGCCTGCGCGAGCCCCCGCTCCGCCCCCACTCACCGGGTGTCGTCGGCCACGTTCCGCACGAAGAGCGAGGTGTTGGGGGGCCGCAGGTAGCGGGACATGTCGGCGGCGCCGGGAGAGAAGGAAGGAAGGAAGGAGGGAAGGAAGGAAGGAAGGAGGGAGGGAAGGAGCGAGCGCGGCCCGGGCGCGGCGGGAGCGGCTGAGGCGACCCTGGGGGAGCTGCACCGCCCGCCCGCGCGCCGCCTCTCGCGAGACTTCCCGCGGGGCTTCCGGCGAGAGCCGAACGCGGCGCCAAAATCCTGCCCCGCTCCGGCGGTGCGCATGCGCCTCAGCCTCGCGCGGGAGCTCGCGGGCCCTGCGGCGCGCGGCGCGCATGCGCAATGCTGCTTCCCGCTCGCGGTGGCGGGGCCTCGCTTTTCCCGCCGAAAGAGCCAGGGGGGAGCGCGCGCGGGGCAAGATGGCGGCGGCGCCTCAGCCGTGAGGGGACAGCGCGCTCCCGCCTGGCGCGGCGCCTCGGGGCGCTGTGGGCTCCTCCTGTGCCCTCCTGTGCCCTCCTGTGCCCTCCTGAGCCCTCCGGCACAGCCAACTGACCCTGCCTCGGGCCGTAACGCCCTGCCCGAGGCTCAAGGGATCGCTGTCCTGTGGCCTCGTTGGTGCAAAATGCGGAGTGTGTGAAAATTGTATTAAGCGAGGATGTTCGTTGAGGTTTGACGTTCTTCTGCTTTCAAGACTAAAAAAGAAGGCAGATGTAAGCCGTGAAACAACGGCCAACAAGATTTAAGTGTTAGAGAAACAAGCTGTTGGTAGAGTTGGCTTGTTAAGGTTTAGGGCTTGAGATGCTTCGATGATCTCAGAGCTAGGGGGGAAAAAAGGTCTTTTCTTTGAGAAAAAAGGATGCCCACTGATAATGGACACAGAATGCAGAATTCATGGGCCATCTGGCAAGAACTCCCAAGATAAGGAAGAAAGGAATAAACCCAACTCAGCGCCTGTGCCGAAATGATCTCCAGCAGGATAAAATGTGATTTTATATTTTACAGGTCATGACGAGCAACCCACAGAGCACTGACCCAAAAGGAAAGAAAGGCTGACAACAGGCCTAATTAGCATGAGAAACAACAGAATAATTAACCAACAGAAGATAGAACACTAATTCAGAACTATGTAACTTGTAGCCAAGGAACACCAATTCCTTTGTTTGCTAAAACGTGTAAATAGTAATAAATTTTGATCGTTGGTGTGCTGGATTTGTGGAATCCCACAGGGCACCCAACTGTGCAACTCTGAAATAAATGACCAACGTCTCTGTGGAGTGTGTAACTATTGTTGCACGCAGAATAATTAATCCAATTTTTGTGGGGAACACCGTTACCCTGCTGAGCCCCAGGAGTTTTCATCACACTGTTTGCACAGGACCAGCCCTTTCCATTAAAGCCGTTTGTGTGGTAAAAACAATGCAGTGGGTGGGTGGAGAGATTATTCCTTCCCACAGTCATGTGTGACTCACATCAAGGTGGACAAAAGGCAGATCTGTGACCCAACACAGGATTTGATGAAGATTTCAGTGAAAATTGTGTCTTCATGTGAGAGATTTTCAGCAAAGTGCTGCTGGGACAGAAAGACTTTGAGTTGATGCAGCCCTGGTGTCTGTCACTAGAGTTTTTTCACTTTTATTTTTAATATTCATGAATGAAAAGTGGTGGGTGGACATTGCTGTTCATATCCTGGCAATCTCTTGCCTGGTTTTTACAGGTTTTGAATGACAGATGATTCAAGTTTGAATGGCAGATGAAGTTCAGTTACTAACACAGGAGATGTGCAGCCATATGCACTTCCAGAAAAACAGGGAATTTATGGTGTTCAGTGGTCTGTACAATATTTTTTTGCATTTAATATTTACACTTATTTTTCTGTATGCAAGCAGAAGGTTGAGTTGTCACCTTGTGCAATATAAACACAGATCTGCTTACACAAGTCATTGAAAGAACATAAAAATCAAGGCAAGAAAGCACATTAGAGACTGGAGTTGTGGTTGGGAGTGCTTGGCACAAAGCAAAAAAGAAAAATAATAATTCATGGACATTCTGAAAACAATAGATTCATCAAGGAGTGGACTTTGGTGATGGATAGAAATCCACTCTGCCAGGATTATCCTTTCAGAGCTTGTCAAATTGGGAATCAAAACTTTGAACAAGATCCAAGTGAGATTATAAATACTTCAACGGAGTCCTTCACAAAAAAATTCACTTGTTTTTGTGGAATAGTGGATGCAGAGCTATCATCCCAACCTGTTATGCCATCTAGGAATGATAATTCCTTTGGGCCACGGGACACAGATTTCAGTCTGACCAAAATCCTTCAGGTTTTGGCTATTTCATGTAAAGACCTGCACTGAATATTTCACCTCAATCTGGGATGCCCTGTGGCAGAAGGATATCACCAGAAGGACTGGAAAGATTGTCACCATCGTTGGAAACACAAAATCACTGCAATTGTGAAGAAAGTCAGGTAAAGTGTTCTTTTAAGAATTTTTCAGAATTTTAGCCGTTAGAATGGCATAGCATGAGTTTAAGTTCTAAATAGGAATTTAGTGTGTAGTATCTACAACAATAATTTTGTAACAGGCTTTAAATGAGTAATGAATGATGCCTGCCTTGGTTTAGAAATAAACCTGAAAGTGGCTGGATTGTTCCATCCTCCGGTTTACAGGTACAGCATTTGATCACTGAAGATTTGCAGCATTCTGTGCATTTGCTGCTGCAGCACCACATGGTGTGTTTGGTTTCTGGGTGTACTTGCAGCAGTTACCCCGCAACTCCCAGACTGAGTCCTTGGATAGCTTTTTGCAGCACCAGGGCTTTAAATCAGCCTCCTCCTCCCTGAGCTTTACCAGCCCTGATTTCTGTGCTGTTGATCTTATTTCTGTGTAACTCACATGGCATTTAATTCTGGCTGCAGGAGTGTGCTTGGCATTAGAGCTGCCTGGGAAGCAAAATGAACACAATGATCCTTTATGCCACTGAAACTCCCCCTGAGAACAGCCTTATCCC
The DNA here is from genome assembly GCF_008360975.1 of Lichenostomus cassidix. Classification (NCBI taxonomy): domain Eukaryota; kingdom Metazoa; phylum Chordata; class Aves; order Passeriformes; family Meliphagidae; genus Lichenostomus; species Lichenostomus cassidix. The sequence goes on along the minus strand of NC_139503.1, from coordinate 1,231,328 downwards.
AGAATAAGAATACACTTCCCAAATTGCTTGTATCACATTGTAAGTGTTATTAACTCAAACACAACCTCCCCCCTCACAAACTGCTCTTCTAGCATGGGGGAAGATGTAAACTCAGCACTCTGGACTGGGATAAAACATCTCCATGAGGTTTTAAATGGCATAATCAGTCCAACAACTTTGTTCATGGAGGTCTTACACCCCAAACCAATTCCTACAAATCTGCAGTGACTTAAGTATGAAATGGGGCTGCTGATATAATAATAGCATCTAATCAGCAGAGAAAATGTTCTAAGCACAGCTCTTGTGTGTTTATACTTCAGTAGAGACACAGGTTCTTAACAAAATTTGGTTTAATTGAGCTTCACAAACCTGGACTGCGAAAAGATGCTGGAAGTTCATTGCAAATTGGAAGAATGTTTCATTCCTTTTGCTCTTGTAGTGCCTCATGTTTCTTAATTGTACTTGTGTGTAATTCAGTTTCAGAACAGCCATCCCTACTGTCAATGACTGGTAAGTATTTCATAGCTTTTGAAATATTGCTGTTTCTATTCCTGGTACGTGTGGTACAGATCAGCTCAACAAATGTCTGATTGTTCTCTGCTGGCCAGGTCACAGAGAACTGGGTTTGGTTAAAGACTAAACTTTATTAGACACAGGAACTGAAGCTGAGTATGTTCAGTCTGTGTGGAAGAAATCAAGAAGCATTTTTATAGCTTTTTGCTGCTCCCAAGGATTATTGTGGTGAATTGAACCACGAGATTTATGTCCAGGTTTGGTTTTCTGGGGGGCAAATATCTGTCACTCTGAGGACAGAAGGGAACTCTGAGAGAACTCAGGGAAAACACAGTCCAGTAACAAGGGAAAGTGCTGTGTGTGTGAAAGGAAAGCAGAAATAATATTTTCCTGCACTATTTGTTCAGATAAAACAAAGATCACACCTTGTGGAAAGTGCACTTTATTTTAGGTAGGTAAAGGTGTCACAAAGGAGGTGATCTGTCTTTAGACTTTCTTGCTTCTTCTGACAAGTGTTACTCCACCAGATGTTATAGTCTGTAGAAGACAAATACACATAATTTGTTTTCCATTTAAACTTCAGGAAATCGGTTTATAGCTAAGTGGCAGAAGTTTCTGTGATTCATGGACAAATCCATTGCTGTCCACAAGAAAATACATTCACAGTACCTGCCTATAAATATATATACATTTGCAAGAAGGAAAAGGGAGGTGGTTGTACTCCTTGGAGCAGTGTTGATCCAAGGGGACACTTTCTAGAAGCTCAAAGAGCTTTAACTGGAGAGAGAACTCTTTGTCAGAACCCAATAATGTACAACTAAAGAACTTTGAAGAGCTGAGGTGGAACGAGGGCACTGTGACTGTTCAGCTCTGTCCTTTCAGAGGGGCTGAGGTTGAAGCTCAGGGTGGACACATTGTAATCCACAGCAATCCAGGGAATTTTTAAGGAGTTTTCCTGCAACTCGCTCAGCTGCTAAAGCCCTTCACACTCCAGTGCCTGGAATTGGCCCCAGGGTGGTAATTAATGAAAGGGAATGCTGAGCACGATGCATTAAATACATGAGCAATATTTAAAGGAGAGCCATCTAAGGCAGTTGGGTTTAAACAAAAACAGGAATAATAAAGAATACCAATGGTGTTTTTTTCCACGAAATGTGGTTTGTTTGAAATACTTAAATCCTCTATCTGCAGATTTAAGCACTGCAAGTTCTGCAATAATGTGGTCATTTTTGGGGCCAGGATTTGATTAAGGTATTGAGCCTACACTAAGAGCTAATCAACATTTTTCCTTCAGCATTATTCTGAAAGTGCCCTTATTTTCTAGCACTTACCTCCACCATTTCATTTCCTTTAACTTCCTGCTCATGAGAGAATTTGTCTGATTTGCACACCAGCTTCCCATTGACCATGTTCACAGTGCACTGTTGGGACAATTGAAAAATACTTTAAAACATTTAGGTTTTGGAATTCAATTTGAGTAAGAAGAGGACTCATAAATATGAAATAAATTACACTGTTGATGTTTCATGACAGATGCTAATTTAACCTGGAGACCACAGCATTCAAATAGGAGTTTTAGAAACATTTCTGTTTGTTGTAGTGATAGAAATGTTTGCTAATGGAAATGGTACAAACAAGTTCCACTCATACAGAAAGTGTGGTTTAGGGATAAATGAAGAGATTCCTGGGATGCTTTACCTTTAGCTTCCTGCCATCCATGGTGGTGATGTCAGCCTCTTTGCCAAGTGTGAAGGAGTTAGTGACTGATTTGTTGGGTGTTTTGGATGTCACAACAAAGTCATTGCCTTTTTGTTGTATTTCAATAACAGGCTTAATGTCTTTGGCCATTTTGATCATGTCTTCTGGCAACCCTGTAAAAACAGGTAAAACAGGATTTTTTCTCCTATGGAAATAACAAATTCTTTTCTCCAGCAAGGGCACAAAAGATCCAAACCAATACTGGAAGGTGATGTCCAAGTTAAAAGACAAATCCTGTGTTGGATTCCTCACTTCTCTATGGGCATTTTGCTCCATTCCATCTAGTCTGGTTAGATTTTGATACTATATTTGGTGATGTGTCAGATTCTGCATTGTTTCTTTTCCTAAGGTCTGGCCATGGGATGACAATCCTCCATGAACAAAACCATGTGTGAATTATTTTGTTTTCCTGGGGAGATTGGAGGTGGAGAATTATCTGTCCAGCAGTGGGAGTCCCTCAAACTCCCTTTTTGGGGTGTCAGACCATGCTTTTCAACTAAATTTTATTGTCCTGAATATCTCTTATATAAATATAATGGGAGTAACACTCCAATGGGAGTGTTTTGTTGGCAGAGATAAGTGATAATTTATTGGTGTAGCACCTCCTAATCCTCACAGATTACATTTGATAATCACTCAGAGATTACTGATTACTTGTCAGACGTGTTAATCATTCACAGATTGCTGACAACACTGGTGCTGCAGAAAGGGCCTCTCTACCAAGAATTGGGAAGCTGAATAAGTCATTGACACCTTGCTTCTAGTTAAATGTATTTATAAAATTACAAATTAATCAACACAACTTCATTTCTGGTATAGCTCTTCTTTCTTGAGGAGCTCATTTAACATTAAACAGGGCTTTGGGGGTTATCTGTAACCTTCCCACATCAATTCAACTTCTTTTCGCATCCAAATGAGATCAAACAGACTTAACCAAGCAGGGGGAGTTTGTCATAGAATAAAAAGGAAAAAACCTGTAGAGAACTGATTTGAGGAGGAAGCAGCCACTTACCCAGAGCCTTGAGGAAGGGCTCGAGGTTCTCCTGAGCGTAGATCTGCCAGGTGCCTGTGAACGCCATGCTGTGACAGTGAGGGCTCTCCCTGCTCCCTGGGATGCTATTTATGGACAGGGACAGGCCAGCCCAAAATTGTCAGAGGGCTAATCATTAACTGGTAAGGAGCAATTATTAATCAGTTATTTGTTCTTAATGATGATAACCTCTCGTTCATGCTGCTCTCACCTTGACGGTTGAGATGTTGCGTTTGTTGTGGGTTACTGACCTCGGGGAATTGTCCATCACCGCTGGAAGGTGTTGCACTGCAGCTTCATTTGTTTGCTTTCTGTTCACAACTGCTGTGTTTAACACATTTTCGGTGTTTTGAATAGAATTCTTCAGATAGAGTTGCATAATTTACAGTAGATTGAGGTAATTGGTGCAACAGAAACTTCCTAATTAACACAATATTCTCTGCCGTGAGCACTTGAACCTTAAATGGTGAATAAGGAATGAATAAAATCCACGGCTATTTCTTCCAAAATTGTGGGCCTCTATTTGCTTGAGGACAGGGAAAATCGTGTTGGAGTGGGACATCAGTGATCACTTTATCCAGCAGGTGTCAGTGATGTGCATCTAAATCTGAATTCAATTCAGTTTCCCAATACTTTTTTTTTTTTTTTTTTTTTTTTTTTAATAGAAGATAAAAGATAAAACATGGAACATTGCTTGGAGGGTGAATGCAAGAAGTAAATAGGATGTGTTATTTTTTCTTCTAACCAGGAATTCATCACTCATTCCAGCCCTTGAGTGATGTTCTTGCTGTCTTTGCAGGCATGACTGTTGATTTTGGAAGACATTCATTAGATTATGTGTCTTGCAATTAGATTGCTTAATTCAAACAGAGCCTGTATCCCAGGGGTGGGTGACCTTTCTGAGTTAACTTTTCATTCTATTTAAATAGAAGCCCAAATGCTCAACTATTTCTTACCAATTCACAACCCTTTTTTCAGTAGGCAATTTTAAAGAAAATTCACACACAAAGAGCCAGTTTTGTAATTACATTTACCTGATTAATTCCTGATTTGCTGAGCCATTTTTATGTGTGGAGTGTATTCTGACTTCCCACACACACATGGACTGATTGCATCATGGATATATTGGACAGCAGTGCTGAGATGTCACCAAGGGTTTGAGTTTAATCACACACAGATACAGAGGCTACAAGAAAATCTGTTACATGTAGCGATTTAATACAAAAAAACTCCACTGAAAGTATGATTTTCCTGTGTGAATCCTCTGGTATTTCCCACACAGACTTTCCAGCGTCTCTCTGGAAGGTGAACATGCAGTGTACACACATGTGAGCACAAAATAAATGTGAACTGCCACAATAAAAATACTGAAATATTACTAAAATAAACATAGAGACACAAGCCTGAATTTTAGGGCAGAGACACTGAAAGGCATCTAAAGGAGTTAAATTGCTTTTAAATTCAAGGAGACATAATTAACTAATTCATTTAGGCTTTTTTGTGGTAATGCCACCTGGGACTTCCTGCTCTGTTCCTATTGGGATCTCCCCGTGTTTATAGACACTGATAGTGACCTGCCCTGTTTCAGACCCATATTTATTCTTGACATAGATGCTGTATTTTCCTGTGTCTTCATTGCAGACTTTCTCTATGGTGATTGTGACCACTGAGCCCTTCACATCCATCTTGTATCTGTCCTTAAACACGATGACCTTCTCGTTTTTGAACCAGGTGATCTCTGGGTAGGGATCTCCAGACACACAACAGGTTAAGCACAGGGTCTGATGTGAAACAGAGAACAGAAACGGATTCTGGAGTTATAAATGAGCAACAAAATTCAGTTCTTAGAATCACAGCATCATTTAGGTTGGAAAAAACCTTTAAATTTGAGTCCAACACTGCCAAGGCCACCACTGAACCATGTCCCCAGGTGCCACATCCACAGGTCTTTTAAATTAACAATAAAAATCGTTCTCACATTTTCAGCAGGTGACATTGCAACAGTGCTGATCCCTTCCCTGATATCCTCCAGCACAATCATGATTAACCTGCCCGAATTCACTGGGCCTGACTCATATTTGTGCTACTGTCTTTTAATAGCTTCTTATGCTGTAAAGTGACACTTAAACAGGCACATGGTGAGTTTGCAGTTACTTTAATGGGTTTTATGGTGCCTGAGTAAAGGGGAATGTGACTCAGAAGTGAAGTCTGGGAGTTGGTATGATGGGAAGATTAGGCCTTAAAAATCCAATCCTGTGAAATGGGAAGACAACAGAAAGGATCTGGCTGTGAAGATGACCTAGGAGGGCACCACTTCCCACCCCTGGCAGCTGCAGCAGCTGAGAAAAGCTGCTGGGAATGTACAGGAGAGTAAAACATGCAGTTTGCCTCCCCACCAGGGATTCTTCTGTGTCAGTGCAAGGACGAATTAACAGAGTTACATAATATTACCTTGTCCTCCATGATGGTGGCAACATCTGGCAGACCTTGAACGACTCTGGCACGACCTGGGAATGGACAAATAGAAGCTTTTAGTTTTTCTTATCAGCAAACTTGGCTTTGTTTCAGTGAAGGGAAGAGATTAATTTACTTACGCTTTTCTGCTATTGCTGCTTCCCTGAAAGGGAGAGAAAAGGATTGTGGTTTTATTTATTAGCCATTCTATTCCCCATTTAGAGTATGAGAATCAAAACAGATTTAGCTGTGAAAATATTTAGGCAGAACTTACTTTAGCCTCTTGTGCTCAGCCAGGGCGTCTTCAAAGACTGCAAGAATGAAAGGGTTTAGGGAAAGTTGCCTTTTGTTTTGTTTGACTCAGTAGATTTAAGATTATGTTGTAATCAGTGCTGGGATTACATGGATAAATGTCATTATCCTCTAGATGGTATCTATCCCTGCCTTAAAGGAAACACAGCTCTGTTTGTGCACTGCTGAAATAAGTGGGACTGAATACTCCTTTTCCAAAGAAAATGTCAGAGGAGGAAAAGAACTCCAGCAGTTTGGAAAAACATTTGTAGACCCAAAAGCTCTCTTTTCTAAGATGCCTCCTGTGAGCTCTGCTGTCCAGTGAAGGAATTTGACACATGCCAGGAGCAGCTGCCCCCTGCTCTCCTTTCTCCAGCAGGCTTCAATCCCTTTTCCTGCCCACTCCCCTCTCCTCATTATTCTGCAGGCTCTTCCCTGTCCTCCTCACCCCAACCCCATCTGTGCTGCCATGGCAATGCAGCTCCAGCTCCAATAAGAGAGAGGAAGCCCTGCCCACGATTTGAAGGACTCTTGGACAGCAGCTCAGGTACCTCCCATGGTTTGACTGAGCTCACCTTGCCCAGCCAGGTCTGTGGACAGTTTGTGGGAGTTGTTGCCATCGAACAGCTCCAGGGTGTATTTGCCCTTATCAGCCTCCGTGGGGTCCAGGATGTGAAGCCAGATCTGATTCATGGTGCTCCCAGCTCTCAGCCTGTCACGGCTTTCCAGTTTTTTCTCCCTGGGTAAACAAGTGATGTCACTTCAATAACATTTAGGAGAGTTGGATAAATCAGAGTGTTCACTGTTTTTAAACCTGTAGTGGTTGGAAGTGTGGGAGTCAGGATTCATTTCATGGAGAGAGGAAATCCCATGGGGCTGTGCTTTTAGGCAGTTTGCCAAAGCTTCACAAACTCTACAAAAGACCTCTTAGTTCTTATTTAGGGGATTAAATACCATTTAGATGTTGAATATTTGTAAGTATTTAGCCCTTAAACCTTATTAAAAATTGGCCCCCTTATATACATGTGTAGGTGGTATCTAATAAAACACCAGTTCTCTATTTAGGAAGATATTATCAGGCTAAATTAGTCAGTGCTTGGGAAGAATTTTGTAATTTTGGGAATATTTTTTATGCAGAGTGGAGGAAGAGAGTGGTTTAGGAAAACGTGAAGTAGTAAAAATAAAGTGTTAAAAAAAAAACTTGTCTGTAACCAAGGAGGCTGTAACTGAGTACCATAAGTGCAGCATCATTATTATTCTAGTAGATGATCACTTATAAATATTTCTGCAGTGCTAAGATAAAATTAACATGACTACTCATTCTGTAATTCCCAGACATGTTCCAGGGTGAGAGTGAATTGTGCTTTTCAGCCCTTACACAAATCTACAGTTGCCTTAAAAATATACAGGCTTGGGCCCAAGTGTTTAATTTTGGATAAACAGTTACAAGCAGCAGGGCTCCAGAAGCTTTGCAAACATTTTTGGGGGACCTACTTGTGATACCAGGTGGTTTTCATGTAGTCTGTGTAGTACTTGACATCTGTGTAGATTTTGATGCCTTCCTCAGTAGGCTGGATTTTCAGAGGTGTAGCAGAAAGAGCTGGTGGTGGAAAGGAAACACTGAAATTGAGCAGGATGTTCAGGAATGTTCAAATTTACCTATTTCACCAGCAAAATCCCAGCTAAGGGAGCAGTGAGTGGATGGTGGTGTGGTTGTTGCAGAGCCAGGGACAGCTCTGGAGCAGTTGGCTCTGGCTGTGCCATCCCCCCTTTGCCCTTCTGCTGTACCTGCTGAACTGACATACCACTGATCCTGCACAGCTCCTTCAGAAGCTCTTCAAAGGCTGAAAGACAAAGATTTCAGTGTCTGTAAATACAACACTTAGCAAATCACATCCAACCTACCAACTAATTTCACTATGGCTAGGATGTTTTATATCCACTTGTTATTTGCTGTCTTCTTCTGTTGCAAAGCTCACTATTGGAATGGAGTTTTTCCCTCTGATTCATTTGTTTGCAGATGCTGTGCATTTCTTACTAAATTTAAATGCTCCTATCTTCCTTCACACTCACCATGAGCAACCAACTGCCTCCCAGACAGGAGATTTATGGACCAGGTTTAAATGATGGATCCCAGATGTCGGGGCAGGATTTAATCTTGGGAAGCAGAATCCTCTGATTGATTCTGGGTTGAAGTGACTGAAACGTTCCTGAGCTTTTAACTGTGGGGCTTGACAGAATTTCTAATGCAGTCCTAGCTTGAGAAATGACTGCAGGTGGAAATGACATTAGGATGTAGAGCAGGAAACTCTTTAAATTTGACCAGCAACTTTTTAATGCAGGTTTTAACTCCTGTAAAAGCATGGAGGAACTATGCTTTTTAACAGTGCCATAGGGGATATTTGGTTTTAAATCCAAAAAGGATGAGGGACGGGAGTGTGAGAAGGTCTTATTTTGTGATACAAGATTCTCTTACCTCCTTTTGTGAGGTCCAGCTGGGTGGAGTCTTCTCCTCGGTTATCTGAAACAACTGCTTTGTACAGCCCCTCATCTGCTTTGGTTACCTACCAAATACATGTGTGCATTGTAATATTGATTCAAAAACCCCAAACGAGCCCCAAAACAAACAACAGCCCTCCCAAAGAAATTTCCTTTATCATTGAAACAGGGTGGGATTTGGAAAGGGGGAAAAAAACTGAGATTTTCTTCTTTCTTCCCAATGAATTTGGTAGAACTGAGCAGAGATGAGGGGGGAAAAAAGGGTCAATTTGCCCCAGAACCTCCTTTGAAAGATTAGGGGAGGCTGGTTCAGCAACTGTTGGTTTTGGGGGGTCAAGAGCTCAGCTTTTGTCCTCAGTCCCTGTGTGAAACCTGAAAAGCTCTCATGTTCTTTTCAGCCTCTCAGGATATATTAAACTTTTAACAGCCACCCACTATTAAAAACATCCTATTTCTTATTAGAATCATAGAATCATGGTCTGGTTTGGGTTTGCCTTAAAGATTATTTAGTTCCAACCCCCTGCTATGAATTCCACTGTAATTCAGATTCAGAATCTGACTCTAACATTAAATTTCTCCTCCTTTGCTTTTCTCAGTGTTTATCAATTCCTTTCACTCAGTGGGCACTACCCAAAACCCACATGGAACATTAACATGATCGACCCATATTTTTTTGGGTTCACATTTTCCTGTGAACCTCTGAGGTGTTTGATGCTTCACCTTTGTGATACGCAGAGTTCCCATCCCAGTCTGTGGATCAAACCCTCCTCCAGCTCGTGCTTTGTGATTGAAGAACCACTGGAAGTTGGTGTCTTTCCTCAGGTTTGTTGCCTGTTTGAAGACAACATTTAGAAATCAGGATCTCAGATATATTTTGTTTCTCAATTCTTGGATGTCCTAATGTGAATCATCACTTACATTACTCCAGAATCTTAGAATTTCCCTTCCTTGTTAACATTTCTGCCCCAAATACACTACCTCCTTACTGTTCACATCCTCTGAAAATTCACACCTAAATCTGAATGCTCCAGGAGTTCAGCCCGCGCTGTGTGTACCTTGCAGGTGAGGAGCACTTCACAGCTCTCCAAAACCTTCCATTTCAACTTCTCTATGAAATGTGGGCCTGGAAAAGAAAATAAATGGCTGGAGGGGTGCCTCTCCCGTGTTTCCTGCGGGGATGCCTCCATCTAGTGCTGAATTCCTGCAGTGCAGCTGGGGATTCCCGAGTTCTGCGGGGAATGGGGAGGGAAATTGGGGCACCAACTGCTTTTCATCCTGTACTGGGCAACTCTGAAGCCGAGAAGGAAACTGGATTTATAATGTCGTTATTAAGTGAATATTTTTATCCTCACTAGCAGGGAATCGCCTTTCCAATTGTAATATTGTCCCTCTGAATTTGCTTTATAAAGTTCTTTATTCATCAACATAAGGTGGGAGGTGAAGGTGGAATGCATGGAGCTTTATAAACTTAGCTGGAAATCCTGTTTTCTGCGAGAAAAGGCAGTGGATCTTAAATTCAGCATATATATTCAGGTCGGACAATTTTCAGAGTTTGGAAGTGTTCAGTGTCACAGCACTGATGCAGATCTCTGCTGATAAATCTGCCTAGCTTGGCCAGAACTATTTCATTATTTTGATTTTTAAGGGCAGGGCAAAGTGTCTGAAAACAAGGAATCTCATCCTAGTATCTTAATCAGCTTAAATAATGTCTTTTAAAAGACGATAAAGTGAAATAACTTTGCCATCCTGGCCTTATTCTGACAAGTCCTGAACCATTGGTTGACCTTACCCTGCTTTTTCTTCCATTCCCTCCGTTTTGCTTCAGCTTCTTCTGCAACTTTAGCAAAAGCTGTGGAACAGCAAAGGACAAAGTCACCAACCCCCCATGACTGGATTATTTCTGCTGCAAAAGGTGTTGTTATTAGAGCTCTGCTATTTGGTTATGCTGAGAACCTAACATTTATTTTCATTAAAACAAAAAAGCCATTGGCTATCTGACTGTTAAGCATTTAGCAAATTAAATACAAGATTTTACCATATAAAATGTAGGCCAGAAACCCTGAAATGAAAACGTTTAAAAAGTAAGAAACACCGAAGAAGGCAGAGAACACAGAATTAATGGGTTTGGACAACCAGATCTAACTTTAGTCTCTGCCTCATTCATTGTCAGTAAAGAGAAATGGACACTTTTAGAGCACAGCTCATCAAATTTATTTTCTATCCTGAACCCAGCAAGTGCTGAATCACTCTGGGAAACTGCCTGTGTCTCTCCAGGGAATCAAGATTTGACATTTTATAGACATTTTCCATTCAGGAAAGCTTCAGAAGGTGACTTGAAAGCAAAATGCAGAGAACTGAAACCAGAGATAGGCACGCGATGGGGAAGGATTTGAATGAGAATCTTGTTACTCTCTATTTTTAATTAATTTTGGGAGGCTCTCTGTATTGCATGTCCAGGGAGCTGCATGTTCCCTGTTGAGCTTGCTGTACTGCTTGTCATGGAGTGCAGTTGACACTTTCTTTATTGCATTCAGTGCAGTGAACCAGCTGCTAAATACACTGAATTTCCAGCCTGATCCAGCCCTGAGATAAATGACTACACACACCCCACTGTGCTGCCAAGGCACAGTTCACCATTGCAAGCTAATATGTAAAACATCTGAAAGAAAGAACTAAGCATTCTGCTTCAGCAGACTGCTTTTATCATCCAACGCCTATTTATAAGACCAAAAGCTTTAATTTATGGTAAAGAAAGATTCAGATCATTTCTTAAATGATTGCTGGACTTTCAATGTGGGCTAAAATTTGCTCTCCCCATTCCCAGTGTGCCATTATAACTGTTGGAAATACTTTGGGGCATAAAGTGCCTCACAAACTTTCCACTGAGCATGGCAGTCTATATTTGATCCCGAATTTCCACTAACCTTCATCCATAAGAACAAGAGTGAATTGATTTTTTGCTTTCCCATCTTTAAGCTGGGCTGTGTACGTCCCTTTATCATCAGCACAGAAATCCTGGATTATCAGTTCCACCAGGCCTTTCTCTCTGACGAAGTTGATTTTATGTGTCTGTGTAAAACAAAGGAAATTGGATAAACTGAAGAGTCTTTCCACAGCAGAACTGTTCCAAGGTCAGATCCTGGCACAGCATCTTCCACAGCAGATATTCCAGTCATTTTCTATCTGTATCCCTATAAACTCCCCTCATTTTGCAGATAATGAAGGCAGTGTGCTGTTCCATGCTGTGAGGTTCATTTATTATTTATGTGTGTAGGAATGGTAGAATTGCTTCCAGCAGAGAGAGAGCTTCTGTAAAACCACCTAACACAATGCATTTTTCCTTGTTGGGTATTACAGAGCTGAAACCAGAATCTCTATGATTTTTAGTATCACAGAAGTGTTGCACTTGGTTACAATCTGTGGCATGGAATTACATATTTGGCCAGGGTATTTCCTGGAGAGGAATATTTCCTAAGGATACTTCCTAAGAGAGGAATGTTTCCTCAGTGGTGCAGGTACCACTGAGCCTCCTCCACCCCGAAACTGCCAGGTGCTTCAACACAAATCTCATCATTCTGCCTCACTGCCTCATTTCTCTGAGCAAATATTGTCCTTACAACTTGCCTGACAAATGCTTTTCATTGTGCAGAACATGTCAGTGCTCCAGTGGAGAGGAGACACTTCTTAGAGGAGATAAAGCCTGGATAAACTTGTTCTATGTTGTTTTAATCCCACCAGGAGGGCACTGACAGCTCCAAACTGCTCTGGCCTGGTCCTGTCCTTTGTTCTGGGGGTCCTGGTTGTTATCTTGGCATTGCTGCTCTGCACTGAGCTGACAGGCCCATGATTTATATTTGTGCTTCATTCTCAACTGTTCTCCCCTCTGCTCCTCTCATTCCAAGTATTTTTTAAATGTTCTAATACTAATTTGATATGGGAGGACAAGGAGGAGGCCTGGGCATTTTTGTGGATGTATGAGGAGGTTGGAGGATGCTGTAATACATGAGGCAGGGTTATTTCCAGTGCCTCAATAAATCACTTTCATCTGCTCTTAGAATTCATGAGATTTGTCTGCATTCAGTTCAAAAATACCCACCAAATATCTGATGGGAATTTAGAAAACTGGGAATGTACCCATTTGCTCAACCCTCCTGTCCAACAGTGGGAAAGTAAATCAGGATTAAATCCAGAATAAAACCTACTGGGGTACTGGTGAGCTCCTTGTCATTGAAGATCAGGTGCAGCTCAGCATTTGGGGAAAGCTTCTCCACCTCCAGCCACAGCCTCACTTCCCCTTTCTCCAGAACATCAACGTTCCAGCCAGATATCAGCTTGATCACTGGCAGACAGAGAGAAGCATGCAGGGGAATCACAGGCACACCACAGCACTGGGCTCAGCCAGGGCTTTGCTGGGGTTCCCCTTTCCCAGGCTGGCCCTGTGCTTGTGGCTTTTTTCTGCTTCAACTTACGTGGGTTCCTGATTTCGTGGCTACGCTTCAGTAACTTGTCCAGATCTGAAATGCAGACAGTAAAAAGTCAACACTAGGCCAACACAAATCATTTTAATTGGTTGATGAACTTCATTTATGCAGAGGAGAACATAAAGCATTTGATAATGGGGAGGACTAGAAAAGGTTGTGAAGATATTTTTTGGATATATCTGAATAAAATGTTGGTTGTATCAATTCAGGGAGTGAATCACTGTAACAGTATAGCCAAACGTGAAATCTGAACTGCAATGGAAAAATGACTTTGCAGGAGCATGGAGTCTTTCCTTAGGGGCTGTAAAAGAAACTGCCCTTGAGCCTTCAAGGAATGGAAAACATCTTTTGAATGATATCATTAAGTGACATTAGTCACTCACTATTTTTCTGCAAGAAGCTTTCCTCTAAACATCTAATATTAGAAAATTTGGGCAGATTAGTTTTTTATTGTTGGCAATTATCAGTTTTTACCTTCTTTTGTTAAAGTGCAGCTGGCAGAGATATCATCATCTACATCCGTGACCTCCACTGAATACACACCCAGGTCCTTTTCTGAGGGCTCTTTCAGTATCAGTTTTGATCTAGAAGTAAAAAGAATAATAGTAAAAAAATTGTATTTTCCTCAGAAATGATGCCTCCTGGAACAGAACTTGATACACCCAGAACCTGAAATATAGAACTCATTGGAATTTATAAATGACAGCAAGGAGCAAGGGAAAAATGTTGGGAATATGATGGCAGATTGAACACCTCATTTCATGGCCACCAGGGCTGGGAATTAGGGAAAGCAGAGGGAAACATTTGCCTTTATATTTTTCTTAATGTTTAATGTGTTCTTTACTGAACAGTTAATGATTCATTTTTTCAGTGTGCATTAAATACCTATTGCCTTTCTCTTCAATCTGAACTCTGTCAGGATCTGGTGGTCCCTCGTAGTCCTTTGACCAGATAAATTCAGAGGAGTCATTCTTTTCAGGAGCTTCAAAAGCCATGTAAATGAAACCTTCTTCATCCACCCCGAGTTCAATTTCATTGGTGCCTTTAGGAGCAAAAAACCCACAAAACATTCCTTACCAAAGCAGATCAGGGCTGAGCTTCAGCACATCTAACTCAAAAAGCAACCCCCAAAACTCAAACCACCAAGTGTACAGTTACAGCTAATTCATTTGAGCAGTTTGATTTGTTAATCTGTTTTACTGAGGGTGTTTCTTGCTGTGAAACAAGTAGCTGATGCTTCATAAAGCAGTTTTTCACCAGAATCATCAATTATTTACAGACTGGCCCAATCTCATTGCTGTTAGTTTCATACCAGGTTTGGTTTTAGCCACCACAGGATCTGAGGGGAGTGAAGGGGGTCCAACTCCAGCCTTGTTCAGTGCTCTGACTCGGAAAATGTAGCATTTCCCTGTCTCCAGCTCTGAAACCTGCAGGAAACATGGTCAGGAACTCAAGTAAAACTAAACGAGACCCAGCATTGGATAGTAAGATCAGGTACAGACCTTCATGTGGGTGGTGGCTATGGGCTTCTTGTTGATTTGTTTCCACTCCTCGAAGCCTTCTTCACACAGCTCTATGAGGTAGCCTGTGACTGGCCCTGCTCCCACGTACAAGGGAGCTTCCCAGCGCAGCTGCAGCGAGCAGTCCCTCACTTCAGAGCACCTCACGTCGTAAGGAGGGCCTGGCAGACCAGGGAAAATTGCAGTTGGGTTGGGATCAGAGAGCAGAGTTCAAGGCAACAACTGAGTAGAGGGTCTGGGGGAGATGCTTTCTATGGTAATTTCTATGGTAGGTTTAAAAAAAAAAAAGCATAACTAGCTGCTTTAATGTTATTTACTGTGGCATTTAGAGTTTAGATGCAGATTCTTCATTCTGTGGAAACAATATTGTTAAAAACAGCTTGGTGCTGTTGCTGTGTAATGCAGGAATAATACATCAGAACATCCCTGGAAGTGTTTCAGTGCTTTTCTGTCCTGGGAGCGACCAGATCTGTGGTAGAAATCCCTTGGAAGAGTTAGGAGATGACAAATAACACCTGGTGATATTTTCCTGGCTGGTTTTACACGAGGGATACCTGGCTCTGGCATTGTCCATTCCTCACATCTGAAGAAGTCGCTGGGCTCAGACACTTCCCCAACTCCAGCCCTGTTCATGGCACGGGCACAGAACTGATAGAGGTGTCCCTCCTGCAGGCTGCTGACCTTGGGGTGCAGAAGGGCAAACATGGTTAGTGCAGCAGGGAGGGCAGCAGAACACTTCTGCACTAGAACAAGTAGAGAAAAGCCAGCTCAACCCTTGGCCCAGCTGTTCCCAACTGTGCTCAGAGCAGCAGAGTGTTAAAACCCAGATGGGTACCGTGCAGACTCGCTGAGGAATTGGCTGAGTGTTGACTTCATGCCAGTCCAGCTCAGATTCATCATGCTGGTCTAGGAAATAACCCAGGATCTTCGTTCCTCCTTTGCGTTTCGGGGCCTTCCAGCCAATGGTCATCTCAGTCTTGCCACAGTGCAGCAGGACAAAGCCATGTGGGGCTGAGGGACAGGCTGGGCACAGAGGGACAGACAAAACAGGATTGGTCAACAGAATGTCCAGGTTCTCATTTGGAAGTCACAGCAAAAGCCTTGGATAAGTCTCAGGATGTTCCTTGCTCGGTGCTTTATGGTTTGTGTGGCAGAAAAGATGGGAGCAGTGGGTTGATAAAATGGGGAAAGATGGAGGGTGAGATCCTGGATGATGTGGGCATAGGATTTTCTAATTTCCCTGAGGAATTCCTCATGTTGATTTCCAGACATGGCATAACTGACCACTTAAAATGGTCACTTGTAGCAGAGCCAAATAAGCACCACACATGTAGGACACTGCTGAGTCAAAATGCTAATGAATTAACTCTGTCCACACTTGGCAAGTGTACTTGATGGCAGAAGCTGCAGGGTACAAGAAAATTTGTTTTGTTTCTCAAACACTGTCACCATAGCAGGCTGTGCCTGACAGGTGGGGGTTGGAGGGGTTTAATTTTGGTCACTACTCACCAATTGCTGGCCTGACAACGATGGGATCTGTTTCTGGGGAGCTCTCACTCAGTCCTGCCTCACTGACAGATTTCACACAAAACACATATTCTTTCCCAGGCTGCAGCCCAGGAACAGTAAATCTGGGAGAGTAAATGAATGTGTTAGTGTTTGCTAGTGCAAAGTGCAGGTAAACAGTGCTTGAACAGACAGCAACACATTTTAATAAGGCTTTGTTCTTGCAAAATCATTATTTGCCATTACAAATTAAAGTGTCACATGAAATGGCTCCAAATAAATCACAGTGGGTATGGATCAGATGGAGAGGAATCACCATTGGCAGGGAGATAAACAGGACTTTTTAATGGACTTTTTCTGCTTGACATGTGACCCCCCCAGAGCTAGAGAGGGACTTTAAATCCTGGATGTGAGTGACAGCTACCTACTCTACTGGAAAATAGGCAAAACCAAGGAATGTGGTTCTGCTGGTGGCCCAGGGGGTGTGGAGCTGTACAGCCCCAGCCTGTGGAGAACACACAGCCTTTGCTGCCAGCCTGGCTTTGGGTGTAAAAGTGAGGCTTGGAGCAATCCTGAGCCCTCCAAGAGGCTGTGGTGTTGGTGTGTTTGCCAGCCTGTGTGTGGGGACTGAAGGAAGTTCTTTTTTTATCTGAAACATGACTCCAGCCAGAAACAGAAGAATCCAGGTTGGGCCCCTGCATCTCAGTGGAGCAGAGGGGCTGAACTCACTCATTGCATGTCACTGGCTTGTTGTTGACTGTTTGCCATTCCTCTGTGCCTGTCTCCCGGCAGTAGATGTAATAGCCAAGGGGCTCCAGGCCATCCTTTAGCTTGTCCCACTGCAGAACAACAGATGTCTTGGTGTCTCTGAAAGCTAAAACCTGAGATGGTGGAGGCAGAGGAGCTAAAAAAAAGGAAAGAAACAAACAAAAAGCATAGACAAAAATAGTGAGGGTTAAAATCTGTAATTTAAAAAAAGGCCAAAAAGTGAGTTGGCCTGCTTGATTATTCACCTTTTCCAGAGCACCATTTTCAAATTGTTGCCCAGAGCAGCTGTGGCTGCCCCTGGATGCCTGGAGCTGTTCCAGGGCAGGGTGGACAGGGCTTGGAGCAACCTGGAGCAGTGGAAGGTGTCCCTCCCATGGATGAGCTTTGAGGTCCTTTCCAACCCAAACCATCCTGAGATTCTATGGAATTACAGCAAAATCCCATGGACAATGGCTCACTCTGTAGGCTCTATTTAGGCTCTTGGGTTTGCCAGATCTCCTCGTCCTCTCCCTCTGATTTCTGCAGTTACCCCACACAACCTCCTCTGAAGCAGAGGAGAAATAAAACGCATCTACTGATTGTCCTTGGCTCCACTCTGGCTCCACTCTGCTTCCCTCAGGAGTGAAAACCATGAATAAACACTGGAGCAGCTTCAGTGTGGGACAATATAAAAATTAAGAGTGAGGGCTCATCTCACTGCATAAGAGAAACACCAACATGAGCCTTTGCACCTCTTAGTCCAGGAAAAAAACAACCCCCAGCAGCCCTGCAGAGGTTGCTGTCCTGGCTGAGCTCCCCAAACCAGGCTGCTGCAGCCTCATGTCATTCCTTCCACACTGTCACCTCCCTCACACCATGCTGGAAGCATCCTTGGATTAAACACAGGCTTCAACTGTTCCTATTTTATTAAATGTAATTCCCCACTCGCTGCTTGCTTAGATTTACACTGCCCTGACCTACTGCAAACCAATTAAAGAAGGATTTAAGGCTTTAAGAGATTTCCTCATATCAAAGCGACTGCTGTGTAATCAGAGACCACGAAGTTTGGAGGCAAGGTTGGGCAGGGGATCCCCCATGTTCCTTTCAGAGTCAATCCCCTTCCCCACATGGTTGGTGCAGAGCAGAGTAATGAAATAATTACCCAGTTTTGCTCCAGCAGTCACGGGCTGGCTGGGCAGGGAGGGCTCACTGATCCCATACTTGTTCACGGATCGCACACGGAACTGGTATGATTTTCCCTTAACCAGATCAAAGAGTGCAAATCTTGGGGAATTTGCTGGCATCTCCAGGTTCACCATTTGCCAGGATTTGCTGCCTACGAGCAACTGCAATGAAAAAGGCAATGATTTACAACTCCTGTTGTAAGCACAAAACCCTCCTGAGCAGTAACAAAGCTGGTCTTTGTTGGAAAGGAGTTTATCAAACTCCAAACAAAACACAAACCAAAGCCATAAATTACATATATACCCAGACTTTTCTCCCGTGACAACAGAGGGCCCCTTTGCTCCAGGAGGTGAGACGTGGGAATGTATGAAAGGAGGTTGGTAGAAGATACTAATTAACCAACAAAATGATTAGTGGGGAACAGCAAAGTGATGTATTGTGCAGTTCTTCACAGCTTTCCCACCCTTCAGGGCCATAGGGCAGGAGCAGCTCTTCCTGTTAGAATTCTGCCCCTGCTCTGGGGTGTTAAAATGACTTGTTCATTCCTTGTTAATCATTAGTTCTTGAGTTGGTGTCAGAGTCGGGCTTGTGGCTCAGAGCACCTGTGGGGCTGGAGGAGGCTGAAAAAGCCAGGTTTGAGGTTGTATCTCCCCAGTTCCTGACTGGCAATGGCCTCACCTGTGCCATGGCTCACCTGAGGGAGAAATGGTTCTGCTCTGCACCTCCCCTCCTGTGGGATATTATTTTCTTACCTTTTCCACATAATAGTTCAGTGGCTCTCTGCCTCTTGGATCTGGTTCATCCCAGGCCAAAGCCACATAATCTTCTCTGACCTCACTTGCACGAACATTGGTGGGTGGCAGAGGAATTTTAATGTGTCCTGTGGGAAGGGAGAAGAGGCTTTACTTCAGTGATAATTTGGCAGGAAAATAAAGTTCTTTTACAATGGAATCTGCTCTCCCACTCTAAATTAAGATTCTTCAGTGTAAAGAAGGAGAGAAAGACTCTGGGAAAATTAGAACTCACCTTCCAGATCATCCTTGGATATTTCTATTGTCCTGCCTTGGTCATATGGAATCACTGTAATGTCAAACAGGCAGTGTTATCCACTCACAGGAGGTGCTTGGGGAGAAAGACAGAACCCAGGACTGGGGCATCTGTTCTATGCATAATTACAGGTATTTTATGTCACAAACAATGGCATTTTGAGCTCTTTCTGTTCTGAATGCTCCCAAGATGTGCTCAGTGGAGGCTTTTGTGGGAATGGGGACAATCTGGACAATCTGCACTCAGTTATTCCTGCAGCTTCCTGAGGTACTGAGGGAGCAAACTGTTGTGGGTTTAGTACCAACCTGTCACTCTCTTGTCCTTGCTGGGGTCGTGGGTTGTAACAGGGTCAGAGGCCTTGGAAGGGTGGCTGATGCCAGCCTTGTTGACAGCCTTGACCCTGAACTGGTAGGTCTGGCCCTCAGCAAGGCCCAGCACGGGGCACCTGCAGGTTTTCACAGGCTGAGCATTGCACTGCAGCCACTCCTCCGAGCCAGCCTCACACCTGCAGGGAAACACAGCCTTCCTTTGTGCTATGTCCATACAAGCTGAGGTGTTTCAGCTTAAAGATGATCACCTTACAGACCTTTCAATAAGGTACCCCAGGACTGGGCTTCCTCCATCATCACTGGGTGCCACCCAAGAAAGAACCAAGCAGTCTTTGTTCACATCGTGGCATTTCACATTGAGGGGAGATCCTGGGGCACCAGCAGTTTGTGCTTCAGCATCTACAAACACCAGGAGAGGGTGCTTAGGTTTTGTTCTTTTCCCCTCCAAAATTTTCATTGAAGAGCTTAATTTTAAGTGTCTAAGGGCTCACATCCCAGTAACACAAATCCTCTTTTCTACTACCAAAATCACTGCTGAAAATAAAATTTGGTCATTGTGGTAATTGTATCCATGCTCAAAACTAGGAGCTATTTCCTTGTGTGTGAGGTTGGGAATTCCTCTATACCAAGGCATTAGGAAAGGAGGTTTTTTCTGCAGATACCTCTAACAAACACATAAGTGGTCTTCTCCTTGTATCCATCCAGCGAGGGGACACGGATGGTATAGAAGCCTTCATCCTCTTTGTGAGCACATGGCACTGTCACAGAGGCTTCTCTCTCCTGGTACCTCAGCTCCTGGCGTTCTGAGTCCTGCAGCAACTCCCCTGTGGAGCAGGAGAAAGGGGAAAAGAATTTCACCTGGATTTGCCTGGTTAGGAGTGGTGGATTTCCAAATGCAGCAAAAAACACAGGGAGAGATGAGGAATCTCTAAGCCATTCCTGACGTGATGGTTGTGCCTCCAAATTACAGCCATGGACAGAAAGATTGCAAGATGGAAATCCTTGACTGCCAGCAGAACAACACAGAGTATCCAAAAGTTTTTCTCACTGGAGAACCACAGGCTTTTCAAACTAAGGCTCTTAAAATATTCTTATGAACAGGAATGTGATTACCTCTGAAAAAACATTGTGGTGGTATCATCCTTTACAAATGGGGAAAAGACAGACATTATATATTAACATCTGTAGCTTGACCATTCCTGAGAGCAGCTCAGGAATACTGAATTTTCATTCCTTTTTTTTCTTTCAACATTCAATCACAGCTACAAATTCCAGTGAGGTATTCCCAGGGGTAAATGCACATAAACTCATGCCTACAAACCATCTCTGAACCAGGTGATGCCTCGTTGGTGGTCAAGTAAATCAGAGGAGAAATAGCAGGAGAGGGTGAAAGGCTCCTTTTCTCTTGCAAATAAGGGTTTCAGTGAGAAAGCAAAATCTGCCTCTCTGGCCAAAAGGGATCCTGTGGAATAACAATAAAATTCAGCATGATAAAGAGACTTCCAGAGCCTTCCTCCTGTAGTATTTTTAATGTCATATATTTAGAGTGAGCCTCGCACTTTGCATGTGCAGTTAGGCTGACAGGAAAAGCTCTCAGGAAAAAACAATCAAATTGCATCAGGCTATAAAAATAATTAATAATAACATCAATCATTTACTCACTTTTGTATATTTCTGAATCAAATCCTGACTCCTTTCCATAATATTCTGTAAGACAAGAAGAAAATAAGTTTTGCAAATCTCATGGAGTCTTTATCTTCTTAAAAACACCCAGTGATGCTCAGCAAACTGCTTTTCCCTCAAGGCACCTCTTAATTTGAACCTTCAAAGTGTCACCATGGGGTAAAACCTTAATTCATTTGACAGCTGATGTCCTTCACAGAGCACTGGGGATGTCTGCAGAGGAAATTGTTCCCATGACTGTTCCAGTGTAAGCAATCCTGCCTGAAATGCTCACATGCACTCAGTTATTCAGCACTTATATGATCAAACTGAGGTAGTTTCTTAAGTTGCAATAAATGCCTATAAAATAAAGTCTGTTTTTCTAGTGGCTGAAGTCTGGCAGTAGCAGAGCTCACTCTTCAGCAAGAGGTGGAGTGTCACTACTGAAGAGGAGGCAAATACAAAGCAGAGGAGGTAAATCACAGCCTCATCCCAGGTCCTGTGAGATCTCAGGGATGTCTTTATGGAAAGGGAGCTGTGGATCCCAGGACCCTGCCATGGCCTGCCTGGGGCATCAGGAATGTTTCCAGTGGAGGCAGGATTAAGGCCTTGGTGTGTAATCTCTATTTTCAGAGCAGTAAATGCAAATAGCAGAAGGAAGAGGTGTCAGGTTACTGCGATGCTTTGGGAGGAGGAGCAGAGGCTGCCTCTCACCACAATGTCTGCAGTGGTTTGCAAACTCAGCCCTGATGAGAGGCAGGTTAACCAGGCACTTCGAGGTGAAGAGAGCCATCCCAGCAGGCCTTTCTGTGCTAGACCACAGCCCCTGTTCCATCCTCGTGCCTGCTATGAGCCGAAAGATTCCAGAGGGAATTGAGAGGAGTAGGTGATTATTGGCAGGGAATTTTTCTTCCTGGCTGCTGCTGCTTTGTGGCAAAGGCCAGTTCCTGTTGTGGCCATACTGTAGAACCTGTGTAGAGGACAAGCATTGCACTCCTGGCAACTTTCTCTGTCTTTCTGCATTAGGGGAGGGGGAATTTAGGAATCTAGGGAGGCTGCAAATGAAGGTTTTCTGGGCTATTTCCATGTCCCTTTAGAATTTTAAATGCCTGCTGCTTTTTTCCAGATATGCTGAATTTTGACACTATTTATTTAAAGGACCTGAAAGATATAATAATACACTTCTCTTACAATCCTGGAGTCCCATTCTTCTGTAGGGATCTGTATCCCAAACAGGATTCAGAGCAAAATATGGCACATGATAAATAAGTATGATAATGACACAACCCATGACAGAGGGCCCTGTCAGTGCCACTGAAGTGTTTAATTGTCTACAGTCCTGTAGGTCTATTCTGTTCAGGCTTTTTAGTTAAAAAAAATCATATATATATACATGAAATATGAACAGCTAAACTGTGATCTTGTGAGACTGCTGTGCATATTTCCTGAACCTTGATTTAATTTCCCCTTTTAAGTGCTGGTCGTTTATTTACTTCCTTCCCCACGTCTGGATTTGGCTGTGCACAATGTGTATCTATGGAGTCTGTGTCAGTTATTTTAAGAACAGCACAGATCAAAGAAGAAAATCTGGTATTTGCCCTTGGTAGTTACAGATTTCAGGGAAAAACGAGGCATTCTCTGCACTGAGAAGTCTCTCTGAAAGCCACAGTGCTTGGGAACCCATTTCTTGCTTATCTTCAGAATGCAGCAGACTCCTTGCAAGCCTGCTGTGTATTTAACTGTGGGGCTGTTTCATAGCAGTCCAGAAGAAATAAGCACCTAAATTTAGTACAATTTTATCCCACTGAAAGGACAGCTGTGTCCATGTGGAATCTGAAAGGAACGACTTTGGCTGGGTCCAGAGATGACTAAGGAAGAGAAGCTGTTCTATCAGCTTCTGTCAAACCACTTTGCTTTTCCAGAGTGTTGTGTGTGTCTATCATACAGTGAAAAGATGTTGAAGACTCTGCAGTCTTTGAAAGTTTAAACCCATAGGAATATTTTGTACTTACTCCTGACAAGCACTGTGGCAAATGAATAAGCTTCACCATACTGATTCTTTACTTCCACACTGTATTCAGCAGAATCTTCCATGGAGCATCTGAAAAGAAATAAAAAATTCCCCTCCTTTTAAACTTTCAGTTGTTCCTATTTCACGGGACAAAGCCAAAGAGGTTCCTGTCAATTACAAGGATTTCTGATACTTTGGCGTCAATTTTTTCTCTTGAGGCTCAGAAGCAAAACATTTCCAGTACTGAACAAGCAAAAGACCTGTGGAACACTTGATTCCACTGAAGATTTGCATTTGTCTATCACTGTATAATTTATAGATCAGAACTAATGTTATTCTGATTACACTGATCCATCCCCAATCACATTTTTGGGTTTGCTCCTGAAGTGCTTAATGTGCATTCCTTACCCTGAAGGAAAAAAATATTGCTGATGCATAAAAAGAGGAGCAGAAGTAAATTAAGCTCCTAATTTTTGTTTTGATTTTTTTTTTTAGATTTTTTAAACCTGTGAACTGCTCTTGAGATTGGCAAAGGTTTAGCTCAAACACAACACCTTAAAGTCAGGCAAGGTCAGATTCCAGAAGAATTACTAGTTTTGTTTATCATACACAAACTGGGAGTTTAGGGAGGGGAAATCCTATTCAGCTGAAAAAGCAGCTCAGCCAAGGGCACAGCCATTACCTGCTGATGTGCAGGGTCAGCATCCCAAATTTGTTTTGGATCTTGTATTTTCCTGCAGGGGCTTGGCGGAGATTGATGGGGATTCCATTTTTATACCTGGTGGAAAGGAGGAGATGTGCTGTTAGGAAATTACCCCTTTCAGACACCACAAAAAAGAGAAGTAAACACAATTCTCTTTTTTCCAGATCTCCCTCTTCAATCCAAACCAGTCTGGCAGCTAAACCCAAACCCCCTCCATGGTCCTGTATGGCTGCTCAGCCTTGGCTTTCCACTCCCTGCTCTGCAGCTCCTGTGAAGGAGTTCACAGAGTCTCATCTCAGTGTTCACCAGGGATGTGTGGGAGGTTCAGCTTCTCTTTGCTCTCTCAAGAATTCAAAGAGGTCGTTCTGGAAGGACACAGGACGTGCAGAGCTCCCACAGTAGCAGAGTTGGCTGCCTACGAGTCATTAGTAATGCAAATGTTTGCACACTTCAACCTTCCAGGGGAGGAATGGTCAATCGCTTTCAACTGATCAAAGTACACTTTGCAAATTGGCTTTTTGAGGTGATCTTTCATTTATTTCTGCCATTTATTATGTGTGCTGCAGTCAGGCCCAGTACATACACTCCTCCACTGTGGATGGTAAA
Organism: Lichenostomus cassidix; assembly: GCF_008360975.1. NCBI lineage: Eukaryota > Metazoa > Chordata > Aves > Passeriformes > Meliphagidae > Lichenostomus > Lichenostomus cassidix. The sequence goes on along the minus strand of NC_139503.1, from coordinate 1,206,986 downwards.
TACACAAAGGGAGTAAATGGCAGAGTTGTGCTGTATTTTACAAATTGTAGAAGCAGCAGCAGTTTAATGCTGAAATTTCATGGTGTCCAAGGCAGCCAGGTCTTGCTGGGGTGTGTTTATGGTGTTTTAGTGCTGAAAGGAAGTTCTAGGTTTTGAGACTTAACTCCCAAGTTTGCCTGTGGGACAGAGGAAGGACCAAGGGAAACCTCCATGAACATCAGCCCTGTCCCAGAAGGATCCTGCAGAACTGTCACAGCTTCCAGGGCCCCATGTCCCTACTGCTCCTAACAGTGGCACTGGACATTGGGGTGTTTTCCATGAGCCCTGAAGCTCCCCCTCCTTTCTGGCAGGACAGGGATGTCACTCCCCATGCCCTGTCCCCCCGGTGCCATTGCTGGCCCTGCCTTACCAGGTGACCTGTGGCTGGGGTGACCCCAGGGCGGTGCATGCCAGTGTCACATCCATCCTCTCCCAGACAGCGTGAGCCCGCAGTGGGATCCAGAACATTGGTGCTCGCCCTGAGCGCAGCTCCAGGAATTCCTTCTCCTGGAAAGCCTTCTCCATAGCCTGTGACAGGGTGACAGGGAGGAAAGGGATGCTGTTGTCACACAAATTCTCTGACACAGAGGACCTGTGAGAACATTGCAGTGGCAGGGGTGCAGGGCCTTTAGCTTGGGTGATTTTGGGGTTGTCCTAACAGCTGCTGAGGTGTAGGATCCTGTGCAGAGCACAGTTGGAATGCTGTTGGCAGCTCTGACCTTCCTGCGCAGGCCTTTGCGGTCAGCTCTCACACGGAGCAGCCTGCAGGTCCTGAGCACCTCCTCTTCTATCTTCTCCATGTCATTCCCAAAACGAATCCTCTTCTGCCCCCTCTGCTCCAGCTCCAGGATCTCAGCTTCCCTTCTTAGATTGTAGTCCCTGAACCTACATGGTGATAAAACCCAACAGAATCAACATAACACATTTTTTCTCTTTTTTGAGGGGTCTTTTTTTGTTTATAGCACGTATTTGGGTTAAATCAGAAGTGTAAAGGACAGGAACAGCAGCTGATGGAGTGTGGGTATGAATGTCAGGCAATTATCCCTCACAGGAACCAGCAGCACTCCCAGGAGAGATCAGACTTCCATGGGGACTCACTGTTTGACCCCTTTTAATCCCAGGGAAGGAGCTGGGAAAAGGATCAAAGTGAGGAGGGATGTTGCTAAGATTTTCTAGGAAAGAGGGAGAGTCCCATCTGTCACCATTAATTTATTAATCTGTCTGTATTTTCCATTCATTCCTATAAAATCTGGTTCCTCTCAGGCGCTTGCATGTGAGCAGGTCAATAATTCCTCATTATCACATGGCAGCTAATTTAATTTCCTGCATTTTACTTGATGCCTGGTGTATTTAAAGGAAGAGTCCCTTGATTGAACCTGCTTTTTGCTTCCAGCAGAATAAGATGGAAGTTGTGACCTTGATACAGAGCTGGGATGTTGCCTACAATGGTTATATTGGAGTTAAAATAATTCCTGATTTACCTTGTTGTTTCGGAGGTCAAGGCAAGGGCAGCTGCTATCGATAGGTCTGAAAGGCTGAAAGTCTCCTCTTCCTCACTTCCAGGGGCAGATTCATGGAAAAGAATCCAGATAATGTTCCATCATTTCATAAATTCAACAAATGCATGAGTGTGTAGAAAACCCTGACTGGACCTGATTGACTCAACCTGTTCCTGACTCTGGGACTTACCTGGTTTTAAACCTTTTTTTCCTGGTTGTGGAGGTCATTTGCAAGCTGTGTTTTCTCTCCTCCTTCTGCTCCTCCTCTCTGTGGTGGAAGATGGCTCGGGTTCCCATGGTGGGATGTCACAGCCAAATTTTCTTGCTGGAATAGTGTAAAACATTCAAATCAGACACTTTAAAATAATCTTTTTAACTTACAGAGTCTTTGCTTTGCTTGGGCATTCAGGGGCTGTGAGTGAAGGTTCATTAACACCATTTTCTGACATTCTCATGATGAGAGGGCTTTGTTTCATGATGCCTCTGTGGAAAGTGGGATCAGAGGAAGAAATGAAATCTCTCAAGGCAGCTGGAGCTGTCCCAGAACTCCTGGTTTCCCCAGGACTGATCTTCTCAGGAATCCTGGAATGGTTTGGCTTGGAAGAGACCTTAAAACCCATCTGATGGGCAGAGCCACCTCCCACCAAACCAGGGTGCTCCACCAGTTCCAGCTGCTGAAACAGAGCTCTCCCTCATGTTCCCATCTACAAATCTAATTCCCCATTCTCAGGCTGCACACAGGAACTGTCACAGCTCAGGACTCAACAGCATAATGGTTTATCCAGACCTTTGCTTGCATCCTGAGGCATCAGTTGTTTCTCCTGAGCTCTTAGAGAAAGGTTAAAAATCATGGAGAAAACCAAGTGTCAGCCTGAAAGGAGCTGCTCAGCAAACAGCATGATTTTCCCAAAGAGTGCCCAGGGAAGCTTCCCAGAGAAATCCCATCCAGCAGGTGAAACCTGGGAGCAAACATTGGCACTCCTGGCTCCCATCCTTCCCTGGCTGTTCCAGCCTCTGCCCTGGGAATCCACAGCTCACTGCTTTTAGCTCTGACTAATGGGTGGACATTCAACTAAAGGCAATTTTTAAAGTGGATCCTTCCTAATCTCCTTCTCCTGCAATTCAATCCAAACCACCCAGTACAATCCTTACACTGTGCACATTTACAAGTTCTAAAAGCTCAGCTTACTTTGTAAAAGCAGCTTTGCAAATATAATTGTTGCTAAATAGAATTTGTTCAAACATACTTGTAAATCTTTCCCTAGCTCATGTTCCATGACTGAAATTTTCCCTTGGCAAATCTTCCACCTGGATTTGAGCTTTGCTGCTTTCTGATCCGAACTTGATAAAAATACAAACCCTCAGCTTTTCCTGGTACAATTTTCTAGCAAATTTTTTTTTACTTATACTATTTTCTGTTTGTGTAAATAAATTTCTTATAAGCAGTCCATGGAAAAGCAGAGCTGTTGTGGTAAATGCAAAATATCCCAACGTGCAAATGAAAATACAGAATAATTTTCATAATATTTCCTTAGTGGGCATTAACTTTGGAAGAAATAAGGAAATGCTGACAAGTAAAAAAAGGAGAGAATAAAACAGGCTTTTATGGAAAAAAAAATCTTTGTAATTTCATAGATATTGCTGTCTTTGGAAGTAATTCAGTTGCGGAATGAGTTCTGTCATCCTGGCCATCAGAGCCTTGTTTCCATATTCATGAACAAGTACTGATACAGACTCATTTTTACTATATAATGTCTTTTATTTTTCCCTGGACAAATTTCATTGTTTTATAATCAGAGCTCTGACCTGCTAACACCCACACTTTTAAATTCAATAGCATATTATTTTCTAAACACAGCAGTAAACCAGAACAGATTTCTGGTGAGAAAACATGAAGCAAACCAGGATTTTCATCAGAACAACACTGGACAAACAATCATTACTCTTTAAACCAGATACAATCACAAAGCACATTCTATTTCTGCAGTGCAAGTCAAATAAAGCTGTCACACCAAACAACTGATGCTGCTGCGAAGATCCTATAAAATCTCAGAATAAACAGCATTTTACTGACAGATAAACCAAACTCACCCGGTGAAGGCTGCAGGGAGAGCCCCTGTCCCCAGGCAAGGCAAGGGACAAAGGAGTTTCCTTCTCCCTGCTGATGACACTAAGAATGACTCTCCCCAAAAGAATGTTCCCCATGTTGGAGTGCCCATGCTGCAGTCAAATATAGCCTGTGCCATGCCCTCCGAGGGACAATGGGGATGGCCCAGCTGGGGACACTGCTCACTGCAGTGCCAACCACTCACCCTCCTGCCAGAGCCAGGAGTCACTGCCTTTGCCAAATGATGTAAGGAGGGACAGGTGCCTCCAAAACCCGAGCACTGCATTATCCTGTGCTCTTTTAGGGTAAAACCTCACAAAGCATCTAAACTGATGCTGGAATTAGGAATATTTTAACCCTGTTTTTAGGATAAAACCTCACAAAGCATCTAAACCGAATTAGGAATATTTTAACCCTGTCCAGAAATGTCCCTTGGGGTAACCTTGCCATTGCTGCCTAACAGAGTGAAATAATTTGCTTTGACACCTCTTTAGTGAATGTCAACTCCAGGCAAATCCTGGCAGTGTCTGATTACACAGGAGCTGCAGCAGCACAGGTTTTGGTGGGCTGTGACTGTTTTATTTCCTTTTTCCAGGCAAACAAGGGCTTGGTGAGCTCTGTGTATCCAGCAGCCCAAGGTGGTGCCTGAGAGTTTGGGGCAGGGCCAAAGGACAGAGATCGCTGATTTTCCATTTATTTGAGGTAGTCTTGCCATTCCAGCATTCGGGGAAAACCCTTCCCAGCAATGTGAGAAGCAGGTGGTGTTTCTTGTGGTGTCTTGTGGGAATGAATTCCACCATCAAATTTGGCACAGTACCAGTAGGATCCATTTCTAGGAACCTTCTTTGCTTCACCATCCAGACAAAGAAGAAACCCTGCAGGATTAGCACCAGAACTCCCAGGACTTCCAGGTGTGAAGTTTATTTAGTGGCTGTGTTTGAGGGATTTCTAAGAAAGCAGTGAACAGGAAGGACTGGGCTGGCATGTCTGGAGCACTTTGGTGTGAGCTGAGCTGTCAAAGGGGAGGAACACTTTCCTTTCATTGGTTTTGAATCCATGGCCACGAGAGTGCTTCCCTGAATTTTGTATTATGAGAAGCCATGTGTAATTATCATCTATGCTGCTTCATAATTTCATGAATTTTTGCCACTTTTTTTGCATTTTTAAAGAAGATTCTTATGCTCCCTTCATATGAATGCTGCCTACTTTTGTCACCTTTTTCTTACAAAAATTTGAATTTGGAGCTTTCCATTTGTCTCTTGAGTAAGATTTTCCTCACAGAACTTGTTAAAAAGCTCATCAGTGATTTTTCGTAGTGCTCAAACACCTTCCAGTGGCAAAATAAAGAACAAGCAGGGAGGGAGAATGGGATCCTTGGCTTGCAGGGTGTTCATCCCTGGGCAAAGCTCCAGCTGAGCTTCCAGCAGGGCTGCTGCTCGGGGAGGGAACAAGTGCCAACTCCCAGATTTAGCCAGAAGACAAAGAGCAATGCTTTGCTCTAGGGTTACAGCTGCCACCTGCTCCTCTGGTGTCCCTGTGACAACTGGGCTGCAGTGCTCACCTGCCATCGGCGTGCCATCTGCTGGGGACACACATGGCAAGGCACCTCCAGCTTCTGTTAGCCACAGCTATCAGAGCTGTTATCTGAGGAGCAGAGTGTCGTTAGGCACAGATGGGGAGACCTTTGGAACAATGTTGAAATCCTGCTGTTTATCTGGAAATGTTCTTGCCCAGAAGGAGGTGGAGACAAGGAGGTCCTGGAGTGGCTGTTTGACACAAATGGATCAGTTTGGTTTTGACCAGAGGAAAGCAATGACATCAGCACAGGCTGGTGAGGGATGGAGGATGCATTCCTTGCTCCAAAAAAATTCAACAGCATCAACATCACTTTCCAAGCTTTTCCAAAGAGAAATAGTTTGAGAAGGGATGATCTGCATGTTAAATTTAGGAAGTGACTCATGAAACAAGAATCAATCTCCTTCTGCTTAGAAGATCCAGGCCTAAAAGATCAATATTGACTAAGGCATGACGAGAGCAGGAAGCTGAGGATATTGCAGTCAGTGATCTCCTGCCTGTGCTCCCTGAACATTACAGCTGCTGGGAGGGTGGAACAGGCAGGCTTGGATGGGGTTGGAATCATTCCTGCCATGCACAACCTTTTGCCATGCAGCCCTGAAGGTATTTAAGGGCCTGAAGGAGAGGTGGATGTGCCAGCTGTAATCATCTTTAGGCACTTCTCTGCATGCTAAAAATCTAGACTTTCCTCAGTTCCCATCTGTCCTGCACCAGGATGACACATTTATTACAGTCTGGACATGATCAGACCCTGTGGCAGGGGTCTGCAAAGAGATTTGAGAAGGCTTTTAAATAGAAAATAATGTAATTTTAGCAGCATGTTCAGATGCTCTCCCATCCCTTCCCCACGACTCTGCCCATACTGATCCTCTGCTGGGGGTTGTGTTTCACAACACAATCCAAAATGTTGATATTGTGGCATTTGATTATTCCCTGGGTAGCATCACTGGGAATGCTGTTGACACAAGATATGCAGCCCACAGGCAATTCTGAATAAGGTAATTGGCATCACTGGCTTTAAATGCCTCTCCAGGGGGGTTTAAGTGGGAAAAAAGTTTTCCCTGGGGTCTCACAGTCCTTGGGAACAACTCCAGGAGCTGCAGCATTTCTCTGTGTGTTGTTTTTTTGGGACACAGAGTACAGGAAACAGATCAAAGGACATTCCACAAACCCTTTAGCAGTGAGTGGTATGGATTGAGCTCCCTGGAAATGCCATGCACATATTTCAGTCTCTGATACCCTGTGCTCTGACACTTCTTCACCACACTTGGAATTTCGACCTTTTGCCCTCCCAGGACAAGGCTGTGGTTCTTTATCAGTTGGTGGTGGTGGAGTTCAGAGCTGAAACTTGGCCTGTAAAGTTTCTAACTCTATTCCTTCAATCCTGGGTTGAATCATCAAAAGTCTTTCCTTCATGAGCCTATGGCCTATTTGCAAAATCACCCAAAGCAAGTGATTTCCCTAGGCTGAGAAAACCTCCAAGAGCACTTGGAGTAGGAACAGATGAAGGCCTTGGTCTCTTTGAGAGAATACTTCCCATACCAGTCAATCCTTGCTTATTCCTGTAAATTATTTCACTTCTCCAAAACTGATGTCCTCAGACACATTTTTTCACCACAACAGTGGAAATGAACAGGCCGAACATTTCCTCTGAATGAAAAATAATTGCCTCCTCTGAACCTTGAATGGATAGAATTTAGCTTCTTTTTGTTAGAGGTGCAAATGCTCCAAGGATTTTGGGTCCCAATTTCCTGGCAGCCTGGAGGATGTGCCAGGAACATGGAGCAGCTTCCTCATGGACAGTGTCAGTGAGGGGTGAGAGGAAGAGCTCAAATGGTCTCCTTTGAGGATTACTGAGGGCATGGATTGAGACTGGGATAAACTGAGGCTGAGGGTTGAACTGGGAGTGCTGGAAATCCTCACATTACCTGCCTGCAATGTGACCCCAGCTGTGTCCTCCCTGGGCATCTCAAGGGAGGGAGAGAATGTGTGACTCTTGCAGAGCAACTGAGACATCTCAGAACTGGGCCAAGGCTGCATTAATCTGGTGCAGAGATGAAAAAGGCTTTATCTATGTACAGCTATTTAAAAAAGGCTTTATCTTTGTACAAGTATTAAAAACCACAGCAGAACAGGACATATTTTACAGGATTGCTGTATCAGGAGCTCTTACCCAGTTTCAAAGGCTCCTTTAAAGGCAAAGTCCATTCCACAGACGTAGAAAACTGTTCTCCAAGAATCATTTAGCCAAGGCTAGAACACCAATATCTATTTACTACTCCTACTGTACCATAGTACATTAAGTTCTTTTCGGTTTGCATACCTGAATTTCTTCAGAGGGTGTTACATCTTAGCCCTTTGGTGTTGGTAAAGAGCAAAGACAGCTTCTGTTGTGAATTTTGCTAAATTTTCAATCAACTGAATCTGGAGTTGGGAACTGAATCTTAACTCATCTTTTAAAGTAATCCAATGCATTATAAATTTGAGAATATGCAAGAAATAAAGACCTGTTAAGTGCAAAGATACAGCATTGCAGTGTAACAAGGAGTAATTCTATCAGCAAAGGTACCAAACTCCACGATGGAACACTCATGTGCCATGTTAATACAGCCAGGATTTTTGCATTGCTTCTGTTTCATGCAAGAAAACATAATCTGGATTTTAATACCATTAAGTCACCCTAATAAAACTCTGTGCTATCCTCCTCATCCCACTGCACTTTTAAGTCCAAATCTTTGAAGAGCATGGTGAGAGGAGTGCCTCTGTCCGGGTCTGAGCTGCTGTCTGTGCTCAGTTCTGTGCAGCTCAGCTCCTTTGCTGCTGGGAACATTTCCAGTCCTGCAGTCTCTGGGAGCTGCACTTGATTTGCAGGATGTGGGAATGACTCTGGCAGCATCCACTGCTCCTGGTGGTTCTCTCCAGGGAAATCATTCCCAGTCCGCACTGAGAGAAGGAGAGTTGCTGACAGAGGTGCCAGCAGTGCATCCTGTACAACATAGTCTGGGTCAGCTTTCCCTGCAGACAGCAGCAGTGGCAGTTCTGCCTGCTGTCTGTAGCATCCTCCCTGTTCCAGCAAGGACAGGGACAGCTGGGACACACATTCTGGATTTTCCAGCTCGTCACTCTGCAGCAGCAGCTGGGTCTGCCCAGGGCTCCCCTGGAACAAAACCGACTCCAATCTGTCCCTGCTCTTCCACAGTGCCACCTTTGGCTGCTGCTCTTTGTAATCCCACTGGCTGCAGCTCTTTCCCAGCCCCTGGGTTTGGAGCTCTCCATCCACAGAATGATCTGGAGAAATTTCCTTCAGCTTTTGGTCTGGCTGTGAACTCTCCTCAGTGTGGTCTGTGCCTTCCACACACACCCCGTAGATCAGGGGCAGAGATGATCTATGGCTTTTGCTGGAGGTGGCAGCAGGAATGCTCTGCTCAGCTCTTTGAGGAGCATAGTCAGTCAGAGCTGTGATTTCCACCTGGGAAGGCTGAGGGGGCAGCTGGAATGCTGGAACATCTGCCTGCTGCTGGTAGGGAGAGAAAGGCCGTGGTGGCTCCAGGGCCCAGTCCAGATGTTGGCTCATCTGTGCCAGCTGTGCTTCAGGGAGGAAGAAGGAAGGTTTGGACAAACTCAGGGGCTTTATGATGTGCTCCACTGTCAGTGTGAGAGGCTGGAAGGATGGAATCCCTCTGAAGTCCTGGAGGAATAGATAAACAAGAACAAGGTATTAACAAGAAGCTGTGACCTTGAAGGTTTGCTTTAGTTACTCTAACATTGTCTTTGGAGAAGTGTCAGTAAAAACAAGTAATGACCACCAGGGATCTGCTCTGCTGACAAAAGAACTCTGCTTTTATTTCCTGGTGAATGACCCTTCACAGACATATCTCATTGTTTATCAACTGAGCAATCTTGAAATATGAGGAAGAAAAGCTCCTGCTTTCACTTTTGCAAAATTTGGCCTAAGCCCTGGAGCATGGAAATTGGTTGTCCCCAAGCTCAGTAGCATGAAAACCCAATTCTTGGTGTGGGAGATGAGGAATAGATGAGAATCCCAGGGTTTCAAGGGGAACTAGTGATTTAGGATGCCTCAATTTAGCTGCCTAACTGAGGGGTTCAGTTTGGGGCAGTTCTGAGCACCCTAAAGTACCAGTAACCTGCAGTGATTGTACAGACAAAGCTCATTACCCTTTAAATGAAGGAGGGTGGGTTTAGATTGAATATCAGGGAGAAATTCTTTCCTCAGAGGGTGGTGAGGCTCTAGCACAGAGAAACTCTGGCTGCCCCATCCCTTGAAGTGTCCAAGGCCAGGTTTGATGTAGCTTGGAGCAACCTGGGACAGTGGCAGATGTGCACCCCATGGCAGGGAATGGACTCAATGACCTTCCATGTCCCTTGCAAGGCCAGGCAGTGGTGACTGCATGATTGCCAAGCTCCTGCAGTGGCAGGAGGGACTCACCAAGGCCCTGGGCTGAGCACTGTGCTGTTTGATGTATTTGTAGATCACGTAAGCAGTGGCAGCAAAGACCAGCCCAGCACAGAACGCCAGCGCCACCAAACAGTAGAGGATCCACGTCTTGTCTGCTCAGTGGGGAAAGAGAGTTGGATTAGAAAAATGACACAATTAGCTAGGTGATAGCACAGGTTTCGTCTCACAGGAATGAATTTTTCAATTATTAAAATGTTCCATGCTGAAAATCAATGTATTTTGTGTATCCAACATCCCAGCTGGACTTTTTAACTTTCAGCTGAGTTAACAGCCTCACCTGCCAGTGTTTTAACCCAAAACACTTGAGGTTTGCTCCTTCTCTGCAGCACACAGATATAAACTGTTCCATTATACTCAGTGTCTGGCTCCAGGTTGGAAACTTCAAATTCCTTGTTGTGCTCATTCTTTGTCCACTGTTGAAAAGAAAGGTAAAATCCATATTTTAGGAAGAGTAAATTTTCTTCAATTCAGATTGCAAATTTCAGCATAAAATACTATTTACTAATGAGGTCTTACAGGGCTCTAAATATTTATATAATTTTGTTTTCTGTTGTTTCTGTATTTTATTTTGCATTTCAGTTTCTTCAGACCTGAACTACTTAAGTAATTTTTAGTCACCAATGGTTTTACCTTTTGCTACTTTACAGTACTCTTGGAAAGTCCTTTTCCCCCAGAATTTAAAAAGAATGCTTAAAGTTCCCGAGAGTCAAAGACTCAATATTTTCCTTTGTACACCAGAAATCTCCCCCATGCTGTGTGAACTCTGAGATCCTTCTCCAGTTTATCCAAAATGGGATTTACAAAATCCCAGTGCCTGAGGTTGTGCTTTACCTGCTGTTGTGTCTTTTGGTTGAATATTGTCAGGTGATAATCCACAGCCCCAAATTTGCTGTAAATGTCCTCCACGGTGAGCTGCTGGTCATCCTCACCCCACAGGGGGGTCAAGGGGGGCCGGATAAGGAACCTGATGGAGCGGACATAGGGAATATATTCCACTTGTGGTGGTCCAATGATGGCTGGGAAAGACAGACAGGCAGTGTCAGCTGTTTTAAGATCATCCTCTGTGTTAAATACACCCCTGGAATTGCTCTTTCTGTTGATAGAAAAAGGTGTTTGAGCTGTATGAGCATGGCAGAAGTTGGGCAATTGGAGATTCAGGTGGTTTTGAGGTGGTGGTTCTGTGCCTTCACCAGCGTTTGTCCCCAGGAATTCCCACCCCAGGCTTTTCCTTCAGATCACATTCTCCCTCCCCACCAAACCCTGAGTCTTACAAAACCCAAAGGAGAGGAAATGCTGCCCTAACCATGCCAGCCAGGAGGATTTCAGTGGTACCTACTCTCTTTGCGGGGCTCGAACCTCTCGGATCTCACCCAGCTGGAGGAGCAGCCCTTGGCTCTCACCCGGCCGTAGAAATGCTCCATGAAGTTCTCTGTCTCCTTTGTGAGGTTGCAGAAGAGCTGGGTGATGCTCTGGCACTCAGGCTTGGTGAGCCAGGATTTCTCTCCATACCTGAGGATGAAACGGGGTTTGGGTTTGTTTGGTAGAAGAGAACTGGAGGGAAGTGGAATAGAGAGAAGGAAGTTGCTCAAGGCAAGGGTGGCTGAATAATGCAGCAAAGTTGGCAACTCAGGATGTAAAATATTTCTTTGATCTATTTCCATCATCTACCACTTGGAATAATCCTGTCCTTCTCTGAATGCTCCTCCAAGCAGAGCCATAAAACAGGCAGGAGAAACAGCAAAATCAGCTTTTCTCTCTTGTCCCTTCTCTCTCAGAGAGCCCTAAAAACAGCCCAAAAAGAAGCAAACATCACATACTGTTTATATTGGACATCAAATACAGTGCCAGGGGGAATGTCTGCCTCCGTTTCCCAGGTCAGGATGTTCTCAAAGTTTGTAGAAGAAAATGCTGCACGTTTCAGACATGATGATCTCTCTGTAGTCACAATGCCTGAAGGAGGAGAGAAAGTGGCATTAAAAAGCATCTTCTGACATCTCAGCCCCCAGATGGACACAAGTCCTGTGATATTTTGCTAAAGGTGGGCTGAAAAGAAGGAGCTTGAGCAGAACAGGACTTCAAACCCTGTTCACATCACACACCTTGCAGACTGTTGACTCATCCCAAAGAAATGTAAGTCAGGAATTGACACAGAAAACCCTCAAAAACTCGAGTCAGAAAGAGGATCCTTGAATTTCTAATCAAGTTTTTTTTTAAAGAGCATTTCAATGGGTAGTAAAGTAAGAATAATAACCTGTTTTCAAGACCAGAATCATGTCTGTGAATCTCTGCTTTCTGCCCCTGCTCAAGGAAGTGACAGTGTCACCTCACAGAAGATGTGGCTGCCATTAACCTCTCGTGCTCCACGTTTTATTGGATGGAAACTGCCTGTACTGAGTGACACCTGATGAGTGGACTCTGCTCCGGGTGTGCCAGGCTGAGAGCAAACAACTCTGCCAGCTCCCTGCTTTCCCAGCCCTGCTCCTCTTTGGGGAGCAGGATTGTCACCTGTCCCTGCAAACATGTCCCTGGAGAGCAGGATCCCACCGTGGCTCTCCTGCAGCAAACTGGCTCTGAGGTGCTGCAGAAAAACCCTAGAGACTTTTATCTCTCCCTTATCATGAGGAAACGCAGTGCAAAATTTTCCCAAGGCTGATCCACAAGAGTTTCTCACGTCAGGATTTATAAACTCTGTCAATTCAGATTATAGACAGACCCTCAAAGCATTTAAGCATTATTCAGCTCTTGGTTTGTGGCACTGATAAACATCTAGAGCACATCAGGGCTTCAGCCTGCAGTGAACAATGAGACCCCTTGTGGAAAAGTGGGATGAGCAAATGGAAATAGCACAGATGGGCAAACTGAGCACTGGGATGGGGGTGAGCTGGAAAAGATCACATTGTGCAAAGACTGAATCCCACCTGGATCCTCACTCCAAGGTCCCCCCATGGAGCAGAACTGAGAGTCAGTAGTTCAAACTCGCTGGCTGAATGGGAGGAGGATGAGGCAGAGTGGCACAGATCCCCTCTCAGTGCTGTGTGTGGCACTTGGGCAGGGCAGTGCTGCAGGAATGGGCTGCTGATTGCTCCGAATTTTGTCCTGACTTCATCTGCAGCTCCACATCTGCCTCTGCTCACTCAAGGCTCACCCCAACCTGGTGAGGCAGCAGTGTGGGTATGAAGGGGATGGGATTCCCTGTCTGAGCACCCTAAAAACTGAGTCACAAATACCCTGATTTTATCGGGAGTAGGAAATCTCTGTCTTCCCACATTTAGCCGTGTTAAAACACTGTTATGCAAAGCAGCATAACACAAGCACAGTCAAGTGTGGGCAGGGGAAAACCAGGATATTTCACAGTGTGAGTCCCTGGGGTTGAGGAATTTCATGGTGTAAGATCCCAGACAGGAGCAGATGAATGACAAAGCTGCCTGATGAAAAAATAATGTTTGGAAAGAGGAAGTTTATCCTTCACTCAGCCAGCAGTGAGCTTGTCACATCTGGAGTAGGATTAAATGGCTTTTAGAGGGTAGATCTAGATTAGATATAAGGGAGAAATTGTGAGGGTGGTGATGCCCTGGCACAGGGTGCCAGAGAAGCTGTGGCTGCTCCATCCCTGGCAGTGTCCAAGGCAGGTTGGACAGGGCTTGGAGCAGCCTGGGATGGTGGAAGGTGTCCCTGCCCCTGGCAGGGGGTGGCAGGCATCATCAGGAGATGAGCTTTAAGGTCCCTTCCCACCCAAACCATTCTATGACAACTTGCTCATTTTAAGATTACATTATTTGTTTGTACCTCTTTGAAAATCAGGGCTGCTCTTGTATTACTTTGTGTCTCTGCTTAAGACACAAGGAGACTGAGCCAAAGCTCCTTAAATCAGTGAATATCCTTTATTCCTGTAGAATTTGGGTGGTAGCACAGTGACAAACCCTTTGACATGAAGGAATCTCTTAGTCTCCCTACTCACTCTTCAAGTGCTGAACATACCATGGGAATTATTACAAGGAGAGATCCACACAGAAGAGAACTCACACAACAGCTCATTCTCTAGGTGTTAATTCAGGAAACAGGACTGAACTCCAGACTCCAGGATCAAACAAACACCAGAATCAGCAACAGCAAAGGAGAGCTCAAGACTTACCGACCACTGAAACTCCAGCCAGGACGATCAGAAATCCCTTCATGAATGACTGCAGGCTGGGCTGGGAGAGCAGCCAGTTGCTCCTGTGTGCAGGTGAATCACCTTTGATGAGAGCTGAATTCTTTCTGGCCAGCCCAGGTTGGATTTGTTGCTCAGTAACAGAGCAGAGCTCCTGTCCTGCCTTCCCTGGGATCGGAGCTCCCAGCCGCTCAGAGCCCTGCGCATGTGTGACACAGAGTGACAGCAGAGCACCTCTGCCCTCCTGTGCACACCTGACTGTGCAAAGGTGCACAAGCCAGAGGCTGAGAAAATCCCCAGCTCCTGAAAAAGAGCCAAATACCTTTTTGCTAAGAGCTTCCTGCCTGAAAGCCCTCCCTGAGGTTCCTGGGGTTTGAGGTTTGCTTTTCTGGTTGAGTAACTTGAGCTTGTTACAACTCTAGATGTTAAAACTTAGTGCTTTGCACCTGGTTGGTTTAATACCTACTGCAAGCAATGCACCTATTTCCTTCAAAAATACTTCTGAATTCTTTCTTAAAATGAAAGTCAGCCAGACCACTGGTTTTTGTGCTCTTCTGTTCTTACTTTGGATAGGAACCAAAGGATCAGCATGTGCCCTGCTGCAGCCTGGGCAGAGCAGGAGCTCCTCAGCTCTGCCCTGACCCTGCAGCACCAGCTTCTCTCACCTGAGGTAGCAAAGAGGTAGAAAGGGAATGGCCTTTCCACAGGAGAGCAGGTGCTGTCCCACAGCTTTTTGCAGAGGCCACTGTAGACCTACAATGTTTATTTTTGTGGCTGTGTACAGTGTAAAGTTCTGTTCTGGATATCCTGAATCCACATGGTAAGAACTGGGAGTTTGTATGGACAACAAGAAAGGGATACAGTCTCTTTTCCATAATGTGTTCTGGTTTTTAGGGTGTTAGTAAGTTACCTTTTCAAAATGCAAACCCTGTGTGCTTCTGAAGCTGAATTCACACAGACTTCACAGTTCTATCCTTGTGGCCAAACATGTGACAGAATCAACCACCCCTTCTGCTTCTCTCTTCATCCCATGGATTTCCTGTTCAAAAGCTGTTTCTGTTCCCTGCCCTGCTTGGCTCTGTGCTTCCAGCCCTGCCATGGTGCATCACTGGCATTTTGTCATTCTCAGCTCACCTGGACAAAGGCAGAGGTTTGTTAAACAAGACACACCTATCCAGCAGCGTGACCCACATCGAATTGAGCACAACTGTTTGTTAGGGTGTTCCCTGAAGAGCCTGCTCAAGTATTTCCATTTTTTTCCTTTCTTCACGTCACTGCCTCACGTTCCTGCTGTGCGATGGGGCAGAGCTGAGGGACCTTGGAGTGCACTGAGACTTCAAACGTTATCTCTGCCCTTTTTTCTAGCAAGGTGTCACCTTTTGAACAGGCCAGGAAACACCTTTCGGAATCTTTGGGACCTGAAGATCTCCAAAACTCTGCTTTCAAGTTTAAAATGACGGTTTCAACTTCCCAACTCCCTCAAACTTCTGATTTCCTCACAGTGTGTGAGGACTGCAGCAAACCTGGTGACTGCTGGGCATGAACCCTCCATGTGTGGAATGACACTTGGGGACAGAGTGAGTTAACAGTTGGACTTGATGATCTCCAGGGTCTTTTCCAAAGGAAATGATTCCCTGTTGCTGTGGTAAGACATGGAAGAGGGAGCACTGTGCTCTGGCTGTGACTGACACTTCTGCAAAGGAAAATAGCTTCTAAGCCCTGGTGGAAGAAGATGTGAAGGATTTGGATGCTGTGTCCACAGTCCAGCTCACCTGGTCTATTCACACGGTCCTATTCCCTCAGTTCCCTGGACAAGACAAAGAACTGATCCCAGGCTCTGTTTGCAGAGCTGGGACATGTCAAAATAATTTTGTAGAGGTTGCACAACTACAGAGCTTCCTGTAAGTCAAAGCCTGGGGTTTTTCCTTGATTGCACAAGAAATTGGGTGGTGATTGTATTTGGATCATCTGCATCCTTCCAAATGAACTGGATGGATAACAATGCAGGATGTACCTAAGGACACTTTGCAGAGGACAATGAATGAATGAATTCTTTCTCCCACCTCCCCTTTTGATTTTAATCAGGACCTTAATTAGTACATCTTTCTGCAAAGCAGTTCCTAATCCCTCCTATCATCCCTCTTTATTCCCAATTCTATAAAAATTTCAGTTTTCATACCCTCCCTCAATGCCCTTCCCTCATCTGAGCTCTCTTCCTGAATGCAGAGAATGGCTGAGGGGTGTTTCCCTCTTTCTTTTAATGCTTTGATTTTCTGTGACTCCTTTACACAAAGGCTTCTTTTTATCCTCCAGTATAAAAAGCCTTTACAAGGGCATGGAGTGATGGGACAAAGGTGATGGCTGTTAACTGCCAGAGGGGAGCTCTAGATTAGATATTGGACTGGAATTCTTCCCTGTGAGGGTGGGGAGGTCCTGGCACAGGGTGCCCAGAGAAGCTGTGGCTGCCCCTGGATCCCTGGAAGTGTCCAAGGCCAGGCTGGACAGGGTTTGGAGCAGCCTGGGATAGTGGAAGGTGTCCCTGCCATGGCAGGGGTGGAACAGGATGAGCTTTAACATCCCTCCAACCCAAACCACTCTGTGATTCTTTGTCCAGAGAGAGGGTCACAATCCTGGATTTCCAGTGACCAGAGTGGCCTGGCTGGGAAGTCTCAGAACTCCACTCCAGGCCAGGATGGGGTCCTGTTATAAAGGAAATGTTTTTTTCAGGATGAGTTGCAGTCCCCCTTTGTAGCTGTGGGAAACAAAATCATGTACACATAGAGTTCTGTATCAAAATATTATTATTCTCAGACATTCTGCACAGCAGGAGGATTTTCGAATTCAATAAGTATAGTAATATAAAATAAAAAAATAAATAAACAACTATGCTGCACGCATATGACTTTGGCTTCAGTTCCCTCTGTTGGAACACAGAAGGTGATCTCTGCAGGAAGATGTGGAGAACTTTTCATCCTGCAAAAACCAGATCTTCCTGAAAGTCTCTGTAAGGAACTTCCAGTCAAGTTCTGCACTTCCAGACAAGCAAAGGTGACATGAAGCAGTTCCAAATCTGCTCCAAATCCACATGCAGGCACAACACTGCATGGTCAGGACCCAGCTGATGGCTTCAGCCAGGGCTGGGTTGTGGTTTTGCCTTTCATAACTCACATGCAGCAGTTCCCTTGTTCTGAGGTCTCAGGTGACACCAAGGCAGTTCCTGTTTGCTGGGTGGTCAGAGATGTCCCTGTCTCCCTCAGCCCTGGCTGGCTCAGGTTGTGCCAGAGCCTGAGCACCTTACCAGAGTGACAGGGACAGCACAGAGGTGACTGTGCAGTAAAATGCACCTTTTGTGTCCCTAAAGCCATCTGCCTTGACTGGCCAGACATCACTTATTTGTCCTTGTTCAAGGATCCTTGCCTGAATATCTGAAGCTCTCCAGCTTTTTCCAGGCACTCCCCAGACCTGCTGGGTACTCTAGATCCTTCCCAAGTAATGTGAGTGCTCATAGCCTGTGAATTGAAACTTTGCATTGTATTTTTCCTCCGTATTTGAAGTCTCAAAAGAGTCACTCAGCACTGTGGATTCGGGTGGTGTCCCTTCCATAAAACTGTCACTGCCACAGTCACTTGCAATGCCTTCATCTTCTGCCACCCGCAGTGTCCATAAGGGGATGAGCAGCTGGATGTTGGGATCCTCACTGGGCTGGGATGTTGTGTCCATCTGAGCCTGCAGATCAACAACTGATTTCTGGTAATACCTGGAGAAATGAGGAGCTTTCCTGTGCAGGTGGTGCTCGTCAGGTTCAGCACCAATCCCCCCCATCAGGGGGTGAAGGGAGGTCATTTCCAGCCTTTCATCCCTCTTCCCATCATCCTGTCCATGCTCACTGGGACCTGGGAACCTCACATCAGTGAGGGACATTCTTCCCAAAGAGGAGCTGTGATAAAGGGATGTCTCCTCGTTTGCCTGCGATCCCGAGGTGTCCTCCTCACCCTTTGTCTCTGGAAAGAAGGAGAAACCCAAGGCACTGAGGTCAAGCACAGATTCACTCCTCACAGAGAGACCTCCAGATCCTGAATCCAAGCTGCTTTCCCCCTGTGCTGCTGGGGATGGCTGACAGCTGACATGTCTCTTTGGATACCGAGGAGTTCCATGGTATGTGATGAAAGTGCTGCTGTCTTCTTCCTCCTCATCCTCCGACGATGATGATGATGATGATGATGGGAAAGAAGCCATCCCTGGCAGATGGTGTCCTCCTGAAGCTCTGTTTGTCCTCCTTGGTGGCACTAGCTTCTCTACGCAGTTCAGATCACTGCACAATTCCTTTTCGCTGAGCTCCAAGTGGAAGGTTAGTCCAGCAGTTTTAAATTGAGAGAAATCCTGTCAGGGTGAAGGAATGAGACAGTGAGCCTGTGATGCTTTTAAAATAAAAATTTGGATATAAGAAAGATTACTTAAAAATGGGACTTGAGAATGTAAAACAGAGAGGTGCAGAACCCTCCACTCCTTCCCAGCTGCCCTCTGAAAACCAGCAGAGATTCTGAGTCAGGAGGGGACATCAGAATTTGGGTCATACCAAAACCTGAGGCATCTTCCTTTGCTTGGCCTCATGTTTCACCAGGCAGCAGATGGCCAGAAAGGTGGGGAGGGCAAACAGAATGATCACAACCAAAAAAGGGAACTTCCACTCCACTCCTGAAAAAGATAGAAATAATCTCCTGTGAGTGGCATTTCTATGGGAATTATGGGCTCAACACTCAGCTGCTCTGTCAGAAATTTCAGAAAATGTTGGGCTCAAGATTTTGTGTTTCAAATGTGGAGAAAGGAGAACAGACTTGCCTAAGATCAGACTCTAAGTCAGAGCCTTGGCCACAAATGAATGCTGATACCACCCAAAGCCTTACTTGGATCAGGGAAAAAATGAGGCTTTGCTCACATATTTTTCCCAAAATTTCCTCATGAGCAGCCCATTCTTTTTTTCCTGTTGAAAAGCTAATTTTGCTGGAAATCCTTGCCTTGCCCTCATCCCACTGCCATACCTTTGTGGTTTAATAGCACACACAGTGGCTGGGAGAATTCACTGTGCTTCAACTCAATGCTTTCGTAGAGAGCTCTGGCACTGAAGCAGTAATTGCCTCGGAGAGCAGTGGTGTTGATGGTCACTGTGTCCTTCCTGAAGTAACCTTCATATTTCTTCTGTTGAGACACAAACAGAGGATTGGAAAGGTGATTCTTTCATTATTTGGGTGGTGTTTCTCTACCCTTTTAGCCCGTGGTGGGAATTCCAACTGTGCTGTGCTCTGCTCTGCCAGGGAATGCTGCCAGTGGTACCTGGATTAGTTGTTTTAAACCTCAGATCTTTGGACTGACTGTAGTGCAGACTCCCCTTCCTGATAAAAATAGGGAACTACCAAAAAAATAAGGATGCACACACACACTTCTACTTTTTGTCTCTGGCTTTGGTTTGACTCTGGCTTGGCTGGTTCATTTCCTCCAGGCCTGGATCCAGTCCCTCCCTCCCTGCCCAGAAATGTGAAGCTCTTTCAGTTCCTCCATTTCATCTAAAAAGAGCCACTTCTACTAACCTTGTCTTCAGATCCTGCTTCCCAGAGGTTCAAGTCATACTTCCAAGTGAGTTTCTCCACACAGGTGGGCAAAGGGAAGGAAGCCTTGACATGGATGAAATTCTCTGTGACATTCAGGTTCAGCACGGGGGGAGCAAGTTCCACTGTGGTTGAGGGAGCAGAAGTGAGAATGGGGCTTGCTTGGCTCTTACCTTCCCTTCAGCAGCACCTCCCATGGCTGATCCTCACTTCCAGCTGTTATCTTGGGATAAGAAGGAGGCAAAGGAGCACTTCTTTTATCTCAAATACCCCAGAGAGCTTGAAGCCAGTTTGTTCACCTGCAGCCCTGATGAACAAAGTCTGACACTTGCTACAAAATTCATTTTCAAATGATCACAGCTCATTTCTGTTTGTGCTCACACAAATCTCTGCCATCCCCAAAGCTCCTGGATGCTGTTTCTGTGGGATATGGACATTTGTGGGAATGTCCTTCCATCCAGGCTGTCACCTGAGAGGAACTCACCATCTAAATAGTAATTCTTGAACTGGGATTTCACCCACGGCGACTGCAATTGTCCCCAAACCGCTTTCACCCGAGCCCGGACTTTAACATAGAAGCTTGAGAGGGCACAAGTCAGGTTGCAGAAGGTTCTGGGAATGTTTTTGCAATGAGGAACTTTCCTCCATTTGTCCAGGCGATCCTGGCTGAAAGGAACAACCAGACCAAAGTATTAAACGTGTTGTGCTGTAATTTATAGAGCGAGAGAAGGGAGTGTTTTGGAGGGTGGAGAGCAAACCTTGCTCAGAGTTTGGAACACTTCCCAGATGGATCATATTTAGTTTTGGGGAGGGGCTGATCATTATGAGGTTCATTAATCAGCAGAGATGCCCTGTGCCACCCCTTCAATCAGACATGCTTTGGGAGCTCTTACCTTTCATACCTCACAGTGTAGGTCACGTCTGGGGGAGATCCCTCCCCTGGAGCCCAGGTCAGAATCATGGCAAAATCCTTTGACAGCAGCGTCACATTCTGGGGAGGGAGAAGTTGAACATGACCTGACCAAAAGGGAAAATTACGTGAATTACTTTAAAGTACTTTGTGGGTAGAAAATATCACTTGGTTCTGAGTAAGGTGGTGTCAAATTTTGAGGCAGAGCAGCTCAGGTAATTTCAGACTGGAAATTGGCTGTGGAAGCAGCTGGGATGTAATGTTTTCCTCATTTCTTATAAAACATCTTCATCTCAATAGCTTTTAGAATTAGGACCCACATTTGTGTGAACCATCTAGTTTATAATTTCGAGTGGCTTGCCACTCACATTTCCCTGATTTACAACCCACAAACTCCACCTGCATCCCTTGTGCTCTCCCCTGGACGGGGTGGACATGGCTGTCCCACACTTCTCATTCAATCCCAGTCCTTCAAAAGCAGATCCCACCAGGAATTCAACATGTATCTTTTCCTGCCCCTATTTTTCCTAGTAAATCGCTGTGTCCATCACTAACTCTCAACAAGACACCTTCCATAGACAGGTTTTAAACTGTTGCTTCATTACCATGAAATATTTCCCTTTACGTGAATCATTCCCATTTAAACTGATTAAAATTGATCTCTCCTCCTACCAACAGAGCCATATAGTGAAAGGAAAAGTACCACTCAGGTGTGTACGTACCTCGAGCCTGCTGCAGAAGGCACAGAGCCATCAGGGTTCCCACCCTCCAGCCACACACGGCAAAGTAAAGCTTTCCACTTGTCATCAATGTCTTTCCTTGATCCCTTTTCATGGTGTTGCCTTTGTGAAGCGGTGTGAATTCCAGAGGATTGAGGAGTTCAGGACCTGCAGACATGCGCCCTGCCTCTCTTCCTGGTCCAGCCCTGCAGGAGAGGAGCAGGAGTGAGTTTTGGAGGAAAGGCAAGGTAAAGGTTGCAGCACTGCGCCCTCCAGTGCAGCACAGGTGAGCCCTGCCACGGGGAAAGAGCACCTCCTTAAAACACCGACCTTTGCTACTTACCTGGCTGGCTGTGAAATATTAATAGGACTTAAATAAGCTTTCAGTGCAGGAGAGATCTATTAATAACCTAGCAACAATAAACACAGTGGGATGGGGTGCTGTGGGAGCCTGGTGTTTACAGGAGAACAAAGACTTTCTCTCATGACATTTTTCAGGAGTGAGGGAATTGCTGTATTTTACAGCTGGGGGAGTAAAGTGCAGAGATAGGAAACATCTGCCTCCTCCCAGTGTGGGCAAAGGTGTGTGTGCTTGGAATGGCTGAGCCACAACGGGAGAGAAGGGGGGAATACCTGGATCAGGCATTGTTTGGCACTCAGCTCTGCTGCTTTCCCATCACAGACACTGCCCTGCCTGTGCTATCAGCAAGGGGAATGAATCAATGAAGTTACCACGCAGGAGATTTGTATCAGCTTAGAGAAAAGGGGTTTTCCCAGGTCTTCTCCAGATGGAAAACTCTCCCAGCCCAGCAGACAGCCCCTTGCTGTAGCTGGAGTGTCAGGCTCTTGGTACAAAATCACAATTTCCTCCAAAAATCTCCATTTCTTCTTACACAAGTTTCTATTACCGTAGCTGTTTTGCTACCTCTGTTTAATTTAATTTAATTTTTACGGAGTTTCTCTTTATTGTGCCAAAAAATAACTATGACCCTTTATAAGGAAAAAGCCAAAGGGAAAGGTCTGGAGGGTCTATTCCCCTTCAGCATCCAAACTGCAGAGCTACACCCAACACTGCTCTTGAGCTCCTGCAGCAGCCTGGACAGCATCGGGAGCAGTGCCAGGGCCAAGGGCTGGCTGAGAGCCCGCAGGCAGCTTCTCTCCAAGGTGACTGGGATTTTCAGCAAGCGTTTGCAAGAGGTGAATCTTATCATCGTCATCATCATCATCATCATCGTCATCATCAATCATCACCATCACCATCATCATTTCCTGTGGAACATCTGCGCTGAGCTCTGGGCTCCACCGAACCCGCTGTGCCTGCGGAGCTGTCCCGGGAGAAGCCGCCGTGTCGCTGTCCCCCTCCGGGCTGGGGTGGCCGATGCCACGAGGTGTCGCTGCCTGTCAAACAAAGCACCCTGTTCTCCAAGCGACACCGCCTGGAAAACTCGGCGAACCGCTAAAACCTCTGCTGTGCGTGGCCTGGAGAGATTCCAGAGCATCCTCTCATGGCTCAGGTGGGCACAGCACACCCAGGGTTTGGCTCTCCTGTCCCTCCAGCCTTTGTTTCAGCCCGGGGGTGCCCGGGAAGGGAACGGATTGGGTGCTGGCAGGAGCAAGACTGTCACCCGTGTGTGACAGGCAAGACACAGGGCTGTACCCATTTTTCTGAGACCCTGCTGTGGGGTCTTGTGATGCCTTCAGGATACAGGCAGGGCTGGTGCTGCTGCAGAGGACTGATAACACCCTTCATCCTTGGGCAAATCATGCAGCTGTGCCTCTGTTCTCCCACTGTTTTACTCCTATGGAGCATAAATATTCAAATATTCTTAACCAAGAACCACCTGGATGCAATCCTAAATGTGCTTAAGGATGACCCTGTTTGACCCCACTGTGGTCCTTTCCATCTTGATAAAGGATGTGCTCCTTTCTGTGCTTTGGGATGTCCCAAGTTTCCCACCCTGAGAGGACAACTTGGGCAGTTCTTGCACCCAGCTCTCCCTTCCTTGCCCTGGCTGATGCAGGTCTGTGGGATGGCATCTGAGCCATCCAGGAACTCCCAGTGTGGAAACATCCCCACCCTGTGGCTCTGGCAGGAGGAGACACATCCCAGGGACAGCCTGACACTGTCACCTCCAGCAGCTCCAACCCCATCCTGACTTTGGGGAGTTTGAACCTTCTTCTCTATCCTGGGAAATCTTTGTTGGAGGCTTAGTTCTGACTTTGAACTGTGGCACTTGATCTTCTGTGCATCAGCAGGGGAATTTTTTTCCTCTTCTTGCTCAGGAACAGCTCTGACACACAGGCTGCTGATGGTTGGATTTGAGGGGAATTATTCTGGAAGGTTCACAAACCAAATATGGGGAGATGATGGGATTAGCAAAGGATGAAATGCTACTGAGAATGAAGAGGTTAAAAAATCTGCAGAGCTGGGTGATGCCAGATGGTAAAACAAAATACAGCAGTGTCCCCTTGACCCAGACAGGCATCTGGGCAACCTGTCACCAGGAGGAAGAGAACAGAATGGGCTTGATTTGTTTTTAAACTGAGTCTGAAAAGACTCAAAATGAAAACCAAAAGCAAAAACAAACCCATAAATTTTTTCCCCATACAAGTGCTATGAATCATTTAATCTCCTTTATTTTTTCTTCTGAGGGAGGGTTTTTACAGGAACTTGGGTCTTTTCCTGCACACAGCAACTGGAGCTGACACAGTTCCTGATACAAGGGCCACGATTTAAAGAGTCTGTGCATTTAATAGTCTGCTCCTAAAGGTGAGGAGAGTACAGGTAATCCTGTAAGGACACCTGGGCCTGTTGGTCAGTATTTATGGGGCACTATTTAGGCCACATTTATGGGATGCTGGTAGGGCCCTGCTCCCCTTGGCAGCAGCATTTCCTGGTGCTGCAGCTCTGAGCTGGCTCCACTTTACCTTGGCCAGGACCTGCAGCTTTTTGGGTGCAATCTGTGGTGTGCAAACACAGCATCTGGAGTCCTTCTGTGTAACATTAAAGGCACAACTCTTGAGCAAAGGCAGGACTTCTGGAAGTTCAGCTGATTCCCAGATCCCACAGGGATTGGCACAGGAAGGGGCAAAGGGTTGTGCTTGGTTGAGTTCTGCCAACGAGCAGAATCCTTTTCTACCACTATCAGTTAAATACAGCAGTTAAACAGATATCACTTGAAGTCCAAACTACAACAAAGGAGGCAATTTGGATCCTGCCTTGATCACAGACAACCTTTTCCCCGGGATGTTTGGATGACCCAGTGGGCTCCAGCTGATCACCTGTTTTCAGCTGCTTCTCTGGCTTTCCCTGAAACCTGTCCCTTCCCTTCCCGGTGCCTTTCCATTCCGCTGGGAGCAGGCAGGGAGCAGGCAGGGAGCCTGCCTGGACACGCAGCGCCGGCGAAACTGCCGAGCACAGCCAGGGAAACACGTGCTTGGCCACAAGGAGCAGCTCCAGCCCCACGGGAACGGCCCGGGGGCACCGAGCCTCCCGAAACCCCCACTCCCCCCCAGCAGCGTGGGAAAACTGCTGGGGACCCTGCATGTTCCAACAGAGAGAGGCTTCATTCCAGCAGCCTGCCTGCTGCACTCCCTGGGCCAAACGGTGCTCCTGGGGGTCATCACAGCACTCGGAGCTTTGGGAGAATTCCCTCGCCGTGGGATCTGATGTCACCCCCTGGGAGGGGTTTCTCTCCTGGCTCGGGGCACTGGGGTGCTGGAATACTGGCCCTGGCTGTGAAACTGCCCTGGATGGCAGGAGGGAGCAGGGATCTCTGCACAGCCCTTGCAAAAGGGAGATGAACTTTCTCTTGCATGGATTTTACCAAAGTGAGTGCACACACCAGGAAGGAGGAGTGTGGCACAGAGCTGGAGTGTCCAGGGAAGGAAATAGAGCTGGGGAAAGAGCTAGAGCAGCTGAGGGAGCTGGGAGGGCTCAGCCTGGACAAAATGAGGCTCAGGGGGACTTTCTCACTCCCTACAACTCCCTGGCAGGAGAGTGTGAGGTGGTTTCAGTCTTTTCCCAGGGAACAAGTGACAGGACAAGAGGAAACAGCTTCAGGTTGCACCAGGGGAGTTTTAGATCAGATATTAAGGAAAACTTCTTCACTGAAAGAGTTGTAAAGCAATTGAACAAGCTGTCCAGGAAGAGGTGGAGTCACCAGCCCTGGAAGTGTGCAGAAATCATGTGGATGTGGCATTTGGGGACATGGTCAGGTGGAGAATGTGGTGGCAGTGCTGGGTTGACAACAACCTTAAAGATCTTTTCCACCCTTAAAGATTCCATGATTCCATAACATGGGGATGCCATGAATCTTTAATTGGAACATCATCAGGAGAAGATGAGTTCCCTGCAGAGGAGGATGTGCAGGGAGCCCAGGGAGGATTTCCAGGCACCTTGGCCAAGCCTGGGAGATGCTTTTCCCCCGCAACCACCAGTGGCAGCAGCTTCCTGGTGGGGTGGGAAGTCTTTGAATGTTTGCAGTGTTTTGCATTGCAGTATTTGGATGCCAAAGCTATGCAGTGCTGTAAAAGTTAATTAGCCAAATAACTAATTAAAGACTTCTCCCTTTTATTGTTGCCAGCTTGCAAATCAGAAAGGGGCTTGTGTCAAAGTGAATCCAGCCACACACCCCAGTGAAAGAAGTGATAAACCATTCACAATCCAATTACCTATTCTGGGACTGGAGAGGGAAAATCCCATCCCTGTCTGGGGGGAAGGAAGGTCCTGATCCCATAAAGCACCACAACTGACCCAGCTGAATGCTTCTCCAAGGGGCTCTTGCTGTGGAGGGAACAGGACAGGATTTATAGGTGCCAGGGGAGGTTATGGGGCTGGAAGAGTCCCCATGAGGGTGACACATCCTTGGGGACCTGGTGTGACCTTCCTGGTGAAGGTCCAGGATGGGGTTTATGGGACTCTGAGCTGAGAGGAGACTGAAAGGACACAAGTGTGGCACTGGCTGGTGGCTCTGCAGTTCTGCCACCAGAGAGGTCCCTGACTGTTGAGGGTTCCACTGGAATGGGGAAAGATCTCACTGGACAACCAGCCGTGGATAATCTCTGATAATCTCCCATAATCTCCCATTTCTCTGTGTCACCACACGGGAGATTCATAACATTTTTATAAAAAATCCATCAGGAGCATCACCCTGTGGCCCAACCTTGCCAGTGGTGTCAGAAAGCACTCGCAATGTCCTGCCCTGGCACTGCTGGGGTCACTTTGGCCCTGGGGAACAAGCAATGACAGGGTGGAGGGCAGAGGAGCTGCGGCTGCTCTGCTCTGCTTTGGCCCCCAGCCAGCAGACAGACGTGCTGTAACCAAGTGGCACCAGGCCCAGAATTTCCAGGAGGGGTTGAGCTCCCATCCCAGATCCGGAGGGGCCCAGATTTCCAGCAGCCCTTCACACGTGCTGGGTGCACCCAGGGTCTGCGCTCTTGTGAAATCCCAGCCCGGCTCAGGGTGGCTGAGTGCTTGAAATTCCACCGAGCTGCCCTTCCCCACCGAAAAAAGAGGGGAATTGAGCAATTCCAGCCTGGGTTGGTTTTGTGCTCCCATCCTGAGGAGCTCACGTACTCCCCGGGGCAGCCACACAGGGCATGATGCTGCTGTCACCACTGCCTGGCACTTCTGACAGCCCAGAGTTTTGATGACAGCACTGCTGAGATCAGTCCGTGGCACATTTACACCACACGGGGATCTGGCCAGAATCCTGATACTGGGAGAATACTCTTCCCACCCCCGCTGCTATCAGGCCCAGCCCTCAGATGACAAGAATTTAATTTAAAGGCTCAATCTCTTGTCTGAACAGCTCCCTCCCTCCCCCACTCTGATGAGAGGAAAATCTTCGGAGAGGCATCCAGGCGAGTGGGAAAGCTCTGGAGAGAGCTGTCTCTTGCCCTTTAGCCATCCAGAGAGGAAGAGCTCATCTGAATGAAATGAGGATCAATCAGAGAGAGGCATGGGAAAAGCTGGGAAAAGGAGCCTCCAGTGATGTATATTCATGGGGGGGAAAACCTCCCCCAGACATGCAGGAGCTTTGATGAAAACCCTCCCAGCTGTGCTGGGCCTTTGAAGTGACACAGCAGAAGAGCATTCACGATTAGCCAAGAGATAGAGGCAGATGAGTTCTCAATCAGCTGAATCCTTCTCTTTAGGACAGACTTTCAAGCTCACTTTTTATAACTCCTTCCAAAATTAATGAGAATCATCTGCACGGCACCCCAGCCTTCTCCTCCCCTGCTTCCTCCCCCACCCCAGATAACCTACAAAGCCAGAATCCCATTCCCAGAGGGCAGGGGATGGGGTGGCCTTGGTGTTTCCTGCTGCAGAGGATAACTGGGAGAAGTCTTGAACCAATATCAGGAAAGAAAACTCTGATGCAAATGGGTTACTCTTTTATTTTTCACCAAATTTTGGGTTCTGAGACACAGGGATTGAGTTGAAGTGTCAGCATTTCATCAGCAGTGTGTCTCCCACTCCTACCTGCTCCCCTCATCTGAATCTTTCAAAGCTGAGTCTAAAATCTGTGCTCTGGCTGTGTTAGAGCTGATTTCATCATTTGCAGGGGTGAGAGGGATGAATCCCCAACATTGCAGTGGAATTCTGGATCACCCACATGGATCTGCTACCCAAGGAGCTGAACCTCATCCCTGGAGTTTGCATGAACACCCAAAGAGGATTCCTACTGCTGGAAGATTCATAACCTCAGTGCAAAGGTCTGCTCTTCCCAAAATGCAGAAATGCACTTTCACCTGAGCTGGGTGACCTGCTCAGCACAAAGTCCTGAAGTTCCTCCTAGGAAAATGCTCAGGGAGTGCCCAGGAACCCAAGCCCGGGTCATTTCCCCCACTCTGTGCCCCTTCCCCGCGGGTGGCTCCTCGCAGGGACACCTAATGGGAAGAGGCAGATGCAATCAGCCAAGTCAGATGTGTTTAACACACTTCAAGGTGCGTTGGCAGCTCCACATGATCAAAGCCTCCCTTGTGATGCAGTGGCATTGCCAGGGTGTTTTCTTTTAACTCTATCAGATAAGTTGAAAGAAAATCAGTTTTGATGTTGTAAGAAACCAATTTGGGAATGGTCAGAGACAAAAAGTTGCTCAAGAGTTCAGTTAACTGAGAGCAGGGGCATTGCCAAGGCTGAGAGGGAAATTGCCTATTCGTGCTCCGTTTGGTGATAAAGTGGCCTGATTTTCACTTTCTTCAGTGATTTTACAAGTTCACAGCTGAACTGGGAGTGTGAAATATCACAGATTTGAAATGGGAGGTCTTGATCCCTGAGAATCACTCTAAAATCTCCCCTGATGATGACATGACAAGCCTCCACCCAGAAGGATGGTTCTTCCCAAGCTCTTTAGTGCTAATGGCACTTGGGTACATGCAGGCAGCAATGAGGAAATGTCTTCCCAGGTGCCTTTGTGCTCCTAGGAGTGTGTTTGCATTAAAAATACACATTTCTTATACAGATGTGTTGTGCAGGATGGTGTGGGTTGTGTCTGGTGGTAACCTGGAGGAACACGAAATCTTTATAACCAAGCTTGGGGACAACCAGCTCAGTGAGGTGCCAGGATGGTCATTTTTCCCTGCTGTCACTGGTTCCTGATGGATCCAGCTTCACCTGATAGGTGCTTATCAGTGGTCCCTTCCAACCTGGACCATTCTGGGATTCTGCACTTTTCTTTTTCCCCCTCTTTGAGAACATTTTGTGTTATTCTCCCATTGTGTTTTCCTGCCTTCCTTTGGCAGTGTCTTAGAAGTGTGAATTTGAAATGAGCTACTTAAATCCCTTTGGATTCCATTATAACTGGAGTGGTCCCTACAGACTCAATTAGAATCAAATAATCCAATTAAAATTCTTTGGATTTACTAAAATTTAATTGAAACTGGTTTCAGATTAAATTACTTGGTTATGATCCTGAACTGGAGCATCTGCCTGGAGTTCACTGCCATTTTACTGACCTATTTAAATTATTCCCATTCACGAGCTCAGATCATTTCCCTTAATTTCCACCAAGCTCAAGGAATTTCAGAATCCACCTGAACTGACACCACTGGACCTCAGAGTTTTTCATAGCCTTCAGCTATTTGGGAGAGGAGTGAGGATGCTGAAAGTGGAGGAGGATGCTGAAAGTGGAGGAGGCTGCTGGCATGACCATTGGGAAACACCTCCAAACATCACAGTGCCTTCAGCAGGAGAGGAAAGGACAGTTCTGTGGCCTCTGAGAGTGGGGAGAGTGGAGCAACAGCTCAGGAGAGCCTCACCCAGCCTGTTGGAAGGAGATCATTCTTCCTGGTTCTGTGCAGCAGGCAGGGATTTGTAGCAATGTGGATTTCCTGGAGCTGTCCTTTAGGAAAGAGCTGACTCGGTGGAATGTCAGCACCGCTGCCACCAGATGTGTCCTGTCCCCAAGCTGTGGCACCCAGAGTGTCCCCTGGCACCTCCCAGCTGTGGGGAAGGTGGAAAATGAGGAAAAGGGAAGGAGCCCAACCACGAACCAGCCTTGTCCTGGACATTCCCACTGAAATGCTGAGCACAGGAGGAGGACACAGCTGCTCACAGCCTGGTTTTCACACAGATCCCGTGGAATCTGACAGCAAATGGGCCAAACGCTCTGCCCTTACCCCAGGGATTGCTCTTTCTTCATGGAAGAGCCTTTCCCCTCTCACAAAACCCTCTCTGGTGGGCAGGGCAGGGCAGTGTCTGCTCTCTGGGGAGCTCATGCATGCCAAGATCTTTAGAAAGGCAGGAGACACCTTCCCTTTACCTGAGCCAACAAAAATGTCACGTCTTGAGAAAATCAAATGAAATCTAAAGTGCCATCTGGCCTGCAAATATAATCCAGGGGGAGTTTTTAAAGGGGCCTCAGATTTTCAGTTCTAACCTTTCCTGAAAGGAAAAAAGGATTAAAAAAATCAGCTCTCAGTGCATTATTTATTTTTTTTTACGGTGGGTTTGTAGACACAAAGACAACATTGGATCTCTGCCCTGAGCTCTGCTGAGCCCCAGTGCAGAAATGTGGCAGTTTGAACCTGCTGGTGTTTGTTCACACTCTCCAGCCTGGCTTACCTGACAGGAGAGTGACTGTGAGCATCCAGAGGGTTGGCCAGGGAGGGAAGAGTTATTTCAGCCTCGGGAGAGCAACTTTGTGCTTTGCCAAGTGGTTCTGCTGGGAAAACTCTGAAAGAACCTTTCAGGCTTAGTTTACAGCCCAGCCCAAAGCAGAATTGTATGGAAAGCCTGGGAATGCCTTACACTGGGACATTGCCCCCCAAGGCCATTACCTAAGTGCCATTAAATGCTGTATTTTTATCAGTATAAGAGCGTCAGTATGGCAGAGGGAGTTCTGTGTTCTTCATGGATCAAACCATTGGGTTTTGCTCCCCAGTCTGGCTTTGGGTAAGTCACCACTCTGCCTGAGCAGTACTACCCCCATTATATGAACAGTGTATCAGGAAAAAAATGTTAAGGGAATTTTTTTTAAATTTAAAAGAAATAAATGCCAAAGACAAATTCACTTTAAGTTTTCCCCCCTCTTTTGGAGCAAAAATAGAAAATTAATTTTTTTGTTGTTTCCCACCCTGCATGTTACAGATTTCTCCTGGAGATGAATGGGGCTGTTTGAGCACTGATTACATATCTGCAGTTTTATACAACACCAGCCATCATTTCTACATAGTCTGTGCCTTGAATTGGATAGAAATGTCTTTTTTACTTGACAAAGCCACGTGGTTTCTCTACCTGTTCCCGCAGCCGCTGCAAAACAAGGATTACAAAAGTGCCTCGGTGGCTCCACAACCCGCAGCGAGCAGCGCCCGCCAGCGCCGGCCGGAGCAGCTCATTAGCTGCTCTAATTAATCCTTGCCTTCGTTAGGCCACTCCGGGGCGCGTGGGTGGGATGGGCTGCTGCTGTTTGTGGGTTCTGCAGGACAAACAGCTCCACCCTGGGCACTGCGGGGGGAGAGGAGCTCTCCTGTCCTGCTGTGGATCAGATCCACCTCCCCGGGGTGTCCTGAGTGTCCTGAATGTCCTGAGCTCTCCGGGCATTGAGAGGGACCCTCTGTCCCCTGTGCTGTGCTCCAACAGCCATCCTCTTGCATCAGGACAAATGCCATTCCCTACCCCACTCCACGCCCTCTTCATCTCATTTAATTCTGCAGAATTAAAGGCAGAAGAACCTTTCCTCCTGTCCGGAGGAGTGTTTGACCTGCAGAAAAAGCAGAAGGTCAGGGTTTTCCCCTGCCCCTTCCCTTGGATGATTTGACAATCCACATTTCTGCCCTGAAACCTGTCCCTGCAAAACCCTCCATGAACATATTTGAGGAGAGAAATGTGGCACTGATTGCTGCAGCTTCCCTCGAGTTTGAGCCCAAAAAAGCCCGGAGTGGAGCAGCCATGGGCTGTCGGTTGTGAAAGAGGATTTTTAGCAGCCAAACCTGTAGTTATGAAATGAATCCTGCCTCAAATATAACAGAGGAGGATCATAGAGGCAGTTACTATAATTACTCCGAATGATACTTACACTTACCCATACGTTAGTTCCATATAAACCTTTTTTATTCCCTGTGCAAACAATGAATAATCAGCACCCTCCATGGCTGCCTTTTGCAGGATTACATCATGTTCCCCGGGACAAAGACCATCTCTTTGAACAGCACTTGCACCCAGATTTGCAGGGCGTTGAGTGCCACTGTAATAAAAAGCTTGTCCAAATTGCCAGGGAATTCATTAACATCAGGAGGGACAAGTTATCTGTAGGGCAAAACTGTTCCCAGTGGACCTTTTCATTAGCTTTTTATTGGAGTGTAATTTTCTAGGGTGTTATTTCGCTTTATGGAGGAAATCTGTTTCAGGCTTGTTGCTTTTGCCACTCAAATTGTAGGGCACGAATTTAGGGGCTCTGCTGGGAGAGAATTTCACTGTTTCTGAAGGGTTTTGCCATTCACCTGCAGTCGTTTCCCTATGAAATACCTTTCTCCTACCTCTGTTTTGGCACCTGCTCAGCCCTACGTGAGTGAAATGCCTCTCTCAGCCTTGATTAGGCATCAGGCATTTGCTTGTGAAAACAACAGCTCCGTTTTTCCTCCCAACGTCATTTTTCCTGCAGACAAAATCGGATTTATTGCATAAACAACGTGTTCACTATAGCTAAGGTGAGTTGGTGGTTAAAAGCAACTGTGGTTTACATCCCTTTCCAGCCCACCAAAGCCCAGCCCTCTGGTTTGGGCTGATGCATTCCCGCTGACAGCAGTAATTTCTAGTGACAGATACAGAAATGTCCTTAGGGAAAACACAATAGTGATGGAAGTTTCCTGTGGGAAAAAAGTTCTTTTTATTTTTCTTCTTCTTCTTCTTTTTTTTTTTTTAAGTGCTTTCACCTTTTCTACTTTTTTTTTGTTTTTTTCTCCTTTCGGTACAGTTTCGTGACAGGTGTTCCAAAGCTCTTCATCCTCTTAATTCCCCCACAGTTTCCCCTTCACCTTACGAGGAACAATCAAGTTCTTTTAGGATCAAACCTGAAAAATCGGCTGTGCTTTCCAACTGCATTGGCTCCAAGTGCCAGCTGTGGTCTGCATTTGCTGCAATCACTGGAAAAGCCACACCTCTGTATGAAACACTGTCTTTTGCATAGCAAGTGATACTGTGAGTTAAGTAGGATTGCACAATTCAGACTCTAATCTTGACACCAACGATAGCATCAATTCTGAGTCAGAACCCTGTTTTCCCGTATCTCAGACACAGGATATTTTTTGCACGGCAAATGGCAAAAATTTACATGTATGTAAATGAGTTTAATCTTGATCCCACTGCTCTTGAGTGAGTCCTGGGTCAGGGAAGTCTCCCACTGGATGCAAATGGTTGTTTGTGAATCCCAGGTGGAACAAAGGTGGAACAGCCCTGCTTGAAGGATCCCAAAATCTGAGGGATTGCAGTAAACAAAGGGGAGGAGACTCAGAGGGGAGGAGGGAGGTTACAACAGCACAGATCCTGAGATTCACCTGTTGTTCTAAACCATTTGGTTGGGTCATAGTCCAGAACCCAAAAAATTCATTAAAACAACACTGGGAGGTGATAACATTGTACCTACTTACAGCAGGGGTAAATTACAGCGTGTCAGAGCACGGAAATGAGTAAGTGAAGAACTGCCCACAGCTCCAACCTGTAAATAACTGCCCAGCTGGGGCCACACTGCCTGAACCTCACCTGGCCATACCTGAGACAACAAAAAGTGCAGCTCTTTCAGCCTGGGAGTCCATCAGCCTCATTAAAACCCCAGGAGCTTGTGCTGACAGGCGAAAACTTGGCACAAATACTCACCACTTTTAATCTGTTTGTCTCATTGATCACCACAGTTTCACCAAACTCCAACCCAGTTTTCTCTGCCTGAAAGTAGCTTGAGATTTGTTGCTTTGAGTGAGGTGTAGATATGTGTTTAAGTGCATCTCTGTTTTGCAGTGGTGGAAGGAGGTTTAGAGAAGATAATGCTTCTCACTTGGAATCTTTGCCTTCCTGAAATGCACAGAGAAATCCTGGAAAGGGAGAATATCCCTCACTGCAAATCCTTGACTAAACACTGGGAGATCTTCATATCTGCAGGAGTGCTTCACACCATCAGGATTTCTGTTTTGTAGGGAATGTACTTCAACATCAAACCTTTAATTCTGCCCTGAAAATTATTGGTATTTTAAACTGTTTTGGCTCCTGCAGCCCTAATGCCATTCCCAGAATGTTTTCTTTGAGGCAATATGGAAGAAAATAATTAATTGATACATTTACTGATTTGCCTTTCGGTATTTTGCTGTAATAATGGCAACTATTAGCCCTGATAACGAGGAACATGTATCTTAATGGGAAATTAATTGCTGTTGTAGTAGAGGCCCAGGACCCTGTCTGGAGCTGGAGCAGCTCAGAAATCCCTGTCCCAAAGAGCTCAGCTACGATGGGATGTGTCATCAACATGTTCCTGTAGCTTTCTTGCTTCTCCTTGGAGTGTTCAGTGATCAAATTCCTGGGTTTTGTTTTGATCAGGTGAGTGACTAAGAGATTTCTGCTGTAATTGCTGCTTGTTCCTCTGGGTTTGATTACAGTGTGGTGATGTGAGGAGCAGAAGGCTGATGGCACATGGAGCAATGCCTTGTTTTGGCTCTGACTGGTGAAATTGTGCAGGGGAAGTGACAAACAGCCCTCTGGGAGTCTGGATGGAGCTCTCAGCTGTGTCATTGTCTCCTGACATCTCCACAACTCCCTGCCAGGAGGGTGCAGCCAGGTGGGAGTCAGGCTCTGCTCCTGGGGGACAGGGACAGGACAAGGGGAGCAGCCTCAGGCTATGCCAGGGGAGGGAAACAGGGGGAATTTCTCCATGGAAAGGGTGGTCAGGCCTTGGAAGTGCCCAGGGAGGTTTGCTGTCCCCATCCCTGCAGGTGTCCAAGGAAGGCCTGGAGGTGGCACTCAGTGCTCTGGGCTGGGGACAAGGTGGGTGTCAGGCACAGCTTGGCTCAATGACCTTGAAGATATTTTTCAACCTCAATTATTCCATGATTTTGTGATTCTAAGTTGGGTCTTTTTTGGGAGGCATTTTTGGCAGGATTCCCTAGGGTTTTTTCTCAGCAGACAGTCCATGGTGGATCCTGTAAACTCTTGGATCCTATTTGCTTTACATCTGCATTTGGAACAAACTCAACTCCAGATAAACTAGGTGGGATGGAGGGAAAGAGAGTTGTCCTCAAAGTCCTGTATAAAACCATCCTCAGAGAGCCTGGATCTGGGATAATGCTGCAATTCCCTATTTTCTCCCTGGCCATGAGGTGTTTTAGACTGGGATCTGTGTGGGAGGAGCTGGAAGTTCAGAGCCGCTGCTCGGGGAACTCTACAGTTACTTTAATTGGGACAACTGTGCTCCAGGATTCTGCTGAGGCCCAGTGTGTTCATTAGAAATTGATGGTTATTACAATTAATAACACACCGAAATTAATTACTGAGAAGAAAAATTATGGCCATGTTGATCCATCCATGAGAATGAGAGCAGAGATTCCTCCCGTGGCACTTTCCTCTCTTGCTGTTTGTTCTGTTTTCCAGGAGGTTCCCAGTTAATGCTCAGAGTGACAGTTGGATGTATTTATCTGATGTAATTCATTCCCCTCTGCAGCCCCATCTCCAAACAACAAAGCAGGAGAAAAGAACTGCTCAGCCACCCCTTAATCCATCCCGAGCCAGGCAGAGACGCTCTGAACTGGCCTGACAGGAATGATGAGTGACAGAGCTGGGGGCCCTGCAGGGAAACCTGCCAGCCTTTGGTCCCATAAACCACCTAATCCCTCTGCAGCTCGGTGGCTTTGGAGCTGCTGGAAGTGTTCTGGGGCACGAGATGTTGTTGGGCTCTTGAGCCTTCCTGATGTCTGGGGTTTTATCTGCTGATTATGGGGGAGTGTGTGCCTGAGACCTCAAAAAAATGGGATTTGATCTGGAGGTGGGAATTCACTCAGAGCAGACAGGAAAACTGAGGCAGAGTGACTTATCCAATAGATAAATGTTGAAAGCACTGGGCAGGAAGGAGGTCACTGAGGAGTTCTTCCAGAATAATTTTTGGACTGAATTTTATGCATTTTTTTCCAGTGTGGACTGATAAAATCTGCTGACTCTCATCCAGAGTTTATCATCAAAAGCAGGGGAGGGTCAGGGACATTCTGTGGAAGGAGCAGGGTCACCCTCAGAGCAGCAGAGCACACAGGGCATTCAGAGCACAGAAATGCAAATTCGGGCACTCAGGGATTAATAACTGATCAGCTACAAACAGGGCATGTTTAATTGGGAGGCAGCAAGCGTAGGGAAAGGGCTGGGTGTGCTGTGGTGATCTGTGAGCACCAGGCAGGGGGAGAAGACTTTTCAGACGAAGGACAGTAGTGACAATGAAGTGAATTCAGGCTGACATTGAGAGACTTTCCTGCCCAGCAGAGATAAAACATTTTGGAGACATCCAGCAAACTTCCTGCCCTCCCTGTGTCAGCAGCTGGGGAGTGCTCAGGAGGAAGAGGAGTCCAGATCCAGCCACAGATCCACCTTCAGCCACCAAAGGTGGGAATTTAAAATCAGCTCCCCAGCCAGTGCAGGATCTTTGTCTTTTACCTGGTATTTCTATGGATGGTGAAACTCCTGCAGAATGCACCCAGCCACTTGAGCAATGCTGTGGATGGGAGGAGAAATTCCTCCCTTGTCCCAGAGGCCACCAGCTCGTGCCCTCAAGCAGGAGCTTTCATTACCCCATTTTTCCCCGTGGGTTATAGGACTGCCAGTGTTATTTGCAGTTGTAAAATTTTCCAACTCAAGTTTGAAACCCCAGCGTTGTTTGTCTCAGTCTCCTTCCTGTGGCAAATTCCTGTGCTCTGGACTCAGCTCCCTGGAGGAGCCCATCCTGTCAGCAAACACTGTAGAAATTGTGGGAGTAATCTAATTTCATCGGTTCTTTGGTTCTAGATTTTATATTTGTTTCCAATAAAACAAATTGGAAAAAGCAGCTCCCTGTGAGCTGATAACAGTTGGGATTACACACCTGCCAGCCCTGCTCTCACCAACAGCTCCACAGGCTCACTTGGGGGCTGTTTTATTCCATTTTTTTCTTTTTTTAAGTCTTACTTCTGTCTTTTTTCTGCCCTGCTCCCCTCCTGGGTTTGATGCTTTGCTGACAGGGAGAATCCCTGCTGGGTCATGGATGAGCATCAACTCTTCAAAAGCAAAACCCTGCAGGGCTGCAGATGCAGAGCACACCGAAGCATGTGAGGAATGATGGATTCAGCAGTCTGGATTCCCCTCATCCTGCAGCCAGAGAAGGCACTGAGACTGTTCAGGACAGGCAGGTAACTCAGCTGGATGCTGAGGATGCTTCTCCCTGCTTGGCTCTCCCACCATGGCAGGGAATTCCTGCAGCAAAACAGAGCCTGGCCCTAGTTCTCCCCTGAAAACTCAGGTTCAGAGCCAAGGCTGTGCTTTGGGAGCAGAGGAACCGAGTGCTGGTGCTCAGGGGGTGTGGAAGAGGCAGAGAATGTGACCTTCAGCGCCACGAGCTCAACCAGAAATCCCCAGCGCGATGTTTTGACTTTCATCAGGACTCTCCAGATGTGGAGGGGCCTCTGTGCGATGGTTGGCAGCGATAACCGGGAACATGTAAATAAATCCAGCGCTGTCTCTCCCGAGATCCCAGCTGAGATGGGGAGGGCTGTAAACTCCATTTGTAGCTCTCATTTACATGATCAGATGGGGCAGGCTGGTAACAAAGGGTGCAGCTGCCTGCCCCACAAACTGTCTCTGAGATCAACTGATTCCCTCACCCCCCGAGGTGCTGGAGTCTTTAATCTCCAGCTCCATGGAGATGCTCCATGCAATTAGCACCCATGCTCATTACTCCCTCTTGCTCCATTCTTACCCAAAGCCCTCTAGATAAAAGGGGAGACGTTGAAAGCTCAGTTTTCTGTGGCAGTTTCCTACTCGGTGCAGTTTTACCCCGCCTCTCCTTTCTCCCTGGCTCTGAGAATCTCCCAGATTTGTTTGTGGTTTTCATTTTTTCACAGGAAGTTCAGACTCTCCTTTCCCTTATTAGGAACGTCTGTAATTCCATCTCCTACACATCCATTCTGCCATCCTTAAAAAACTTTTCCTACACACCTTTCTGCATCCCAGCCCCAGCTGGTTATGATCTTGTTCCCCCACTGGGTGGCTGCTTATGTGTTTATTTGCAAAACTGCATGGAGGTCTTTCAAGAGGAAGATATTTTCATTTAATTTCCAGATGTCCTTGCTCCACAGAGAGGCAGAAATTTTGCAGAAGTAAGATCTGAGGATTGGTTTTTCCCAGTCTCAACCAGAATCTGAAAACAGGAGTTGTTATCTTGGCTCTGCTGCTCTCTCAGCTTTGAGTCTGTTTTCTCCAGTTATCAATAGAATCAATAATTGGTATATATCCCAGTGATGCTGAGATCTTTAATTTCATGGTCCCCAGAGTGTTTCTCATCCACTGCTCTCTGAGGCAGAGCTAACTGTTATTGTCCAGGGAAATAAGATTCTGGAGTAAGTCCTGGCTCTTCCCAAGAGAGAAGGAATAAAGGGATGGGGATCAATTCCTTTGAACCACAAACTCCCAGGGGATTTGCATGGCTTCTGCAGATGGTAACTGGGAAAAGGAGGGTTGTTGTCAGTTGGTTTGAACTGGTTTTATAGAGAACAATGGAAATTCAGAGAGCTCCTCATCCCAAAGAGGCTGAAAACTCCTGATGGCTCAAAATGGGTCAACACTGGGGTGGAAGAAGTCAACAAAGACTTTCTCCAACTTTCATGTGAGTTCCTTTGTGACTGTAGCCCTGTGGGATGTTCCAGGGATGGGTCAGCTCCCGAGAATAATCCTGGAACTGGTGAATTTTAAGGAGCTCTGATTTTAATTCATATAGTTTAGTTTCTGTGGTTTACATCAAAAGGCACCAAAATGCTGGGAAAACCTCTGGAGCAGCCACACCTCAGTTTAGAGCAGGGCAGTTCATTCACACCTCCTTCAGTGCTCTTCCTTTTAAGCTGCAGTAATTGTTTTAATAAACAAAACAGTTTTCTTTCGAGAACATTCTGCCCTTTGAGCTGCCAGTCACTTACTGTGTCTCCCTATTGCTTTGTTTTTCCTTTCTCTGACTCTGTTTTTAGATTTTTATTGAGTTTGAGATGGATTTCTCAGAGTCATTCAGTATTCCCAGCTCTCCAAATCCTACAGCTGGACACCCAAATGGGGCAAGGAACCCTAAAAATAGGGAATTGCTGTCTACTTACCTGATCTGCATGCACAAAGTGACATTTTTATGTGCAAATGCACCTTCTTAGATATGTAACTGGTTAGGTGTATATTTAATTTCTCTTTCAAATATTCCACCAGTTCCTTCTGCCGCTTTCACTTGCTGCAAATTAGGGTCAGTGTAATTAAACTGCATCTTCAGTGAAAACTGGTGGGAGCAAGGAGACAATTGGGTTTATTGTCTGGGTGATGAGAAAAAAAAATCTCCATTTGCTGTGCTGAGATAGTTGACTTTGCTGCATATTCGGGATATTTCCCATTCTGAGTGTAGGAAATACCTGGACAAAGGCAGCAGGAAGGTTCCTCCATCAGAGCCCCGCGTGGTGCTGACGAGCGAATTCCACACGGAGCTTGGAGAAGTGATGATTAATTTCCAGCAGTCCCGCAGAGGAAATTATCCTCGTTAAATCAATCCGGGCGAATTTCAGCTCTTGCATAAAAGGCACCCTTAATTGCCTCGGTGAATGGAGGATGAACTGCGGGACAGTGACAGGAAGTTCACACACGCCTCGCGCTGTCATTAGCCATTGCACAAGAGCCCGAAATGTTTACTCACTCGGCCAATAACATGTTTGTGCTCCCTCTTTATTTGGCTTTTTTTTGACCTTCTTTAATTGCAGCGGGAAAACATCAGCCTTGCTGTTCTGAACGAGCCCTGCCTGCTTCTGAGGGTCTCTCCCTACAGCTGTTCACCCCAATGCCATGGAGCCACAGATCCCTGTCTCTCAGTGCTCAGGAACACCAAAGTTTGTTGTCATTTCCACCCTGCCCTACTTTGAGCTGTCCCTAATCCTGGCCAGGAGCTGCCAGCAGGTTGGAGATTCCAGGCGCAGCTTTCCCTCGGCTGAGCCTTTCCCAGGCACGGGGGCAGTGAGACATTGGATTTATTGGCTGTGCAGGGTGATTTACTGACATCACACTCATCGCAGGGAAACTCTCAAGGAGCCTGTGGAGCAGAAAAGCAGCTCAGGAATGAGGCAGATGAGTGTTTAGTGGGGTTGTGACTCAGCAGGTTGCAATTGGGTCACCGAGGGGAAGGAAGGGGTGGCCGCTGTGTCTTCCCACTGGGGACAGCAGTGGAGCTGCTCAGGTTCTCTGTTGGGTGTTCATTCCCAACAGATTTTCCATCGCTGATTTTTCATCCCCCTGTGTCCGGGAAGGGCTGAGCTGGAGATTTGTCTGTCCAGGCTGAGCGCAGAGGGTTGTGTGTGGTCCCTGTCGCTTTATGGGACTTGGGTAAACACCCGTGGCTTTGTTATGTGCTGAATAGGAAAGTTAGCCCCAAATTAGCGCTAATGTGAGGTCATTTAACCTTACGGGAGGTCTTTTGAGAAATCATAATAGAGCCATGCAGGAGTCAGCCCAGCCACTCACAGAGCCCTGCAGGATTGACAAAGTGCACCATTATCATGCTGAGATGAGGTCAAAAATGTAAATACTCCGAGAGCAGCCGGGAAAAACTTTCCTCCTGCTGGGCTGATTATTCCCGAAACAGGTGCTGCTCCCAAATCCCTGTGCAATGACCACAAGCTCCCCATGTTACCCCTGCAGGAGAATTAGAAGTGAATTGGAGCCGGGCTGAGCGTCAGCATCTCTCAAAGCAGCGATTTCGTTGACACAATGAAAGGTCACGACAGCTCTTGCTCCAGTCTCATTGTCCAGCGCTGGAAACAAGAGCTGTAATTGCCGTGGAAAATAACTGTGTGTGGCTTGGTTGGGATGTGGAGCAGCCTGGGAGGGAAGGGAGCTCTCATGGTGGGTTCAGCACTGCTGTCCTCCTTGCCCGGGCAGGGATGGACCAGGCAGGGGCAGAGCACTGCTGTCCTCCTTTCCCGAGCGGGGATGGACCAGGCAGGGATAGATTTTCCAGCTTGCAGGGCAGTGGGAGCAGCGCTGGTGCTGATGTCTGATGTGGGGGGATTGTGATTCCATCAGGGTCTGCTCTGCGTGAAAGCTGTGATGACCTGTGGGACTGAAACTACCTTTAGGACAAAATTCTTCCCTGTGAGGGTGGGCAGGCCCTGGCACAGGGTGCCCAGAGAAGCTGTGGCTGCTCCTGGATCCCTGGCAGTGTCCAAGGCCAGGCTGGACAGGGCTTGGAGCAGCCTGGGACAGTGGAAGGTGTCCCTGCCCATGAGAGACATGGAAGTGTGGAGCTCTCAGTGGGATCAGAGGAGATGGAGATCAATCAATCAATCCAAACCTCTGGAGTCCTTCTCTGTGCACTGGCAAAGGGAAGAACTGAAACCTTTCCCAGCTGACTCCTTACAATATTAAACCAAAGCTTCCATATGGTTCAGCTCCACTTTCAATCCAAAAATCAGGAGAGAAGCCTTGTTCCCTCTTTCCTGGTGCAAACCTGGCTGTGCTTCCCTGAGTGCCAGCGAGCTCTCTAATTTCAGCCTTCCCAGGAGGATTCTCCAGGTTGTTGTTGAGAAATCCTTTCCTGCCAAGCAGTCAGCAGGACCGGAAGCTCCGGATCCCTTCCCATCTGGAAAGGCAATCAGACAAAATGCCAAGCCCAGGGGGCAAAATTTCAGTCTTGGTGCCAGTCTTGCTTATTACATATCTGGGTTCTGCAGCCTGCTAGACTTTCATCATGTAATTTATTTGCTTCTCAACATCCCTGCAGTTATTAAAAGCACCGTGCTCAGAGCTGCCACCCAAGGTTTCTCTAATTAGTACATCTGCCTTTCGGGGCACTCCTGGATTGTTCGTTTTACAGCTTCCCCTCGGGCCAGAATTCGATCTGGGCTCCTGGTAGCCAGGGGGGCTGCCTGGGGTCTTTAGGACTCGGGAGATCACAGGGACAAGGATCAGATAGTGCAGGGATTGGCTCTGGAGCAATGTCAGCCAAATGTCACACTCGGGTCAAGGGGCAGAGGCTCTGAATATCCTCCCCTGCCACGGTGCCAGGGGCACTTTGTCCTTGTGTGGAAGGGAAGGACAATCCCCACCCCAAAATCTCCCTGGGGAGGCTCTGCACTGCCCTGTTTGGCCTTGTCAGCAGTGAAGGTTCAAGGCTGGCTCCCCAGAGAGCATCTCAAAGGGTGGGATTAAATATTTGGGAGCAAGGAAAGCTCCTCAGGTCGTGTTGTGTTCCCCATCTGTGGTCCTGGTCAAGGTTAGCAAGTGTAACGCAATTAGAATTTTCTAATTTATCTAGAATTATTTCATTCTATGCTGAAAATCAGAGCAGCAGGTGCTGGTTTTACTGGCAATGATTAATCCTAAAGCAGCTGTAGGAGCTCACTGGAAAAAGTCTCACTGTCAAAGCCATAAATCCTCCAGGTTCAGGTGAAATCAGAACTTCCTTTCGTGCCTTTTTAGGTCTCAGCTGTAGTTGGGTTTTGGCCAGGAGCAGCAGTTCCTGCTGCAGCAAAGACACAGTTTGTGCTGGTACAGCCTAATTTGTTTGATCTGCTTTCAAACTGGGCTAAAAATGCATTGCTATAAGTCACATCTCCCCCAGAGCTTTGTGTGGGTGAGGAGACACTCAGGGTAGGCAAATTTTCCTAAGACTCGCATAAAATTACTCCCAGTAGGGTCATGGCTGTGAATCCCATGAGAGCCCCGGGGGTGGATCCTGGCCAAGGGCTGCATGTGGGACTGCCCAGACAGGACTGGGATGGGCTCAGAGGTGCTGGGAGGCAGAGCCCAGGCACAGGGACGTGGAATAAGCAGAATTTTGGGGTCCTGCTTCCTGCTGCAGGGCCGTGGAGACATCCCATGGCAGCAGATCCTGAGAGCAATTCTCGATTTCCAATCTCTGCTCTCTACCAGGGACAGAACCCTGGGAATGGCTGGGGCTGTGCCAGGGAGGGTTAGGTTGGATTTCAGGGAAATGTTCTTCACCCAGAAGCTGGGCTGGATGATCCTTCATCCCTTCCAGCTCAAGATTTTGCACTGTTTTATCCTCCCTGAATATCAGTGATGGACTCAGCACCAGAGGTTTGCAAACAAATCAGCTTTTCCATTCTCAAGAGTCCTACCTGGCCTGGGATTTATGTGCCATAAAATTGTGGGGAAATACAGCAGTGTCAGCTCAGGTTCTCAGACCATGCAGTGAAAGAGGGTTGATTGATTTATTTAACAAAGACAAAACAACAGTGGGTTTTGTAATAGGCATGTGCTTCTTGCAGGAGGCATTTTCTCTGAGGAAGGAAAATCCCCAGGCCCCGAGGGCCAGCAGCTCCCATGTGCTCCCTGCCACCCAGGACATTCTTGGTGCATCTCTGGAAATGTTGCAAAATACCTGTTATTTTTCCACTCCATGGGATAACTGGTACCTTGCAGTGAACTTTCTCTTAATCCCACAACAACAGCCTGCCCCGAGAAGCAAATTCCAGCCCTACAGAGGCTAGAAAAACTAAGTTTACCTTCTGGATTTGCTGTGCAGGAAGGCTCCTGGGTTTGTGCATTTGACCTACATGCTGGGCAATCCAAAAACAATCCAATAAGTTCCTACAAGCTTTGGTTAGATTTGTTATCTGAGCAGGCAATGCACTGATAGCATTTGGATTTAGGTTTCATGTCAGATGGGAAGATTTTTCACTGTAGATGTTGGATTCTGGCCTGGCCAGGAAGACGAAGCAGCAGGTGGAGTGAGTCAGAATTAAGTGGGCTTTTATTTGGTGTCAAATATGACAGACAGGTGCCAGCCAGGAAGCTGAGCTTGCCCACTAGCAGAGGGTGGAGCAGATGGGTATCTGGGGCTCCTTCTCTGCTGGATTCTCAGCCATGGCGAGGCTGTTTGGGAGGGAGGATGTTTGGGGAGATGATGTGGATGCAGCTGCAGTGTGGAGGGAGCAGCTGAGGGGATGCTGGAAGGATTCCAAAGCTCCTGGCACTCCCTGATAAAGCTTTCCCTGTGCTGCTCCCAGCCAGAGCCACTGGCTCCTCGTGCTGTCACACCAAGGTGACACTGCAGCTAAAAGCAAGAGATAAACCCCAAAGGTTGAAGTTTCCCTATTCTCCAGCCCAGAAATGGTAATTTTTACAGGAGGCTTC
Organism: Lichenostomus cassidix; assembly: GCF_008360975.1. Classification (NCBI taxonomy): domain Eukaryota; kingdom Metazoa; phylum Chordata; class Aves; order Passeriformes; family Meliphagidae; genus Lichenostomus; species Lichenostomus cassidix. The sequence goes on along the minus strand of NC_139503.1, from coordinate 1,163,073 downwards.
AGCCCTGCTGGCTTTGCCTGGGCTGTGCTGTGTCATCCACACTGTCCCTCTATGATTTTTGGGGGCTGATGACTGTCGGTGAGCAGGACAGAGCTGGAGCCCCTGGGGGGAAGGAGCAGAATTAATATTGGGGTTTTTCCCAGGGGATTTTCAAGGGGAAATCCAACCCCTCATGCCTGGAAAGAGCTGAGAGCTCCAAGGAGCTGTAGCTTCTCCCACTTGGCTCATCCAGGAGCTGGGGCTGTGTCACCTGAGTGGTCCCAGGACAGCTCTGACTCACGCAGGGCCTTTGGGCTTTGCAGTTTCCTGGCTGGCAATGAGATTCAGTTCCCACAGGAGCTGTCCTCAGCCCCTGCCCAGCCTCTCCCCTCCCTCTGCCTTTGCCTTTCCATTTGAATGCTTGGAGAGCAGGAGGTGTCTCCAAACCAGGCCTGGGATCCAAGCACGGAATCCCAATTCCAGGGACGATTTTAGAGTCAAATCAAGATTGTGGAGCTGACTTCTTCCTCTTCTCTATAAATAATCAGGTCCCACAGCTGTTTTCTCAAGCTGCTGTGGGAAAGTCAGCTCCTGCAAAGTGCTGAGGCTGAGAAAGGCAGGATGACTTCTGCTGTGTGCCCATTCTGGCCACCCCAAAACACCCCCATGTCCAGTATCCCATGGGTGATTCAGATGAGTAATGACAGGTGTAGAGCAGAAGTGAGAAATAATTAAAATTTGCAGTGCTTTGATGAGTCCAGTAGTGACCAGCACAGCACTAATATGTCCTGAGCCCTGGTTCTGCTTGGAAACCACAAGCCAGGTCCCTGCTAGGTGTAGGATTGGCTTTAAAATTGCTTCATTTTGTGGGGTGTGTGAGGGAGTTATTTTCCTTTCTGTCTCTTCATTCCTGAGCCTGTAGGAATTGGGGTTTGAAGCGTTTTGCAACGATGCTGAAGGATGGAGATTTGTGTGTCGAGCAAACTTTCACATGATGCGATGATTACAGGAAGCCAGGCTTGGAGAGGCAACTAAATAAACTAATAACAGCAAGTATCAGCAGATTTGAGATGAAACCAGGGAGGCTGGCAGGGCTGAGATGTTATTAATTCCAGATGTTGCTCACAGATAAATATCTCTGGCCTGAGCTTTTCTAATTACCGACAGAAACTGAGGTGTCACGTAAAGGTGCCTCTTAAGGCTCCCTGAGCACATTCATTATAGTCCAGGGCAGACTGATATTCATTCATATTTCCTTTTTTTTTTTCATTTGCTGCTTAGGAATTTGCTGAATGAAGTCCCATTTCTGTGCTGTGCTTGGCTCTAAGTGGGATCCCCAGCTGGGTGAGGGGAGCAGACCAGGATCCAAACTCTGGGTGCTTCATCAGGAGCCTGAACCCAATCCCAGCTGTGCTGCTGGATCTGCCACACTCCTGATAAGGGTAATTTATTCTGAGCAGCCCAGGACACCTCTGCCAGTGCCATTTCCATATCTCTGCTCACCCAGGGCTGATTAATGAGGAGTGGAGTCAACTGAGGTACCTGAGACCAAACTCATCTCTGCTGCAGCGTCACTGGCTGACATCAGATAACTTCCTGAGGGGAGGCAGCTTTGATCAGGCTGCAGCAGTGGGGGAAATGGTTGGGAGCAATCCCTGATGTTTTGCATCTGGTCCATTTTCAAAACTGTTTTCATGTTTCAAAGTTTCTCTCAGGGAGGAATGGCAGCACTGAGGGAAGTGTGGGCTCAGCCCTGAGCCCTTCCTTGTGCTGCTGGCACCACTGCCAGCACTGGGGGGGAACCCAACCCCTGGTTGTTCTCCAGGAGGAAATGTGCTTTTGTGTTTGGAGTTGCAGCTGCTGGGAGGGAAGCCCTGTGAGCTGGCTATGTGCTCAGGTTAGAAAACAGAGTTTCCTTGGAGCCAGGCTGAAATCCCTGGTGAAAAGCACACAGTTTTCCTCTGGGAAACCTTCCCCTCACTCCTTCCCTGTGCATATTTGGAGCTGAACATCACAGGAAGCCAACTGGGCTGGAATGGGGAACATCCTTGTGACATCTCCAGGCAGCTCCCTCCCCTGACAAACTAAACTGGGATGTCCACTTCCCACTTCCCTGCTGGGTTTGGACTGACAGCTGTCAGCTCAGCTCCAGAGAGAGCACGGGATGAGCTCAGGGCAGAGAATGGAGAGGAAAAGTGAAGTTTCTTCCATCAGGAGCAGGTGGCTGGGCCGGGGGGTCATGTTTGTTTGTTTAACTGGAGCTGCCTGCCCTGCAGTCCCTCAGTTGGGTCAGTTGTTTGCAACCCAAACTCCTTACTGGGTGAAAACTGGTAGAACTAGCTAAGGACAACAGGAATTTTCCTAGAGCCCCCTGGGCTACAACAGATAATAACAAACTGACCTGACTCTATTAAAAAGACATTTAAGCATTGGGTCACGTTGTTTAATGGTACTGAGCCAGCAGGAATCCTGCAGATAGAGGCTGGAAAACTGCTGGGAAATGGCAAGTTGAGAGTTTGTCCCTCTTGATCTCTCCAGAGCACCAGATTCTCCCTTTCCTCATCACTACCCTGACAGAGGCACTTCTGGAGCTCTGCTGTGCTGTACAAACAGAGGGAAGGGCAGCCCTGCCAGACTGAGCCTTGAGCCCAAGGAAGTTCTAATTCATCTTTTTGTTCTGCCTTCCCAAGGAAAAGGCTCTGGGAGACACAGGGTGTCTCAGGGAGAGATGATCCAGTTTGGATATCAAAGGTTTTCGTGGCACAAGGTGTGTTTTTTGCTGGAAAAGCACCTGGAGCAGCCCCATCTCCCTTTGGAGAGCAGCTCACTTTAACCTGCTCCAGGCTGCTTCCTCTTGCTGTGTATTAATTGCTGAAGTGTTTTAATCACCTTTGGTCAAAGACAACTGAAATTCCTGGCACATCACAGGACAACTGGGAAGGATGTTTGACAGCTGTCAGTGGGAAAAGCCGTGTATCCTAAAGGGATTAGAGTCCTTGCTTTGAAGTTTCTTACAAGTTCCACAGCAAAGAAGGCAGCCTGGGAACAGGGAGTGTGGAATGGCTCAGGTGAGGTCACACCGCAGAGCAGTGCAGAGGGAGAAATGGGGACACTGGGATGTCACAGCCACAGGGCCACGCTGCTCCTGGGATGATTTAACCACCCAGCTGGCCCTGCAGGGCTGGAGACCCTCTGGGTGATGCTGTCTCAATCCTGGAGCTGCTGATGTGTCTCTCACAAAGTGCAGCTAATCCCAATCTGCCCCTGGATGTTTAAAGAGGGTTTAACAAGCCAAACACAAGAGCAGCCCTGTTGCCTTAGAGAGGGTGTAGCTGTGAGCAAAATTTGGCCCTCTCTTTTAAACTTTGCAGTTTGTCTTGACTGCTGCATGCTTTATTTTTAGAGCATCATAAAAGGCTTTTGTTCCAGGGTATATTTAACAGGGGAGTGGAAGGGAAGTGGGAGGGTTTTGTTCACAGAGAATGTATCTCTTGGTCTCTTTCTTCTATCCCACCCCCTCACCAGATACTCTTGGAGGGTGGAGTGTAAATGAAAAAAAAAAATAAAAAGAGGGAAAATAATAATTAGAAATACTGAAATCACAGTCAAAGGGATTGTCTGGGCGTCCAGGCCTGGAGGCCTCCCAGGCGCCACAAAACTCACATTATCACAAAAAAGACACAAAAGGTGCCCAAGAGGATGGAAGAGGAGGACAGGGGTGGTCCTGTCTGGCAGGAGCTGTTGGAGGCAGTGCAGTGCCCAGCTGGGGAGGGCTGGCCATGCCTCCCAGCAGGACACATCACACCCAGGCTGCTCCTGAGCCTCCCCAAGGTGCCACCAAGGCTTTGCCAGCAGGGGATGAAAGCTCTGGTGGGTTTGTTCGTCTCCTGCCCCTGTCCTGGGGAGCAGGCAGCTCCATCCCTGCTGCTCTGCAAAAGGCCAAGCCTGAAAAGCTGAACCAAAGCCAGAGGTGGCACAGGACACCTTTCACTGAGACAAAACCTGTCTCTGCTCAGCTTTCCCAGACACATTTCTCCCTCTTTTCTCTGTCAGGGGCTTTTCCTCTCAGAGCTCAGAGCTCTGTCCTTCCCCTGCATGCTCTGGCTCAGGCAGTGTTTTCTCCTCCTTCACTTTTGTTGCTGGAATCTGTAAAGTCTCACTGCAAGGTTAGAAGAAACTCGGAAATCCCCCGAGGGGATGTTGCAGCTCTGTGCAAACCCAGAGCCAGTGAAATCCTCTCTGCCTGGATGGGGTAAAGGACAAGGACTCAGAGCTGCCACTGTGGGCACCATGAACTGGGCAAGGCTGCATTAATCTGGAGATAGAATCAGAATATTGATCAACTACTGCCACAGCTGCCTGAGATTAGTGCTTTGGCTTTGCAGGACACATCCCTGCCCTTGGCAGGGGGTTGGATGATCTTTAAGGTTCCTTCCAACCCAAAGCACTCCACGATTCTCTGTGGCTTCTTTCAGCTGACTTTTGGGTGTTGCTGTCCCTGCTCCTGGTGCTCTCCAGCAATCCCCAGAGGAGTTTGTATTGCTCCAGACCCTTGGTTTTCCTTCCCAGGAGCAGCCTCTGCCCAGCCCTGGATCCCTGGCAGGCAGGAGCCCCACGGCAGAGCAGAGGGGTCAGCAGAGCCTGTCCTGTCCTTATCAGCAGATATCCACGGTCATTGCTCGTCCTGAGGCAGAAGCCAGCGAGCTGTCTGGGGGTGTTGGACCCAAATTGCAGAGCTCTGTGTTCACCTGTGCCCGTGAGGACACAGCTCCTGCCTGCCCCACCGGGCTGGGAGCCCCTCTGTCCCCAGGGAGAGCCACTGGCTGCTGGGTGACACCTCCAAAGGCCAGGAGCTGAGCAGGGCAGGCAGCGAGGGAGACACGATGGGGGGTGAGAACGAGGGGTGGAAGCTTTTCTTTTTCCCTTTGTTTTAAGGCTTGTATCAACTTGCCTGCTAAAATCCTCTGCTGCCTTCCCAATCCAGTCACCGTGAGTCACCGCTGAGCCCATCCTCTGCCTCCCCATTGCAACACGGATGACAGAAACCATCCAGCAAGAGGGCTTGAATCCCTGATGAGTTTTGTTCTATTGCACAAACCTTTTCCCCGTTCGCAGGTGAGTTGCTGCAGAGGTGTTGCCCCGGTGCTATTCCCGCAGCCCATTCCCAAACTGCCCGCTGGAATAACGCTCGGCAGGGTGAGCTTATCCCACAGCCCTGCTCCTGACATATCTGGGATGGAACAAGAGTTCCCTGAGCCAGGATATTTATGGAATTACTTGGTACCTAAAGTTTGGGGCGTTAAGGTTCACTTTTTAGGAGGAGTTAAAAAATCCTCTCACACCTGTAGAGTGAGCGGCTCAGAGAAGGTGAGGAAAGGCAGGAAAGGGTTTTCCTGTCATACAATTACCACGGAGGAATGAGAGGAAACTTTCCCCTTCCCCCATTAATTCCTTTCTAAATACACCTATTTTGTCAGCGTATTTATACATAAAGAAACACCAAAATCCATAAAAAACACCAAATCCTCAGCACGGCAGGAGCTCCACCACATCCACCACACTGAAACTAATTATCCCCGAGATGAATCCCTGATTCCACCCCTTTATCCTCTCTTTCCCCCGGGGGTTTTCCCTGCGCCTCCGTGCGCGGCCGGCAGGGCCGGGGCTCGGCTGCACCTGTCTGGGTGTACCTGTCTGTCGCATTCACCTGTGCGAGCAGCCAATCGCCGCCCTGCCGCCCCACCTGCGCCGAGCGCCGAGCCCAGCATAAATCAAACACCTCGCAGGCAATGTCTGTCTGCAGCAGGCTCTGAGCAAAGCACTCCGCGGGATCCGCCGCCTGCCAGCTCGGATCGGGGCGAATATGTCCAATGAACTTGAGTAAGTTGGGGAAAAAAGCCGCTTGGGTGGTTTTTGGCTTTTTCCGTTTTTCTCGCTGCCGCGGCTGGGTGAGATTGCTGGGTTGCTCCAGCAATGGGAACGTTTTCCTCATTTTCTGGTGCTGCTCTGGAGAGGAATCACTTCTTAGCGTTTTATTTAGGAATTGTTAAAAATCACGACCCTGGTTACTTTTTTATCCCCAGCCTGAACTTGATACATGAGGTTTCTGTCTAGTGAGAAGAGTGGTTTCTGCTCTGCCTCTGTCCAACAAAATCTAACAGCAGCTAGAGGAGTTTGTTTTATATTATATCTATATCTATTTATGTGAGAAAATACCTTCTTAAGTATTTATCAGTCTCTCGTTTTTAGGGTTGGGGATTGTTGTGGTGTTTTGTTGTTGTTTCTGTTGGGTTTTTATAGTTTTTTTTCCCTTTTTTTGTTTTGTTTTTTGTTTGTTTGGGTGTGTTGTTTGGTTTTTTTTCCTTTGGGGTTTTTTGTTTGTTTTGGGTTTTGCTTTCTTTTTTTTTTTCTTTTTTTCTTTTTTCTTTTTTTTCTAAGTTAATGGCATCACACCGTGACCCTATCGAAGAATTTTTTTTTTTTTTTTTAATAAGAAAAAACTTTTAACACGTATTGGTCCTGTGTAATTCTCATTTCTAATTTTGGCACCTCCAAAATATTTTTGAGTTTTGGATGCCGATGGTATCAGCACAGCACCTCGTGCCTCGCACCTCCGAAATAAAAGCAAACAAATGTCAGATTGGTCTGACGAGGTGTAGGAAAGTCTGCAGGAGTAGCGAATAAAGCTGGGAAATACTACTGACAGTCCAGTCTAGAACTCTGAAGTATTTGTGTATTAAAATATTAATCAAGAATTAATATATATATAAATATGTACGTAGAGCTCTGGTGCGTCGAAGGTGTTTTTTGGGAGAAAACCACAGCCTGTGTGTGTTTACACGCCTGGCAGAGCTGCTGTGTCAGCCAATCTCCTCCTAATTAGGAACCCTGAAAAGGCGCAGCAGTAATTAGTATTTTATGTAAATAGTGGGATCGATCTGCTCGGATTGACTGAGAATCACTGACTGAAGTTTTCGCTTTCTGAAAACTTTTTGGGGTAATTTATAAGTGATGCTGTTTGCGTTTGGGAGTCAGGGCGATGAGTTTGCCTCAGAACGCGCAGGGGGTGCGAGTGAGCGAGTTTGGAGTGTGCGATTGATGGATTTATCACTAATTACCGGCCGGGCCATTGCGTTAGCTGAGGAATTACACGGCTGCTTGCCCCTGGCCTCGCTAACGGGCTGAGCTGTGTTAACCCTGAGCCTCCCCTGCAGAGGGGAGCAGCGGCAATTTGGGATTCCCATCTCCATCCCGCGCAGATCCCATATGGGGCTTTGGGGTTTGGATATCCCTGAGAGCGAAGGGCTCCGAGCGAGGTTTTCCCGTAAATTGATCCTTTCCGAGGACACCTCTGCAGAACTTTGGAAATTCCGCTGTAGTTCAGCGGGGGAATAAATTCCCCGTGCTGTGGCCGGCAGGGCCTGGGGGGACATTTGGGATCACAATGGGCCTGGAGCACCTCGCCGAAAGATCCCCGGGGCTCCCGATGGGAGATAAGGGAGCTGGGAATTCCGGGGGACCAAAGGAATAGCGACACGTTCAGCTCTGGCTTTATTCGGAGGGGAGGAGGAACCCTGAGAAGAGGCTGCTAAAGCCCCTCGGAGAGCAGCGCGGCCCTAAGGAGCTGCGAACTTGGGGATAATCACCAAGGTGGAGCTTTGCAGGCATCCGGAGCAGCCTCGGAGGCTCCGGAGCGCTGTCTGTTCCTTCCATCCCCCCGGTCCGAGCGGTGAACATCTGCCCAGATGTGGCTGATGTTTCGGAGCTGTGCTATCCCCACGGAGTGCTCCTGTCACCCGAAATGACAGGGAGAACAATCCCACCTCTCCCCTCGGCACTTTAATTCCGCTTTAATTCCACCCGGGAAGGGTCCAGCGTGGCATGGGAGAGTGAGATGTTTTGCCTATTATAAAATATTCTAACTGCTGATTTCCATAGTCTTCTAAACTGAACTTGTGTCTAACTCTGCAGTGCGTGGGCTGGAAGGAGTTAACCAGGAGTTACTCCCAGTTGTGGTTTTGTGGTCGAAACCATGATCGCCAGAAGCAAATTTTTGTCATGCATAAGGTGTGTTATTAAAACTTGAGTTATGCTCCTGGTGAATGAAAAGTTAAAGCCCTTTTATAAAATGCTGGCAGCAAAGCACACAAGGGATAACCGTGCTGGAGCAAGGGAGGCTGGCTTGGATTTTTTTTTTTTTTTTAAGTTATGTAAAGAGAAAGAGAGATTTGTAAATTAAAGAAACAACAATCAAATAACTGCTATGCAATTCCCAACAAAGGAGTAAAAAGGCCTCTGAATAAACTCCAGACTCAAAGCAGGGGTGAATCAACATTTACACAGTATCTCTGCTTTGATGCTTTGGGTCACATTTTCGGCTGATTGGTCCATGGGAATGATTCCAGGGAAATTTGCAGAATAAAGACAGTTGCTCTGAGGAGGATGTGCTTGTGCTTTGTTCCTGCTGGGGTTTGAGTTGTTGATCAGTGTGTTTATCCAAAAATGCACTTGTATTTGGATTGCACCTGCCAGCTTGGGATCAGCTGATTGGCAGGGATGGGGATCCTGGAACTGTGTGTGCTCAGGGAGGAAAAAGGCAACAGCTGAAAAATGTTAATCACTGGAACTCCTTGTTGAACATATGATTATATTCCATCGCTCATAGCCAAGATTCCAAGGCTTGGAAGATAAGAAATGTGGAGGAGAGTAGGGATAGGTGGGATATTGGGAAGGAATTCCTCCCTGGGAGGGTGGGGAGGTCCTGGCCCAGGGTGCCCAGAGAAGCTGTGGCTGCTCCTGGATCCCTGGCAGTGTCCAAGGCCAGGCTGGACAGGGCTTGGAGCAGCCTGGGACAGTGGAAGGTGTCCCTGCCCCGGTGGCACTGGATGTCCCTTCCAACCCAAACCATTCCAGGGTTCATTTCTTGCTGTCCCTTGAGCTGTCAGTGGTGTTCTGCCCTGGCTCTGATCGTGGGGAGGGTGAGGCTGATCCCAAACCAGTCCCTGTCCCCAGTGTGTTCCTAGCCATGAGTGCTGAGGGGACAAGAGCAGCTGGCACTGACCCACAGCCTCCTGCTCTGCCCACTTTTTGTTTCTTTTCATCCCTCTGCCTTGGCAGTCTGAGCTCTCCAGAAATGCCAGGGTTTACAGGGTGATGCCTACAATGGGATGAATCACATTTGTTTGGCAAAAACATTGAAGCACATCATGCTGGGGTTGGATTTTTCCCTATTAAACAGCAAAGCAGAAGGCTTTGGCCCTGGGCTGTGTGCTCACAGGACACTGAATCAGAGCACAGGCAGAGCATGGACAGAGTGCACCTTGCAGCAGAGCTGGGCAGCTGAGATTGTTCCAGGGGAAAAGACCCTCCAGGATGGGAAGGGAGAGGGAAAACCAAAGGGGGAGAGCAGAACCCAGCCTGTGCCTCAGCAGCTCTGCAGGGTCCTGGTGCAGCTGAGGGAGAGGCAGAGCTGCTGGCACAGCGTGGCACAGGGACAGGGCAGGGGAGCAGCTGCACCATGTGAGCCTCCTGTCAAGTGTCCTGCCCTGGCACAGCTTCCTGGAGCCTCTTGGGCAACAGGATCCTCCTGTGCCACCTTCAGCCAGGGCAGAGCCCTGTGCCAGCTGTGCTCTCTGCCTGAACCCTGGGAGGGATCAGCACATCCCAGCCTCAGGTGGGAGGACCCAGCTGGGCTGAGGCTGAGCACACAGCTCTGAGGTTGAAACCTCCAATCTCTGCTCTCACTGCTTCCTTAGGTCAGTGCTGGGCTTCACACAGAAATGTGACATCTCTGCTGTGTCACTGCAGCAGCCTCTGGTAGGACATGCTGAGGGAAGCAGAGAAACTTGAGTCAAGCTGGGCTCTGTTTTCTGCAGAAATAATCCATAACAGCTGATTTCTGGCTTAAAACCACATTACCTGAAGAGCAGTAAAAAAGAAACAAATTTTGCTGCAGAACTTTGTGTGTTATGGCTACCATTGGTGGGTTTTTAATCCAAGTCTTGAAAAACTGTGCTTTTTTTTTTTTTAAATTTTATTTTTATCTAAAAGTCATAGCTGTTGCAGTTAGAGGATATACAAGAAGAATATACAATCTCCCTTTTGGTGGGTGAAGGACTGGGAGCTTCCATGCAAAGTGTGTGTGATGTGTTGGTGAGGTGAAGGTTTGTGTCCAGGAATATCTGTACATAAGGTGTCTCTATCTGTCCACAATGAAAATAGGAAAGAGAGTGAAGTTTACACCAATATTTCAGAAGTGCCAGGTGGCAGCAGATGCTCAGAGCCTGGTTTTGTGTCTCCCTTTGGAGTCAGATATCCCTGAAACTCAGGACACCCCAAAACTGAACCATCTGACATCTGAAACTGCTTCTGGGAAAAATCAGCCGTAATTCCTGAACTGCAAAGGAATTCTGTGCTGTAATTTGTTTTGTTAGGCAGGGGAGGCACTAAATCAGGACTCTTTGTGCAATGGGATGGGGTGGGTGGATCCCTGCAGGATGATGTTATCAGGTAAAGCACAATCCCAGCTGGTGTCCCCCAAACATCCCATGGATTGTCTCGGGAGCCCTCCAGGCTACAGAGGTAGGAAAGAGCCCAATGCTGCTGAGATTTACAGCAGAGGTTCAGGTCTTGTTCTGTTCTCTCATCTTTGCTGAACAACCCAGCATGAGGCATTCTAGTGCCAATCCCTGTCCTTGGGTCCTTCTGCTGTGCTAGTAAAGAGCTACAAAAGCAGGGGTCAGGCTGGTGTGAGAAAGGATGAATATGGAGCTGGTTTGGGGTTTCTGTTTCTAAAGAGCTGTAGGTAACCCAAAAGGGCCAGGAGACAAGTGAATCCCTGCATGTTCCCCAGGCTGGGTGGGATGAGTTACCTGGATCACTCCTGTGCCACACAGAGCCACAGAATCCTGGCAAAGAGAAGTTCCTGCACTGCCTGGGGTGAACCTTTGCTGGGAAACTTCACTTGGCTGTGCTGAGTTCCCCCGGGGCTGAGGGTGCTGCTGAAATGCCCCTGCACAAACCAGTGACAGAGGCCACATTGTTCCCCAGCTGCCAGAGAAAATATCCCAATCCTGTAAGCAGAGCAGGTCAGGGGCCATGGGATTATGGTCCTGCAGGCCTTTGCCTGTGGATTGACTCTGTGTTGTACTTGGCACCCAGGCAGTGCTTTTCATCATTAGTCTGTTTGTTGTGTTTCTTTTTGTGGTTTTTTTTCCTGGTTCTGTCTCTGTTTGGATTTTTGCCTGGCTGTGAGTGGGCCTGTGACACTGCACTCACTGCTGGCTGTGCTGTCCCCTGCTCTTCAGGTGTCCTTTTTATTCAACCTGCAAAGAAATTACAGAATCAGAGCCCAGCTGAGGAGTCTGGCTTCAGCAATGAGGTCACTTTGTGGGATGCTGTTGTTCTGCCAAGGTTAGCAGGTTAAAATCTCTGCCCCAGAAAGCAGCTGCTGGCCTTGCCCTCTCCAGAGCAGTGCTGATCCTTCCCTGTATTCCTGACAAGAACTTGGGGAACACCAGGGTTGTTTCAAGAGGGAGGAGAGCACAATGCCCAAACCCAGAGTGACAAAACCCCCGCAGGAGCTGCCTGGGCTATCCCTGAGCTCCTCAGGACCTGGGTCTGTTCTGTGGCTCTGAATTCCTGCTGCTGGTTGCCATGTATTCCCTGCTCCTTTGACAATGTGGTGCTGCTCTGTAGCCACCAGCATCTGGCATGGCCAATATTTAGATTAGAGGCTTAATCAGTTGTAGGGGAGAGAACAAAGACAGCAACACAAAGCTCAAAGGCCAGCAAAGCCTCCCACAGAAACCCAGCCGAGGCAAAGGCAATCCAAGGGCTCTTTCCTGCTTGGCTGATGTCCCCACCTAGACCCTTTGGGCAATGTTCTGTTTCAGCATAGCCCTGAGTGTTTATCCAGCACCAGCAGAAATCGGGGAAACAGAGGCAGGGTGGGCAAAGGGGCTGGGATCACCTTGTGTCACACTGCCAGCTGTTTGGAAACAAACAGACTGCTCCCTTCCCCAGTCCTGCTCTGCTTTGCTCATGGCCCCGAGGCTCCACTGCCCCACGTGTTTGTGTTCCTCTGGCCTGGGAAAGGAGCTCTGGCTTTGCTAAACACAGCAGGCAGTTTGGAATGGGCAAACACAGCCCATTCCACCCAGCCACAGGGCATCAGGCAGTGAGGAAGGTAAAGTTCAGGAGTGTTTGGATCTGGATTTGGATGTCTCTTCCTGCATCTGTGCTGCCCAGGGGTTGCTGGTGGGATCGGTGCACTCTGAAGTGCTGTGGGAGCAAGCTGATGGACAGTGGGCTGTAGGTATTGGTGTCAAAAAGGTGCCTTAAACGTGTCACCACATCTGCTTATCTCCTCAAATCACCCTCCTTCCCCAGATACTGGGTAGCCCTGGTGACCTTGAGGAATAGGGCAGAGCAGGGCTGACCTCTCTGGACAAGTAAATGGGGTGGATGTTCCCTGCATGCCCTGCTCAGTTTGCTCTGCAGTGATTCACATGGCCCCAGTCACATATCCCAGTGCCTACCAGGGATCCTGTGGGCTCTGGGGCAGAAACAAGGTGGAATAAAAAGGCAATTCCTGTCATTTGTGCCAATCCTCAGCTGGGTGAATCTCAGGCTCACTGGGACCAGTGCACCCAGGAGCTGCTCTGACTTTCAAGGCCTCTGCAGGTTCTGAGCACCTCAGGTTCTGCCTGAAGCTCCCAGAGTGTCCTGCTGGAGCAGCCTGAAATGCTGCTGTCCCAGTCCTGCCATCCCAGTCCCTGCAGGACTCTGCTGCCTTGTGGCAGGAGCACCACGGGGCAATGTGTGCCCCGGTTTTGGCTCTGTCCAGCTCCGGGCATGGCTCATCCCTCAGGAAAGTGCCTTTGCTTTATTCCAGGGCATAAAGCAGGTTTTCCACTGTGCTTTTGCCATGGTTTCTCCCAGCAGAGATGAGGGGCAGGAGGGAATCACACAAGGAATGCTTTAAAGCTCCCAAGCATTTTTTCTCATGATACCTGTGCTTTTTAAAGCTCCTGAAGGCTCTGTTGCTCCATCTCGCCCCGCTGTGTTTATCTCTGCCGATCCCAAGTGATCGGGGCTCAGTCTCACTGCCGATTCTTCCTTGGGAAGATGGGATTGAGAGCGGCTGAGGATTCCTGTCCGGACAGGACCCAACAGCCCCAGCAGCGAGCTGAAATCTGAGTCATTCCCATGGCTCTGCTCGGAGACAGCAGCAGCTCTGACGGCACGGAGGGAGGAGGGAGGGAGAATGGGCTGCGTGAGAAACGCTAAAGACAACGAAACTCCCCAAACACCTGCCGGAGTTTCAGGCGCGGGGTGAAACCGAGGGGGAAGAGGAGCGAACTCGGCGTTCCCGTTATCCTGGGTGTGATGGAGCTGCTGGCAGCCCCAGCTCCGCTGCCACGTGGGCACAGAACCAGCGGGAATTGGGAGCCTCGGGCCACCGGCAGGGCTGGGACAGCTGTGCAGCTCGAGGGTGGAGGGAAAAGCCAAGTACTGCTTAAGGAAAAGGTGACAGGGACAGCAGAGGCAGCCCTTGGTGGCCTCATGGAAAAAATCAGCTGTAATTCCTGAACTGCAAACTACTTCAGTGCTGTAATTTGTTTTGTTAGGCAGGGAAGGCACTAAAGCAGGAATTTGAGCCAAGGAGAGCTCTGGAGTCTGATCCAGGAGTATCCCAAAGCCATCCTGCATGGTTTAATGTTTATTTGATCCAGAGCATCCCAAAGCCATCCTGCATGGTTTAATGTGTATTCCCTGCTGCAGCGTGACAGATTGGTTCCTGTGAGGCTGCCAGGGAGGAAGGAGCAGCATCCTCACCCCATCCAAGGTCCATCTCCAGGTTCCAGCCCAGGAACACCCTCTGGGCTCTTGGTTTTGTCCCCTCAGAGCTCCCCCAGGCAGGGTGGCAGTGCCTGGTGACAGCAACCATGGGGAGTTTCAGGGATGCCAGCTTCCTTTCAAAAGGAATTATTGTTCTCTGAATGATTCACTTAAAAGTCTAGACCAGGACTTATTATGAGCACATGGAGAGTAGCTTAATGAAAACAACATATTCCTTATAAAAATGCCATTAAATGTAGCATTCATTGCTGTAATTCCTGTAGATTTCCTTTGTCTTTCCATGAAAAAACATCAGCAGGTGATGTCGTGGTTTAACTCCAGTCAGCTCTTGGCAACTTTGGAGATTTAAAGAAATCTTATAATTTTTTAAACCTTTTCTGCTAATAAAACCCAGTCTTGCCTTTCCTGGACATTTCCATTTTGAGGAGAAAGGAATTTTTGTCCATGGAGTTGTTATTTTGTGGTGAATGGTGTGAGCTGTGGTGATGACACCACGTGCAGGTGACAGGCAGGTGTGACAGGCAGGAGTGACAGGAGCAGTCCCCCTCTGTAGACATGGTGGGATTTGGATTTGATGACCTGTGGGGTTTTTCCCCCACCCTAAATGATCCCATGAGTCCAATCTTTGAGCACAGAGCACTAGGGAATGCACAGAGGCACTGCTGTGCTGGCTGCTGGCAGCATTTGCTGGAGGAAAAGGAAAGATGACCAATGTTTGGGTAATTAAGTGTCTGACAGTTTATTAACATAAGATGGAGAGACCTGGAGAAAGTGCCAGAAGAGAGGACAGGCAGGGCATTATTTTGGTGTGTTGCTTCTCACGTAGTCCCACGAGCCTCACCTCAGTCAGGAATTTTTTGGTGGAAAGGAGGGGGTTGTGATCTGCCTGTCTGCTTCCCTCTGAGTAAAATCATCTACAAATCATTGGGAAAAAAATATCATATTAGTGGTGCAGGAAGGAGCAGCTGATGGGGTTTTGGAGGAGAGAGCAGAGGTGCAGCTGCCCCTGGAGAGGCTCTGGCCTGGTTTGTGCCCAGAAGAGTTGGTGATCCCAAAGGCTGTGGGGTTTAAGCACCAGGAGAGCATCCCTGCTCCATTCCACAGTGCCTGTGGGAAGCCCTTCCTGTGCCCATGGAAATCCCTGTGGAAAATCCTCCTCCTTCATTCCTTCATTCCTCTGTGCTGCTCAGTTTTAGATCCGTGCGTCTGATGAAGAATGACACCATGAACTTCCAGAAATTCCCCTACACCAGCGAAGATGAAGCCTGGAAAACCTACCTGGAGAACCCCCTGACTGCAGCCACCAAGGCCATGATGAGGGTGAATGGGGATGATGACAGTGTGGCTGCCCTGAGCCTCCTCTACGACTACTACATGGTGAGTCCCTGGGGCTGGGGGCCAAAATAGGTGTGAAATAGGTGTAAAATAGGAGTAAAATAAGTGTAGAATAGGTGTAGAATATGTACCACCTTGGAGGGAACTCCTCTACTGAATTCCCTCATCTACTGAGCCCTGAGTTGTTTACCCAATGATCACCAACACCTCCAGGTGCCACCAGTATCCCCAGTGGTAAACTGAGGCACAAACCAGCACTCTGAGGGAATCCAGAACATGTGGAAGAACTGAGTGTAGGTGTTGTGAGTTTGGGTTTTTTACCCACGAGGAACAGCAGTGCTTTGAGGGATGTTGGGCTGGAAAAGCCTTGCAGACCCCACCAGCTTTATTCTTCCAGCGCTGCTGCAGGAAATCAAAGAAAATGGGGATCTGATTTATCCCTAACTGAAAGCAGTAGGAATGATGTTTCCACTCACTTGGGTGCTTCTGAAGGTCCTGCCCAGCACAAGCTGATGCGACTTGCCCGAGGTTATTTGGGAATCCAGGGAGAGCCCAGCTCTGCTGTTTGTTATCCACACAGGGTTTGATCTGGGAGGCTTCACTTGCTCACAGACAGAGCTAATTTTGCCTCTGTTTTCCATTAATAAAATCCAATAATAAACAAACTCTTTGCTCTGCCTTGTCCTAGGTGCCAAAGGAGAAGAGGATTCTCCCAGCTGGGATGATGGGACGCAATGACCTGGCAAAGAGGTTGGCTTCAGTTCTCTCTCTGGGGTTGTCTCTCTGCTGCAGCTGCTGAAATGCACGATGGCTCTCTGAGCTTGCAGAAAATAGACATCAAAGCACGGTGTTATTACCAGCAACAGTGCAGCTCATTAACCCTGAGACACACATTAAAATTCTTTAGGCCAGGTCCCAAGCAGCTCTAAATGGAGCTACACCCATTTACACACCTGAGGATCTGTCTGGCTGTGTTCACAGGGGTTTGCTGAAGAAATTGCCTTTATTTCCTACTTTGTGACAATTGCAAAGGGCAGAAGGATTGAGCACTGGCAGCAAGAAGGGAATGGCCAAATCCTCTTCCATTCCCAGGGCTGATGAGGGTTTCTGTTCCACTCTCCCAGGATTCTCTTCCAGTGACTCCCATTTGTCCTTTGAGGTTTTCAGATAATTAACTATTAAATTAATGGCTCATTTGCCACTATGAGTTCAGTTCCCCTTCCTGGATGCTGTGTACTTTGGCAAAATAAACCTCGAGTGATACTTCACTCCTTTAGAAGTAAACTGAATTAAGCTGCTTTTGGTTTTTGCTTCCTAAGCTGCTGGAGTTTGTGAATTTGTATCAGAATTGGCTTTACTTAAAAAAAAAAGTATAAAAGTAATCATTCAGCATCAATGAGCCATGAAAGGATTTGTGTTGGACAGCCCACACAGCAGTTATCTTTCTTATCCCTGCTGCTCTGAGGGTGTCATGGCCTAAATAAAGGAACAGGGGATGTATGCCCTGGGTGTGCAGCCCAAACCACATCTGAACCAAATTCTCTGATCCCCTGTGATCATCCCTTATCTGCTGAGCACCTCTGGCTCCTGCTGACTGCACTGAGAGCTGTGGGTGGAGATCACCCAGGGCCTGTCAGCTCTCCCAGGCCCAGCAGAGCTGAGCAGGGCTGACTCAGGGTCAGCCAGGCCAGCAGCACAGGAGGCACTGCTGGCAGTGGCACTGGGGTTGCTCAGGCTGTGCTCTGCTCTGACCAGGCCCTCTCTCCAGCAGGCACTGCCACGGGATGGATTATGAGCCTGAGATCCCCTCGTTTGATGGCTCAGCCCATCTCATGAAGCTCCTGTCAGAAAACGTCTCCATGACCCAGGAGTTCTGCGAGCCTCCCAAGAAGAATGGCCTCAGCCTCGACGGTGTCCCTGCTCCTCACAAGCCAGCCCTGCTCCCTGCAGGCACCAGCAAGCTGGAAGCCACTCCAGACACCTTCCTGGTGCCCCCGGGGGATGTGTATGACAGCAGCTCCCTGAACTCCCTGTTTGACAGCCTGCCCATGGCCCCAGCACAGCAGCGCTGGCAGCCCGACAGCACCTTCAAGGAGGACCCTCAGGAGGTGAGAGCCTGGGGGTTGCTCTGCTCTGCTCTGCTCTGGGGGGCTCCTGTGGGGGCAGAAGGAGCTTTGCTCTTGTGTGGGAAGCTTGGTGCTCTTCCTGTTGGAATTCTGGGGCGTTTGTGTTGATTTTGGAGGTGATGAGGGTCAATGTTTTATCTGCTGAGGTGTCTGGGAGAAGGTGGATGGAGAAAGCAAGGAAAGATTCTACTTTGACTTGTGTTTCCATTGTTCTGCAGACTCTGCTCTTCAGTGACATCCTCAAACCCCAGCCAGAGCCACCCTGCCCCGAGAGTTACCCCACAGACGGAGTGAAGAGGTAACAGCAATCTGTGGGTTTGGGTTTCCAGGGAACACTTGGCTCTGTCTCTTTCCTGGGGCAAGACTGCATCCCTTTCCTCTCCCCAGCCCAGCCTGGGCAGTGAGCAGTGCAAATTACAGCCCCTGTGCTTTTGCAGGCACAGCTTGTGTCTCCTAGGAGTTTTCAGAGCAAGTTGCTGCTCTGTGAGATTTCAGACCCAAAGCAGGGATTGTTCTGTGCACAAACTGGGGAGATCCAGGGCCAGCTGCTGTCACATCTCATGGTCACCCTGAGGTGACAGCCCCTTCCCAGGGAGCTCTGCTTGGTCCCCTGATGCTGAGACAGCCAGGTGACTGCACCATCTTCCCACAGGCCACTGGGAATGGGTAAATGACAGAGAAAAGGAGGCTGGCAGGGGATGAGGGTGACAATCAGCCTCCCCTAATCTAAGGTTGAGGTTCTCACTTAGCTCTGTTAGTCAGCCTTGATTTTAGAGGGTGCCACTGCCTCTCATTCCTAAAACATGAGAGGGATTTCTTCCTGCTTTCCACCCCTCTGTCAGGCAGAGCTTTGCTGCTCCAGATACCAAATCAAACCTCCCAGCAGGTAACATTATTTCACCTCCCACTTTTTATTTGCCTCCTGAGTCAGCTGACTCGGTGACTCAGCTGTCAGACGTGGGGATGTTCACACAGACAGCAGCGTCTCCCCGTCTCCCCGAGCCAGAGGCTCCCTGCTCACTGTTTATTTGTGCACTGAAGTTCTCTCTGGCTCTCCTGGCTCCAGATAAGAGGAGCTGCCAAGCCCATCTTCAGAGATGGCATCACAGGAGGTGGAGCAGGAAGGAGATGGGTTGGTGACTAAACAGGGCACTTGAAGGGTCTGAGTGAAGGCTCTGTACAGGTGGTGGCTTGCATGGATTCCTCACAGCAGAAACCAGCTGTGGCCTCATGGTTTCAATGCTCACAGGTGCTGGTCAAGGCCCAAGAGCTGCTGAATTCAGGCTCTTCTTTCAAATTCCCTTGCCAGCAGTGACACCTTCCTGTGTGTGACACTGCAAAGCTTTTCTGGAAAAGCTAAACTTGCTGCCCACCAGACTGAGAGTCCCACGAGCTGGGATTCTAAGTCAGTCCTGCATAACCAAACAGGTGTTGGTGTCCTGCAGGTCCTTTTCTACAGGACCATTAAGGGAGAGTCTTCCTGGCTCAGCCAGGAAGAATGTGAATTCAGAGAGAGGAACCTGAGTTTAGGACATTGTAAAAGTCTCATGGCAGGTACCTGGTTTTGTGTGTTTGGTTTAAGCAATGGTTCTGTTGCCATCCACACAAAAATACTGGCTGCAGTCACATCCAGGGGATTTTAAGCCAAAGACAAGATGTAAAATGAGGTTGTAGGAGCAGTGCTGCTCCCCAGGCAGGGTGTTGGGGAGGATCAGAATGTGCTGTGCTGTGTCAGGGTGTGTGAGGTGGGGAATGGAGCAGAAACTGCCGTGTGTGCAGAGCCTGCAGCCCGCGGGGTGGAGACTCCCGGGGCTCTTGTTTTGCTTTTGCAGTGAAACAGCAGCAGAGGTGCTTATTCATCCTCTCTTTGTTCCATCCCAGTGACTTTGAATACACTCTGGGGTCACCCAAAGCCATTCACATCAAATCTGGGGACTCTCCCATGGCCTACCTCAACAAAGGACAGTTCTACCCCATCACGCTGCGGACAGCTGGAGACAGCAAATGTTTGCACTTGTCCTCAAATAAAGTGAAGGTAAGACAGAGCCAGGCTGACAGCTCTGCTGACACACACTGCAGAGGGACATCCAGCAGCTCCACTGGTCTGGGAACAGAGCTGAACAGGAGCAGTGATGGCTTTGTGGCTCATGTTGGCTTAAAGTGATGACTGGGATGGGTTCAGTCCCAGCAGGATAATTGTGTGCTGCCCTGCAGGAGCCTCTGTGGAGCTGAAATTTGTCACAGAGAGCGTGGGGATGCACAGAGGGCTGGCTGGGGCTCTGCTGGGAGGAGCTCTGAGGCAGGGACAGGATCCCCATCGTGCTCCTGGGATGTGTGGCCAGGCCTTGGAGCTGCCCCTGTGATGAATGTGCCAAATGGCTGTGCCCAAATCCCCTCCCTTGCCCTCCTCAGCTTCCCCAGCTACACAATGCCATGTTTTCTGTGGCCCTGAGGAAAGGGTGAGGAGGGCACTGCCCTGCTGCTGTGCTGAGCTGGGCTGTGCTGGCTGTGTTGCAGAGCGTGGTGATGATCGTGTTTGACAACGAGAAGATCCCCACGGAGCAGCTCAAGTTCTGGAAGCATTGGCACTCGCGGCAGCCCACGGCCAAGCAGAGGGTCATCGATGTGGGTAAGAGGGGCTGGGGAGCTTCTGCCACCACCTGAGTGCAGCCCAGGGCTTCTCCTGGCCTTGGAGGCAGCCAGGGTGGCATTTGGGGGTGGGAGGCCTTGGGAATGTCACCAGTTTCAGCTCCAGTGTGAACTGCTCCTCCACTGCCTTCCAGCTGACTGCAAGGAGAACTTCAACACTGTGCAGAACATCGAGGAGTTGGCCTACAACGCCCTGTCCTTCGTGTGGAACATCCACGAGGAGGCCAAGGTACAAACTGCCTGTGCAGGGATGTGGGAATGGTGCTCAGCAAAGCTGCAGCTCCTTGCTGACAGCCCAGGCACTGCCCCAGTGCTCAGCTGGGAGTTTCAAATCAAGCCCTGCCGCTGCAGTGGCCCCAGGAGTGTTTGCCTGGCAGGACAGCAGCAGGACACTGTGCCTCAGTGTGTGCTTAAGCACTGCCATGAGCTAATAAACACTCTGGGCACAGCCCAGACTGGCTCAGGGATGTTTTCCTAGTGCTGATGGATAACTGAAGAAAGGTTTTTGCAGCAATTCAGGGCTCTGCTCACAGGTAGCTGCAGCCTGTTTGGATAACCCCCAGCTCAGGGAACAAAGACCCTCCTTTGCAGGCAGCCTGATGCAGACATGGCTGACCTGAGCCTTGTGGGATGTGGAGAGGAGCCAGGCAGGTCACAAGATCCCTTTTCACCTTCAACCTGTAAAGTTTATTATAGCTGTCTCTGCTGCATCTCCTCAGTCTCTCATTAACACTTTGTAGTTAGTGGGGTTTGAAAAACAGATGGAGTAACTAGGAAAAAAAAGAGAAGCATAAATGCCCCAAGTCTCTGAAGCTTGGGAAAACCCTGCCTGGCTTTGGGATCTCAATAAGCCCTTCTTTAGCCCAAAGGCAACCTGGGTCTTTTACAACCCAAGAGGTTAACAAATGTCTTCAAGGCAAAGCTGTCAGAAATGGAAATATGTCAGGTATGTGGCAAGCCCTGGGGGCACCTCAGCAAAACTGGATTTAACTCTTAGCAGAAACTCTGCTCATGCACTGGCCTGGGGCAGGCAGAGGTGAGACTTCAGAGAGCTCCGAGGGCTGGGAGTGAGACAGGAGGGGTCAGGGGCTGGGAACAGGAGGGGTCAGGTATTTGGGTGTTTGGGTTGTCCCTGGCACCTGTTACTGCTCTCCTTCCAATTAAACTTCACCCCACAGTGAAGTGGTTTGCTTTCCTAGGAACTCCCTCGAGCTGACAGCAGGTTTCAGGGCTGAAATCCTCAGCTGAGGGAGCTCTGGGAGCTTCTGCAGCTGCAAATCTGTCCCCAGGGTCCAGGGGAATTCCAAGGTCACACCAAAGAACTGGCAGTTTGGAGATACAATTTGGATTAAGGCTGTGCTCAGCTTTTCTTCCAAAGTTCCCACTGGAGCTAACTCCCTCCTGCTGATAAAAGAGCTCAGAGTGTGATGAATATTTATTTAAGCAGCAGCACTGCTGTGCAATTCCTGAGGCTGATCCTTGCCCTCCTCCCTTCCTGCAGGGCTTTGCTGTCTGAGGGTCTCTTGTTCAAATGCAAGATCAGAAATATCAGCAAGAACATCCCCAGGCGGGATTTTGGGAGTGGATGGGCTGAGTTAAAGAGCTGGAATTGGTGTGGGGGAGAGGCTCAGGTGGGAAACCAACAGCTCACCTGCCAGGCTGGCACTGGTGGGGCTGGAAGGAGCCCCAGCAGTTGATTTTGTCCCTGCCCAGTGCTGGGTGAGGAGGAGATTTCCAGCACCAACCATCCCTGCTCCTCTCTGCAGGTGTTCATTGGGGTGAACTGCCTGAGCACAGACTTCTCCTCGCAGAAGGGGGTGAAGGGTGTCCCCCTGAACCTGCAGATCGACACCTATGACTGTGGCAGTGGCAGCAGCCAGCTGGTGCATCGAGCTGTGTGCCAAATCAAGATCTTCTGTGACAAGGTACTGCATTTAGAAAAAACAAACTGCTCAGAGGCCCCAAGAATAAAACCAGAAAGGCTGTGAGAGCCTGGAACAGCCCAGTCAGATGTGTGACTGTGCCTCACAATAAGCTATTTTTGACAAGTTGTTAAATATCAAAAGAGATGAGAATTTCCTTGGAGGTTCTTCCTCCATCTCAGATATCTTCCCATGGAAAAATCTCACAGCTGTTTTTGTCTGCATGTTTCGTTTTTAAAAGCAAATTTTATTTTTGTTTTTCTAATTGATGAGTGTCAGAGAGTCCTGGCTGGGCTGCAGAAGGTCCCTGAGGTGACCATTTCTGAGTAAAGGCTGCCTTCACCTTCATGTGTCACATCCCAGAGGTGGCCACTCTCTTGCCAGTGTTGGGATTGTCAATGCCCTAAATTCTGCTGGATTTTCCCACAGGGAGCAGAGAGGAAAATGAGGGATGATGAAAGGAAACAGTTCAGAAGGAAAGGAAAATGCCTGGACTCCAACAACAATGGTCAGTGTTTGTTCCCTGCTCTGTTGAAATCCCTGTCCATTAACCTCCATGGGATCTGGCTATTCCCAAACCTGATGCTCCCCTGGCAGTCAGGCCTTGCTGAGCTCCTTCCCAGTGCCCAAAGTCCTTCTTTAACACCAGCCAACCTTTGGGAATGCTCTGGGCTCCCCTGGAGGAGCTGCAGGCCTGTCCTGTCCCCACCACTGCAGTGGGAGCCTTGGGAAGGGGCAGAGCTGTGTGAGCTGAGATGAACTGGACTCTCCATCTGTAGGTCTGAAAGGCTGTTTGCTCTCTGGCTTCAGAGGGAATGAGATCACCTTCCTGCGGCCCGAGAGCGACCTGGAGACGCAGCCAGTCCTGTTCATCCCCAACGTCCACTTCTCCAGCCTGCAGAGGTGTGGCTCGGTGAGTCCCTCAAACCAGCCAGCCTGGCACCCCCATCCTCCCCAGGCTGATCATTCCCCCAGCAGGACTTGTGTTAGGGGAAAAAACCCAAACCACACCACAGGTCTTTGTGGGAATGTGGTGAACTCGAGGACGGAGCTGGCAGGAGTGGCCAAGTCATGCAGCAGTGATGGCCAAGATAACCTTTCCAGGCTCCTTCCAGCCACATATTCCTGTGGTTTACACACCTGCAGCTTCCACACGGGAGTGCAGGGGTGGCAAAAGTATCAGTAGAAAATAAGTTATAGAAAAATGTGACTGTCTCAGTCCCTGTGTGGGTGGGACACTCCCCACTGTCCTCTGCCCTAAGGAAACCTAAATCCAGTGTCCTTCAGAGCTCCTCAGCATTGCCTGTCTCAGTCTGTCAGAAACAGGGAATCTGGAGAAGTTCTTTACATCAGACTTCATTTAATCTAAGAAACAGATGCTGGGGTTTAATTGTGTGATGAGTCTGGAGGAGGGAAGTGATGTTTAACGTGTGCCCAAGCTGCCTCCCCCCAGCCTCTCTGGCACTGTGCAAACTCACAGATCCACATTTCCTTTGCATTCCAGGTGCTCCCTCCTGCTGTTCCCAACTCTGCAAACAGGTGAGGATGCAGCAGTGTGCATTTCCCATCCATCCTCTGCTCCTGTGGGAATGTCAGGGCTGTTTGATCCCCACATGGGCAGGAAAACAGAGCACAGTGTTTCCCTGATGCCCTGAGAGCCAGAAGATGAGTTAAACTTTGTCCTGGAAGGGACTCAGGGCTGCAGAAACACAGATCCATTTCTGTCCCCATCAAAGAGTCACTCCAACATGAGCTGCTCCCTGATTGTCCTGTTCTCATGGAGACAATGTTTGAAAGAGAAAATAGAAGATCACAACTGTCACTGAAGGGTTCATATACCCAGAGGCTGTAAAACAAACTGGAATGAGGTGGAATCACACTGGAAAACGGGAATCTCCCCCAGCCTGGCTCCTCTGTCTGGTGATAGCAGTAGAGAAGCAGTGCAATGAGGGTGCAGAAAGCTTTTGGGTTCCCAAAAATGACCCCAAACCCTGTGTGGGCCTCCCTGAGCTCCCCGTGTGCTTTAGGCAGGAAGTTACAGCTCTGCTGCTCTAATTACAAACCAATATTTGATTGCTGGAGCAATTGGTTGTTCAGTCAGGAGCTGAGTAGCTGGAATTGTTTTGTTTGCTTTTACTGTTCTGTCCTGCTGAGAATGTTGTGTTCCCCTGGCCAGGCTGCCCCTAAAGCGGAGTGGTGCTTCTTTCACCGACGAGTTCGACTCCATCCCTCCAAAGCAAACCAAGGATGAAGATCCCCAGAGAGGTAAAGCCCTGGATGTTGAATTTCATGAGGCCACATTGCTCAGGGAGCACTGGGAAGGATCCTGACAGTGCTGCCCTTCTCTCTTGCAGTGCTGCTCTACGTGCGCAGGGAGTCGGAGGAGGTGTTTGATGCTCTCATGCTGAAGACCCCAGACCTGCAGGGCCTCAGGACAGCTGTAAGTTCTCCAAAAACCCCCAGGGAATGGACAGACTTGAGATGAGAGGGAATGGAGTTGGTGAGCAGGAAGCTGGAGATGGGGCTGAGCCTCTCCTGCCTGCTCTCTCTTGGGAATGGGAATGGAAAGTGTGAGCAGGAGCTGAGCTCTCCCAGCAGCTCCTGGCAGGGCTGTGCTGCTGCTGCAGAGGGAGGATCACACCTCCTGCCCTGGCCAGATCCTCATGGAAGTCTCCTCTTGTGACAGCACATTCATATTTTCCACCATCAAACACCTTTTCCATTCTCCAGGCTGGAGATGTGTGGTGTGAAACCCAGCCTGGCCTCGTGCCAGAGTTCCCTGGCTGTGTTTGAGGAGCACACAGACATATTTCTGCCATGATTATCAGCAGCATCTCTGATAACCCAGCTCTCTCTGGAGACTGCTGGGAAGGAAACAAACAATAAACCTCCCAGATCTGGGGTGGCTTTATGGCTGCACTTCAAGCTCTGTTGGTTTTACAAACTTTTAAAAACAGGGAGTCTGAAAAATGTCAGCACAGAGGATTCTTTGCCATCTTCTCCCTCCCCCATCCCTCATCACAGAGTCAAAAACCTTTATGGAAAATGCTTGGCAAAGACCTACAAAACATCCAAAGACCAGAACTGAACTTGCCCAGGAAGATGTTCAGGTCATGGTTCTGTTCTCTTGAGTAAAACTGAGGAGGAATCCTTTGTTGCTGAGCACCCGGGCTTGGTGTTATCTCTGATTTTTGTCATGGGAATTTTACTTTACAAGTACAAAGAATTGCCATGTTTTCTCTCACAGATTTCAGAAAAATATGGGCTTCCTGAAGAAAGCATTTATAAAGTCTACAAAAAGTGCAAAAGAGGGTAAGCTAATCTCTCATCTGCTTTTATGCTGTGCCTCCAAACCTGTCCTCTCCAGTCTCTGCCATGGGCTCAAAGAGCTTTTTAACAAGATAATAAAAGGTAAAGCCATGTCAGGCTCTGCTATTTGGAGCATATAAAACTCAGATCTTTCTGGGCTTTAAAGATTTGGGATAATGCTTGTTTGTATTATATTTGTTTGGAGGGTAAAGTCTCCCAAGGAAAGGAAGTTGGGTGAAGGAGGAATTATTTGGGGAATTTAATGGTGATCCTTTGTGTCTCAGCCTAAAAGCCTGAGGTTGTGGAGAACTTATCAGAGAGGATCAGTGTTTGCTTCTCCAAAAATGCTGACATTTTAGGATGAGGGACGGGCCACAGTGAGTAGCTGAATTTGTCAGGAGTTCTTCCCCCTCTCCTGAGCTCAGGGCGCTCAGTGCTGTCAGATGCTGCTCATCCATTAGCCCCACAAGTGGGAATTTTCTCCTCAAAGGATAAAACCAGCACAGGTGGCTTCAGGGGAGAGGCCACCTCAACTGGGTTTGGCTTTGGTTTTGTTCATTACTTGATCTGATAAGCAGTGAGTGTTGAAGGGTGACTGGGAGGGAAAGCAGGCAGGTGTCCTTCCAGCTCTTCCCAAAGTGGAGGAGCAAAGAGATATCTCATGAAAAGGAAAGGCCACGCCTGGAAATTAGATTAAATAAATAATTTTGACACCTGCTTTAATGAAGGCTGGACGTGACCAACGCCAGCAGCTACTTCTGAAATGTGGGAGATAGAAGATAATCTCCACTCTGGTTGGTGGCAGGGTCAGGCCCTGCTTCCTGCTCCCCCAGATTTAATTTTCAATAATTTTGTCCTATTGCTCCACCCTAAACAATCTTGTGCCAGTAATTACAGCTTGAGGGGCAGATCTGCATCTGCTGTGAGCCTGTGGAGCTCAGTGGGGCTGAGCAGCAGGGCAGGACCTGCCCCAGCCATGGCCTTCTTGGGATGAGCTCAGCACATGAACTCTGTCCCAGGGTGACTCAGGAGCAATAATGAGCAATTTTGTATCTTGGTGAGGTTTGGTGCAGAAAAACAATAGAGGGCTCAGATCCCTGATCAACGCTGCCTGGGATCGGTTGTGGTTGGGAAATCAGATGGCAGCAAGAGGCACAGGTGACTTCTCTGGCTTCCGCTCTGACCTAGCAGAGTTGAAGGGATCAGCTCTGCTGCTGGAGTATTTAGGGTGCCCACAGAGTTTCTTTGGGGCACCTGGGCAGTGCCAGACTCTGAGTGCCAATGTCTCCCTGTCATTCCTGACTGTGCTGTGCCACTGCCCAGCTGCTGGGGACAGTTCTGCGCTCAGCCCTGAGCCCTGGGCAGAGCTGCCACCTCCACCAGGGCCATCTGGGCAGCTGTGCCAGGGCTGTGCCAGTCCCTGCACCCCACCCTGGGGACAGCAGGGCCCCGTGGTTGTGCCTGTTGAACTCTTGGTTTGTCAGATGCTCAGCTTTTCTTGTTTTTAATCTTGGCTGGAGGAGCATTGCACAATTAACGCTGCTGCCCCATTAATGACCCTGGTGGGAAGCTGGAGGGGATGAGCTTCCTGCAGAGAGAGAGAATTTGTTCTTTGTGTCCTCCAAGCAGTTACAGTTTCCCAGGGATTGCTGGGAGCCCCCGGGGTGATGCCAGACCCCGTTATTCCTGTTACAGTAACGAGGGGCTCCTGGCACTGAACCAGGGTTTGGGGTT
The DNA here is from genome assembly GCF_008360975.1 of Lichenostomus cassidix. Lineage (NCBI taxonomy): Eukaryota > Metazoa > Chordata > Aves > Passeriformes > Meliphagidae > Lichenostomus > Lichenostomus cassidix. The sequence goes on along the minus strand of NC_139503.1, from coordinate 1,136,156 downwards.
TAAATCCACCTTGAAATGTTTCCTCTTCTCCTGTCTGTGTGGAACTGATTCCAGGTCAGGGAAGCTGATCATCTGCACCCTGACTGGATCTTCCCTTGTGTTGTGCCATGGCTTTAATTAATGAATTAATGAATTAACAGTGGTTGAGCCCCTCAGACCTGGTAAGGTGAACTGCTTTCATCTGACCCAGCCATTGCTTTTCTCTGCAGGATCCTGGTGAACATGGACAACAACATCATCCAGCACTACAGCAACCACATGGCCTTTCTCCTAGATGTGGTAGAGGCAGAGAACAAGTTCCAGATCATCCTCAAGGAGCTCTAAAGAGCTGCAGACAGCACTTCCTGGGACTTCTCTCCAAGCTGGCATGTGTGACCCACAGAGCTCAGCCTCGTGCCCCACTTGTTGCCTTGACTTGAACCCCCATGGCCCTGGGCTTGGGCCACAGACTGCTGTGAGATCATCCTGTGAACGTGGAACTTGGCTCTGTTTGAGTTTATTATTATTATTATTACTATTTTTTATTTTATTTTATTTGATTCCCCTCTGGCGCCGGGCCTGAGCTGCTGTTTCAGAGCTGGGCACACCAAGTGACACTGCCAGGCCTGGGCAGAGAGCAGAGCTGGTGGCCTTGGCAGTGACAGATGCAAGGCCAGGCCTTGGCTTCTGCCCCAAACCCTGCAGAGCATCCCCAGCAGAGCTGAGCCCAGCTCTGAGCTCCTCTCTGACACAGAGACTCTCCCTGACGCAGCTGCAGCTCCTGTTGAACGGACACTGCCTGTTGAACACTTCCCTGCCACATGTCTGACTGTAAATACCACAGAGGCCTCACAACCCTTGTTTATACATTTCTGTATTGTTCCTTTTGTATTTTATATGTGTATAAATATGCATTGTTTTATACTGGACTCAGTATGGTGACACAGAGCATTTCAAACACAGGCTGCTTCACATTTCTCCGTGAACTCCTTTTGTAACTGTGTTGTTGGTTGTGTTGTTTTGGATATTCCATAGTAATAAAGGCTCAAGGACAGAAAGTGAACTGTTTCACCCAACTCTGGACTCGGAGTTGGGATGGACTGGCCAGGAGCCAGGGCAGGGAGGTGACTTCAGAGGCACCAAAAGGACCTGAGGATGGTTTTGGCCAAGGTCTGTCCTGTCTGCAGCCATGCCCAGCTGTGCCAGCACTGCAGGCTGAGCTCCCTGAGCAGTGCCAGGCACAGCCCTGAGGAGGAAGGATTTTGGCACACAGGTTTGGGGACATTTTAAGCAAGTGAAGAAGAAATGCCCAGTTTGACTTCTGCTCACAGGAGCAGCCTCTGCTTCTCTCTGTGTCCCACATGGAATATCCAAACTCCTTCCACCCTGTGCTAAAACTGCCTGAAGCTGCTTCCCTTTTAGGTAATTAAATGCCAAGAGGAGCCCTGCGTTTTCTAATTAATCCTCTGACCAATGAAAACTTTCCTCCTCTCTCTTCATCCTCTGCTTTTCCTGGCCAAGTTAAAGATGCACCTGAGTCCTGTGAGTGGGGAAGAAAGAGCAGCTCTACCCACCCTGGGAAGAGGATTTGGAAATGTTGAAATGTGTCAGCTTGGTGAGTTTTGGATTACTTCAGTGTTGTTAGGGGATGGCCTCTAAGATGAAGCTCAGATAAGCTGAAGGTTTATCAACCTTTGGGATCTCTCCAGCACTCCTTCAGTTCAGATCACAAACTCCTTCTTCAGCAGGATGGCTCTGATTCAGTGTTGATTCTGTGAGTCTTCTTACAGCACAAGTTCAGCTCCAGTTAAAACCAGTCCCACCAGGAATCCCCCAGTGCTCAGTGTCACCAGCTGTCCCCTGCTGTGTGGGTGTGAGGAGCCCTGCTCTGCTGGGGACAGCTCTGTGGCTCCAGGGCCCATCCCAGGCAGGGTGACCCCAGCCATGGGGACAGAGGTGTCACTGTCCCTGCCCTGGGGACAGTGGGGACAGCCTGGCCTGCTGTGCAGGACAGCTGGGGAGGCTGCAGGCAGCTCTGGGGAGTTGTGTTCATGCAGAGTTGGGGGTTTGGGCACCTCTCACCCCACAGTCTGATCTTGGGGTTGACTTCCTAACAGCATAAACAGTGTTACCCATCTGAGCCTCAGTTACTGCAGCCTAACTCCTGACTCCAGCAGCACTACTACTTTACAACAGCAGAAGCCATCTCACGTTGTAACTTTATGTTCCCAGCAGAACAAAGATGGATTTTGCTGGATTTTACGGTGTTGCATTTCCCACAAACCCCTCCTAGGTTTTGCAGGGTGAGCACCACCCCGGCTGCAGCTCCCTGAGTGTGCACGGTGGGAATGCCTGCCCTGCTCTCTGCGCCTGGGTGGGAGGCAGAGAACCAGGAGCTTCCCCTGTGCAGAGCTGGGCAGCCCAGGGTTGGAGTGCTGGTGCCTCTGCTGCGTGCAGGGAAATGCTGCAGGGGCAGAGTCCCCAGCCCTGCCCGGCCAGGTGGGTGTTTTGCTGACTGCCTCAGTATCGCTCATCCCTTCCAGCCAAGGCGAGTTGCCGGCAGGTTGCGTAAAGCAGCTCCCAACTATGTGAGAGCATTCCTGACTCCTTGCCCGGAGCCCACCAGCTCCTTTTGAAGGCTGAGATAGCAGCAGCCATGGAGGTGATTTTCACCCCGAGCAGCAAAGGCTGTGTGAAAGCAGAGTGGTTTGTACAGGGCTGCCTCAGGAGCTGCTTTGGGCTGTCTCCAGTCAGAAATGCTGAGCTGCTCTGGGAGCTGAGCCTGGCTGGGGTGCCAGGGGGGTGGCAATGCTGAGCACAGGGTGTGTGACAGACCCCAATGCCTGTCCCTGAGCCAGCAGGATCTGTCCCTTCCCTTCTCCTTTATTCCTACCCCGATCAGGACAGGCTCCCCTCCCAGGTGACTTTCCCCAGCCTCCAGCACTGGGAGTTCTCAGATGACAACACAGAGGAGCTTTTTTTATTCTTGCACTGCCCATTAGTTGTTTTAATTACTCAACATCTACAAAACTGGAAGCTTTCAAACCAATTTTAGCTAATGATCATCTTCCAGTTCTTAGAACCAAGTAGCACTAATTAGCTTGCAGTGAGCCAGCCCTGGCAGGCCAGCACAGGCCTGCTCATTGTGTGCAGAGCAGAGTCTGAGGGAAATCCTGACGGAGGAATCCCACTCTGGCATCCCAGCTCTGCTGCTCACAGGCTGGGAGCTCCCAGCTGGGGAGGAAGGAGAACTTCCCAAGTGCTCCTGGTGGAAAGATGCCCACAGAGACAGAGATGCATAAAAAAGAGGAGCAGCAGCCTGAGAGCTGAGTTGTGCAAGAGCTCTGGTATCCCCAGCGCTGGGTGGAGGGCTCTGCTCCTCACTTCTACAAACAACACCCAGTTTCTGTGTCTTTATTCGTGCTTATTCACTCCTTGCATCATCAGGCAGGCAGCTGAGGAGCTCGGTGTGTGGTGTGGCTCTGCAGGGCTGTGAAGGGAAAAACAGCATCCTGTGTTTTGTTAGGACACCCACGCGCCGTGGCCGGAGGTGCCCTGCTGCTGTGCTGGCTGAGGAGGAGAGGATTAAAGTCAGGGAAATGAAACTCTGCCTGCATCTGGTTCAAAGTGTGCAGAGCTTTAATAAAGCTGCTGTGGGTTCCCCCAGCTCTGCTGTCTCACCCCACGATTTATAGGATTAAATAGATTGGATTTATAGAATTAAATTTCTGGGTGAGATGGAACCCCCAGGTCTGTGGGAATGTCCTGGAATCAGCAGCTGGAAAGTGGCCACAGAATCAGAGCTCAGTGCTCACTGTCAGTTTGCACAGATTTGGGATTTACCTCAGTGAGTTGAGGGTTGTCTTTGTTGTACATTTGGCTGAGAGTCCTGGCAAGGCCGAGTGAGTTCAAATGCTGGGAATCACAGCAGGAACTGCTCCTGTCTGCTCTCCCAGCCCTTCATAACCTCCCAGAAGGACTTGGGGATCTTAGAAGGAATAAACAGGGCAAGAAATGAGTGTGACTAACTGAAAAAAATCATGTTACTTGTGCCTGGCAACAATGAGCCAACGGGCACGGAGGGAAATGATCCACAGCCCCGCCCTGGCTGAGGCAGGCCCTGCCTCACCCTGGGATGAGCTCGGCAGGCAGGGAAGAAGAGCACCGGGAGATGGGTTGGTGGCTGCACCTGCCTCTCTCTCTCTCCAGTGCTGCTGTCAGGGTGAGCATCCAGCTCTGCTCCTGTCCCACAGCAGCTGGGCAGCTGCCCTGCTCTGCACTGCTGTCCCTGTCAGCCAGGGTGGTGTGTTTAACCCATTCCTCTCTGAGGGTGAATCCCTCCTCCTGCTTCCCCAGGCATTCCCTGATTCCAAGCCACAGGGTGGGTTTTTTCTCCCATTTCACTCAGCTTTGGGTCAGGAAGGCTCTGGTGATGCCAAAGCCAAGGGGTGCTGGGGGTTTCTGATGCTGCTCTGTGCTCCCACCCTGCCCCTGCAAGTGCTCCCCTTTTCCCATCAAAGAGAGGAATTCTGCAGCTGGAATGTGTTGTACCAACAGCCAGAGTGATGTGAGTTTTACACACACAGAACTCACAGAACCTGTTTGTCTAAAGCCCTGACAGTCAGTGATGCTTTAATGGCCTTTACACTGCAAACATGCTTTTATTTTTTCAACCTTACCTTTAAAAATAATATTGTAAAATATGAAGCAGCCAAGCTGGACAAGGAGCTGGCAGTGAGGACTCCAGTGCTGCTGTGTGGCCCTCGGGGTGACATCAGACCATGCAAGGGTGTCAGGAGATGCTGTGTTCTGACCTTAGCAGGATTTGGACACTTGGTGTCATCCCAAACCTTCTGTCCCTGTGTGCCCCCCATGCCCTGTGACTGAGTGAAGCCCCTGGCAGTGGTGTCTGTCTGTCTGTCCTCAGGTGTTCCCAGGCCTTTGCAGGGGAGCTCTGCTCATTTCCTGCTCCATTCCCCCTGCTGGGTGGGCAGTGGGACTGATCAGCCCTGTGTGCTTTGCTACCTCTAATGCTCCAGAACAATCTTTATTTTTACCTGACCTTCCCTGCAGTCCATGCTCTGTCTCTGGGGACTCTTTGCATCCACAAGGTCACACAGCCCAGGCAGGGGAGGATCTTTCCCAGGTGGGATGGCTGGAGGAAAACTTCTGCCTGTTGGGAGAAAGAGATTTGAGGCACTTGTGGCACACCGATGAGGCTTCATATCTGGAAATAGAAACTGTGGTTTCTGTTAAGCAGGAGGTGAATGCTTGATCCTTCTAAGCCAAAATCTTTGGGAAATGAAGTGCTTTGGGAAATGGAAGTGCTATGGCCAGCCTGTGATGTTTATTGTCAAATACATGGTTTTGCCATGGCCCAGCCTTGCAGAGAGCTGGCTGCTCCCCTCTCCAGACAGTGCTGGAAGCAGCACAGTGATGCCAAAGGACTCCAGCTGGGAGTCCCTCCTGTCCTCTCCCACTGCCTGGAAGAGCAGAGGGAGCAGGCTGTAACCCCAGCAGCTGGGTGTGGAGGGTTTGTGTGTTTTCTGATAACACAGGCTGGGGATCTTCCCTCCTCCTATTTAATTTGCCCTTTCCTCCAGCCTTCTGTCCTTATCAAATCCCTCCTGGCATTGCTTCCCTCCCAGCTTCCTTTTCCCCAAGCCCTGTTACAAGATCCAGCTGCTGAGAGATGTAGTAAAGATACCCCTGTTGGGTAAGGAGAGCCCTGGGCTTTCTCATGGGCTCATTCTTTTCCGTGGTCAGGAATTTATTGTTGATCTTAATCTCAGGCCAGGCAGCGTCACTGCACAGTGACAATAAATGTTCTTGAACAACCTGCTGATGGATTTATTTGTCTTCCCAGAAGGATCCCAAGGGGCAGGAGGGCCTGGGAGAAGGGAGTTTCTGTTCAAGCCTTTTCATCCCTCTGAAATGGTGCTGAGATGGAATACCTGGGAATGGCAGTTCTGGCGTGAAGGAAGCACTTTTCCAAGCCTCTCTCCAGCTCCAATTCCCAGCCTCAGCAGGGGCTGAGGAAATGCCCAGGTTTTACCCATCAGCTTCCTCGGGATGCTATGCAGCCAATGTCCCTCACCATTCCTGCCCAGGGCTTCCCAGATTTGGGTCTTTATCCTCAGTTCCTCTGGGGATGAATTTGGGCACAAAACCAACACAGCCTAAAGCCTCTGCTTGGGATATGAGGAATCTTTTTCCAGGTCATGTGTGCTTCTTGCTCCATGTAATGGGGATAAGAAGAGGCCCCACATCCCGGGGTGGTGCAGGATTTAATTACTGTTTGTAAATGTCTGGGAGATCAGCTGATAAAGGGTCCCTGATCCACTGCTCCAGGCTCTTCCCAACCCACACTGCCCTTCCAGGCACTGCCACCTCCGAGCCACTTCCTGGGGACAAAGCCCATCCCTTCAGACCAGGACACACAGTGGGGCACTCTGGGATCACTCTCCTGTGATGGATTGTCTTATATCCCATGGAAGTGAGGCATCTTCCAGCTAGACTCACCTGGAAGGAGTTTTCTTTGCTTCCCAGGCAGGTTTGTGTGGCTGAGGTTGCAGACCCTGGAGTAAATCTGGAGTAAATCCACAGTTGGATGGGTTGGAGGTCTTTGACTGGAAGGAAGATGTTATTCCCTTGGTGAGGGAATCAGTGTTGGAATAACCTACAAGACAAACAGGAAAGGGATGTAAATACCAGCCCAGGCACTGAGGAAGGAGAGTGCATCCAGCAGGGAATGTGAGAAGGGAAAAGAACCGGTGTGACAGGACTGTGTGGAGTTGTTGCTGCTGGATTGGAAAAGTCCTGGGCAGAGCTGATTTCCAGGGACACTGATAAGGCAACACTGAGCTTAGTCCTGAGCACAGGAACAAAAGCACCATTAGCAATTTCAAGGAATCAAACAGGAGAGCTCCCAGCTGGTGTCAGTTGTGACAAACTCTGTGCCCTCACTCCAGGTCTCACCCTCAGCAAGCAAAGGGCCAGGAGATCTTTTGGAGCTTGAGACAATGTGGCTTCTCCTGAAGCCTCTGGCATTTCCACTGCTGAGGGTGTTCTGGTGATTCCTACAGCTGCTCCAGGCTCCCAGGGTGCTTTCTGGTTCTCCCAGCAGAGGTTCAAAGGGACCTTCCCAGAGCTCACCATGTCCTGTGACACTTAAATCCAACATGTGGATTTGTGTGTGAAGGTTCTCCATGGAGGAGCAGAGCCAAAGCCAGCAGCACCATCCTCCCTCCCAGCTCCAGGCTCACATATGTGGAGAAGGCCATTTCCCCAGTTTTTCCAAATTAAATCCTCTTGTGGTTTGGGCCACAAACACTGTCTGGGCAGAACTAGTATTGCTTTGCTTGCAGAAATGGTGAGTTTCAGCAAGAAAAAGGCTTGGGGATGCCTTTGAATTGCCTTTACCTGTGGGTGATGACCAACAAAGGCAAACCCACATTTCAAATCCAGTTGTCTCCCTGTGACAATTTTAATCTGTCACTCAAAAACAGATCCTCCAGTGACTTCACAAAAGTTCCTTTTTGCTGAGTGAGAGCAGTGACCACAAAAACTGCAGGATCTGTCCACCTTCTTCTTCTGAGATGTCTCTTTGTCTATAGTCATAAATTATCAGCCACTGCCATCTTTTAAATAGATAGTTTCCTGTTCTGCCTCTTGTAGGTTAGATATTATCTCCCCCAGTAAATCATGAGTCAGTGATTAATTCAAGAAGGCCGTTCCCAGGAGCAAATTCTTACAATGTTAAAATTAATATGATGCGGAGCCATTATACCATGATAGAGAAAATAATTATGGCCTGCAAACCAGTTTAATCAACACAGAACATGCCAGGGCAGGTGCTCAGCCCGAGTGAGTCACTGCAGGAAAGTTCAGATCCCAATGGAGGGGTTGTGTGAGTTTACAGAATTGTCCTGAGCCCTGGGACCTCTGTGTGTGCTCTTTGCACACACAAATTGGGAAGGAAAACACCTTTGCTGATGGTTAAACAGCATCAATGACTATAAAAGCTTGAATGGTTTCAAGAGCGTGCATGCAGCCAGTTAAGATGTCTCAGCTGATGAGTGGCAGCTCATTAAGCTGATTAAGTTGTGTCTTCACTCTGTGTTAAGCAGCTGTGCAAAGTCATCACATATTCTGGAGTCAGCAGGCTCTGCCTCAGCACAGGGGATGGCTCTGCCTAGGAGCAGTCTGAGAGGGGACAGCTCATGGGAGAAGGGCTCAAAACTTGGGAAAAACTCAAAAACTCTCTCTAAGCAATCCCAAAGCAATCACAGCTACAGCAAGACACCAGTGAAGGGACAAAGCAGCCCAGGAGGTGTGTGTATGTTATTATAAACCATCTGATAATGGGTAATAACCCTCGGTGTTCTGTTAACAGCTCCCACATCTCAAAACACCTGAATTCCTGTGGATTAAGGCTTACAACATCCTGCTGGAGCCCGGGCACCCTGCAGGGCTGGGGAGCAGCAGGCACAGAACAGTTAAGTGACTTGCACAAGGGTGAATCAGCAGGACTTGAGGAACTGAACCTGAAGGCAGGTGCTGAGCTGGAGGAACTGGCACAGCTCAGCAGCAGTGCCACCAGCTGTGACCTGCACACCCCTGAGCCCAGCAGTGCCTTTTTTAGAGTTAGGGTGGCCAGAACTAAACCCACCATTCCAGCACCACCAGGGATGGTATTAGTGTATTTCCTGTATTGCTTTCCAAGTCACACGGATTTTATGCTTTAATTTTAACTGTGTATTGAGGTAAGTGCCTTCACAGTTTCAAAATTTTAATCCTTTAATGTAAGTCTCCTGTTGCATGGAAAGCTGAGTGTTTCTGGGGATGAGGAAGATCGAATTTCTCTGCTGTCTACAGGATAATTTGTGTAGACTGGGAGCCACAGCACATCTAAAATCTCACCTGTAACTTCTGAGCTGAGCCTAATTAATTCAGCATGTGGGTAGAGTGCATTATTTGCAGTACCACACCTTTCCTGCCTCTCTTCTTTTCCTGGGCTTTTCAAAAAGAGGACTGGGCAGGATTCTATTTATAGAGCCAAATAAATCCAGCCCTGCCTGTGCTGTACGTGATCCCTGCAGCTTTTCAGATGTGGTCCCACGAAGGGCTGAATACCCTTCATGTCCTACTTCTGCCAATCCCAGAAAAAAACCCAAAACAGTGGGAATTGGAAGGTCTTGGACCATACAAGATAAAAGAAACAGCTTTGCACTAACACAAATGTGAAATTATTCCAGTGTGTAGGATGGGAAGAGCTGAAGTTCCTGATCTTTAAGAACATTGTGTGAACTTCATTAATTGTCCTGTCTGCCAGTTGCCAAAGGAAAAGATTCTGGAGGTGCCCTCGTTCCTGTTCTGATGATTTGAGAGTTGGATTCTGACAGTGAACAGATGTCCACTGTGGACAAATGGGACAGAAGGGAAAGAGAACAGGGAAAAGCCTGGGATTGAAGAACAAGGCAATGTGCAGTTGGGAGGAGAAAATGAGGCAGTTGGGGCATTACTCCACTCCTACAAAGACATGAGGATGAAGGGATTGATCTGTGTTTGGCAGGGGCAAGAAGGAGCAGGAAAGATGCAAGGATCAAAGAGGGGGAATGGGTGAGCAAAGAGTTGATTAAAAACACCATTCAGATGGAACCTGGGCTTGGCCACAGCAGCAGCAACCCTGGAATGACTCGACCCCCTTAAGGAACAACCAGGAGTGGCTGGGAGAGGAATGGAGGCTCTGCTTGGCCTTGGAAAAGACTGAAGGGAAGAGTGGCTGGAGTGGGCAGGCAGTGCTGTCTGCTGCAGAAGGTGCTGATTTATAGTGAGATCACAAGGAACTCTTCCTGCTCTCTTCTCCTCTTGCAGCTGAGCTGTTCCTGGCTGCATGCACGGACAAGTGGAACAGTGCTACTATGGTGCTAAAAATAATAAACACCAAAGATGTGCCATGAAAACTGGGAGAGCTTTGCAAGGAATCACATCCCAAGGAATCAGTCCCCAGTTCTCATGGATTCAGCCTTTCCTGTAAAAATGCCACCTGAGTTATCAAGCAGCTGAGCACAAATCATCTTATCCACTTATTTTTCTTTGTAGGAAGTCGCTTCAGGACAAACCAAAATTTGAGGTGTGTGGTGCAACCCCGTGAATTTCAGCAGAACTTCGGCTGTTCCAAAATTACAGGAGGAGATTTCTGAAGATGTGGTCTGAGGGCTCATCTGCAGGGAGCAGGGATCCTGAGCCAGCTATTCCTTATCAACAGCCAGAAGCACTGGCCTGGTCAGAGGCTCCATCTCCACGTGGCTCTGCCATGTGCTTGAGGTTGTCCAGCCTGAGCTCCGTGGACAGGAGGGTTGTGCTGAGGGAAGCAGGACCTGCCCCATTTTGCTGGAGCTGATTATTAAAATTGCAGCAGGTTCCCAAAGCAGCTGATAAAGAACTGCATCTGCAAGCTGCTTCTGCCCTGGTGCTGCCAGGCTTGGCTGCTGTGCTGCCCAGCCTGGGAGGGTTGGATGCAATCCCTGCCCTCCCAAGGGGAGTTGCTGCTCGGGCAGCACGTTCCTGATTAGCACCTTCCAGGACAGCACGTGCCAGGGAAATGGCTGTGGAGCCCTTCTCCATCCTGAGCAGCCAGCTCTGGGTTTGGCACGTCCATCAGCACCTCAGTGCTGCTGAGGGTAATTGGAGGTTAGGCACCTCCACACCCTTGGAGATTTACCTGCTGCACGCCTCACAGTGCCCTCAGAGTCCCTGGGTGGTGTCTGGTGACACAAGGGACACTGTGCTGCCAGGGGAATCCAGCAGGAGCAGCTCCCAGCCCCGGTGGTCCTGCAGGGATGTGTGCAGGCAGGGGACAACTGGCAGTGACACAAGTGGGTCAAGGCACCTGTTGGGTGTTCCAGGTCAGGCACTGAGAAGCAAATAACCTCTTTCCACTGCCTAAATTACAAGTGGGGAACTTCATGTCCTGGCATTTATCCCTGACTACCCTGCTCCAGGAATGTGCTCCAGAATGGCTGAAGAGGACACAGCCAAGTGTTTCAGGTGGAGGAAACCAAGTCAGCAGCCCCCAAAAGGCCTGGTGTTGATGGGTCCAGTGCTCCCCTCCCTGACCTGCTGCAGGAACCCTTCTCCAGGGATAAAGCTGAAGACAGAAGCAGCCAAGCCCTTGTGTAGTTTGTGGTTTGGCCTCCTGCCCACTCTGCCTTTCAAGCAGGAAATTCTCAAAGGGAAGGGAGTGCTTTGTGAAGCTCCCTGCAGCCTCTGCCTGCTCTCCTTTAGTCACAGCCCAGCATCAGGTCAGCTGGCACTGCTGGAAGCTGACCAGGCAGACTGATGGCGCCTACTGAAGGTATTTAAGCAACTTCTCCACCTTGATCATTTTCCCCCTCATCCTTTTTTGTCCTTTACGTCCTTGATTGCTGTTATTCAACCCTGAGATAATGCACTCCTGATATCACTGAGATGGGAGAGACAAGCAAGGAGCAAGAGATCAAAGGAAGGAGAAGAAAGAGAAGATGCCAAAGGCAGAAGAAGAAAGAGGGGAAGATGCCAAACACTTCCTTGATTTACCTACTTTACATAGCCAGTACAGAGTTTCAGAAATCCTTCATGTACGTAATTTTGGGAGTTCTGGGGTTACCACGTAGTCCCCAGACAGCAGGAGGCTGTGGAAGGGCATCCTCCTTCCCCCAGCTGAGGAAGTAGCTGGAAAGGTGGATCCAGAAAGCCCAGGAGGCCCTTGGCACCTGCGAGTGCTGGCTGGGCTTGAAAAGGAACCTGGCTGGGAGCAGTTGGGAAATCACTGCGCGTTTAAAGCATCTTTCTGCTTCCCTCTGCTGGTGGAAGGAGGGTGTGATTCCCGAAAATCGGGACCAGCAGGAAGGGCAGCAGAAGGTACAGAGAGGGGTCACCTGGTGGTATTCCTGCACAAGGATTAACTCTGCTGATTGCTTGGAATGTGATCCCGAAAAATGCTCAAAAAGAGCTCAAAAATATGGGAAAACCAGGGCCAGAGCTGGGTGGGTGGGAGATGGGGAGGTGGCACAAATGAGATGATCTATCTGGAGTCATTTCCAGGCTTAAACCACTGATATTTCATTACCATTTCTCATCCTGTTATCAGTTGTGATTACAAAGTTAATTTAACAACCTGGATCTAAACTTGGTTGCTATTCTCATTACAGAACAGGATCATTATCAGTGGCAAAAAAAACCCCTCATGAACTTCAAACATTTTTCTTACTCACTTGGTTATACTGAAATCCCTTTGATTGAGACTTAAATCCTTCTTTCCCCCCAGTTTGAGGTCACTTTCCTGTGGTGCTTATAAGGGCTGCAGGAAATCTTGAAACCTAAAAGGAACAGCCAAGGATGGCAACACTGAATATGGAGATCCAGGAAACGTGAATACAACACCAGCTTTCATTTGAAATGGGATGTATAAGATAAAGGCAAATCTAACATTAATGCAGTGTTCCAGTCAGGAAATCAGCAGCCACTCCTGCATTTCATTTCCCTGTTTTATTTAAAACCCCCTTGGAAGCACTGCTGTTGATGAATGTGACTCAGTGCTGCTGAATTCCTTTTGCAGATCATCCTCCTTTCGTGAGTCAGGGACTTGAACAATCCCATCAGAGGGTTCTGATCCTCTCCAAACTGCAAAGCTGAGGAGAGACTGAGCACCCCTTCAGCCATCAGAAATACTGTGACAAAAACACTGATACCTCACCTAATCGAACTCTCAAGCCACAGAGCTGCACCACGAAAGCTCAAATAGAAATTCCATGGATTTGCTCCAGTGCCGTGAGGGAGCAAACCTGAAACTTTTCCGTGTCTTGCAAACCCTGCAGCACATCATGGTTTGATGGCATTTCTTATTCCCTTGTGCTGGTTGGTACCCAAGAGGAGAGATTTGGGACCAGGAACATCTCTAACCCACCGTGGCCATAAATGCTTTCAGCTATCCCTTGATTTGCTCCAGTAATGAACCCTGGCTGTGCTTGGAGTGAAAAACCTTGGCGTGGCTGAGGTTTTCACCCTTCAGCTCAACACTGACTGTGCTAAGTGCTCTTTATTTCTGGGACATGGAGCAGAGTGGTGGTTTTCTGCTTGAGGTACCTCATGCTGCACTGCAGAGCTTTGCTGCCTCCACTGAGTGAGCCTGGCTGGGGGGCGAGAGGGCGCAGGGGAGGGGTGAGGTGATGCCCTGAGGTGTGGCCCGCAGGCAAAGCCTCAGGTAAGGCCGCAGGTAAGGCCGCAGGTAAGGCCGAAGCTAAGGCCGCAGGTAAAGGCTCAGGTAAAGCCGCAGCTAAGGCCGCAGGTAAGGGCTCAGGTAAGGCCGCAGGTAAGGCCGCAGGTAAGCGCTCAGTGGGCCCAGGGGGGCGCTGTCGGAATTCGCCTCACGGCTCGGCCCCGCCCAGGTGAGGCGCCGCGGTGCCTGCTGGGAACGACCGGTACCTGAGCGGCTGAAGCAGCGCGGGGAGCCCCGGGGAGCCCCCCGTGTCCCGCTCAGGTGAGCTGTGCGGTCTGTACCCGCCGATTCCTGCCGTACCTGCCAATACCCGCCGGTACCTCTCCGGCCCTCAGCGGCACCGGGAACGCGAACACCCGGTTGCCGCGACAACAGCCACCCAGCTCTCCTCCAATCACCGCGCCTGTTACTTTGGAGACTGCGGCAGGTACCCAATCACAGGCGAGCTCTCAGCGCCGTGGCGGTGGGTTTAAGGTGGCTCCGCGGAGGCTCTTTGCGCATGCGCCTTAAGGCGGCACCGGCGGCTACTCGCGCCACCGGAGCCGCGAGCAAGGGGCGGGCGGGAGGGATGTGTCCCATCGGGGGAGAGCGAGCTGTCACCGGGGGGACACGCGGGGCCGCGGCTGTCCTGCAGCCCTGGGCTGTGGCCCGCCGGGCCGCCCCGCCCCAACCGAGCGGCGGAACGCGGCTCCTTCCGCCCGGCCCTGCAGAGCCCTACTCCCATAGGCCAGGCTAGGCCCCGCCTCCGCATGACAGCCAATCGGCGCTCTCATCTGGGGTTCGGCCCTTGATTGACAGCGCTGGCGGCCAATCGGGGGCGCCGGGCAGGAAGCGACCGCGGCGCTCGACCGGGAGCCGGAGTTGGGTCCGGGTTAGGGCCGGGCGGGAGCGGCGGGACAGGGGACGGGACGGGACGGGACAGGACAGGGCAGGACAGGGCAGGACAGGACGGGACAGGACAGGACAGGACAGGACAGGACAGGTGAGTGGCGCACCGGTGCCCCGGAGGGTTTGGTGCGAACAGCCCGTGTCCCGGCCCGGGGCTGTCTGGGCGCTCTGCGCCGCCCGCACAGCGTTATTTCGCGGTGGAGGGGATTTGCTGCCCATCCCCTCGCAAACGGGTGGGTTTGCCTTTCCGTGGCTGCTGTGCCTCCGCGCTGGGACAGCCCCGCAGCCCGGGGTGCCCGGGGGAGGCACGGGTGACCAGGCCGGTGTCCGGGGCTCGGGCTGAGGATGCCCAGCCTGCACCACCCCGGGTGGGCTGAGCGAGCCCGGGACGTGTCCCCGGGAAGGGTGTCACCCTGCCGGGACCCCACAGCAGCATTCCACACCGAGCAGGGCTGATGCTGCTGCTCCCCGAGCTCTCGGGGTGCTTTGCAGACACCTCCAGCGAGTCAGGCTCGGAGGAACTGGGGCTCTGGGGAATTGAGGCTCCAGCCTGCCCGCAGGGATTCCCCTGGGCTGACCTCTGCTGCGCAGAGAGCAGCGCTGTCATCCTCAGCACGTGGCGATGAGTGACTCACGGAGCGCTGCTCCTGAACACACTGGAGGTTGGGGAGGAGGGAAATGAAACACAGAGCTTGGAGAATTTGAGAGCCTTTGTGATGCTGTTGAATGCCAGCTGAGTGTGTCACCCCTGGGGCGCAGCCAGTTCACGAGGTCCTGTAAAGCCAAGTCTGTGTGAGTTTCTGTCCAAGGCTTTCTAAGAAGACATTTAAAATGTGCTTTCATTTTTTATGTGCAGCTGTGAGTTTGATTCCAGGGGCGTTTCTGTGGCCTGCCTGTCACTGCAGGTTTTGGAGCACTGATTTATTCCATCTAATTCTTTGGTTTTTGGCTTGGTTTTGTTTTGGTTTTTTTTTTTTCTCTTAGATGCACCTTGAAGGAATATAACCCTGCTGCTTCACTGACTGGCTGGAAGTAGAGGCTCACCCACCCTCCTTCCTGCCTGTGGTGCCCATTTTGAGAGAGGGCAAGGGAAGGAAAGCAGCAGAACTTGTTTGTGCTCCCCTGAACCTGTCCAAGGGAACAGCATGGATGGCAAGGAGTGGTACCAGAAGCTGGTCCCAGCTGGGTCCAAGTCTCTTCTTTAAGGAGAAGTTCCAGCATCAAGGAGGCTGAAAAGCAAAATAAACAAACCCAAAATGGAAGGAGGCAACAGCCCCAGTCTACAGCTCCAGCAGCTCCCGTTGGCCACAGCAGCAGTTTCTGTGCAGCCACACACAGATTCCTTCTCCTACAAGGTTAGCTTTCCTCCCCAGCAGATCCCTAAAAGGCTCTGGATATTGGAGTAAACTGATCATGATGCTGGTTTGGGGTTATTTTCTGCAGAAAGTGCTCTCTCTGTATCCAGCCATTCCTGGGGTGTCATGTCCTGTGTATAGTGGGAGAAAGAGAGAGAAATTGTGTGTCTGCAGAGCAGACAAAGTGGAGGAAGGAGTGGCAGTGGAAAGGTGTGGACGTGTGAAGGTGTTTAATTCTGACAGTGCTTTTCAGCCCAAGCCATGCAGCAGTAACTGAGAGCAGAGGTTCTGGTTTGCTCTGTGTGTTCAGGAGTTTGGATTTCAGAGGGCTGAGCCCACAGCAGAGGCTGCAGCTGGGGTGGGACATGTGGCTGGAATTCCTCCTTGTTCTCCATCTGGGAATGACATTTAATGAGATTTAGGCAGTTTTGGGAGCACACAAATGTTCGGTGGCCTGGCTTAGCCTCAGGCTCTTCTCTTCATTCCTCCTCTACATCTCCTTTGTGACTCAGCCTGCTTTACATCCTTTTTTACTTTCAAATTCCATCTTTAGAGCGTGAGAATTGTTGCTGAGCTGGGAATGCCAGTGCAGAAGAGGTTGGGAGCTGGCTGGGATCTGTCAGCAGTCACCTGTGACTTTGGGAATAACTAGTTTTTACAAAAAGCAGCCTGAAATCTGTGATAATTGGGCTGCCTCATCAGATGGACTGAACCAGCAACTGTCACAAGTGGAGAAGAGCAAAAGTTTGAAAGCAGAGGTTCCTGATCCATTCTCTGTCAAATTCCAGGGCAAAAAAATCCTTATAAAGGAGTTTTCCGAAGGGAAGAATGAGTGATGATGTGGATTTTTTTTAGCTTTATCTTCCTCTTCTCTGAGAAACTGTAAACTAATTGAAGCCTCTTGGAGAAAGTAGCTGTTAAGGCTTATCTTCCACCTGAGTTCACAGGTCACAGCACAGCCACAGAGCTTATCTGAATTGCCTCAGATCAGTAGGGAGGGAGGAAGATAAACAGATTTTATTGACAGGGGGTGTTGGACAGGATGACCTTTAAAGATCCTCCCAACCCAAACTATTCTGTGATTCAGGAGCAGTTTTAAAAATCTGCTCTCCTCCATAGTGTGCAAACCCCTCTGAATTCCTTGGCTACATTTAATCCTTGTGCATTCCCTTTGTTTTTGCAGGAGAACTTGATTGGGGCCTTACTGGCTATTTTTGGCCATCTTGTCGGCAGCATTGCACTCAACCTGCAGGTGAGTGTCCTGAAGGAAATACTCATCCTGCATTACAATAAACTAGCAGTCATTACAAAGCTGCTTTCCCCCTGTTTTCTGGCCTAGAAATACAGCCACATCCGCCTGGCAGGCTCCAAAGACCCTCGAGCCTACTTCAAAACCAAGACCTGGTGGAGTGGATTCTTCCTGCTGGTGCTGGGAGAGCTGGGAGTGTTTTCCTCCTACGCCTTTGCTCCTCTCTCGCTGATTGTGCCACTCAGTGCAGTGTCTGTTGTGGGTAAGGAGGAAAGAGGCTGAGTGGATTCCAGTGGGAGATTCCTGACTCCATAAATCACTTTTCTCTCTCTTTTTTTTTGTTTTTTTAATAGCTAGTGCAATCATAGGAATTATATTTATCAAAGAAAAATGGAAGCCCAAGGAATTTTTGAGTAAGTTCCACAGTTTCTTTTCATTTCTCTGTTTACAATTCATCCCACACAGCATGGCCTCTCAGGAATTATAATTACAGGGATGGCAAGGCCTCATTAGCACCTCTTGGAAGAAATGTGTCATCTCATCCACTGTTTATTACAAATGGATATTATATTTTCCTGACTTGTGGCAGATCCCCCGAATCTCACAGAATTTAGAAACAGGCTGAAGAAATCCAGGCTGAAGCTGCAGCCCTGATTCTGCAGCAGCACAGGCATAGGGGAATGAGCTAAATTCCATAAATATTTGTGTTTTCAGAAGTGGCCAAAGGGCAGTGGGCAGTGCCAGGCAGGATCAGCCCCAGACACAGATCTTGTAGCCTTATTTATTCAGCAGATGCCACCTGGTACCAACTTCTTGTCTCAGCTCCACACCCCAAAGTCCCCAATGGCTGCAATATTTTGGAATTGGGGCAGGAAGGGCTCCCAGGAGTCCCCCAGAGGAACATCCAGGATGTCACTGCTGGTCCTGTGATTATTCCATGCATCCCCAGCCCTCACTAACCCTGTCCCCTGCTGTCCCTGTGCCCCAGGGCGCTACGTGCTGTCCTTCGTGGGCTGTGGCTTGGCCATCGTTGGCACTTATCTGCTGGTGACATTTGGACCCAACAGCCATGAGAAGATGACAGCAGAGAACATCACCAGGCATTTAGTGAGCTGGCCATTCCTGCTCTACATGGTAAGGGGGCCATGGAGGGTGGGGTGCTTTTCTCCACTTTTCCAGCATTGTTTTTCCTTGTGGTTCCTTGTGTTCACTCATGAACCTGTGGCAGCTTTTCCACGTGTCACACATGCACAGCTGGGGACTCTCCTTTTGTTTCTCTGAGTTCTGTAGCACTTAAAGATCTTTAACTGAAATGGACTGTGCCTGAATCTGGGCTTTTTCCACACTGACTTTACCTGGAGGCACCAATCTCTCATGGAAAATACCATGAGATCTGTTGGTTTGTAATGAAGATAAGCTTGGCCATTGCCCCAGGGATCACCTGGGGAACCTCACTGCAGAAAGCAGGCCGAGATCTCTGCTGGGAATGTTCAGTCAGGATTATTGGATCTGCTGCTTTACCATAAATTCAACACCAAAAGAGCCCCATGGTTCCTGTTCTGCAAGAAGCTGCTGAATATCTCTTCCAACTGGCATCTAAGATGATGCTGAATTTGGTCTATAATTGTGTGGGATCTCCATTTCCCTTTGATTTGCCCTATCCTAATGTTTGATTGGCTCAGAATCTCATTTACTGCCAAGCCCATGTGCTCTGCCATCTTTAATAATCTCATTTCCCTCTTTTGTAGCTTGTGGAGATCATTGTTTTCTGCCTGCTCCTGTATTTTTACAAGGAGAGAAATGCAAACTACATTGTCGTTATTCTTCTGCTGGTGGCTTTGCTGGGTAAGTTGGTATGGACTTGTAAGATCTTTAAACAGTAAATTGAGGCATCTCTGGCATAATTGAACTAATTAATGCCATGAAATCCACTTATTTCCTCCAGAAATGTTCCTACAAATGCTGAAGCTGATGTTTAGGGTCTTTGCAAACAACCTTTGAACAGTAAAGGATTCTTTCCCATCAGACAAATAATCTGCCAAGCACAGAAAGTGCAAGTTTTTTGTTAGTGTTCCTAATTTTAATCTGGGCACACAAAGGGTGGCATTCAGTGGGTAAGGAGGACTGAGCCAGTGGGTGAAAGACAGGATTTGACCTCCAAGAGTCGTTTGGCTCTGGGAGATTTGCTGTGTGGTTAAAGAAGTGAGGAATCCTCTGCCACCCCAGCTTGTCCCTGTTAAACTGAGTCTCTGATGATTGTGATATCCCACAGTGGACCCTGCTGTGACTTTGGATTTACACATTTAATAATTTTTTAAAGAAACTGTAATCAAACTTTAAAAAGGGTGAGCAACAGCAAGTCTGCCATGCTGAATTCCATGTCACAGCCCTCAATTTTTGCTGTCTGTGCACCTTCAGTTCCTGCAGTGTCTTTTGTTTTACTCTTTTTAATTTGTTTTTTGAGCTGTTTGGGGCTGGATTTCAGTGGTGCCTCAAAGGCTCTGTGAATTACAGACAAAGAAACTGCCCTAATTCTGAGTGGCCCAACGTGGGCTTTCAAGAAAGAGAAAGGAAAGCTCTTCCTGATTCTTGTTTTGGAGACTTTGTTGGCTTTATTAGCCAAACCAACTGACAATTTGCATCCTCTCATCATGTGATTGCACAAACACTCTAAACACTTTGAAAACCAGTAAATACTCCCAATTCTGTAGACATGGGAACTGTGACACAGAAGGGTTCAGTGATTCATTGCAGGTTGCTGTGGTGGGTTTGTTGGGAATAAAACAGGCAGAGTTGGTGAAAAGCAGGCAGTTTGGCCTTGTTTGGCCCGGCAGGAAGAGGGGTTTTGTGGGGATTTTGTGGATGCTGGGGGTGTTTGCAGTGCCTCAGCTGAGTGTGGTGAACTCCCCCAGGCTCCATGACCGTGGTGACAGTGAAGGCAGTGGCTGGGATGATCCTGGTGTCCATCCAGGGAGCCCTGCAGCTGGACTCACCCATCTTCTACATCATGTTGGTGTGTATGATTGCCACAGCCATCTACCAGGCCACGTAAGGATTCCTGTTTATCTGTAATTCTGTAGGGTTTGCCTCAGGAAATGTTTGTTACCATGCCAAAGATGCCTGTTAAAATCTAGAATTACCCATTCTACTCTGTGACTCTCAAATCCATGTGGCAGTTTCCTGGGATAATGGTGACCTTTGCTTTTCCATAAAGTGACGCTGCCAGGTGGTTTTAATCCCACCATTCCAGTATTTGCCAAACAATTTTAGGACTGAAATGGTGGCAAATCAGAGTGCAGAATCAGTGTTGTTGATAATGTATCTATTTTTAGGGCTTTTTTTCCCTTTGTACTTGCAATAACATAAAAAGCTTCTCAAAATGTGAGGGACACTCTGGCCCTGAGGTTGGGGCAGTAATTCCAGTGGCTGCACTCAGTGCAGCCATAAACCTCCCTCTCCTGTCCTTTCTATTCATTCTGAGGGTTCCTGCTGCTGCTGTTTAGAGAGAAAAAGAATGGATTTCCTTAAATTTATGCATCCCTTTTGAAAGGTGTTTCCAAAAAAAGGATCCTTCCCAATCAGCCCCTGTTGCCTGTGATTGTGTTGCAGGTTTTTAGCTCAAGCCTCGCAGCTCTATGACTCAGCTCAGATCTCCAGCATTGGCTACATCCTGTCCACCACAGCAGCAATCTCAGCAGGTAATTCACAAACCTTTCTAAAGGAAGGGCAAAAGATTTTGGAAAATAATCCTCCTGAAGGAGGTGAATACTCAGCAATATGAGGACTTCTATTTTCTTGTCTTATCTCGTCTGCACTGGCTTTGGGTTTTTTCCTTTGTTAAAATGTGAATTAGACTGTGTTAAAATTTTCTGTTCACTGCTGTAATTTTGTTTAAAGTGCAGGGGAATTTATGTTTGAGTTATGTATTCCTCATTCCATGTGTGTTCTTAGATGTGCAGGTAAAATATCTCCTTGTGGAACTTACCTAGATTTTGTTAAAATGTGTGACCAATTTGCCTCCTCTGCTCCAAGGTGTTGTTGGGATCTCTTCCTGACAATCTCCTTGTTGTATTCAGAGTTAGCAGCTCCCAGCTTTACAGGCTCTTTTCTTGCTGGACTTCTCCAATTTCAGCCCTTGCTTTGTAGAAAAGCTTTGTCTGCAGGAGCAAAGATGAGCATTTTCAATCTCTGGGGTTCAAACCTGAGGAACAGCCTTTGTGAGGTTTTGTTGTCCTCAGACACAGAAACAAAACTGGGGGAAACAAACACAAAAAAACCAAACCCAGAACTCAGTAATGGATCAGCCTGGCAGTGCTGGATGCTCTGTGTGGATAGCAAAGCCCTGCCAGGTATAGAGGGCAATAAATAAATACATAAATTACACAGAACCTTTTGATGCTCCTCTTCAGTGTCATCAGTCTGACCTGCTCTTTCATTGATATTTATTTCCTGTCCTGTCCCAAGCCACAGGCTGCTCTCAGATTCAGCTGCTTCTTTCTTTTATTTCTATTTTTATTTTTATTTTTGTCTTTATTTTTATCTTTATTTATTTTGTATTTTATTTTATTTACATTAAAAATGTAAAGAGCAGGAGGTAGAATGTGTGTCCTGCTGCCACCAAAGACACTTTGTTTAGAGATCTGAGCTGTTTGTTGTTGTTTGGGGTCAAGAGTTTGTATCTTTTTGTAGTTAAATCTGGTTTGTCATTCCAAAATAGTCTCTCTTGTTTATGCTGCACAGGTTGACTTGCATCTCTATTAGTGACACCAGCAGAACTATTTTGGTAGTGAAACTCTAAAAAGATTTGTCAATAATTTGTGTTAAAATAGAAATCAGGACACCTATTTTAAGATCATTAAATAAACAAAGGTGCTGGCTTTAAAAATAGGAATCTTGGATGATGTGGGTTCTGGAGGATGTGCTGAAGGTGGAATTGGAAAGATGTAATGAATTATTTCCTTTTCAAGGAGCAACTTTTTACCTGGACTTCACTGGTGAAGATGTTCTCCACATTTGTATGTTTGCACTGGGGTAAGTGCTCCAGGTTTCCTTGACAGAAAACTGCAAAGTGTTGCTTCATGTGACTCCAATTTTAAAAATACAAATCTGTTTCAAAAATGCCTCTCTGTTGGAGGGACAAACTGTCTTGGAGAAGAGAACAGGCTGAAAGCATTTTCTCTGGCAGAGCAGAGAGTGGCCCTTAGACAGTGTTGTGTCTGGAAAAAATAGTGTAACCCTCAGTAATGCACAATTACACAACAATTAATCACTAAATCCTGGAGATCAGCTTCAGTGTTGAGCATATGGCTTGGTTTTCAAGCTGCCTGCTCATGAATCTGGAAGAATTGTAAAATAACCCAAAGAAACCCTTTCTGGGGAACCTTATTTCAGATTTTGCACCTTCCCTGACCTGTGACTTCTGGAGTTTTTGGGGCATGGAGAAAGCACAATGCAGATCTGATCAGTAAAACATTTCCTGTCTAAATCAGTATTTTGGTGTAATTAGCTCTATAATCAGGGGACATTCTCAAATGGCTTTTAGATAAGTACAGGAAAAAAAAACCCTCTCAGACAATTGGGAGATTATTGTTCTGAACTGCACCTTGCTCTGTCATGCATTCTAAAATTCAAGATTCATGGTTTTTAGTGTGTTTACCTGCAGGAAGCCTTCCTAAGGTCAGGCTGCTAAATCCTGGAATTCCATCAAAGAAAACCGAATGTTGCTATGCTTCCTTTCCTCTTCAGTTAGTTGAGGTTAATTAATTCATTAACATGGAAACTTCTCCCTGTTTTGGTGGAGGAAAGGTGAAGTTGGGCTGCTTGCTGGGGTTGTTTCAGTGCTGGGGAAAGGGCTGAGCTCAGACAGTGCCCTGGAATTCTGACTTGGCAGTTCCTGAGCTCCAGGTCTGAGTTCTGTATGGAGCAGTATGGAATATTCTGTGATCTCAGTGATCTTGTCTCCTCCCTCAGGTGCCTCATAGCATTTCTGGGAGTCTTCCTGATCACCAGGAACAGGAAGAAGCCTGTCCCCTTCGAGCCCTACATATCCATGGATGCCATGCCAGGTAACCAAAAATCCAGGGCTTCATCCTCCTCTAAGTGTTGGGCTGCCCAGGGAAGGCTCAGGCTTTGGGCTCTGATCAGTACTGGGTGGATCAGGCAGTTATTTTCTGGGAATATGGACTGGTTTGAGCATTGCTTGGGATTGGGCTCAGTCCAGCAGGAAGAACTGATTTTTGGGGGAGGCTGAGAAGTTCCAAGAGGTAAAGGAGCAGAAGTTTCTTTTGGGAAGCACAGCTAAAGTCTCTGGTGAGCTGCAGAATAACTGAGAGCCATCCCTCATTCACTTGGAGCTCATTTCTCCATCAGCTGCTCCAGTGCTGAGCACAAACCCATCCTGTCTTTGATTTAACATCCAAGGAACTGATGAGCCTCAGGGATTCCTCATTTCCTGCCTGAACAGAGAGCAGGAAAAATGCCCTTTTGTCCCTAATCTGTAGCTCTGCTCTTTGCAGGCATGCAGAACATGCACGACAAGGGGATTGCAGTTCAGCCTGACCTCAAAGCCTCTTTCTCCTACGGTGCCCTGGAGAACAACGACAGCATGCCAGAAATTTACACCCCAGCCACGCTGCCCATCGTGCAGGAGCAGCACGGATCCAGAGGAGCTTCTGCCCCTCCCTACAGGGTGCTGGAGCACAGCAAGAAGGAGTGAGTGACCTTCAAGGACTGATCTGAGTCGTCAGAAGTTCGACCTTTATTTATTTACCTGTTCCAATAGAAGCAAGCGTAAAGCCGGCCTTGATAAGAGTTTCAAGCTCGTCTCGAGCTGAGCTTTCCAGGCTGATTATTAAAATAAACAACTCTTTCTAGTTGGGAAGTTGAAAGCACTTGTCTTGGCAGGAAACAAATCCCAGTTGTGCATGGAATGCTGCTGCCTGGGAGTGTGGAATGGTGAGTGCAGCATCGTGGAGATGCTGTGGGAAGAGAAGTGACTGTGCAGTTTTCAGTCCTGCTGGGAGTGGTTTTATCTCCAGACAGAAGTTTTCAGGAGTTGCTCACAGAGAGAGGAGGGCAGGATTTAATCTTTTATTTACAGAGACTGTGACAGATTTCCAGGAAGGTTTTAAATCCTGGTGTGACCACGGAGCTCCCCGAACACGGAAATAAGTGGAATTGTTTTTAAGCACCAACACTGGAACTTGCTGTGTCTTTAGAGCAGCAGAACTGGGGAGAGTGAACACTTTATCCCTTCAAACCATGAATTTTGGGCACTTCCTGTACTACTGTTCTGGTGTTCAGCATAAGCACTGAGGATGGGAGTTGTTTTTAGAGCACCACTGGATTATATGGCTTAGAACAAAGATTATTTCCCAGTTTTCTGATTTCATAGCAGGAGCTTCAAGTTGGATTAAATGGTGCAGAGGGAGCACTAAAGGATGAGGACAAGGAGAAATGAGAGTGATGTGTGTATCTGGTGAGGAGTTTATGTAATTTTTGACAAGGTCTTAATTCTTTCTCACATTTATTTATTTTCTTTCTGATTGAGGCAGGATGTCCAACTTGAGTCATCCCAACTACCGAAAGGTGTTGAAGTTCCTTAGTTCAAAGCTCAGTTTAGGTGATGTAAGCTGGGGTCCTCCCCCTTTTTTTTTTAAAAAAAAAAGGAAAAAAAATACTTATCTGCTATTGTGGATGACCTAAGGAGAAAAGAGAAGTTGCACAGTCCAGCATTCATTAAGGACTGTGAGGATAATGGAGCTTTGTGTACTTTGATATTTATCTTTCCAGCTTCCAGAGATGGCCAGGAGCTGATATGGAGGGAGAATGGAAACAAGGGGGGAGAGAATGGGGAACTTGTCAAGTGAGAAGGACAAAGTGCATTTACTGGTCCATGCAAGTTATCCTGGCACTTTGATAGCACTGTCTGCTCTAAAACTGGGGCTTTTGCTGTGAAACTGAATTTTAAGTCCATTCAGTGTGGCTTGGGCTGTCTGCACAGTGGAGTCTCCAGGACCCTGGAACTTTATTTGAAAGGAATAGTGCTCGTGGTCAGTGTGTTTTTAAGTGGCTCCTCCAATACCAGGGACTTTGGGATGATTTTAGACTCGGATCAGTGTCTTTCTGCATTTATTTATTTTTATTTTTATTTGTTAAATTGACTCGTGGCCAGTATCAGTCCCCACTGCCAGAAATTCCCAACAGCTCCACGGATGGTACATAGTTACTCCACGTTCTTTTTGTTGCATAGGACAGCAGAACTGTTCTTTTGCATTTGTTTGCTTTGCCAGCTCTGCCGACTGATTCAATCTGGACATATTTTCGATTGCTTTGGCATTTTGTGCAGCTTAGAAGAATAACTCATTCCCCCCTGCACAGAGGAGGTGCCCTGGGGCTGTACCCACCTGTGTGAGGTTTCTCCACCAGCTGGGCACAATTCAGATCTTATCAGTGGCATCCCCTGCACTGCAGCTTAGGGAACCTCAGGAAAGAACAGCTTTGCTTTCATCCTCAATACTTTATTTGTGATTAAGCAAGATAAGGATGTTGATGGGCTCATGCTGCCAGAGCATTCATCTTGCTGGGGTGCAGTGACACTGATTTACTGCCTTCAGATCTGGTGATGGATTGTTGGTGAATTTGTGGGCAGCTTTTGTTCATTAACAATGCAAAATGAAGCAGTGCAGGGAGGCTGAATGGGAAGGGCACAGGAATGCTGCCTTTCCTTATCTCTTCCCATTTATTGTTTTGACCTATTGGTTCTGCAGCCACAGAACACAGAGTCTGAAAATGAGCTGTGCTAAACCACACACTTGTTCCATGGCAGTATTCTCTGTGTTTAATTATGTGGTATAAAATAATTCATCACAAGGACCTAAATGTTTTATTTACAGTCTCTGTGCTCAAATAATTTACTTAATAATGACAATTCCCTTTTAACTGCAGCGACAAAGAAACTCCCTTTGTTTGCTTCTGGAAACTTCCTGCCAAAGGCCTCCACTGGAGGTGGTGTCTGTTTCAACAGCACATAAATCACAATATTTTTGATTATTGTGCCACAGCAGTGGAGCCTGGGGTGTTCCTTGGGCTGTGGGCCTCAGCTCCATGCTCTGAGGTAGGGATAGAACTGAGG
Organism: Lichenostomus cassidix; assembly: GCF_008360975.1. Lineage (NCBI taxonomy): Eukaryota > Metazoa > Chordata > Aves > Passeriformes > Meliphagidae > Lichenostomus > Lichenostomus cassidix. The sequence continues at coordinate 1,110,291 of NC_139503.1, read as the reverse complement.
GACTGCACCTCACTCCTGTTTGCTGCTGCTGTTCAACACTGGAATTTTAAAATATGGGGGTTTTTTGTATTTTGTGCACTTACCCCATTCTTGCCTTTTTTGCTAATCTTAAAAAAAAGTTATTTTCTGTTCTTCAGCATAAGAAAAAGCATGAGCAGGGCCCAGAGACACCAAGTATCTTGTTTAAACTTGACTGTAGGACTTCTGTGCTCTTTCTGGCTCTTTCAGGAGTGAATTAAGCTCCTCACCTCCCTTCTACTCCAGAGAAGCTGAAACAGGAAGGTTTTTGCACTCTCAAGCCTGAGCTTTTTACAGAATATTTGTTAGTCTGAGGTGGTGGTGGCCATGCCTGGCATTGCAGCAGATATTTCCAGCTGAGCAGCACAGGAAGGTTTAAAGGAGAGGAGTCCTGTGGCACATTGCAGGGTGAAAAATGATTGAACTGTGTACAGCACACTTCGAGCTGTGAATGTCAGCATTTCAGGGCTGATCGCCAGGGAAGCAGAGCCCTGCCCAGAGCACAGCACCCCAGATTCCAGATGGGATTTCTCAGCACCAGGAGCTGTTCCAGCACTGTGCTGAAGGAGCAGCTCCTTGGCTTTACTTCTGGCTTCTTTACCCAAAGCAAACTGACATCTCTTGCCTCCACCCTGTGTGGCTTCTCAATGCACCAGAGCACTTAAAACATTCTCAGTGTGTATCTTATGTGTAACTTAACTCTGTGGAGCACAGCTGAATGTATAAAATGATCTGCCTACAAAGTTCTCCTGTTCACCTTAAAATGTGTAAATAAATCAAGCTTTACACTCTTGCACTATAAAGGACAAATGCTTCATTTTTCACAGGCAATGTTGCATGTCTGTTTAATTCTATTTGTCTTTCAGGTGAGACAAATGAAACGAAACTTTGAATAAAAGATTGTGGTAAAATGAAACTTTGAATAAAAGATTGTGGTAAAACCTATGAAATTCTGGCTTGCTCCATGCTCCTAGTAGAACTTTAATTGACCAAAAATGTCTTGGGAGAAGTTAAGACAGGATTTTGTTGGCTAAAATGTGTAGTGAAAGAGCTGTCTGCCTGTTTGTAACAGGATATTTGTAAATGAAATGCAGATTGCTACAGCTCATGTTTAGGGCTGCAGCATTACCAATGCTCCCAGACTCACAGGAGTCTCCACATATTGGGGTCAGCTGTAGGAATGGTGCAATTTACTTTTTAAACTTAGTTTAAAAAAAAATAGCATTTCATATTTTGGAAGAGCTTGAAACTGTGATCCAAGGAAAGGGGGGGACAGAAACCCAGAATGATTTTTGTTACTGAATTTGAGATCACAGTGAGCTTCTCTGAGATAGCCAAGCCCTGTGATCAGACTTGGGAATGCTGTGCTGTAGGAGATGTCATCCCCCAGCCACAGGGCACCCTGTGTGGGATACAGGAGCAGCTTCACTGCAGTAAGACATACAGAAGAGTGGCAATTTAGCTTAATCGACTGCTTGCCAGCCTAATTAACACTCACCAGATGGGTTTTCAGTCCAGGGGGAGAAGCAGAAAATAACCCTCAGGATACTCTTAATTAAATGTATCTCTTGGGGTCCCAAACCACAAAAGGAGAAAAGAAAAACAACCCAAGAGCAGCCTCAGTGTTAGAGCGGCACTTCACTGAATCTCTGGGTAACAGTGGCAGAAGCAGCTTCTCTAATCCCTAGAATTTCTGATAAATGTGGCAGTTCTTTGTTAACATCCACTACCCCAGAGTTAGTGTGTTACATTACAAGTGTGTTCAGTGCTGATACAAAGATGTGCCATTGACGTCAGGAGTGTTACAGGAGTGCTACAAAAGAGGTGTTATTGCAATAGACAGAGTATTTAAAACGCCACTGAAGTGGACACAAATGCTGGGAGTCTGTGGTATTAAAGCAGAATATATTGCTGGCCAGAGAGGAAGGATGTGGTATTGAATCGATAAAGCAGGAGATTGCAGCAAGGGAAGGCTGAGGATGGAGAGAAATCCATTACCACCTGAATTTGCACTGCATCTAAATTGCAGAATCCCTTTATCTGGACAGGGGAAACTAATCTTACCTTCCTACTGTGAGTTCTGCTGGGCTGTTTTCATACAAGGGAAAGGTGGTCACCATGGTAGCTCAACATCTCTCTTTCTGCAATTTAAAAGAAAATATTTCAACCACAGAAATTTCACTGCTTATGTCACAAATCCATGCTATCTTCTGGCTTTCCAAGGGAGGACAAAGCAGTTGAACTCAGTATTTGTGTCAGTAAAATTCAATAGTTTTGTGGGTTTTTTTCGGGAAAAACCAAAGAAAGGATGTTGATTTGTGCATTCTTTAGAAGTTAACAGGCACTGATACATCACCCAGCTCAGATGATGGCTGTCTGAAATGATCTCATGGCTGGATTAAGCTGTGATTTACTCCGAGCAGGACACAAACTGTCACTGTTCCCATCTGGCAGCTGTCCGAGGCTGGTGGCAGAGCCAGCCCGATTAATGCCAGCAGAGGAATCACGGAATCCCAGAATGATTCGGGTTGGAAGGACCTTAAATCCCATCCAGTGCCACCCCAGCCATAGCAGGGACACTTGCACTATCCAGGCTGCTCCAAGCCTGGCCTTGGACACTGCCAGGGATCCAGGAACAACCACAGCTCCTCTGAGCAGCCCTTCCTTCACACCAGCACCTCAGCCAGCCAGCTGCTGCTCCGAGGGCGATTTGCAGGATTTTTAAACAAATTCTCATTGCTCTGAGCGCAGCCATTCCCCCAGGAACCCTTGTCCGGGCCCAGCGGGCGGTGGGCGCCTGTCCAGGGATGGATTTGTTCCATACAAAAACCGCCCGTGTCCCCAGAGCGCTTTGGGGCCGCCGGAACCCCTGAGGGAGGCGGCAGACGGGCCGAACCGCCGCGGCCCCTCAGGAACACCCAACTGCGGAGCCCGCCAGCCGCGACCCCTCAGCGGGCTGGGCATGCGCGGAGCCCTGACTCCCTCCCTCTCTCCCTCCCTCTCTCTCCCTCCTTCCTCCCTCCGCCTCCTCTCCTCTCCCTCCCGCTCTCCATCCGGGTCACCGACCCTCCTCACACCGCCGCCGCTCCCGGAGGAGCCGCTGAGGGGGGAGCGCGCGCAGGCGCGTTCCCGCTGCCGCCCCGCCCCGGGACCCGCGGGCGCTGCGCGCTCCCGCCGCCCCTCACGGACACCCGCCGGCCCCGCGCGCTCCCGCCGCTCTCGTCCCTCACGAACAGCCGCGGGCACTGCGCGCTCCCTCCGCCCGCCCGGACCCTGCGCGCCGCCGCCCCTCGCTCGGAGCTGTCCGCAGGTGAGGTGAGCCGCAGCCCCGCCGGAGCCGCACCCGAGCCGGGCCGGGCCGTGGGTGAGGGCGGGGAAGTTGTTTTCTTCCTCCTTCGGGGCGGAGATGGAGGGTTTGGGGGTTTGAATCGAGGCAGGCAGCGCTCCGGCCGCCGCCCGGGGTCTGTCCCGCCGGGCTCGGTGAGCCAGGGCAGCGCTGGGCTCTGCAGGGAGCAGCCCGGGGTGTGGGACCGTGGAGTGGTGTGGGTGGGAAGGACCTTAAAGCCCATCCAGTGCCACCCCTGCCATGGCAGGGACATTTCCACTGTCCCAGGCTGCTCCAAGCCCTGTCCAGCCTGGCCTTGGACACTGCCAGGGATGGAGCAGCCACAGCTTCTCTGGGCAACCAGGGCCTCCTCAGCCTCACAGGGAAGAATTTATTGCTATCAGCTCCCCACCAGAGCAGATTGAACTGTTCCTGTAGAAATCGCCACCCCTGTTTCCAGCCCTGGCATTCCTGCATCGATGGGATGTGTGTGAGTGAGCTGCTGCTCCAGAGGATGCCAGGAAAACTCACCGGTGAAGGACCAAAGCTCCCCATGGCAGGAGCTGCTTTGCGTTAATTTAATTTCACAAGATTTTTAGCGTTTTATGAAGTTGGGCAGTTTGTTTATAAGTGTTTCCCTGTCAGGTGGTGTTTAAATGGTAAGCAGGTGGTAATTCTCAGAAGGGACTTAGTGAAAGGTTTGATCTCAGCGGCTTTAGTTCTTGGGATCCTTTAAATCGTGCTGGGTAAGGCTGTTTAATCTGAAATCTGAGAGGGAGCAAGTGATCCAATCGTTTGCTAACGAGTATTGCAATGAAATTGCTTATAATTTAATTTATTGCCAGTAATACTATGGTAAGAATAAGCTGATTGTAGTAAATAACTTACATTTGATATCTCCATTCATATCAGACAATTTATAAATAGGAACCTCTCACCTTTCCAAGGAGGTAAGAGAAGAAATGCCCTTTTTGGTGAAACAGAGCAGTTTGGATGTTGCACTGATAATCACATTTCTGTACATGTCAAACTTGGAGTGTTTTCCTTCTGATTTTGATGCTTTCTAATAATTGCACCATCAAATAGTTCTGCCCAATCTGTTAAAATGACACTTCTCACAGAGCTGTTTCTCACTGTACTTAATGAATATTCATACATGAGTCTTACCTGTCTCATCCTGATGTCAGGGCAGCTGTTGGATATTCTTGCATTGCTGAGTAACCAAGTGTCTTGAACAGATTCAGGTGAAGTCATGAAAAATTACTAATCTGAGAAAAAAAACAGAATTAACCACGTAAGTTTGTGATTAAAAAAAACAGAATGGTGATGAAAATTTAATTTAAAAAAGGGAATATAATTGCAGTAGGTTTTACAGCTTGGTGTTTCATTCACCTTTCACTGAAGTATTTGAATTTACTTTTCAAACTTTTTTTATTCTTTCTGCTAGTTTTGCTCTCTCCTTGAGGTCTCCCCATTCTTTAGTCTGGGAGCAGTGTTTGTGGGTTGGGTGGTTTGATCCCTCAGGAATGTGGGATCAAAACCAGGACAAGGCTGGAATGTTGCTCTCAATCCACCCCAAGCTTGGCTCCATGTGGATGTCTGTCCTGGTGCTGTTTGGATGAGCCCAGATCTCCTCAGAGCCAGATGGTGCTTTTTGTTTTTACCATTTTGGCGCATTTTTGTTCCTTTCCTCTTCCCTCCTTGCATGAATCAGCAAGCACAAGAACTGAGGTTTCCACCAGGAAATTTTCTCAAATTTCCATCCTTCCTGTGATGCTGGGGAGCAGAATTCAGATCCCCAGGTGTTTGCATGACTTTGGCTGAAGGTGTGATAGTGACTGGGGCACTCACTGTTCATTAACCACTTAATCCCACCTCATTAAGCAAATATTCAAATGAGGTCATTGCCAATGAAACATAATATATTTACTTCTCTTTTTCTAGTGTTGTATCACTCTTTCCAAATCCATGTTTTTCTCTCCCTTGCACTACAACACACAGCAGTGTGATAACCTCAAGAGTTTTGCAGGGATGAGCGGCAGAAAGTCCATTCCAGTAAAATATTTTTTCTTGTATAAAAACTAATCTCCCTGATGTTTTTTTATTTAGTCTCTTCCTTCTTTGCTTTTTTTTTTTTTCTTTCCTTGATGTGTTTACTCCTGAAGTGTTTACTCCCCTTTACCATTGGGAAAGGCATCCCCCAGTGCTTAGGAGAAGGAAATTTCCTTACATCAGGAGATTTGAGATTTTGGTTAGCTTGGTGAGGCTTTGGAGATATGATTTCACTGTGCTCACATGCTCCCATTGATGAAATAAAGTTGTATTTTCAAATACCAGAGGGCTGCTCTGATTACTCAGGAAATGGTTTTAATTATTAAACAAGGAATTGTTGCTCACTGTAAAGTGTGTCACAGTGAAAAGCTTCTAGAACAGTGCTGTCATTTTTGATTCATGTCAGAGTAAAAGGAGGAGAAATTGCAGTTTCTTCATGGGGTGACTTTATCTTCCTTTTGATTGAACAGCAGAGTCCTCCCTCCATCCACAGCAGGGCGATGTGGTGCTGCTGATTTGTGGGGGACACAATGAATTTCATTTTTGTGAAATGCTGTGCCTTCAGCAGTGTGAGCAGGGAGCTGTGGTATCCTCACTGTTTGGTGTTGGTGTTTTGCAGAGCTCTGGTGGAAGCTGGCATCTGAGCAGGAGCTGCTGGGGGGTGAGGATGCTCAGGGATTCCATGAAGTCCTGGAGCGACAGCCAGTCAGACCTGTACAGCAGCGACCAGGAGGAGGAGGAGCAGATGATTTTTGGAGAAAATGAAGATGATTTGGAAGAGATGATGGATTTAAGTGACTTGCCTACCTCACTCTTTGCTTGCAGTGTTCACGAGGCTGTGTTTGAAGTACAGGAGGAGAAGGTAAGGGGGAAAGAGTGTGAAGTGTTCTCAGTGGGGATGCAGCTATTGAACATTTTTGTCTGGATTTGCCATCCAGTGATTTAAATCTGACTTTTTACAATGAATCTACACCAGGAGATTTCCTACTGCATTTACACTTGGGGAAAAAAAATCTGTAAATGAGGTCTCTTGTGGATCAGAGAGCTGGTAAATTAATTGGATTTCATAATTGAAAATTATTAATTGGATTTCATAACCATGAAATTGATTTTCATAACAATGCAGTTACCAGTCTTTAAAGAACTTGAGGATAAGATTCCATGTTCAATAAACCATGGATTTTTAATTTTTTTTTTTTGTATTTACTTTGGAAGAGACAAAAATCTCATATTAATAATCTTACTCATGCTGAGAATTTTGACGTTTTCCTTATGTAATGAGTACTTTGGTTTATCGAATATAAAAATTACCTGCTTTGCAGGGTATTTTTGGAGCTCCTTGATGTAAATCTTGTGCAAGTACCGGTATTTTTGGAGACCTGCACCTCTGAGCAGCTCTCACTAGGTGGCACTTTGTGTATTCTGAGTTTTTTGGGCTCGTTCACATCCATTTGCTCTTGGAATTCAGATTTAACCAGTGAGACAAAGCTGTGCTGCCCTGAATGTGGATTTACAAGCAGGGAGGGAGGTCTGGAATGTGCAGGTTGAGGTGACTCAGGAAACAGATGGGATTTGGGAGAGGAAGGTGAAAGGAAAATATCTTCTCATGGAGTGAAAATGTTCATTTCACATCTGGATAATGTTTCTGCTTCCTCTCCAGGAAAGGTTTGAAGCACTTTTCACAGTCTATGATGACCAGGTGACATTCCAGCTGTTCAAAAGCTTCAGGAGGGTGAGGATAAACTTCAGCAACCCCGAGGCAGCAGCACGAGCACGGATAGAGCTGCACGAGACTGAGTTCAGTGGGAAGAAGCTGAAGCTTTACTTTGCCCAGGTACAGTGGAAACCACAGGGGTGTTGTAGCTCTGGCCCTGTTTCTTTATTCCTTGTTTGCCCAGGAGCTTCATTTGGGATAAGTAGCTGAAATCACCTTCAACCTCGTTCTGCACTGAGCTCTGTCAAAATTTTAGGGCAGTTTTGCTTTTCAGCTCGAGCTGATTGATTAGGACAATCTCTATGCAGTGACCAAAGCACCTTCCCCATGCACAGACAGAGAGGGGCTGCAAGAAAATCAGTGGGTGCCAAATTCTCTTTCCAAGAGGGGATTTACAGCTGTGTCCCTGGTGGGTTGGCACAGGCCGAGTTCTGAAATGCAGCAGTTCCCTGAGGTGTCCTACCAAGAGCTGAACTCATTTTGTTTTTAAAGCTAAGCTGAATTCAGTGCAGAGAATGGTTGTGCCTTAGTGGGGAAATAGACTAAATCAAGGGGGAATTCATATTTGTCATCTCTGTCTCCTGGCTCTCCCTGCAGGTGCAGGTGTCCAGTGAAATTGGGGACAAATCCTACCTCCTTCCTCCACAACCTGTGAAACAGTTCCTGATTTCCCCCCCTGCCTCTCCCCCAGTGGGGTGGAAACAGAGTGAAGATGCAACTCCTCTGATCAATTATGACCTGCTCTGTGCTGTCTCCAAGCTGGGGCCAGGTAGGGATATTTACCTGCTTTTGTTTGCTACTTAACTTCACAAGTGGTTATTGAGGGAGTTTATCTACTTGTCTTTTTCTGCAAGAAGAAACTGAGCCTCTTTTTTGTGATGTTTTCTTACTTGAGTGAAATGATCCATCCCTTTTTTCCCCTTAGTTAGTTAATTGATGGAAAGTATAATACATGATTGGACTGTGAGGGAGTGGCTGCATCATGTCCATATATTGAATTTTGTCAGAGTCTCAGGATTAAGGAACAAACAATCAGAGAAATGAGGAGTTCAGTCTCTTGCAGATGGGCAGCTCCAGCTATTAAGGATGTCTGGATGCCAGTATGGACTTTCTGGGTTTAATCATCAACTTCTTCCTAAGCCTTCCTGGGAAAGGTGGTGTTTGCTTTCTGCAAAAAGCAGAAATGGGGAGGCTTGATGTGCTCAAATGCTTTTGTAGCTTTTAATTTACAAATGTCATATGAATATACAACACAAATGACATCACTTAGAAATGTGTTTGCTGCTTGTGTTCTGATGGAAGTTTTTAAAATGTCAATTAAAAGACTGATTGCATTCAGAGTATGATGTAACTGATACAGGGAGTGTTTTAAAGCATTTCAGAAGTTTGGTGGAGTGTGGAGGTTGAGCACATTACAGATGGGATGGGAATGAATGATTGTTTAGTTGTGTTGCTGGAGATATTAAGGAGTTGTTGAGATAACTGCCTTTCCTTGGGCTGTTTTTAACCTGACTCTTGTTGGCTGCTCTCAGGGGAGAAGTACGAGCTGCATGCAGGCACAGACTCCACTCCCAGCGTGGTTGTGCACGTGTGTGAGAGTGAGACAGAGGAGGAGGAGGAGATCAAGAACCCCAAACAGAAGATCCTGCAGACGAGGCGCCCAGACCCACCTCCCACCATCCTGAGTGACTCCAAAGCCTTCGAGTGTGCCCTGGAGGTGGGGGGGACAATGCCCTGTTAGAGCTGAGCTGCTCCAGCTAGTACCAACACCAGGCACCCAACCAGTCCATGTGTTGCTGTCTGTGCTGCTGCTATAGGTCACAACAGATCTGACTTGTAGTTGTCTCTCATGTTCAAGATTTTGGATGCCAATGCTCTGAAAAGCACTTTAATTTTAGGGACTAGTCTCCCCCCGAGTGTAGCAAATCCACCTGACTTGAAATAGTGACAATTAGGGAGTCTGGCTGTGTTTTGGTTTTTTAAGATGTTGCCCTTTCCTCTCTGTTGTACAGTGTGATGTTCCAAGTGCTGAAATAATCTCTTCCTGTCACAAGTGGGTTCCAGCAAGTTCCTTGTACAGCAGTTAAAAGCTGATGTGTCCAACAGCTTCCAGTTAATCTAGTGTTAAACACCAGTCAAATGCACTCTTTAAGCTCAAATTCCTTGCCAGCTGAGGTGAAGGTTAACTTTTGCTTTTCTCAGAAATGCCAAGTGTGTGTTTGTAATCTGACATGAGGCACAAATACATGGATGGAGCTGAATTCAAGTGGGTTTGGCAACTACAGGGAGGAGAACACCAGAGGAAGAACCTCAGAGTTTGTCACCAACACTCCTGCTCTGGTGTCTGTGGTGTCACTGACACCTAATTAGGAGTTAATCACAGTAGTAGAGGGAAATATGGATCCAGCTGTTGAATGTGTTGTGTCTGATCCTCTCTGACAATTTGGGGATGTTTATTCCTCTCTGGTCCTTGGGACAGCCTCCAGATATGAATAAATTCAGTGACTGTTAGGTCCTGGCAGGAGCTAAAACATCCAAGGGTTAATTGTTAACTTCTCCAGTCTGTTTTGTATTTTCAAAGACAATCAGTTGCCTGGCTTAGCCAGTTTTTATGCAGTTCCAGCCCTTGTTTGCTGTTTTCCATGAGGACCTTTTCTGTGTGGCCTCCTGTGTGTCTGACAGAGCATCTGCTGCTTCTGAGACCAGGATGCATCTTTTAGAATACAGATCTTTGATTTTGTGATCTTGTGTTGTGTTGTAGTAGGAGGAAAATATGCCTTGGTATAACAACACCTGCTCCTGTGCTTTTATGCTATTTTATAGCCAAACTTTTTTAGTCTAGACAGATTCTTCTTTTTTTCTATTTAAAAGGATAAAATGATTTGTGAACAAACCAGGCTGCTGATGTTCCTCTGTAGAAATCATGCCGAAATTCAGATTTTTCAGATTCATTTCAGTGTGTTTCAGTTGTACATGATGTGCTTCTTGAACTTCCAAAAGTGTTTTCACTTGACTGACAGCAGGGGGAAAAGGAATGGGCAGGGATTCTCATGGATGTGGAGGTTTTCAGCTCTGTGTTGTGCCAGCTCAGAATCCCTCCAGCCACCAGCTTCAAAATGGGATCCTGCAGGAAGGTCCTTGCTCCAGAGGCAGGAATAGTACAGAGTAAAAAGGTAGGGAAATGGGGTTTGTCCATCTTGGCTCCACAGGTATTTATGTATCTCTTCAGGTATTAAAATCACTCCAAGTCCAGCTTCACTGTCTCACTGTTCCATGGGATTAAAACCGAGGTAAAAAACCCAACAAAAACCTGTGTTATCCAGCAGACTTGTGGATTTTTGAAATTCCAGAAGTCCAGTTTGGATTCTCTATGGTGTTTCTATTTTTAAAATGATTTCATTTCTACCCCAGTGTAGAAGTTGCTGTAAGTAGGAGTAAGTGGAAAACCTTCAGAAACAGTTTTATAAGGAGAATCAAGCGTGATGTTGTTGATGTATAAACGTGTAAAATGTGGAACAACATTCCAGCACTTTCCATTGTGTAAAGACACTTCTAATAAAACAATGCAGTGCCATTCACACTTGGGATTTTAACTGTGTTTCCTGCAGGGCCAAGGTGGAGATGTGAGATTTTTCATGGTGGTGTTTTGGCAGATGGGATGGGAGACTCCCTGTGGCTCAGAGCTGGGGGGATCAGGGACCCACAGGAGGGATTTGGGAATTTGGCTCCTTGCAGGGACCACCTGGGTGGGAAGGAGGAGCCAAAGCAGAGGCTTCAAAACTTTAATTTAGCCATCCATCAATATCAGAAATTATTCCACTCCAGGGTGACAGCCTGCCTTGGAAAATGAAGCTCAAGTTTGCTGCATTCCCTCCACGCCATGATTCACTAAGCCCCATCAGAACCTGTTTCTCTTAAGCTGCTGTTAAGTGCTGGTTTTAGCAGCAGGCTTGCACAGAGGTACCAACTCAGCCCTTTCTGAGCTTGCATTTTGTGTAAATAAATACCCCAAATTCCTTTACAACATTCTCCTGGAGCAGCAGCTGAAACATGTGGTGTTTCTTTGTGTTCTGGAGTTACTGGGAGTACTTTGGGTTTATTTTATAATAGCTGAGGAATTGTGATTGCAGCTCCTCATTCTGCCTTGCCACTGAACTGTTTCCCCTGGAAAGACCCTGGACACATAAAATTTCAATTGCTTCATTTATTCCCTGCAAGGTTTAATTTCCATTTTTGTCTGGTTTTGGATTAGGGATATTTTTCAGTCCAGAACAGAAGGTTGTTTTGTGAATCTTACTGGGTTTTGTGTATTTGCTCCACTGTAAGTGTAAAACTTGCTAGGAGAGATTCCTGGTGTGGAAAGAGACCCCAGCCAAGCCTCATCTCCTTGGAGAAAATGAAGAGCAAGACAAAAGACTTCTCCTGCATTCTCCTGAGATATGAGTGAGTGTGACACAGGGCTGTCCCTGTCATCACTCACAGCTCCAGAGAGGTTTCATAGGGTCTGATTGTCTCCTTAAAACAGGGCCTAGAAATTAGAAACCTCAGTATTTTAAATGTTACCTAATATGTTAAAATCCTGCTCTGAACCAGGTCTCTGTGCTATACTTTGGGCATGCTCAGGCTTGTAGAGGGAATGTTTGATTTCCCTGCTGAAGGGAATGTATTCCAACCATCAGCAGTACCAGGGTGAGGCAGTGGGAAAGACATTCTGGCAATCTGGTTTGCTCTTACATAAAATATAAAAATAACCAATGCAGTGTCCTTTGTGGCTCTGTGTTGGGATCACAGGCACAGGAGCAGGGACTGGGAGGGCAGCCAGGCTGAGCTGAGCTCTCCTGCTGGGACACGTCACCTCAGCTCCCTTCATCCCTCCCAGGGATGTCTGCTAATCATTTCTGAGGCTGTGGATGCATGGAGATCACCGAGGTCCTGATTTCACAATACTGTTCCAAACTCCATAATGAATTTCCAGTTGGTCTTGATATCTGCTGTAATATCTGTTCTCTCTTTGTTCTCACTGAGACATTCCAGGCTCTGCTCTGCCCTGCCAGGTGCAGGCAAACTGCAGATTAACCTGGTGTTCCAGGAGGAGCCAAAACCTGTTCCATGGGTGAATTCAGAGACTTTACACCGTGGAAGGTTATGTCGCTTCCACAGGGGTTGGTAAGACTGCAATGTAGTTAATTCAGAGTTATGTTTTGTCCTTTGTTGTTAATTTGAGTGCATCAGGATTGTTCTGGAGCATCCCAGAGTCTCCTTTGGTCCTCCTTTAATGGGAGAGCTCAGGGTTGGTGACAGCAAACTGGGTAACTGATGTTGGCAGCAGAGCTTTACATGTAACAGTGTATAAACACGTATTTATACATTTAACAATGTATAAACCTGGTGTGTGGCTGTAGCACAAAGTAAAGGGATACAAATTTAGGGCAAACCCTTGGGAAAGTCCCACCCTCCCTCTCTGCTGTCACAGAGGCTTTGAGAGCTCACATTTGCTTTTATTGAGGTTTTACTTGGCGTCCCTGTAGATGTTCACACCCCTCCTGAAGCATCGTGGCAGGGACAGCACTTAATAAATGCAGGTGGTTTTCATAGTGGAAAGGGAGCAGAGCACATTGTGATGCCTGGAAACAATTCCACTAGGATTGTTCCAGTTTGGAGTGCTGTGTGTCAGTTCATCCCAGTGGCACCCCCCGTGTGGATTTTCTAATGAGGGTGATGTTTTGTACAGAAGCTGTGAGGGTGTTTTACTGGAAAGCAGAGGGTGTCATTCTTTCCTCAGATACCTGCCACAGAGGGAATGTCCTTCTTTAGGACAAAGCCATGGGTACTCTGCTCTTCCCAAGAAATCCTTTGCAAGTGTTTATGGACCATCAGGATCCCCCTGTTGCTGCCTTCCATTCTGTAAGGAGCAGGTTTCATCCTGTGTTCCAGGCTGCTTTATAAGATAGATGGGATGTGGTTCTGGCTGCAGCTGGGGCAGATGAGATGGAGGATGAGGGGAAACATATTCTGCACAGCAGCTCAGCAACCCTAAACCACGAATGGAGTCTGATTGAGGGCTGTGGCTTGTTCCTGTGGTTTTCTGGTTTCCCATGGGAGCAGCATCAGTCCAGGCAGGGGACAGATCCCTTTTATAAGTGTGATTTCCAAAAGGAAAAATCCAGACAGTGGCTGTGGTCACACTTCTCCCCACTCATTAGTGGGAAATGCAGGATAAAGGGAACGAGGTAAGGTTAAAGGCAAGGATTCCTTTCCGGTTTGATCCTTTTGATTCCACTGTGGATTGGACAAAACCACTCGTTCCGTCTTTGGGCTGGATGTGCTTGGGATTCTTCCCCAACGTGCCTGGGAGACCTTGGTGCATCGAAGAGCCGCAGCACGCGGGCAGTTCCCAAAGCTCGGGAGCTCTCTCTGTGACACGGGGATCCTATCCCAGCCTCCTGCACCCCCTGCAGCCGCTGCCCGGGGGGTCGGGGGCACACGGAGCCCCGCACGGCCCGGGGAGGCGGTGTCGGGGGCCGGGCTGGGCTGGGCTGGGCTGGGCGGCCCCGGGGAGGCACCTGCGGCGGCGGGGCTGTGCCGGGGCTCCCCGCGGCCACCGGCACCGGGCTCCCCGCGGCACCAGCGGGGCACGGCTCGGCTCGGCTCGGCTCGGCAGCCCCGGGCGGGCTGGGGAAGGGCAGGAGCGGCGGCGGGAGCTCCGCAGCCCCGGCAGGAGGAGGGAAGCAGGAGCCGCCGCGGCAGCGCAGGAGCCCCGAGCTCGCAGCATCCTCCGTGAGTAGCCCCGGCGGCAGCGCTGGCTGAGGGTCGGGGGTAGGAACGGCTCTTGGATGGGGATAAATGGAACCCTCCTGCCCTAAAGCTCTGTTCCTTTCTGCCGCCGGTGCCAGGGGTGGTTCCAGCGCGGTTTCTCCGGGTTTGTGTGCGAGGCAGTGTGGAGGAACCACGGGAAACGCGAGTTCTTTATCAATAACTCTGAACCAGAAAGAAACAGAGAGCAGATGTCCTGGCATATTCTTCTGTTCCATTTGTGCTTGAGCAGTTGTTCCATTAATTGGGAACCTGCAAGGGACGGGACTGGGACTGGCCCGGCGCGTTGTTTCCTCCCGGAGAGAGGGAAGCCTGCGCGGCTGTTGAAAGCTCATTCCCTCGCTGGCGGTGTCCTTTCATCACTGGGGACGCTGAATCTCTTGTCCTGACTTATTCAACCCCAGCACTATAAATATGGGTTTGTTGGCGGTTTTTTGTTTGTGGTTTTGGGGTAGTGGCTTTTTTTGTATACTTTTTTTATTCTTTTCAATCTGGTGAGCAGCGTGCTGGAAAGGGCTGGCAGAGTAATATTTAACAGGAAAAGAACTCGAAAGCTCAGAGCATTGTGTTACAGTTCACTGAGTGTCTCCAGCACAGAACAAAACTACACTGCTTGCATTATTTGGGAACACGCTGAAGCTGCTGACAGGTTTGAAAGGTGAATTCTGGTTTTTCCTGGTAATTAATGTATTTAATGCCCCAGGAAGTCCTTGCTAAAGGAAGCATAGCTTTTTGTAAACAGCTTTCGCTGATGGGATGCATTGTGCTGGGTGGGCAGGAGGAGTTGATTTAGTGATTACAAACCAGGAGACAAAGGCAGAGCAGTGACCGGTGACTTCAGGGACTAACAGAGCTCTTGTCCCTCTGTGGGGACAGGGCTGTGGGTGCCAGACTGGGACACTGAGGGTTTGCCAAGGGCTTGAGTGTCTCTGATGGAGAGCAGGCTGCAAGTGTGAGTTATCAGCTCTGCGTGTGTCTGCAGGGCTCTCTGCAGAGGGGAAGGTGCCTCATGGATTCTGCAAGTTGGGATATGCAGGAAATCCTGGGATTGCCTTCATGCTGCTCTGTGCAAAGTGAGAGGAGTTGCATTTCTGTGTTGCACACAGGATTCTTTAGATTGTGTACAGAGTTCTTTATATCACACAATCCCAGAACGATAGAAACACAGAATGGTTTGTGCTGGAAGGGACCTTAAAGCACCACAGGTGCCTCCCCGGGGCAGGGACACCTTATATTTTTAATACAGAAAAACCTGAAGGATATGAAACTAGCAGAAGTTCTTACAATAGGATTGAGATTTGCATTTTTCTGGTAGAAGAACAGCTTCAACTGCAGAAGATCCAGCCCAGGATCTGGGAGCACATTGTCCCACAGGCTGAGTGGCCAGCCCAGGACAACATCCTAAAACTCCCATCCAAAGCCAGCAGCAGACTTGGCTGCCTTGTTGGCAGGAATTCATGAAGGTTTCCTGTCCAGCCCTGCTCCTATCTGCTCACTGCTACTGCAAGCGTGACTTTTATTAGCCACACTCAATTATTCTCACTTCACAATGAATCAGTCAGGATTTAATGCACAAAGGAGCTGCTGAACCCCTGAGTGATCTCAGATCAGCATCTCTTGTGTTCTTGGGGTAAATCCATCAATCCTGAACACCCTGTGGGGTGCTGGTGTCTCCTCAGAGCAGTCCCTCTGCCCCCCTGGGGGACATCCCACGCCCTGGGGTCTCATGCCCTGGTGCCAGGCAGGGAGCAGCACGGCCTGTGTCATTGTTGGGCATGTGGGAGAGCAGAGGAATGTGGTGGGGATGACTGTGCTGCTTTATTGAGAGGCACAGAAACCAGGAAATGCAGCCAAAACCTATAGCCCTCGATAGGCCTCGTGCAGGGAGGGATGATCCGAGGCAGGAATGGAGATCACAGAGGAGGGAAGTGAGAAGAAAGCTGCAGGGATGTCTGAGTCATCCACTTTCCCACTGACACACATAACTTCATGTTTTCACAACCACCTCCACGGAGCAGTGGAGTGTGGCACAACAGCACTGACCCCTGCCACACTCTCAGAGCTCAGATTCATTTTCTTGCTGTCCCTTTGAGTGCACACCTTGATGGTTTCTAAAATCTGTCACCTTGAGTCTCACTGACCATCCCCCATGAGCCACTCCTGCCCTGGGATCTGTACAGGTGCTTGGAGGCATTCTTCTTCTTTCTGAATCAGTTTTTTTTTTTCTGGGTAATATTTAACTGCTGATTACCCAGCCCTCCCTCCCAGGAACAGGCCAGGACGTCACCAGTGAGCAGTGGGAAAAGCCACCTCATTCCAAGGAAAAAGACTGGATTGTATCATGGGTTTGAGCTCCTTGAGCCACAGTTCAGTGCTGTGGAAAGGAAAGGAATCTTTTCTCCAAAAAAAAGACCAAGTAGTTGCACCTTTTCCTCTTTGTTATAACAAGGTGGGTCCTGTGAGAGTTCTCATTTGCCAGCTCTTGGTTACACCACTCGGAGTTGGTTAATTCAGTGTCTGTGTGTACAGTCATAAATTAAAAATGTATAATAAGAGCTTTCTAATAATCATCAAAAATAGCTGCCAACAAAAGAAAACCTCTAGCATTCCTTCCAGGAACAAGCTGCAAAATTGTTCCCAGCTCTCTCTTGATATATCATCTGTGTGTTGCATATAAGTGAGAATTTAGTTTTAATATCTATTTGAGCAGTGCAAGCTCTGAGCTGCAGAGCTCCAGCAGTGTGGTGATGCTTACGGGGAGTTTCCATTTTAAGTTCAAATCCTGGTTTTGTTGGATATTTCACAAGTGTCTGAGGAAGTCTTCTGATCCCAGTGTGCCTTAGATCCTGGCCTGGAACCAGTGGGAAAATACCTCTGGCTTGTTTTGCTTCCATATCCTGCATGGGCAGCCCTACCCTGAAGGGTCTGGAGTGGTTTTAGGATCTGAACATGGTGGAGTTCCTGTCGTTCCTCTGAATAACTGCATTCACACAGAGGCAGAGGAGAAATGTGTGTGGCCCAGAATTTTAAGGCTAAAATAATTAGAATTGGGAAATGTGCAGTTCACAGTCTGGTTCAGACACTGCTCCTGGGTGAGTCAATGGCAAAAGTCTACCAAAGTTCATATTTCCAGGCATAGCTTTAGAAATGAGGGTGTTCCTTTCCTGGGTCCTGCTGTCACTTCCTCAGTTCTTGTCACCTGTGGGAGTTCCTCTCACAACAGGAGCCAAGCAGGTAGAATTAGTGGGGTTTTTAACTGGTGCTGCTCCTGCACAGAGCTGCCTGCAGTTTGAGCACCTTCCTCTGTCTTGGCAAGGCAGTGAAGTGCTTTTAATGTGTGTTTTAACAACAGCCCAACCTGGGCAGCTCATGCCAGAACCTGAGAAAATGCTTATGTAAAGGTGCTGCCCTGACATGGGGACACTCAGGCTCACCCAGGGAGGGGTGTTTGCCTCAGGCCACTTCAAACTTGGGCTTTTCTTTCCTCCTTCCTCCCTCTTCAGAGCCTCTCAAGGTAAATCCAGGCACGTTCAGGTCTCACTGAAGGACATTGTGTTTTTATTACTCTCTGAAATCACAGCTTGGCTCGATCCCTGGCGATGTTCCCAGGGATGCTGGGAAGGTGAGGCAGGAACAACTCAGCTCCATGTAAACCCCGATTTCTCCAGGTGAAAGCACCAAATCTGTGTGCCCTCCTAAGCAGCACCTGCCTTCCCTGGCAGTGAGCTGCCTCTCCAAGTCCAGCTCTCCTGGAAAAACCCTCAAACAAAGCCCTCTGTTCCCTGTGGCCACTCTGCTGTAATTGCAGGTGCTGCTGACAGGTGAGCTCTGATCCCCATCTCCTCACAAACAAACCCACCCCAGCTCAGCAGGGCCCCTCAGCTGGAATTCAGCAGGGCAGGGGAGCAGGAAGGCTTTAGAAAAGGGGGCACTGCTACCACTTGCCAGAACAACCTATCCCCTGTATCTGCCAAGGTGTTTGAAATGGAAACATGCCCAAAGCTGAACTTTATATGGAAACATTTCCAGCTCCATAACGTGGGGATGCAAAAATAACCAGCAGTGTGGAGTGAGGGTGAATGAGAGGCTCTCAGAGCCCAGGCAGGTGTGTGTGCACAGGGGGAAGTGCAGCCCTGTGTCATGGACAAAGAATGTCCTGTGATTACTGTATCAAAGTCCACTTCTTCTCCCCTGCTGAATGGCTTTTATCCAGCACTCTTGATTTTCCAAACGTTTTTCTAACTAGAGTTGGATCCAGGCTGAAAACCAGTAGGTTCCCATGGATTTTGCTGGGCTTTTCTGGGTCTTTCTTGCAGCAGAGGCTTGGTCAGGTGTAACCAGCTGATTCACAGGGCAGGAATGGAGCTGGGACTCCAGGTCTGGAGACACAGACCTTGGACCTCTTGACTTGCTACACAAAGCAGAAAAACCCCAAGCTGATGCATTTTTCAAATTGCACCTTGGCTTGGTGCACCCTGTTGCATAAATTAATCATTTTTGTAAACAGGTGGCTTCACTACAACAATAAACATTCTTTGGGTCTGGGTGACTCATGCACTAACAGCTCCCCATTCCCAAGGCGGTTTGACCCAGCGGGAAGGTAGGAAGCAGGAATATTACATGGCTTAACAGCAATATTTGGGGTTTTTATTTTGGTAGCCAGAGGAGGAGAAAAAGGCTTCTGCAGGTCTGGCATCTGCACTCTCCCAGTCAGGAGCCACAAGGTGAGAGCTGGATGTGGCATTTTGTGAATTATGCCCATAATCAGAACACTTGCTCAGCTTTTCCCACCCTGGAGAATCCCATGAGCTCTGCTGTCAGTGGTATAACCTCCATCCAGGATGGGTGGGGAGGCAGAAACAGCTATCCCCAAGCTCTGGTGCCTCCCAGGTTCCTCTGAGGTGTGGGTGAACCCTGTGCTGTACAATAGGGCTGGGCAAAGTCTAAACACAAAATATTTCAGCTGATGCTCATGCTGCTGAATTAACTTGGCCTTGGCTAAACAAAGGAATCATTCAGTCACAGGAGAATGACCCAGTTACAGGCTTGGGGCAGAGTTATTTTGGTTTTTAGATTAAAAGAAGAAAACCAAACTTTTAACTTGAGGGGATTGAAGTATTTCTGATCCTACATCCCAGCCAGAGACCAAGCACTTCCCTTCCTGCTGGCTCCTGTTCCCTCTCATTCCTCACTGACCTGCTCTGAAGGTTTTTAACTGGTATTAATTTGTATTACCAACTGATTTCCACAGAATTATTGCTGGCTATTGTGTATCTTGTGCTGTGTAAAATTACAGTTGCCATGCCACAGAGCCACAGTATCCCAGTGGAGCACAAGAGTCCTGCCTGGTTGTACTGGGCAGCATCTGAAGGGGGAAACTCAGCTCCATATCAAGAGCTGAAGAATGATTTACTTTTCAGTGGACAGTTGGAGTGTCTGAGCTCTTTGGGCTGGGAGCTGAGCTGGTTCCAGAGGGCTCTTTGAAGTGGTGCTCACACCCTCTCGGGCTGAAGGAGCCCTTTAATGGCCCAGGTTTCCAGGGACACTTGGAAAACCCTCATAAAATCAGCAAACATCCAGGCTGCTCTTTCCAGATCCACAGTTTTACCTAGCAAAACACAGGCATGTTTCAGCTGTGCCTTGGAAGTTTATCCACTTCCAGTAGCAGACCTGAGCTGACACTGTGCTGAACTCACAGCCTCCTGTCACAGCCACGTTGCAATATCCTTGTCAGGGGCTCTGGTTTGTCTTGTAACCTTTGGAGCTTCAGCAGAAAAACCAAGAAATGGTTTTTCTTCTCTATGTCAGATGAATGAAGCTCCTTTAAATTCTATTTTATAAAGGAGTTTTTAAACCTTTCTGTGATGACTTTCTCCCTTCCCTCAAGACATCTTGATGAATTCTGGGTGCAGAATCCTTCACCCTCATTTGCTCAGTGATCTGAATCTCAACCAGAGATGATAATCTAAAAGCCTAAAGCATTTAAATTATATATTTATCCAAAACCTGTATAACAGCAACAATGCATTATTGTGTTTATATCTTATTTTATCACATTAACACTGAATAGGGGATATTTTGAAGCAAATTGCTCAAGATTGTACCAAAATTTCCATTGTACCAATTTCCATTCCTTCAGCAGGGTCAGGTTTCCACCTGGTAGGCTCTGAGCCTTTAGTGGACAGTTGTCTAATTATCACTGTGAAATCTAGGTTGATATTTTATTAATTCACTCTTTTTTTGCCCTCTCTAGCTGACTCAAGATGACGACAGCCACGCCACTGACCAATAACACTCAGCTCTCAGTGAATGTGACCACAAAGTCTCAAGAACAAAGTCTCTATCAAAGTAAGGAAAGAAGTGGGGTGGTGGCTTTTTTAAAATGGACTTTGAACTTATCAAACTTCAAACACTAGAGTGACAACTTTGTAAATATGGCTTTTTTTCCCTTCCTGCTTCTCTCCCAGGTTCTGGAGCAATAGTTGCTGCCATCGTGGTGGGGGTGATTATTATTTTCACAGTGGTTCTGCTCATCCTGAAAACATATAACAGGTACATGGCCAAGTGCTGTAGCCATCAAGTCAAACCAAAATGAACCAAAGTCACTGCTCTCAGCTAACAGAGCACACCAGGGTTTGTTGCTGAAAATTCCCAGGAGAATCTAAACTCTAAAGTGCTGAATCTCACCTTCAGTGCTCTGTGGTTGGATGACTGGGAAGCACAAGGAGCTCCTTGATGGAGTGTGTGTGGTGGGAGCTCTTTCTAGGGATGCCTGTTGCTGTGGGGAAGGTCTGAGTGTGCAGCAAGGCTGCCAGATTGAGAAGTGATTCCTCACTTCTCAGAGCTCACACGCTCTGGGATGACTTCTGGTATCTCTGGGATGAAATCCTGGCTTGGTTTGACTCTGGGTTATGTGGGAATCTCCCCCAAACTCCCCATGGCAGAGACCAGCCAGCTACAGCTCTGGTGACAATTGCCCTCTTACCTTTGCCAGGCACATGCGAGTGCAGAGGGAACTGCAGCCCAAAGCCTCCAAGCTGGCAGTGCCACCTCCCCTGGGCCACAACAGCCACAGCCTGTCCCAGCAGCCCACGGTGACCTTCATCCCTGTGGACATCCACATGCAGAGCAGGTAACTGGGAATGCTCGTTCTCCCTGCGAGAGAGGAGATGGAACTGTTATTGCCATGGATCTGGGACTGCTCAGCACAGCTGCACTGGGAACAGAAACAAGCTGTTATTGTAGAGAGAAATTAATCCTGAGGTCTCTCTTTGGGAGGAAAAAGAAGAGGTCTGGACACTTTTCCTCTGACTGAAATAACTGGAGGTCTAGGAATCATCAGGAAGGCAGCCAGGCCTCTTCTGAGTCTGGATAAACCAAGAAGAGAAGATGCCCAGATTTTGTGGAGGTTTTGCTTCCTCAGAGACTTTGAACTCTCTCTGTTCTGCTGATAAAGAGGAGGAAAAATCTGAACATGCCCCAAACTCAGGTTGGACCTGAGTTTGTTATGAGTTACATAAAACAGGTTTGTGGTTTGTTTTATACATTATGGGTAGTGCAGGAGGTATCAAAATTGTATTTATAGTTACTCATAGCTCATGTTTCTAATGCCACATATGTATGGGTTGAGGAAAAAAAGTTACTTTTTATTTTCAAGTATTTTTAAACTATTTCTATAAACTCTGTAACTCCATTTCCAAAAGAACTCAGTCTCTGAGGTTTTTCACTCTCAAGAATTCAGGTTCGTGGCTGGAGTTGTTAGAATGCTTTGTCTTATACAAAATCTGAGTTCTTTAATAGAAAAAATAAGCATGGAAATAGAAAAAATCAGTGTGGATAAAGCAAGGGAGGCTTTGTGCAGCCCCAAAGTGCCACTCACCCTGCAAGGCTTTGTTCTCTGGTGCAGCCCAACTATTTTTAGCGATTTTTTATTCTCGAAACCAACCCAAAGCGAGGTTGTTTTGCAAGTGTGAGGGCTGTGGGTGTGCAGCAGTGGCACAAAGGAATTCCCAGGGATACTCAGAGCCCACTGGGTGGGAAAACAGAGCAGCATTGTCAGACACTGAGCGCAGACTGTCTGAGTGTGTGGCAAAGCCGTCCTGACAGACACAGGATCAGGAAAAATTCAGGAGTTAGTGGAGGAAAGCAGCTCCCCTCCTTGGCACACACAGCTGGGATTTTATGGAATCACTCCCTGGAATGGCTGGACAGAGAGGGAAGTTCCTGTTGTCTCACTGAATGGATCAGAGAACCTCGAGCTTTAGAGCTTTCTGTCCTGCAGCCTTTTCCCAAAGTGTCACCAACAGCACATCCCTCAATCCCATCAGGTGGGGAAGGACTGGGGGAGATTTTATATTTTCTATTTCTTCCAATAAGCTTGGATCTCTTGAACAGTTTTACTAACTGGTTTTGTTTTGTTTATTGGTGCAGAAACTAAATTCAATTACTTTACAACTAATTTTTTTTTTTGCCTGAAACTGAAGCAGTTTGGATTCCAAACCAAATACTGAGACAGCTGTTTGTGAAGTTTATGAATCTCCTTGTAAACACTGCACTTGTCCTGGTTCTCTAACTTATTTTTGTGGCAGGGGTGATTGATTTAATAATTCAGAAGAGACAGCAGATGCAAATCTAATTTTTTTCAAAAAAAAACTATAAAGGAGTTGCTTTTCTGTTCCTGTCTCTGGATGTTCTCTGTTCCATGGTGCCAAAATCAAGATTTTTAGGAAAGATAAGCCCAACTTACTGTAGTTTTTAACATCCCCAGCCAGACCTACTTCTAGCAAAGTTTGTTTATTTTCCATGTGCTTCATTTCAAGCCAACGCAGTTCACAAGCAGAATAAGCAAAACTACTGCAAGCAGTTCCAGTTTCACAGAACTACTATTATTGGCAGCAGAACTGGCTGCTTTGACCACACCAGCACTGCTGAAAAATTCAAATACCAGTTCAATTTGCCTCTCCTTGGCACCTCCTGGGAGGCCCCACAAACCCCTCCTGGCAGCAAACCCCAGAGCTTGTGCTGAGCAAGCACAATCCCCTTCTTAAGGAACAAAAATCCCTGCATTGTGCAATTTGCTGTGGATTTGAGTTTTCCAGGAACAATCCCACACTCCCCTTGGCCTGGTGACAGCAGCTGCTTCAGTGCTGGTTCGACTTGCCCTGACTTGGCCTCCAGGTTTTGCTTGCAAACACCCAGATTTTGGGAATGTTCCCCTTTAGCTGGCCTTTGCAGGAATCAATAGAGATTTTTTGCTCCTAAAAGTTTTTGAGTGTCTTCAGCAGGCCGGATCCTTCAGCTGGAATTTTACTGATGCAAACACACTGGTAAAATGTTTAATTTTTTGCTGCTGGCTAAGTCCTGATCTCAAAATTCAGCTTTCCCCCCTTATTTCCATTCTCCTCATCCCAGCAGAGAACATGGAGCTCCACCTAGTGTCCTTATGCCTTCCCAAAGGTTCTAACTCGTGCTTCTCAACAAAAACACAAAGCACTTCCAACTTTAGCTATCAGAATTTTAAAAATTCTCTCATCCACGGTGCCAAGACTGTTGAGGAGCTGAGTCGAGCACTGTCTCAAGTTTGGCCCCGCAAAACTCAGACCACTGCAAGTTTAAGCAGATAAAATGTGAGAATGTCCCTTGGGTTTTATTCCTGAGTCTCACAACCAATTTGTTTCCCAAAACCACATTTGTAATTCAGCCCATAAGGAGCCACACAGACGAGTGACCCACAGCAGTCCCACTGGGTTGTTGTTAGCGCAATGGGGTGGACAGCTCGTGACTTATCCTCAGGACAAGAAAGACAAGGAGCTGCAGGGAAGGGTCCAGTGGAGGCCACAAAGATGATTTGGGCTCTGGAGATCTCCCTGATGAGGAGAGACAAAGGAAGGTGGGCCTGGTCAGTCTGGAGAAGGCTGAGAGAGGATCCCATCAATCCATAAAATATCCCCAAGGGGTGTCCGAGGATGGTGCCAGGCTCTTTTCAGTGGTGCCTAACAACATGACAAGGAGCAATGGACATAAATCACAAGCTCCAGCTCAACATGAGGAAGAACTTTTTTCCTTGGAGGGTGGCAGGGCACTGAACAGCTGCCCGGGAAGGGCGTGGAGTCTCCCTGGATACATCCCAAACCCACCTGGATGTGTTCCTGTGTCACCTGCTCCAGCTGACCCTGCCTGGGCAGGGGGCTGCACTGGATGATCGCTAGAGGTCCCCTCCAACCCCAACTATTCTGTGATTCTGCGGCCGCTCTAGAGCCCTGTGTCCCGCCCAGGGAGCCCTGTTGTGCCGGGGAGGAGCGGCAGGGCGCTGTTGAGGGCTGAGGAGGCTGTGCCCTCACGGAATTGTGCCGGGGAGGAGCGGCAGGGCGCTGTTGAGGGCTGAGGAAGCTGTGCCCTCACGGAATTGTGCCGGGGAGGAGCGGCAGGGCGCTGTTGAGGGCTGAGGAGGCTGTGCCCTGACGCACCTGCCCCGCCGCCATCGCTGAGGGAGCCGTGAGGGCACACGAGATCTCGCGAGATGTCGCCATCAAAAATACCTGCAGGGGCCGACATCTCGCGAGAGCGGGATCCACACACTCGCTCACCCCCGCGCGCGCCGCCAAAGGACGCGTCCCGCTGCCGGAGCAGCCGCGCTCTCTGATTGGCCCCGCTCCCGCGCGCGCGCCGACCCTCCACCAATCAGCGGGCGCCGAGGGGAGAACCCCCGCGCGGCGCGCGCCCGGCCCCGCCCACCCCCCGGCGCCCCTCCCGCCCTCCTCCCCACCCCCGGCACGGCTGAGGGGGCGCGCGGTGCACGCTGGGACGGCAGCGCGCGCCGCGGCCGGGAGGAGGCGGAGGAGCCAAGATGGACGCCGGGTTCTTCCGCGTAAGTGCCGCCGGGAGGGCCTCGGGGCGGGCGGGCGGCGCGGCGGGCCCGCCGGGGCGCGGGGAGACCGCCCGGCCCCGCCGCGGGCCCGCGCTGGAGCCGCGCTCCCCCGCGCGGCGCCGCCGTGCCCCCCCGCCCCCGCCCTGCGCAGGCTCCTCGCCGCGGAGAAAATGGCGGCGGGCAGAGGCCGCGGCGGCGCGGCCCGGCCGGAGCGGGGCGGGAGGAGCGGGGCCGGGCCGGGCTCGGCACCGGGGATGCTCCGCGGCCTCCCCCGAGGCTGCGCTCCCCGGCAGGCCCCGCCGGGGACACCGAGCGGCCCGCAGGTCGCGGCGCACGCGGGTTGTGTCACCGCTGCGACCCCCGGGCTGTGGGGGGCTGAAGGGCCGCGGGGCTCTGCGGGGTGAGCCCCGTTTTGTGTTATCCGCGTGTTGTGTTATCTTTAGGGTTCACGTTCAAAGCAAATAAACTACTCTATCCGTTTTTTAGAGAGATTTTTTTAAAGGTTATTAAGTGTATTCATAGCAAAAAGAAGTTAGGTGTTATCCTTACGTTAGTATTTTATTTATAATACTTGAGTTTTTCTTCACTGTTCTAACAGCTGTGCTGCGTTTTCTGTGGAAACCATTAAACCTACCCAGGGCTTATTTCTTTTCAGCTTTTTCTTCCATTTATTGGAATGACCTTATTTTGGGGGTTCTGTGATAATTTTGAAATCCAGTTTAAGTTTTCAAGATTCATTCATTTGCTCAGCCCGTATTATTTTCATTTCCTGCAGCTAGGATGCTTTTAAACCACAGCAGCACATGTAACCTTTCCCTTAGTTCAGTTTTGTGTTCATGGACTAAGTTGAGAAAAATAATTGCAGTTTAAATCTACACTTGTTCTAATGCAGTTGTTAAAAGGGTTTCAAATCAGGTAGTTGTGACTGACAGCAGGATTACTGAGTTAGAAATCGAATTAAACTGGCCTGTGGAAGGTGACACTTTATAAAAACAAAAGCAGCATGGCAGTGAAAAGGGCATGTGAGCAATGGTCTGATTTTATTCTGGATTCAGGAGGAGCCAACTGTGAAATGACAGAAGTGCAGCAGAACAGCAGTTTGGATTCCCCATATCAAGAAACCTGCTAGTCATAATTCTTTCAGTTCTTCATGCTTCTGTGAAGTTTCAGTGCAAATTATTTTGCCTTTAAATTCTTGTGAATTTGGTTCCCTTTGCTTCCCTTTGCTGCTTGCCACGTGTTATCAACAGGGTACATGAAACTTCGTGTCCATTTCCCTTCTGGGTTGTGAAAGAATTTAAAAAAAAAAAGAACAAACCAAAAAGCAAACAAAAAGAACTCTAAATTGTCGATTGAACTGGCAGGTGTTGTGGTTTCTTGTAAGCCACACAGCAGACTGCAAATGTTAGAAAGAGTTTTAATCCCTGTAAGTGCACGTGGCACAATCAGATTTTAGGATTCTCATGTTCTGGAATAGCAAATGGGAATGTCAGTAGATTGTTCCCTTTCAATAACTGCTGACTTTGCAATGTGTTATGTTGCTAATTCCAGGTGTTTTCTGTGCTGGAAAATAGTGGTTAGGTGAACTTAAAATTTGAGGGTTTTTTGTTATTTATTATAATTTAGTTGCTTGACAGTTTATATTCTTGCTTGTACTGTACCCCCTTTTTTCCAGGCATAGAGAATTACATGTATAAAATCCCATGTTTTCCATCAGTCACATTGCTTTCCAGAATAAACTTCCCAAACTGTGGGTTTTTCCTCAATCCTGAGCAGCCTGTCAGGGTTTGGATGCAGCCCTGCACATCCTCTAATTCCTGCCTGGTTCTGTTTACTTCTCTACCAGTGAATTTTCCAGAACTGGACTTGCAGGCCTTTCCCTCCCAAATGAATTAACCTGCAGTTTCTGTCCCTGAAAGTGGAGCAAATTGGTGAACTTTTAACAGAGCAGGATCAATAAAATGTATTCTTTGTACTTCCGTGCTCCCTGGGGCTGCTTTGCCTCAGAGAAGCTGCCCAAAGGTTTCAGAGGTGTCACTGTAAGCAAACAAGACTTTTTTTTCCCTTGGACAAAGGAAAAACACTTTATTCCTTTTACAAAGGAATTTATAAAGCCTTTTCCTGGCAGTTTGATGCTGTTAATACTTTAATTTGTGGGCAGTGCCATGAAGGTTTGACTGAGGTGTCACTGTGGGGCTCTAAACTCACCTCCAAATCCTCAGCACTTTGTGAGAGCTGAAACTGAAAAGCACCTGGAAAGGCTTATTTTGCCTGGAATAAATGATGTAAAAACAGCCTTACAGATTGCTTTCAGTGGTGCACTGTGCTTAGGTGTGGGAAAACAATACTTGGAGGTGTTTGGAAGCCCTACAGGCTGAAACTGTTGTTTGCTGTGCTGCAGGGAACCAGTGCAGAGCAGGACAATCGCTTCAGCAACAAGCAGAAGAAGCTGTTGAAGCAGTTGAAGTTTGCAGAATGCTTAGAAAAGAAGGTAAGTTGGGTGGGGGGAGATGGGAAGTGACACACACCAGTCAAAGAGAATTTTCAGGTGTATCAGGTATCAGGTGGAATACAGAGGAATGTGAGGAATGTTTTCCTTAAAACCATACTGGAGGATATTTGGGATGTCTTCTTGAGCATCAGCTAGAGCAGTGATGTAACTGATCTGCTTACAGCGTTAAATATCACCAGTAGGCTTTCCTGTAACATACAGCTTCAAAAGAAGTTTTCCAGCAAATATTGACTAATTTGGAATTCTAAGCACCCTTAAATGCAGCTCCCCAAATTGTTGGAGTCTGGTAGGCAGGGGAGGTGGTGAGCCTGGAGCAAGACTTGCTTTATCATTCAGTTTCATTTCATCATCACTTGGGAGTGACCAATAAATTGTACACAATACAAGTTTCACTTTGGGTTTTTTTCACCTCTCTCCTCTAGCTGGTGCTTTATTAGAATTTACTATGTTTTGGCTTTTGCTATCATCTCTATATTCTAATTTTAGCTGT